>NW_026643157.1:2430750-3646126 GCF_028828155.1 Penicillium subrubescens | reverse complement strand
TCCCCGCCTCGCCTGAAGATCTGAAGATTCCCGTGCCTCCGGCCAGTTCGTTTCCCAATTCAAGGCTTGAGCGGTCTATGGACCGAAACTACCGCTCTAAAGGGCGGTTAGGATTCAGTGGACTCCGCACTCCTCGTGGCGACCGGAGCAGATCTCGTACGTCGAGACGTTGTCCTAAAACCCTTGGGAGCTGATTCTGGGTTTGGCATGGCGGATACCTCATTCGATCGCTAACCGGCAGCAAGATTGATTTTGTATGCTATCTGCGTTTGTACCGCGCGCAATATCTCATCTTGTGGCGGCAGGGCGTAAGCCCAGTGTTATCTCACGGTTTGAAGTTTGACGCCTTCTGCTCCGGTTTCTCGTCGATCATTGAGTTCCGGGCAAGGATGCCAGTCAGCTGCCATTCTTTGTGTTGGTTGCAACAACTGGTTGCGCAGCCACATATCTCCAGCGTTAACATCTTCTTTGTTACCACGTGCCCCGGGTTCCTCATTGTTTGATGACGATGGTGTTCGTTCGGGTTTTATCTTCTTCGCCATGACGTGACGAAGCACCATGCTTCACTCAACGCAAGAGCAGCAAACCGCTGGCATATCGGGCAAGGCCGGAGCTGCAATCGTACAACCCGGAAATAAGGTTGTTGGCTGAACTCGCAGGCGATTGGAAGTTGATGGATGTGGCGATATATCAGTCAGTTCGCGGGCTTGCCGAATGTGATGGGCGGCCATACCACCATTATCGAAATTAACTACCGCGACCGCCATCTCCCGACGGACGTTGGAAAAGGTAAAAATCAGCCAGTAGCGGGCGGGAGGCTGGTAAGATCGCTCGCCATCGATAAGCCCATTCTACGATATCACGACTGCCGTAAAACTCGCCTCCACCATAATCCTAAGCGCGATCGTTGGGGACGTGCAAAATGCGGTGTACCATGCCGTCTGTTGTTATAGTTCTTCAGTTTCACGGAAGCCTTCCGAGACACGGTTGATCTCCAGTCAGAGTGCTCTTCAGGCGGATAACAACATTTATAACAGGAGCCTCAGTACTGCTGCTGATGCTCAATTATCAGCGCAATGTTTTGGAGCTGTGATATTGGACGCTCCGCGAAAATTATGCCTGTGGTGACAAATAGAGTCGCGTCAATGATTTACCACCATATAAGGATAAGTCTCGCCACGGTTTGGTGTTCTTTGATCAAAATTTTCAAACGTTACTGACTCCAGCTACAAATAATCCTCTTGAAGGCCCGAGATCCATAAACCGATTGTAACCCGGAGCAGTATCGATACGGCACAGAGCTTTAACATTCAGACGATTTCAGTTGTGGAAGTCGTTGTGACATTGTTTAGTCGATGGTCTTCATGCAAACATAATTCTTAATATTTGTTTGATATCGAAGTATGCTCAGAACTTTACGTTTTCGCTGTAGCATTTTACAGTGCAGTCTTTTACCCAAGTGTCAATAGCCGTTTCGTCAAACAATTTACCTTACAATGCGAGCGGACAGTGCTCTGGTTCACAGAATAAAGCAATTGGTCTGCAGCACACTCGTGATCAAGACTATGTTATGATCACTAAGATTGTGTCAGAGTGAGCAAAATCTTTACGTTGATGTGACAGGTGAATATGCTGGTTTGGTACGGGCTGCTCTCCCTTCTCGACTGCGGTGAAGCGACTTGCGAAGTATGATCTCCCTCAGTTCGCCGGAAGCGATGTGGTCCAGCAGTCCGATGTGAAATCAATGGCAATCCGCTGATATGTCTGATGCGGACAGTTCTGTCCAGTATACCGCGAGTGAGGAAAGAGCGGAAAGATTCTTTTAAAGTTCTGACCGTTCAGCGGCTGATGACTTCAGTCGGACTTTGTTGGTAACAACTGATCATAATCTGGCCGCCCAGTGACGGAAGTCTGGCGACGACCGAAGAACTGATTAAATTCATCTGACGCGATCATAATAATTTATGAAGCTGTGTATTCTTATGGTGTGATCGATTATCACCATTAAGCATTAACAGATAACATTTCGCGTGATTCTATACAGTTGTGGTTCATGATTTGGCTGCATTATTTGCAGCCGGGATACCGACGTTTATCATTTGATTGAAGAAACTATTGCGGGTTGTGTGAAACTAAATGACCAGAACTGCCGTGGCCATTCACGCTGGCGACGATGGAGCAATGCCGATAAGGCAGGTCGATACCACGGTCGCCGTTGAAACAGGATGACTGTTGAAGAAATGCGGGAACCAATGGGCGCGCATCTACCATCCATCATGCTGACTCAGCAACGCTCGGACAACCTCTGGTTGCCGTGGCGGGCGGAAGCTTCCTCCAGCCTTCAAATTTCCAACGGTGCGGTGATCGTTATCTTTGCCAGCGCATCATCATCGTTGCATTGATGTATGTGATCCATCTCGGGCTGGCGGTCAGCCATCTCTGCGCCTGTGCGTCACCGACTCGACCGCCGGCGGCCATCAGTTTATTTGATATCGGACGATATGTCGGCCGTCTTGCCGGTGACGGTTGCTTTCATTCAATGCGTTCACAATCAAAGGTGCATCGGATGATTAAACAGCGCTGACCGCATACTGGCACGCTCTTATGTGGCGTATCAATCAATGGATCTGTAAAGCGTGATGGCGCGACTGCAGAACTGCGTCGCTGTGCAGCGTAAAGGTGCGCTCATGCGGTGCGCATTCACACTATAAACCCAACTGTGCCGCGGTGAAGGTAACGCGCCGATATCTGTCGCGCAATTTTGTATCGTTGTCATCGGGAAGCGCCTTTACGTCCGGAAGCATCGTTGCGCTGCAACAAAGCCGGATGATGGTTTTCGATTATCATGGAGGCCCGTGCCAGCGGCACCGATGTGGATAACAGGACTCACTTTGAGCTTGCTGTGGCTAGCGAAGATATCTGCTCATATACGCCATCTCGCATACTTCCTCATGATCTCAATGTATATAGACGGATACAGGTACTAGCTCTGTCGGCTTTATAGTAATAAAAGAAAGTCAAATAATCACTCTCTGGAACCCATCGCCCTTCTCTTTTGTCTTTAATGCTTTGCCGTTTCATAAGTAATGCCAGTACGCCTGCGGCGTAAGTGATATTTGCTTAAAAGTTATATATTATTTAACAGGAGGAAGTTAACCATTGCCGAGTGAAGTTCAACAGTATGAAAGCTTAGGATTCGAACAACTTCCAGGGATGAAAGTTTGTTTGATCAAAGGAAGATCATTTCTGAAAGATCTGTGCTGACGGGTCAAGAATGCGATCAATGATGTGCACCATGTCCCTGCGTTGAACGTTAAAATGATAACCCATTATAGTCAAAGTCAGATTACCTGGAACTGGGGGCGAGTCTCACGCGCTTGTAACCGGGATATCTGATTCCACCACTCTAGCGACCTTGTTGGAGAACGACAGTTCCATTTTGCACTTGAGACCCCACGAAAAGATAGGTAGCCGTCTATTCTAGGCGTCAGCTGAATGTACATTGGCTACATGATACAAGCTTATCTGAGGGGCTCTCTATATTGCCTGGAATCGCTGCAACGTAGCATTAAAACTGGTTGATGTGGAAGCGCAGAATTAGGAACATAGTGGTGCAAGATGGTGTTTCCCAACCACCACGTTTTCGCGCTCTTGCTAGATTAGCAATGCTACCTCAGATTCAGCAGGTTCTCGTCCAAGATTCGGAGCCGTTTCGAATGTGTCAAAGTATGCTCCGGTGTAGCTTTCAAAAGCATCATTGTTCGGGGCAAAGAAGGTGAATTTCCAGTTCGGATTGGTGTCAAACGCTTGAGTGAACCACCTGGCTCGTGCGATTTTCTCGGCTAAGATGCTCAGCTCCGGTCGGGACTTGATTAGACCCAAAGCGGCGGTGCGGTTGAGGTGTTGGAAGCCACGTAGGCGGGGATGTTTCGTGTAGTTCAGAGGGTCTGTCGTGGCTGTGGCTAGACACCCAGAAACAGGAGTCCTGCTAATGGAAATGCTGATAGTCTCATGTTGCGACGGGTGAGGCTCGAGTAGATATTGTGTCAACTTGAAGCGGTTCAGAAGAAAGGGAAAAGGCTTAAGTACATGTTCTTCCTCGATCATTATCAAAAACTTGTCGAATGACTAGGGTTAAAGGTAATTTAGTTTCCATCGACTAGGAGTCGGACTGACGGCCGCTGAATCGCCCGAGCCATCTGTGCGACGAGGCCCAAGATATTTACTGGGGGTAAGAATCCGGGGTAGCTCCGGGATCTAGACCGGTGCGCACACAGAGTTATTATCGCTATCTCGTATAAGTGCTGGGCAGTGACTTCTCAATTCCAACAAAATTGGTTTAGTATACCCAGAGCATCAAATCATGGAACACAAAAGTCAGCTCTCGTTGCTTCTCCTTATCGTGGCTATTTTTCATTCGTGCAGGTCGTGGTGGGAGGCACAGCTCTGGGGCAAACACCACAGATGGGCGCGGAATTCATGGAACGCATTCAAGGCGACGGTTAATTACACGGTGGTTCAAGAAGTCGGTTGATCTGTTTGAGTCACTTGGACTCAAGAAAGCCGGTTATAATTATGTGCTCCTCGATGATGGGTGGTCAAGCTTCAATCGTACCTCCGACGGCTATCTTCAGGCTAATGCAACTTCCTTTCCTCCAGGAATTGAGGCACTCACTAAGGAGTTGCACGGTCAAGGCTTGAAGCTAGTCTCTATGGTGACAGTGGACATTATACGTGTGCGTAAAGGAGACCTGGAAGCTGGGGTTAAGAGGAGAGAAGATGCCCAAACATTTGCGAGTTAAAGCGTGGACTACGCATCAAATACGACAACTGTGCGGAGGTTTTTAATCTATGAAACGGAGGCTCCCACAAATCCGATTCGGTGCTTCCATGAAGAACGCCCTTGCACTATCGGGTCGGGACATCTTCTATTCGGTGTGTGTGAATGGGGTTACCAATTCCCGTGGCACTGGGGAGGGAGGTGAGATAGCTTTCGGAAGAGTTCGTGATCTTTGGATCGACATACTGATTACATTGTCCCAGGTATCGGCCACATTCCTATCGTATGTCTGGCGATATCACGGCTGGTTTCACGAATGAAACCTCAAATGCCAGTGCAAGACTGCCTACTGTCTGGAATACTGGGTATGCTGGTTGCTCTGTCCCGACTATCATCAACAAGATGAAAGAGATCAGTCAATATCAGGACTCAGGGCCATTGGCTGGACTATGGATGCTCGAGATAGGAAATGCCAATTTTACGCTGAACCAGCAACAAACACACTTTGCGTTCTGAGCAGCGCTAAAATCCCCTTTGATCATTGGGGCCGACCTCAGCAAACTATCCAATGACAGTCTGGCGGTTCTCCCTGAATCAAGCAATAATTGCTCTCAACCAGGACGTGTTAGGGAACCTGTTATCTATCGGGAGGAGTTCAGCAAGGAAAGGCCTCGTCAGGTATGGACTGGAAAAGTTCCGGAGCAGTTTTCGTTATTCTTCTACTTAATGAGAAGAGTTACCCGTAGACTGGTGTCTCTTGTCTTAACAGATCAGGACTACTGGCTCTCCTAAAAAATTCAGTTGAGGTCGTCTGATGTAAAGTTGACAAATTGCACCAAGTTTCGATGGGATATTGGAGTCTTATCAAATACTCTGGTTAGAAAAGTTCAGACTTGAAAGCTGGAACACTATGTTGTATCCCTCAAATCCTTGCATATTCGCCACGATAGAACTCCCCTGTGTTCGCCGTACTGTCGTCAGGATTATGTAGTTTAAAAAATCGCATTTGCTCTATAATGTTATCGATGTCACGATGACACCATTTTGAACTTTGATATCGGATTGTTAGCTCTGGTAGAAGCTCGATCAGAAGACAACACTCACTCTTATCTGCTGAGCTTCAGTGACGACATGACGGACATCAAGCATCATGGTTTACTGAACGCATTCCGCAATCTATTCACAATGATCAAGGTATTATCTTAACCTCTGGAAACTAATTCAAATGTCTAGAATACTGAGCTCTCTCCTTTTTGGCCTTTGCACATGAATATGCTCTTTCTTACTGGCCTCACCAAATAATACCATTCACCATGAACGAAAACTATGGTGGTGTCCTTCACCGAAAACGGCTTCTCATCCCTTCTTTGGTTACGGTAGCACAGCTACTTCGATACCTGGAATGTCATCATCGGCATATACCTCCTCTTCAAGCGAATACGCAAATCTTGGCTATCGCATCCCTGTTCCGGCGCTTATAGCCGGCTCGGCTTCATGATGAGCTTCTGCCTGGTTGGCGTGTTCCTCCCCATTTGGTGCCATTATCATCCAGGTAGTGCCTTTGGGAACAAGAAGGTGACTCGTCTTCATGCACCAATACAAGCGTTCGCCCCTTGCTATGCTCTTATCTGGGATGGGCGTTGGCATCTACCTAGGTGTCAACACACACAAATAAGTTAAGTATCATCCCATCATCGGCTTCATTGTTAAGTTGGAGGGTTGTTGCTCTTCCAACCTCTCGGCAGTTCTCTATTCACATCTGCATTTCCAAAAAAACGGTACTAAGAGTGTTTTCGCCTATGTTCATCGTTGGTGGGAGCAGGATTATGGTTATACTTGGCATTAACGGCGGCTTGGGGTTCAGGCCGCAGGAATTGGGTTGCCTGGAACCCGGTGGTGCGGGTTATTTTACTACTCAGTCGTGGCGGGAGTCATAATAAGCGCCATCTTGTTGTTGGTATCGTTGTACTACCAGGCAGGTGGCTCATGCTCAAGAGACATGAAGCAAAACGATAATATCTGCATGAATCGTGAGGAATTGACAGGGGAGGTTGGGAACTGAGAAGAATTCTTTAATTGGCAGAAGTTCTCTTCAATTTCAGGAAGATGTAATTTATTGGCGCTCTATTCCACCCAGCCCTTTTGAATTTTTCTCTTCCCTTCGGCTTAGTGTCTCCGTGTTCTTGCTCCGAAGATACATTTATCTTTCCTCAGTTAAGATAAAACATGTGGTAAGAATCCAAAAATTGAGCCTTCTAGCAGTGTGAGACATACAATAGGAGACGAGACTGAGCCTGTCTGGAGTAAGGGGGGACTCAAGTCGATTTACATGAATTACTCAGATTCTGTTTTCAAGTCTTTTACTATCCTACTGATTGATCCCTGTTTGTATCATCTTCTAACTTTATTTTTCATGTTAAAGATTGCTTGTATCTCAGAATGACGGTCTTCGTATGGCTGTACCAATATAATGATCATATGAAGAAAGATCGCAACTAAAGATTCATTGCAGCTTAAGACTTCGAAGCTAAAAAAGAATGTACGAAAACTCAGCGACGAGCGCATACAGATAGCCTTAATTATTATCTCAGCCTCGGAAGTTTTAATCTTATGTCGAGGAAGAGACAGGATGATTACAGCACTTTGACACAGATTCCATCGTTTTCCTCGTTGAGAAACTCATTCCCATAGTAGACATGTCCGACTCATCCACGCCAGCGGCTGGATTGGTGACAAACTTGGCGCGCAGAGCAGCACGAATGATCCTTCATGGTCCGTCCCTCCATGCAGGGTAACCATCCTGACTGAGGGGGAATAGAACCCAGATTCTCTTCACGGCACATAAATTCTTCACATTCGGAGGTGGAGTGGCGGTGATGATATCAAGCTCCCTTGGCAATTTGGCTACAAAATGCCGTGAGTGGTAAATCGTTGACATCTTCACCAAAGGGATTTTCAATCTCACTGCTGATGAAGAGTAGGCCGATAATGATGTATGCGCCGACCAGATTCTGAGCATAGCTCATGATTAGGTAATTTCTTCTTTGCCCAAGATTTGGCACTGGTAGTTATATGGCTTGCTTGCGTACCTATAGATGGCAGGAGATTGTAGTCCAATGCAAGAAGTTATATAGTTGGAAGGGGAGGAGCAACACATAGACCCAGGGAAATCTGTGATATAGCGATACTATAAGCTGCGGGTAGAGGCGTATCCAGCTTGCGCTCCGTTCCAGTCAAAATTTCGTTGAGCGGGGTGACAACATGGTCACTGCGCGATTAGTTGAGACTAATTAAAACTTGGTACTCCGTATGAATTTCTTCAGCTTACTGACTTTACCCTGGATATTGGGGCAATGATAGCGTGACCATTTTTGACGCACGATTCAACATAGGCAGACAAATGGATGAGGATCTCAAATGGAAGATGTCCCAGTGGCTTTTTGGATCGCTTGACTAGTTTGCGGGGGTTAGACTTGGCGAATGAGAAACCAAGGTACTCCCATATATTTCCACGGCGTTTTGGAGTGCGGTGATACAACGCTATTATCGTGCGCGTCAAGAGCAAACGTATCCAGATGGCCAATGAGGCCTGCTGAAGTCCTCAAGTAGGCGACATCAGGTTCAAAGCGAAGCTTGTGTTTCAAGGAGACGGCGAAGGCGAGAATGAGGTTCAGAGCTGATCCTATGACGAGATAGTTAGTGATGTACATATATGATCAGTTCCAGATGGGTCCCTGGATATACAGCTTTCTCAGAAGATCCACCTTTGTATTCTCCTCTCCTTCTCGTTCGTCAAAGTGTACCCAGATTATGCGGGCCAGAGTACGCGAAGTTTGGAATAAGACCGGCCCAGTACTTTCGTCCATCTGCCCATCTAAAGCGAGTCAGTAGCCATCCGTGATTGACTTCTCTAAGAACTAATACCTTTCGTATGCAGTCGAGCCACGGAAGGATAATGATAAACCCTCAAATGAAGCCCAGCACAGTAAGAAGAATGTTATTAATACCAACTAAACCCATTTCAATTAGTCAGAGATATTCTTGTGTCAATAGAAATCCAGACTCACGATTATGTTTGAAATGAGAAATACAGGTAATGAGCGTGGCCCAGCCCCCGACAAGCAATAGTGGTAGAATCATTTGAGGCATCACACTCCCTTGAACTCTCATGACTGTTGGCCATTTTGAATGTCGTGTCATATTTCGAGGCCCATGCTAGTTTCCCAGATGTTATATACCCGCCATTTCTCTTCGGGGCAAGCGTCGAAGGGCAACATACAAAGTACCGCTCCAACTCGCTTCTGTCTTGAACGTGAAACTGTGACTCTCGTGAGTCCGCTAGGTGATCCATGAAGCTCGGCCGACGAGAGAATGACTCAATGAAGTCCTGCTCCTTCGACGGTGGGCATGATGTTCAGGCCATCTTGGCCATCACCATGGTCTACATCGACGGAGGCAGGAGGCTGGAGACGCCGCAGTCAGACATGATAGGCGAAAACAGGGTCAACGAAAGAATTAAAGAGACGGAAGAGTGAAAAGGGATAGCTTGTGAACTCTCGAGTTGGATTTACGAGTCAGTAGTAGTAAGCATAAGGATACTAGGAAGGGAGTCAAGCGGTCGTTAATATCAACGAGGGGGAAAATGTTTAAGCTACGTCATTCACGTTTACTTATCCCGATCTACAGTCACTTGTGACTATGCATTGACCAGACCAAGTGTCAAAGTACATCAAGTTACAACACCCCCTTGCCGTCTTAGGAAGCAGCTGCAGCCACGCCAAGGACAGTGAGTACCGAAGGGAAGCACGGAGGCATCTGACTGGAATGTTAAAGCTGCGTGTCTTCGTAAGCGCTTTGTTTGCTGGAATTCTATTGGACCAAATGGTGTTTATACTCCGATTCGAGCGGGGTGATCGCTGACTGCCCCGCCTGGCTTGTAGATCCTTGCTCATCTAAGAGAGTATACAAAGAGAAATCAAAGCACTTCAACTGTATTGATGTATGGCTTACCACCTGGTAGTTTGTTACTACTCGTCATTCAAAGCCAAAACCTCTTCCGTTATCGGTGCCAGCTCCCGCAATTTGTCCAACTCGATACGCGCGTGATTCTCAATCCATCGTTGTGCCTCCTCACCCAACTTGGCAATGTGCTTCCATAAGACTTTTATGGAGGACTCAGTACCCCAGCTAATGAGCGCATCAACCAAGAAGCATGTAAGCCCAAATAGCCATCCTCTTGCAAATTCCCAAGTGCAGAATACGCTTCGAGAGGACTGAAAATAGCTGCAGAGAGCCCTGGGCTCGCTATATCAATCCCCAAAGCCCGATTGATTCTCCACAGGACCATCTCATAATGAGGGGTCCTCACCGGGTATGTATTCTTCGAAAAGGGTGATAGAGAGTTTCTGACAGCTTCCCGGAATTCACCGCCGTCTAGCTTTGATATGACGGTCTGTATCTCGTCAAGGTAAATGATCTTCTCGGATGGCAGTCTGTATAGCGTACGACGAAGCAGACCTGTGACCTCGCTTGGTCCCAAAACTCGCATGATCCCTTCTGATTCTCTCTCTGTGCCCGATAATTCCAGCAGCGGGTGATTCCAAGGCTTCTTCGGATTGCTCAATCTCTTCACCATCATTGCATTCTTCCTCGCCAGAGGTCCGTGTTAGATTCCTCTGCGTCTTCGTCACTTTCCTCACTCTGATCCTCATATGAGGCATCACTTTCGGAGTCATTTTCCGCATTTCGACACTATGGTATCGAGATCTGACCATTCGATGCCTGAAGCTTCGACCCGATAGTCAAAAAAGAGACTTGAGTTCTCAAGGACTGGTGTCCCTCCTTTGATACTTGTTAGTACCTGGCCGAGCGGATTGACTTTGCAGAGGACTGGAATGTTCTCTCTCTGTGGTACTTCTGGGTTCAGACATGTGGTGTTCGTCGATGGCGTCGAGGTTTTCGAATTCTCTAGTTGTTGTGACAACTCGAGTTCCTCTTGGCCGACTTCATGTGAGGGAACATCGGACGGGTCCTCAGGTACCCACTATCTCGGTCGTCTAGCTGCGACGCCTGTGAAAAGGTGAATTTGCAAGTCCCATGAACATTTTGTGCTACCATTTGGAGGTAGTATACCATCATTTTACGGAGCCCCAGGTTCAAGAAGGGGTTGTTAGCGCCGAAGCTTTCGTATCAACGCACTCAAGGACGGGAACAAATTGATTGAAAGTGATGAGGTCGGATCAAGTTATTGGTCTCGAAGTACGATTGGCAAATTGGTGTGAGTTGGAGGATGGGGAGACTCGGGGGAGGGCGAGAGGAAAGAGACCAAGAGAAAGAGAAGGCGACGGGTGAAATCAACTCCAACTACTGAAATTAAGGAAGATACGGTTTCTATCCAGGATCGATGATTTCGATTGACTCAAATGCATTACTTCATTGTGGTCAAGAATAAGATGGTTAGGGAATTGCTAAAACGACGATAAAGATTGCTAATCACACGATACACACCTAATTTCGGGATTTAGCGCAGTCCAACTGTATTACTATCTTCTTATTAGGATATCTTTAAAGTGATCCTTATAGTTATTCAAGTGTCCAAGTCTAGAAGCTCAGAGAAACCGACCAACTAGACATGCTTCAATTACTCTTTTGTGAAAGGTTTTTTAAAAATGACTTTCGAATCATCTTTCGTAATAGCCGTTCAACTAGTTGGTGCTAAGATGATTTTGAAAATTTATTGGGGGCTTCAAATTTATGGAACCCAAATGTAGAAGAATGTAATACTATTACCTACTACGCTAAGCCAGAATAAGGCCGTTGTATCGTCGAATTAGCGATTGTGTATTGTCATTTTAGCAATTCTCAGACGGTTACCCAATGGTTGTTATAGTGTAGGGCGGTCGGATCGGGTTCCGTCTTCCGAGCTGTCGTTGCCCTTTTGGGAAGCTCTCCTCCGCTGAAACCTTTTTGAATCTCAACCCAACCTCAGCTCGGAGATCTTCCCATTATCGCCCCAAACTCCACACGCAATGGCCGACTACGAGCGCCGGAACAATGGCTACCGGGGTGGTGGTGGTGGTAGTGGTGGTGGCGGGGGCGCAAGCGCCGCTATCGAGAGTGAGCGATCCTGCCGAAGCTCTCTTTTGACGCGCTGCTGACCATGGTTAATCCTAGATGATGAGGACTTTGATCGCCGCCCCTCAGAGACGGAGATACGAGGAGCCACTGTTTGTGCAGATCCGCCGGCAGCTATTGACCATTGCAGGAATCGGTACGATATCACCTCCCTTCACGATCTCCGGGCGCGTTGTTGTGCTACATTTATTCCGGACTGGTCGCTGATGCTCGAAACTTATTGTATAGGCTGCTCGGAGAGTCGAGGATGATGTCGTGATAATTGCAAAGACTGTGGCTGAAAATTATGACGACGAAGAGCTGCGCGACACCTTGATCAACATTTCCTTGACCTGTACGAAACCTTGCCTTTTGGCTCCCTCCGATACAACATCAATGCGCCTACTAACAATTACATGTATACAGCGTCTTGGAACAACCGATGAAGATTCCCTTCGTTGCTGCGGACAGCCCTATTCGCGTACAACAACAAGCCGGAGCTGGGAACGGAGCTCTTGAACAAGGCGGCGTCGGCTCTCCAGAAATACATTGATTCCGGATCATGGCGCGAGGTCAAGCTTCTCGTCCGGTTCCTGGGATGTCTGCAGCCTCTTTTCGAGAGCGATGGCATCTTTACACTTTTGGAGGAGCTGTTTGCCCGCGCGGTTGATCTCCAGACCGCATCCTCGGAAGACGTAAGATTCCTAATATCTGGGAAAGCAGATTATCATAACCATACTAACCTTCTTTTCTCTGGGTATAGTTGCTCGGTCTGGAGCTTGTCAAAATTATCCTCTTCACCATTCCCTATGTGATGTCGTCCCCTGCTACTGGCTTCGAATCTCAAGCTTCCGCACTTCTCGAAAAGACCGACATCATTGCCTCTACTCCCCACGCCCTTGTGGACTTGGTCAACATTTCAGTCCGCAGAGAATGAGTCCGCAGCTGGTCCCAGTTTGATCAGTGTTCTTCAGGGCCAGCTTCAGGGTGAAGCTAGCAAAGGTTGGGAGTTGAAGTGTCTGCCCCGACCATGGAAGGATGTCCGGGAATCAGATGGGGACGAGCAAAAGCCTTTCGAGGCAGTGGCCAAGATCGCCTTCCCGCAGATCACTGTCCCCAACCCTGTGCCCTATGGACCCCGGGCTCTTTTCCCGGAGGTCTACCTCTGGTCTACGCTAAACAGGAGGTTGATACCGTGCCTCCCGTCTCGGACATCACCTCCTCGCTCTTGCGAGACGCCTTGGTGGATACCCTCAACCTCCTCGACTTTAACCGCGTCGCAACGGCTAAGTACCTTATCGACGTGGATTGCTATTACACCCGCCACACCTTCGTCAAGCGTGCTACGCCGTTTGACCGCATGCGTGAGATTGCTGGTGATAACTACAGCTATGGAAGCCCGAGGACATGGCGGTGGATGCGGTCTTTTCACAGCTGTTCCAGCTGCCTACGCCGGAACACAAGCTTGTGTACTATCACTCCGTATTGACCGAGTGCTGCAAGATCGCCTCTGCAGCAATTGCCCCGAGCTTGGGCCGTGCCATTCGATTCCTGTACAACAGCTTGGAGACCATGGATCTGGAACTGAGCAACCGGTTCTTGGATTGGTTCGCCCACCACCTGAGCAACTTTGGTTTCACCTGGAAGTGGAGTGAATGGTAAGGAATGAACCTAGCTTTGTGTTCACATGATTAGCGCTGGCAATGCTGACAGTGTATTGAATAGGGTTGAGGGTCTCGAGCTTCCTGCCATACATCCTCGGATGGCATTCATTAACGGAGCTTTGGACAAGGAAATTCGACTGAGCTGCGCAGCGTATTAAGGGTACTCTGCCCGAGCCTTACCTGCCTTTGATCACAGAGAGCAAGGAGAAGGACACACCTCAATTCAAATATTCCTCCGAAGGTATGTATAAAGCGTAGCCCTTTCTTACTATGTTCAACCCAGTCGACTAACCATGAATAAACAATAGCAACCCCATACTCCAAGGAAGGACAAAGAGCTCGGGCAGCTCATCCGCAAAAAGGCAACCGATGATGAACTCCAGCCCATCATTGCTGCCATCGAAGAGCAAGCACAGGGCCTGGGTGTGGAAGACCCTAAGGTTCCTTCGACAGACGCCCTCGTTGCTTCCATCTGCTTCGTGGGTTCCAAGTCTCTGTCCACGTCCTGTACCATCGAGCGTAACAAGGACCGTCTGCTCGCCGTTGGTGCAGCCTCTGAGAAGGCCCGCTTGCAAATAATCACCTCGGTCATGGTGTACTGGGCCGACCAGACGGGCATTGCCATCAACATCATCGACAAGCTGCTCAACTACACCATTATCAGCCCTATGTCCGTTCTGGAGTGGGCTCTCATTGACCACATCGAGGCTGGCGCCATCCTCTCCAAGCCCCACATCTACGAGATGATCGCCGCCACCGTTGGCAAGGTCACCAACCGTATGCGCCAGATTGTGGCTGCTCGCACTCAGAAAGGCCTGTACGAGCCCCAGCTCAGTGTTCTTGAAGACACTCTGATCCGCGAACGGGTCGAGATGAGGAATCTCTTCAAGTTCATCGAGGACGCCGTTGTCTCCGTTGCCACCGGCAGCAACGACGAGCTCATGGAGCGTGGCGATGGATCGGTTGATATGCCCGAACGCCATCCTCCGCCAGTAGGGCCGCCGCTGGCTGCGTGTCTTCCGCCGTAAGGCTGCCGTCGAGGACGCCTTCATCTCTGATGCGCTGGTCAATGCCACCCCGGTTGGCACCAATGCCCCCATGCGCGAGGATCCTGCGGATACCGCGGCTGACGGGGACATTCACATTGCTGATGCGGATGGGCAATAAAATCATGGATTGGAATGGAGGAGATCGATCTGGGGTAGTTTGGTATTCGCGCATCCCATGACTGGATCGGATAGGGAATTTTCAGCACTGGACTTGGACTTAGCACTGATCTTGCGTTGTTTTATTATGTTTTCTTTTTTATTTCCTTTCACTCTCTGTGTTCTGCATGATCTTTCTTTTCTTTTTTTTGTTTCCTGTTCTCTCTGGTCCTGAACATGTCATGGGTGGATCTCAATTTGATCCCCGGTGAAAATCTGGATCTGTACACTACCCTATTCAGCCCGAACGCTAGTCTTTGCGTGTTCTCGCCAATGGAATAATATTTCCATTAGTTAAAGGAAAGAAACATGAAAAACCTTTCTCATACCCAGGATTCGATTTTGTAGACTTGACTTCCTAAACGTGAGCTGCCCTGATACCAACCGTCGGTGCTGAAACTTTGTTAGCTTCTATGAGGCTGGGTTGCCTCCCTCTGACGATATGTTGCACTACTAATCCTATTCTCAGGTATGAACTGAACATAATAGAAACATGTACATATTATCATAGTGTTTCTTTGATCCTATAGATAGGTTGGGTTACCCTATCTAGGCATATAACAGCATCAATTACGACGATCCGCACCTCACCACACAACTAGTTCTATCCATTCTATTTGCTCGATGAATGTATGACTAGTCTATAGACCATACGAAGGAAAGAGATGAAATATTCTTTGAGTCTCTCAAAGATCCATCCCCCATCTCTGGATCATAAAGTTGGACTTGGACATGTTTGTACCCTGCTATCCTATCCCATCCCGGTCTCCACTCAGCCCTGGAAGTCTAAGCACAAGCTTACCCGGATCTCTCCTCTCTCCTCTCCCCTCTCTCTCACAGAAATAAACTTTCTACCAGGGAATAAACTTTGCCTAGATTGGGCCTCGTATAGACTAACAAACACAAACATCTCTCGTATAGGTATTAGATTTGATTTTGATTTTGATGCTCTCAGATGGAGTTGGATGGGGAGATAGAAATACAGAGTAGATAGATATAGTAAGGGAAGGAGGATGAGAAGGAAAATATAGAGTATAAAACGCCGACGTAAAGGAAATGGATATCACAAAAGACAAGAGACAAGACAAGGCGAAGACGAAATGGACTTAAAGAGCGTAGGCAAACACAAACACAAACACAAACAGAAGAGTAACAGTGACACAAAAAGTCCAACATCTAATAAACAAGGCCCCTCATAACATCGTGTACACGATGATGATGATGATGTAACAGTGATAAGGAAGAGCCGAGAAAGCTCCCAAGATATACTCCATAGCCATCACTCGCTATGACCAAAACCCCCTTAAGCATTCAGTTCACCACCCTCTTTTCTTCCTCCCTTCCTATTAATATCAGCATCAATATCATACCCTCCTCTCCAAATAATAACCCCCCTCCTCCCCCTCACTACTCGACCCCCCATTCGGACTCGCACCCGCGAGGCCATACATCCCCATCCCGCCATCTTTCGTACCCACGTCTATCCTCCTCAGATTCCATAGAAGACATTCTTCCCGCCACACCCCACGGGTATGACCGTGGCCATGGGCATGAGCACTCGTCGTCGAGATCCGCCGATCTTTACCCCGACCTTTAATCCCCTTGTTGCTGTTTTTGTAGAGCTCGGCAAAGTACTCCCATAGCTCGCGGTCTGCGGGGACATGGGGCCAGCGTCGCCCATTTGGGCGAAGCGGAGGGTAAATTGCGGAGGGTTGTGGAGTGGAATTTGTTTTGGTGGGACTGTTTCGTTTGACATGGATTATTATTTAAGTTACTTGTTGTCTTGGGGAAGAAATGGAGAGGCTTACCTTGAGGTTCCCAAGTTGAGTAAACTTCTTTCCACAGGAATCCAACAGACAGGTAAATGGTTTTGCTTGCATGTGGGTGATTTGGTGGGCGCGGACGTTGCCCCGCTGTGCGAAGCGCTTGTGGCAGACTTCGCATTTGAATGGCTTTTCGCCTGTGTGTCGGCGTTGATGGGTCTAGATCGAGGGGGCATTAGTATGATGATTCGTTCGAGTAAAGACAAGGACAGTGAAGACAAGAATCACCGGGTGGTGTCATTCTTGTCTTGCATGGGATTGTCATGGCAGATGCTTACCTTGAGGTTTCCTAACTGAGAGAACCGCTGTCCGCATGAAGGCTCCTTGCAGATCTATGTCCTCGTCAGCAAATGATACTTTCTCTTTCCAAGAGAGACTCAAGCCCCTCTTTCACACTCTCTTCCTGAGAATCAAGTGACAGAATCAGGGTCTACTGATGATGTAGATACTTACAAAGGTTTCTCCCAGAATGCGCCCGATTATGAATATCCAGATGGGTCTTCTGCGCAAAACTCTTCCCGCTAATTCGGCAACATGCAGGGTATACTTGCGCTTCTTGCCAGACCGGGACAATTGCCCCTCATTCGTAAGCAGGCTGCGAGGCGGCGACATCGGATAACCAGCATAGCTTGGATATCCCGGTGGTGCGAGCTGCTGCAATGGTGGCAGGGACTGCTGCATCGGGACCGGGGAAGTCGAGGATCCAGGCTTAGCCTGGATGGCTTTCATGAGGACGTCGATTTCGGTGGAGAATTGGGCTTCTGCGCCTGTCTTTTTCGAGGCATCGCCCTCTGGTGAGCTGGTTTGGTTGCTTGCTGGGGCGTAGTCCGTGGCCCGCGTGGTGACTTGGTTGATGGCGTTCTTTGCGGGTCGGATTTCGGGGAGTGATTGCAGGGAGCTGGTTGGGGTTGATGCTGCTGCTGGTGCTGGGAATGGTGCTGCTGTGGTTGATGTTGATGTTGCTGTTGGTGGTGATGGTGGGCAGCATGGTGGTGGTGATGTTGAGGCTGGTGGTTATCCGATGAAAGACGCACCGGCGGCCTAGTGCTGGTTGACTAGCCACGAAGTACTGGTAGGGATGGGATGGTTGAGTCAAAGCCGCAGAGCCAAAGCTATATGCAGCTGTCGTGGGAGTCGGTTGGTAGGCAGCGTGTACGGGGTCGAAGTCGGGTGGGAATAGTAAGGGTATAGATGCGAGTCCATGGCGCGACGGTGGGGGTATGAGCCCACACCATGGCCAGGAACTCATGGCAACTGGCTCAGCAGTCTCCATGATAGATGAGTAGGACAGATAGAAGACAAAAAGATAGAAGACGAAAAAAAGGCCAGGGGGTGGTTGTTGGGTTAGAGAAGAGTCTTTCGTTCGCCTGAAATGTGAAACCCTGACTGGGCAGCCTGACAGCCCCGAGCCACGTACTTGGGAGGGAGGGCTTATGTCGGGTTGGTTGAGGGGTTCTTGTATTCTTTTTTGCTTTTGTTTTTGCTTTCGTGCCTGTCTGCTGGGATGAGATCCGAACGATCTCAGTTCTTTTTTTGAAAAGAAGGTTGATTTGGGTTTTGTCCGAAGAAAAAGAACAGAGAAGATAATCTCCAGGGTGGGCAAGCGAAGTATAAGAAATAGACAATGCACGATGGTGATGGTAGGTTCCTGTGCACACTTTTCAGATACTGGTCAATCTGGGATGATAACTGGGATATCCTGAGTCCAGGGTATCGTTGCAAGATGTCGAAATATAGCAAAGATATATCAAAGAGAAATAGGGTTGATATGTTTCCAGTCGGGAGTCTCGCAGGCTCAAGATGCAACAATCCAGCAGAGCCGGGGGAGGTCACCGATGGATCTATATAAGGATCTTCCGCGGAACGAGGCAGACGTTTTTATTTTTCTGACAGCAGGCAGAGAAACGAATAAATCGCGGAGCGCAAATCCCCACGACTATTCCCACGGGCTGCAGGTGGGCTGAAGAAAAAGAGTTCCACTCGATGGGATCGGCCCAGCATCAGCCAGAGTCCGAGCGAACTAGTGGTGATCACCCGCGTCGTCCGCCGTCAAAAAGTAGTCAAAATCGAGCAAGTCCAAGCTCAGGTTAGTTTGACCCATGGGAATGGATGAGAACGCCTAGTGGATGAGGGTTGACAGAGAAGGATTTCTGTATAACAGTTGGTATATGACGTTCGCCCGAAAGGGGAAGTAGAAGTACAGTAGTGGTTCACTGTTCGAGGCCCCCCTCCTCCGACGTGCAGGGCGATCTGACTGGGGAAAAAAATGTAAAATAATAATAGAATAGAATAATAGAATGCCAATCGAGAGGAAAGACAGAAGAGAACCAGAATGATCAGCAATGGTTAATGGTAGACTCTAAGCAACCGAATGGTGATGACAGGGTTCGTGTATATGGAGAATGGTAAGAAACGAAACCAGAGGAATAAAGAAATAATATTTTTTTAATCCGAATAATAGTTGTCCACTACTATATAGTAATATTATTAAAATGTATCCAGTTCTCCACAGTTACTGGCGGACGCATCATTTCAGACAGGAAGATCCTGCTGTATCACGAGAATAAGGGAAATAATCTTTAGATTTAGTTTAGCTTAGTTTATTACTGTAGTCCCCGCAATCATCGAACTAAAGTACTCTGTCGAGATTCTGTCAATTTCTATTATCATGCCCAATCCTTTTCTATTAGGAGTTCTCTTGCCTCTGATTCGACGAACCCGATGGTTGGGAGCTGGGAGGACAGAGGGCGAGTCTCGGTGAGGATTTGCCCCAGAGTCTCAGAGTCTCAGGCCCAGTCGAATTCAATTGCAGCCGCGACTGGCGAGGATTTTAGCTAATAAGTCTAGTTGGATTGGGGTTAGTGGGAGAGAATAGGGTAAAATAATAATATTCATTATTATAATAATTATAATTCATAATATATCAACTACACTAAACTAAATCCAGAACTTGGGGGCGTGACTGTTCAACTCCTCCACCACTAACAGTCTCTCAGCGACATTTTGGCCCACCTCTTGACTCTTTGTTTCCCAGTTCTTCTTCTTTGTCTGTCCATCTTCACTCTTGCTCTGTTGGTGGTGACTGTTTACCTTGTACTTTCTGTATATTCTGACTCGGTACTGTTTACTCAATGCAGCGCGTCTATGATTATCCTTTTTTCCCCGCCTTGTTTTTTTTCTTTTCCTTTCCTTCTTCTTCGTCGTCTTCTTTATTGTTCTCTACTCCCATGTATACCCTCCATCCATACCTTCACAAAATAAACTATTCACAAAGCAGAACAGAAGAGCAGAACCAAAAAAGCAATCACCTCCTAACTGCATCGCCCTCGAGGGCGGCCGGGCCATCGGGCTTTCACAATTAGAATGTGGACGGGGATCTGCACTCGACAGAAAGTCGACAGGTCGAAACCAGCTTCCCCAAGGCCCAAGAACCAAGTCTACAGTCAGCCTCTTCCTCTCAAGCAGCCCCCGATTTCCCCTCAAGACTCTAAGTCTGTATGTAAGAGGGGGGGCCTCGACCAGGGGGAGGGGGCGCCTGGGGGATTACCACTTCGTTCTCTTCCACATCTCACTGGTCAACAATTTCTCTGTTCTCTGTACTCCGTATACCTCGTACTTTGTACACTCATCTGCTCTTCCCCGAGTTCCCGAAATCCTCATTAATTCAAGAAAACCACAGTGCCAGACTCTAGTACCCAGTGCCCACCTCCTCCACCACCCGGATCAAGCCCGGAGTATGGGTGGCTGGACTGCTGGAGGTAAGTAGTTAGACCCAAAATAAATATCCACTTTTACAGGCCTTTCGCTCATCTTCTCACCCCAACTCCCTATCCTGATTGGCCTCTCACCCGGCTGCGCCCGCCCGATAGTCGCCAATAGCGTCCGATGTCCCCAGGGATCATAGGATGGATGAGAGGTTCCCCATCAGACTAACTCCAGCGAATATCCTGGTTAGCCGCCCATGGCCCTGGAAAATTCCTTTTGCTGGCTGACCCTCCCGATCGGTTTCGTTTCAGCTTGGCCCAGATTAGGCCCTTGTCTAGATCTGGCTGGTCGATCTCCGAGGGGATTCTGGCTCGGGCTAGGACCAGGGCCAAGAAGGTGGTCACTAAGTACTCTCTACTGGACTGGACAAGGGCCACTTGCTGGTCTGCTGCCTTCTTCTTGGTGGTTTTGGTGTCACAGTGACCAGCGACCAGGCGCTGGTTGCTGGCCTGCTGGTCACTCGTCGCTCCGTGCGTGGAAAGGACCTCCAGCAAATACGGAGTCTGAGGCTGCGGCACCAGCAACCCGGGTTCTGGCTCGGGTTCCAGACTGATGATGACTATCTCTTGGACTCTTCCCAGGAGATTACGTCCATGAAATCTCATTCTCCTTCTCCTCGGGACTACAACATATCGCAACACAATCATCCCTCGATATGCAGAATCTACCGTACTATAGTCTTAGAGTACAGTGCTCCGTACCTACATACCGCATGATCTCCCCCGAAATGACAGCGCCAACGTCTTCCGATCAATATTTGTTTTTCATCTCACGGTATTTCACCCGAGGAACAGACACCTGCACGTCGAACCCCCCAAGTGAGTAGGGACTGATGCATCAGGGCGAGGCGTTCCGGTTCTTGTGGTGGTTCCTGCAGGGGGAGATCGGGGGGTGGCGGAGGGGCTCGGGTTTGCTCACGAACTCCTGCCAGAAGTAGAGTGGATGTGTAAGAGAGCGCGTGCGTAGTGTCTGATCGGAGAGTGGAGAATCCTGGTCCAAGTAGGGTAAATAGTCGATTCAGCCAGTTTTTGTTTGAATATTCAGGGGAGAGTGCATACAATACATCATACTTACAGAGGACATACGAACAGGTGTCAGTTGCTGTAACTTGTACTGAGGACTGTGGTAACTACTGTAACTACCCTGTCCTGATCCTCCAGGAATTCTCATGTAGAACCCGGTCAAATTACAGACAGGGTACTCACTAGCTTCCCATCCCACAACAGGAGAGAAACTAAAAAGTAATTAGCAATTAACCATAATAATCCTAGTTAAAAAGCTCCATTCCCAGTTCCAGCTCCAGCTCCAGCTCCAAAACAAGTTAGTCCAACGACCACCCAAATTACGCTCTTTTTGCTTGTCTCGTCTAGCTCACGTAGATCATCACACACGGACTCAATATCCCATCCTAGACAACATCGCACAGGATATGGTAAAAGGTGTGTAGCTGGTCGGTGGACAGTGGTCAATGGCCAGTGATCGGTCTAGTACTAGTCATTATTATTTCAGACAAGTCCTCACTCCCCCAATCCCATTTCCCGACACGAACCAGGCAGCCGCTAACTCTTGCCCACACACAGTAGCGCTCCGTGCTGTCGGTACCGGTGCCGTTGGATAGGGATGGGATTAGGAGGAGCTAGTCAATTCAAGCAGCAACTCAGCACTCAACACTCAGCACCTAGTTTCTCAAGCAGAAGCAGAAGCATGTCGAGCTAGCTAGTAGCTTGCTACAGTAGCTAGCTAGTTCTATAGCTGCTCAAGAGAGAGAGACTAGGATATTGGGTATGAGATATTGGATGCCGGGGTAGCAATTTGAGTCGATGAATCGAGGTCGTAGGTACCCAAGGAGTATCGCTGGTTCGCAAGCTCCTGTATAGTATACTGGAGAATACATACAGTAGATTAGGTACTCCGTAGTTATGTACGCAGTCATGTCATCTCCCTGGTTATTACTTGACGTTATTTAACAAACCTACATCTACAGTATGCATATTCATGTCATTCCATCTACGTAGTCTCAAGGACTCCTGCCCTTACCCTGCCCTTACCCTTACCCCATATATGTACGGACAGTACATTCCTTCAGCCAAAATTCTATATTACCATAGCCATAGCTATAGCTATAGCTACCCATGCTCATATCACAACCCATCCCCATCCTCATACAATACCCATATTCACCCGCCAAATACAATATCCAAATAATGATACTGATACTGATAAGAAAAACGCCTCAACTCCACTCCTCCCTAATCTAAACCCACATCTCTAGTTCTATCCCCAAACTCCGCGGATCACTGATCCCTGATCGCCCTCTAGGGCCAGGTCATCCACCATCCACCATCTTCCTTCCTTCCTTCGTGCTCGGATCCCGTAACGACTAACGACTTCTCTCGGTCCCGGGACAAAAACTCGACAGGTCTTCTCCATACCAGTCCCACTCCCCGAATCTCCCCTAGGCCCCCTACCCTACCGTACGGTACCCATCTCGCGGCTCCGGCTCCGACTCTGTGGCGAATGCGATTCGATTCAGAACATAACCGGACTGGAGAGCCACTTCCTTCTGCCAGTGCCAGTGCCACTGGACCAGGGTTATCCATTCTACAGGGTATACATTCATTGCTGGGTCCCCTGGCCCAGTGTGTCGGGACTCGGGATTGCTAGGCTTTCGTCTTTGTCTATTAATATTAAAATATTATTAAATTAAAAGTATTTAGTCTTATTTATCGTTTTTATTTTATTTTCTTGGTGTGTCCAGTGACTACGTACCAGTATTCAGTTCACGGTGTCTAGCTTAGCTTCCAGTAGTAGTAGTGGTACTCCTGTGGTTCAGGTTCACGAAGAGAGCGCCGTGCTCGTTTGATTTGCCCCCCATTATTCTCTTCCCCTCCCTCCTCCGCCCTTCGCCTCTTCTTGTGCAACTTACCTAGAATAGGGTGTGGTGTGGTCATTTGGTCATGCGCCCCGAACTAGGTCCTTGCTGGGTTTTACCTGAATTGGTCTTCCGGGTGGAGTTGGTTTGGGATATTTGGGAGATTGGCTTGGCCGGGTCAGGACTGGCGAGTTGGATGTATAGTAACTCCGTAGATCTCATTAAGCAGATGGTTGGTTGGGATGAAATGGCTCCGTGGAGATGATGTGATGAGACACTACGAGGTAGATATTAATCTACGGCTACGGCCGACAGTCTACTTACTCGTTAATATGGATTATGATGAAAACAGACACTGTGCATGTGCATTATTCAAGAACAAAGCACCAGAGATTTGAACCAAATAAGATATCAAAAGAGAAAGCAAGAAGAGAATTGGTAACAGGAGTAACATAAAGACACCGTCAAATTCAAGCCCCAACCTGGCTACGAAGGAATCCAAGCAAGTAAAGTCATATTGCGCCGTGGCTGAGCCGATCCCTTTTACCGTCCTGTGTACGTCGAGTATCTGTGTCGAACCAGTGGGTCAGTAAACGGCCAAAACGAGAAAACGATAATCGATCGCGGATAGAACGAAACCCCCAAAAAGACATGCTCGATGGGTTGGATCGGACTGGACCACCGGTGGCTTGAGAAGAGAGATGATCGTCGACCCGACAGTCTGGGATAGGGGAAAACAGGGACCGAATAAAAAAAGCGGAGACACAGAAACAGAGAACGGGGACAAAGGTCGTGATAATCGAGAAAAAGAAAGCGATTGCTTACCTCCAGATCCGTGCACGCATGTCTCCACTGCCAGTTGCAAAGAGGTTGCCGGTCGGGGCAGGGGCCACCGAGATGACTATCCGCGGAGAATTAGAAACAAATGATCGACGAGCACGACATCGCTAGACGTTTTGCCAAACGAGAGAGCGAGGGGGTGGATAAGATAGATAGTAGGATAAGAGCCCAAGGTGACAGTGACAGATATGACAGCACACTATCGACCCGGCTAAATCCAAACTATCGGACGATAGACTCACCAGAGTTCTTGTGGCCCTGCAGCATCATCTGCGCATTTCCAGTAACTGGATCCCAGAATTGGACCCCACGGTCCTTCGAGCCACTCATGACCCACTGGCCATCGGGCGTCAGGCACACGCTAAGCACAAAGTCCTATAGCATGCAGTAGTCAGTACCCAGTAACTGTCAAATAGTGGATCCATTGTGGTTGCCGTGTGGCGCGGCCGTTCCATAAGGGAGATCATGGGTGGCATGGGACGGGATGGAAAAGGATGATGATGAACGAATTGAGTCGATCGGAATGGATGGGAAAAACATACCTTGTGGCCCTCGAAAGTGCGAATGCACTTGCCGCCCTTGACGCCGCTGTGAGGGTGCATGCCCCGCGGGACAGTAAGCTCCCACAACTTAATAGTCTTGTCCAGACTACCGCTGACCAGGTCGCGACCATTGGGCGCAAAGGCAACCGAGTACACGCTGTCCTTGTGGCCATCAGGGTTCTCCAGGCGCTCCACCAGGTAGCCAGTGGTGGTATCCCACACCCGCACACTCTTGTCCAGAGAACCGGCAGCCACGTAGTGACCATCGGGAGACATGGCCACCGTGGTGACACCGTCCTCGATGCTCAGAGTGTAGACCAGCTTGCCGTCGAGGATATCCCACAGACGGACGGTCTTGTCACCACTGCCCGAAGCAATGTAGCGGCCATTGCCGGCAAAGTCCAGCGAGTAGATATCCTGCTCGTGGCCGCTGAAGATATGCTTGATGGTGCGTGCAGCAATATCCCAGACCTATAAAACCAGGATTTGTCAGTCATCAAGTCTTACTTTAGAAGAGATTGCCTCTCGCTGTCCTTCACTACGAAAATATCGGGTTCGGGGTCAACGGAGGTTCACGGGGTCCGAGATAACTTACCCGAATCTGCTTATCCTCCGCACCGGTTGCCAGGTACTTGCCATCCGGGCTGAAGCAAACGCTACGGATGTAGAGGTCACCATCCTTGTCGACATTCTCATCCTGCAGGGTCGCCACATTCTGACCAGTGGTCACATCGAAGATCTGCGCCGAGCGGTTGCAGCCCGTCGCCAAGTACTTGCCATCACGGCTGAAGCGAACACAGCAGACCACGCTGTCGTGGTTGAGATGGTGCACCAACTCAACATCCAGCACACGCTGAACCTCGGGGTTGAACACGGCATACCAATCGGAACCCTCACGCTTTTGCGACGCGGGGAGATCCGCGGGATCCCAGTTGGCGAGCATGTTACCCGGGCGGTCCGCACGGACGAGCGGCTGGTTGGGGGGTGGGACGGGGAATCTGAGGCGAGGCACGAGGATCCGGATAGGCGATCTGAGTCTGCTGGGGAGTGGCCGGACCCGGAGCGGTGCGACGACCCTTACCCGGGCCAGGGGATGCAGTGGGAGGAGGGGGAGGTCCGTAGCCTGTAACATCGCAGAGAGGTCGAATACATTAGTCTACCTGACAAGAAATCTCCAATTATGCAAACATACCGTTCACAGCAGCACCAGGCTGATATCCTCCAGGGAAGCTCTGCGGGGGCTGCGGCGCACCAGGCTGAGCGGCCGAGGCAGGCTGTTGAAGGGTATGCTGGGAAGGCTGCTGATCCTGGGAGGGGGGAGGGGCAAGACCGGGACCACTACCTCCTTGGTTGGTCATGATACCACCAAACAAGTTGCTGGGGCCATGGCCCAATGAAGGTGGTTGCGCCTGAGGGCCGGTGTGCTGCGCGGGCGCGATATGCGAAGAGACGGGTTGGACACCGCGCTGCTCGAGTTCATGTCGCAACATTCGGATCTCAGCCTCGTAGCTATAGGCGCGTAGAGAAGTGTCAGTCGCAAAAGCTTTGGAGAAGATGCACCAGTAAGCCCCCTTCCCGCCACGGCCTTTTCTTTTTGCATTGTTTTGCGCCACGGTCGGGGAGGCGTAGAAGAGCGTGGAGTGGAGAGGGAAATCACTCTAGATCAAATCTAGACGCATGGGAGTAGGATAACGCACTCTGCCTTCATTTTAATCTGGGTCTGCTCCAGTTGGTATACCTTCTGACGGATCATCTCCATCTCCTGGAGCTGTCCGGTTACTGCGTGATCTGTCAGTTAGAAACATTTCAGCGAATTTTCGCGACCCATGAGAGAGAGCGCTTCAGCCATTGATGGACTGGGCGACACTTGGAAACAGTGGAAAGGAGAAAAGCCAATGAATGTAGGAAAGAGCTGAACGGGCGATTATGCGATATCAAGGTGTGGGGATCATACACTGGTGTTCATATTCGCCGGTGCTCCGAGACTGGCTCTCGAACTCCTGGCGCAGCTGGTCGAGCAACTCTGTCAGGCGAGAGTTGGGGGCGGGCACCATCCCGCGATGGGTGTTGTACATGGCTAAGGTGATGGGTCGGAAGACGCTAACACGTCAAATAAGACGAGGTTTCAAGACAAGCGATCTTTATAATGGAAAATCGGAATCAGCGACAGCTCGCGACGAGGGATCGCAGCTTAGACGAGGATTGAATTGACTGACACTGCGATCGTTGAAGGCGCGATTGCTGCTTGGTGGACGACACCAGGCAGCTTGCCCGATGATGATGATGATGATGCGGATGGAAAGAGTCGAATAAAGGGGTAGAAAGCTTAGGTCGATCAAAGTCGGTGGAGGGAGGTTGGCAACTCGAGGTAGACCGGATGAGGAGGGAGAAGGTCGGATGAAAGAGGGGGTGGAGGAGGAAGAGGCTGGCAGCGGGAAGGTTGAGTTGAGTTTGGGGGGTGGAGATGGGAACGGGGCGGCTACCGTTGGCGCGAGAAGCGAGGCAAAGAGCCGAGAAGCGCAATTAAGTGGACTTGGGAACACCACCACCAACTATGGGCGGAGTGGTTCCGAAAGGAGGAAAAAGCGAGAACAAAAAGGAGAAACTATGGGACCCGACTAGAGGAACTGGGATGGACAGATAGTTCAAAGAGTGAGGAGAAGAACTACTGTACAGTAGGTAGTACCCGTAACAGTTACCCGTTTGCAAACAGGCTAAGATTAGAGATCAGAGTCTGATGGCCAGATATATAGAGAGGTTAGATAGTTATATTCAGGAGGTCCTAGGTCATCTGAAAGAGAGCTTGAAGGTATTCTCCGGACTCCCTATCGTATTGTCTTTCAGTCTTACTACTATTCTATTTAATCTGTCAAGATGCCCTTCAATCATCGGCATGTCCTCCTCCGTCCGTCTCTTTGAAACTTGCCAAGTGGGTCGGCGATATCGCCGCATCTGGCCTGGACAGGTGGCCTTGCTGCCTTAGATAACTTGGTGCCTTATGGCCTGAGGCTTAAATTACGCCCCATTTCTCAGGCATTTAACCCCTGACTAACCTAATTGGGACAAGCGTGGCAGTGTTTAAACATCCTCATTCCTTCGGCGTACCTTTGAGTACTTAGAAACAAGATGAGGCACAGCAGGCACCATGCCACTGATCATGCTAATTCTATAGATTCTATCATGGATGCCTAGATAGATCGCATGATCCGTCATAGATATACTTTTTTTCAATAATATTCTATCATCCCATCCAACTTCAATTATTGCAACCTGCTTATTAAGAGCGCCATCAACGACGGCTGGCCCCGTTCCGCGCTGGTGTGATGCGGGCAGAATTTATTATTCGCCGCCTCAAATAATCTCCCGATCTCCCGATTGTCGACTTTCCCCCCTTCCACCTCTTCTTCTTCCTCTCTAAACACGCCCCTCCTCCCTCCCTCACACCCATCATGGATATTATCCTTGAGCTCTGGGACACCTTCATTGGTGATCGCCTCTACTCGACCCTTCTTCCGACCTCCCTATCCTCTACCGTCGGTCTTCCGGCCTTCGTCAATGTCGCCAACAGCACGTTGTCCCTCTTTGGCGCCGCGGAGCCCTTTATCTATGAGCCCGCCACACAATTGATCCATTTGGAGCCTTCCAAATATGCCTATCTCAGCGCCTGGCCTCGGAATAACATCTACCGCCAATTCACAAGCTTTTTCCTCATCACATGGTATGCGCTCAATGCCACGTCCTCCTTTTCCCCTCGCCACCCTTCAAAAAACTACGACATAGAGACTATGCGCGCAAATATCTCAGAAACTAACCATGAATATGGCAATTGAATTAGGATTTTCGGCCTTCTCGTATACTTCATCGTCGCAACCGCTTCCTACATCTTCGTTTGGGACAAAACCACCTTCAACCACCCCAAGTTCCTCAAGGGCCAAATCCCCTTAGAAATCAAGCAGGCCATGT
Source organism: Penicillium subrubescens (assembly GCF_028828155.1). NCBI lineage: Eukaryota > Fungi > Ascomycota > Eurotiomycetes > Eurotiales > Aspergillaceae > Penicillium > Penicillium subrubescens. Next base: position 3,617,559 of record NW_026643157.1, on the reverse strand, counting down.
CTGCTATGCCTCCAATGGCCCTTCTGACCGCACCCTTCTTCGTCCTCGAGGTCCGCGGCTACGCCAAGCTCTACGATACCGTCGCCGAGGAGCCCTTCCCCTACTATAGCATCCTCCAATTCCCCATCTTCATCTTCTTCACCGACTTCTTCATCTACTGGATTCACCGAGGGCTGCACCACCCGCGCGTCTACCGTGCTCTTCACAAGCCGCACCACAAGTGGATTATGCCCTCTCCTTTCGCTTCCCACGCCTTCCACCCTCTCGACGGCTGGTCCCAGAGCGTGCCCTACCACGTCTTCCCCTTCCTCTTCCCGCTGCAGAAGGTCGCCTACGTCTTCCTCTTCGGTTTCATCAACCTGTGGACTGTCTTCATCCATGATGGCGAGTACGTCGCGAACAGCCCTATCGTCAACGGTGCCGCTTGCCACACCATGCACCATCTCTACTTCAACTACAACTACGGCCAGTTCACTACCCTGTGGGACCGTCTGGGTGGTAGCTACCGCAAGCCTAATGAGGAGCTGTTCCGTCGCGAGACCAAGATGAGTGATAAGGAGTGGGAGCGTCAGTCCAAGGAGATGGAGACTATCCTCAAGGATGTCGAGGGTGATGATGACCGCACCTACTCTGCTTCCACCAAGACGAAGAAGAACCTATGAGACGGAAGGTTTCATTTTTGAAGCCTTTTTTTCGACCTTTGTTTTTATATTCCGGGTGTGGAGTGACGCGGGTATGCACGGTCGAGTCAGATTGGTCTTTCATTCTCGAGGACTTTACTTGAAGCTCAACTTTTGGCTGCTACGGTAATCCATACCCATCCACCCTCCCACAATTCACCATTCACCCTTCTTCCTTTTTACGTACATTACCATTAATCCCCGCGCTATGCACATCCCATACTCTGTTTTAATATTTTCCAAAAAAGGGCCTGGCCGGGTGGTCTGCGGGTCTACCGCATTATCTGTACATACTTCTTTTGACCATGGCGACCAGAATGCATTGTTACGATTGAAAGTTTATTATTATCTTTTATCTCTTATTTCCTATCTGCATTACATGTAATTTTCTTCTATATTCTGTATTTAAGTCAATTTCGACGAACAAATCTGTGATTTAAACCGAATAGAAAATTGTGTAATTTATGCTACATATCCGACATCGATCTTCGAGTAAGGCTAGCTGCATGAATACAATTTGGTATTTCCAAATCTGCATTCAAATGTAGTACACATCTATCATTCCCCCCTTCCCCCACAAGTTCACCACACAATCACACCAAATGATCGCCACCACGCGGTCACACAACACTCTAGTGTAACCATGTAACCATGTACCCAATACCCACGCTGGCAGCAGCTGCAGTCAGATGGTCAATTGTCACGCTATATGTAATGGGGTAAGCATGTCTTGCAGATATTCAGCTGCGCCGTAGCCACGACCGAGTGTCTTGCAGGAGTTATTCGTAAGTGCTAGGAATGGAAATGATGGAGCGGTCGTCGTGTTGACTATGTCATGACATGCATAGTGGAAAAGATATACTCAAGGCTGGCTCAATGATTATTCTTAGCCCATATGAATGGGCAATATTCTTCTCTCCGACCTGTAGTTTAAGCGTTTTTCAATAAGAATTAGATCGTTACCACTCATGATATGTGCTTATTGTATACTCCTGGCTGAGCCGCTGATCTTGTTGTATACAAGGAACTTCCTCTATCAATAAATCATGGTATATCACATTTTTCCCCTCCTCACAATAACACACCTCGATCCATCCCTCACATGAAACCCATTACTCAGGCAATCCTCCTCCGTATCAGGCCAAACCTCCACCTTCAACCCACCACCACCACCTTCACCTTCATTATCACCCTCACTCCCACTTGAATTCATCCCTTTCACCATCCCAACAACCCTCTCAGCCTGCATCCTATCCCCACACTCCAAAACCGTAATACGAGCCCGTACATCCAGCGATAACTCCAAGATCCGACGGTAGAATATATCCTCGGGTTTATCATTATCGCCTTCATCACCTTTTGAGCCGATTGAATGCGCTGTGTCGGTAGTTGCAGGTATGTCGATGGGTGGGACGAGTGCTAATTTCGGCTCGAAAAGCCGCACACTTCGTGCTGTTGTCCCGTTGTGAAAATCGGTGCTTGAAATGTAGGGTGGATTGGAGATTAGCAGGTCGATTTTGGGGAGTGTAGTTGTAGTCTCTGTGTGTTCGATTTCGGATTGCGTGGTGAGGTTGAGGTTGGATAGTAGAAGCTCTTCCACGGTGGGTATGGCGTTACCACTGGTGTCAATCCCATTGCTAGAGTTGTTGTTGCGCCTTAACACATCTGCACGATGAAACTCAACATCCACACGCGCACGACTATCCAAACCACCAAGCCGAATATTATGCTCCAGATTTCTCCGGGCAAGATTCAACGCTATTGGACTGATATCGACGCCCGTAATCTGGATCCGATCAAAATGCGACGCGAGGAGAGCGTGTAAAAGGAGGGCCATACAGCCTGTACCCGTGCATAAATCGAGGATTCGAAGGGATTTGGCCTTGTGAGGTTGTGATGGAGTAGGACTATTGTTGTCTTTTGTTTCTAGCGCCATTTGCCGGACTAATCTGGCTGCTTCATATGTATATGACTCCGTATCAGATCTGAGAAAGAATTAGCTTGCTTATCCCTTCAAAGTTGAGATGCTTATTTTTGCGAAAGCGGGTTTAATTCACACCTTGGGATTAACACACCCCGTCGACAGAGGATTTCTAGATCACCGAATGGTTGATCACCGAGTAGATACTGCAATGGGACGCCCTGGGAACGCCTGTGGCACATCGCTCGTAGACGTGTCCGCCATCCTATGTGCGTCCCCGTGACTTGGTCCTGGTCCTGGCGGAAGTGGGAGCGTTCCTGGGCGTCGCGGAGAGCGCGTTCCCGCAGCCATCGCAGTTCATTACGGGCTGAGTCTAGTGATCGACATTCTTTGAGGAGAAGGGGTAGAAGGGTGTTCTCTTGATAGGCCTTGAGAAGGAGTGAGGTCGAGAGGCGCGGCATTTTTTTGAGGTGTAGAGTTGCGTGGAGGTTGGTTGGTTGGTTGGTGATGCCAAGCGTGGACCCGCCAGTTCGTTAAGTTGCCTGGCTCCGGATGATCAACAACTAATGTACTCCGTACCTCTCAATGTCATGTTTCCACTACTGGTCACAATATAGTATATCAAATGGCATTGTTTGTAATATTGACAATCATTGAAATTCGTATCACGTTAAATGAGTGTAAAATATATGTACTCACGAGTAAAAACAAAACAAGACCAGGTATTCCTAGACTCCAATACACCGCAAAAACATGCAACGCGAAAGTTCTAACATGACAAAAATAAAAAAACCGAGTCCATCTGTTCAAAGTGCCAACAATGCTCCAGCACCAGCCAAGCCGAGGGCCAGGGTCCTGGGCATGCTCGTTTGCCGAGGCGTAGCGGCATTCCTCGATGAGAAGATACCGCTGCCTCCATGGGGACCGCCAATGCGCGCTCCAGAGCCTACGGCAGCCACAGTAGTCACTGGATTGGCGACGGCTGTGGCGCCAGGAACTGAGTCTGTGCCGGTCGTGATTTCGAGGACGTTGTTGCCCGTCGAGTCGAAGTTGGTGTTGGCTAGGGAAATCTCGTTGTTGGCTAGATCGTATACCACGTAGGCGCTACGCAGGAATGTATCGCCTAGGACGGACATGCTTTCACCGGCTGGGACGATACCAAATGCGCAAGCACGGTCGCCGTTGTCGTAGAAGTAGTCACCGATATCCAGAAGGAGTTCGCTCAGGGCGACGTTGATGGTGGGTGATGAGAAGGTGTAGGAGATGTTGACCTTATTCGAACTGCTTTTGCAGGGCATAAATCCAACTCCACTGGAGGAATCGTATGATACTTCCAGATCATTGAAGAGCCCCTCGACAATCACGTCTGGGAGATAAGTTAAAGAGCTGCCCGAGTCTAGTAGAACCGCTGCTGGTAGTGCCTTGGTCGTGTAGTTGGTGGTGCCGGAGGAATTGCTGAGAACCACGGAAGTCAGGGCAATTACAAACTCGGAGTAAACACCCCCAGCTTTCTGGATGGGGAGGGTCTCCAAGGTACCGTGGTACTTCTTAGTGTTCACTCCGCCGAATAGAATTGACCCAGTATTAGCATCCAGGTCGTTCAGCCACAAGCTGTAGGCGTTAGACTTGATCAGTCCTTTGTTGACCATGGCCTTGGGCAGGTTGGCGTAGGGACTTCCCCCGCTCACGCCAACTTGAACCTCGTTAGCTGGATATCCAATTCCCAGCACGCCCTCTACACGACCGCGATGTTAGCTCTCCGTTGTTGATAGTCACGGTGGGGGGTTCATTCCTGGTTTTCACATACCGCTGGAGCCTGAGTTGTAACCAATGCCGAATTGGAGCTCCTTCAATGTCGCCGAGCCAATGGTAACAGTCTCACTAGCATATTCACCCGAAGCACCGGAGCCATCCGCATAAGTAATGTTGAAATCGTTGTTCACAAAGGCGTATGATGACGAAGAACTAGAGTCATAGGTGCCAGAGTCGCTGCAAGGGGCGGTCTTCTTTTTACAAAGGGTCGAGTTGGGAGTATTGACCCATAGATCACTGCTGCCAGTATCCAGGACCAAACGCAAACTCTGCGCCGGGGTTCCCAATGTGACGTTGGAAAAGTAGAGGGTTTCCTACCATATATAGTCAGTTATATGCTAAGATAGTAGCAGATAAGAAAAAAAAAGGGATGTGGACTGTAGCATTATGCTGACCTACCTCATTGTCTAGAGCCTGTGAAACCGTTGAACTACGCTTCATCCGTCGTACTCGGTCTCGGGCCACGGGGTCCGAGACCTCTTTACGCTGGATACTCATGTCCACCACCGAGGGAACATCTCGCTGAACGAGAGTAAGCTTCCCGAGCGCCGGTGCGGCGAGGGTTGCCAGCCAAAGCCAGGAATTCTTCATTCTTGTTCGCCGTTGGCCACGGTATACCGAGCTCCCCAATATAAAATTATGAGATCGGCAAGCCTTTCACTTTTTTCGGATCGGCGCGATCTTCACTGCTGCAACTTCCCGAATGCGACGGAAATGGAAATTCGGGATCGCGTATATACTGTGTGGCTGTCGGGGTCGGTTTGAGATAGGAGGGGTATTCGAGGTAGGACGGCGAGTTAAAAGCCGGGGCAGGAAGAGTTGTGAAGAGGAGAGAAAAGCAGGGAAAGATGGAGTCTAATAGATCGAGAACATCGATGCGGCGGCTGTGTCGGAGAGGCAATGGATGTCGTATGCACTTCACCTTCCAAGACGGCACTAATGTGGTTTACAGGCCTGTTCACTGGGCGGCTTTGGCGCACCTCGGGCCAGCCGGGTAAGTTTGACAGGTTCATTTGGTGGAAATGGCCCAGTCAGCGGGCTCTGAGTGGACCATTGACTTTTTCTTTTTCGTTTTCGCAAGCGCTGTAAAATGACCGCGGAGTGGACGTGCAAGTCGCTCGGGTAAGGCGCTGGGGGATGTAAGAATTGGCCCCACCGGGTTGAGCTGTCGTCACCAGCTTATGGGCGTCTGCAACAGGAACTCTGACAGTTAGTACAGAGTATAGAGTGGAGAGTGTAGACTGCACTCCATATTCACCTGCCGTCGTACATATCTCTTCCCCCATTTGGCCATCATTATCGCCATTAGCCAGTCAGTCCCCGTGAGGACTTGAATGACCTGGGCCAACGGGAAATCCAATCTGGCGTACGTATGCAACGTACGTGGTTGGGTCGTGGGAGTGGTGATGACGCGGATGAGTGACGCTCCACTGCCACCGACCCGTTCTGGGTTTAGCCCCGTGACTAGCAGAGCCAAGATTCGAAGATTCGATCCATCGTTTTGCTTAATCGAGACTTCGTAACGGTTTTTATCCGAGGAACAATTCATCATTGAATGGAGTCGGTTGTCAGGTACAAATTTGCTATTAGACTTTGAATATCTTTTCTTCACCACGTGTATCGGGGGTTTTTAGTTAGTCCGGTCGATCTTCAAAGGATGTGATCCTATTGTAGGGAGGAGAATATCTTACATCATCATCTACACATAAAATTTTCGGTGACTGATCAAATAGACAAAACGTATACATTAGACCTTCTTCACTTCATATGCACTCCCTTTTTACCTCCCAATGTGGCTTGGACAGGTGTGGATAACATCCAGTACATACATTAATCATCTTCAAGACATTCTCCACTGATATTATTCTGGACCCTCTATACAGTACTACAGTACTGTATTACTGCTGCCTGTCTAAGATTCAGTTCCAGGGTCACCCTGCTGCATAGCCACGGCGGCAAAAGCTGACAGCCACCGGACCAGGCGGCTACATAACCAAACATGCGATCGATGGATCTTGCACCTACAGTATGTACCTTAAGCCCGGTCTTGATGACATTAGTCAGTCGTGGCAAATGCATTGGAACATGTGCATACACCTGCTAAGAATGGGTATGTTGATGTTCCAGCTCTTCCGGCTCCTATCCGGTGCTATTGAAAACTCTTACTATTCAGTACTCTGCATATCTATGTTCAATAGTTTATGCCTAGTCCACGTCATATGTACAGTAAATACTCGGGTGGCTGGTCAGGTCGCTAGACTCCCCACATTCATAAGGCTTAGGGTCTACTAGGCGGGTACAATAGAGTCCTTGGTACTGACCCCCTTTCACCTCTGAAACATTGGTCACTCAACTACCCCCTAATGGAGTATATCTTGCACCATGACGACACCCAAGCTAGTCTCATAGTGGAATCATTCAAGATGCAACTATTTCCTACTTGGGTACTTGTTGTACAAATATCCGATTATATAATACACGGTGTCTGCTGCTATTCACGAAAAGTTGCCAAAAGTGACAACCCTCCTCCAAAGCAGGCCACCACAGAAAAAGTAATGTTAGTACATAGTACAGGCGCTATCCACACTAAGCCCATCCATCTAGAGTGGACACGAAAATACAACTGTCTCAAATTTACAACCCCATCGCATCCCGAACCTTCCGCATAGTCACAGCAGCATTAGCCTGCGCCGTCTCCGCGCCCTGCTGCGCAATAGAATCCAAATACCCAGTCTTATCATCCATAATAGAGACATACCGCTCCCGAATATCCGTCAGATGATGGATAATTCGGCTGGCGACGTGCTCCTTCAAAGCGCGCAGGCTAGCGCCTTCGAATTCTGCGGCAATTTCTTGGCAGGACTGGCCTTCGAAGTGGCTCAGCATTTCGATTAGGTTTGAGACACCGGGTCGTTGGGCGGGGTCGTATGTGATATTAGGTTGGGAGTCGGTTAGGGCGACCTTGATTTTCTTTTGGATGGCGGCGGGGGAGTCGGTGAGGATAATTCGGGATTTTTCGTCCGCGTGGGATTTGGACATTTTGGATGTGGGTTCTTTGAGGGACATTACTCGCTTGGCGGGGGCTGGTTGATGTTAGGCCGGGTGATTACTTCTATCGGGATGGTAAGAAGGGGGAGACTTACAGATATGGGCCTCTGGGATGGGGAAGATTGGTCCGTAGAGGTGGTTGAAGCTGTTGGCTGTATATCGCGAGAATTCCAGATGTTGTTTCTGGTCCTCGCCAACGGGAACATGTGTTGCCCTGTTATTAGATGTGGTTAGTGATGCACTTATTCGTATCACATAGACATATGATCCCACCTATGAACAAGGATATCCGCGGCTTGGAGCACAGGATAAGAGAAAAGACCGAGCCGTAGCTGGGCTCGGGCATCTGCCTGCTCTAACGTTGTGTCCTCTGGTAAATGAAGCTTACTCTGCAAAAAGTCTGTCAGCAGCCACTTCCAACATTTCTGGCTATCCCCATACGTTCTCCAAGAAGAGGCGAACCACTAACCTTCCATTGGGTCATTCGTGATAGATAACCCATCGAAGCAACTGTACTCAGAATCCACATCAACTCCGCATGTGCCGGAACCTAGCATATCTCATTAGCACTCCCATCCGTTCATTCATTCTCTAGTCTATCCCCAACATCTTCCATGACAAAGCACTCCAGCCACCACATACCTCAGACTGATAAAAAACCGTAGACCGACTTGGATCCAATCCCACAGCCAGCAACGTAGCAAAAGCCTCTCTCCTCCATTTCCTCAATTGCGCCGCATCTTGCGGAACCGTCAATGCATGGAGATCCACGATGGAAAACAACAGCTTCGTTCCCGGCTTTGCTTCATCCTGTAGCTTCACCCATTCCCGCAGAGCCCCTAGGTAGTTACCCAGATGTGGTACTCCCGTCGGCTGAATACCGGAGAAAATGACGGGTTCTTGAGTAGGTGGGACATTGCTGCTCGTGCTGTTGGATCGATGCCATTTGGATAGGGACGGCCTGATTGATGTGGTCGGGCGAATGCGGGAGAGTTGCCCGCCCACCGATCTTAGGGATGCACTTCCCTGATGGAAAATGGTGGCACTCATCGCTGGTCAATATATGTATGCGTCGCAGAGTAAATGCGACGATTAGGCCAGGTGCAATTCTTCATGGACTTCCGTGCCTCCGCGCCGCAAAAACAGGCCATTTGTCGTCACGTGATTGCCGTCGAGATGTGAAGGTTGATAAGAAATCAATCACTCCTTTACAGACGATAAATGTCGACTGATATAGGTTACTCTAGTAGAGAAGTCATTTAAGATTCCAACTAATGAGTCTAGTGCTTGCTCAACCTGACCATTCGGTAAACAACCATCACAAAAAGCAGACTCCGATTCTTCGTTGGGAGACTGCATAATCAAAGTAGAATACAAACGGGCCTGGCCAGAGCCACAAAAGGCCAAAGATAATGACGATAATATAAAACTACATGACGCCCTGGTGTTTTCCCAAAATAAAACACACACGAATTATGCAAAGCTCAAGCAACAAACCAACATCTCCGTGCCAATTTACAGGTTCTTGGGCTCAACGAATCGCTCGCTGTCCAGAGAATCGAAGATGGTCTCCTTGACAGAGTTGTCCTGTCGTTGTCCGAACTGTGCGAGGTGGGGGCCCACGGTCTTTTGAATCTCGGGGAGGGAGGCATCAAGTGCCTTGGCGGCATCTATTTGGATGTATTAGTCTGGCGTATCCCGATAGAAATTGAAGTGAAATCTTGAGGATCATCTTACCCAGGCTCTCATTCTCCCAAACATTGGCCTTCATACCAACTCCATGGAAGGCGTGTTTCCGAAGGAAAGCCAACCATGCTTGGACCGCCTGCGGGTTACCATCCTTGATCTGGATCAGACGACGAAGCGTGATCCGCTCAAAGTTCTCCTTGCTCTTCTTGTGTACGAAGTTACTGCGAGTCACGGTCCAGCGTTCGGTGATACGGGGGAGGGGCACGGGGCCGGAGACGGGGAGGTTGAGGTAGTAGGCGGCACGGATGGCAAAGTCGGCGAAGAACTCCAGGTTCTGCACGCTGTAGGATCGCAGTTGAAGGTCGCATACAGGGAGGCCGTGCTCCGCCTTCCTCCGGAGGGGACGCAGGTAGAGTGCTTGGACGCTTCGGGGAAGTCGGGCGTGTTCACCGAAAGCTCCTAACCGTTCGGACCTGTGGTATGAGTGAGCTACTGGGCTCGTGGATTGTGGGAGGGTAAAGACAAGGCGATTGACTGACCATTCCTTCACGGGCAATTCGGCGGGTTGCTCGGCGGCAGCGGGACTGTGGTGAGATATCAATTCCATTAGCCGCTCTGCTCCAGGCACAGGTATTCTCTAGGTGTTCACGGCTTCTTACGCGACAGGTGTGGGAGTCGGCTCGGGCTTGGTCTGAGAAGGTGTAGTCGCCTGCTCGGTGGATGGCGCATTGGGCTGGCTCGGGGTTGATAGTGAGCGAATGGGGATAGGCACCTGTTTCCGAGACCGTGAGCTTAGTTTCAATGGTGATATTTCAATTGCAAGCATTGCACCTACCCGCAGGCGCTTGCTAGCCCCAATCAAGGAGCGCGTTGTGCTGGGAAACATGGTTGATGGGAGTTGCAGTCTGTTTGATGCGGGTTTTTTTTCGGAGTTCGAGGTGATGCGGACTGACCGCCTTGCGTGTCGACCATTGGGGCATCCTCGAGGGCACCCACGGCTACAACAAGCATCATCCAAGGCTCGGGTTTTTGATTTGTATGGTTTTCTGGGGTTGCAGTATGTGCTAGGCTTGAATATACTATTTTTGTAGCTTTTTAGCTTACATTAGTGCATCAGTTGGGGTCGTGTATAGTTGTGATATATACTGGTAGTGATGCTAGAGTTTAAATGTGACTAGGCCCTCAATCATTGAAGGCCCGAACAAATGCACCGGGTCACTGCAATAGGTTTATGTACTATCAAACTATATACTACATTTAAGCAAAACTCCAGTATAAAACAACATCACGACCAATATAATCAGTATATCCCCAACTAACAAAAGGGTAGCATCGGCTCTCCAACAACGAACCAATAAGACCGCACACCAACTCCGCAGCATCAGAACAGCCCACCCCACCCCCTCCCTCACATCCAATTTTTTCTCTCTTTCCATAGACATATCACCGCAAATAAATCAGAAATCATGACTCAATCGAATACCTCCGCCTTTGATCGAGCCAACGAGGCCGTGACTTTCCTCAGAAGTCGCCTGCCAGAGGGCCTGCAGTCGCCTAAAGTTGCCATTGTATGTGGCTCTGGATTGGGCGGACTGGCCGATACGGTCCATGCTGAAGGGCGAGCGGAATATGATTATGCTTCGATTCCGCATTTTCCTCGTCCGACGGGTGAGTCAATATTCAAGATGATTGATGCAGAGGAGATGTAGGGAGAAGGGGAGTGGCTGACTGGTGTAGTTGCCGGACATGCTGGGAAGCTGGTCTTTGGGCTGCTGGGTCAGAAGATCCCTGCTGTCTTGATGGTTGGTCGTGCTCAGTGAGTGATTCTTATGGGGAATGGGTTGGATAGATTGTGGCTAATTGGAGTGGACAGCTACTACGAGGGCCATTCTATGGATCAAGTTACTTTCCCGATCCGAGTTTTCAAGCAGCTTGGAGTTGATACCGTCGTGTGTAAGTCTATACCTAAGTCTATGCCGAAGGCTTTGACAGGTGTTTTACAAGAGGAAGAAACTAATAATCATGATTGGCAGTGACAAATGCGGCCGGTGGCCTGAATTCTGACTATTGCGTGGGCGATATTGTCATGCTCAATGATGCAAGACTGCTATCAATCCCTTTCTATCTGAACCAAATGGCTAACGGTAACTAGCACATCTTCCTAGCTGGTCTAGCGGGAGTTCATCCCCTCCGAGGACCCAACGAGGAAGAGTTTGGAGTCCGCTTCCCACCTCTCTCCGACGCTTATGACCTGGACCTTCGTCGTCAGGTACATCAAGCGTGGAAGCAGGTCATCCCTGCGCAGAGCACGAGGAAGTTGCACGAGGGAGTGTATGCCTTTGTTGGAGGACCCACGTGAGTGTTTCTCTTCCCGTGCATCCGATGATATATCTGACTCGACAAAGCTATGAGACAAGAGCGGAGAGCCGAATGCTGCGGATGCTCGGTGCCGACGTTGTGGGCATGTCGACCGTGCCAGAGATTGTGGTGGCGAGGCACTGTGGCCTTCGTGTTTTGGCGTTCAGCCTGGTGACCAACAATGCAGTGTTGGCACCTGTCCCTCGGGGCGATGAGCAATTGCTCCAGGGCAAAGATGCTGGTGAGCTGAATGCCATCATCGAAGAAGGAAAGGCTGGACACGAAGAAGTCCTAGAGGCTGGCCGCAATGCAGCATTGGACATGCAGGTGAGATACATTGTCCCCGAGAGTACCACCGAATCAACGACTGACAAATGCAGAAATTGGTATTGCAAAGTCTCGTGCACGTCTTCGGAGAAGCATAGACGGCGACGTTCTCAACTGAGAACACACAAATGCCGCCACACATGTATAGTTGCTGAATGATATAGACCCTCAGACCATGGACAGAGCAAAGCGACCGGTAGAGTGGTCGTTCTAATCTCATCTGATCTTCCGATTTCTCTTGGCTTGCAAGTCCTTGTAGAAAGCCTTCTTTCCACTGGTCTTGGTGGCTTGGATGTCGCGGTACTTGGACTCGAAGCGTCTGTTCTGCCGCTCCAATGCCAAGGCCTCCTCGACAAAGTTCTTCTTGCGATCCTTCTTGGCGATACGACCGCTGAAGAACTCGGTGGGACCCTGGATGATGGTGCCGACCTGCGAGAACTCGGGAATCTTGGCCTTGCCATTCTCCTTCTTGTAGTGTCTCTTGGGATCCAGGACCGAACGCATCCGAATGAGTTGCAGATCTCTTTTGAGCTCCGGGGTCAAATCGGTCTTGGGAAGGTTGAACCAATCGGGTCCGGCGGTAACCTTATCCTGTAGAATCGACCAGTTAGCGAATGAAGATCGTAAAAGTGTCGTTTCCGAAAATCAAGATGATATTTGTGTGGATGCTCAGAGTAACTATGAAAATGAAGCTCTCACTATTGCAGCACAGCCCAAGACGGACTGAGGACGCTGCATCAAGCGCTGTGCGTTGGGAAAATTTTCCTCATAGCAAGAAAGGGGGCGAAAGGAGATGACGAGGATGGTAGACTAACCTTCTTTGCAGCAGTCTTTGTAGCAACAGACCGAATGGTGTTCGACAGCTCCTTCTGCTTGGGATCAATGAGCTGGGCCGAATCAACGGTAGCAATATCCTCGGCATCAGGACGCATGTAGGGCGCCAAGGTAGAGCTGGTGGACAATTTGGGGATTCTAGACACATGTTAGCCAAGATGATCTCTAGCATAAATTGTTAGCAAGGACAGCATACCTCAAAGAAGCGGCGTCGACCGGGGCGATCTGGGTGTCTGAGCCACGCAGTCTGTTCTCTGCTTCCAGCAACAGTTGTTGAATCTGGTCATCAGTGAGCTCCTCCTCTTGAGGGGCAACACTAGACCCCATTGTAGTTGTATCACCCATCCCTGCGAGTCAGGGTGGAAGGTCTTGGAGAATGAAGAAGAGCTGGAGTAAGTGGGCTTTATAGGAATTTTTTTTTCTGTTGATGTTCCGTCGGTGCGGACAAACTTTTACCAGAAATCTTTTTCGGAATGGCTGGTATCAGGTGACTGCGGAAGTTACGGGTACTTTGCCAGCAAAGGAAAATACACCTGATATCAAGTACCCAATACTTGCATCAAGACTCGTAGGGTAGCTGATAGGGTCTCACGAGATAGTAATGGTCTAATTGCGACTGGAAAATAACCAATTGAGTATTCAAAGCTACAATTATTCATGTCAATTCCATCTAGGACTCAACCTAGTCGTAGAAAGTGTAGCCAATCAGTAGTACAGTACCTGCATACTCCCAGGACTCGAACTTGGGCCGACACGGGCGCAACTTGGGAGCGGGGGCCTTGTCCAAGAACGTCAGACAGCTGAAAGAGCATCACCTCCACGCCTGGCACCATCCCGACGCGCTCGCGACAACAACACTTTGAAGACGCGCTATATATATTGCTGATCGTTCCTGCCTGTGCGGTCGATATAGAACGCTTCGCGAATTCCTTCTTCTCTCCGATAAGCCCGCAGCCCGCAGCTCGTCGCTCGTCGCGTCGCATCCTCGGAGCACACCAAGCAGCTCTCCCCGAGATCTGCCCGATTACATTTCCCACCGTCCTCTTGCGGGTAACGCGTTTGTATCACCATGGAGCCCGCGCCTCAAGGTAGTGGCCAGCAAGGCAGACAGCAGCAGCAGCAGCAACAGCCTGTCTACGATATCAGGAATGGCGGACACTACGGTATTTGAGCCCCCCGGAGTGATAAGGCGGTGATCGCATAGCATCGGATCAGGGCCCAATGCCTCATGAGAACATGCGATACGGTTATCATCATTGTCGCGTTTGTCTTTTGTTCTATACTGACTATTCCTGCAGGTGCTAGTGCAGCGGTATGCCCTAATCCAGCCCGAGCCCAATCCGAGTCCTCTGACCGATCGATGCAAGACCCCGTGGACCACGAAGCTAACTGGATTTTGAATGTGATTAGCTCTCTGCGCAAGGATATGCTCCAGTTGCTGAGCTGTACACCGGAACCTGGGCCAATGTGAGTCGCTAACCCGAGAAATCAGGTAGTATTCCCATCACTAACACACAACAGGTGAACCAAGGTCTGCAGGGCACAGCTCGCGATATCTTGACAACTTACTGGCAGCATGTCATCAATCACCTCGAGACAGACAATCACGACTACAAGATTCACCAGCTACCCCTCGCTCGAATCAAGAAAGTCATGAAGGCAGATCCCGAGGTCAAGATGATCTCCGCTGAGGCCCCCATCCTGTTCGCTAAGGGCTGTGACATCTTCATCACCGAGTTGACAATGCGAGCCTGGATCCACGCCGAAGACAACAAGCGCCGTACTCTCCAGCGCTCCGACATTGCCGCTGCCCTCTCCAAGTCGGACATGTTCGACTTCCTGATTGACATCGTTCCTCGTGAGGAGGCCACCTCCCACGCTAAGCGCTCCAGCCAGGCTGGCGCCACGGCACCGGGTCCCGCTGCTGCTCCCGGCCAGATGGCATCTGCCCAACATGGTGTTCAGCCGCACATGGGCCCCGCAGACTACGGTTCCATGTCCCAGCACGGTATGACACAGGAGCAGGAGTATCGCCAACAACAGGCCATGTACCCCGGTGCAGTCCAGCAGGACCCGACGGCCGCGTACGGTCAGCCACAGCCTCAGATGTTCGAGGGGATGTACGGTTACCCCCATATGCCGCCTCAGCAGGTTCGTAACACCTCCCTACTCGCTGATACTGCCTTCCTGGCCAATGTGAGAGACTAACATCATTTAGTGAGCCTCTAAAATCGAGCACAATTGATCATTCAATATCTTGACTCGAAAGTTACGCGTGCCTTCTCTGGCGAACACTGGGCTTTTTTGGTTGTTTCTGATTCTTTATGTTTTGCCCTCGTTTCCCCTGTCTAATGGACATTTGTTCTTCGTTCTTCTATTTCTTGCCAAACTAGGGCAAATCTGATACCTGTAGTTGGAAATGGGAAATAGGATGTGATTCGGTCCAGAATCGCAACTGGAGTTGATATTATTCATTATTTCTTTCTTTGAATCGGATACGATTACATCGAGATTGCTTCGTACTCTGCTAAAGCCACTGGGAATCTAAGAGCCAGGGAATTTCGGACCAACCCGCCAAGCAGAATCCTCAAAGCACGTCAATGTGTGTTTGCCGGATCATGAGGACTTCTTGAATCGCGCGGACAGATTCACGAATTTGTCCACCTTGGTTGGTACTTGTACCGTTCGAGTTAACCTGAGGTAGGGGTCAGCAAATGATTCAAGATAATAACAGGAAATAATCGTACTTCTCAAGCAAGACAGGACCTTGCATGGCATCAACACGTCCGTATTTTTTGTTTCGGGTTGAGATGTCGTAGAACTCGTCCGCATTATCCGCTTGCATCAACTGCACCGTTTGTTGTAGCTCGTCGAGGTTCTCACGCAGGATAGGGACATTCAGGCTGTCAACGAACTGTGTAAGGTATTCGACATCCTTGGCCAATGCGATGACACCATTGGGATTGATGGTCCTCACTTCGGGAGCGAGAGGTTGAGCCTTGAAGGAAAGTTAGTGAACATGATATTTGATAGAATGCGGTGTGATGGGCGGGGAGGGAAGGATTTACCAAGATCATGTTTGCGGCATGACTGAGCGCGTCAAAATAGATCAGCTCTTTGATTTCGGTGGGCAACCCGAGCAAAGTGGAGTTCATAATGTTGGACAGGAACCGTGTCAGGGTTTGCATGTAATTGCTTGGTTCGGTGGGAGGGTGAGGTGCCATCCATTCATATTCTGCAGTTTCGATGAGATCGTCAATCTTGGAGTTGACCACCTCGAAGATCCGCTTCTCGGCGGCCTTTTTGTTGCTTTTGAATTTCTCGGTGGCCCTCAGCGCGATGGAGGTACCCGTCGAGTTTTGTGACCGCGCGGCCGCCAGGAGGAGTTCCAGTTCATGGCAGGCCAGTTCAAAGTGTTCCAGGTTGATCAGGATCTGAACGATTTGTCCGAGATACTGTGAGGAAAGGCGCTCCACCAGGGTATCGCAAACTTTTCGTGAGAGGAGGTCATCCAGCGCCTAGTTGTTGAGATTAGTATTCCGTGTCCAAACTCTGTCTTGCTGGATGGCAGCCACTCACGTCCTTTAATGTCTCATCAATCACATCGGGGTGAGAAAAGTCGTCATTTGCAAAGAAGTAGAACTGGTTCAAGAAATTTCGGATGTCGATGCAGCACAAGGGATACATCCTTGAGAATGGCAGGATGCAGGGGAAACTGTTTCGTGAGTCAGTTTGTGAACGGCCACGTGGTAGTGGATTTGGGTATGACATACACTTGTTCCTCCCGGGGCTTTTCAGGACTGTACCAGCTCACGTTGAGCACCTTGTCATACTCCTCTAGAGTCTGAATAGGCATTGGCATGTAGTCATCCGTCGATACGATCTATGACGCGTTAGTACTAGAGGGCTTTGCGTATTGTCAAAAAGGTCGTACCTCTTGAAAATCATCACTGAACCGCCTCTTGAGTAGCTCCGCATATTTTTCAAACAACTTCAATAGGAAGTCATCAAAGACTCGGACGGAAAAGCCCCATGTCTGTTTGTTTTTTCGACGAGTCAGCGAGTCAGCGAGCCAACAAGTCAGCGACCCAGGTCGGTGCCTAGGCCGCGGCGGGAGGGGAATGGGAGGACCCGCTTACATTCATTGTCTGCATGAAGAGCGCAATCAGATTTTTCGTCTTCAGAATACTCTCCGCATTATCGACTTCGTGCAGCGCTTTGGCTATTACACCAACCGCAGCCTGGCATGATGAATCCCACAGTTCGTCAATCTACAATGCAAGTCAGCAAAGCCCATCGTGGTCGAATTCGAGCGATTGAGGATAAATCTCGGGGGGGGAGGCAACCACTCACGTCAACAGACGACCTAAGGTCTGGCACTCGTTTCATCGTTGCGCGCTCAACAATCGCAAAGCCTGCCATTTCCTCTAGCATATTGTGAAGACTGGCGCCATCCTCATCTACGAGCGTGACGGACGCAGGAAGCAAAAGATCTTTTTGTCGACGCCGTGTGTTCGCATACTCGATCCTAAACTTGTCCATCTGCCCCAAGGACTGATGGATATGCAAGCACTCGAACAAAGGCGCAAATGGTACCTGAAGATCTTCGTTTTGGAGAAGATCGTACTCTTCGTCCTCATCCGCCACAAGCTCAATCGCAGAGTTCAGGTTGAAGTTTTCAAGGTATGGGATTTTCTCCGCGCGTTGCTTGAGTCTTGACTTGCGCTGATCCGTGTGAAACAAAGCCAACTCTCCGAGAAACGGAGACATCTCCCGAATGCGATACAGCCACGTGTTCAGGTCAGACATGACAGCTTCCGCAATGGCCCTTTGAGTCGCAGGCACCGATCGTTGAATCATTTCCGCGATCTTGTACTGGGTGACACCCTTGAGATGCACATTTTGTAGCTCCTCCAGCGCACGCAAGGCGGCATAATGGTTTTTCTTGGCTAGCAGGTCGTGGACCTGATTCGCCAATCGCAAAACCTCGAGACAATCTTGAATCGCGCGCGACGTCTCGTCAATATTTTGTCGATGGCTTCGAGACTCCACCAATGCCTTCTTCTGTTCTGCCAGGCGCTCGGTACTCGTTTGGATCGACTGGTTGAGATCAAGAATCTCCGCAGTGAGGGTGACAGTGCCTTCTCGGATGCGCAGGAGGGAATTGACCGAAGAGACGAAGTCCTGATGGTTGGTATTGCAAATGCTCTCGATCTCTGCCTCCTTGTCACTTGCAAATCGCGATAGGGACTGGAGTAGCTGAGGAGTTCGATTGCCGACGCTGTACTCGCGAATAGAGGGGATGAGCTGGTCAAGATAATCGGTGTCCGAAGGCGAAATGATGATCTAGGCGCGTCGTCAGTATGTACAATTCCAGCCTCTTCAGAGACACAGCTGACTTGATTTAACACCCCAGTTCCATTATGCAGAGCCATCTTTCCGGTGAGCCCGCTGCTCGTGCGGTGTCCCTGTTGCTGTGGAACGTCGGTGACGTTCGTTATCGTTATCAGAAGAGCGTTAGCGTACGGACCTCCCATCAGATCCTTTCCCGATCTTTACTAGCGTGCGCACGGGCTATATAAAAGTATAAAAATCAAGCCCTAATTTTGGAGCACTTAAATACCATCTTCCAACTTCGCAACTTGCAATATGAGGATATGAGGAGCGTGAAGGGGGAGGAATCAAAACAAACGAGAATGAATAAAAGCCGTTTGAAAATTTGTGAGATCCGGTAACTCAATTCGGGACCCCTCCTATGTTTTTTGCCCCATTACCTTTCCAGATCTACATGGACTAACAATACATGATAGTTCCATATGCTCCTTTGCCAGAACAATGCCCAACTCTTGGGATGAATACTGGTAACATATTGAATGCATCTCATACATGATGAAGTGCTCTATTCTTGCCAACTGGCCACCATCTCGCCGCAGTTTCTTCTGCTATTCCACCATATTTTCCGTTTTGGTTCTACAAGATTCCGGCGGCAGATGTGGTCCAATGAAAGACCTCAAGTATCGCATCGTTGGCATTGTCCATAACTGCGGACCCTTCGCTGCCTTGCGCCTTTCAATCAGCCAATCTGGCAACTCGAACTCCCATCTTTGGCAATTGTTCACGAGGCGGGTGCAATCGCTGCCTTGCGCCTTGTCTCGGCCAATCTCGCGACTCGATTCGAGCATGAGACCGAGTCATCAGTATCTCTGGCCAAGAAGCCGCCGACTAATCGATTGCTCTCGGGGGTGAATATAAAAGTCTCCTCCTCCTTCTCCGATCCTTCCTCTCCTTTCTCCCCTCCACGGCTCTGCTCTTCTTCGTATCCGTGGCTCCCTTTCTTCTTCACCCTCTTTCCCCTCGCTTTCATCCGGGTTCATCTTGACTGGGCTGAAAAGCATCTCACTCATCTACTCTGTCTCTCTACATACACATATCTGACGCATCTTCATCGTACTCATCGGTTGACGAGACCATCGAACGAGCCTTCGACTCACCATCAAGGTCTCTTCGAGTTCCGGTAAGTTGATCTCATCTCCTCGTTGATCCCCATTCATCTGCCTTCCCTGCTTCGACCTCATCGTGTCTCTTGCCCTGATCGTGACTGTCGTCGGATTCACCGGTTGACTACACTGTCGACTCGGTGCCGACGCGTCGTTAAGGTCGGGCTTGAGATTCGGTAAAGCTGCCCCAATTTCTCGTTAAGACTCTGGCAGACCCCGCTGCGAACATCATCCCTATTCATCATCCTACCTGTTCATCATCTAACAATTCAATTCAGGAATCATGAGTGACAATCACCCCGAGGGAATTCCGCCCATTCCGGGCTTGGGATCTCAGGGCTACTCCATGCCTCCAGCAACTCCTCGCCCTCGCCCTGCTGTTTGGCCCTCTCGAGTCTTTCCCGTCATTCCTCTTGTGTAAGTTACTTCCTTCTACTTTATCACTTTACTCATGACATGTCACGACACTTGAATGTATCTATCAAGTGTATCAAGTCTTGTTGTGAAAATTTTCCAAGATTGATACATTTGTATCAAATTCATACAATTTTCCGCCATCTTCCATACTTATTCAACTTGAAACAACAAAGCTAACAGCATCTACTAGGCCTATCCCATCGGCACGGACTAAGGATGACAGCACTTCGGAGCGCCCATCAACTCCCGCTCCGGTTGATGATGACTTGTCTGCTGGTGTTTCCTGCCGTCTCAATGAACGCACTCAGGGTGTCAGCATTTCGGAGACTCAATCAACCCCTGTTCCATCTGTTGATGAATTTTTCGATAAAACTTTCCCCCATCGCAATGAACGCACTCAGGGTGTTAGGATTTCGGAGAATCAGGCGACTCCTGCCCTACTTGATGATGACTGGCTCGCTCGAGCTTTCCCCCGTCACTATGAATACCCTTGGACCCAGCGGCAACCCACTGCTGCGGAGCTTTGGCAGCAACAGTCATCTCGTGCTGAAGTGGATGATAACCCTTATTCTCTCGCCCATGTGCCTCGCCGTGATACCCAGTCACAGTATCTGGCTACTCCTGTCCCGGCAACTCCTATGAATCGAAATCTCGGTGTTCGCCAAATGGCTGCTGCGACTCCTGTTCCGACAACTCCTATGAACTTCAATCTCGGCGTTCGCCAAATTGCTGCTTACGATCCTGCCGGCTCTGTCTTTGATGAGGCCTCCATTCATCAGCCCCGACTGCTCGCTGAAGGATTCATTCCTGCTGGCCAGATTCGTCCTCCTCCTGGGCTTACTCATCCGGACATGGCGCATCCTTCCGATTCTCCTCTGACTGTCCGACCCAGCCATCCTAGCCCTGGTCATGTTCGGTCTACTCCTCAGGTCCACTCTCAGAGCCTTCTGCCCTATTCACCCCCTACTCCGCGAACCGTCCCTCGTCGCTTCCGTGTGGCAAACATTGATACCGACACCGACCCTATGTTGGCCCTTCAAATTGCCCAGGTATGTAATTACAAATTATGTCCAATGAGTGATGAATGCTAACAATGAGATCAGCACTTCAAGTCAGCGATCGGTCCGTTCGTCACAGAGTTGAACACCAAGGGTCATTTCTACATCGGCTTTGATGATCTTAACGACGCACTTAAATGGATGGACATGATCCAGAGGGCGCAAATCGGATGGCATGTGTATCCCCTGTCGGTGGATGAATTCAATGATGCCACTAGACTGCCCTTCCCGATTTCTGCGGATCTGGACGATGTGGTGATTGTTACCGCTTGGTGCGGACCACAGTCTCCTGTGAAAGTTTCGAACGTCGTGGATCATGTGTTGCCGTTCCTGCAACTGGTTGGAGTTGTTTACTCGGCTGTGGTTCTGCCTGGACAAGAGGATTACCCTTTGATGGTCCGGTACTATGAGGTGGAGGTCAGATACCGCCAGATCCAGTCGGCTCTCAACGCAATCAGGGCCCTGAACGGGATTCGCGATGCTGTATGTACTACAGACAATGGTTCTTTTTGATGTTGTGGACGAAACAATGCTAATCATACTGCTCAGGTCCTCGTTCTCGAAGTGATGCCTCCCGTGGCCGGTAGTCACTTCGCCACCACGTCCAAGGCCCGCCACGACTACGAAGCTGGCATGAAGGGTAGCTGGAGAGGGTCTGTCCGCCGTACCCCCAAGACCCCGGCGAAGACTCCCGGCCGCCGCGGCACCAACTCGGGCCGCCCCCCGTTACGCCCCGGACCCCCGTCAGCGGTCGTGACGACCAAGAACACGCGATCGACCTGAACAAGATCGCGTGCGGCACTGATGGCCGAACAGCCGTAAGTATTCGTTCGTGAGATATCATACAAAGGATGTTTGAAAGCTGATCGGTTGTTCTTGATATAGATCATGTGCCGCAACATCCCGAACAAGATGACTTGGGTAAGTCTTGGTTTCCTGGTTGTTTATGATATTGGATCATGAAAAACTAACCATTTTTTTAGAGAGAATTCAAGTCCGTCTTGGACATGTCGAGCGCCGGGCGCTACGACTATGTCTATCTCCGAATTGGTAAGCCATTGGTCTCTCTTCCTCCTCACCTCTCATGGAACAGATGGACTAACGTGCTTTCACCCCCATTACTAGACTTCGGAGCCAACCAGAAGTGAGTTTTTGAAAAACAAAAAGTGGCTTGAATCAAACACTAACCCCGTTTTTACCATTTTTACAGCGTCGGCTACGCGTTCGTGAATTTCGCGACGGTGAGTGATGGTCTCTATCCCTTCTGAAGTATGTAACACTCACTGACAGTTCTCTTAGCCCGCCGACATCGCGACCGTGAGCCTTGGATCTGGGCATTCTTGAAAAAAAAATGGTACTGACACTGGTTTAGTTTGTTCGGGCCCGTGCCGGGCGTACCTGGCCTGGCTTCGAGCGATTTACTGGAAAAATCGCCGAAGCCAGTTATGCTGGTAAGAACTGCTTCCATTGATGATTTTACCATCCGATGATTGATCTAATCTTTATATCAAACAGATGTTCAGGGATTGAGCACCCTGATCGAGCGATTCCGGAATAGTCCGGTAATCCTCAACCACCCGGACAACCGTCCAAGAGTAAGAACCATTGCTCTCTCCTGTGTTGAAGATATTGAACAGAATACTGACCTCCAATTCAGCTGTTCCACACCAGTGGACCCAAGACCGGCGCGGAGGCGTTTTTCCCGCTGGTCAGCAATTTCTACACCCTGTCGATGGGTGTTTTCCGCAGCCAGGTTGATGCTGGTTAGTTCACCTTACCTCTACCCTGACTTCTTCCATCGGTTACTGATCACTCTTCATAGGTCTGCGCGGGGCTGAGACCCCCACCGCCACCCGCAGGGCTGGCCGACCTCGACTTCCCCCCCAGCCGAGGATTACCCCACCAACAACTAGGTGGCGGTTCGACGACCCCGTTGCCCCGAAGCCCGGGCTCATCCCCCCCCGTGGCTGAGGGATGAAACAATTGTTGGAGTTGGTGTTGGAGTTTTCGGTGTTGGAGTGAGTGGATGGACGGGTGGGAATTTTTTTTTCTTGCGCGCGGGTTTCTGGATTTTTGGGATTTTGGGATTTTGGGATTTTTTGATCCATTTTCATTTTCAGTTTTTAGTTTTAGTTTTTGTTGAATTGACGATCTGGGATGCGGTTTCATCTTGGTCGTCTCTGGGTGTTCTTGGTTGGCTCCGGCCGCTAAATTCGCCTGTTGAGATGACCTGGCTGTGACCCGGATCTTTCTTTCTTCAACTTCATTTATGGGCGTTTAGGTTTTTCTTTGTAAAGGGCAGGTCAGTTGAAACTGCCCGATTTAGCGTATGGCGTGCGTTCATCTTGTATGTATGTACTTGTCGACTTTATCGTTATCGCCAACCTTACATATCAGGGCGGACTTGGCATTTTCGCCCGCGGAGCCAGCGGAGACACCCGCAAAATTGTGGACTCCGCCATTTTCTCGACTCAACTTCGCGCCTCCCGGCTTCCCACGCCATGGATACCCAGGAGATCCAGGCAGTACATGCGGTACTGCATCTGGTCTCTCATCGCAACAAGAACCAGCACCAACGGGCAAATTGGTGGAAGTGGCTCTCCCGGCTGAAGCGCACAGCTGTTGAGCTGGGATCGCAAAACGCGAGTGCCACGATTCCAGCTGCTTACAAGCAGTATCTTTCTACACATCTGATTCCAAGGTGTTATTTGTATGTATTGCTCTCATCTACGTGTGCTGAAAGGACCCTGGCCACCGACAAGGGATCTGCTGCTAGAACCTGACTAACAATCCCGACAGGGCATTCTCTACTGTGATTGCCGAAAACCAGTTTTCGACACTGGGAATCGTACTGTTGGCGACGTTGTCCCGATTTGCCAAGGCAACGGGGATAAAGTTTGAAGAGGAGACGCGCCAGCGACCGCAGATGAAGAAAACTCTGTCTGCTCCACCCACTGAGGATCGTGGAGAACGCGTGAGCCGTGCTGATATTGGCGTGGTGCCTTTATCAGATCAAGGACCTCAAGTCTCTCAGAAGGCGTCCGAAAAATCTACTTCTGTCAAAGCGCCTGCCATCAAAAAGACGAAAAAGACCAAAAAGAAGAAGAACGCCATTGATGATCTATTCAGTGGTCTATTCTAAACACGGCAGCACGGCACTCGTCCTGTTCGTACAGTACTACGGGTCACATTCAGCGTACATGTGATATGAAATGGTCTATTGCACTAGATTTGAAATGTCTCATTTCCGAGACCGAAGAAAAGAAAGACCAGCACCGCCCAGCAGATTCACTGCAACATGGTTGGCTGTCGCCCATGCCATCGTATACAAATATTTGGGCGAGAACACGGTCCAAATGAACAGATGTGTCCGCAGGGCAGTACACGCTGCCATGACGGACATCAGTGAAGTGGCGATGTGGAATGTGAGCAGCGAAGCTGCGTTATGATCCTCCGAGCCTTGTTGGGGTCGAAGCAAGTGGCCTGCAGAAACCCACCAGATTGGGCCCGCCCAGTTGCTAACGAACGTCAAAATTCCTACCATCACTACGCTGTAGCTGCCGACACCGTTGTAGGCACTTGAAAGATCGACTGAGGAGATCGCGTTCGAACCTCCAAATGCAAAGAAGGTGGTGTATTGGAGGATCAAGGTTGTGATGGTTACCTCGATTCCTGACAGGTTCATCGAGGACAGTGTCATGGCAGCGATGCGGAATACGAAGAATAGGGGGATGTTGGAGGCTCGAGATTGGGTCATCAAGAACAGATGAAGAGCCTCGTGGAGGAGTGTATTGGAGACTGTTTGGATTTGTCAGTGTTTTGAGCGGGAATTGGGAGGAAGAGAGGACAGCTTACCACGCCTTGCACCGGGCTGATATTGGGCCACGATCGCAAGAAGAGCACAACACACAAGCCCTCCAAAGATGAGCCTTGCCTGCAGAACCAGTGACAGACTTTCTGGCCATATCTCTGCGGTCTTCGATAAGAAGGACCCCACAAGGAGTTCAGGAGAGTCGTTTGCGACGAAATTCAGCTTGAATATAAAAGCCAAAGCTGTAAGGCCTACGCCTCCAAGCTTTAGCACAGCAGAGGATGGTAGACTTCGCAGAATATGATACCCCGCATCTGCATATGAGAGCAAAAACAAACCCCAAAAGACGGCCGGGTGGGCTGGAAAAAAAGTTCGCGCAATATCTGGTTCGGCTGCAAATTTCTGGCCAGTCTGATTCCAGCGCCGAATAACCCGCTGGGCGACTGCGAGTCCCAGAATAGCAAACTTGCTGCCGTGACGAGACAGTCTGCCAGTAGCTCTTGAAGAGCCTGTCCTGGGCGATGCCGACCGAGCGTGTAAATAGAACATCCACCCGGAGCAAATCCAATACCAGAATTGTTGCTCCTCCTCCACATAACTGCTCGCGAACATCATGCTTCCATAGCCAACGATCATGAATCCAAGGAAGACTCCAGTATACGTCGACCGCGCACATTCATAATATGTGTTGGGGAAGACGAGAAGCGCCGCAATGCCAGTGATTACCAGTCCCAGGCAGAGTCTGGAGATATTGTAATTACTTGCGGTGCTGCTCATCACATCTTGTGCGATTCGCGAAAACCGCAGCAGGGATGATTCCAGAGCTGAGGATGTCTCGTCATTTGTGATGGCGCCAGATGAAAGCCGGAGAACTTCGGACCATGCGCACTGGGCACCTTCGATACCAGAGTCTGCTCCTGTTGCACAGCTTGCCGCAATGGCTTCTTGGTTGAATGCAAAGCCAGGGAACGTAGCTTGGACGGTATTTAAGAGTTGACGAGCATTTCGAGTCAACATCTGAAGCCGCTGGGATTCTGTTGACTGGGGTGAGTTGATGTGCTTCTGTTGGGAAGGAGGAACAGCTTACTGGATTCCCACAGATCTAGAAACTCGGGGATAAAGACCCCCAGGCTGTTGAGAGGGATTGGCAATCCGAGGAGACCAGCCAATGTCGGTGTAATGTCTGCTTGTTCGACTGTACGGTAGTATTGGAGATCGTCAAAGGCCTCAACAGGGCTTTCTTGGCGGACTCCCAAAGCCTCGAATTTAGGTGAGATAAAGAGTAGGGCCGGGGATGTCTCTCCGGCCGATGCACCACCATGGTTTCCGGCATCATTCATGCCATGATCGCCGCACAGAACGAACAAAGTAGACTCAAGATGTGGCTTCTGTTGAATTGCGCTGTAAACTTCGTTCACGATTGCGTCCATCTCTTGCTGTTTTGGTATCATGTACGAGCTATATAATAATGTTAGACAAGATAGTCAGAATAACAATGCAAGAAATGAATGAAGAAATACCTTCTAGGCCCTGCCTTGTGGCCAATGTGATCCAAACCCAAGTAATGCATGATCATAGCTGACCAGTCGTCTTGGGCAAGCTCAGTCGGAACATGACGGGTAACATTCTGGTCCACTTCCACAAAGTCCTGTAGGGAAGAAGTTAGAAATGAAGACTCACTAAGCTCGAGTCCCATCGAAGACAATATATTAGGTTCCATGTGGATTACTTACCGATACAAAGAAGCTGGTAGTGCCATCAGCTCGACCAAACATGCCAGGGAACAGTTTAAGCCACGTATCATCCCCGTACATGACAAGTTGATCTCCTCGGGCTTTCAATTGGGCTAGCCAGGTGTCCTGGAAAGCAAGAGTTGACGATGTGTCTGACTCGGCGATATTGAGGATCACATCCAGGAACGATGGAACAGAACCTGTAGTCATGGCCTTTAATCGAGGCATGGTGACCGTTGGAGAGCTTGCATGGGCAGTAAAGGGCAATGCCACACCCGATCGAATCAGACTAGAAACACAATCAGCAATTTTATCTTTCTCTAAGTACTCATTCCATTTCTTGATAATATCGGGATGAATTTGCAAGGGAATACAGACCTTTGCGTGAACAAGAATCCAGACTCGTTGGAGTAAACAAAGTCACTGTATGATCGATTAGTGAATGATTTACTTTCCGATTTGAGTTAATGAGTCTCCTACCTGCGCAATGCATCTACCACCATAAACACGACTTTATCAAAAATTGGAGACGTGGCATCCTGATCAGCCTCATCGAATGCCGCAAGGCCCGGAAGGAGTGGCTTATAGGGGAAGAACCCGGAAGAGAAAGTGAGGATTCCCACAGGGATCAAGATATTGGCCAGCAAAGTGGTCCAGCTGGATTGGAAGAGACTCATGATGCTCGCCCCCGACAGACACGATCTGGCCTGTAGAGCATAATTTTCCGTAAAGAAATATTCTTAACAGAGGGTAACATGAAATAAGTCACCCTGGTTGTTGACGAGTTGGCGATACGCGACCACACCGCCTTCACCCGCATTCTACGCCTCTTTGGCTGATCATCGTGGTGGATCGATCTAATCGGTGCCGACCTCTATCAGGTCTGCTATTTCTACATATTCTCATTTTGCAAAGCCAAAACAATGTCGTAGTGTATCTACAGATGCAATTGACTAGAGGTCGTAACAAAGTAAGAAACATATATGCCCAAGGGACTCCCAACGCCACGGATAATTTTGTATCCCCACATCCCACCGCAATATCGTCAAATATTCCTCGTCTCCGACACCAATCCTTACTTCCTCTTAGGGCCACCCTTCTTGTTCTTGGATACAGGCTTCGAGAAGACGATGGAGGGGCGAGTCTTTCGGTTGCGAGGCTGCTTCTGCACCCGCCCGGACTTTGCAGATCGAGTCTTGGTGGACTTGTTGTCGATGTCCATCTCTGTACAACAATTAGATCGCCGCTCATTGAGATATGTATAGAGTTATCAAGAGTCATGAGGGGGGTCAACTTACCCTCGCCGACAGGAGTGGCTTTCTCGGCATCGTTTTGATCGGCTGTAGGAAAAAGAAAAGTTAGCGACGTCGTTTGAAGGGGGTAAAAAGCATTTTGAGCAAACATACCAGTCTCATCCGCCTCGATGTCCATTTCTTTCTTCTTAGGGGCCTCGGGCTTGGGCTGCGAGGCGATTTCCTGCAGCTTTGCAGCCAGTCGCTCAGTGCGGGCATCGACAATGGGGCCGAACACCGTCTTGCGGAGGTTGGCTCTGTTGCGCTTGGAAACGCTTGCGCGGACACTTTTCGCCATTGTGGATAGGATCGCTTGTATATTCCAACGAGGGGAATCTTCTGTAAAATCGGCCCTGAAAAGGAGTGCAGTCGTGTTTTGGGAGGGGAATTGCGACGAGGTCGTCGGCTCGAAACTTTTTTTTATCGCGATAGGCGGGCGTCTTATGTCATCCGCAACGAGGCGCCTTCGGGGAACGGACAACCGCCGCCGAAACAATCCAACTTCACTCCCGGGCGAGTTTCCTCGAGGCTGACGTCCTTTTGCAATCTCAAGCCTGTGTCGCCGTCCAGCGATGTATATGTGTACATCCTTTCGACATCTGGCGTAGCTGCATTGCACTCTGCCTGTGCGATGCCCATATTTGGGGCTCTTTGAGACTACCACACGACCACTCGCACGACTCGCATTCTTGTCTCCGCAATGGCATCCTCCGGCCAGCTGTCGGAGATTCCACATCTCGTGGCTCTCATCAAAACTCTGACAAACGCAAATTTGAAGGACCTTTTACGCAATGAGGGTCTTGCAGTATCCGGCGTCAAAGCATCGCTGCAGCTGCGCATCATTGATTGTTCGTTATCTCTTCGGTTTTCCCTCTCTGCCAGTTCTCTTTTCCTCCAGAGGGTATCTTTATCTACTCTTTGACTTCTCTCCTGGCCTCTGACTGGAAATTTGCGATCTCTGTGTGAATGCGCTTTCTTTGTTACAACTTATTGACCCTCTCGTTGCATTAGATCTCGAGCGCCTTGCAAATTCCGAGGGCAACGGAGCCCGTTACGATGCTCTGAGACGACGTATATACCAGACCGCGATCCCTGGTGCTTCTGCTTTTCAGTCTTCCTCACCCAGCTATCAACTTCCACCCCCACCTACTGCTCAGGCTACACCATCACAACCTCGACCTGCGTCTTTGGGAGGCACCATGGCTCCCCACGCCAGCTCACATAGTTCGTCTATATTACCTCTAAAATATTACCAGCAATGACTAATTGGTCTCCAGGTCACCTCGCTTTCAAGGAAAGCCCGTTCTTCACGATCTTGAATCCTCTGACGAAGGTGATGGAATGCAAAGGTATACACTCAAGCATGCACCCCCTCCCCCAACAGTCGATTCAGTCTGTCTAATATGGAACAGTGCGCGAACAAACGAGGGATAGCGTGGAGCTCAAGGTCACGCTGAGTGTATCGACGGCAACGGATTTGACTACAGACCCTAACCTCCGGGTGATGGTCTACTGTGCGGCCGACTCGGGTCTTAAGCAATACACCAAGTCGGATATCACGTTCCCTCACCAAGTTGAGCTCAAAGCCAATCTTGATGAAGTTAAAGCCAATCTCCGTGGATTGAAGAATAAGCCTGGCACTACTCAGCCGGCAGATGTTACGCCCCATATTCGCAAAAAAGCAAACTACCCAAACACCATCGTGATGACCTATGCCCTGACCACAAAGGTAAGCATCTAATCTCTATGGTATCCCCTTTTTGTTATCTATGTGTCCTTGGAAATGTGCGTTGCTAATAACACGGCGAAGAAATTCTTCGTAATTGCCAATCTTGTTCGACAACATCCCGTTGATGAACTTGTTGCGCAACTCAAATCTCGCAAGATCATCTCGAAGGAACAAGTCATCCGCGAAAGTAAGAACAATAGCTTTCTATTTATTAGGGACTGGACATTCTGACGCATGCCTGTTATAGTGAAAAATCGCGCAGAGGATACCGATATAGTTGCGACATCAAGTATCATGTCGCTCAAGTGCCCGCTCTCAACGCTCAGAATCCAAGTGCCCTGTCGCTCCGTGGTCTGCACGCATAACCAGTGCTTCGATGCATCATCATTTTTGGAGCTGCAAAAGCAGGCTCCCACTTGGACCTGTCCGGTGTGTTCCAAGTCAACGAGCTTCGAGTCGTTGCAGGTTGACCAGTAAGTTCCAACATCCTATGGCCTTGTATACCCAGAACTTGTACACTGACTGTGATTCTTACCATACAGGTACGTTGACGATATCCTTGGATCCACGTCAACAGAGGTGGATTCAGTCGTGGTCGAGCCGGATGGTACATGGTCAGCACCCAGTGATGCAGACGCCGTGAATCTCGGTGGACGAACACCGGCAAGCGATGATGACGATGACGACCTGATTGAGATCCGCGAGCCTGGCACTTCTGCTGTGAAACAAGAACCAATGTCCGCGAATATTATGCTGGAGCGCACTCCAGCCCAGTCGAAGTCCCGAGAGGCATCGACTCCATCTTCCGCGGCTCGGCTATCAAGTAAGAAGCGGCCTGCTGCTCAGGTCATCGATCTTACCGGCAGCGACGACGATGACGACGAATCGCCTGTTCCTCCCGTCAAGCGTCCGGCCTTAAACTTGGGAATTCGTGGGATAGCGACACACGACCCTTACCAACCAGGAGCTAACAGCCCTCTGAACAACCGAGCTTATCCACCTCCACCATACTAGGTTGTTACCATCGTGGGAACTTGATTCACTAGACTCACGTATTTATTTCTTGGTTACCCGCTCTCACCTTTTTCTGGGTTCGGGTTTTTTTACTGTATTGTTCTTATGTCTCTGTCTCTCTGTTGATCCCCCATTCCCCCTTATGCATCTGGCCGTGGTGTTTATGGCGTATCCCTGATTTTCTTGGGATTTTCCATTTGGGTTACTTAGGCAGGTGTGTTCGATGCCAACAATGAAAAGCATCTATATCTGGAAGGAATTGTACGAATTGTTAGTGTTTTGTTGAAATGGTGTCTTTCATGCGTATGGTGGTTTATTGATGTAGTAGGTTGGGCATTCCGGTAGAAAGACCGAAGTATGGTTTATTGTAGCCTTTTATTGATTTCTAAGTATATCAAAATCGTACTCTGTAACTTGTATTCTGTCACTATGTCAGGTATTGCAAGTGGGGAAACCCAAGCTGTTCTCCAACTCTCGGCTTACTACCACTTACTACTGTAGGTAAACCGCCTCCCGAACCCGTCAACTCCCCTCCAATTGCCATCCGTGACAAACCAACTCCACACCTTCAACAACAACCTCACCAACTCCTCCCTCTCCTCCTCCCCTCTAACCCCTCCTCCGATCAAATCCCTTCCCCTCCACTTCACACAAAATGTCCTTCGACGCCTCAGCCTCATTATCCATCTCCGACCCAAACGCCCGCGCCCTGAGCTCCTCATGCTTCGACTTCCTCCTCATTGAACTGGTCCCCATGGCCGAACGTCTTGCCAAAGACCTGGCTACACAAGAGAACCCCGAAGACGAGGAGGTTCGCGAGTCTACATATTTTCGTCTGGAATCGTTGGGATACAGGGTGGGACAGGGTCTTGCTGAGAGGTGTGTGAATAGACATGCCCCCCGCGATGTTCCTGGATGCGCTCGAGGACAAACAGAGTCCTAGAAGATCTCGGCTGTTTTTCCTTTCGTTCTCAAGCCGTCTCTGTGGTATATTAGAGGCATGATGTGCGTACTGGAGTTGACTAACACAACCCAATTAACAGATTCTCCCGAGATCGCCCCCGATTCACCGATAACCTCGACGTGATCAAGTTTCTCTGCAAAGACTTGTGGACAGTCCTCTTCCGAAAACAAATTGATAATTTGAAAACAAACCACCGAGTATGTTATGCGATTCCACCATACAGTCACGCAACCACCGCGACAAGACTCCGGAAATCTCCTGTCTTGGATCAATCGCGATACTAACCCGGTTTGACTGAACAGGGAGTCTACGTGTTAACAGATAGCTCATTCCGACCCTTCGCCCGGATGAGCATGGCTGTACGAACGGAAGCTGTAACGATGGCGCAAGCAGTAAGGACCTCCCTCTCCGAGAGCATTGCCCCCTCTGTACGCAGTACTGTATGTGTTTGTGGATATTCGCAGAAAGCTGACCGCTGTGGATGGAATCTTAGTATCTGTGGTTTCCCTGTGGTATCATCCGAGGCGCTCTCGCCAATCTGGGGATTAATACAACCGTGCAGGCGGAGACGTCTGAGCTTCCAGGGGCAACGTTTCAAATTAAGACGGTGCCGGCTCGGCCTTGAATTGGGAATGGAACCAGGAGTGCCGAAGTCCGGGAGTAACATAATGTTCAGGCAGGCCTGGACAAGACCACAACGTCGCGGATCTGCATCGCTCCATTGGCGACTTTACAATTCTTTTCTGGACTTTCGCCGGCTGGACTGGCAAGAGGTCCGCGAGTGTTAGCCGCAGTCTGCTCCCTCGCCACGATTGAGAGCATCTTCGGCCGTCGGCTACGCAGAAAAAAGAATCCTACAATGGAGGAAGATGCGAGTATAAAGGTCTGAACCAAATAATCTTAATTGTTTATGCGCACGGGTTCGCTATCTGTGGAATACCGTGTCGCTTGACTGAGAAATCCTCCGCGTGTCTCCATTGGTCGTTCATAATCTCATTGCGTCGCGCTTAAAGCCTATCTTTCCGCGAGAAGAATAATTAGCGAGGCTCTGCAATTTCCGAGGCCAAAACGGTGTGGGGGGGCCTGTCGGCGGATATCAAATGCGGTATGGGATTGAATCACCCAATATAAAAAATATAATGGGCCGAGAAACGGAGGACAGGAGAGGAGAGTATTACTTTGAGGAGTTCTTGACAAACTCAACACCCTTTTCGATGTTGCCCTTGAGGCCCTTGATGCAAGCCTCGAGGAGGGTCTTCTCCTGGTCGGTGACACCGCCGAGGATGTTGGTGGCCTTCTCGGCACCGTTGGGCTGTATATACCATGTCAGTAATGTTCTATAGACACAAGAATGAAAGAAATATCAAGATCAACTCACGCCAAGCTCGACGGGGGTAGAGAAGAAGTCAACACCAGTGGCCTTGGCGATCTCGTCACCACCGGGGACACCGGGCAGGTAGACGAAGGTAGGCTCGACAATGCCCTTCTCGCCCTTGGCGGCCTTGATCACAGCCTCGGCGAAGCTATAAGAAGTCAGTAATGCAACTTCCAAATACAGGAAAGGGCGGACTGTACCGGAAACCAGCGAAAGCCATGGACAGAGTGGCGGAACCGGCACCATCCTTGGCCTTGACAACCTCATCACCACCGAACTGAACGCCTGTAATAGAAAGTTAATAGCTGCGATTAAACAAAGAGACTCCATGGGAGGAAACGCAGATGATAGTACGTACGGTTGACAAGAGCGTCGTAGCGATCAGCGGGGATCTTGAAGTCGGGGGAGACCTTGCTGAAGAGGGGAACAATGGTCTCGCCAGAGTGACCGCCGATAACGGGAACGGTAGCCTTGGAGGGGTCGGACAGACCAGAGAACTCCTGGGTGAAGGTCTCGGCGCGAACGACATCGAGAGTGGTGACACCGAACAGGCGCTGGGGGTTGAAGACGCCAGCGGCCTTGAGGACCTCGGCGGCAATGGGGACGGTAGAGTTGACGGGGTTGGAGATGACCAGAGTGAAGGCGTTGGGGCAGAACTCGGCGATACCCTTGGCCAGGTCACGGACAATGCCGGCATTGATCTTGAAGAGGTCGTCACGGGTCATACCGGGCTTACCTAGAATTGAGACTTGTTAGCAATGTACACGCCGGTAGTCTGGGGAAATGGAGGGGTACGAACGGGGAATGCCAGCGGGGATGACAACGATGTCGGCGCCGGTCAGAGCGTTCTTGAGGCCATCATCCTTGGGGAGGTAGCCAGTGATTTTCTAGCTGATGGTCAGCGATGATGACTTTCTCGGTATTGTGAAGTTTTGCCTCGGAATATAAAACAGTCCACGGCAATTGAGTCTGATACAGGACGAGCAGAAAGGGTCTTGTCACGTACGGCAGGGGAGGAGATGTGGGACAGATCGGCAGCAACACCGGGAGTGTTGACGACATCGTAGAGGGCGAGCTCGTCAACCAGAGGCGAGGCCTTCAGGAGGAGAGAGAGGGGCTGTTAAAGAGAAAAGATTAGTTGATGAGCTTTGGTATGGATCTAGCTAGATCTTGTTGGGAGGGGAGGCTCACCTGGCCAATGCCGCCAGAGGCACCAAGAACAACTGCGCGCAATCAGGTTAGTTACCGAGGAAGCTAGCTCGCTGAGAGCAGTATGACCACAATTAATATGACATACCAGCCTTGACCATGATGTGAGATGGTTTGTGAAATGGAAGAGAATTAATGGAAGAGATTGGTGGTAGTGGAACGGAGAAGAGGAGAAGTAAGGAGGGAAGGAGGGGATCGGGTTATTTATTTGAGTTGTTTTCGGAAGAGGAGGAGGAGACGAGGGGCGGTTGGGATTGAGGGGCAACCCCGGAGTTGCCCATCGGGCGGTCCCTCATATTCACAAGCTAAAAACATGAAGAGGTGCTCTCGATGACGAATTGTACAGTACAGCCTAAATTAGTATATATATAACACCCATAGGGCTATATAGCAATAGCTATATAATATTTTTTTTATCATGACTTTCATCTTTCATTATCCTGTTCATAACAACCCGTATCATACACTTGGCATGCCGGAGGTATACCCCTCGGTACTGCTTCATATAGAAGGTGTACTACTTATTACCGACAACTAAATACCTCACTTATCTTCCTACTATTGTTAATACTTTCTGTATCAATCCCTACATTTATCCTTGAAACTCGATGGTCGGCAACTCCCTCACACAATAATAGTCTACGCTAACAAAATCCTAACTGGCGGATGTCGCTTTTTTACTGCATTGGGCTGCCCGGTCTGCAAGTCTCCGTTGGTACAATGCGGAGTACTCTGTCCCTATTACTATTCTCGTACCACATAGAGGACCCTGGGTTCCAAATATGCCTAATAATTACAAGGTCAGATGACTCTAGTGTCTCTTATACATCCAGTGAGGGACCCAATGGAACCGGCTAGAGGAGTGATCAAGCTGGCGTTCATGGATCGAGTATCAGGTAGTCGTGCGAGTAATGCGGTACATGCTGAATTATTACTCTAGTTCATTCTTATGCTAATCTACTATAATCCGTCTTCTACAGTATTCTACCTTGGGTATACCTACTGCTTTCGGACTCATACCATATACCATATTCTCCTTGTAAACTGATTGTCCTATACAAACTTACTTAATAATACCATACCTCCTGTCACATCCTAGCAAGGCAACATTTCCCGGCCCATCTTCCGACATTCTCTCCCTGGCTCTGCCTGTCCAACAATCGCGGTAACTGCCCCATTACAGATCTCGGCTATTGTTCATCAAGCCCGTGATTCTCGGAAACCTGTTGCAGGGTTCCATTCGCCGTCGGGAAAAGGCGGGTTCCCCCAAAGACTCTCAGTTCCACGGCAAACGACATCATTCCTCCCGCTGAACCCTATGGTCCAGGAAGAAGAACAACATATCGCTCCCCACCTCTACACTAATACAAGCTCCACCCAAATCGTCTCTCTCAATCTGGATGACGAGTCCAGATCACTTCCAACCGTCAGGCCCGAGGCTGATTCCTCGACTCGGCCCGACGAATCGGCTGCCGCTGCCCCAGTGAGTATCTCCTACTACACCCGCACCAAAGCTGATGATCCTTTTTCCGTTATCCCCGGACGTTCATCTATACCTCGTCCATCTAGACCTCTGGTCGGTCTTCGCGAGGGGATATTTGTGATTTTGGTTTCTCTTATAGAAATTGGATTTCACTGTTTTCTTTCCAAACCACCGGGGGTCGGGCAGTTTAACACCCCGGGAAGCAAAAAAAAGGTTGTGTAATTGCTAGATTACATGGACAATAACTCCATCGTGGTTTCCAGCACCGGCACGCCCACGGTTTTCTTTCAGATGCCCGAATCCGATCCACCTAAGATGCGCGTTCGCACCCATCGTTTTGAACTCCTTCATCACTCTCTTATCGCAGCAAATTATATTTACTCGGAGGCCTCGGCGGCGGCCTTGCGGGCACCGCGGGGCTTGGAGGCGGGGGTGTCCTTCTTGGGCTTCTGGGAGCGGCGGAGGGCGCTCACACGAGAAACGGCCTCCTCGCGGACATCAGCGCGGTAGCCGTGCTGGGCGGTCTTGCTGGCAACACCCTTGTAGATCCTGTAGTACAAATTCAGGTCAGTACCATGCCTTGTATTGTCTTTCCAAATATTGGAGGAACCATCGTCCAATCCACGCGCATGTCGCAAAGACATGGAGTAGATATGTAAAACGTTTGTTGGCTTGGCGCGCGGGAAATCGAAAGGCTTTCTTACTTGCGGGTGGCGGTCTTGGGGCCGTAGGTAACGGTGACCTGGTTCTGGGCGGGCTGCTGGGGGTTGCTGGGCTTCTTGGTGGTAACGGCGATGGAACCGTCCTCAGTGGCCTGGACACCGACGGCCTGGAGGAGACAGAGATTGGTAAGTAAGGATCTTTGTCGAGTCCATTCCCAATTCAGCGCAATTGAGATAGAGAGTGTGTTTAATTACCTTGTTGTTGGCGAAACCGGCGTACTATCGATTCAAACCCCCTCCGTTAGCTCTCACGTCGCTCAATTACCAGTGGGGGAAATCTCCAAGATAGAGAAATCCACCATTGAGATTCAATTGCACCATCATACCTTCAGGGAGTGCTTGTTGACCAGGTTCAGGGGGTCACGGGAGAACTGGGAGCCACCACCGGTGTTGCGGCGAACCAGATAAGCATTCTGGTTACCTATTGATGCCCACAGCTGTCAGCCACGGGCTCGCAAAATCGCCAATAAATTCGAGGAGGTGGAAAATTTCAAGACGTACGGGTGATCTGCCAGATCAGCTCGTTGGAGATGTTGGTGCGTTGGGCGGACATGGTGACGGATATACTGGATTCGAGAAGAATATGATCGTGAATCGCCTTCTGGATGTGGCCGGGGACGTCTTGTGTGATGGAATTCTCCAACTCGGCGCCTCGCTAAGCAGGCCGCTTTGGGAATAGTGCCCGTCTTCATGCCTGGGTGCCTGATAGATTTTCTTATCTAATCGGAGCTGTGTCTTTGACTGCCTTACTGCCTCAGGCCATCAATACCCCGTCAGAGGCAGCTCCGTTCAGCACGAGTTCGGGCGTCGCGGATGACGACTCCCTTCGGTGCTCCGCCTCCTCTTTCATTGTTGCGCCAACTCTTCCAACGCCTGGCCTTTTCAAACTGCCTGGCTTCGGGAAGCCTCTCCATCGGCCTACCCTCAGGCTCCATCGATTAACCTGATATCATTTGCGCTGTGCCACCATCATGTCCTATTTCCTATTTTATTCTCTTATAATATCCGTCATCATCGCGGGAACAGGTACGTCGCGAATGCCACTATAGCCTTTCTCGCTCCACCATGGGTTCTTCGGATCTACACTGAATGAAAGCTGACCAAGAACTCTAGCACTCTATCTCACTCGGTCACGATGGATCCATCTACTACCAGTCCCTGATTACCTCTACCACCGCCTTCCCTCCAGCTTCACGGCCGACTTGGAGACCGGCTTGAGTTCCTCACAATTCGACATTACGGCTAATGTGGCAGATGGGGATACCCGGGCCGGACTGGATCAAACAGCAAAGCGGGAGATTCAAAAGATCATGAAGGCCCGAAAGGTCAACTTTGATGAGGCCCGCCGGATCTATACCGAGCAACGATTCGCAAGGAATAATATTGGCCCCGATGGTCGACCCCGAGATCCCAAATTTGTCTCATTCTCATGATCTCACTCACAAGCGCATAGCTCTTTCCATCATTCTAGTCTCTCTTTTCCATTTCCTTTTCCTTTCTCCTTCGTCAGTTTACTTTCGGGCTCTGGGGTTCTGTTTTTGCATCTCTGGTGTGCACTTCTCATACCAAATCATGATGACCGCACTAGGTCTACAATACTACTCGCAATGCTTTGTAACTGAATCGTTGCATTACTCTACTTTTTCCAAACACCTCCACGAATGTCTTCCTATCATATCTCATTTGATTGGTCGAAGGGTGGCTTCGCGCCGGGATTAGCTAGAGCAACGGCTGGTGTTAGGACGCCGCTTCCCTGTGTCTGTTCATGTCGGAGGAACCTGCTGGAAGCACCAGGGTCATGTAGTTCTGCAGATCATCTAATGTGATCTGGATTCCAACGTATGGTCAGCCTAGTCGTCACCATCTTGGTCGATGTATGCTGTGTACAAGCGATCCGCTAAAATTAAAGCAGCACTCCGGTTTCAATCGTGACATGTAGCATGCTTCAGCGCCATTGCATCCACAATCATCAATCTTTGTAATGATGGGTTGCATGCTAAATGTCGCATATGCTCACTCAACGACCAGTTCCGTACCCAGGTTGCTGGAAGCCAGGAGGCAACGATGGGGGTGCTCCGGGGGCCGTGGGGGCCACTGCTGGAGGGACAAAGCCAGGAGGGCCAAATCCTGGGGGTGGTGCTCCTCCTTGCGGGGGATAAGGGGGGTTGCTGACCCGCGCCATTGAACCCTGGTGGAAGGAAGGTTTGAGGGCCACCATAGCCGGCTTGAGATGGCGGGGGACGGGCTGGTAGACCGGGAGGGGGAGTTGTGAGTGACGAAGGAGGAGGAGGTCCTGGTCGGCCCTGCTGAGGAGGAGGTACGCTCTGGTAGTTCATCGGCATTGGCATGCCCCTGCCCATAGCGAGGTCGGGCGTCTGCGGACCGGTGCTCACAGGTCTCGAAGCATCACCATTTGGCATAGCGGTGGGGGTAGCAGAAGGACCAGTACCTGCTCCGGGGAATTGACCAGATTGAACCTGCTGTGTTGGTGGGCGAACATTGTGTTTCCGAGCTTGCGCGGCCAGCGTTCTCTCGGCCTCATCACCATGTCGCTCTCCTTTACCATCCTTCTTGTAGGCGTATTGCACAGAAACTTGCTTGTTCATGAGGTATTGACCGTCCATATTGGTGATAGCGGCATCGGATGACTCGAAGTCGGCAAATGAGACGAATCCATAACCCTTGGACAGATTGTTGTCATCCCGAGCAATCTAGAATCAATAGAGTTAGCGCTTTTGTTCAAGCCCCGTTTCTTCCAGACAGGTAGACACTGACCTTAGGCAAATTGACCAAGGTGCCAAAGCGGCTGAACGTGTCGTAGAGGACTTGCTCCGAAACCATAGGATCGAGGTTTCCAACAAAGAGCTCTGCGCCAATTTCCACGGACTTTTGCTTATCTGCGGAGGCCTTGTTCACCCGAATAGGCTTGCCGTAGAGACGAATCCCGTTCATGACCCTTGAGGCATACTCGGCATCCTCCTCACTGATATACTCCACGAACCCATATCCTTGGTGTGACTGTGTGACTCGATCTTTAGGGAGGTGAACGTTCACGATGCGCCCAGCCTGCAGCATGAGCTCCCATACCAGGCTATCGGAAGCCCTCTCGTCCAGGTTACCGATGTAAACCGTGGCCTCTTTATCTTGCTCCCTAATTCCTGGGGTTAGTACGAGCGGTAATGTGATTGGAGGCATGGGATAGTAGGTAGAAGCTCTTACCAGTGTCTTGCGCCAGACATGATGGTGACGGCGCCTGTCGCGGCGAGACGCAAATTCTTATTTCAAACGAGGAGATGCGCAGGACTGAAGTGAGGAATACTCAATTGCGGCTTTGTCTTCAACGTGTCGAGGCCGGGGTAGGAGGAGAGAAAGCTGTGTGTTGGTTGAAAGGGAGGTTCTGGCGGATGGAATTGCGGGCGGCGGTGATCGGTGATCATTGGATTTCCCGACCTCCGAAAACTTTTGAGCCAACTTCTCGCGGCTCCCGCAAGTCCCTTAACCTTCACTTTCCACCTTCCACCTTCAACCCATCCACCCATATCGGATTCTTCACACGACGCTACTATCTTATCGATAGTCATTTCTCTTTTCTTCAGATCTATATACCCTTCCACAACGACTATTCATCATGGTTCAATTCTCCGAGGAGACCAAGGTAAGTCTCCGTTCCGCATCCACGCGATCCTTATTATATAGGCACTAACTCGGTCTCTTCTCTCTTTATAGGAGCGCGTCTCCAAGGTTATCGATATTTCCCGCGTTGCCATCCACTAGTGAGGCCCCCTGCCTGTCCGCATCATCAACCTGCAACCTCTCTCGATGACCATAACCTTCTCACGTACAACTGAACTGACACTTGTGGATTTGATAGTGGTTATCTGCCTCTGATCGTCTACCTTGGTATGTTGAAAGCAGATATTTCCAACAATCTTTCCACGGTGGAATGATGAACTGATTGATGCGCAATGAACAGGGTACTCCTACAGCGAGCCTAAGCCGTCTCTTTTCAAGTAGGTCAAATGTCCAATATCCTTCAGCAGCTCCGATCTAACCACGTCGATCAGGCTGTTCTCGCCTCTCGCATAAGAGTCGTGCTATAGGGTATTCAACCAGTACCAGAATGATAATCGGTCGGCCGCATTGAGGGACCCACTGGAGTTCAATCAAAGTGGCCTCTTTTCTCACGTTTCGCTCGCCCTACAACAAATGCGCCTTTCTTTTATTTCGGCAGCTTTTGGATCATTCCTCGGTAGCTCAATATAAGGGCGAGCTGTACAATCCACAATTGAGTCGATGATATGTATTTTTAAATGGAACATGGGATGTTAATCGGTTTTGATTTTCCATTCTACTCTTGGTATCTATGGGCCACTGCACATGGAGACTTGATCTACCTCGTATGATGATTGTAATCAGCCTTATCTTTTGTAGAGTAGGTAGAGTGTAGCAGCACCCACTTAGTAGTCCACTTTCTCCTCTCCCGTGATCCATGACTCGTGACTCCGAGATAACCAAGGATGACGGCATTCTGCCACGGCTCTCCGATATCGATAACTAGATTATTCCTCCGTTGCCCGCAACTACTAAGATACAACAATCCAGCGTCAACTGTTGCTACCTCTTATCTTAATTCACCAACCTTCTGTGGTCCCTAGCCAAAGGTTCATGACTGGCAAGGATGGGTTGTCTTCATCCGTTGTGGAGACCGTAGCGGGATTCACAGCAGGGGTTGCCTCCACACTCTGTGTACACCCGCTTGACCTGGTGAAGACTCGCCTTCAAGGTACGATAACATGAGTCTCACTTCTGGCTCCCCCTCCCCCTCTATCTCTGATTCAAATATTCTTGGGTCATGAATTAACCCAGTTTGACCCCTCAGTCGATCGATCATCGCCCTCCCGTCTTGGCAGCTCTTTACGCATTATTCGTGAAATCTCCACACATGAGGGCGGTCTTCGTGCCTTCTATCGCGGTCTGGCCCCCAACCTGATCGGGAACTCTACGAGCTGGGCCCTGTACTTCCTCTGCTATGGCAGCCTCAAGGACGCCATCCGCATCTACCGAGGACATGAAGGTTGGATGCTCACATCTTCTGATTATTTTCTTGCATCGAGCGTAGCAGGTCCGTATTTCCAGGCAACAACAACGCCTTCTGATCACTAACCAAGTTCTTCTAGGAGCATTTACATCTATTCTCACAAATCCTATCTGGGTCATAAAAACGCGGATGCTGGCAAGTGGTGCTCAATCACCCGGAGCCTATCCTTCGTTCATGTCTGGTGTGAGGCAAATCTACCACACTGAGGGCATGCGTGGCTTTTATCGTGGCCTGGTTCCCTCGTTGTTTGGTGTCAGCCATGGCGCTTTCCAGTTCATGGCCTACGAGAGGCTGAAGATTTTCCGTTCCCGGGAGATACGTGATGAATCCTCGATGAGGAACTCCGATGCTACGGTGACCAAGAAGCTTGGAAACGTGGACTTCCTGGTCATCTCCGGTTTGTCCAAAGTGTTTGCCGGGTGTGTGACTTATCCATACCAAGTCATCAGATCACGGCTGCAGACCTATAAAGCCCACATAGTATACCGTGGGGCCATGGATGCAATCAGTCAGATCTGGGCACAGGAGGGTATCGCAGGATTTTACAAGGGACTTGGCCCGAATCTGCTTCGAGTTTTGCCAAGTACCTGGGTCACATTTCTTGTTTATGAGAACACTAAGCTCTTCATGCCGAAGCTCGCAGAGGGAGTATAGATTTCAATTCTAGAATAGAATTCCTCTTGATCTCTCAACGCTTTCTCTGTAAGCCCGTCCGTGGCAGTCTCAAGAATTTTCGAGGTAAGAGCCTAACAAATGAGATCAAAAATCCCTCACAGACCATGAAAGATCTATTTCGCCTAGAAAGTGACTCAGTTGGTAGAAAGATAATCGCGAGTCCTTGAACGCTTCTTGCTCTATATGCTTACAGGGATTGGGAACACAAAACCTAGAATAGGAACGAGGTACCTAACTCGTAATGTCGTCTGAACTTTCCACATCATCCGTAAATTTGTTTCGGATTGACCGAAAACAAGAATGCTACCAAAAAAAAGCAACCTTGGACAGTGGCAGTTCAAAAGTCTGAGTCTAGAGACCAGAGAAGCCGCTCAACAGACATGCTTCCACTTCTTGTTTTTCGAGAGGCCTTTCTAAAGGTTATCCAAATATTCTTTCTTGATAGTTGAGGTATCATTTTTCGGTCTATCTTTCAACTCGCGACTGTAAAGGTGATTTTGAAAATCTCTCGGGGTTTCAAACTTATGGAACCTCATTGTACAAGGTCTCCGTCTGGATTAGAACGCCTGGAATCATGCTCCTAATGACTCATGGGTAATATTTACCCACAGCTCGAGGGCGCATCCATAGCAATATCCCCGTCCGTGGCACCGTATAACCTCTCAGACTTCCAGTTACTGAATCCTGGCCACTCCTTGTCGGAGCCGGTTCTAAGCCAAGTGATATGGAAAGCTCCATACTCTGATTCTGATTCGACTGGGTTTCAGCTTCGCTATGGCTCCTGCAATCACTATGTACATAGCTTCCACACATCATCATACATAAGGTTCAGGTTCTTATTTTGAAAGATTATGCTGCAGGTATCTTTTTCTCATTGTGACGTTGTTTAATGTACCATAGACACGGACGAGTGGCCCTTTTCGTCCAAGAGTGCGCTCTATATCGATCATCAATCTTAATTTCTTCTCCCCGCATATTCCAACTCGGATTTTGCAGATTTTGCTTGCTGTTCCTTCCGTGTTCCTAAACAGCACCCACAATCATGGCAGCCTTGTGCAAGTGGCGTTTTTGCTGAGTTTCTACTGATTTCAACGGCAGAATCCCATACCCGGCCACTTTGACTTTTCTTGACAGAGGCGACAGTGATGAGAGAAAATGAGGAAGAGATTCAGGAGGATGTACGTACCATTATCTAA
This sequence comes from Penicillium subrubescens, assembly GCF_028828155.1. Classification (NCBI taxonomy): domain Eukaryota; kingdom Fungi; phylum Ascomycota; class Eurotiomycetes; order Eurotiales; family Aspergillaceae; genus Penicillium; species Penicillium subrubescens. The sequence continues at coordinate 3,574,617 of NW_026643157.1, read as the reverse complement.
AACTAGACTGACTAGCCATACTGGGGCATGATATACACGTTCGATAAGCTTGTATCTCCCCCAAGCGATCAAAAATGCGGTATGAGAACGCCACAATGCACAAGGCTTGGGGTGTCGGATACATGTAGATGCTGGCACGAGTGGAAGTTTCTGAATTGAGCCCTAATCTTAGTGCCAGGCTTGGGGGTGAGGATTTCCTTCTGGGAATGAACCGCCACGTGCAGGCAAGAAAACCCCAGATCAGCGGAGCCAATCCCCGCCATTTGTTAGCTATTGGTAGAATTAGGCATATCATAGGTCACATATTGGAATGGTCGATTCCAGAAGCAGCATAGTACTTACCAGTTGACATGGACTCAAGGAAGTTGTAACTACATGGTTCCCCCTCCGTAAATTCAATCGCCATTTGTCTGGGCCGAAAGTGGCCTGCTTGAATTCAAATTTCCTTCATGGCCCTTCCTAAGCTTTCTATTGGCTCTAATGGTGAGATATAAAACCTGACACACCCACCGCACAGTTTACATCAGCCTTCCAGATCTATCCTCGCGATAGGTGCACGAGGTTAACATAGTTCACGGCCAACCTGTCCACTTCTGTAGTATGCAAGTGGAATTGATATATGATTGATAATTTTCTAGTTTGAGTAAGGGTAAATACGGGTTCGGTCGGGGAGATGAAGTTAGAAATCTTTGATCTGCAGGGTGATGAGAATGAGGTGGTGAATCTTCTAGATACAGGACAGGTGGGTACCTTGCCGCTACCTAGCGAGCAGCGTCAACTCGTTGTTCAGATTGCTAAGTTTCATTAATTTAGCAATCTTGGGACCGCAATCTCAACGATACAGCCTACAGAGACGATGACGACAGAAAATATATGGATTTGTGGATACCCTTGATTTATCTGTCTGCATATGACTCCCCCTTGCAATATTGAACACTAGTACCAGATCACGTTGCAGCTCCTCACAATGGCCCTTGGATTGACCTACGCTGTGCCAAAGGACAAAGTTGTTAGGCCCGACGTTCTGCATCGTATATGTCTAGCAACGGCGTCGTCTCCCTGCCGTGAAGAACAAGCGCGAGTTTCCAGGTCAGATTCTGGGCGCCATCCATGGCTGTGTTCAAGCCAAACCCTGTCAGCAGCGGACGTGGGTGGGCAGCATCTCCGGCGATAAACAGACGGCCTTCCCTGTATTTCGTGACCAGCCGTCGCTCCAAAGTCCAGTGGGTCACTACCAGCTCTTAAGAAAACTGTGAATACAAGGGGCAAGTTCTTCCGCCGTGAACTTTTGGTCACTCACGGGATAATCATAACTGAACACCCATTCTTCAGAGTGCCGGTCCCAAGTCGGGCCTGTCTTGATCTCGTGCCATATCTGGTCTCGTCTTTGCTCTCGGGGTTCACAAAGTGCGTGGTCAAGGTCCTATCTGTACGGTACGGCGGCAAATGGCGGCCACCGACCCCCCTGGTGAATGTAACTAGAAGTGTGCCTAAATATTAAGACATCAAGGCAGGCATCAAGGCGGCAAGGCAGGAAAGAAGTTGGGACTTGGTCAAATTCAGGGGTTCAGGCGGTATTTCTGCCTGAGAAAATGGGCATCAGGTCGTGGCCGCTATTCGCCGGCGCCTCTGGTTGACTCGATCTGTATACTCCAGGGAACCTTTGCCGACTTTCGATCTGATGCTAATGAGTCAGTCTCATATCAATAGCGTGGAGAAAGTGCACAGAGTCGGCTGCTTACTCAGGCCGGATTCCGAGTGCTCAACATTGAGATTCACATCAACGGTTTGGAATGTTTGATTGAATGTGGGCTAGAATGAAGAATTCCATTTCGTATATCGGAAATGAAAAGCGAATACTACATATATCTATACTTTAGGTCTAAGAATGACTGGATAGCTCGCTGAAATACCATTCTGTCAACCTGATTGATGGTCCCCTGTTCTCGCTAGTCATGACACATATGTACTTATGTAATTTTATGGGTCGCATACCCACTCATGACCGATGGCCCTAAATATACTATAGACCCCCGCAGCGGAAGCTACCTATTCTGGAATCACGTAATTGTAAACGACTTACACCTAATCACAGCTTGGGCAATTCTTGAGCGGAGTTATTTCCATTCCATATCCTGACTCTGTGTTTGAGATTCTCTATTTGCGGGTTGTATATTTGTGGCTTACATTTTTGTGGCTTACATTTTTGCGGGGTTTTGTTCGCGGTTCGATTCAATGCTGGTCCGGCATCTGACTCTCTGGTATGTGGATGCTAGATTAGTTCTAGAATTAGCGTAAGACTAATTTTAACAAATTTTTAGAGCAATGGTTGGAATTTCCCACGGAATGTAGGAGGGAAGGGTTAGGATTATAAAGTCTCATCTTTCACCCACATGTCATCCTCACCTCGTTTCTAATAACACCCCAAGCGAAAGACATTACTCAAATCCCCTGTCACCGCACTCAAACGTTCGCGTAAGTCTCTTATGCCACTCAAGAAGGGGTATTCATCTCACAATGTGCAGAAACCACTCAATCCTTACTTCATTAAACCAAAATGCGCTATATTACTACAGTCGTGGCGCTTCTCGCAGTCACTTTAACTGCAACTGCGTGCCAGCCAGGCACTTACGAGTGTGGATCGAGTGATGGATATGTTACGGTTAATGTCTGCAACGGTCAAGGCGCATTGGCCGTTGCTGCGCGTTGCGACCCAGGGCAGAGTTGCACTGTTAAGGGTGGTGTCGGTTATTGTGTCTGATAGCAACTCTGCTGCATGTCGAAGAGCATGGATCAATTTTATCTTCTTGATGGGGATATTTACTCAAACCGGTTGAAGTGACGGGACTTCGATATGTTACTCATCCCATTACTAGCAATTGAGCATGCTTACATGTGCTGGCATAAATACTCTCGCCTAATTCGAGAGGTTCTAAATCTCTTTAGCTATGGACTTTAGCTATGGAACTGCTTCTAAGCCTACTTGTATCTGCTTCTAATAATTAGCTATTGCATACCTTTCGACCAATGGGTATTTCATTGGGAAGTCTTGGATGTTGACATTGTCTTGTCCTTAAAATCCCACGTCATGAGTAGAAACCGGATGCCAAATGAGACTATCGAAATCAATGTATAGTGTATGTGAATTATAGTGTATGTGAATTAAAATAAACTTATTGTTAATTCAAAGAGTGGTGCTTCTACATAGTAGTGGGCTTCACAGTTCATTCCCTTTGCTGCAAATACCCAACCCGCCTATAAACACTGTGTGATCTTTCGGATTGCGAGCAATGCTTCACCAGTAGATCCTAAGGTTCTTTTCTAGGGTAACCCTGCTGGCACGACATTTTGCCTGATTTCTGCCTGGTTTTTGCCAAGCATTTCACGCCTTACAATTACCAATTCAACCACCCTCTTTCTTCCTACACACACGTATCCTTTCCTTCTTCTATTCCGGGTTCCAGCTCAGCGGGTGTCAACAAAAGTTCAGCGGTTGTCAAGGAGAATATAACCAATCTTAGCACCCGCTGAGCTATTATGCTGAGTTTGATGCATTTATGTGTTAATTATACAGGGTTCAGCTTAAGTTGAACCCCTACCTTACTAAACTGCACTTTAACTCTATACAGCTCTACAAAACCTACGTTACTAATTCCTTAACGACTCTTTTATTTTGATTCTTTGATTGAAATATAGAAGAAGTAGTCGGAATATTAATTAATTACCTATTAACAAATAATTTCGAAGGGTATTTTTAAGGTTGAAGTCCGAAAGGTACTGTCGGATTTACGCCGTGTGCATAAACCCTAGGGCGTGTGCTTGTAGACGCACATAGGTCGATCGAATACCACGATTATGGAAGAGAGACGAAAGTGCAATAGAGGTAGGTCGGCAGCGAATAGGTTGAACAGTGGAGGGTCAACACAGTTTAATCAGAATTGCCTTAAGCTCTATTCGTGTGTGGAAATGGTGTCAAACTTGTTGTATTTAACTAGAGAAACAGGCAGTATTTATAACTTTAGGTACATAGCAGAATATCAAGGAAAAACACTGATAAAACTCTCAGAGTAACATGGGGGATACGAGAGTGTTAGGAAACTCGTTGTTCTTTCCATTTGATAAGATAGTTGATATCTTATCATCGTATCGTGTAGTGGTGGATATCCGATTGGTCCGATGTGTATTGCTTATCTACACGCTCAGTGCGGGGTATCGCACATCCACATGTTGACAGGTACTAACAAAGAAGTAAGAGATATATCTTCTATCTAACACCTACCCTACTGCTACTCTCCACTTAACACTATATTTTTTTTCTTTTAAGGTAAAAATATCTTTTCGCTCCTCTCCCTAACGCAGCTTTTTATATATTAAGATATATATAGAGTATCAAAATAGTAAATCTTAGAGTCTTCCCTAGCCTAGGGTCTAACCCGGGCCGAATTCGACAATAACATAGCCTTAAATACAGCTAATCCCGACCCCGATCTAGGGAATAGATATAGTATATAGACACAACCTATATACTATTAATATACTAATTGTCGGATTTACCGGCGTGCACAAGCAAGCAATTGTACACGATAGGTCAAATCAGTATACGATTGGCGAAGAATCGTATAGGTCAGGTCGAACGATTCGGCTCAGAATCGGAAGTTAACCTATGATAGAAGAATGCTCCAACTTCATCACAATCATTAAACTTGATTCAACTAGCTATGGAAAACAGGCAGTATTTATAACTTCATGAAATCGAGGTAATACGTCAGAATAGAATCTTATAGAAATCAGGAGAAATATAGAGTGTTGAAGCTCCTTCGTTATGTGTGCAATCTGTTGATGTCAATCGTTGAAGATCATCGTCACGTGTACGTTCCGTCGTATTCTGTTAAGTTCGATAGCTGTCGTAGGCTTATGTACCTACTTATATTAATATACCCCCTTGTTACGCGTTGCCGACTGGTCACTGTGAGTTAGAATGTCCACGGGTTATACTTCCCTGATTCTAACTACGGATTCCAAGAGTATCTCGCAACCGTACCGATGCTATGCAAAGCCTTACGTCGGGTTCGGGTCTTGTTGAGTATCTTGCAGAACGTGCCAGAAGTGCGCGCTAAGTAAGTCAATCACTAAGTATTGCTACTAAGTGAATCCCCTACTTGTAGGTTAGGTTGTCTTGAAGGTAAAAACTATGAAGTGCAAAGTACTAAAGGTAGTAACTAAGTAACAATGTGAGATTGATCGCGAAGAACTAAATATATAATATAAAATAAGTGTCCTTTTATATCTAGCCCTTCCTACTCCCGGATCTACTCCCTTGTAGTAAATCTAGAGTCACGGTATACTCCTGCGTATACTCCTTAGAGTCACGCTAGGAGTATATCTTAGTTGTTACGTAGTGTTACCGGCTTCTTATATTTAGGGCGTAATCTAAGTGCATATAAAATAGTAGCCGTTTCCTGCATTGCGCTAACTGTCCTATCGACTAATCAGGTATTAGTTATAACGGTTAGCTGTAGGCTGTTTCTAGCTTTCTTTCTAAATATCTGCCTTAATATCCCCTAGGGCACCCTAAGTATACCGAAACGTACGTAACAACGCTAATCCTTAGCATCCGTGGAATAATTAGCTCACGGTTACTCCTTAAATATCTGTAGTCTAACCGCCCCTCTCGAGGTCCGTAACACCCCTTAGCTCTTAATATAAGGTTAAAAAAGTAAGAGCTAAATAAGAGATTTTAGAAGGAAAGGAATTCCTCTATAGGTAAGATCTCTATATCTAGCTATTAAACAAAGGTAGTATGTTTTTCTGTAGATAAAGGCTTCGTAAGGCCGTCGGCTATTATTTCGGCCGACTTAACCTATTCGATTCGTAGTCGTTTAGCTTAGACTTCCTAGCGAATCTAAAGCTAGTGGATATTAATATAACGAAGTTTAGTCTGAAATATTGATTTCTTACGCGTAAGCAAATTAACTATCTACTAATTATTATATTCGATTATATCTAATTAGTCAGTTTCGAATTAGATAAAGGAAAAGAGGCGTTTAATTTAATAAAGCTACTTAGCTGCGTAGCTAATAGCTAGCAATTCGGCTTCTATAATTGATATAGTAATAGTCTTCTGCTTACGCGATTTCTATTTAATTAGGCCACTAAATAAGCAGAAGATAAATCCTTTAGAGCTCTTACGATTAGGATTGTTGTCAACATGTGGATGTGCAATACCCCGCACTAAGTGTGTTGATAAGCAATACACATCGGACCAATCGGATAAACACCCCAGTGCACGACTATAAGCAATACAGTCGGACCAATTATATCAACACCACAGAGCACGACTATACAATACGATGAAAGATATCAACTATCACATTATAACGCAAAGAACAACAAGTTTCCTAACACTCTTGTATGCCCCTATGTTATTCTGAGATTTTTATCAGTCTTTTTCTGTGACATTCTGCTATATACCTAAAGTTATAAATACTGCCTGTTTCCCTAGTCAAATTGAACAAGTTTGACACTATTTCCACTCACGAATAGAGCTCAAGGCAATTCTGATTAAACTGTGTTAACCTTCTACTGTTCAACCTGTTCGCTGCCAACCCACCTCTATTGCACTTTCGTCTCTCTTCTATAATCGTAGTATTCGATCGACCTGTGTACGCCTATAAGCATACTACACTAGGGTTTATACACACAGCCTAAGTCCGATAGTTATAAGCCTGATTGCCGCAGCCCTTTGCTAAAGCTTTCGGATATCTTACTTTACTCTCACTTTTATCTTACCTATCACTTTTGTCTTATAAGTGATAGATTTAACTAATCTACAAGCTACCTAGCTTAAATATCCACTGAAAAGCTACGTACACTAGACCTCCTAGATTACTGCTATACAAGACTATATAGTAGAAAACAGTATATAGCAATATACTAATCCTGATTAACCGCCTGCTACGCCGCCGCAGGAACCGATAAAGCTATAGATATCTAATATAGCTAGGCAGCTGTCTAATACCTTTATATCTAATAAACTATCCCCTATACGCCTAATTGATCTTACACTAAATTAAGTATCTATCTATAGAATCCTTCTTAACGAATACAATTCGTCTAGATCTAATTTTAAGCAATATATACGATTAATTCAGTCTCTTAAGTAAGGTATTTAATTATCTCTTATACCTAAGGGAAGAAAGATAATCAACAGCCTATTACTACGCGACGCAATTATATAGCTACGCGCTATATTCGCCTGATTAGACTAATCGAAGAATCGGTAAATCCTGCGTAATTAGGATAAAATTAAGCGCTAAGCACTACTATCTAAATCCTCTTAACTCACTATATAGGGCCAAAAGTGGATTATTTGTAAATTATAAGGAACTTAGGCTAATATCTCTTACTTCTAAGACCCTCTTGCTTTAGTCTACGACTTCCTAGAGGCTATTTAATTAAGCGATTAAGACTTCTATATATTCTAGTGCAATACAATCCTTTAGGGCTTATAGTAGCCTACACTTACTGAATTAGTTAATCTCTTTATTAAATAATATCGACTAATTGTACTATCTACACACAATAGGCGATAGATTACACACTAAACCTATTAGCGCAGAAATCCTAATAACGAATCGGAAGAAACACTAACGAAACTAGGCTGAAAGGGTAAGGGCACCTACTTATATAAGGGTCTACTAAGTAACGGCTATCACGATTTTGATTAATATAGCTATATTAACCCGCTAGTTAAGCTAAAGGATTAAAAGCCTAGCAGAAAGGCCTAGTAAGTATTTAAATAACGATATAAATACTCACTAGGATTTAAGAAGGCCTACTAGTATATAATCAAAAAGTATCAAAAATTAGATAAATCTGAATTAGACGAAATAGCTGAATTAGACGAATCGCCTAAATCGACTAAAAGAGATATATTTTTAGTATATATTCCGAGAGAGCAAACTAATAATATCTTCTAAAGCAACGATAGTAAGGTAATAAGCACAATTTAGGTCTCTGCTAAGAAAAACGATATATAGTACTATAATACCGGAGTATTAATCTATATCACGAATAACAGAGATCTACTATTAAATTATAGGCTAGTTGTTTCCTCCGTTATAATAGGAAACACTAAGACTATAATCCTTAGCTATAGAGAGCTTACTATTACCCTAACGAAATCTCTTAATAGAAGCACCTTTCCTTTAAAGTATATCGTATACTGCCCTAGATTCTATATTAACCTTATATTAGCAGAACGTACTGTAAGCGCTAGAATCTATTATAATAGCAAGAATTCTACTCTAGAAGAGGGTAATAGAACACTAATTTGCTAATTAAATATAAAATTAGGTATTTATCTGATTAAATAAGATAAAGTGATAGACACAGGGCGCTATACTACTAATTATATCTCTCTTCCTTCACCTATCTCTCACTTATCTCTTACTTATACTACACACAATTATATATCTCCCCTTACTAACTAATTTAGCAAAATTATGCTATCTTTATATATAAAGAAACAACTTAATAGCACAATTGATTAGTAGCACCGAAGATTAGGCTATATTAGCCACGATATTATATCACGCCTACTAGAGTATATATCAAACGTTATAATCAAAGATATATCTTTGCCTATTAGCTATTACGAAGTATACAAACTAGCTAATTTACTACGTTAAGTCTCTCGATTACTAATACGATATAATCAACCGTTCGAATCTCTGCACTAGGACCTTATTCACTTTAAGTAATCGCTCACGAAAACTTCCTACCTATTATATTCGGTCGATCCTATAACTAAATACTAGCTAGCGTAAGACCTTTCTTCGAAGACTAATTCAACACAATCCCTTTCCGATTAAATCGATTTCGTACGAAACTAATCTAACCTAAGCGTCAATCAATCAATCAATCAATCAACACTCTATTAACCTGTTGCAGCCTAACTAGTGGCGTAATGGCTATGCAGGCGCTCCCTCCGGCGGAAGCAAGAGTGATCCGAACGCTAGACCCGCGCATGAAACAGTAAATACATAGGAAAACGGCGTATTGCTATAGAAATCAGCCCAAAAATCAGTCCAAAACCGTATCAAAACGCCCTCCAAGCCCTTAGTCCCACGATATATCCCTTAATCTGCCCTCACATTGGCCTGCCGCTTCCTCCGTATCTCTATCCCCGGTATCTCTCCTGCTTCGTTCTCAATTGGTGGCGTTCGTTGTCGACTTGTGTGTTAACGTGTTGGATGTATTCTTCTACGACCTCTCGGTTGGCCGTGGTTTTGGCGTTCCTCCTACCTAGCGTCTTCACCCCCTGTGCCTGCTAGTCTATCCTGGCGGATCGTTTCCTTCGCCCTGCGGGGGCTCCGGCTCGATTTCGACGTGCCGGAACTGTCCTAGGAGGCCTGTTTGAAGTATGAATTCGGCTACGTAGCGGGTGGCCTGCGAGTGTGATACGATTGTATTGTAATCCGTCGAATCCCTAAGATCGGTTATCCGGATCTTGTTAAGGAAGGTCTGCCTCAAATCAGCGTACAACGGGCACTGTATTAAGATGTGTCTCGGGGTTTAAGACCCTTCTCCACAGTAACACTTATCTGATTCGACCGCCTTGATTTTGAACAGAAAGTGATTCAGTGCGATGCGTATCGATCGTATTTGAATCAAAATCGAAGTGTAAGGCTTCGAAAGGGATTCGAATAGCCGAAGTACCTTCTTGTCTGGAGCTTTGACTAACCGTTAATTCGGTTTGCTAGTTCGCTCCTTTGCCCACTCTTGTGCCTATCTCTCTTTAATACGCCGCCGTACTCGACGCTTTGCGGTCGCTGCTAGAAGGACTCGACCGGCGGACCCCTCGGGGTAGGGTTGTTCCGCTCTGTTCTCTACTCTCCCCTCCGTTGCCGCTAACTTTGCTTCAACGTCGGCAGTCTCGTTGCTAGGAACGCCTACGTATACAGGGATCCAACGGATCTCGATGGGAATCTGATCGAACGTGGGCGTTTGCTGCAGCAATCGAAGGGTTCGTACGTGATCGTAAATACTGTTGAGCACGAACTGGCCTGACGATCGCTTTGGGATTTGTACCGCCTGAATAGCGGCCTGGCAGTCGGAGAAGATAATAAGCTTTGTGGGCCTGTTGGTTTAGAATTGGTTAACGAACCTGGCAATCGCTATTTCAATGCCGTTAAGCTCGGCAACGTACACTATAGATTCGTCGGTGGTTCCTAGGTGCCGCCGTTCGAAGATACCCTTACGCGGGGCAACGGCCGAGGCACCCACTATACCCTTATACCCACTTCTATCTGTGAAGAATAAGACCGTCAGGGTTCGGTCTAGTGCGGCTTGCTAGAACAGAGATTCTATCTTAATCTTGTTATACGAGGCCCGCGCAGCCTCTGTATTCTAGTCGATCACGCATAGGATCCGTGCCTCCTATAGTGCTAGAACAAACGCTTTACGCGATTCCCACGTCCCTTGCTGGTTCAAAATACTATCTTTCTTCTATCTAAGGGCTTCGAGAGGGCTCTATCCCCCTTTCCTGATTTCCTGCGGGGAACGCTGTCGACGTAGACACTCCGGCTAGGCCTACGCAGCTCCTGTTTAGATTCGCGTTGCTATTTCCTAGATGATTTGGTCTATGAGTATATGTATTGGTGTGATAAAGAGCTCCACGTTGAGTGCTGCTGCACTAGTGGATTTGAAGGCACCGCTGATGAGAATCGCCGCACGTCGTTGAACTTTAGTAAATTCGTTAACCGTACGTTTCATCTCCTACGCAGGCAAAGATCTGGCCGTAGGGCAGTACTATACAGATATTCCGTAGAGTATCTGTGGCACTACCACTGCTTAGTAGACCTTTCGCATCGCTACTAGTGAGGCACCCTATACCGATCCTGTTATCGCCCGGAGGGCTTCTAGGCTACCGTTGGCCTTGTCGAGTAACTTTCGGCGGTGTGTGTCGAAATCGAGGTGTTTGTCGAGCTAAACCCCTAGGTACTTAGTAGACTGTGTCGGTTGTATTGATAATTCGTTGTACTGGACGGGTATCTAGTCGTTACCCTCGGGGTGCTATGTCGCGTAGTCGAAGATATCGGATCCAATGTGGGTTGTATCGTTAGCCGCCAGCCCCTAGGCTGTCTCGTTCTCATTCCGGTTGGTGAAGTGAATTAATTCGAACTTATCGGGTGCGAATCTTGCTGCATAGCGTCTGGCCTATCGATTCGCCTTACCGAGAATTTTCTCTAGTGTTATTGTGTTGTTGTAGTATGACTCCGATTCGACTAGGACCGCTACGTCGTCTACCCAGCCAATACCAACGGACTGTGCAATGCCTGTTCGAAGGCTGCATACGGTGATTAGAGGGGCGTTGAATAGCAAGAATAGTATCAGCGAGATTGGCGATCCTTGTGGGATACCGGTAGGCGTGGGGAAGCTGTCTGAGAGATATCCTGGTAATTTGATGCGAGTATTCCTTAACCTAAGCGTCCTTATAGTATATTTAGATAACGAAAAAGTACTATCCGACTTCTTTAATCAGTAAGCAACCGCTCGCGGAATTAAGCTAGAGACTACTCCGCCCTATTAGCCTAATTAAAATAGCTACGCTAAACGATATAGTGTATTAATATCAAAGATAGCTAGGTAGATAACGATTGATACAAACCTACTAAGCTATCTTTAGCCTAAGGTAGCTAAGACAGCTGTTTATATTCAAAATCGTATACCGCACCGCTTAATCAACTAGCAATCGCTATATAAAGCACTTATAGCCTATCTAGGCAACAATATCCTATATTAGCTATAAGCTAAACCTAACCTTTCGAATATACAAATCTTCGGATACAAAGCGTACGTGCGTATTAATAAGCTTCCTAGACTAGCTAAGCTAGCGCTACGCGCAGCTATTAGCTATCTAGTAGGCTATAAAGTATATAATATTTAGCGAATTTAGATACCCTCTAATCGTCGAGTGATTCGTGTACGAGACGTATAATTCAACGAAAACGAATTCTACGATTCCTTATTACCTAATCAAAGGATTCGTATTTATAAAGATAGCAATCTAACGTAGCCGATTACTACTCTTAACAATAAAGAAATAATAAGAATCCTTAACGATATAGATATTCTAGTCAATTTTAACAACAATCAGACAATACAGCAAGATCTAGGGGGTAGAAGCCCTACAGCGGCTAATATAGATCCTGCTACACCCTCTTAGCTTTCTGAAACCTTATATTCGCCTTACTTTTAGCTTACTTCTGATTAAAACGACGACACTGTTCTAAGCGATCACAACGAAATCCTTAGAGACTAACTGCTTACTCCTCTACTTAATCCAAAAGCAGACGAATACAACTAATCTAACTAATCTGATCCGTCTGATATCGACGATACTAGCTAATCTAGCTAGATATAGCCTTTTGTGCTAATTAATAACACTAACTTCGACCCTTCTAGCTACGAACCCCTCTCTATACTAAAGTAACAATAATCTGATTTAGATACTAGCCGAGACCTAGATAAGGTTAAGCGCCCTTATATTAACCTTACTTTACTTACGTAGGCCTTCCTGCTAGACTAAAGCAAATAACTAAAGGTACTGATTTTATTAATTCCTCTACTACCTTCTAGCTATTATTACCTAGTTAGCTACCCTTTCGAAAGCTAATTTCGTTAAGCTATATAAATTAAATTTAATAAGCTATTAGATATATATATATTTAAACTAATTAATACAAACCTTATTATATATATATATCAGACAAATTATAAAGGTTTAGACTAATTAGAGTGCCCTCGCTACTAATTGATCCTAATAAGATAGGTATTTACCTATAAATCAGATAAATTAGGCTACCTTATACGATTTAAAGTACGCTTATATATATAAGGTAATACCTAAATCCCTAACGATTAAGACGCTCGAACTAGTACCCTTATTACTAGAACCTTTTGTATACTTATTGCGATTATTATATAATATAACCTTAAAACCTTTTAGATAGATATAGTTAATACGTTCTTGAATAGCTCGCTAAAAGAAGAAGTTTATTACTAATATCTACCTAGATTAGGTAAGAAATCGACGATTCTTCGCCTATATAAAGTAGTATATAGTCTACGGATCGCTAGTAAGAGATAGGAAGATAATATTAAAGAGATACTTCTCTTACTTAAATTTTAATTATACCCTAATAACCCTACTCTTTATACTAATAATTATATAGTTATTATAGTGTTCGTTAACGATTTCCTTACTGCCTATTATCGAAGTAAGAGTATATACGCTTAGCAAATTAAAGACCTTCTCTTATAACGATTTAAAATAAAAGACTATAGCGAATTAACCTAATTTATTAGTATTCGAATTATACGAGACCGATTAAAACGAAAGACCTAGCTTAATTAAGCAGCGTATATTGAAAAGATAGCTACCCGATTTAACCTACTAAACAACAATAAGCCTATTAATATACTACTACTAATTACCTAAAAGCTTGATCTAATCTTGTTAGAAATTAATCCGAAGTATATTAAGCTATATCAACAAGAATATAGATTAACCTTATTCCCTGCTGTTTAGACCCGGCCGGATACTATATTCGCTAACTAATTACTAGCAAAATCGCTTACTCGCTGTAACGAGAAGCACTTAAAAGCTATTAATTATCTAATTTCCTACCTATATCAGATAATATACCTTTCCCTCTATTTTGACAGCGAAATAAGAGCTTCTGTCTTTACTGCTGCTTTAGATATAAGCTTTGCCGATAATCCTGATCGGAAGAGCTCTGAAGGATTTATCTTTTGCCTATTCAGAGGCCTAATTAAATAGAAATCACGTAAGCAGAAGACTATTACTATATTAATAACCGAAGCTAAATTACTTACGATTAGCTACGCAGCTAAGTAGCTATATTAGATTAAACGCCTCTTTTCCTTTATCCAATTTGACCCTGACTAATTAGATACGATTTAATATAATAATAAGTAGATAGTTAACCTGCTTATATAAGAGAAATCCTCCTTCTAAACTAAGCTTCGCTACGTTGATATTTATTAACTTTGGATTCGCTAGGAAGTTTAGGCGAAACAGCTACGAATTAAATAGATTAAATCAGCCGAAATGCTAGCTAATAGACTTACTAAGCGCTTTACTACCGAAAAATATACTGTTTTCGTTCAATAGATAGGTATAGAAATCCTCCCTATTTATTAGAAGGACCCTTTTATCCCTTCTTCCTCTGTTTTATCTTATTTAGCTCTTACTTTGCCTTTATATCGAGAGCTGAGGGGGTGTGTCAATATATAGATATATAATACCCCGCACTAAGTGTGTTGATAAGTAATATATATCAGACTAATCGGATAAATACCCTAGTGAACAACTATAAGCAATACAGTCGGACTAATCATATCAACACCACAGAGCACGACTATACAATACGATGAAAGATATCAACTATCACATTATAACGCAAAGAACAACAAGTTTCCTAACACTCTTGTATACCCCTATATTATTCTAAGATTTTTATCAGTCTTTTTCTGTGACATTCTGCTATGTACCTAAAGTTATAAATACTGCCTGTTTCCCTAGTTAAATTGAACAAGTTTGACACCATTTCCACTCACGAATAGAGCTCAAGGCAATTCTGATTAAACTGTGTTGACCTTCTACTGTTCAACCTGTTCGCTGCCAACCCACCTCTATTACACTTTCGTCTCTCTTCCATAATCGTGGTATTCGATCGACCTGTGTGTGCCTACAAGCACACCACACCAGGGTTTATGCACACGGCCTAAATCCGACAATTGTTAATAAAGCTTATATCTAAGGCGGTAGTAAAGATAGAAGCTCTTATTTCGCTATTAAAGCAGAGCAAAAGGTATCTTGTTATATAGAGATACAATATTAAATAGTCGATAGCTGCTAAATACTTCTTATTATAGCGAGTTAGCGATTTAGCTAGTAATTAGTTAGCGAATACAGTATTTGGTCGGGTCTAAACAGCAGGGAAAAGGGTAGATTTGCACTTTTATTAAAATTGCTTAATAATTTTCGGGTTAATTAGTTCTATCAGAATTAGATTAAGCCTTTGTGTAGCTAGAAGTAGTAGTTTTAAGGCTTTCTAGCTATTTAGTAGGTTAAATCTAATAGCTATCTTTCTAATATAGGCTACTTAATTTAGCTAGGTCTTTCGTTTTAATCGATCACGTACAATTCGAATACTAATAAACTATATTAGTTCGCTATAATCCTTTATTTCGAATCATTCTAAGAGTAGTCCTTTAATTTACTAAGCGTACGAACTCTTACTTTTGTGATAGGTAGTAAAGAAATTGTCGACGAATACTATAATAATTATATAATTATTAGTATAAAGGGCAGGGTTATTAGGGTAAGGTTTAAATATAAGTAAGAGCAGTTCTCTTTAATATTATCTTCCTATCGCTTACTAGCAATTCGTAGGCTATATACTAATTTGTATAGGCGTAGAACTATCGATTTCCTGCCTAATCCTAGAGGATATCGGCAGTAAACTTTTTCCTTTAGCAAGCTATTTAAGAAGGCGTTAATAGTATCTATCTAAAAGGTTTTAAGATTAAATTGTGTAATAATTGCGATAAGCGTACGAAACGTTCTAGCCGTAAGTGTACTAGTACGAGCGTCTTAGTCGTTAGGAACTTATATATCTCTACGTATATATAAGTAAGCTTTGAAGCGTATAAGATAGCCTAATTCGTCTGATTTATAAGCGAATACCTATTGTATTAGGATAAAATAGTAACGAGGGTAATCTGATTAATCGATACCTTTATAATTCGTCTGATATACGTATATAACTAGATATACGCTTATTAGTTCGAATATACGTATATCTATAAGCTTATTAAATTTAATCTATATAGCTTAACGAAATTAGCTCTTGAAAGGGTAGCTAGCTAGCTAATTATAGCCGGATAGTGTAGGTAGGATAGAGGATATCAGAATTTTTAGCTGCTTTTGTATACTTTAGTCTAGTAGGAAGGCCTATATAAACGTAGTGAGATTAATATAGGGAATAACTGCTGGCACAACATCAATTTGCTAGCAGCACAATATTTGCCTGATTTCTGCCTGATTTTTGCTAAGCCCGTCACACCTTATAATTACTAATTCAACTATCCTCTTTCTTCTTATACACACACATCCTTTCCTTCTTCTATTCTATCTTCTACTACTAGGCCTATCACATAACTTTTGTCGGCCAGAAAAGCGGGTCATATTTCCATTAGGCCAAAAAGGCGCACTTAAGCACAGTCTTCAGGCTTTATTTGGAGATATAAGAGATCAGGTCGTTCAGGGGCCGATATACCCCCTACTATATGCGGACAACTTTCTACTAGCCCTGCTATAATCATATAACCTATACACTAACATTATTCAATCTATCTACTAACTAGGCCTATTCGCCACTTAGTAATCTGCCGTGCCTTTCTCTTTAATTCTTTCTCTACTATCACTAATTTCTTAGTCTTCTAACTGCAGTTAGCCCTACGCCCTTACCGAAGTTTTATCTCCTAGTTTAATAGTATTCACCTTGTCGATATATCGGTTCTCTTTAAAGGCAGTAGTACTACAATTCCTATAGTTTTATCTATAGAAACGTAGGTACCTCAGCTTCGCTTTACCCTAAATTTCCGACTAGTAATATACTTTCCCCCCTATCTTAGCTAACGCTTTATAGTATCTAGCAACTTCAGCTGTTTAACCCTCTTTACCTAAGCCGGCTTATTAATCCGAATCCTTCCTATCCTTCTTATTCGCTACTGATTCGTCCGAATTACCCGATTTAGTAGGATTAGCTAGTGTTATTAGTTAAAATAGGATAGAAGAAGAGATTAGCTACTATCTATAAGATCTTTAATTATATAGTTATATAAGAGACTAAGAGATTTCTAATAGTATTAGGTATAAGAGGGTAATAGCTTCCCTACTTAACTAAAAATCTGCTATATATTATAAACCTTTCGAATTACGCTTCTTAAGATTTGACTAAGGAGATTACGTAAAATTAGTACTTAAAGTAAGATAGGGTAATAGTATATTTCGTCTTAGATTAAGTTAAAAGCCTATAAATTTAGGGCAGTACTACAGCCACCCCCCTTAGCTATTTCTACCCCCCCCCTTAGCTATTTCTACCCCCCTTTCGCTATTTCTACCCCCCTTTCGCTATTTCTACCCCCCTTTCCTAAGAATTAAGGCAGACATTCCTATTCCGGTTTAGCGTAATGTAATATTAATGCCTTAAAATTTTGGGGGTTAACCGCCTACTAAAAGCACCCGGGATTAACCTACCGCCTAGCCCACCGCCCTCACCGCCTACCTGAAAAATCCACAACTCTGGCTGCCTACTAAGCCTACGCCTACAACTACTAAGAAATCTCTCTTTCCTACCTATCTTCTTTACTTATCCACTTATTTACTCGTCTACTACTATCGCCCTTTTCAACATAGCTAATTTAGGCCTAGATTGTTACGCTTCAGATACCGATAAGTCTCCTGATAAGCCTCCCGAGGAGCCTTCCAATTAGCCTGCTGAGGGTACTGCGGGAGGACCTACTGTAGCCCTGCCCCCGCCCGCCGAAGTCCTGCCCGAAGAAGACGTTGCTATAATTACCTTACCCCTACTACCTCTCGAGATCGAATATAATACTACAGAAGAAGCTATTTAGGCTATCAACGATTTTGCTCTCGATTATAGCTATACAGTAGTGAAGCGGAGAAGCAAGAGGACTAAGTCTAAGTATAGCGTTGGCGTATTAAAGAAGGTCTAGCTTATGTGTAATCGTAGAGGGATTTATACACTATCAATTGCTACCCTAGATCGCAAGCGGAAGACTACTATATTAGCGAGTGGTTGCCTATTCGATATTGCCGTATAGCTTCGAGGTGATAAATAGGTTCTTACTGTTGCTAACGACTTATATAACTATAAGCTATTACCACTAACGACCTATCAGGCCTAGAGAAGACTCGAGCTTAACCGGAAAAACGAAAAACTACAAGGCTAGTTCCGGCTCTCCTATCCTACCCGGTAGATTATAACAATCCTTAAGAACGAGGATCAAAATACCTGTCTTATACAGAAGGATATTAATAATACGCGTTTAAAGTCGAACTAGCAGTTTTTAGCTAGTCGGACGCCTATTTAAGTATTGCTGATAGAGTTTCTAAAGGATAATAAGTGGATATTTAGGTATTTTATGTTCTTATCGCGCTCTAACCCCTCCGCTATTTCCTCGGGTAATACTGATAGATTTTATTACCTCTGAATAGATACAGGCTTAATAGGGATAATTATGTTATAGTCCTATTCGTAATACACAAAACTAGCGTCAAGATATTAAAGTATCACTTATACGTCCTTTCTATAGATTATATATATAAGACTAACTAGTATAGATTACCTCTTCTTGATATTGTAGGGTTTACTACTACCGGTTCGTTAATCTTCCTTAGATTTGCCTTTATTCAAAATAAGTAGTAGCCTATATACGAAATAGTGCTTAAGTTCCTTCTAGAGATTTATAATAAGCTTAACCTCGAGGACCCGCGGACGATTCTTACTAACAAGGAAGATAGCCTAATTAACGTAATTTATAAGGTTTTCCCCAATACTAACGTTATAATCTGTCGGATTTACGGGGTCAGCATAAATCCTTCGGCGTGCACAAGCAAGCGAGTGTGCACGGTTGGTCAAATCAGTATACGATTGGCGAAGAATCGTATAGGTCAGGTCGTCGTACGATTCGGCTTAGAATCGGAAGTTAACTTATGATAGAAGAATGCTCCAACTTCATCACAATCATTAAACTTGATTCAACTAGCTATGGAAAACAGGCAGTATTTATAACTTCATGAAATCGAGGCAATACGTCAGACTAGAATCTCATAGAAATCAAGAGAAATATAGAGTGTTGAAGCTCTTTCGTTATGTGTGCAAGTTGTTGATGTCAATCGTTGAAGATCGTCGTCACGTGGACGTTCCGTCGCATTCTGTCAAGTTCGATAGCATGGGCTTATGCACCCACTTATGTCGACACACCCCCTCAGCTCTTAATGTGAGGTCAAAGTGAGAGCTGAATGAGAGATATCAGAAAGGGGATTTCTCTGCAGGTAAGATCTCTATGCCTAGCTGTTGAACAAAGGCAGCATGCTTTTCTGCAGATAAACGCTTCGTGAGGCCGTCGGCTATCATTTCGGCCGATTTAACCCATTCAATTCGCAATCGTCTAGCTTGGACTTCCTGGCGAATCCAAAGCTGGTGGATATCAACATGACGAAGTTTGGTCTGAAATGTTGATTTCTCGCGCGTGAGCAAATCAACTGTCTGCTGATTATCGTATTCGATCACATCCAATTGGTCAGTTTCGAATTGGATGAAGGAAAAGAGGCGTTTGATCTAATATAGCTGCTTAGCCGCGTGGCTAATAGCTAGCAATTCGGCTTCTGTGGTCGACGTGGTGATAGTCTTCTGCTTGCGCGATTTCTATTCAATTGGGCCACCAAATAAGCAGAAGATGAATCCTTCAGAGCTCTTTCGGTCAGGATTGTCAGCAAAGCTTGTATCTGAGGCGGCAGTGAAGATGGAAGCTCTCATTTCGCTATCGAAGCAGAGCGAAAGGTATCTCGTTGCATAAAGATACAATATCAGATGGTCGACAGCTGCTAAATGCTTCTCATTGCAGCGAGTAAGCGATTTAGCTAGCAATTGGTTGGCGAATGCAGTGTCTAGTCGAGTCCAAACAGCAGGGAAAAGGGTAGATCCACACTTTTGTTGATATAGCTTGATAATCTTCGGGTCAATTGGTTCTGTCAGAATTGGATCAAGCTTTTGTGTGGCTGGAAGTGGCAGTTTCGGGGCTTTCTGGCTGTTTAGCAGGTTGAATCTAGCAGCTATCTTTTCAATGTAGGCTGCTTGATTTAGCCAGGTCTTTCGTTTTGATCGATCACGTACGATTCGAATACCAATAAACTGTGTCAGTTCGCCGCAATCCTTCATTTCGAATCGTTCTGAGAGTAGTCTTTTGATTTGCTGAGCGTGCGAACTCTCACTTTTGTGATAGGCAGCAAGGAAATCGTCGACGAATACTATAATAATCATGCGATTATCGGTATAAAGGGCAGGGTCATCAGGGCAAGGTTTGAATCCAAGTGAGAGCAGTATCTCTTTAATATCATCTTCCCATCGCTTACCAGCGATTCGTAGGCCATATACTGCTTTGTGTAAGCGTAAAACCATCGATTTCCTGCCTAATCCTGGGGGATATCGGTAGTAAACTTCTTCCTTTAGCGAGCTGTTTAGGAAGGCGTTGACAGCATCCATCTGAAAGGTTTCAAGGTCAAATCGTGTGATAATCGCGATAAGCGTGCGAAACGTTCTAGCCGCAAGTGTGCTAGTGCGAGCGTCTTGGTCGTCAGGAACTTGTGTGTCTCCACGCACACATAAGCGAGCTTTGAAGCGTGTGAGATAGCCTGATTCGTCTGATTTATAAGCGAATACCCATCGCATTGGGATGAACTGGTGGCGGGGGCAGTCTGATTGGTCAATTTCTTTGCAATTCGTCTGATGTGCGTGTGTGACTAGATGTGCGCTTATCGGTTTAAATGCACGCATATCTATAAGCTTGTTGAATTCAATCTGCATAGCTTGACGAAATTGGCTCTCGAAAGGGTGGCTAGCTAGCTGATTGTAGCCGGATGGTGCAGGTGGAATGGAGGATATCAGAATTTTTGGCTGCTTTTGTATGCTTTGGTCTAGCAGGAAAGCCTGTATAAACGCTGTGAGGTTGATATGAGGGCGCTTAGCTTTATCATGGTCTCGGCTAGCATCTGAATCAGAACGTGGGCGTTTAGTCGATATAGTAAGCGGCTCATAGCCGGAAGGGTCGAAATTGGTGTTATCAATAAGCACGAAAGGCTGCATCTGGCTAGATTGGCTAGCGTCTTCAATATCAGAAGGGTCTGATTGGTCAGATTGGTCGAATTCGTCTTCTTTTGGATCAAGTGGAGGAGTAGGCGGTTGGTCTCTAAGGATTTCGTCATGATCGTCAGGATCAGAAGTGAGCTGAAAATGAGGCGAATGTGAGGTTTCGGAGGGCTGAGAGGGTGCAGCAGGATCTAAATTAGCCGTCGTACTAGGGCTTCCACCCCCTAGATCATGCTGCAGGGAAGCAATTGGTATATCGATATCGTCAAGGATTCTCATCGTTTCTTCATCGTCAAGTGTGGTAATCGGCTGCGATAGATTGCTATCTTCATAGATGCGAATCTTCTGATTGGGCAGTGAGGAATCGTAGAATTCGTCCTCATTGAATTGCACGTCTCGTGCACGAATCACTCGGCGATTAGAGGGTATCCAAATTCGCTAAATATTGTGTGCTTCATAGCCTACTAGATAGCCGATAGCCGCGCGTGGCGCTAGCTTAGCTAGTCTAGGAAGCTTGTTGATGCGCACGTACGCTTTGCATCCGAAAATTCGTATATTCGAAAGGTCAGGTTTGGCTTGTAGCCAATGTGGTGCATTGTCGCCTAGATAGGCTGCGAGTGCTTTATGTGGCGATTGCTAGTTGATTGAACGGTGTGGTATGCGATTTTGAATATAAACAGCTGTCTTAGCTGCCTCAGGCCAAAGATAGCTTGGTAGGTTTGCATCAATCGTCATCTGCCTAGCCATCTTTGATATCAGTGCACCATATCGTTCAGCGTAGCCATTTTGGTTAGGCTGATAGGGCGGAGTAGTCTCTAGCTTGATTCCGCGAGCGGTTGCTTGCTGATTGAAGAAGTCGGATAGTGTCTTTTCGTTATCTGAATGCACTGTAAGGACGCTTAGGTTGAATTGGTTTCGTACGAAGTCGATTTGGTCAGAAAGCGATTGTGTTGAATCAGTCTTCGAAGGAAGGTCTTGTGCTAGCTGGTATTTAGTCACAGGATCAACCGAATGTGATAGGTAGGACGTTTTCGTGAGCGATTGCTCGAAGTGGATAAGGTCCTAGTGCAAGGATTCGAACGGTCGATTATATCGCATCGGTAATCGAGAGATTTGACGTGGTGAATTAGCCAGTTTGCATGCTTCGCAATGGCTGATAGGCGAAGATATATCTTTGACAGTGATGTTTGATGAGTGCTGTGGTAGTCGTGCTATAACGTCGTGGCTGATATGGCCTAATCGTCGGTGCCATTGGTCGATGGTTCCATCCAGCGGCTTCTTCGTGTGTGAAGATAGGGCAATCTTGTCGAATTGGCTAGCAATATCATCATCAAGTGAATCGGAAGTGAGAGATAGCTGAGAGATAGGTGAAGGAAGGGAAACGTGATTAGCAGAGTGTCCGGTAGTAGACATTTCGTCCCATTTGATCAGATAAATGCCTGATTTCGCATTCAATCGGCATATTGGCGTGCCATCCTTCTCCTCTAGCGTGTAGTCTTTGCCATTCAGATAGATTCCAGCGCTTGCAGCTCTTTCTGCAGAGATTAGGTTGATGTGGAATCCAGGGCAATATGCGACGTGCTTTAAGGGAAAACTGGTTCTATCAAGAGATTGTGTTGGCTTCAAGATAAGCTCTCCATATCCGAGGATAGTGGTCTCAGTATTTCCTACTATGACGGAGGAAACGACTGGCCTATAGTTTGATAGTAGATCTCTGTTGTTCGTGACATGGATAGATGCTCCAGTATCATAGCACCAGGTGTCATTTTTCTTAGCTGGGATCCAAATCGTGCTCATGGCTTTCCTATCATCGGCTCGGAAGAGGTCTTCAGCTTGCTGTTTCGGGATATAGGCAGAGAAAGCATCCCTAGTCGTCATTTCTTCGTCTGGTGGAGCTTGCTCTAGCTCACGCTTGTGTGTATGCTTCTGGTTGCCCGATTTAGCTGGCTTTTGGTGTCTTTTGACCGCAAGGTCGTACGCAGTCTTAAATGCAGGTGATGATTCGCAAATCCTTTGAAAGGTCTGTTGAATTTCTTCGTCTGGCTGCCAGCCCTTAGGCCTAGCGCGTGGGTTGATGTATGGGCATCTGTTAAAATCGTGGTTGCCGTCATTAGGAGGACCCTGGCAAGGGCAGGTGCCCTTTCGGCGTGGTTTCGGTGGCTTTTCGTTACTATCATCGTCGTCATTAGGATTTCGGCCCTGATAGGTCGTGTGAGCAATCTGCCGTCTGCTTCCGCTAGTAGACGGCGGGGCTGATCGATATTGGTCGATAAATTGATTGACTAGCTCTGTCAAAGTCGGCTGCTTTATCCCCTGAAGGATAGTGTTATGCCAGAATGTGTAGAAGCTTTGATCGCAAGGTTGAATAGCCTCTAGGAAGTCATAAATTGGTGATAAGGGATCTTGGAACTGGGCAATATTGGCCTGTTCGCCGTCGGCTTGGCAAATCACCCATTTCTGGCACTATGTGGCTAGATTGGAAGGCTTGGTAGGCGGCGTTTGGCGCTTCAATGCATCCCAATCGCGTAGGATTTGGCGGTTCTTCGATTGGCTGGATAGAGCGAACGTAGCACGAAGCTTTATGATAGCTTCGCGTGGGGATAGGCCGTTAACGATTTGCCTTCCCTCAGGCGTAAGTGATGAGCGAATACCTTGCTTTAGCAATTCGATTGCGCGTATATAGCGAAGGTAGTCTGATTTCGACGACTCATACTCGCTTAGCAGAATCTTGTAGATTGATAGCTGATCAGGTGTAAGATCAATCAGGCGCGTAGGTTGTTCGTCTGAAGTGAACGTATTCGATAGTCGTTTAACCACATCAGATATCTGTGGCTTTATCGGCTCCTGCGGAGGTGTAGCAGGCTGTTCGTCAGGATTGGTGTATTTCCACACACTATTCGATAGTGCATAGTCTTGCACAGCAGTGTACCAGGGGATCCAGTGCGCGTGGCACTTTAAAGGGTAGTTAAGCCAGGTGGCTTGAATATTGGTCGAATCCATCACTTATGAAGCGAAAGTGATAGACAGGTGAGACGAAAGTAAGAGATAGATCAGAGAAGAGTGAATCCGAAAGCTTTAGCAACAGGCTGCAGCGATCGGGCTCATAACTGTCGGATTTACGGGGTCAGCATAAATCCTTCGGCGTGCACAAGCAAGCGAGTGTGCACGGTTGGTCAAATCAGTATACGATTGGCGAAGAATCGTATAGGTCAGGTCGTCGTACGATTCGGCTTAGAATCGGAAGTTAACTTATGATAGAAGAATGCTCCAACTTCATCACAATCATTAAACTTGATTCAACTAGCTATGGAAAACAGGCAGTATTTATAACTTCATGAAATCGAGGCAATACGTCAGACTAGAATCTCATAGAAATCAAGAGAAATATAGAGTGTTGAAGCTCTTTCGTCATGTGTGCAAGTTGTTGATGTCAATCGTTGAAGATCGTCGTCACGTGGACGTTCCGTCGCATTCTGTCAAGTTCGATAGCATGGGCTTATGCACCCACTCATGTCGACATAATCTATATCTAGTATATTAATATAAACCTTATAAAGAAAGCTCTTTTACTTCTTCGAGACTAAATCGCTATTAGCTAGAGAGATAGCCTTCCTCTCCTTAAAGGCGCTACAATCGCTGCTAACCTTAATAAGAAAGAATTAGATACAGAACTTAAGAGAGTAGCCGATAAGGGTTAGAATAAGATATTAAAGCGGTAGAACTGCTTTATTTACGCCGAATCGTAAAGCGCTTTCGATTTAGTATAGTCTTATTTCTAATAGAAATATAACGTACTAATCTTTGCCGATCTCCTCGCTTACATTAACTCTAAGTAGATTAAGGATTGCCTAGAGAACTTCCTCCGCTATTATACACAGCAATATCTATATCTCGGCGAGGCTGCTACTTCTTGTATAGAAGGATCTTACTAGCTACTTAAGCAGGATCTCTATATCTTAACTAAGCACCTCCTTGCTATGTTAGATAACTTTGAGATAGTTATTAAACAGTAGTATTAGAAGAACCTAGCAGTAATCGTAAGCGAGAGGGTTAAAAGGCTAACGAATATCCCCTTCCTCTACTAGTATCTTATTAACCGAATTTCTCTTAAGGCGATCAGCTACGTTCGGGTAATTTATAATATCTATCTCCTACCTAATAATAATAAGCCACTAATCCTACTAAGTTACGATTGTAATTCGAAGGAAACAGCAGGATATCTATATATTTATATTATCAAGCAGCACCTTAATAAGAAGCGCTAGCTATCCCCTTCGCTTTTTCACTAATAGTAGTATCTCTATAAGCTTAGTAATACCCCCCTATTAACCCGCAGCTTCTTATCTAGGATCCCCTCCCTATCCGCTAGCGTAGGCGCCCTTATAGTACACGCAATAATATTTAGCTAGTAACTTAGGTCTTAGCGAGCTAATCCGATACAGTAATAACACAGGTTCTATCGATATAAGTCTCTTCCTCTTAATCTGTAGTGCCTTCTACACAGATCCCTGATAATAGCGTACCCTATACACTATTCAAGCGATCTACCTAGCGCAAGCCCTCGGGGCACGAGATTGTTGCGGCGGCGATTACTAGCCGAGGACGAGGACGAGGTCGGGGACGCGGAGGAGGCCAAGGAGGGCGTAGAAAGGGAAGCATACAAGAAAGTGTTAATAGCGAGGATAATAGCGAAGTGGCTCGTAGGCGTAGTGGTGGTGGTCGTCGTGGCCGCCGGCGTAGCTGCGGAGATAGCTAGGTTGCTAGGGTAACCTAGCTAGATAAGCTAGGATCTTAGGGATTTACTGCCGGAAAAGGTAGTCAGATTAGTGTGAATTCAATGTAGGTTTTTCTGTCAAAAAGAAGCCGTTTATGTGGTAGATTATTCAGTGGATTTACTATGTAAACCAGAAAGGGAGATAGCACTGGCAGAATAGTAGCAGAAAGAGGGCGGTAGTGCGCGAGCCTGGCAGAATTCTGGCAGAAAGCCCTGCACGTGACCTTAGATAACTACGCTAAACCGGAATAGGAATGTCTGCCTTAATTTTTAGGCAAGGGGGGTAGAAATAGCGAAAGGGGGGTAGGAATAGCTAAAGGAGGGTAGAAATAGCTAAAGGGGGGGTGGCTGTAGTACTGCCCTAATTATATGCTACAGTAGTCCCAGAGCTGGCCAAAGAACGTGACCTGTCTACGCTTGTGGCACTATGGGAGTGAGATACTTGCTCGTGGTCATTTATTCTAGATGCCGATGGCCTGCTTGAGTATAGGATTCTGAACAACTGAAAGGTATCTAGGAAAAGTGACCAACACATAGGTAAGGTAGAGCTTTTAAAGTCTTTATTGTCACTCTACCATTGCAATTTACCTCTATGCCACGTTTCTTTTTATATTACCAATTACATCTCACAACTTCGAAATGCTCAAGCCAGCCCTGCGAGCACGTTCCTATGTCTCCCTGTCCGGTGTAACAAATAGCGTCGCGGTATACATCGCACACGAACGTGCCGACTTACTAGCCGGTCTAGCCAGTTAGTAAGTTAGTCCCCTTATAGGTACACGTTGAGCCAAACGCCTTAAAACCTCCCGTTCTATCGCCCAGGCCCTTATAGGCACCATCCTTCTTGACAAAGTCCGGCGTATCAACCTCCGGACATATATCTAGGCCGAGCTTATTAGCGTACGATTAGTACAAGTCCCATTCACTATCACCTATATAATCATCCCAATAGTAACTAATAACAACGACACCAGCGTCCTAGCTATTCATAGGAGCCGCGCCAGTCGGAGACAGAGATAAACCGCTAATAACGGATAAGGTACCAAACTTAGAGAATAATATTAACTTAAGATCACTAGCAATACTAAGAGCAGCTAAAGGATCGGGTGTCTCTGCTAGATAGTCTCCCAGGGTAATTCCGACACTAGGTGCCGGTGTACCAACAATTTTAGTCGACGACGCCGTCACGGAGTATCCTGTAGTTGTTGAGCAATCGAAATCACACCCAGATCCGTCGATGCAAACAGTAATACATACTTATACGGTCTCGGTACTGCAATCTTCCTCCGAGCCGTCCGACCCATCGCTACCAGCACCGCCGCCGCCCCCGCCAGCTATATCGCTCTAGTCCGGAGGGCAGAGCAGGCAGGGACCTTTGCAGAAGGGTACACAACCCTTTCCTGCGCCCTTACTTCCCTTAGTCACCGATAGAGTAGGAGGCCCAGGGGACTAAGTCGTGGTTTTACTATTTAAGGCTGTATCTTTCACGGTCTAGGTCCACGGGTAAGGAGGTAGTGTAACTGTGATTGTTTTGTATATTAGAGTGGGAGCTCCTTACACGGGCGGCAGCATATAGACCATATAGGGCAAAGAAATGCTACTCGTCAACTCGATCGATGAAGACTGAGACACGCTAACGTTAATTGAGACTCCCCAGACAGGGATCTCAGTGACCACGACTACCTCAATAGTCAGTAAATAGCATTCAAAGTTAGTAAAAAGGGAGGCTCACTTTCAGGGAAAGTCACTTCGATAATAATAGTCGTGATATTATAGCCGTGGTGAGTTGTTGTCTGGCCGTCATCGCCGGTTGATATTCCCGTTGTTAGGTAACTCTGCTCGACAGGCGAGGACTATACAGGAATCGTAAGGATCGACGGTAATTTAAGAGGGCGTAGGGGCAGAATCAACGAACACAGTAGATAGCATTGAATCACAGGCGAGGGATCGCTCTAAATAGACAGTGCAATATACACATCACCATCTCCAGAACTAGAGCCCGATCCCGGTCCAGGGGAGCTTCTAGTATACAATACACAGGCGCCTTCGGGACAGTAGCTACGCTAACAGGTGTATTCACACAGGGGGCTATAAACCGCGGGGTCTTACCCGGGGGCAGCCTCACTAGTAACGTCTGTCGTAGGGTTCATAATATTCACTGCTCCTTACCCTGTGTACATATAAGCGTTCATCAGACAGTAGCTATAAGTACAACTAAAGTCACAGAGGCCAGCCAGATTGCCTGCGCCAGTTCCTGCAGTGCATACCAGAGGTAAGAACGGCAAGACAGAGGGCGTAGAAAGGGGGACCTCAACAGTACTATATACCGAGGGAGGACAGAATCCAAGATTGCAATCAAAGCTACAAAGACCACTATAGCTCACACCTTCCCCTGCAATCGGATATCCTGCCACGCCGGTCAAGTTCGGCTTTTTATATCCGAGTCCCATTTTTGTGCAGGTGTAAGCTCCTAGGGGACAGTAGCTATATATACAGGCGAATTCACACAGACCCCCAAAATTGTTAGCGCCAGTGCCGTTCATACACTTTTAGTCCGAAAGCAGGACACTCGTTCTAGCTAACACTAAGCGTCCTGTCGTCGCACTGCCTACCCAGGCGTTCCAGTTCTAAATACCGTTTAGGCAGCTTCCCGAGATAGCTTTACCCTCAATCGTGGCGATCACGACGTTATCACGCATCAAAGACACCGTAACAGGTCCAGTCCGACCATCAAATACGACACTACCATAGTAGACACCAATATCATCGTCTAGGACAAAGGACTAGCCTACTCTATAGGCATCGCCTCTAATAGATACTACAGCGCCAGAGAAAGAGCCTAGAACAGCGGAGAAGAAGATTCGATCTTAAGCTATCTCTGCCGGAGGAAATTCAATCTACAACTACGAGGCAGTATTGCTACTAGTGCCTCTACTTCCGCAAGCCGCTACAGGAGCTGTTCGGTACCAGGCAATAATACTCTCCTAGGTCACCTCTGCCGTACCCTTCTTATATATATCGATCCAGTAGGGCAGAGTAGCTCGCCAACCATCGTAAGGCATATCAGTTACGTAGTTAAACAGGGCCTTACTAATCTCAAATGCTTCTATAGCTTTGTCATACAAAGGTCCGATATAATACGATTCGCCATAATCATTCTATAAGATAATTTCAACAAACTCGGGCTGCACGTAGAGTACCTCCTGCTAGCGATTATACCAAATATAGTCGCCTCGCCATATCCAATTTTTCTTATAGCCCGGCAAGTTAGTAAAGAACTAAGGTAAGACCGGCATCATATACAGCATCCCAGCCAAGTACTAAATATAGGATACATCGATATAAGTGTTTATATCTTCATCACCCTAGGGCTAGCCAGCCCAGCTAAAGAGACCGTCCACGATACCTGTCTCCACAGCGGGCTTAGCTCTAAGGGATAACCAACTCGGAATGAAAAAGCAGTTGGTAGAAGCCTTGATTAAGGGCCAGTCATTAGCTCGCCCTAGTCCTTCAAACGTGGAAACAAAGGCTTTTCCGTTATAGAAGAAGTACGATGAATAAGCGCTGTACTAATTAATCAAGTTAATAACATCGGTCTTTAGCCAATATCCATTGCCAGCATAATCAAATAAGAAAAAAAGCTTAAAGCCGACAGCATCAGCCGCCGCAAAGGCTACAGGAAGAGCTTCGATATTCGTTAGGTCATTATAAGCTATATTTAAGGCGAAGGCATCAATGTGCGCAACTTGCGCTAATTGCATGTTATTTTTCCAATCACTAGAGGTATAGTTGGCCGAGTTTGTCACCTAGTTGTGCTGTCAGCAGTTGCAAGTCAAGTTCGCCGACGAGCTAGAAATTACTATGAAATAAGCGAAGACAGCCGCTACCTGCACTCGGCAGGCGAGCAGGAGAGCTGTGACCCAAGCCACGAGCAACTGTATAGCTGATGTTGTTACGTTGAACACTAGGCTCTAGAAAGTTTGGCCTAAGTGCTCTTAATGCCGTTGGATGTTCGTTCGCTTGAAAATAGAGACTTAATGCTCCTTTTCAAACCTACATTAGCGGGTGCCTCGGCTGGGTAAGGGTTCTATTCTTTCCGCACCTCAATAGTTTTATCACAGGTGGATTCTATGAACGAATTTAGACGCAAATTCCGGTGATGACCGGTGAGCTCGCCTGCTACTCGTTATTATAAGACTTATCTTGCTATATTATTAAACCAAGCGTTTTTACGCCTACTAGTATCCTATTCGGCCAATAACAATGCTATATCCACTCAGCTCCCAAATGGAGGAGACCCTCGGAAATATTGCGTTGACCCACCCCGCTAACGGTATGTATTAATTCGACAGGCGAACATATACTAGTACTACCATATAATTGGAAGTAAAACTGAGCACACAACCCAGCCCCTTCTTCGCCCATTTAGAGAGTTTGCTTAGTATGTACGGAGTATGTATGTAACGATAATCTAGCGTGCCAAGCCGCCGTGAGATAAAGGCCCACATATACTAGGTATTAGTTCACTGGAAAGTCGGAAACACTTTATCGCCGCAGGTCCGAATACGATACTCCATGGGCTATGCTCTCGCAGAGAAACGTGCTTTGCAGCACTAGCTTCGATTTGAAAAATAAGTCAATCATACAAAGAACTAGCGTAAGAGCGCTAGCTATTGTCGATACGTGGTTGAAGTCCACTGATACCGAAGCTCTTTCCTTTTCGGACATACAGCTCCGCGCGTGGGCACTGGGTAGAAACTTTGCTTGGTATAGGTAGAGATTTAGCCGATTTCTAGGCGATGTAACCCCATCGTGGTACGGAGTACATCCATGGAAATCGGTGATTAGCTTATCGAATGTTAGGTAACTTAGTAATGAAGATCGTTTTATTTGATCCCACACGTAATAATTCCAGTGCTTTCAGATGGGCTTTATTTACATAGACGCGCTAGCACACCTTATCTTATAAATACATACTCGTAAACAAAGACTGATTGAATCGTCTGGAAAATCATGCGACCAAGTAGAATTCTTAATATAATCAACAAAGGAAGATATATTAAAAGAACACGTAAAAGAGGTGTTAAAGGACGTAATTCTGGTATAAAAGCGGCATTAATAAAGATCAATAGACGAATCACATAAAAATAGTATAAATCAGACAATAAATACATTAAATTTCTATCCATGATATGGTCGAAAATCGTAGCGTGGGTAGAAATCGGACGAAAAGACCTATATTTCTACCCATGCCATACAAATTTCCACCCACGCTGAGCTGCAACCCGTTCCTTTTCTCTGACATGTCTTAATAGCTACAATACATAATAGCTATGTTTACACGAACAACCCAACATCTTCCAGACGACCAGGCAAAGTTCATTTACCCAAAACAGGCCGTACAAGCAATATCTTTCATTCGTAACGTTTGTGCTTATGACGCCAGAGATCGCGTTTAGCGTAAGCCTTCAAGAACGGAAGTTCAATTAGCCGTTAGTCCGTAGCAAAAATACCTGAAAAGGGGGAAGTACAGACCAAAGAAGCAGTACCTGAAGCTGCCTAAGTACTAGTCACAGCGGAGTGCAACGAGGGACTAGCAGTAGGAGCTAGTCGGGTGGTTGCGTTGACAGCGTTGGGCTTACACCCACCAAAGATAAACCCTGCATTATCCGAGACACTCAACGCCGTCGTACGATAAAGGTCACATTGATTTGACTGGTCAACATAAACCTATACTTAGCATATCGGTACCTTCTCACACCAGTTCTGGCAATCCAAAGCGGTTGCAAGCTCATAGCTAAAGGTCATAGGAGCGCTGTTGAAATAAGCAATTGTCTCATTGTGAACAGAGCTTTAGCAGTCAGACACAGCCTCACTACCTTGGAAAGCCAGCGCAATCATAAGCAGAATTGAACGGACGGAAGCCATAAAGGGAAGATGGTGAATAGTGCGGAAGGAAGAGTATAAGAACATAAACTATATCGGACTTCGATAGCCATTTCTAGGTACACCAGGTTGGCCTAATGTCCGGCTGGGCGCACATTCTAACCGAAACTAACGGGGCATAGAGTCAATATAGTATGTACTTTTGAAATTTCTCTGCCCCTCCTATGTTTTCTTTTATGTCTCTGTAATTCTATTCTAAGACCTGGATTAGCTATAAAGTTGTGACTGGCTACTAAAGGAGGTTGCGATGCCGATATCTGTAGCTAGAGTCCCGGGGCGCAAATTGTTAGTAAATCCGTGGAAAGTGGGTCATGTCTATTTGTACTACTGTAGATTGGAGCTTAGCTTCTTTCGTTAACAGAGATCGGAAAACTCCCTTCTCTAATGTTAAATCCTCCTAGGATTGCCGACCCTAACTATCCTAATTCATTGGCTTTCTCTATGGAAATTCCCTTGGCACGGCTGTACCGGAGATTGCTTTTTTACAAGCTTATTTACAAGCTTCTTTACAAGCTTCTTTACAAGCCTGGAGTGGACCCATGGCGAGGCTTCCACAATAGTCCCTGAGCCCGGCTCCAACCGTTACCGTGCGTCTAGTGGCCAGTGCGCTGAGCATAATCGGTCCTACTATACTCCTAAAGGCATTCCTAGAACATAGCGAATCGGAGTGCGAGTATTCTGAGACAATGCGAGCGCCATTTGAGAGCTTCATCCGAATGTAAGAGGAGGGAAATAAACTGTTGGTCCGCTCGTGGATCGAATCTCTTAGCGCTTTCGGTACCTCAAATCACACCCTACAATCTGCCTCGGCGTTCCACGATAGAGTAATAGAACCTGTTGTCGCAACCCTCGCTAACAATACACACGAGACTGCGAGAACAGAGACTACAGAAGTTTTTGGGGTTCAGTAAATGCCGACTATCTCCCTTTGGGCCTTCGCCGTCTCCGTAGTTACTACTTTAGCGCCTTCATAAGCCAAGAACGTCCCACCACAATAATCTCGCCATCCCATTTCGATTGCTACTTTGGGTATCCACTCGAAAATGCCGCCATGTCTTGGTCCGGTTATCTTGTACGGAGTAGAAAATGTTGAAAGATAGGATCCAC
Organism: Penicillium subrubescens; assembly: GCF_028828155.1. NCBI lineage: Eukaryota > Fungi > Ascomycota > Eurotiomycetes > Eurotiales > Aspergillaceae > Penicillium > Penicillium subrubescens. The sequence goes on along the minus strand of NW_026643157.1, from coordinate 3,541,803 downwards.
TTCTGTATCTCTCTAGAGGGAGTATAAGACGAAATTCCCTGCACGTCGAGTGGTGACTGGGCATACTCGATCAACCATGCTACCTAGACTCCTTGCCCTGTTTTGGCTCTTTCTCGTTCCAGTACTCTGTACTGATCCTGCGATTGATAAGCTTTTTGTGATCAAGAAAACGGATATAGGTAGCGGCTGCAAGTCGCGCTAGCAGGCCGTTGAAACCTATCTAGCGGAGTCTAGAGCCCTGACCATAGCCGGTCTGCAAGCAATCAAACATACGAAAGATTCTTCCGCGAAGGAGTCCAACGTTGCTAAGCGGTATCTCTACACGTACTTCAGGGCGGATAATACAGAATCGATTACTTTTGTAGAGAGTAAGGGCAATCACCCCACAACTTCAATTTTTGAATCGACAGCCGCTAATATACTTATTATTCAGCCTTTATAAACGAAGTTAAGAACTTCCTAGAAGGGAACTCTAATAAAGCCACGCTATATCTGTTTTGCGACGATAAATAGCTTCAAAAGCTAGAGCGGACCGATACAGCCTGGAAAACCAAAAAGCAAGAATCCGTGGTCGAAGCTTAGCCAGATAGAACTTTTGCACTATTAGCAATTGAAGATATCGAAGAATATCGACCGGATCTTTGGGAGCAAGATAAGAAAGGTGTCTGGATCAAAAATGCTAAAATACCTTACTAGTCGGATGATTTAGAGGAGTACGTCTTTAATGAGAACTACGGTAGCAAGACTTATTGTACCGAATCGAACCAGAATCTCGGTGTCGCCCAGGACTAGACAGTACCCTCTACTATCACGCTGTGCCCCAGCGCCTTTATAAACTCTCAAGCCACTGCGAACCTCGGATCTAAGGCTCCTAAAGTTCGTATGTTAATCGACAATGTCCTGCCACAAAGTAGGACTTTCTACCACGAATTGTTCTATCTAGTCTTAGGTTCGGAAGATACTCCCGATATAGAATTACCTGATTGCTGTGAGTCCTTAACGAGAATTCGTGTGAGAGTGCATTAGCACCTATACAAATAGCCTCTAAAGACTCGTGGAAGATTACGCAACGTTAGCTCAAAAATTCACCAAACACGAAACCCCTTAGTTACGATGAAGACTACCAGCACCTGATCCGCCGTAACCCAGAGTCATATCTCTGGTTCAGCGTGGGTTACTGGCTTTTCCTGCAGACTCAGTGGTCCGAGTCCTCCAACTAAAGATAGAGTTTTGATACGGGAGTAGCTAAATTGATCTCAATCTAGAGTTGAATAGGTTGATGAGAAATAGAGTATACAATTAATTGATCATAGGTTAGAGAGATCTCGAAACAAAAGAGCTGCGACCGTACTTATAGGCGTGACAGCTCTTCAAAGTGACAATAGTCTTCCTTGAATTCCATGGAGCCGATATCACGAAGAAAACCATGAAAGCTATCTACTTGCGTCTCACCAAAGGAACTGATGTGTCTGGACTTGATGAGCCTCCAAGACGCTACCTCCTCATCTCTCCAGATATGTGGCCATAGCAGTAGCTGAACCTCTTCACCATGCAGGTACTCCGTACGAGTAGCCCAGAGTTTTACGGGAAGACGTGGTTGCCGTCTTTGGTGGGGTAGAACGTTTAAAACGACCGGCGGGCGAATACCAACGCTTTTTGCAACCCTTCGCTTTTGCTCTTCCGTTACTGGGACTTTAAAGTAGACCCAGAAGATATGGATAAAATGTCTGCGTCTGGGCAACGAGTCAAACCAAAATTGCGGATCTTTAGGGAACTCATAACATGTCAGGAATGTAATCCCGTCGCTCGCAAGTTGTTCTCTGAAAAGCTGAGCTGACGGAGAGCTTTCAAAGTCCCTGCACGCTAAGCTATTGGACCAATCTAGATATAAGAGCCTCGTCAGTAAATTGACCCTCGGAATCCTATGATGTATCGCTTCTGAAGGGTCTGACTTGCGTGTGCCTAGAATCACTTTCTCCGGGTTGAAGCGAAGCCGAGCCCATATTGACTGTTTGTGGCCCGTGGCATATACTAAGGGTTGAAAATATTCGAACCATCGTTGTTTGTCAGACTCATGGCCGATAGGCACCCGAAGCTCAGTCCACATAATAGTCGGTTCGGATGAATCGCTAGGATATTCGGACACTGATTGCATGCTGCCGGAATCGGGCAGAGCCATGCGGGGTTTTTGATTTCAGAGAGAGTGAGACAAGAAGCTCGGATTGCCCATCCGCTAGCCTGGACCCAAGCTTGATTATATAGGTCTTGCTCTACGTCACGTGATCAGTATAGATCCCAATCTCTCGGTCCATAACCCCACGGGCCGAAGCTAACTGAAAAGGGTTAGTCCCAACACGGAGATGGTTCTCATGCCTGAACTCTAAGTTACAGGCATAATTGACATATATTATACTAATCAATATTTCGAGAAGTCGTAGAAGTGCCCGTCGTTTGGGGCTCGCCTAATGTAAGGATTCATCACCTCGGGATGATGGGGTGCTAGAAGATCACAACATTCATAGATATCAAACAGTCCGTCCAGCATACTTAAACAGCTACCTAGGCTTAGTAGCCTTCCCTCTCAAGGCAGATACTGCTAGACTATCTGCCATTTCATTCTGTTCCCGAGGCACCAACCAAAATTTAACAGAGCCATCTTCTTCAAATAGCTCAATCAGCCGCTCGATCTCTTTGAAATAGGTGGAATTCGCGACTGGCTGGCCTCTGGCATTTTTCCAGCCATTCTTCTTCCACGAAGCCACTCGGGAGTTCTAGCCGTAATTCCAGCATAAAATAGCTGGTACCAAAGTCTCCGGTTATCAAAATAAGCCAGTAATTTCATCATTTTTGCCGCATCCGGATTTTCCTTCTCTAGGCGAGAGTATGACGAATCCCACGTTGTGTAGAGCGTACGCTCTTGATACTCCTGGAGTAGTAGGGGGACTTGACTAATATCGTGTCTTGCTTTTTACCATCCGTCCCCGCATTGGCCGAAATAGGAGCATTGCCAGAGGCGTTTGCATATAATTTGGATGGGCTCAAAATACATGACTAATCTATGCGGGTGATAGTATCTCCTTCTTCCGAATCCACCTACCTGCTGTGTTCCGATAGGTGTCTCACACCTCAGGCACCAACGGGGTGACAAATCCATATCACGTGGCAACAAGTGTGTTAGCCATCTTTGACCAGCTTATACTGGAGCACTAGTCCATACTAGGTCGTGTGCTTTGGCTCAACTATGCCAGTCAGCATACAACACGAGAGCAGCTTAGTCCTGCTATTCACTAGGAACCACTCAGTGCCCTGCTCGCAGCTTATCGTTACCACGTGATTTTTCAGCTCCCTTTGCCCTCCTGGCATAAACAAAGCGCACTCTGAATTTATCCTGACCTCTCGCGCCTCCCATGGCAGTTGGAATTACTCCACTAGGGAGTGTCCTCGAGTCTCCCCTCACGCCACTACCCACCGAGGAAAAACCATTGTCAAGGAGTGCTCAAAGCGTCGTGAACTTTTTGCAGCTCCACCTAGTAGGTCATCGGCCACAACCTTGGTGGGAGCGTCGACTCAAACCGGACTACTATACACAAGTCTTGCGTGTGTTAGATACTGACGAATCTCTTCGGAATTACGTGGAGGACTAAGTACGGTGAGTATTCCTAGGTCCTGCCTTATTGACACAGGCGTACTGAGATAGTTAGTCATAGGTACGACTACGATCCTTGCCGTTATTGCCTGGTAATCCGAATACTAAGTCCTCTCTATAATATATTTTGTGCGAAGATTGTCGATGAAATATCAAGGTAACTAAGGCAATTTCAGTAAATCGATAGGCCCGTTGCTGACTTCGCTAAGGAGGTCGAGCATTTTGCTACTTCGCGAATCTTAATACCTAAAGATACCGGAGATGGAAGATAGTCTTATTCTAGGCGGGAACTGGACGTATCCTTTAGCTACCGCTAGGTATACTACCCCGGTGTAATCGTAGAAGTGTGCTATTCACAAAAGAGGCAACGGGTCTTATACCTAGCTGATAAGTATATTTTGAATACTAATAGAAGCGCGAACGCTGTTATCGCCTTTGATATTGACTACAGAGGTTCTAAGAGAGCGACTGTTACTATATAGCGACCGGAATATATAACAGTCGATGGTGTAGAGGAGTTTCGGGCCACCGCTGTAGTAGAGGCGTAAGTACAGCTATATCAAATCTACTATTTCCGACGGTTAGATACTGACAGATAAGTAGCTATTTCGGACGGACTCTGGATTTCCAGTTGATGGTGTTTTGATACAGCTATCGCTTAGGGACTTCGGGACAGAAGACCTATGTAGCGGGAGGCCTGGGCTCGACCGACAAATTCATATTATATCGGAGCAGCTCTGTGATTTTCTCTCTAGTGCCGAAGCAAGGCAACAGTCCCAGACCCAACTCTAAGGCTCAATCAATCGAGTTCGACCAGGCGTTTTGAAACGTCCTCGACCCCAGACCCCGCCAGAACAGATAAGCTCAGAGGACGAAGGATCTGTCGAAAGGAAAAGGGACAGCAAACGTGGACGCCGAAGTAGCGACTACCGTCCCAGCTCCTCTTCGGAGAACTCGAGGAGCGAGTTTTGAATGTGTAGATACAATGCCGTTCTCTTTCTACTTGCTGCAATACAGGTGGGGAAGGGAAGGAAACACGTTGTGAATAAGATTGTGTTTACTAGTTGTAGATCAAGGTAAACACTTTCTAAACGAAATCATTATATGACATAGATGACTGGCGTGGTGACGGTATTCTTTATCCAAGCGTTTGGGGCCAGTATTCAGTACCTCCCTCAGATTGGTAAAGCTCTGGAATATACTCCGTAGTCTTCTGTGACGGTGAATTACGCATAAGAGTTTAGCGTGCCGTTACGGGTTTAGCGCCTCCCTTCACGTTACTATCGCCGTGCGTGTTTCTATAAAGTCCCCTTCATCGCCGCTTCAACTTCGAGCTGTTTTTCGCCCTTCTACTCATCCTTTCCCTCCGTTCCTCGTGTGCGCCTTGCGGGTGAGGCATTTTTGCCATTGATCCGGACCGCCGAGCTCCGTCACCCCCTGTACCGCCAGCGCGAACCGGCCGGCCCTTTGCAGCCCTTCGAGCCCGCCAGCGCAGTCTGCGTTGCTTTTCCTGGCCCTGGCCCCATTTTTCGCTCAGCTCTCATCGGATAAGGCAATTTTGCACTTGGTCCGCCGCGCCGACCTGAAGTTCCGGCCTCTGTTATGTCTTATCGGTCGGTCTGTTGTCGAACTTCTGCGCATCCAGGCGTATGTACCTACACTCTTTCTAGACAATCGCCCGTGTGCAGCGGGGCTTCAAATCTGCCTTAGGGGCGCAAATTGAGGGCGACGGTGTTGGAAGCCCTAGCTGATGGCGTCCGTATCATTCCTGAACCGAGGGAAGACCAAGATCTGACTGGGCAGCGTACATAAATGACTAGTCAGTCGTAGCCGCTGTACGCGATAGCTAGTGATTGCGAAGTCTGCGAGAGTTGACGAGATAATAGCAGTAACGCTCTGTCCTTTCACGATGATCTTAAGGCTTCACGTCGCCTATATCGAAACTCAGGAACAACAACGATCTCTGAAGCTGAAGTCCTCTTCAGGCGACCTCGTCAGACTGTATGCAAACATCTATTTCCGTCGACCTACGTAGTTTTTCCTGTCGGCACCTATATCCTAGAGCTCCGTTAGCCCCTGCTACTAAGTGCGCCTTGTCGCCGAACTCCTGTTGACTTTACGATCGATTAGCGGAGAGGATAAGGTAGACGGTTAGGGAAAACAGGGTTTTATACGGATTAGCGACAACGATAAAGCCGTTGTCTCTATGTCGGTGCGTCCTGCGCGTTTTGTCTTCGGTCCTAGGCTACAGAACGACTAGTAAGCAGAGCTCCGTAGCAACCGGATGCAGACAATACGCAGACATAAGGTTCCCTAGAAATAGCAACAGTGCTTTGCAATGTGACTATCGGAGCAAGCGGATGAGTAGGCGAGTTATTCGTGCGGTATACCCTGCACGCTGTATTAGTCACAGAATCGATTAGCAAACAGGTCTTATCTAGATACTATCCTGCCGGAGCTTTTGCCTTCTGAGCTAGAAACTTCTCCGAGTGAGTCCGCTGTAGCTTAGGGGTTGGACAAGGTGTGACCGACCTAACGAAAAGGTATAAAGCTATGTATCTCGCACGCCCTCCTCGTGGAAAGGCAGTGAAGAATCCAATTTAGTTTTATTTTATCCAAGCGCTTAATTTTCCCGAAGTTATCCAATGCATATTTATCTCCATCTATTTATCTCTATCTTTTCTATTGTTTCCAGTGACATAACATCTTTCACCGAGAAACCACACGAAACCTTCGGTAAGAGATCTTCTATATCTATGGTTGATTTCACTAATCTGATATAGCGAAGATTCAATCACCGCTTGGCCGTGTGAATGGCCTGAAGTAGTCGTACGCGACTCTATCGTTCCCCCCGAGTTAGGCACGCAGGTCAATCCTATAGTGATCGGAGATGGTCTTGCTCCGTTGGGCTCGGCTTCTAATCCTATCGTGATCTATGTTGACGAAGATTGGTGTTATAATAAGATAGATCGGTGTGATTCCGATACCGACACTGTGGTTATAGCTACACCGGAATTCTAGGAGGCTTTGATTGATAAAAGCTTTTCTATCCCAGCTGACGAACGTGGAGCTGTTGGTTCGTCCTCTGTCCGTGCACCAACCAGGTCGTTAGCCCAGGCGGATCCAGAAGACCTTCATTCCTTCGGGCAATCATCCGAGAATAGTTTTTGCCTTGATGATATACCACTGAAAACGGCCGAGAATTCTTTCAACGGGCTGCAGAATTGCTCTAGCCCTAAGGCTATAAGGCGTAAGAATATTGTAAATGGCCGAGCGAGTAAGTTGGCGGACGACTTTTTACGCCTATTATATTAACCATTTTTAGATAGCGAGAAAAGCACGGAGACAGGCAAGGTTTCTTAGGCTAACGAACCCAGTGATGTTCATGAAAGTTCTTCGATAACTAGCGACGCTAGAACTTAGGAAACAACAGGCCGAACTAGTACTTCCGATGTGACCGACCTGCCGTGTGGCCCTAATACTGCGGGATCAACGAAGCACAAATTACTGCATGCCGAAGGCGCCTCTTCTGAACTCAGACGATCGGAGCGACTGCCAAAAGAGCTCGAACTTAATAGCGATGATTGCTTTTCTTTATGTATCTATTCTTCGCACTTCAGCTATAGCAAATACGAACAACGGTGCATTATTTCAGGGATCTAGTATTGACCAACTAGCAGGGTGCTGAAAGTATATCTCCAGGCTTAGTAAAATGTCGAAACGCTGCAGGGTATGTAGGTGGATACTTAGAAAGGAGAATATATAGTAGTCCGAAGTCCTCGCGTAATACGGAGGATTCAGTCATAAGCCAGACCCCATAACTACAAGCTTATAGCAATGCAATTCGGACCTGTTATATTTCTATTAGTTAACCTATGCGATTACCTTTCTCTGTGTTCCGTTATAAAATGAGCGTGATTCGTTTGCCGTTTCTAGTTTTAGCGCGACGCGCTAATACTCTAGGTGGTGGTTGTCCACTCTGGGTCTAGTGCCCCCGAAAATAGTCTAGTTTCCTATTCAGAACAAAGGGCGCTCGCCAGGGTATCCGAATGATGTTCCAGTCCATCAAGGATCGGGCTCACTCCTCGGACAAACCTCTTTTCCTATAACAACCACCCAACGTCGCTAGGCAAAGCGGGATGCAGTTTCTTGGTATTGACCACCCTACGAACCACCCCTAATCATATCGTCCAGCCAGCTAGAGGGTGCTGCACGCAAGCGCCCACAGCGTCACGGCCCCCAATATACATGTGTAACTAGCGAGAGCCTGTTGTTGTGGCCTGCCCCTAACCATATTCTTTTCAGCTTGCCTTCGTCTTTCTACAGTGGGATACAACAACCTTAAATCCTGCTGGAGGTCACTAGGTGATATCGCTCGTCCTACATAGCAACTAACCAGGCTGCGCTCTCCACCTAGCGGCGATAAGTCCGCCGCCGTCACGTCTCCTCCCTCTCTCCGTGTCACTCCAGCTTCCTCATCGAGGGGCGCGAACCTATCATTCCACCTCCCTATCTAACGGCCTCGTATGCTTTCCTCCACACCATAGCATCCTATAACGCTCTCGACAGCCCCGACTCCTATACGGTTGCCTGAATCGCTGCTCTTCCTATTGAGCAGGCTGCTGCAGAAGCTATACTCGATAAGGAACATACAATTCCAACCGGCTTCACTAGACACCAAACCGATACGAACGTTTATACGTAGGGTTACGTAGGAGAGAACAACATCGTTATTGCCTTCCTAGCCGCCGGAGTCTACGGAACCACCTCGGCTGCGACTACAGCCTCGAGCCTGCTTACCTCTCTACTATCTATCCGTATTAGTCTTTTAGTTAGTATAGGGGGCGGTATCGCTCAGCCGGACAAGGATCACGATATCCGGCTCGGCGACGTTGTCGTAAGCTAGCCCGGTAGGACTACGGGCGGTATCTGCCAGTACGATTTGATCAAGGCAAAGTCTAGTAACAAGCGTAAGCGCAAAGGCTTCCTCGGACGACCTCCGACGGTCCTCCTCGATACGCTTGCTAGTATCTAGGCTGATCACAAGCAGAAGGACTCTAAGGTTCCCTGCTTCCTTCAAGAAATACTAGAGAGGTACCCGAAGATAACTAAGAGATCTAAGCAAAATCCTAGCTATACTTACTAGGGCTTCGACAACGACCGGCTCTTCAAATTATTATACAACTATATCCCCGGCCCGGACTACCAGGGCTGTAACACAGCTAATAAGGTTCAACGCGATCCTCGAGATACTACCGAACCCCTTATCTACTACAGAACTATCGTATCTAGAAACACACTTATTAAAGACGCTGCTATACGCGATCGGATTGTTACTAACCTCGGCGAGGAGTATATCTGCGTTAAGATAGAAGCGGCCGGCCTAATAAACTACTTTCCCTATCTTATAATCCGAGGGGTCTGCGACTACGCCGATTCTTATAAGAACGATCGATAGCAACGCTACGCCTTAGCCACCGCCGCTACGTATACTAAGGAGCTCCTAGCGTATATACCGGCTGTAGAGGTCTAGGAGACTAAGAGGGTACTAGAGGTGCTTTAGTTAGGTTAGTTCTTATTCTGTTTACTAGGGCTAGACTAGTAAATACACAAGACTAAATAATATTTAAACTTTGAATATATCCTAACTACAATTAGTTTAACAACAGATCGATAGCGTACTATAGATAACTATTACAACGAAAGCGGCTACTGATTCTATTAGGTCTAACCTTCGTACCGATAAGTTATACGCTAGCTGTATCCCCCGAACCTATCTACAAATGCTAACTACGCGAGGACGCTCCGCTACGAGGGGACAGGCGCGTAGCTCCTAGAAAGTCCGGTTTTCTAGTCGTAGTATTCGGGGTTGCGTTGATATTTATAGCTATATAGGCTCGCCGGATCTAGAAAGACAGTTCTTAGTGTAACTATACTTAATTATCTCGCGAAGGGAAATAACTGTCTTATCCTTAGCTTCTTCTTTAACTTTAGCGAAACCACAAAGTAGACCTTAGATAGTATACTACAGTCGCTTACTTTCCAACTTTACTAAGGCAAGGTTAGCTCTACTATTTATCTTAATACTTTATTCTAAGCACACTAGAATAGTAAGGGTACTAGTGTAAGTGTCTTGATCGTTAGGGATTTAGGTGTCACCTCGTATATATAAGCGTGCTTTAAATCGTATAAGGTAGCCTGATTTATCTGATTTATAGGCAAATACCTATCTTATTAGGATTAATTAGTAGCGAGGGCAATCTGATTGATTAAGGTCTTTATAATTCGTCTAATATATATATATAATAAAGTTTGCACTGATTAGTTCAAATATATATATATCTAGAAGCTTGTTAAATTCGATCTGTATAGCTTAACGAAATTGACTCTCGAAAGGGTAGCTGACTAGTTAATAATAGCTAGAGGGTAGTAGGGGAATTAATAAAATCAGCACTTTTAGTTACTTACTTTAATCTAGTAGGAAGGCCTACGTAAGTAAAGTAAGGTTAATATAAGGGCGTTTAACCTTATCTAGGTCTCGGCTAGTATCTGAATTAGATCGTAGTTGCTTTAATATAGAGAGGGGTTCGTAGCTAGAGCTATTGAAGTTAGTGTTATCAATTAGTACGAATAGCTGTATTTAGTCTGATTAGCTAGAATTATTAGAAGATTTATCTGATTTTGGATTAAGTAGAGGAGTAATTAGTTAATCTCTAAGGATTTCGTTATAATTACCTAGAATAGTATCGTTTTGATTAGAAATAAGCTAAAAGTGAGGCGAATATAAGGTTTCAGAAGGTTGTAAGGATATAGTAGGGTCTAATTCGGTAGTAGTAGTACTTCTACCCCCTAGATCTTACTATATCTAGTCTGATTGTATATCAATATCGTTAAGGATTTATATAGTTTCCTCTTTATTAAGAGTAGTAATTAGCTGCAATAGGTTAGTGTCTTCGTAAATACGTATTTTTTGATTTAGTAAGGAGGGATTGTAGAATTCTTCTTCGTTAAATTGTACGTCTCGTACACAAATAATTCGGCGATTCGTAGGTATCTAAATACGCTAAATATTGTGTGCTTTATAGCCTACTAGGTAGCTAATAGCTGCGCGTAGTATAAGCTTAGCTAGCCTTAGTAGCTTAGTAATACGTACGTAGGCTTTGTATCTGAAGATTCTGATATTAGATAGATTAGGTTTAATCTAAAGCTAATATAGTGTATTATCACCTACGTAAGCTACGAGTGCTTTATATAGTAACTGCTAATTGAGAGATCGGTAAGGAATACGATTTTGAATATAAACAGCTATTATAGCTACCTTAGGCTAGAGATAGCTTAGTAGGTTTAAATTAATCGTTATCTGCCTAGCTATCTTTGATATTATCGTATATAGACTAATAGAATCTACTAGAATCTTCTATGTAGCAACTGATAGAATCTGTTAGAATTTTCTATATGGCAACCCTAGAAGATTCTACTAAGATATTTATAATATTAAGACTAGATATCAGCTGATCTATATGATACTATAACTAGGTCATATAGAATCTAGTAGAACTAAATAACATCAATACAATCTGCCTAAATCTCCCGCTTTCTTAATTATATAAGGAATCTAAATCCCTGAGCAGAGTGAACAGAATTCTAAGTCTTTTCTTATTTCTCTAATCTGAATATATACTATCTTATCTAAGATAGTAATTCTTCTACCACCTATTTAAGCCTACTTCCTATACGTTATAGCCTGCTTACAGATATTAATATACTATATCGCTTAGCGTAGCTATTTTGATTAGGTTAATAGGGCGGAGTAGTTTCTAGGTTAATTCTACGCGAAGGTGCTTCGTAGCTAAAGAAATTAGATAGGGATTACTCGTTATTAAAATAAATAGTAAGGACGCGAAGGTTAAATTGATTTTAGACGAAATTAATCTAATTGTAGAGAGATTATATTAAATTAGTTTTTGAAGAGAGATCTTTAGCTAGTTAATATTTAGTAACAGGATTAACTAAGTATAATAGGTATAAAGTTTTTGTAAGCGATTACTTAAAGTATATAAGGTCCTAGTGTATTAATTCGAATAGTCGACTATACTATATTAATAATTGAGAGACTTAATATAGTAAATTAGCTAGTTTATATACTTCGCAATAGCTAATAGGTAAGGATATATCTTTGATTGTAACTGTGAAAGGCTGAAGCAAGACTTGATTCAATCTAACTAGGCCAACATGCTGTTTACAAAAAGCTTGGAGAAGAGAAGGAGTGGATCAAGCGGAACAACAATAGAAGTAAGCAGACAGGGCGGTGGCAGAACGGAACGTGCGGGGAAGGCTATGTGGCAGGGCCACATAGTAAGAAGCGGGTCTAACCCGTGACAGTAACGTTTAATATATACTCTAGTAGGCGTGATATAATATCGTGGCCTATATAGCCTAATCTTCGGTGCTACTAATTAGTTATACTATTAAGCTATTTCTTTGTATAGGAAGATAGTATAACCTTGCTAAACTAGTTAGTAAGGGGAGATATATAATTATATAAAGTATAAGTAAGAGATAAGTAAGAGATAGGTAAAGAAAGAGAGATATAATTAGTAGTGTAACGCCTTATATCTATCGTTTTATCCTATTTAATTAGATATATACTAGATTTTGTACTTAATTAGTAGATAGGCGTTCTATCTTTCTCTTCTAATATACAGCTCTTACTGTTAAGATAGATTCCTACGCTTATAGTACGTTCTACTAATATTAGGTTAATATAGAATCTAGGGTAGTACGTAATATACTTTAAAGGAAAGGTGCTTCTATTAAGAGATTTTGTTAAGGTAACTATAAGCTCTCTGTAGCTAAGGATTATAGTCTTAGTATTTCCTACTATAATAGAGGAAATAACTAGCCTATAGTTTAACAGTAGATCTCTGTTATTTATAATATAGATTAATACTCCGGTATTATAGCACTATATATTATTTTCTTAGCAGAAACCTAAATTATACTTATTACCTTACTATCGTTACTTCGGAAGATATTATTAGTTTACTCTCTTAGAATATATACTAAAAATATATCTCTTTTAGTCGATTTAGGTAATTTGTCTAATTTAGCTATTTCGTCTGATTTAGGTTTATCTAATTTTTGATACTTTTTAATTATATACTAGTAGGCCTTTTTGAATCCTAGTAAGAATTTATATTATTGTTTAAATACTTACTAGGCCTTTCTACTAGGCTTTTAATCCTTTAGCCTAACTAGCGGGTTAATATAGCTATATTAATTAAAATCGTGATAGCTATTGCTTAGTAGACCCTTATATAGGTAGGTACTCTTACCCTTTTAGCCCGGTTTCGTTAACGTTTTATTTGATTCTGATTCTTTATTATCGTTAGGATTTCGGCCTTAATAGGTTTAGTATATAACTTATCGCCTATTATATATAGCCGGTGCGATTAGTCGATATTATTTAACGAAGAGATTAATTAATTTAGTGAGTATAGGCTGCTAGAAGCCCTAAAGGATTATATTATATTAGAATATATAGAAGCCTTAATCGCTTAGTTAAATAGCCTCTAGGAAGTTGTAGACTAAAGCGAGAGGGTCTTAGAAATAAGAGATATTAGCCTAACTTCCTTATAATTTATAAATAATCTACTTTTAGCCCTATATAGTAAGTTAAGAGGATTTAGATAGTAGCGCTTAGCGCTTAATTTTATCTTAATTACGTAGGATTTACCGATTCTTCGATTAGTTTAATCGGGCGAATATAGCGCGTAGCTATATAATTGCGTTGTATAGTAATAGGCCGTTAATAATCTTTCTTCCCTTAGGTATAAGAGATAATTAAAGACCTTACTTAAGAGACTAAATCGATCGTATATATTACTTAAAATCAGATCTAGACGAATTATATTCGTTAAGAAGGATTCTATAGATCGATATTTAATTTAATATAAGATTAATTAGGTATATAGGGGTCTTTTAGTCTGTATTAACTATATCTAATAGCTATAGCTTTATTAGCTCCTATAGTAGCGTAGCAGGTTATTAATTAGGATTAGCGTATTACTACACACTATTTTCTACTATATAGTCTTATATAGCAGTAATCTAGGAGGTCTAGTGTACGTAGCTTTTTAGTGGATATTTAAGCTAGATAGCTTATATTTCGGTTAAATCTATCACTTATAAGACAAAAGTGATAGAAAGATAAGGTAAAAGTAAAGGTAAAGTAAGATATCCGAAAGCTTTAGCAAAGGGCTACAGCGATCGGGCTTATAACTATCGGATTTACGCTATATACATAAACCCTAGGGCGTATACTTATAGGCGTACACAGGTCGATCGAATACTACGATTATAGAAGAGAGACAAAAGTGTAATAGAGGTAGGTCAGCAGCGAACAGGTTAAACAGTAGAAGGTCAACACAGTTTAATCAGAATTACCTTAAGCTCTTTTCGTGAGTGAAAATAGTGTTAAACTTATTCAATTTAACTAGGGAAACAGGCAGTATTTATAACTTTAGGTATATAGCAGAATGTCACAGGAAAAGACCAATAAAAATCCGAAATAATATAGGGGCATACGAGAGTGTTAGGAAACTCGTTGCTTTTTCTATTTGATACAGTAGTTAATAATTAGTATTGTATATCATAAAGCGGTGTATAGGGATACAGATTTATACATCCGATTGCATTAGCGCGCGTATGCATATATACGCCCGCTTATTGCGGGATACGCACACACACACATATTAACAGTATATTGCTAGCCTAATAAACTAGCGGATATTGTAGACGTTCCGGGGTCTTAGCTAGTTCCGAATAATATCGACCTTAGCTAGTATAGGCCGGATAGACCTATTCCTAAGAATATATCTACAGAATTCTAATTCTGTAGTCGAAATGACGTATTTATCTAATTAAGCTATTAATCTTTCCTGTTTAAGGACTTCTAGTACCTTTTAGAGGTAACAATAGTGTTCTTCCTATAAGTCAGAGAAGATAAGGATATTATTAAGGTAGACGACTACAAATTTACCTAAATATATGTCAACATATGTGTGTGTGCATATCCCTGCATTAAGCGAGCGTATGTATGCGTATGCGCGTTAATGCAATCGGATGTATAAATCTGTATCCCTATACACCGCTTTATGATATACAATACTAATTATTAACTACTGTATCAAATAGAAAAAGCAACGAGTTTCCTAACACTCTCGTATGCCCCTATATTATTTCGGATTTTTATTAGTCTTTTCCTGTGACATTCTGCTATATACCTAAAGTTATAAATACTGCCTGTTTCCCTAGTTAAATTGAATAAGTTTAACACTATTTTCACTCACGAAAAGAGCTTAAGGTAATTCTGATTAAACTGTGTTGACCTTCTACTGTTTAACCTGTTCGCTGCCGACCCACCTCTATTGCACTTTCGTCGCTCTTCTATAATCGTGGTATTCGATCGACCTGTGTGCGCCTACAAGCACACCACACCAGGGTTTATGCACACGGCGTAAATCCGACAATATAGACAGAGGGCCTTATTTATTATTATCTAGAAGGTCGCGGGAGTATTGTAAAGGCTAAATAGTATAGCAAGCTATTCGTATTTACCCTAGATAGTGTTAAATATAGTCTTCTGTATTATATTATCAGCGACCCGGACCTATTAGAAGCCTAACGCTAGGTCGATTTTTAAAAGGACCTTAGCGCGCCTGACTTAATCTAGAAGCTCTTAGATATATAGTAGCGGATAGCTATTCTTGATTGTAAGTTAGTTTAACGCGCAGTAATCGATATATATCCGCTACTTTCTATTAGCTTTCTTAACAAAAATCACTAGAAAGCCCTATAGACTAGAAGACAGTTAGATTAGGCCCTTCTTAAGGAGTAGGTTAACCTACTTTAGCTACTCTTGTATCTTTTCGTTAGAAAGGGGGTATAAGTTTATATTTATAGGTTAGGTATCCCTAGTATTAATCTAATACGTAATATTCCTTTCTAGTAGTAAAGCGTCTAGGAGTTTGTCTTTAAGAACCTTTTTAAACTTCTATAGGACTTCGTGTACTTTAGAATCCGAATACTATAGTACGATAGGCGCTTCTTCTTGTCTAATAACTAGCAGGAAAGTGTTCGTAGACTCCTTTCGTAAGGTATATTAGAACTAATAGCTACTTATTAGGTTAACTTAAGCTTCTGCTAGTTTATCGTCCTTAGGAGGAGCGATAGCTTCGATCTAATATAAGTGTTTATAATCCTATAGCGTTATTATTAAGGTCGCCTAATTAATATAGGGATTCTTTGTGTTAAGAAAGTCCTTTCTAAGTATAAATTCGAACTCTAGGAGGTCTAATACCTACGCTTAAATATAACCCCTCTAGGAACTAATCCTAATTAGGAGCGTTAGTATATTATCTATAAAAAGTATATATCTATTAGGTATCCTAATATAGAGTAGTAAGGTCTTCTTTAGCGTAGGGAGATATATCCTAAATTTCCTTAGTGTAGTCGTAGAAATAAACGTATATAAAGTATTATAATCTAAAAGAGTATAGATAGATACGTCCTTCCTTAAAGGTCCTATATTAATCCGATAGAATAGTAAGGTATTACCTATTAAGTAAAGAGTAGCTTCATTTACCTCTAAGGCGTTTAAGGAAGGGTCTAAAAGGTTAGGACCGGGTAGCGTCTGTGTCCGTAATATAGCTTTCGTACAGCTAACAAGTGTATCTAATTTATCTAGCTATAACCGTTTTTTAGCTTTCTATTACTTCTACTCTCCTGCTTTAGTAAACTTAGGTAGTTCTAGGAGAAATAGCCCTTACTACTATAGTTATAGTATATATTACGCCTGCCTCTAGGCTAGTTTCTAGAGCCCCGACTATAACCGCTACTATAGCCTTATACTTAGCTAGGTCCTCTAATCGACGAAGGGTTTAAGGGTTCCTATATAGATTATATTCTGTTTATAGCTATCTTAATATCTCTGTTAGTATCTTAGGCCTTCCACCTATAATAGTAAGCGATAGTCGACCCTTATTCGTACTAGATAAAATATTCGATAATATCCCTTAAAGCCTTAAGTTAGGTACTATCCTTAGCCTACTTCTTTTATAATTTAACTTTCGCTCCCTTCCGGAGGTATTAGATAAGGATACCCTCTGAAATCTCCTAATTAGTGTTAGTAGTAGCTTATTAGAGGTCTATAGCGTATTTAGTAAAGGGTTACTTTATACCTTACTTAAGCTCTATAAATCTATCTTAGCGCTTCTTAAGTCTTAAATACTCTGAAAACTTATAGAGGATCTATTCCTGATATTACTTCTAGGTAGAGATTTTGTCTCTGTATATAAACGAAATACGTTACTAGTATAATCGCTAAGCTTTTATAGCCTTTCTACTTAAAGTACCTTATACGTAAATAACCTTTAGCTTATTATCTAGGGTAGCTTTAGCTAGCTATTCTATCTTATAGAAGAAGCGTTCGTAATTAAGGAGGTACTCTTAAGTAGTATTATCCTTAAAAGCTCTTAAATACTCGCGGATTTTAGGGACTCTTTTTAGAAGGGCCCTCTTAAGTATAATCTAGCCTATAAGCGGACTATTTAGGGTTAGATTTAGAGTTTTAAGCGTTACTAAGAAGGAAGAGAGATCCGGAATAGGCTATTCTACTAGTAACTACTCGCTTTAAGTAGCGGTAGCTTATATCTAATATTACGCTTCCTATTAGTTCTGCTTAGCGATAGTCCTAGTAGTAGATTTAGCTATTAGGGCGTATATTATAGGGTTCTCTGCCTCTATAATAGCGGAACGTATCTCCCTCGCTATAGTTAGGGGTAAAAGGCTTAATACGCTCTCGGTTGCTAGTAAGATTAGGTATTAAGGAGATAGCTATATAGGGTATTAACTAGCAGGGCCTTATATTAGCTCGCCTAAGGTATTAATTATATACTCTATATTAGATATCGTTAAAAATTCACGTTAAAAGTTCGCGGAATTATTACTTTACTATAGTCCGTAAGAGGGAACTATTTTCCTCTACTCGAAGTTTTACTTCCGATTTCGCTTATCCTTATATAAAGTAAGGATTGTTCCGATCGGAAGGATACACCTAGAAACTAGAGTTTCCTAATAGGGTATCTACTAGTATTCTACCTGTTTAATACTTTAGTAGAGCTAATAAGGGTCTAGGTCGGATTTTCGTCACTAATCGGCCCTAATCGCGGAAGAAAGCTTCCGTCTAGGTTTAGGGGTTAAATCTATTGCCTACTCCTAGATCTCGAGACTTTTTTAGCGGCTAGCCTTACTAGGCTGTCTTAAAGCTCTAGGGCAAGAGCTTCTAGTTTCGTTTTGCCCCCTCGTGAATTAGGGGGGATCGATCTTCTAGGAGGGCCCTAAATAGAACGTAAGCTTCCTCCTAGTGGGTAGTCGCAAAGGACCAACTCTGTTTAAGGGTTTGCTACTATATATAATCTATAATAGGGCAAAGGGTATATAAGGTTGTATTGTCTCCTAACGTAGAACTAAATATATAGTATATTGCCGAGGGTATAATCACGTGCGCGGAAGTGGCATATCACGTGTATGTCACGTGCGCGGAAGTGGTAGGAAGGAGAAGACCGCCTCCTGCTGTCCGGCCTTAACCGAGTGGAAGCCTTAGGAAAAAGGTTCCGGGGTCCCAGGATCTCAACACGATTTTTTTCGCACCCCCTAAGTACCCGAAATCTTGATATTTTTCGGTCGGATCTTTTATATCTTTTAATCCGATAGCTAATTCTACCTAAATATTATATAATATCCTATAATTATCACGTGGAAGACCCTGATCCTATAGGGTTAGGTTAAGCCTAGATTTTTTTTTGATAGGGGATGCTAAGGCTAAGGCCTGCGGGTAGGCAAAGGATTTGTGTGTGTAAGAAGAAAGAGGGTGGTTGAATTGGTAATTGTAAGGTGTGAAAGGCTTAACAAAAGTCAGGCAGACATCAGGCAGAAATTTCGTACCGCCAGGATTTTGTGTCGTGCTAGCAGGGTTACCCTTCTTTAATAGTCTATAAGACTTAGAAAGGCTTAATAAAGTAGAGAGCTAGTTTCTTACTTCCTTTTAACCTTAGATTCCTTATTAATAAGCTAATAAGATCTCTCTTCTTAAACTATATAGGAATATAATCCTTATTATAGTATTTTATTATAGTTTCGCTTACCTTTCGCTAATATTCCTATAGCTTTTAATAAAGCGCTTTAAGTTTCTTAATTTATATAAATACTATTAGAATCTCTCTATAAGAAGTTTCGCCCTCGAAATATTAACAGAAATCTAATAAGTAGCCTATTAATACTTAGAATAAAGAGATACTAATTATTATATTCGCTATATTATTATATATAAACTTAATAGATTTAAGGAGGTTTAGCTATATAACTTAATTATTAACTATAAAATATTAAAGATAATATTCGAGTATTTAGTTTATATACTCTATTTAACTATTAGTTTAGGAGTAAAATACTATTAAAAGTCTTAGGTATATTTAGGTAAGGTAGTATAGATTTAATTAAAACTTATTAGTAAATAGGGACCCTTAGTCTAAAATAATACTTTTAAGTAGTCTAAAGTATAGCTTAATATAATTATAGAAGAGCTTAGTAAGTTTTACTATAGTAATTACTATAAAAATAGCGAGGAATAGTAACTATTTTGTAAACCTACTAATAATAACTAGGATTATATTAACTAGCTTCTCTTTATAGGTTATTAGTAGTAAGCCTATTATAAAGCCTATTAAGATTTCTAAGAATAGTCTTAAAAGGGATTAGGAGTAGCTATAGCTTCCTATATAGCTTATATCTTTTTACTATAATACCCTAATAAGTCTAATAAGCCCGGATATATTTAGTAACGTCTATATAGATATTTAGCTAATAATCTTAGCAGCAATATAGTAATAGGAATCGATAAGCCCTCCCGGGTAGGCGTAAACGCTACTATAGTAGATAGCACAGACCTAGGCTATACAGAACGAAGAAAGGGAGCAGCGTTACTAGCAAGATACTGCTTAAGAGGAGCAGATACGTCGCCTCGAAGCAATACTAGAGTAGTAGGCCCTATTAGCCGTAGTAACGACTATAACGAACAAAGAGTAGGCAACACTAGCGCGATCGGCTACCGAATCGGTACTGATTCCCCTACGAATAGAGACGATTCACCGACCGAAGCTACACCTACTAGGCCTAAAACTATTTAGTAAAAGCACAAGCGACTAGCTAACCTAGCGAATTTCGATTGAGAATAAGCTTAGCGTAGACAGCGAAGCTATTAGTTCTCCCTAGGATTAATTTATCTACGTATTCTCTAGACTAGAGAAGCTAGTATAGAAGAACACTAGAACCTTTATAAAACTCCGCTAAAATACTAGCGAACCGTAAGCCTTACTCGATTTCCTTAAGAGTATCTATAGAGACCCGAATATTAAGGTACGTACAGCAAGACGACTCTACTAGATTCGATAACTAGAGGATATAAGCTTTTCTAGATTCCTTCCCCGATTAGAGAAGGAGTTTGCGGATACAGACACTCTTAAATAGCACAACGAAGCAAAAAGGCAGATCCTTCTTAGCGCGCTTAATAAGACTATAATAAACGCGTTAACAAATCGAGGTATTCCTACTACCTCGTCAGGCCTAATCTCCCGGCTTTACGAGATTAACTCGGATATAGATACCCTTAATATTAACAGAGAGGAATAAACACGTCGTCCGCGCTTAACTAGGCAGAATAGCGACGAAATAGATTAGGCACTAACTATATTAGTAAATTATACCGAACTATACACAAAATACTACTAACCCGAAAGTAGAACACTAAAGTAAGCTTAATAGGTTAGCTAAGATAAGATAGATTAGCGACAGGCCGAAGGGAAATACTTACGATATAGGAGATCTAGACACCTTATCGCGAGGTATACGTTACTATTAGCACAACAGCCGAATAGTATACGTATCGCTACTTCCTCGAGTAAGAAAGAAAAGGGGCGTACAGTTAAAGTAAAGAGGTCGAAGCCTATAAGTAACCTAGATCTAACAACTTCCGACAACAAGAGTGTGACTACTAAGGATAATTCGGAAAAAGAGTAGCTCCTATCCTAAGCCGCGAGCAGGAGCGAAAGGGGGTCGAAAAGCTACTAAAACGTAAGACACTACTATTTATAGTCGATATTAGAGTAAATAGAATTTAATTTATATAAGCTCTCGTCGATAGCAGTTACTACTGTTATATAACAGTGAATAAGTCCTTAGTCTAAGCGTTTAACCTCCTACATATTAAGATATAGCTACGAATCCTTAACAGAGTAATACCGAATTAGTACTAAATTACCTATATTACCTATTTTAACCTTAATATCTATAGCTAGTAATAAGGCCGGGTATTCGCGTATATTATCGAACCGTAAAGCGATAATATAATACTTAGGGACCTATAGCTATATAAGGTAAACAGACGATATTCGGTAAAGAAAGGATACCTAGATATCTTTACGAAGTCTAGAGAGAGAATTAGATATTAAAACCGCGCAGATCGTACTATTAAGCCTATTAGAGTAAAGAGACTACGCGTTGCGTAGGCCGAGGTACTATATATCTAATATCTTATATAAAGCGTATCAGGCGTAGATCGCCTACGAATTAGTAAGGTTTTATTAGATAATATCGAGAGAGTACTCCGCCCTAAGAAGTATATTAACCTAAAGGATAAGCTACCGAAACACTACTAGCGATAGTTAGCTACTTTTAACTAACAGCTAGCTGATTAGCTGCCTCTATATAGACTAGGAATCAACTATAAGATCCCTCTGAAATATAACTAAAACAGTATCGAAGAGCTACTACTATATAGTCTACTCTATAGTATAAATAAGGAAGAGCTTCTTTACCTACAAAAAACGTTAACGGACCTACTTAGGAAAAACTTTATATACGTAAGCTAATTACCTATAGTAGTACTAATCCTACTAGTTAGGAAGCTAGGTAGTAGCGTATAATCCTACGTTAATTACTAAGGGTTAAATAAACAAACAGTAAAGGATCGCTACCCTCTACCGCTAATTTAAGAGATATTACAGAATATAGGCTATACCCGCTAGTTTACAAAGCTTAATATTATCGTAGCCTTCTATAAGATTTATATCTACCCTAGAGAAGAATAGAAGATAGTATTTCGGACGTAATATAGACTCTATAAGTAGAACGTAACTCCCTTTAGGCTAACTAGTGCACCGGCAACGTTCTAGAGGTATATTAATCAAACTCTACAAGAGTACCTAGATAACTTTATATCGGTATACGTAGACGATATAATTATCTACACTAACAGAACGCTAGCGGATTACTGCCGAAAGGCTAGTAATATACTACAGAAACTAATAGATACTAGCCTATAATATAATATTACGAAGTTAGAGTTCGAACAGGAGTTAGTGAAATACCTTAGCTTTATCGTCAAAGCTAGAAAGGGGATCTATATTAATCTAAAGAAGGTAGAGGCTATTAGAGTATAGGAGAGACTAAAGTCTATACAGGATATACAAAGCTTTATTAGATTCGCGAACTTCTACCGGCTATTTATACCTTAATTCGCCGACCTTTCGGTACTATTAACACAGCTTATAAAGAAAGACACTTTCTTTAAATAGGACGATAACTATTAACTAGCCTTTATAGAATTAAAGGAACTCTTTATAAATACACTAATCCTAGCTTACTTTAAAGAGGATTGTTAAATAGTTATAGAAACTAACGCCTCTAGCTAGGCTACTAGAGCAGTCCTATCGTAATACAGGCCCGATAGGTAACTACAGCTATACGCCTATCTATCCTAGAAGCTATCCCCGGCAGAATCAAACTACGAGATCTACGATAAGGAGCTCCTAGCGATTATATAGGCCCTACGTAAATAGAGACCGGAACTAAAGATAGTACCCTAATTTACTATCGTAACGGACTATAAGAACCTTCGATACTTCGGTAAAGTATAATACCTTAACGAACAGTAGATACGCTAGGCAGACCTCTTAACAGAGTTCAATTTCGATCTCTGTTACTACCCTAGTAAGCTTATAATAAGGCTAGACGTACTATTACGATAAAGCTAGGATATACTACAGAGTATTACTAACGAAAGGTTATCGAATCGCTTCTGAGTTCTACTTAAAAGGGTTAAGATCAAAACAGGATAGCTAGACCCTTAATTAGCCGACGACTAACGTAACGAAGAGATCGACTTTGAGAGAAATATCCCTCTCTTTAAAGAAGAAGAACTCTAGGTAGAATAGAAAAGGGTAAGAGCGTCTAACTCGATCTACTAACGAATTACCTACGCTTTGCTAACAGGGGAGCGCCGAATCGCTGCCGAAACGAATATTAAGATAAGTCTATCGGAGTACTATTTAAATAATTAAGGGGTACTCTATTTTAGGTAATAGGTCTAGATTCCTGACAACGAGGTTCTACGTATAGGGATTATATAGAAGATCTACGATTTATACGTTACGGTATATCCTAGCCGAGACGCTACCTATTCGATACTGATGACTCGATCCCTTTGACCTCGAGGGTTTGCAGGGTTTGTCGTCTTCTTTGGCCCTGCATGAAGCAGGCCGGGGTTTTCCTGTCAGGACCAGGCCTTGTTCCTTTCCTTTGTGCTTCAGGGCCTTATAGACCCTGTCCTGTTCCCTTCTGCTTCTTCTTCTTCTTCCTTTTTCCTAGTCGTCTTCGTCTTCATGCTCTAGATAGACCAATTTGACTCAGTCTCCCTCTCTCTCTCTCTCTTCGCTTCCTGTGCCAGCAGTGCCGTGGGCGCTGTCAGATACTATCTCGACGGTTCTTCTAGCTAGGAGCAGCGAAAGATATATAACGTTTCCTCCGGAACTATATAGTTTATAGATAAAGCTCTGTATAGCGAGACACAAAATATAGATTATTAAAATTACTACTAATCCCCTAGCGAATCTAGGCCGAAATATTAGTAGACTTTATTACTAAGTTGCTACCCTCTAGACCTATAGGAGTAACGAACTATATAGTAATAACAGACCGGTTAACAAAGGGCGTGATTCTAATCGGAATAAAGAATATAATAGCAAAAGATATAGCAGAGATATTCCTTACTTCTATATATATTATAGGGTGCTACTAGCGCTTATAAGCGACCGCGGCCCTTAATTCGTGAGCTCTTTCTAGGAAATAGTATACGAAAGGCTATCGATTTAACGCTGATTATCTACTACTTTTCACCCCTAGACCGATAGCGTAACAGAGCGTACTAATTAAGAGATCGAACGAATCTTACGTATATTCACAACGTATATATAGGATAACTAAAAGGATCTACTACTAATAGTTGCTATAGCAATTAATAATTATAATACTACTTTAACTAGAATCTCGCTATTCTTCTTTACCTACAGCTATTACGTTAACCCGATTAGTATTAACGAAGTAGGGTAGCTAGAAGACGCCCTAACCCTACCGCGAAAAGCAGGCAAAATATTCGTAAATCGCCTACAAGAAGCCACTGATTAGGCCTAGGCCGCTATTACTTCGGCACAGGCCCTTCAAGAAGAATAAGCGAACCGACGTCGACAGGCTGCGCCTATCTATAAAAAGGATAACTAGGTTTAGCTAAACCTTCGGAACGTACGCACGCAACGACTATTAAAGAAGTTAGATTAGCTATATACTCGGTACTAAGTGGTAGACGTTCCGTCACCGTTCACCGTCCGACTTAATATACCTACTAGCATACACCTAGTGTTCTATATCGAGTTAGTTCGCCTAGCACTAACAGACCCGTTCCTATCTTAGCTAGTAGACGATTCGCAGCCACTACTACTACTAGTTGATAGAGAAGAGGAATACGATATAGAGTAAATCCTAGCCGTACAACGGAGGAAGATTGGGCGAGGATATCGTAACGAAGCGTTAGTGAAATAGAGAGGATAGGCAGAACAGACGTAGCAAACATTAGACTTAGTGCAGGATTGTAGCGCCTTGGATGCCTTTGAACAGTAGTACGGCCCCGTTTCGGATATAATTCGCTAGCAAATCGGCACCGAAACCTATATCGTCGCACCCCTAGCGAGCTTGACTAGGAGGGGGTATTGTCACGGGCCAGTGCCTGATGTTGGTCACGTATATCACGGGACCTTGGTATATTGACGTGGGGAACGCGCGGGATTAACTTCCCCTCCTTAAGCTTTTTGTAAACAGCATGTTGGCCTAGTTAGATTGAATCTAAGTCTTGCTTCAGCCCTTCACGTTAAAGGTTTAAATAGTCTAAGAATACTTTAATTAGGTATATACTCCCCTTAAGATAGTACTACTAATATTTAAATATATATATAATAGTAAATAGCTCCTAATCTAATATTTCATAGAGGGTCTCTACCCTACTAAACTTCTATAATTAGAACGCTATTAGATATTATATCTTACTCTTATTAGGCTAAAAGAGGATATATATAGTTCACGTTTATATATATATATCCATTAAATATCAAGCTCCAGATTAGAAGCTAGTAGAGGGAATATAGGTCAGTTACCTATAGAAGCACTATAATAATATAAATAGCCCAAAACCTAACAATTAGCACCTTATCTACGATAATCGAATTCGAAAAGATAGGACTTAAAAGCTATACCCGAATATAAGCGCTACGAGCACGAATCCAACTACTTCAACTAATATTCTACTATTACCTACTCCTCTAATAGCTCCGAAACTATCTACTACAGCATTAACCTAACTATCTACGATATTACTACAGTTGCTATTAATTTCCACTACCCTACTAAAACCAACCGATCAGAATCTATTAGCTACAGTAATTTATAAAGACAATCTTTACCCTTAATACTTAGATACAACAGGTTTTTCTTTAATAATATTAGAAGAATCCTATATTTCCACAAACGATTGCCTTACAACAACAATAATTAACGAAAATAATTAGTTTAACGACGACTAGATATTATAATTAGAAGATTATAATTTTAAACAAGGAAGAATTCCCTAAACAGTTATATATATAGGTAGTGTAGACTAGAATATACCGATTCTACTTTCAATAGCTACCGTCGCGCGTTCTCGAGGCGAATAGATAGTTAATTCAGGTACTTCGCGCACAATCTGTGTAGATAGCGATACAATTATATACTTTAAACTATATAAGGATAATATATACAGATATTAAACCCCAGAGGGTTAAACACTAGTTGCGAAAGGCAAAGCGATCGCTAGAATCAACTTAGTATTCCCTGACTAGGTAGTAAACCTAGATATTCGATACGAATATATTCCTGAAGGCCTATTTAACCTAATATTAACCACACAAACCTACTATAAGTATAGTATAGGCTAGAAGGATTAGAAGAACACTTTCGTTAATCCACATAATAAATCAATTATTATAGCATACGTATATCGAAAGAGAGGTATACTATTTTTATAAACAACATCAATTCGACTATCACAATCTATAGAGGTACTCGTTCTATCAAGCGTTTCCTATATATACTTACTAGCAATAATTACACTAGAACTAGCACACTTCAGACTAGGCTATATTAGTTAACCGACGGCTAGAATAAACCACTATCGAATTAGTGATAAGGTGCACAGTAATAAATCATTCGATTATAAGTCTTATAGACAGGCGAAGTCACGCAAAATCGTTTTATATACTCCTCAGAAGAGAGCGAGTAAACTATAGCACGTTATTTATATTAATATATAACTATATAAGCTAACAGGAATTAATACAACGAATTATATAGTAGTAATATATAATAATACTACAAGAATACGATAGGCTCTCCTAATTAAGACAAGAGATACTTCCTCTTAAGCCCTAATTAAGTAGGCTACTATCATCTTTAATATTATAGGATATTAGCTAATCAAGGTTAGAATAGATAGCGACCTTGTATTTCGCGCGTAGATAGTGTGGATTAAAGGGAAAGGTATATTAATATCCCTATCAGCCCTGTATACACACGAACAGAACAGTGTTACAGAGTTTACTAGCTATATTATTATACAATTAGCACGAACCCTTATAATTTCTACTCCCGAAGCACCTATATTTCTATAGCCCGAAGCTGTAATTGTATTAATATATATCCTTAACAGAATTCGACGCCTAAATTAAGAAGAATCACTAATTAAAATATAGAACAGAGAATTGAATTTACGTTAATTAGGTCTAATCGACCTAGGCTTTCTGCGAGTGTGGTACTCTAAAGTATACGTTTATATTCTAAAGGAGCGAAGAGTGCAAGGGAATAAAATAGCTCTACGCGTATAGATAGGCTATCTTGTCGGTTATAAAGGTAAAAATAGCTATATTTACCGAATCTACGATCCTTCGAAGAAGCAAGTAGTGCTACGAAGGGATATTATATTTTAGGAAGAACCACTACTATTGCAAAAGATCCCTAAGCCGATTAAACCTAATAAAATTGCACAAGAGGCACCGAAATCCTAATTACTAACCTAGATAACGATTTATAGAGAAAAGGTTATTGAATCTATCCCACGAACGAGAACACTACCTATATTAGCCTAGGTACGATCACAAGAGCTACTGATAAACCCCTAAAGGCGAAAGAAACAACCTTGTATACAACTTACGACACTAATTACACTAAGTGCACCGAATCGACTAAACTTAATAGTATCGAGTAGCTATAAAATAGCTTACACTACCCTAATAGCTACACGAATTTCGAATCTAATAATTGCACGAAGTAATACACAGACAATAGTATCTATTATACCGGTCGCACCGAGGATAGCACCGGTAGTAGAGAGGCAATTACTAATTCTTCCTTATTTACTAAATCCACTAACTTCGCAACTTCGACTATTTCAACAAAATCAAAATACTACCTTAATCTCCTTTTAACTATATTAGCCTAGTATTTAAAGGGCTACAATCAATACCTTCGCCTCGACAGATTGAATTATATACAGTGCGAGGATTACAGCCGAGGACACTAATAAAGAGGTTATTTAGTGATTTGTATAATCCCGATACACTATTGCTAACTATAGAGGGTCTAGTAGAGAACCCACACAACGAATATCTATATAAACAACACCTTCAACATCATTAATATATACCTATACTAACTGCTACTGAATGAATTGCAGAAACGATTATATCGTTAAATACAGAACTATTAGCTGTATCAAATCGATCTACCTTAGAAAGAGAAACATCTTCAGTTAACCTAATATCAATAATTTCTGCGAATCCTCCAATTGTACCGAATCGACGAACTAGAAAATTATCTTCACTAGAACTAACCCGCAGATCATAGAGGGCACTACAGCTACGCTAATTAACGTTAGGTATAACAACTTGACAGCGCCCACGGCACTGCTGGCACAGGAAGCGAAGAGAGAGAGAGAGGGAGACTGAGTCAAATTGGTCTATCTAGAGCATGAAGACGAAGACGACTAGGAAAAAGGAAGAAGAAGAAGAAGCAGAAGGGAACAGAACAGGGTCTATAAGGCCCTGAAGCACAAAGGAAAGGAACAAGGCCTGGTCCTGACAGGAAAACCCCGGCCTGCTTCATGCAGGGCCAAAGAAGACGACAAACCCTGCAAACCCTCGAGGTCAAAGGGATCGAGTCATCACATCCCCCACAGGGCCTAGGCCGAAGTCACCAAAACCTTCTTGTGACTGAAGCAGTTTGAACACAATCTTCTTGGTGATAGAATCAAGTAAACAGGCTTAGGAAATACCATCTTTTGACAGGAAACAATAGTAAGAAATTATGCAGGAGAGCATTAAAAATGAACAATTTGTAAACATGAAATGTGTGAAAGATTGCAATTTGGTCAAATATGATAATCACCAAGGAAATCAATTCGTCAAGTCTGGGGGTTTCGTCATGCACAGCAATTTATCACGATCGTCTTCAAAAACACTATGCGGCTTTGCTTTCGTCAAGATATCCGCTGCATTCTTTTTGCTGGGAATGTTGATTAATGCAACGAGATTCTTTTTCACCAAATCGCGCACTAAGTGATATCGAGTATTGATCCATGACACTTTAGTGCTCAACTTGCCGTTGGTGACAATTCTTATCGCATTGTCGGAGTCACAATGGAGCAGGAGTGGATTCGTTTCAGGGTCATCTTCATTCCATGGCGGGGAGAGTGTCAAATCGGCAGCCAATTTAGCCAATGCAATACCCTCTTTGACAGCAGTGCTCATTGCACAGTATTCAGCCATTGTAGAGGATGTTGCAACGATATCCTGTCTATGGGAGGACCATGAAACCGGTGCGCCTGCAAAGAACCAAATGTAGGCCTCGGTGGATTTACCACGTTCAGCATCAGCGTATGACGAATCAACAAAACCTTCTAGTCCCCGGGTTGGGTCTCTTCCAAATGGTATTCCAAGGTCAATTGTGCCTGAGAGATAGCGGAGGAGGTCTTTGTATGCATTGGCATCTTCCTTTCGTGGAGATTTATTGCGCCTTTGCAATTTTGACACAGGAGCTGCAATATCTGGTCGCATTTTGATTGACAACCATCCGACCTTGCCCATTTTCCTCGCATAGTCGAGCTTGTCAATGTTGTCAACCACATCGTCGTCAGTTGTTCTCCAAGAGGGATCCATTGGAATTGAAGCAGGGGAAGCATTGGCAAAACCTTCGTCAGAAATCAATGTTGAAAGGTAAATCTGTTGGTTCATGAAGATAATGCCTTTCTTTTGGTCATGGAAAATGTCACATCCCAAAAATCTTTTGAATGGTAGGATCTTCAGCTTGCGCTTCAAAGCCATTGCATCGCGAATTCGCTTAATTTCACTGTCAAGGCCAGTAGAGAGTACATCATCAACGTAGATTAACACGAACGTGTTTTTCTCATGATTCGTGTAGATGCACGGTTCAGTCGGCAATGGTGTCAAGCCAATATCTTTCAAATCCTCATCGAACACGTTGTGCCACAGGTGGCCTGCTTGTCGTAAGCCATACAGTGCCTGCTGTAGCAATGCAACATATTCAACACCATCAGGGCTTTGGTATTCGTGGCCAGTAGGTTGTTTCATGAAAATCACTCGGTTATCCAATGCAGCATTGAGATATGCGCCCACAATATCCCATTGGTCAATAGTCCACTTCCTGGTAGCTGCTAATGTGAGAAACAATTTGGCAGCAGCATCAGAAACGACTGGGGCAAATCTCTCATCTGGTTGAAAGTCAATTCCTGGTGCTTGGCGGTTGCCACATACAACCCATCTAGCACGAAATTCCAAAACGTAGCCATCGCTGTCAGATTTTAAATCATAGACCCATTTCCCTGGCAAAATTGACGTGCCCTTTGGAGGATGAGGAACAAGGACCATTGTATTTGAAGCAGCAATTTTATCCAATTGGACTTTTTCGGCTTGTAGCCAATAGTCTGCAAAATCGGATTTCATTGCTTCCATGTGGGTG
Organism: Penicillium subrubescens; assembly: GCF_028828155.1. NCBI lineage: Eukaryota > Fungi > Ascomycota > Eurotiomycetes > Eurotiales > Aspergillaceae > Penicillium > Penicillium subrubescens. The sequence goes on along the minus strand of NW_026643157.1, from coordinate 3,511,646 downwards.
TTAGGGATCTTCACCATTCCCGTGCGAAAGCGCTCTGCTGCACAACAAGCAATCCCATCACCTACTGTTACTTCTTCAATTGCAATTGATGAAGGATCCAATGCCATTGGACCTTTCGCAGGATATTTAACCATACCGGGGCCAAGGTCGGCTGGTTTTCTTTCTCTGGCAGAACGTCTAGGTTGAGTTTGTTGTGTTGGCTGTGTTGGTTGTGTTGAAACAATTGCAATTGGGTCAACAGAAGATGTTTCTCGAATTAAACGACCAATTGGTGATTGAACAGAGTGTGGAATTGGGGATTCAATTGGTAATGAGGAACTTCTTGGAAATCCACCTGGGGCAATTGGTGTGGGTAATGATGGTTGTTGAAAATTTTCAATGCTTGGAATTGGTAAGTCGGGATCTTGCTCACGCACAACTTCACTAAACAATCTTTTTGCTGGCGTATTTGGCGGCAATCCACGAACTGTGTGAGGTCGAAGTTGTTCAATTGGGGGTAATGAAGCTAATGGAATAGCTGGACGAGTTTGTTGAATTGGTAAAAATGAAATATTTGAAACATTCTGATTTTCTAAAAATGAAGATTCACGAGAAGATGATTGAATTGGTGGAGATGGAGCAATTTGGGTTTCTGAAGTAGGTGGAGATGGTTGAAAATGCTGAATCCTTGCCTTTGGCAATGCAATTGGTCTCGTAGTAGTCTGAAGTGGTAGGGTAATTGCTCTTTGATGCATTGGTGCATTTGGTTGTAGCACCTCAATTGGCATTGGTGTCATACTTGGTTCAACATATTCATGAGCAACAGGACTCGAATGATGCGATTGCAATTGCGATTGAGGTTGAGTTGAAGGTTGAATTGAGGCTTGAGGGGATCTTTGTTCATGTTCAATTGGAATCTCATCTTTCTTTCTCGAAATTGTCAAAGGGTGGCGTTCGCGAGGTTCATGAGGTTTTTGCTGGTCAATTGGAATTGGATCTTCCAACCTTGGTAAATGGCGAATTGGCAATGGTTCTTCCCAAAATGCAACATCACGACGGAGAACCACCTGTCTTTTCGAAGGATCGTAGATTCTGTAGATATGGCCATTGTTGCCCTCGTATCCAACTAAATAGCCAATCCATGCGCGTGGTTCCATCTTTTTACCTTGCACCCTCTGTTCTTTGGGGATATGAACATAGGCTTTGGAAACCCAGACACGCAGGAAACCTAAGTCAATTGGGCCAGCTTCACGAAGTTGCAAACCGTTGTTCCACTTTTCTATTGGAGATTCAATTTCACCTGGTCGGCGAATTCGATTCAACACGTAGGTTGTCGCCATTGCTGCTTCTGGCCAAAGGTAGGCGGGCGCATTGGGTGCGGAAATCATAAGGGTCCTTGCTCCTTGCATCACAATGTGCCCAGAGGATTCGGCAACACCATTCTGTTCGTGAGTAGCCGGGGGAGAGATTGTAAACGCAGTACCTTTCTGCTTGATCCATGCAATGAATCTCAAAAAGCTCAGATCGCCATCAGTCCGTATTTCAAATGGCCAACAGCCCACAATGTTAAAGATTTGGGTTGCCCAATCAATCAAGACGTCGGAGGAACTGCCCTTCGTCTTAATTGGTATTGCCCATCTTCGTCGAGTTGCATCATCGCAAATAATCAGGGCATGATCAATTCCTCCAATCCCCGTTGGCTTACAAGGCTGAAGATCAATATGAAGAAATTCAAATGGTTTAGTTGCACGCTTCTGAGGTGTGTGTGAAATGATCTTCTTTGACTTAGCCAATCGGCAGGGTTCGCAATTGAATTCATGGTCGCCTTGCACTTCATCACCAATTCGATGATGATTGATTTTGGCCGTGGGTTGACCAACATGACCCAAACGAAAATGTGCTAGCTCTGGCGAAATTGTCGCAAGTGAAAAGGCTTGAGAAACACACTTTGGCGCAATTAATTCAGTTGACAATGATGGTCGAATTGAAATTGTGTGTAAAAATGGCACACCACGTTGACGAAATGCATATGCCTTGATAATGGATTCATCCCAAGGGTCTACCATCACATTCTTCCAATCTTTCCAAGCCAATGCGTTGTCGTAGTAGGCCCTGGTTGTCGAAAGCAAGTTGAATGGTCCTTCTGGCACATACTCACATTGTACGTTCAAATCAACAATTCGATCAGGGAGGACCAAATTGATTCTTGCAATTGCCTGTCCCTTAGCAACCAAAGTTCTGCCTTCTGAGGTTTGGCAAGTGTAACCCTCATTTGGTTTGTAAGGTTCAAAGTGGATGATTGCATCACCATCAACACAAATTGAGCGTGAGGCACCTGAGTCAACTATCCATTCGCCAGTAGAACGAGTAATTGTGGCCAAGGATGAGGGAAAGGGGAATCTTTGGTCAACTTCAAGGGTATTCAGTGCACAGGAGTCTATTCTACCCGCATCAAAATCATTCTCATCCCCCACAGGGATTGCTTCATTGAACCATTCGTCAGTTTCAACCATTGCTGTTGCAAAATGGTATTCAGGGCCATTTCCAAATGGTTCGACTGTCAAGCTTGAGTAGCCATGGGGGTAGTAATATGAAATTGTCTGGGCAGTTAAATCTGTTTGCAAAGAAGAAGAGGAAGAATCCTGTTGAACTGGTGGTGCATGTCCAATGACTGGTTGAGGGGATCTGTCAACAATTGACGACTGAGGATCAATCTTGTTTGAAGAAGAAATTGGTGCTTGGTTCAATTTTAAAGAAGAAGAAGGATTGGGCATATTGTGGTCTGGGATAGGTGGAACTGTTGGTGGAGTAGTGCCATCCTTTCGGATTCGGTTATCATAGTTCCAACCTTGGGGTTTTTGGCCATCCAAATTGTTTCTATTCCTCCATGGGAAATTGATCCAAAGGCCTCTTGTAGGTTTCCATGTAGGTGGACGCTTTTCATACACCAAGTGCATACAATCCTTTGCTGGGTGGCCATGCTTACCACAAAACGAACAGCAACCTTGGGGGTAACTTGGTTTAGGCCTTCAATCCAGTCCTTAACCCATTTGCTGGCAGCTCCAACACCACCAGGAGGTTTATTCTTCAAAGGCCAAAATTCTGAATTGGAACCACCTGGATTGGAATTTGGATTGGCCCTTGACGCAAGTGCAACTGACTGGATAGATTGAAACGTTTCCAATTCGGTTGTGAGGTCTGTGCAAAGCTTGTAGAACTCACTGATGTTGAAGTCTGTCGCTTTCGCATATTTTTCATCGAAAGAAGAGTGCTTCGAAGCAACCATTGTTGGATTGTCATCACGAATTTCATGTAACAGAACTTGACGCAGGAGAATTGGATTGATTTCAACTCTCTTTGAGATTTTGGTGACGGTATCTCTAAAGGAATTGACGTAGTCAACGGCTGAAGTGTACTGGGATCTGCGAAGAGACCACCAAGTCACACAATCCTTGTTCATTGCATTGTAGCCGGTGACGTTCAACACATTTTTGAGGTTTTCAATGTATTCGTCAGCGAATTCAATCCGAAAATTGCGAGATGTTACCATTCGGTTGATATCCTTTGCAACGGATTGATACATCCAAATTTGCACATCTCGTGAGATCTTCACCCAGCGGTCAGCAAGTGGGGAGTCTCTTGGAGGTCGAGGAATTGAAGAGTCAATAAAACGCCAAAGGCCCTTTTGACGAAGAACGCGATAGACATCATCAAGCCAAGTGTCAAAGTCGTTGACATTTTCCAAATCATCAAGAGGATTGAGTTGATATTCATCAGGGGCATCAGTTGCCTGGTTTAGATTACCTTGCGAAGCTGCATTGGTAGAAACGTAGTCACTGTAGTCGACTTGTGCCGCTACAGACTTAGCGAACACAGGATCCTGGCGTTGTGCCATGGTAACAGGTTGATTAAATCAGAAGAAGAATCAAAAAGGGCTGCATAACCTGACAGCGCCCACGGCACTGCTGGCACAGGAAGCGAAGAGAGAGAGAGAGGGAGACTGAGTCAAATTGGTCTATCTAGAGCATGAAGACGAAGACGACTAGGAAAAAGGAAGAAGAAGAAGAAGCAGAAGGGAACAGAACAGGGTCTATAAGGCCCTGAAGCACAAAGGAAAGGAACAAGGCCTGGTCCTGACAGGAAAACCCCGGCCTGCTTCATGCAGGGCCAAAGAAGACGACAAACCCTGCAAACCCTCGAGGTCAAAGGGATCGAGTCATCACAACTTACCCTGCTAAAGGTACAATAGTACTACGGGAAGACGATAGATTATACTACACTAGTAATATTAAGAAGATAATAATATAATTAGCCTAGGGTTAATTTATACTACGACCGAGAGAATCAGATCCGGGATAGTAGAAATCCTATATACCTACCTCTAAGTAATGAAAACCCCCTACGCAGAATATTAGCTATAAGCAGAGAAGGTCTAATTAGGAAAGATTACAGCGGCTAATACTATAACTTTAGTTCCACGACTACCTAAAGGTATATCGATTCTCCCTAGTAAATAGGTCTATAACTTAAAACAAGATAGCGAAGGATATATCCTTGAATTCTGCGCTAGATAGGTAGTTTATAGTAACCGCTAAACCCTAGGAGTTGATTTCCAACCTAATAAACGATATATACCGGTCATAGCAGATACTGCAGCGAAGCTTTTCCTATCAATAGCTGCAATTAGTAGCTATAGAGTATAGCAATAGGATATAGTGGCGACCTATCTTAATGCAGCACTTAATAATCGTGCAATTTTTATAAAACAGCCTACTAGCTACGAATACTACAGCCCTGATAGAACCGAATTCGTTTATCTGTTAAATCAGGCCCTCTACGGATTACGTTAAAGCAGGCTACCTTTAACACGAAGTATGCACAAAAGACCTTGACGAATTAGGTCTTGAGCCACTAGAATCAGAGCTGTGTATTTATATGAACCCGGATTTTTCAGTCTATATTCTGATTTACGTTGACGATATACTTGCGACTAGTGAAGAAGCAGAAGTTGCTACTATTAAACAAGGTCTTACGAGCAAGAGAAAGCTAAAAGAGGTACTATTTAACAGATTCTTAGGATATAATATTACACGAGAATGAAGTGTGATCCTTGCTAACTAACAGGCCTATTTAACACACCTTATTCGCGACGAAGGCTTATAAAATACTAATCCTGTATTAATTCCAATAAACTTATTATAGAAGACTCCTATTGAAAAACTAGTCGATTGCGTCGATAAATTGAAATACGCACAGAAGATAGGCAAGGTTGGCTAGCTGTCTATCAAAATACGCCCTAATATTACTTCGGCTATTTCTAAATTGCAAAGGCGAAGTAGTTCCCTAAGGGAAGCAGATATATTAGCCTACAGAGACCTTTTGTAATAACTTGCTAGTACGATTAACTTAGGAATCCTATTCGGAAGAGATCCTACGAAAGGCCTCGAAGGCTATATTAATTCTTTATACGGTGATACAGAAGATAGCAAATCCACCGAAGCCTATATTTGGTTCTTCGCAGGCGCCCCGATCTCCTGGTCTTTGAATAGACGGGAGATAGTAGCTGTATCGTCTACAATAGCTGAATACTGTGTAATAACACCTGCCATAAGGGAAGGTCTTTACCTGGCTAAGTTGTGCGCTGACCTTAGCCTGAGGAACCTATTGAATTAGGATAAGGATTTTGAAAAGAACACCCTATTACTGCTTCACAGCGACTCCGACAATACGATTACAACTGTTATGAATTCAAAGATTGCACCCAAAATGAATTGGATAAGCACTCGCTACGATTTAATACGCGATTGCATATGAAAGAATTTGATTACCTATACCTAGGAAAGCCAATCCCGCCGATATCCTAACAAAAGCGAAGCCTCACCCCGTTTTCGAAGAGAACAGAAGGGATTTACTACATATGCGATCCCCAGTGATTCAGGTGCCCCTATTGGCTAAACCAGAATGCTAAGCGAGTTAAGCGATTGATTAGATTGACTGATCTTCCCCTGTTCCTGTTGTTTTTTCTGTGCTGGCCCCGAAGGGGGTGTGATGGAGATCCAGTAGGGATCTCCCTCGAGGGAATCCCCCAGTCGGGATTCTCCTAGAGGATGATTCTAGGGCTAGGTTGATTGTTCTGCTTCGGCCTATGTAGGCCTTCCCTTCCTTTGTTTCCTTTCTTCTGCAGAGATAGTTCTCCAAGTATTCGAACTAGATTGTTCCTCTCCTGTTTCCTTGCGTAGTGGCGATAGATCGCCGAGGAATAGAAACAATTTGGATAGCCAAAAACCCTAAGGTTAGAACTATAATAACCGAATCCGAAATGGTAGCACTACTCCACCAACAGTTCTACCTATCCTAGACTATAATATGCAAAATCCTTCTTCAAAACTAAACCAAACACTAATTTCCTCTTTAAACAAGATTGATCCTTAGTCGTTAATTGTTGATAGATCCCCTTAGCTAGTCATTGGATATACACTACTACTTCAACAAGGTTCTTTATTGCAAATAGATTTAACTGCCCAGACAATTTTATATTACTACCCCTATAGCTACTTAAGCTTGACAGTCGAACTATTTGGCAATAGCCTAAATACTATTTTGTAACAGTAATAGTTGAAACTGACGAATAGTTTAATAAAGTAATCCCTGTGGGGGATAAGAATGATTTTAATATAGGTAGAATAGACTCCTGTGTATTGAATACCCTTAAAGTTGACTAAAGATTCGCCTTTCCCTTATCCTTAGCCACAATTACTCGTTCTACTAGCGAATAGATAGTTAACTCAGGTGCCTTACGCTTAATTTACGTTAATAGGGATACAATTATCCACTTTGAACCTTATAAACTATCTATTATGAAGGTATATGTATCTCGTTAACAGGGTATACTATTTTTACACATAATTTCAATTCGACTATTATTATTATCTAAATTAATTACGCTAAAGTGTGTTTCTTAAGCCCTTTTACTTACGACAATTTCGCTAGAACTCGTACACTTTGGTTTGTGTTATATTAGTCAACCTACGGCTAAAATCAATTATTATCGAATTAGTGTAAGGCGACTATAAATTTAATTGCGAACCCTGCTGATTAGCTAAGTTAAGAAGATTATTTCACATACCTTAGAAGCGTGCAACTAAACTATTTAAATTTCTTCACATTAATCTTCAACCTTATAAGCTAACAGGGATTAGAGGAATCGATTATACCTTAATTATTTGCGATGATACAACTCAACAACGATAGGCGATACTAATTAAGATAAAGGGTAGTTCCTCTAACGTCTTAATTAATTAGGTAACCTAAATCTTTAATATTATAGGCTATTAGCTATTTAAAATACGAACTAATAGCGCTCTAAGCTTTTTGAGATTTATTGTATAGATTAAGCAGAAAGGACGATCCTTCGAAAAGATAAGTAGTTCTTCGTCGTGATATTGTATTTTAGGAAGGACTATTGCTAATTCGCTATTTACCGAAGTTACAAGATCTAATTCCAATTAACCAGCAAAAACCTTATAAATCTCGCGAACGCTATCCTTTGACGATTTCGAGGAAGAACAATAAGATTCTAATTGAATATAAACAAAGATCCCCTTAAGCCTTAATTTAACCTTTAATTTAACCTTTAATTCAATCTCAATCGTATTCGAGTCCTGTTACTTATAAATATGTTGAACTAAGTATAACACCGAAGCTGATTAAGGTACTACAACTAAATACACTAATATATCTGACAGCGCCCACGGCACTGCTGGCACAGGAAGCGGAGAGGGAGAGGGAGACTGAGTCAAATTGGTCTATCTAGAGCATGAAGACGAAGACGACTAGGAAAAAGGAAGAAGAAGAAGAAGCAGAAGGGAACAGAACAGGGTCTATAAGGCCCTGAAGCACAAAGGAAAGGAACAAGGCCTGGTCCTGACAGGAAAACCCCGGCCTGCTTCATGCAGGGCCAAAGAAGACGACAAACCCTGCAAACCCTCGAGGTCAAAGGGATCGAGTCATCACAACTTACCCTGCTAAAGGTACAATAGTACTACGGGAAGACGATAGATTATACTACACTAGTAATATTAAGAAGATAATAATATAATTAGCCTAGGGTTAATTTATACTACGACCGAGAGAATCAGATCCGGGATAGTAGAAATCCTATATACCTACCTCTAAGTAATGAAAACCCCCTACGCAGAATATTAGCTATAAGCAGAGAAGGTCTAATTAGGAAAGATTACAGCGGCTAATACTATAACTTTAGTTCCACGACTACCTAAAGGTATATCGATTCTCCCTAGTAAATAGGTCTATAACTTAAAACAAGATAGCGAAGGATATATCCTTGAATTCTGCGCTAGATAGGTAGTTTATAGTAACCGCTAAACCCTAGGAGTTGATTTCCAACCTAATAAACGATATATACCGGTCATAGCAGATACTGCAGCGAAGCTTTTCCTATCAATAGCTGCAATTAGTAGCTATAGAGTATAGCAATAGGATATAGTGGCGACCTATCTTAATGCAGCACTTAATAATCGTGCAATTTTTATAAAACAGCCTACTAGCTACGAATACTACAGCCCTGATAGAACCGAATTCGTTTATCTGTTAAATCAGGCCCTCTACGGATTACGTTAAAGCAGGCTACCTTTAACACGAAGTATGCACAAAAGACCTTGACGAATTAGGTCTTGAGCCACTAGAATCAGAGCTGTGTATTTATATGAACCCGGATTTTTCAGTCTATATTCTGATTTACGTTGACGATATACTTGCGACTAGTGAAGAAGCAGAAGTTGCTACTATTAAACAAGGTCTTACGAGCAAGAGAAAGCTAAAAGAGGTACTATTTAACAGATTCTTAGGATATAATATTACACGAGAATGAAGTGTGATCCTTGCTAACTAACAGGCCTATTTAACACACCTTATTCGCGACGAAGGCTTATAAAATACTAATCCTGTATTAATTCCAATAAACTTATTATAGAAGACTCCTATTGAAAAACTAGTCGATTGCGTCGATAAATTGAAATACGCACAGAAGATAGGCAAGGTTGGCTAGCTGTCTATCAAAATACGCCCTAATATTACTTCGGCTATTTCTAAATTGCAAAGGCGAAGTAGTTCCCTAAGGGAAGCAGATATATTAGCCTACAGAGACCTTTTGTAATAACTTGCTAGTACGATTAACTTAGGAATCCTATTCGGAAGAGATCCTACGAAAGGCCTCGAAGGCTATATTAATTCTTTATACGGTGATACAGAAGATAGCAAATCCACCGAAGCCTATATTTGGTTCTTCGCAGGCGCCCCGATCTCCTGGTCTTTGAATAGACGGGAGATAGTAGCTGTATCGTCTACAATAGCTGAATACTGTGTAATAACACCTGCCATAAGGGAAGGTCTTTACCTGGCTAAGTTGTGCGCTGACCTTAGCCTGAGGAACCTATTGAATTAGGATAAGGATTTTGAAAAGAACACCCTATTACTGCTTCACAGCGACTCCGACAATACGATTACAACTGTTATGAATTCAAAGATTGCACCCAAAATGAATTGGATAAGCACTCGCTACGATTTAATACGCGATTGCATATGAAAGAATTTGATTACCTATACCTAGGAAAGCCAATCCCGCCGATATCCTAACAAAAGCGAAGCCTCACCCCGTTTTCGAAGAGAACAGAAGGGATTTACTACATATGCGATCCCCAGTGATTCAGGTGCCCCTATTGGCTAAACCAGAATGCTAAGCGAGTTAAGCGATTGATTAGATTGACTGATCTTCCCCTGTTCCTGTTGTTTTTTCTGTGCTGGCCCCGAAGGGGGTGTGATGGAGATCCAGTAGGGATCTCCCTCGAGGGAATCCCCCAGTCGGGATTCTCCTAGAGGATGATTCTAGGGCTAGGTTGATTGTTCTGCTTCGGCCTATGTAGGCCTTCCCTTCCTTTGTTTCCTTTCTTCTGCAGAGATAGTTCTCCAAGTATTCGAACTAGATTGTTCCTCTCCTGTTTCCTTGCGTAGTGGCGATAGATCGCCGAGGAATAGAAACAATTTGGATAGCCAAAAACCCTAAGGTTAGAACTATAATAACCGAATCCGAAATGGTAGCACTACTCCACCAACAGTTCTACCTATCCTAGACTATAATATGCAAAATCCTTCTTCAAAACTAAACCAAACACTAATTTCCTCTTTAAACAAGATTGATCCTTAGTCGTTAATTGTTGATAGATCCCCTTAGCTAGTCATTGGATATACACTACTACTTCAACAAGGTTCTTTATTGCAAATAGATTTAACTGCCCAGACAATTTTATATTACTACCCCTATAGCTACTTAAGCTTGACAGTCGAACTATTTGGCAATAGCCTAAATACTATTTTGTAACAGTAATAGTTGAAACTGACGAATAGTTTAATAAAGTAATCCCTGTGGGGGATAAGAATGATTTTAATATAGGTAGAATAGACTCCTGTGTATTGAATACCCTTAAAGTTGACTAAAGATTCGCCTTTCCCTTATCCTTAGCCACAATTACTCGTTCTACTAGCGAATAGATAGTTAACTCAGGTGCCTTACGCTTAATTTACGTTAATAGGGATACAATTATCCACTTTGAACCTTATAAACTATCTATTATGAAGGTATATGTATCTCGTTAACAGGGTATACTATTTTTACACATAATTTCAATTCGACTATTATTATTATCTAAATTAATTACGCTAAAGTGTGTTTCTTAAGCCCTTTTACTTACGACAATTTCGCTAGAACTCGTACACTTTGGTTTGTGTTATATTAGTCAACCTACGGCTAAAATCAATTATTATCGAATTAGTGTAAGGCGACTATAAATTTAATTGCGAACCCTGCTGATTAGCTAAGTTAAGAAGATTATTTCACATACCTTAGAAGCGTGCAACTAAACTATTTAAATTTCTTCACATTAATCTTCAACCTTATAAGCTAACAGGGATTAGAGGAATCGATTATACCTTAATTATTTGCGATGATACAACTCAACAACGATAGGCGATACTAATTAAGATAAAGGGTAGTTCCTCTAACGTCTTAATTAATTAGGTAACCTAAATCTTTAATATTATAGGCTATTAGCTATTTAAAATACGAACTAATAGCGCTCTAAGCTTTTTGAGATTTATTGTATAGATTAAGCAGAAAGGACGATCCTTCGAAAAGATAAGTAGTTCTTCGTCGTGATATTGTATTTTAGGAAGGACTATTGCTAATTCGCTATTTACCGAAGTTACAAGATCTAATTCCAATTAACCAGCAAAAACCTTATAAATCTCGCGAACGCTATCCTTTGACGATTTCGAGGAAGAACAATAAGATTCTAATTGAATATAAACAAAGATCCCCTTAAGCCTTAATTTAACCTTTAATTTAACCTTTAATTCAATCTCAATCGTATTCGAGTCCTGTTACTTATAAATATGTTGAACTAAGTATAACACCGAAGCTGATTAAGGTACTACAACTAAATACACTAATATATCTGACAGCGCCCACGGCACTGCTGGCACAGGAAGCGGAGAGGGAGAGGGAGACTGAGTCAAATTGGTCTATCTAGAGCATGAAGACGAAGACGACTAGGAAAAAAGGAAGAAGAAGAAGCAGAAGGGAACAGAACAGGGTCTATAAGGCCCTGAAGCACAATGGAAAGGAACAAGGCCTGGTCCTGACAGGAAAACCCCGGCCTGCTTTATGCAGGGCTAAAGAAGATGACAAACCCTGCAAACCCTCGAGATCAAAGGGATCGAGTTATTATCCTCGTATAGTTAAGCTTATTAATATTGTTAACTATATCGTCGTTAGTTGTTCTCTAAGGGATCTATTAGAATTAATGTAGGGGAAGTATTAGTTAAGCCTTCGTCAGAAATTAATGTTAAAAGGTAAATCTGTTAGTTTATAAAGATAATACCTTTCTCCTGGTTATAGAAAATATTATATCCTAAAAATCTTTTAAATAGTAGGATCTTCAGCTTACGCTTTAAAGCTATTATATCGCGAATTTGCTTAATTTTACTGTTAAGGCTAGTAGAGAGTATATTATCAACGTAGATTAACACGAACGTGTTTTTCTTATAATTCGTATAGATATATAATTTAGTTACTAATAGTGTTAAGCTAATATCGTTTAAATCTTTATCGAATACATTATACTATAGGTAGCCTACTTATCGTAAGCTATATAGTGCCTGTTGTAGCAATGCAATATATTCAACACTATCAGGGCTTTAGTATTCGTAGCTACTAGGTTGTTTTATAAAAATCACTTAGTTATCTAATATAGTATTAAGATATACGCCTATAATATCCTATTGATTAACAGTCTACTTTCTAGTAGCTGCTAACGTAAGAAATAATTTAGCAGTAGTATCAGAAACGACTAGGTTAAATCTCTTATCTAGTTGAAAATCAATTCCTAGTGCTTAGCGATTACTATATATAACCTATCTAGCACAATATTCTAAAATATAGCTATCGCTGTTAGATTTCAAATTATAGACCTATTTTCCTAGCAAAATTAACGTGCCCTTTAGAGGATAAGGAACAAGGATTATTATATTTGAAGCAGTAATCTGATCTAATTAGACCTTCTCGGCTTATAGCTAATAGTCTGCAAAGTCGGATTTTATTGCTTTATATAGATAGGTGTTAGACATCTTCACTATTCCCGTGCGAAAGCGCTCTGCTGTATAACAAGCAATCTTATTACCTACCGTTATCTCTTCAATTACAATTGATAAAGGATCTAATACTATTGGACCTTTCGTAGGATATTTAACTATACTAGGGTTAAGGTCGGCTAGTTTCCTTTCTCTAGTAGATTGTCTAGGTTAAGTTTATTATATTAGTTATGTTGAAACAATTGCAATCAGGTTAACAGAAGATGTTTCTCGAATCGAACGAATTAGTGGTTGAACAGAGTGTGGAATTGGGGATTCAATTAGTAATAAGGAACTTCTTAGAAGTCCACCTAGGGCAATTAGTATAGTTAAACTTTCAATACTTAGAATTAGTAAGTCGGGATCTTGCTGACGCATAACTTCACTAAACAATCTTTTTGCTAGTGTATTTAGCGGCAATCCACGAACTATATAAGGTCGAAGTTGTTCAATTAGGGGTAATAAAGCTAATAGAATAGCTAGACGAGTTTGTTGAATTAGTAAAAATAAAATATTTAAAACATTCTAATTTCCTGAAAATAAAGATTCACGAGAAGATAATTAAATTAGTAGAGATAGAGCAATTTGGCTTTCTGAAGTAGGTAGAGATAGTTGAAAATACTAAATCCTTGCTTTTAGTAATACAATTAGTCTTGTAGTAGTCTAAAGTAGTAGGGTAATTACTCTTTAATATATTAGTGTATTTAGTTATAGCACCTTAATTAGTATTAGTGTTATACTTAATTCAATATATTTATAAGCAACAGGACTCGAATAATACAATTACAATTGCGATTAGGATTGTGATTGCGATTAAGGTTGAGTTAAAGGTTAAATTGAGGCTTAAGGGGATCTTTGTTTATATTCAATTCGAATCTTATCTTTCTTTCTCGAAATTATCAAAGGGTAGCGTTCGCGAGGTTTATAAGGTTTTTGCTAGTTAATTGAAATTAGATTTAAATCTTCTAACTTCGGTAAATAGCGAATTAGCAATAGTTCTTCCTAAAATACAACATCACGACGGAGAACCACTTGTCTTTTCGAAGGATCGTAGATTCTGTAGATATAGCTATTATTGCCCTCGTAGCTAACTAAATAGCTAATCTATACGCGTAGTTCTATCTTTTTACCTTACACCCTCTGTTCTTTGGGGATATGAACATAGGCTTTAGAAAACTATATACGCAGGAAACCTAAGTTAATTAGTCTAGCTTTACGAAGTTACAAGCCGTTATTCCACTTTTCTATTAGAGATTTAAGTTTACCTAGTCAGCGAATTCGATTTAATACGTACGTTATCGCTATTACTGCTTCTAGCTAAAGATAGGCGGGTGTATTAGGTACGGAAATTATAAGGGTCCTTACTCCTTATATTATTGATGACTCGATCCCTTTGACCTCGAGGGTTTGCAGGGTTTGTCGTCTTCTTTGGCCCTGCATAAAGCAGGCCGGGGGTTTTCCTGTCAGGACCAGGCCTTGTTCCTTTTTCCTTTGTGCTTCAGGGCCTTAAAGACCCTGTTCTGTTCCCTTCTGCTTCTTCTTCTCCTAGTCGTCTTCGTCTTCCTGCTCCTCTAGATAGACCAATTTGACTCACTCTCCCTCTCTCTCCGCTTCCTGTGCCAGCAGTGCCGTGGGCGCTGTCAAGATCCTTTATTAATTATAATTAAAGAGGTAATAGTAGGTGATAGGATTGCTTATTGTGTAGCAGAGCGCTTTCGCACAGGAATAGTGAAGATCCCTAATACCTATATAGAAGCAATAAAATCCGATTTTGCAGACTATTAGCTATAAGCCGAAAAAGTCTAATTAGATAAAATTGCTGCTTTAAATATAATAGTCCTTGTTCCTTATCCTCTAAAGGGCACATCAATTGTGCTAGGGAAATAGGTCTATAATTTAAAATCTGATAGCGATAGCTACGTTTTGGAATTTCGTGCTAGATAGGTTGTATATAGCAATCGCTAAGCACTAGGAATTGACTTTTAACTAGATAAGAGATTTACCCTAGTCGTTTCTAATGCTGCTGCTAAATTGTTTCTTATATTAGTAGCTACTAGGAAGTGGACTGTTGACTAATAGGATATTGTGGGCGTATATCTTAATGCTGTATTAGATAACCGAGTGATTTTTATAAAACAGCCTACTAGCCACGAATACTAAAGCCCTAATAGTGTTAAATATATTGTATTGCTACAGCAGGCACTGTATAGCTTACGATAAGCAGGGCACCTATAGTATAACGTGTTCGATAAGGATTTGAAAGATATTAGCTTAACGCTATTACCGACTGAACTATATATCTACACGAATTATAAGAAAAACACGTTTATGTTAATCTACGTTAATAATATACTCTTTACTAGCCTTAACAGTGAAATTAAGCGAATTTGCGATACAATAGCTTTGAAGCGTAAGCTGAAGATCCTACTATTCAAAAGATTTTTGGGATATAACATTTTCTATAACTAAAAGAAAGGTATTATCTTCATGAACTAACAGATTTACCTTTCAATATTGATTTCTGACGAAGGCTTTGCTAATGCTTCCACTGCTTTAATTCCAATAGATCCCTCTTGGAGAACAACTGACAACGATATAGTTAACAATATTTACAAGCTCGACTATGCGAGGAAATGGGTAAGGTCGGATAGTTATTAATCAAAATACGACTAGATATTGCAGCTCCTGTGTCAAAATTGCAAAGGCGCAATAAATCTCCGCGAAAGAAAGATACTAATGTATATAAAGACCTCCTCCGCTATCTCTTAGGTATAATTGACCTTAGAATACTATTTAGAAGAGACCTAACCCGGGGACTAGAAGGTTTTGTTAATTCGTTATACACTAATGCTGAACGTAGTAAATCCACTAAGGCCTATATTTAGTTCTTTGCAGGCGCACCGGTTTTATAGTCCTCCTATAGACAGGATATCGTTGCAATATCGTCTATAATAGCTGAATACTGTGTAATAAGCACTACTATTAAAGAGGGTATTGTATTAGCTAAATTAGCTACCGATTTGACACTCTCCCTGCTATAGAATAAAGATAACCCTGAAACGAATCTACTCCTGCTCTATTGTGACTCTGACAATACGATAAGAATTGTCACTAACAGTAAGTTAAGCACTAAAGTGTTATAGATTAATACTCGATATCTAGTGCGCGATTTAGTGAAAAAGAATCTTGTTGTATTAATCAACATTCCCAGCAAAAAGAATACAGCGGATATCTTAACGAAGGCAAAGCTATATAGTGTTTTTGAAGACGATCGTGATAAATTGCTATACATAACGAAGCCCCTAGACTATACGAATTGATTTCCTTTAGTGATTACTATATTTAACCAAATTGCAATCTTTTATATATTTTATGTTTACAAAATTGTTGATTTTGGATACTTTCCTGTATAATTTCCTACTATTGTTTGCTATCAAAAGATACCATTTCCTAAGCCTGTTTACTTGATTCTATCACCAAGAAGATTGTGTTCAAATTGCTTCTGTTATAAGAAAGTTTTGGTGAAATCTCGCGATCGTATATTTTAACTTCTTCGGCCTAGGCCCTGTAGGGGATGTGATAACTCGATCCCTTTGACCTCGATAGGGTTTGTAGGGTTTGTCGTCTTCTTTGGCCCTGTATAAAGCAGGCCGGGGTTTTCCTGTCAGGACTAGGCCTTGTTCCTTTCCTTTGTGCTTTAGGGCCTTATAGACCCTGCTCTGTTCCCTTCTGCTTCTTCTTCTTTTCCTAGTCGTCTTCGTCTTTATGTTCCTAGATAGACCAATTAACTTAGTCTCCCTCTCTCTCTCTTCGCTTCCTGTGCCAGCAGTGCCGTGGGCACTGTTAACACCTTATTCGCGATAAAGGCTTACAAAACACTAATCCTGTATTAATTCTAATAAACCTATTATAGAAGACCCCTTTAAAAAACTAGTCGATTACGTTAATAAATTAAAATACGTACAGAAGATAGGCAAGGTTAGCTAGCTAGCTATCAAAATACGCCCTGATATTACTTCGGCTATTTCTAAATTATAAAGGCGAAGTAGTTCCCTAAGGGAAGTAGATATATTAGCCTACAGAGACCTTTTACAAAACCTTACTGGTATAATTAACTTAAGAATCCTATTCGGAAGAGATCCTACGAAAGGCCTCGAAGGCTACGTTAATTCTTTATATAGTAATACAGAAGATAGTAAATCTACCGAAGCCTATATTTAGTTATTCGCAGGCGCCCCGATCTCCTAGTCTTCGAATAGACAGGAGATAGTAGCTATATCGTCTATAATAGCTGAATACTGCGCAATAATACCTACCCTAAAGGAAGGTATTTACCTAGCTAAGTTGTGCGCTAACCTTAGCCTAAGGGACCTATTGAATCAGGATAAGGATTTTGAAAGAAACACCCTATTACTACTTTACAGCGACTCCGACAACGCGATTATAACTGTCATGAATTCAAAGATTGCACCCAAAATGAATTAGATTAGCACTCGCTACTATTTGATACGCGATTGTATACAAAAGAATTTGATTACCCTACTTAACATACCTAGCAAAGCTAATCCCGCCGATATCCTGACAAAGGCGAAGCCCTACCCGGGTTTCAAAGAGAACAGAAGGGATTTACTATATATACGATCCCTAGTGATCTAAGTGCCCCTATTAGCCAAACCAGAATATTAAGCGAGTTAAGCGAGACGCGTTTAGATTAGATTGATTGACTAATTTTCCGCTATTCCTTTTGCTTTTTCTATACTAGCCCTGTAGGGGGTGTGATAGAGATCCGATAGGGATCTCCCTCGAGGGAATCCCCTAGTCAGGATTCTCCTAGAGGATGGTTCTAGCGCCAGGTTGTGTTCTGCTTCGGCCTATTTAGGCCTTCCCTTCCTTTGTTTCCTTTCTTCTATAGAGATAGTTCTCTATATATTCGAACTAGATTGTTCCTCTCTCTCCTGCTTCCTTGCGTAGTGGTGATAGATCGCTATCAAATTGGATAAAGGACAAGAGGCGTTTAATCTAATATAGCTACCTAGCTGCGTAGCTAATCGTAAGCAATTCGGCTTCGGTTATTAATATAGTGATAGTCTTCTACTTACGTGATTTCTATTCAATTAGGCCTTTAAAATGGTGTCAAGCTTGTTGTATTTAACTAGGGAAACAGGCAGTATTTATAACTTTGGGTACATAGCAGAATGTCAAGGAAAAAGACTGATAAAACTCCCAGAGTAACATAGGGTATACGAGAGTGTTAGGAAACTCGTTGTTCTTTCCATTTAATAAGATAGTTGAGAATCTTATTATCGTATTGTGTAGTGGTGGATATCCGATTGGTCCGATGCGTATTGCTTATCTATACGCTCAGTGCGGGGTGTCGCACATCCACATATTGACATTTTATTATCTATTCGCTCTCGAAATCCTTACAATACCTCCGGGAACCTATATTACTGCTTATCCTCTTCTAGATAATCTAGATTTTATAATAATTCTCTAGTGTATATACTATTTATATACTATGATCGTTAAGACGTAACTCTAGGCTTACCTTTCGCTGTTAAGTATATTCGCGATATTAAGGCTTCGGTTTTGTGTAAGTAGTATTCCGGCTACGCTTTAATATATATTCCTATAGGTTTCGCTAAGTTCTTTAGAGACAAAAGCTAATAACTCTATAGGCTATAACTACTATATTAGGAGATTACTAGGACTTAAATCTTATATTTATTGGGTGATTCTGCTGGCACGACATCAAAATTCTGGAGGCACGACATTTTGCCTGATTTCTGCCTGATTTTTGCCAAGCCTTACATACCTTACAATTACTAATTTTACCACCCACTTTCTTCTTATACACACATCCTTTCCTCCCTCTATTCTTTCTTCTACTACTAGGCCTATCACATGACCTTCTACTAGCCCTACTATAATCACATTCCCTTAAATATATTCAGGCTATACACCGGGGGGTACACGACTATTTTTCGCACCCCCCTAAGTACCCGAAATCTTGATATTTTTCGGTCGGATCTTTTATATCTTTTAATCCGATAGCTAATTCTACCTAAATATCATATAATATCCTATAATTATCACGTGGAAGACCCTGATCCTATAGGGTTAGGTTAAGCCTGGATTTTTTTGATGGGGGATACCAAGGCTAAGGCCTGCGGGTAGGCTAAAGGATATGTGTGTGTAAGAAGAAAGAGGGGGTGGTTGAATTGGTAATTGTAAGGTATGTAAGGCTTGGCAAAAATCAGGCAGAAATCAGGCAAAATGTCGTGCCTCCAGAATTTTGATGTCGTGCCAGCAGAATCACCCTATTTATATAGGCTTAGCGGGTATTCTAGACAGTCGACCTAGCTGATTCGGAGTAATTTATAGAGTAGCTATATCTCTTAGAGGTCTATCAAAAGGTCGCTAAATTTATAAAGGAACTAGTGTACTACTTTAACGTTTTAAAGTAGGCTTACTATAAGGAGTATTAATTAACTAGGAATAAGGTATATATTAAGTTATAGTTTATAGATTATAGGTTTTAGTATATTTTAACTATAATTTCGCTAGTAAAACTATACTAACTATAACGCGTTTCTTATAGCCTATTACTTTAAGCTTCCCTCTATTCCTGCTCTTAATCCTCTTAATATTGAGGAGGAGAAGGCTATATAATTCTTTAAGTAGCTCCTTTACTTACTTCCTGGGGATAATAGATATTGTTACGGGTTAGACCCGCTTCTTACTATATAGCCCTGCCACATAGCCTTCCCTGCACGTTCCGTTCTGCTACCGCCCTGTCTGCTTACTTCTATTGTTATTCCGCTTGATCCACTCCTTCTCTTCTCCAAGCTTTTTGTAAACAGTATATTAGCCTAGTTAGATTGAATCAAGTCTTGCTTTATGTAAGGATATACTCTATAAGTCAGGATAGAGAGGCCTGTCAATCAGGTAGGAGAAATGGAGCTAAGTTAATAGTGTAGAAAGGTCAAAGACTGTTTCTTGAGGATTGTAAAACCTCTTCAATATAGGTTAATTTATATACAGTCTCATCGCTCAAACAGGAAGGAGATGTATCCTCGGTAGGGAAATGGGAGCGGGGTGAAACATAAGGCTTGTGTAACCTCTGTTAAGGGTGTTCCCTGTAGGAGTTCGTACACGTACTAATACCGAAGCCCTAGCGAGCCTCTATAGAAAGCCTGCCGGCTTATCAGGTCCGGGAAGCCTGATGCATTAATATATAGGGAAGGCCTGCCGGCTTATCAGGCCCGGGAAGCCTGAGGCACTAACACTTAGGAATAACCTTATGTCAGGATATATTATAACACTATACTAGATTAAGTACCTATTCTCCTTTATCTAATTTAACCCTAACTAGTTAGATATAATTTAATATAATAATAAGTAAACTATTAATCTACTTATATAAGAGAAATCCTCCTTCTAAACTAAGCTTTGTTATATAGATATTTATTAGCTTTAAATTCTTTAGGAAGTTTAAGCGAAACAGCTACGAGTCAAATAGATCAAATTAGCCGAAATACTAGTTAATAGACTTACTGTCGGATTTACGCCGTATGCATAAACCCTGGGGTGTGCTTAGAGGCGCATATAGGTCAATCGAATACCACGATTATGGAAGAGTGACGAAAGTGTAATAGAGGTAGGTCGGCAGCGAACAGGTTGAACAGTAGAGGGTCAACGCAGTTTAATCAGAATTGCCTTAAGCTCTATTAGTAAGTGAAAATAGTGTCAAACTTGTTGTATTTAACTAGGGAAACAGGCAGTATTTATGGTCAACATGTGTGTGTGTGCGTATTCCCGCAATAAGCGAGCGCATGCATACGCGCGCTAATGCAATCGGATGCATAAATCTGCATCCCTATACACCGCTTCATGATATACGATGCTAATTATCAACTACTGCATCAAATGGAAAAAGCAACGAGTTTCCTAACACTCTCGTATACCCCTATGTTATTCGGACTTTTATGACTCTTTTTCTGTGACATTCTGCCATGTACCCAAAGTTATAAATACTGCCTGTTTCCCTAGTTAAATTGAATAAGTTTGACACTATTTTCACTCACGAGTAGAGCTTAAGGAAATTCTGATTTAACTGTGTTGACCCTCTACTGTTCAACCTGTTCGCTGCCGACCTACCTCTATTGCACTTTCGTCTCTCTTCTATAATCGTGGTATTCGATCGACCTGTGTGCGCCTATAAGCACACTACACTAGGGTTTATACACACGGCGTAAATCCGACAGTTATAAGCCCGATCGCTGTAGCCCTTTGCTAAAGCTTTCGGATATCTCACTTTACCTTCACTTTCACCTTATCTTTCTATCACTTTCGTCTTATAAGTGATAGATTCAACTGAAATACAAGCTACCTAGCTTAAATATCCACTAAAAAGCTACGCACACTAGACCTCCTGGATTACTGCTATACAAGACTATGTAGTAGAAAACAGTGTAGCAATACGCCAATCCTGATCAACAACCTGCTACGCCGCCGCAGGAGCCGATAAAGCTATAGCTATCAGATATAGTTGATACAGACCAAAAGACCCCCTATACGCCTGATTAATCTTACACTAAATCAAATATCGATCTATAGAATCCTTCTTGACGAATACAATTCGTCTAGATCTGATTTTAAGCAATATATACGATTAATTCAATCACTTAAGTATAGTATAGCATTCAAGTATCTCTTACACCAGAAGGAAGAAGAATTATTAACGGCCTATTGCTACGCAATGCAATTATACAGCTACGTGCTATATTCGCTTGATCAGACTAATCAAAGAATTGCTAAATCCTACGCAATTAGGATACAATAAAACGCGAGAATCTACCAATCGATTTATCTGAACTAGCTATATAGGGCTAGAAATGGATTATCTGCTAATCAGAAGGAATTCAGGCTAATATCTCTCACTTCTAAGACCCTCTCGCTTTAGTCTACGACTTCCTCGAAGCTATTCAACTAAGCGACTAAGGCTTCTACACTTTCTAGTACAATACTATCCTTTAGGGCTTATAGCAGCCTATACTCACTAAACTAGTTAATCTCTTTGTTGACTAATATCAACTAATCGTATTGCCTAGCCGTAGGCGAATAGTACACTAGACCTATTAGGGCCGAAACCCTGATGACGAATACAACGAAAAGCTATCGAAACTAGGCCGAAAGGGTACCTATCTATATAAGGGTCCACTAAGCAACAGCGATCACGATTTCGATCAATATAGCTATATTAATCCACTAGTCAGACCGAATAATTGGAAGCCTAACAAGAAGGCCTAATAAGCTTTTAAAGAACGATACGAATTATTACCGAGATTCAAAACAGCCTATAATTATACAATCAAAAAGTATCAAAAATCAGACGAATTATCAACCGAAGAACTAACAGACGAATTAACTGATTCGACTAAATCAGCCAGCAGAAATGTACTTGCAGTATATATTCTAAAGGAATAAGCAAAAGATATCTTCCGAGACGATGATAGCAAAGCAATAAGTACAATTTAGATTCCTGCTAAGAAAAACGACACCTAATACTATAATACTAGAGCTTTAATCTATATTACGAATAACAGAGATCTACTGTCAAACTATACACTAACCGTTTCCTTAGTTATAGTTGGAAACACTGAGACCACAATCCTTGGATACAGAGAGCTTACAGTTACCCTAACGAAATCTCTTGACAGAACTACCTTTCCCTTAAAAAACGTTATATACTACCCAGGATTCTATATCAACCTAATCTCTGCTAAACGTGCTGCAAACGCTAGAATCTATCACAACGGTAGAAATTGTACGCTAGAAGAAGAAAATAGCACACTAATCTGTCAATTAAATACGAAATCAGGCATTTACTTAATTAAATAGGACGAATCAACTCTAACAGGGCACCCTACTGCTAATCACACTGCCCTATCTTCACCTATTGCTTACCTAGCCCTTACCACTGCTTCACATAATACTGCTTCACATAATACTGCTTCACATAATACTACTTCACACGATACTGCTTTATATAATGCTACTATACTATATCAGCAGATTACACAAGACCTAAGGGGTGGAACCTATATACACTCATTAAACACCACTATCAAAGAGATATCTTCGCTAATCAGCTATTCTAAAGTATACAAACTGGTCAATTCACTATATCAAGCCTCCCGATTACCTTTATACAATATCTTTCGGATCAATCACGATCACTAGGCGAATCGACCTCGAAAACCTCCTAAAAACTATATTAAATGCTTACCTTCTTTCTTATAAAGCCCTTTTATCCTATCTTTTCTGTTTTATCTTATTCAGCTCTCACTTTGATTTCATTCTGCCCTCACATCGAGAGCTAAGGGGGTATGTCAATATGTGTGTGTGCGTATCCCCGCAATAAGCGAGCGTATATATGCATGCGCGCGCTAATGCAATCGGATGCATAAATCTATATCTATATACACCGCTTTATGATATACGATGCTAATTATCAACTACTGCATCAAATAGAAAAAGCAACGAGTTTCCTAACACTCTCGTATGCCCCTATGTTATTTCGGACTTTCATAACTCTTTTCCTGTGACATTCTGCTATGTACCCAAAGTTATAAATACTGCCTGTTTCCCTAGTTAAATTGAATAAGCTTGACACTATTTTCACTCACGAGTAGAGCTCAAGGCAATTCTGATTAAACTGTGTTGACCTTCCACTGTTCAACCTGTTCGCTGCCGACCCACCTCTATTGCACTTTCTTCACTCTTCCATAATCGTGGTATTCGATCGACCTGTGTGCACCTACAAGCACACGCCTCAGGGTTTATGCACACGGCGTAAATCCGACAAATACGACGGAACGTACACGTGACGACGATCTTTAACGATTGACATCAACAACTTGCATATATGACGAAAGAGCTTCAACACTCTATTTCTCCTGATTTCTATGAGATTCTAGTCTGACGTATTGCCTCGATTTCATGAAGTTATAAATACTGCCTGTTTTCCATAGCTAGTTGAATCAAGTTTAATGATTGTGATGAAGTTGGAGTATTCTTCTATCATAAGTTAACTTCCGATTCTGAGCCGAATCGTACGACCTAACCTGACCTATACGATTCTTCGCTAATCGTATACTGATTTAACCAACAGTACACACTCGCTTGCTTGTGCACGCAGAAGGATTTATGCTGACCCCGTAAATCCGACAATTATCTATATTAATAGAACGCTAGCGGATTACTACTAAAAGGTCGGCGACGTACTATAGAAACTAATAGATACTAGCCTATAATATAATATTACGAAGTCGGAGTTCGAATAGGACTTAGTAAAATACCTTAGCTTTATCGTTAAAGCTATAAAGAGGATCTATATTAATCTAAAGAAGGTAGAGGCTATTAGAGTATAGGAGAGACTAAAGTCTATATAGGATATACAAAGCTTTATTAGATTCGTAAACTTCTACCGGCTGTTTATACCTAGATTTGTTAACCTTGTAGTACTATTAATATAGCTTATAAAGAAAGACGCTTTCTTTAAATAGGATAATAACTATTAACTAGCCTTTATAGAATTAAAGGAACTCTTTATAAATATATTAATCCTAGCCTACTTCGAAGAGGATCGTTAAATAGTTATAGAAACTAACGCCTCTAGCTAGGCTACTAGAGTAGTTCTATTATAATATAGGCCTAATAGATAACTATAGCTATATACCTATCTATCCTAAACGCTATCCCTAGTAAAATCGAACTATAAGATCTACAATAAGGAGCTTCTAGCGATTATATAAGCCCTACGTAAATAGAGACCGGAATTAAAGATAATACCCCGATTTACTATCGTAACAGACTATAAGAACCTTCGATACTTTAGTAAAGTATAATACCTTAACGAATAGTAGATGTACTAGGCAAACCTCTTAACAGAGTTCGATTTTAATCTCTATTATTACCTTAGTAAGCTTATAGTAAGACTAGACGCACTATTATAACAAAGCTAGGATACACTATAGAGTATTATTAGCAAAAGGCTATCGAATTGCTTCTAGTTCTACTTAAAAGGGTTAAGATTAAAATATAATAGCTAAACCGTTCATTAGCTAACGACTAACTTAATAAAGAGATTAACTTTAAGAGAAATATCCCTCTCTTTAAAGAAGAAGAGCTCTAAGTAGAATAAAAAAGGGTAAAGGCGTTTAACTTAATCTATTAATAAATTACCTACGCTTTACTAACAGAGGAGTAAAGAATCGCTACTAAAACAAATATCAAAATAAGTCTATTAAAGTACTATTTAGACGATTAAGGGGTACTCTATTTTAAATAAAAGGTTTAGATTCTTAATAACAAGGTTTTACGTATAGGGATTATATAGAAGATCTACGATTTATATATTATAGTATATCCTAGGTAAGACGCTACCTATTCGATACTATCTTAACGGTTCTTCTAGCTAGGAGTAGCGAAAGATATACAACGTTTCCTCCGGACTTATATAGTTTACAGACAAAGCTCTGTATAGCGAGATATAAAATATAGGTTATTAAAACTACTATTAATCCCCTAGCGAATCTAGGCCGAAATATTAGTAGACTTTATTACTAAGTTATTACCCTTTAGACCTATAGGAGTAACGAACTATACAGCAATAATAGACTAGTTAATAAAGGGGGCGACTGTTAGCACGACCCCAAAATTCTGGCGGCACGACTTAGGGCCTGATTTCTGCCTGATTTCTGCTAAGCCTTACATACCTTACAATTACTAATTTTACCACCCTCTTTCTTTATACACACACACATCGTTTCCTTCTTCTCTTCTATCTTCTACTACTAGGCCTATCACATAACCCCCTACCAGGCCTACTATAATCATATAACCTTAGGTATGTTCAGGCTATACACCGGGGGGTAGGGGGTAAACGACTTTTTTCGCACCCCCGAAGTACCCAAAACCTTGATATTTTTCGGTCGGATCTTTTACATCTTTTAATCTGATAGCTAGTTCTACCTAAATGTCATATAATATCCTAGAATTATCACGTGGAAGACGCTTACCCTATAGGGTTAGGTAAAGCCTGGATTTTTTTGATGGGAGATGCCAAGGCTAAGGCCTGCGGGTAAGCTAAAGGATATGTGTGTGTAAGAAGAAAGAGGGTGGTTGAATTAGTAATTGTAAGGCGTGAAAGGCTTGGCAAAAATCAGGCAGAAATCAGGCAAAATGTCGTGCCGCCAGCAAATTGATGTCGTGCCAGCAGTCATACCCTAATTAAACTTACTCCCGAAGGGACTAAAAATTCCTCGGTCTAACTAACTTAAATAGTAAGCGTAATTTCCGTCTCTCTCTCTCTCTCTCTCTCTCTCTCGATTCCCCGGCTACCTCTAGATATATATTCTCTTTCTTGTCTCCGGAATCTCTAGCTAGAGTTATGTAGCTAATTAATTAGCAGGACTACTTTTGTACTTCCTAAGATTGTTTATAGTCCCTCCCTAGTAATATACCTATATATATTACTTTTCGGTATCCTATTCTCGTGCGTATTCCGGAATTCGAGGCTAACCTTAAAGGCTTAGCTACAGAAACTCTTTATTAGTAAAGGCTATAAGTGGCTCCTTGTTACGATATACCTGATATAAGGTTATCTACAAATGCCGGTGCCTCGGGCTACCAGGATCCTAGTAAGCCGCTAAGCTTTCGGTAGAGGTTCACTAAGGCTTCGCTGCCAGTGCGTGTACAGACCTCTGCAAGGAGGGCCCTTATAGAAGTTACATAAGCCTCGTGTTTTCCCCCACTACCCTTACAGAAGAAGAACTCCTACTAGAATTTTAAAAAGCCTTAAGACAGCAGGAAGGCTTAGAAACCTTAAACTAATAAAAAACGCCTACGAAAGACTACCTAAACCCTATTAGGATAACAGGAAACGTAATCGGTACTATAACTATAGAAGTAAAAAGTAATACTCTAACAAATACCCTAATCCGCTGAAGGATAAAACTACTACTAGTACTATAAAATCTGCCCTATAGGGAAACAACAGCGAGACAGATTAGATCCTACGAATCCGCCTCCTCCTATAGTAGGAACTAGAACTTAACTTTATATCCTAGTTACTATCCGAAACGACCTCGAAACCTACACTAACCTTAATACTTATACTAAAGTCGATCTTATAAGCTTCGAATTTATTAAGAAGTATAAACTTAGCTAAGCGAAACTTATTATACCCCTTATCGACGCTATTAACGAACAAGCAACCCCTATATACAGAGTGTAGAATATACCCTTAAAAGCTACTGATTCTAGGGGTATAACCTACTAATTCACTCGCGTATACGTAGCTATCGACCGAGACAACTCGGAGCAGCCCACTCCCGAAGTGGTGAGACCGGGAGTACTATGTGCTATGTAGTGTATAGTATATTCCCCACTATTAAATCCTAATCATGCTATGTAAATTGAACATACCATATAGTACAGGAAGGTTCCAGGCAGCCAATCACAGGCGGGCAAATGCACATTATCCGGTTTGGCGGGGCTCGGATGGCTATCGGCCCGTCTGGCCTGACCTTTGTGGCGTGACTTTTGTGTTCCGGCTCTCGCCAGGAGTCCTTTCTTTTTTAACTCCCTCTTCACGAAATAGTCTTCTTCTTCTCTCAGCCTCTGGTTCATCTCTTATTCAAGACCAGCTGCGAACCACGATGTCTGTTTCTCCGCTTCCCCCCCCTGGGTGGTTGAATTATACTCTTTTGTGGAATTTGTCGCATATTGACCCTTTTTCTCCTAGGAATTCTACCGTGCTGCCCCCCAGCACCTATTGGGGCCAATATCAGGATATCGCCAAATCCAATACCCACCTGAGCGTGGCAGAGAGATTGTGGGTCGCATGGTATGCGTGGGTGCAGAATGATGTCCTGGCCACCGGCATCATGTCCTTCGCCATCCACGAGTTGTTCTACTTCGGCCGCTCTCTTCCGTGGGTCTTCATTGATAGCTTGGGTTTCTTCAATAGATACAAGATTCAAAATGTAAGTGGCAAGCCTAACACCTGGCACTAACCGAAATCAACCCAATTCCAGCCGCCATCGAAATTAACATTCTGCTTCAGAGCAAAGTACCTTCATTACGCGAGCAATGGGATTGCGCCAAGTTTGTGCTTCTGAGCCACTTCACCGTCGAACTTCCTCAAATCTGGTATGTTAATGCCCTCGACGGAGTGGTATTCTACCTGACGTTTGCCTCTCGGGCCCGATTAAGTAGTAACGGCTTCTTCTAGGCTTTTCCACCCAATGGCTCAGTTCTTCGGTCTATCAACATCGATTCCTTTTCCGTATCCCTGGACTATGGCATATCAGATTGCAATATTTTTTGTGACGGAGGACACTTGGCACTATTTTTTCCACCGAGCTCTTCATTGGGGTCCACTCTACAAGGCTATTCACAAAATTCACCATCAGTATTCCGCACCATTTGGTTTGGCCGCCGAATATGCTTCTCCTATTGAAGTGATGATTCTCGGCTTCGGGACCGTCAGCTCCCCGATCCTCTGGGCTGCTTTCACCGGTAACCTGCATATTCTCACTATGTATATCTGGATTGTATTGCGCTTGTTCCAGGCTATCGATGCCCACAGTGGCTACGAATTTCCTTGGAGTCTTCACCATTTCTTGCCTTTCTGGGCTGGTGCTGATCATCACGACCTCCACCATGAGAAATTCATTGGGAACTATTCAAGCAGCTTCCGCTGGTGGGACTACGTCCTTGACACCGAGTACACTCCGGATGCCCTGAAGCGCCGAAGAGGGAAAAAGGTGGAAGCAAAGAAGACACAATGATTTGGGCGTTGGCTCTGTCTAGAACTATTTACCTATTAGATTATAGCCTTTCTTATGGTACTGTTCAAGGGTTGATTTATCATGACTAGACTTAGCTATTCTTGAAACTAATTGGTCTTCTAAACATCGCTAAACTCATGCCGTAGCCGGGAGGTTCATGGCAAAATATGAAGCGGGCTGTCTCGATTAATATACAATTTGTGGCTCTGTGATGAGAACTGACTCTTCGAACAATTTTAGAAGAACGTCCATGGCGCGTCTATGAGTGCTAGGACATGATTGGTCCTCAGCTACTGTACGAAGACCGCGCCGATTCTCTTACTCACCCGGCCGTTGGAGCTTACGCGTTGTTCGCGCGGTCACATGACATGACGCCAAACCCGTGCTCAACCTAGCCTGGGAGGAACACTGCATAGAGGTTAGGCTACGTGTGTGTCGTCTGCCCCTTGAAACCCGCTTCCAATCTTGAGCATAAGTGATAAGTACTGCTTACCTTTGTGGTATTTCACATTGTTTACGTGTTTGACGTGTACGGCGGGAAATAGGGATCACCTTGCCAAATTTATTAATTGTAAGGATATACTCTATAAGTCAGGATAGAGGCCTGTCAATCAGGTAGGAGAAGGGACTAAGTCAATTGTTCAGAAAGGTCAAAGACTGTTTCTTAAGGATCGTAGAACCTCTTTAACATAGGTTAATTTATATACCGTCTCATCGCTCAAACAAGAAGGAGATATATCCTTAGTAGAAGGAGAGGAGCGGGGTCTTATGTAACCTCTGTCAAGGGTGTTCCCTGCAGGAGTTCGTATACGTACTGATCACGAGGCCCTAGCGAACCTCCACAGAAAGCCTGCCGGCTTATCAGGTCCGGGAAGCCTAAGGCACTAACACTTAGGAATAACCTTATACTAGGGTATATTATAACAATTATCCTCCCTCTAAGGATCGCTTGCCCTTAAGCGAGGTAAACAGACGTATAAACAATCATAAAGAGTAGCAGTCAAATAAGGAAGGAGCGTATAGGCTGAAAAAGGGAAGGTTAATACTAGGGGTTACCTAGTAGAGGGGCAAACAAAGGAAACGCGTTTCTTTATTAATATCGCTAATATTACCCTCTTCCTTTTTTTCTTCCTCCCTTATCCTCTTCTATCCCCTTTCTACACACCTTATTAACACGCACCCTTTCGCTATCGTTTTATTATCTATTCGCTCCCGAAAACCTTATAATACCTCCTAGAACCTATACTACTACTTATCCTCTTCTAAATAATCCTCTTTTTATAATAATTCTCTAATATATATACTATTTGCGTATAACGATCGCTAAGTAGGACGTAACTCTAGGCTTATCTTTCGCTATTAAGTGTATTCGCGATATTAAGGCTTTAGTTTCGTGTAAGTAGTATTCCGGCTACGCTTCGATATATATTCCTGTCAACATAAGTGGGTACATAAGCCCCCATGAGAGCTATCGAACGTGACAGAATGCGACGGAACGTACACGTGACGACGATCTTCAACGATTGACATCAACAACTTACACACATGACGAAAGAGCTTCAACACTCTATTTCTGCTGATTTCTATAAGATTCCACTCTTACGTATTGCCTCGATTTTATGAAGTTATAAATACTGCCTGTTTTCTATAGCTAAATTGAATCAAGTCTGACACTCTTTTGATCCACATAAGAGACTAAGGCCTACCTAATAGTGTAGCTCTAGTCTAATACTGTATGTTGCCTACCTGACTACTACCTATCTAAGACTGCTGACCCCCCTTTCCTGTGGATAGTCATTCTTCTATGATTGTGGGTTCTTGGCTGAATCGCACAATCACGATCCCGATCTGTTTAAGAGAGAGCTCTAGGCCTACCTGATTGTATAGTAGTCTAATACTGCACGCTGCCTACCTGACTACTATCAATCTAATACTGCCGACCCCCCTCCCTCTATCGCTTGACCCTTAACCTGACCTATACGATTCTTCGCCAATTATATACTGATTTGACCTACCGTGCACACTCGCTTGCTTGTGCACGCCGAAGGATTTATGCTGACCCCGTAAATCCGACAATTCCTATAGGTTTCGCTAAGTTCTTTAAAGATAAAGCTAATAATTCTATAGGCCGCGACTATAATACTAGGAGATTGCTAGGATCTAAATCTTGTATTCGCGTAGGCTTAGTAGGTATTTTAGATAGTTAACCCGGCTAATCTAGAATAGTTTATAGAGTAGCTATATCCCTTAGAGGTCCGCTAAAAGGTCGCTAAATTTATAAAGGAACTAGTATATTACTTCGATATTTCGGAATAGGCTTACTATAAGGAGTATTAGTTAACCGGGAATAAGGTATATATTAAGATATAGTTTATAGATTATAGGTTTTAGTATATTCTAACTATAATTTTACTAGTAAAACTATATTAACTATAATATATTCCTTATAGCTTATCGCTCTAAGCTTCCCTCTATTCTTACTCCTAGTCCTCTTAATATTAAGGAGGAGAAGGCTATATAGTTCTTTAAGTAACTCCTTCGCTTACTTCCTAGGGATAAGGGATATATTACTTAGACTCTTAAGAAAATAGGCCTTTTTCGATAATATTTCGTAGGTAATTCGCGAGGCCTAAGATAACCGGGATTCGGATAATAATAGTAATATTTCTATTAGCAGAGATAAGTTAGAGGAGTAGACTATAATCGATTTTCCTCTACCTCTAAAAGAAATTTAAGGGTTATCTTTTCCCTTCTCTTTACTTAGTAAAGCTAGGTACTTTTGTTATAGTTTCGGTAGCTATTCGTTACTTTTCCGGTAAGGATCTTTTATATAGATCTCCTTACTAATAATCTAGTTAGAGGTTACCCTTATAGCTTTTTCTATCTATATATTTTAGGGTAACCCTGCTAGCACAACACAAAATCCTAGCGGCACGACATTTCTGCCTGATTTCTGCCTGACTTTGCTAAGCCTTTTGTCGGATTTACGCCGTGTGCATAAACCCTGAGGCGTGTGCTTGTAGGCGCACACAGGTCGATCGAATACCACGATTATGGAAGAGTGACGAAAGTGCAATAGAGGTGGGTCGGCAGCGAACAGGTTGAACAGTGGAGGGTCAACACAGTTAAATCAGAATTGCCTTGAGCTCTATTGGTGAGTGAAAATAGTGTCAAACTTGTTGTATTTAACTAGGGAAACAGGCAGTATTTATAACTTTAGGTATATAGCAGAATGTCAAGAAAAAAGACTGATAAAACTCTCAGAGTAATATAGGGGATACGAGAGTGTTAGGAAACTCGTTGTTCTTTCCATTTAATAAGATAGTTGATATCTTATTATCGTATCGTGTAGTGGTGGATATCCGATTGGTCCGATGTGTATTGCTTATCTATACGCTCAGTGCAGGGTATCGCACATCCACATATTGACACACCCCCTTAGCTCTCGATGTGAGGGTAAAGTGAGAGCTGAATAAGATAAAACAGAGGAAGAAGGGAAGAAAGGGTCCTTCTATTGAATAGGGAGGATTTCCATACCTAGCTGTTAAACGAAAACGGTATGTTTTTCGGCAGAAAAGCGCTTAATAAGTCTATCAGCTAGTATTTCGGCTGATTTGATCCATTCAATTCGCAGCCGTTTCGCCTGAACTTCCTGGCGAATCCAAAGTTAATAAATATCAACGTAGCGAAGCTTGGTTTAGAAAGAGGATTTCTCTCGTATAAGCAGGTTAACTGTCTGCTTATTGTTACATTGAATTGTATCTAATTAGTTAGGGTCAAATTGGATAAAGGAAAAGAGGTGTTTAATCCAATATAGCTACTTAGCTGTATAGCTAATCGCAAGCAATTCGGCCTCGGTTGTTAACGTAGTGATAGTCTTCTGCTTACGCGATTTCTATTCAATTGGGCCTCTAAATAGGCAGAAGATAAATCCTTCAGAGCTCTTTCGATCAGGATTATCGGTAAAGCTTGTATCTAAGGCAGCAGTGAAGATAGAAGCTCTTATTTCACTATCGAAACAGAGGGAAAGGTATTTTGTCTGATATAGGTAGGAAATCAGATGATTAACAGCTTCTAAGTGCTTCTCGTTGCAGCGAGTAAGCGATTTTGCTAGTAATTGGTTAGCGAATACAGTATCCGGCCGGGTCTAAACAGCAGGGAATAAGGTTAATCTATATTCTTGTTAATATAGCTTAACGTACTTCGGATTGATTAGTTCTAACAAGACTGGATTAAGTTTTTAGGTGATTAGTAGTGGTGTGTTAATAGGCTTATTGTTGTTTAGCAGGTTAAATCGGGCAGCTATCTTTTCAATATACGCTGCTTGATTAAGCTAGGTCTTTCGTTTCAATCGGTCTCGTACAATCCGAATACTAATAAATTGGGTTAATTCGCTGTAGTCTTTCATTTCAAATCGTTATAAGAGAAGGTCTTTGATTTGCTGAGCGTATGTGCTCTTACTTCGATGATAGGCAGCAAGGAAATCGTTAACGAATACTATAATAACTATACGATTATTAGTGTAAAGAGTAGGGTTATCAGGGTACGATTGAAATCTAAGTGAGAGAAGTATCTCTTTAATATTATCTTCCTATCTCTTACTAGCGATTCGTAGACTATATACTGCTTTGTGTAGGCGAAGAATCGTCGATTTCTTGCCTAATCTAGGTGGATATTAGTAGTAAACTTCTTCTTTTAGCGAGCTATTCAGGAACGTATTGACTGTATCTATCTAAAAGGTTTCAAGGTTATATTGTGTGATAATCGCAATCAGTGTGCGAAAGGTTCTAGCAGCAAGGGTATTAGTGCGAGCGTCTTGATCGTCAGGGATTTGGGTGTTACCTCGTACGCATAGGCGTGCTTTGAATCGTGTAAGGTAGCCTGATTTATCTGATTTATAGGCAAATACCTATCTTATTGGGATTAATTAGTGGCGAGGATACTCTGATTAGTCTAAACCTTTACAATTCGTCTGATGTATATGTGTGATAAGGTTTGTATTAATTAGTTCAAATGTATATATATCTAGTAGCTTGTTGAATTCAATTTGTATAGCTTGACGAAATTAGCTTTCGAAAGGGTAGCTAACTAGGTGATAATAGCTAGAAGGTGGTGGAGGAATTGATGAAATCAGCACCTTTAGTTGCTTGCTTTAGTCTAGCAGGAAGGCCTGCGTAAGTGAAGTAAGGTTGATGTAAGGGCGTTTAACTTTATTTAGGTCTCAGCTAGTATCTAAATCGGATCGTTGTTGCTTTAGTATAGATAGGGGTTCGTAGCCGGAAGGGTCGAAGTTAGTGTTATTAATTAGCACAAAAGGCTATATCTAGCTAGATTGGCTAGTATTATCGATAGAATTAGATTGGTCTGATTGGTCGAATTCGTCTGCTTTTAGATTAAGTAGAGGAGTATACGGTTGGTCTCTAAGGATTTCGTTGTCTAGCTTATTCGAATTAGAAGTAAGCTAAATGTAAGGTGAAAGTGAGGTTTTAGTAGGTTACGAGGGTGTAGCAGGATCTATATTAGCTGTTGTACTAGGGCTTCCACCCCTAGATCGTGCTATATCGTCTGTTCGATATCGTTAAGGATCTTCAGCGTTTCTTTATCATCGAGTGTATCAATCGGCTATGATAGGTCTTCTTTATAGACGCGAATCCTTTGATTAGGCAATAAGGAATCGTAGAATTCGTTTTCGTTAAATTATACGTCTCGTGCACGAATCACTCGACGATTAGAGGGTATCTAAATTCGCTAAATATTGTGTGCTTTATAGCCTACTAGATAGCCGATAGCCGCGCGTAGCGCTAGCTTAGCTAGTCTAGGAAGCTTATTAATACGTATATACACTTTATATCCGAAGATTCGTATATTTGAAAGGTTAGGTTTGGCTTGTAGCTAATATAGGGTATTGTCGCCTAGATAGGCTACAAGTGCTTTATATAGCGAT
Organism: Penicillium subrubescens; assembly: GCF_028828155.1. Taxonomy (NCBI): domain Eukaryota; kingdom Fungi; phylum Ascomycota; class Eurotiomycetes; order Eurotiales; family Aspergillaceae; genus Penicillium; species Penicillium subrubescens. The sequence continues at coordinate 3,477,161 of NW_026643157.1, read as the reverse complement.
TGCTAGTTGATTGAGCGGTGCGGTATACGATTTTGAATATAAATAGCTGTCTTAGCTGCCTCAGGCTAAAGATAGCTTAGTAGGTTTGCATTAATCGTTATCTGCCTAGCTATCTTTGATATTAATGCACTATATCGTTCAGTATAGCCATTTTGATTAGGCTGATAGGGCGGAGTAGTCTCTAGCTTGATTCCGCGAGCGGTTGCTTGCTGATTGAAGAAGTCGGATAGTGCTTTTTCGTTATCTGAATACACTATAAGGACGCTTAGGTTGAATTGGTTTCGTACGAAATCGATTTAATCGGAAAGGGATTATGTTGAATTAGTCTTCGAAGAAAGGTCTTACGCTAGCTAATATTTAGTTATAGGATCGACCGAATATAATAGGTAGGAAGTCTTCGTGAGCGATTACTCGAAGTAAATAAGGTCCTAGTGCAGAGATTCGAACAGTCGATTATATCGTATTAGTAATCGAGAGACTTAACGTAGTGAATTAGCTAGTTTATATACTTCGCAATAACTAATAGGCGAAGATATATCTTTGATTATAACGTTTGATATATGCTCTAGTAGGCGTGATATAATATCGTGGCTAATATAGCCTAGTCTTCGGTGCTACTAATTAATCGTGCTATTAAGTTGTTTCTTTGTATATAAAGATAGCACAATTTTGCTAAATTAGTTAGTAAGGGGAGATATATAATTGTGTGTAGCATAAGTAAGAGATAAGTAAGAGATAGGTGAAGGAAGAGAGATATAATTAGTAGTGTAGCGCCCTATATCTATTACTTTATCCTATTTGATCAGATAAATACCTGATTTCGTACTCAATTAGCAAATTAGTGTTCCATTACCCTCTTCTAGAGTAGAATTCTTGCTATTATAATAGATTCCAGCGCTTACAGCACGTTCTACTGATATAAGGTTGATATAGAATCCAGGGCAGTATACGATATACTTTAAAGGAAAGGTGCTTCTATTAAGAGATTTTGTTGGGGTAACTATAAGCTCTCCGTAGCTAAGGATTGTAGTCTTAGTATTTCCTACTATAACAGAGGAAACGACTAGCCTATAGTTTGATAGTAGATCTCTGTTGTTCGTGATATAGATTAATACTCCGGTATTATAGTACTATATATCGTTTTTCTTAGTAGAGACCTAAATTATACTTATTGCCTTACTATCGTTGCTTCGGAAGATATTATTGGTTTGCTCTCTCGGAATATATACTGAAAATATATCTCTTTTAGTCGATTCAGGCGATTCGTCTGATTCGGCTATTTCGTCTGATTCAGATTTATCTGATTTTTGATGTTTTTTGATTGTATACTAGTAGGCCTTCTTAAATCCTAGTGAGTATTTATATCGTTGTTTGAATGCTTGCTAGGCCTTTCTGCTAGGCTTCTAATCCTTTAGCCTAACTAGCTAGTTGATATAGCTGTATTAATCAAAATCGTGATAGCTGTTGCTTAGTGGACCCTTGTATAGGTAGGTGCCCTTACCCTTTCGGCCCGGTTTCGTTGGTGTTTCGTTTGATTCCGGTTCTTTATCAGGGTTTCGGCCCTAATAGGTTTAGTGTGCAATCTGTCGCCTATTGTGTGTAGACAGTATAATTAGTCGATGTTGTTCAACGAAGAGATTAACTAATTCAGTGAGTATAGGCTGCTGTAAGCCCTGAAGGATTGTATTACACTAGAATGTATAGAAGCCTTAGTCGCTTAGTTAAATAGCCTCTAGGAAGTCGTAGACTAAAGCGAGAGGGTCTTAGAAGTAAGAGATATTAGCCTAACTTCCTTGTGATTTGTAAATAATCTACCTTTAGCCCTATATAGTAAGTTAAGAGGATTTAGATAGTAGCGCTTAGCGCTTAATTTTATCCTAATTACGCAGGATTTACCGATTCTTCGATTAGTCTAATCGGGCGAATATAGCGCGTAGCTGTATAATTGCGTCGCGTAATAATAGGCCGTTGATTATCTTTCTCCCCTTAGGTATAAGAGATAATTGAATACCTTGCTTAAGAGACTGAATTAATCGTATATATTACTTAAAATCAGACCTAGACGAATTGTATTCGTCAAGAAGGATTCTATAGATAGATACTTAATTTAGTATAAGATTAATTAGGCGTGTAGGTAAGGGTTTATTAGATATAAAGGTATTAGACAGCTACCTAGCTATATCAGATATCTGTGGCTTTATCGGTTCCTGCGGCGGCGTAGCAGGCGGTTAATCAGGATTAGTGTATTGCTATACACTGTTTTCTACTGTATAGTCTTGTATAGCAGTAATCCAAGAGGTCTAGTGTACATAGCTTTTTAGTAGATATTTAAGCTAGGTAGCTTGTAGATCGGTTAAATCTATCACTTGTAAGATATAAGTGATAGAAAGGTAAGGTGAAAGTGAAGGTAAAGTGAGATATCCGAAAGCTTTAGCAAAGGGCTGCGGCAATCGGGCTTATAACTATCGGATTTACGCCGTGTGTATAAACCCTAAGGCGTGTGCTTGTAGGCGCACACAGGTCGATCGAATACCACGATTATAGAAGAGTGACGAAAGTGCAATAGAGGTGGGTCAGCAGCGAACAGGTTGAATAGTAGAGGGTTAACATAGTTAAATCAGAATTGCCTTAAGCTCTATTAGTGAGTGAAAATGGTGTCAAACTTGTTGTATTTAACTAGGGAAACAGGCAGTATTTATAACTTTGGGTATATAGCAGAATGTCAAGAAAAAAGACTGATAAAACTCTCAGAGTAACATAGGGGATACGAGAGTGTTAGGAAACTCGTTGTTCTTTCCATTTGATAAGATAGTTGATATCTTATCATCGTATCGTGTAGTGGTGGATATCCGATTGGTCCGATGTGTATTGCTTATCTACACGCTCAGTGCGGGGTATCGCACATCCACATGTTGACACCTTTTATACCTTACAATTACTAATTTAACCACCCTCTTTCTTCTTACACACACAAATCCTTTAGCCTACCCGCAGGCCTTAGCCTTAGCATCCCCTATCCAAAAAAATCCAGGCTTAACCTAACCCTATAGGGTAAGCGTCTTCCACGTGATAATTCTAGGATATTATATGACATTTAGGTAGAATTAGCTATCGGATTAAAAGATATAAAAGATCCGACCGAAAATTATCAAGATTTCGGGTACTTAGGGGGATGCGAAAAAAATCGTGTACCCCCCCTACCCCCTAGTGTATAGCCCTAATATATTTAAGGTTATATAATTATAGTAGGGCTAGTAGGAGGTTATGTGATATGCCTATAGTAGTAGAAGATAGAAGAGTAGAAGAAAAGGATACCTGTATATAAGAAGAAAGAGGGTGGTTGAATTGGTAATTGTAAGGTGTGAAAGGCTTGGCAAAAGTCAGGTAGAAATCAGGCAGAAATGTCGTGCCGCTAGGATTTTGTGTCGTGCTAGTAGGGTTACCTATATTTTACTAGCTTTCGCTAGGGATTTAGTATATTTTTATTACTTTTTTCTGGTAATTAGGGAATCCTTTACTCTTTTTTATTTCGAGTAAGATTATATTACTTCTATAGCGTTTTTTATATCTTTATAATAGACCTATTAATTATATTTTAAGGGCTAACTCTTCTATTTAACAAGGAAGTAGGTTTCTCCTTCGATTAGCTTCTTATTATATACTTCTTTTACTTTATACTTATCCTCTTCCTCGAGTTTAGGTATTAGTAAGGGTTTATTATCCTTTCTATAGAGATTCTGCTATAGCTTAAGTAGTAAGCTTATTCTTTAATAGTCTATAAGACTTAAAAGGGCCTAATAAAGTAAGGAGCTAGTTTTCTGCTTCCTTTTAACCTTAAGCTCCTTATTAATAAGCTAATAAGATCTCTCTTCTTAAACTATATAGGAATATAATCCTTATTATAGTGTTTCGTGATAGTTTTACTTACCTTTCGCTAGTATTCCTATAGCTTTTAACAGAGCGCTTTAAGTTTCTTAATTTATATAGATATTACTAGGACCTCTATATAGGAAGTTTTACCCTCGAAATATTAACAGAAATCTAGTAAGTAGCCTATTAATACTTAGAATAGAGAGACACTAGTTATTATATTCGCTACGTTATTATATACAAACTTAGTAGATCTAAGGAGGTTCGGCTATATAACTTAGTTATTAGCTACGAAATATTAAAGATAATATTCGAGTATTTAGTTTATACGCTCTATTTAATTATTAGTTTAAGGGTAAAATACTATTAAAGCCTTAGGTATACTTAGGTAAGGTAGTATAGATTTAACTAAAACTTACTAGTAAATAAGGACCCCTGGTCTAAAATAATACCTTTAAGTAGTCTAAAGTATAGTTTTAAGATCCCGGGACCCCGGAACCTTTTTCCTAAGGCTTCCACTCGGCCAAGGCCGGACAACAGCAAGCGGCCTCCTCCTTCCTACCACTTCCGCGCACGTAATCCTACCCTCAGCAATATACTATATATTTAGTTCTACGTTAGGAGACAATAAAACCTTATACACCCTTTACCCTATCATAGATTATATATAGTAGCAAACCCTTAAACGGAGTTGGTCCTTTGCGACCGCCTACTAGGAGGAAGCTTATATTCTATTTAGGGCCCTCCTAGAAGATCGATCCCCCCTAATTCACGAAGGGGCAAAACAAAACTAGAAGCTCTCGCCTTAGAGCTTTAAGATAGCCTAGTAAGGCTAACCGCTGAAAAAGTCTCGAGATCTAGGAGTAGGCAATAGATTTAACCCCTAAACCTAGACAGAAGCTTACTTCCGCGATTAGGGCCGATCGGTAACGAAAATCCGACCTAGACCCTTATTAGCTCTACTAAAGTTATTAAACAGGCGGAACACTAGTAGATACCCTATTAGGAAACTCTAGTTTCTAAGTGTATCCTTCCGATCAGGACAATCCTTACTTTATATAAGGATAAGCGAAATCGGAAGTAAAACTTCGAGCAAAGGAAAATACTTCCCTCTTACGGACTGTAGTAAAGTAACAATTCCGCGAACTTTTAACGTAAATTTTTAACGATATCTAATATAGAGTATATAATTAATACCCTAAGTAAGCTAATATAAGGCCCTGCTAGTTAAGACCCTATTGTTACGCGTAGCCGACTGGTCACTCTGAGTTAGAATGTCCACGGGTTATACTTACCTGATTCCAACTGCGGATTCCAAGAGTAGCTCGCAACCGTACCGATGCTATACAAGCCTTACGTCGGGTTCGGGTCCTGTTAAGTATCTTGCAGAACGTGCCAGAAGTGCGCGCTAAGTAAGTCAATCACTAAGTGTCACCACTAAGCGAATCCCCTACTTATAGGTTAGGTTGTCTTAAAGGTAAACTGTAAAGTGCAAAGTACTAAAGGTAGTAACCAAGTAACAATATAAGATTGATCGCGAAGAACTAAATACATAGTGCTGAATAAGTGTCCTTTATATATCCAGTCTATCCGATCCCTAGCTATACTAGGTTATAGCCTTAGCTATACTCAGGTTAGACCCTTAAGTATAATCCGATTATATAATATAATACTTCCCTTATACCCTAGGATATAATAGGTTACGTAATCGTTAGGCTTCCTGATAACGTAATAATTATACCTTATAACGTTATCTAATCCTAATCCTTGCTAACTAATCTAAGTTAATTAGATATTAGTGTTCCCTTCCCCTATATTAGCGCTATTACGTAAGAGTCTCGTAATATTATCCCCTCCTTCTGTAGGTCTTTATCCTTAAAGATTCGTTAAATAGTGCGCTTGCTCCCTAGGTATATTTTTTTCGTTTTCCCTTCCTATATTATTATCCCCTTATAGCAGTACTAACTATATCTTTAAAGGCGTCTATTAAAAAGAACTGCCTATATTATCGTATTAAGAAGGAGGGTTATTATATTATTTCCCCCTACAATCGTTACGTTTATCTTTATAAGTCTTACGTTAAGTCTAAGTCGTCCGATTATTATAGTAAGTATATTCGTACTAGAAATTCGAAGTGCGTAATATTAAAACCGACTTATTCGGATACTAAATAGTAGTAGTTAGTGAAAATACAAGAAGAGATTACTGAAGTACGTTATTAAGCCCTAATTACGAGTTAAGAGGCTATAGCTAAAGTTATATATCTTAAGCGCTATAAGGCCCTTCTTCGGAGTCGTACTAGTGATTTTATTACTTATAATTATAAAGAAATTGCTAAGCTAGAAGAGCTTAAGCGTTACGAAAAGGAAGAGTTCGAGCGTCTTAAGCGAGAGTGCCTTAAATTTAAGCGAAAGGAGCGTAAAGCAGAGAGTACCTATACTATAGTCGATATTCCCTAATCTACTAGGCCTAATAGTCTAGTTCTTATAGCGACGTTAGAGGATCCTACTCTAACTTAGTTATTAAATAATCCGTTATTCTCCTAGGCCGACCTAGACGCTTCCTTATTATTAGGTTCTCTTATAAGAGCCTATTCTTCTGCTAGTAGAACTATCGAATTAACTAGTAGTAGCCCCCTAGGTTCTCGATAGGTTCCTACGTGTTTTCTAAGGTACTATACCCTTTCTATTTAATAAGATAATAGGGTTTTCCGCTAATCTTATCTATATCTAGAATTTATTCGACCTTATATTCGTTCTCTATTTCTTCTTCGATTTCTATATTAGTAGCGATTTCAGCGTTCTTAGGTGCTTTTTCTAATAGTAAGACGTAAAATATTATATAAATATATTATATACTATTAGGTAGCTTTAAACAGTAATTAAGCAGTCCTGTTTTTTCTGTAATTTTAAATAGTCCTAATTTAAGGTAGTCGAGTTTTGCGCTAGGTTACCTAATACAAACGTTTCGTTATAAGAGGTAAACTTTCTCCCTCTTTTAAAAATCCGGCGCCTCCTAGCGCAATTAGTCGTAGTAGAACTTTATATATATATTAAGGAATTCGATATCCCTTAATAACTAGAGATATAGCTATTTTAGACTAGTTACTAGTAGCCGGGACAACTCTGTAAGTAGTTATCTTTTAATTAGTTCTCTAATAATAGTAGGATTAAACCTATAATTTACGAAGAATAGTATTTCCTTTGTTATTATATATATTATATTGTTATATACAAATTGTACTATAGGTAGTAATTCTATCTAGTCGTCTTATTAGAAGTTTATATAGTATTATAGGTATTATTTTAGAGTCTAATTAACTCGTTTAATCTATCTGTTAGTTTACGGGTAGTACGTAGTAGAGAGTCTATACTTAATATTAAGTTAGTCTGTAAGTAATTACTATATATTAGATATAAATAGTTTATCTCTATCCGAGGTAATCTTACTTAGTATACTATAATTAGTAAATACGTATCTAAGTAATAAGTTCGCTATTTGTTATACGTTAATAGTTTCTGTTATTAGGATTATATATACGTATTTAGTTAGTCGGTCGATAACTATTATAATTATATTGTTACCCTCTGAAACGGGTAGTTTCGTAATAAAATCTATTATAATCTATTCTTATAGTTACTTAAGCACTTCCGCTAATTCTATTTCTCTGTATAGTATATATTATAATAACTTATTTCGTTAGTATAAATCGTACTATCGAATATAGTTTTTAACTTTTCTATATAGTGCTAGGATATAGTAATTCTGTGTGATTTTTTCGATAGTTTTCTCGATTCTTAAGTGTTCTTGTATTAGTTCGTTATAGTAGAGTCAGATAATTTTATTTTAGAGGTCCCTAGGGACGTATAATAAGCTATAAATATAGACTAAGCTATCTTTTATTAGCGTAGTGCTATTTCCTAGGATCTTTTATAGTAATTCGTCGTTAGTAATAGACCTTCGAATCCTTTCTGTCTATTCGTTGTTTTGTAATTCGCTAGTTACTATAAGTATCTAGTAATTATAAACAATATTACCTTCTTTATCTGTTGCGAGGATAGCAGGTACTATCTCCTTAGTCTTAAGTTCGTAGTCCGGTTATTAACTTAACGCGTCTGCTACTATATTCTTAGTCCCTTTATAGTATATAATCTTAAAGTTGTATTAGGCTAATATTTCTGCCTATCTAGCTTATCGTTATATAAGTTTCTTTATTATCGTAAAATAGGTAAGGTTATAGTAATCTATCCTAACGATTATAGTGTACTTAGCTCCCTCTAAGTATACTCTCTATATCTAGAATATTAACACTATAGTTAATAGTTCCTTATTATAGATATCGTAGTTTAGCTCTACTAGGATTATCTTTCGTAATTAGAAAGCAATAGGTCTAAGTTTATTATCTTATCTTAATTATATAAGTTAAGCCTTAAGTACGAAATCTGATACGTCGGTTTCTATAATAATTAGTGTATCGTAATTAAATATTATAATAATCGCTTCTCCTACCTTTTTATTATATATTTCCTTAAGCGTAGTAAATAATTTTTCCGCTTTATCGTCTTATTTAAATAGTACCCTTTTTTTAGTAAATTAGTAGAGTCCTACTATATATTTTAAGTATTACAGTACTAACTTATAATAGTAATTAGCAAGTCCGAGGAAGCTCTGTATATCTTTAACGTACGTTAGCGTTAGCTACTTAAGTATACTTTTAACTTTGTCTTATTCTATTCTAAGCCTATTAGGACTAATAGTGTATCCGAGAAAGCTTATTTTTTATATATAGAACTCGTATTTCTTAAGCTTAAGCGTAACCTTTACTTCCTTTAATTGTTATAATACCTTTTTATTATACTCGATATATTCCGCTTCTGTCTTAAAGAATATAAGGATATTGTCGAGGTATACAATAACGAATTTATTAAGGTATCTGTTTAAAATAGTAAAGATAAATTGTTAAAATAATATAGGTATATTAATAAGTCCGAATAGTATAACCTTATATTTAAAATATTTAAACTTAGTTCTAAATACTATTTTCTATTTATCTCCTTCCTTAATTCTAAGTTAATTATATATATTAGTAATATCGTACTTACTAAAATATTTCGCTCCTTAAATAACGTCTTAAATTTCGTTAATTAGTAGTAATAGGTACCGGTCCTTAATAGTGATATTATTAAGTTATTAGTAGTTAACGTATATTTTAAGTTCTTCTCCTTTCTTTAAAATAAACAGAATTAGATATCCTACTAAGGATTTCGAATATCTAATATTTCCCTTTTTAAGGTTATCCTTAATATATTCCTCTAGTACTACTAATTCTTTTTATAATAGTAGGTAGATTAGTATAAACTTCGGTTCCTAGCTATCCTTAATTTTAATTTTATAGTTAAATAGGCTATACTCTAGTAGCTTCCTATCTAATAGTAGTATAAATATATCCTAGAACTTATTATATTCTTTAGGGATTCTGTATTCCTCTTCTAGCGCTTCTATAATATAAAGGGTTATTCTATCTTTATAAACAAAGACGTATTCTTCTAATTCTTAGTTAATTATATCTAGCCGCTATTTAGCTATAGTAATATTTCTAATATCGGTTATTCTCCTATTAGGCCTACCTCTTAGCCGAAAACTCCTCTTAAGTTCTTCTTTGTAAGGGCTTCCTTAAGTACCTACTACCCTAGGGCTAAGTCTCTCTAGCGTATTTAGTTTATATCTAATCTACCTCTCGCTTATTTATTAATAATCGTATCTATCGAAAAGTATATTTCCTGCCTACTAGTTTATTACAGGATTATACTACTTTAGCTAAGGTACTCTTAAGATAACGTTATATTCGCTTAAGAGGGTTATATTAAAATTAATAACTTCGAAGTAATTTCTGATAACTATTAGTAGTAGTCCGCTTTTGTAGGTAATTCCTAGTTTAAGGCTTTCCCTATTAAGCCTAATAATAGGTATAACCTTTAGTTTAGCTACTCCTTAGATTTTATAGCGGTTATAGTAAGCTAGGCTTATAAAATTACTAGCTACTCCTAAGTCGATTATTACTATAGTTAGTTAGAGTATAATATTAGCTTTAACTCTTATATACTATCCTTATACCGTCGTAGCGAGGTGCTATTATTCGGTATTTATCCTTTAGTTTCTATATTAAAGTCCTGTATATTCTAGTCTCTAGTCTAGTTTCCTTTCCTATCGTAGCGGTTTTAGTTCTAGGCTTCGTTCGATCTTACCTATATAATATATTATATAATTATTATCGTAATATCCCGATATAGTCCTTAGATTATATTCGGGGTATTATATATATCCTTTATATATATACCTTTTACTATTATAAGGGTATTATCCTTCTAATAATAATTTATTACTTACCTCCTAAACTTTATTAAGGATATCGATAAGCTCTCGTAGCGAGTTAGCTAGTAGGAGATTAATCTTAACTAATCCTTATACCTAGAGTACCTAATTTAGGTATTTAATAATTAGGTTATTATTAGGGTCTTCTTAAGGCTATATAGTAATATCTATACCTAGGAGCTAGGGTAGAGTTTCTAGGATCTTTAGGGTTCCTAGAATCTCGATTAGTGTTTTTAGGATCCCTATTCCCTAATCCTAGGAGTTATCGGATAGTTCCTATAAGTTAGTAGTGTTTTAAGGACTGTACTAGGTCTACCCTTAACTCTTAATATTTTCCTAGTCTATTTCGGGAAAGTTCGTTACGTGCTCTGCGCTGCTTAGGCTATAGTATTCGGTGTTGTTAATAAAGGTATCCTTAGTTTTACCCTCCTATACTTAGTATATTTCGAGTTGCTTTATTATATTAGCTAGGTTTTTGCGTTCCTTATAAAAATCCTTCGTCTGTTACTAGTATAGTATCGAGCCGTCGATTACTATCTATCCTTTATTATTAGTAGCTTATAATTCTTTCTTAGATTTCTTATCCTACGTTACTATCTATTCCTTATTATTAGTGGCTTATAGTTGCTAAGGTCGAACTTCGCTATCCTAAGTCGCCCGTAGCTATTATAGCTTTGCGTTATTACGTCCGTTATTACGCTTACGTACCTATAGCTTTGCGTTATTACGTCTGCTATACTTACGCGCCCGATATCCTAGCTTCCTGTATTCGAAGTATAGGTTATTATCCTTACGCTATTTTTCTTCTTTAGCTAGGAGCCTTACTACGTTAAGCTCTATTAGTCGTAGTCTATAAGGGTCGCTGTATTCCCTAGGCTATTATCGTTACTATCCTTGCCTACCTTTATAGCAGCGGTATCGGTAAGGTATATTCCCGCTACTATTCCCCTATCACTACTCCCTTTATTAGAGCCTCTATTTATAGAGTTAATTATTAAATTTAACTACTAGCTCGATTATCTTATAGAGTTCTTCTAGTTAGTTAACTTATATAAGTTTATCTTTAACTTCTTCCTTAAGTCCGCGCTCGAAGAGCTAGATATAAGTATCTTCGTCGAAATTAAGGTAAGATATAATTTGCTAGAACTTAGTAGTGTATACGCTAGCTGATCTAGTTTGTTTAAGTCGGTTAAGTCGTCGCTCTGCGGTCCTAGAGGCGTCGATATTACTAAAGGTCTGTTTAAGCTTCTTTTTGAATATTATATAAGAGGCGAAGATAGCCTTAATAGTGTTACCCTAGTCCTTCTATAGTTTGTCGTTAAACTCCCTAATATATAGTTCGAACTATTCGAATGCTTGTCCGCGAAGGTAGGTAGAGGTATAGATAACTTTGTCGGTCTCCTTACTATAGTTAATTAAGCAGAGTTGTATATCTATCTAAGTTAGGAAGGCGCAAAGCTTAGTTCGTTCGCTATAGTAGAACTTAGGCTTAGGTAATTTAATAGTCTGTAGGGCTGTTCTTCTTTTATAAAGAAGTTATTCCTGTAGCTATTTAACTATTAACAATAGCTAAGTATTAGTTAGTGCTAGTGTTGCTGTTCTAGCTAATAGGTTACTGCTACTATCGTTAGGTACTATAATAACTTTGCTTCACGGTTTAAGACAGGGCGATTAATGTGTTACGCGTAGCCGACTAGTCACTCTAAGTTAGAATATCCACGGGTTATACTTACCTGATTCTAACTACGGATTCCAAGAGTAGCTCGCAACTGTACTAATACTATGTAAGCCTTACGTCGGGTTCGGGTCCTGTTGAGTATCTTGCAGAACGTGCTAGAAGTGCGCGCTAAGTAAGTTAATTACTAAGTGTCACTACTGAGCGAATCCCCTACTTATAGGTTGGGTTGTCTTAAAGGTAAACTGTGAAGTGTAAAGTACTGAAGGTAGTAACTAAGTAATAATGTGAGATTAATCGCGAAGAACTAAATATATAGTGCTAAATAAGTGTCCTTTATATATCTAGTCTATCCGATCCCCAGCTATAACAGGTTATAGCCTTAGCTATGCTCGGGTCAGACCCTTGAGTATGATCCGATTATATAACGTGATACTTCCCTTATACCCTAGGATATGATAGGTCACGTGATCGTTGGGCTTCCTGATAACGTAATAATTGTGCCTTGTAACGTTATCCAATCCCAATCCTTGCTGACTGATCCAAGTTGATTGGACATCAGTGTTCCCTTCCCCCGCATTAGCGCTGTTGCGTGAGAGTCTCGTAATACCTATACAGCTACCTCCTTAACGCCTAATCTCGCTAGTAACCGAGAGCGTATTAAGCCTTCTACCCTTAACTATAGCGAGGGAGATACGTTCCGCTATTATAGAGGCGGACAACCCTACGATATATACCCTAATAGCTAAATCTACTATAAGGACTATCGCTAAGTAGAGCTAGTAGGAAGTATAATACTAGATATAAGCTACTACTACCTAAAGCGAGTAGTTACTAGTAGAATAGCTTATTCCGGACCTCTTATCCTTCTTAGTAACGCCTAAAACTTTAAACCCGACCCTAAATAGTCCGCTCGCGGGCTAGATTACGCTTAAGAGGGCCCTTCTAAAAAGAGTCCTTAAAATCCGTAAGTATTTAGGAGCTTTTAAGGATAATACTACTTAAGAGTACCTCCTTAATTATAAACGCTTCTTCTATAAGATAGATAGAATAGCTAGCTAAAGCTACCCTAGATAATAAGCTAAAGGTTATCTACGTATAAGGTACTCTAGGTAGAAAGGCTATAAAAGCTTAATAATTGTCGAATTTACGCCGTGGGCATAAACCCTGGTGTGGTGTGCTTGTAGGCGCACACAGGTCGATCGAATACCACGATTATGGAAGAGAGACGAAAGTGCAATAGAGGTGGGTTGGCAGCGAACAGGTTGAACAGTGGAAGGTCAACACAGTTTAATCAGAATTGCCTTGAGCTCTATTCGTGAGTGGAAATGGTGTCAAACTTGTTCAATTTAACTAGGGAAATAGGCAGTATTTATAACTTTAGGTACATGGCAGAATGTCACAGAAAAAGACTGATAAAAATCTCAGAATAACATAGGGGCATACAAGAGTGTTAGGAAACTTGTTGTTCTTTGCGTTATGATGTGATAGTTGATATCTTTCATCGTATTGTATAGTCGTGCTCTGTGGTGTTGATATGATTGGTCCGACCGTATTGCTTATAGTTGTGCACTGGGGTGTTTATCCGATTGGTCCGATGTGTATTGCTTATCAACACACTTAGTGCGGGGTATTGCACATCCACATGTTGACAATAATTATATTAATAATATATTTTGTCTATATATAGAGACGAAATCTCTACCTAGAAGTAATATTAGGAATAGATCCTTTATAAGTTTTCCGAGTATTTAGGACCTAAGAAGCGCTAGGATAGGTTTATAGAGCTTAAGTAAGGTATAAAGTAACCCTTTATTAAGTACGCTATAAACCTCTAATAGGCTATTACTAATACCGACTAGGAGATTTCGGAGAGTATCCTTATTTAATACCTCTAAAAGGGAGCGAAAGTTAAATTATAGAAGAAGTAGGCTAAGGATAGTACCTAACCTAAGGCTTTAAGGGATATCGTCGAACGTTTTATCTAGTATAAATAAAGGTTAACTATCGCTTACTATTATAGGTAGAAGGCCTAAGATACTAATAGAGACGTTAAGATAGCTACAGATAGAATATAGTTTATATAAGAACCCTTAAACCCTCTATTAACTTAAGGACCCGGCTAAGTATAAGGCTATAGTAGTAATTATAGTTAGGGCTTTAGAAACTAGCCTAGAGGTAGGCGTAATATATACTATAACTATAGTAATAGAGGCTATTTCTTTTAGAACTACCTAAGTCCGTTAAAGTAAGAGAGTAAAAGTAATAGAAAGCTAAAAATAGTTATAGTTAATAAATTAGATACGTTTATTAGCTATATAAAAGCTATATTATAGATATAGACGCTACCTAGTCCTAATCTTTTAGACCCTTCCTTAAACGCCTCGGAGGTAAAGGAAGCTACTCTTTACTTAATAGGTAATACCTTACTATTCTATTAGATTAATATAGGACCTTTAAGGAAGGATATATCTATCTATACACTTTTAGATTATAGTGCTTTATATACGTTTATTTCCACGACTATATTAAGGAAATTTAGGATATATCTCCCTACGCTAAAGAAAACCTTATTACTCTATATTAGGATACCTAACAGATATATACTTTTTATAGATAATATACTAAGACTCCTAATTAGGATTAGTTCCTAGAGGGGTTATATTTAAGCGTAGGTATTAGACCTCCTAGAGTTCGAATTTATACTCGGAAGGGACTTCCTTAGCGTAAAGAATCCCTATATTAATTAGGCGACCTCAGTGATAACACTATAGGATTATAAACGCTTATATTAAGTCGAAGCTATCGCTCCTTTTAAGGATAATAAAGGGTAAGGCTGTTGGCACGATACGAAAAGTCTGGCGGCACAATATGAAGCCTGATTTCTGCCTGATTTCTGCCAAGCCTTACATACCCTTACAATTACCAATTTAACCACCCTCTTTCTTCTTACACACACGTATCCTTTCCTTCTTCTATTCTATCTTCTACTACTAGGCCTATCACATGACCCCCTACTAGCCCTACTACAATCACATGACCCACACATTAATATCATTCAATCTATCTACTAACTAGCCCAATTCGCTACTTAGTAATGTGCCGTGCCCTTCTCTTTAATTCTTTCTCCGCCATCACCAATTTCTTAGTCTTCCGACCGCAGCCAGCCCCACGCCCTTGCCGAAGTTTTGTCTCCCAGTTTGATGGTATTCGCCTTATTGATGTGTCGGTTCTCTTTGAAGGTAGTGGTACTACAATTCCTATGGTTTTATCCATAGAAACGTAGGTACCTTAGCTTCGCTTTACCCCAAATTTCCGACCAGTAAAATGCTTCCCCCCTATCGTTGCCAACGCTTTACAGTCTCCAGCAGTTTCGGCCGTCCAACCCCCTTTACCTGCGCAGGCTCATTAATCCGAACCCTTCCTATTCGTCTGATTTGCTGCCGATTCGTCTGAATTACCCGATTTAGCAGGATTAGCCAGTGTTGTCGGTCAAAATGGGATAGAAGAAGAGATTGGCCACGATCTATTAGATCCTTTATCATATAATTATATAGAAGACTAAGAGATTTCTGGTAGTATTAGGTGCAAGAGGGTAGTGGCTTCCCTGCTCGGCTGAATTCCCCCTATATGTTATAAACCTTTCGAATTGCGCTTCGTGAGATTCGACTAAGGAGATTGCGCAAAATTAGAACTTAAAGCGAGACAGGGTGACAGTGTATTTCGTCCTGGATTGAGTTAAAAGCCTGCAAATTTGTATAGGAAACAACTCAAGAAACGACTTACATCGTTATAAGAATATCGCTAGTTAAGGTACGAATTTCTCGCTTGAGCTTTGCGTAGGCTCCTTCCACACGAGAAGAAGTAAGCTTATCATAATAGAGAATACCGTTGAGATAGTAGCGTATAAATTGCTTTGCCCTCTCACTAAACCACTACTTTTCAATGTATTCAACTGCTGATTAGTAGATTAGATCGCTAGGGGCTTCTAGAAAAGAGGTCTTTTGTGCTTCTATCCTATCCTTAGTAGGCTTAAGGATAATCTGCATAAATTTAGCCTTGATAGATCGCTATTCGTCGATAGTCTTCTTAGGGTCTTGTAAGAGTAATTGCTTTGAGATTATTAGCCGTACACGAGTCTCGATGTTCTTTATAATATACCAGAGACAGAGTATATAAGCTGAATCCTTGAAGACCTCCCTGTATGCATTTAAAAGAGCGTCTGCACCGTCGGAGAAGATAACACGTGGGGCTTGAATCTTTGCCTGTATAAGGTGTGTTTAAAGAGCTTGAAATGTCTAGAGATACGACGCTTCTTGCTCATTATTAACAAAGCAATGGGCTACGTAGAAGGTTTTCCTTGTTGAGGTTTGTCCGATAATATTGATCATCGGTATGTTATACCTAGTTATCCGATTAGTTTCATCTTATCTTTCTCTTATTTATCCTATCTTACCGATTAGTCTTATATATAGCATCTATCTATATAACATTTGGATAAACACGAAGAAATTGAAGGCTAATCCTTGAGATAAAAAGGATTCTGATTAGCCGCTGCCTTTTATCTAATTCGTGTTGTATAATCCACCCAGGTAGACTCTCGATAACTGCTTCAATCGATGTGCGCCCGGCAAGGAAAAGGGATCTGGTTCGGGCGCGGAGGTTTTTAAGGTCTTTTAAGTTTAGCAGACTCTTCTCAGGCTCTAAAAGTGTTGAAATTGCCATAGGTTTTAGGCCTTTTTCGAAGTAATCAAGGAGTCGCGCTTCCTTTTCTTTCCTCTCTTTTTGCTGTAGCGGAACCAGGAGATTCAGTGGAATTGGGCTATGATTGTGTTTACCATGTTTCACCACTATCTCATAACGGTCGGGAATAACATTATTCCTAGCTTTCCGCCGGCAGATATATATCATATAAGGGCAGTTGGTCCCAATCTTGATAACCTCACGAGATTTAGCCTTAGATGAGACTAAAGGGTCTTTCCTAGTAGGCTATGGCCAAAGGGAACAAGATAGTTCAACCCTTATTGGATTAGACCTTCTTGTTACTAGGGTAAAACCCTGTTCCTTTGCTGATTCTTGGAGGGCTTCCTTTGCAAGGTCAAGAGTTGTATAGAATTGTGGTAGACTTAGTGGTAGTGTTGGTGGTATTTCATGAGACTCTGGAAAATCCATGGTTAGTAGGGTGGGGTGTAGGAGGTTTTTGGTAAGATAGATTGAATTAGATTGTTATATAGGTCATGTGCTTCTAGTAGGGCTAGTAGGGGGTCATGTGATAGGCCTGGTAGTAGAAGATAGAATAGAAGAAGGAAAGGGTGCGTGTGTGTAAGAAGAAAGAGGGTGGTTAAATTGGTAATTATAAGGGTATGAAATGCTTAGTAAGAATCAGGCAGAAATCAGGCTTTATATCGTGCCGCCAGACTTTTCGTATCGTGCCAACAGCCTTACCCATAATAAACTAGCAGAAGCTTAAGTTAACCTAATAAGTAGCTATTAATTCCGACGTACCCTATAAAAGGAGTCTACGAACGCCTTCCTAATACTTATTAAATAAGAAGAAGTACCTATTATACTATAGTATTCGGATCCTAAAGTACGTAAAGTCCTATAGAAGTTTAAAAAGATTCTTAAAGACGAACTCCTAGATAGTTTACTACTAGAAAGGAATATTACGTATTAGATCGATACTAGGGATACCTAATCTATAAATATAAATTTATACCCTCTTTTTAACGAAAAGATATAAGAGTAGCTAAAGTAGGTTAACCTACTCCTTAAGAAGGGCTTAATCTAGCTATCTTCTAGTCTATAGGGCTTTCTAGTGATTTTTTGTTAAGAAAGCTAATAGAAAGTAGCGGATATATATCGATTACTACGTATTAAACTAACTTATAATTAAGAATAGCTATCTGCTACTATATATCTAAGAGCTTTTAGATTAAGTCGGGTACGTTAAGGTCCTTTTAAAATCGACCTAGTGTTAGGCTTCTAATAGGTCCGGGTTACTAATAATATAATATAGAAGACTATATTTAATATTATCTAGGGTAAATACGAATAGCTCGCTATACTATTTAGCCTTTATAACGCTCTTATAACCTTCTAGATAGTAATAAATAAGGCTCTCTATCTATATTTAGGTAAATTCGTGGTTATCTACCTTAATAATATCCTTATCTTCTCCGACTTATAGAAGGAATACTATTATTATTATTGAAAGGTACTAGAAGTCCTCGAATAGGAAAGATTAATCGCTTAATTAGATAAATATATCTTTTTAACTATAGAATTAGAATTCTGTAAATATATCCTTAAAAATAGGTCTATCTAGCCTATATTAGCTAAGGTAGATATTATTTAGAACTAGCTAAGACCCTAAAATATCTATAACGTCTGCTAGTTTATTAGGCTAGTAATATACTACTATCGGTTTATTAGGAACTTTATTAAAATCTACGTCCTACTTTATAAGCTCTTTAAGGAAATAGATATAGACCTCTAGAAATAAAAGTTTTATCCTATCCGCTAGATAGTAGTATATAAGTACGCTTTTAAGAAAATAAAAGGTATAATAACAGATTTACCTATCTTTATATAACCTAATCGCTTAAAGCCTTTTATTATTAAGATAGATACCTCCGAATGGGCTATTAGAATAGTTCTCTATTAATTAGGACTAGATAGTTAGCTATACCTAGTTGTCGGATTTACGCTGTGTGCATAAACCCTGGTGTGGTGTGCTTGTAGGCGCACACAGGTCGATCGAATACCACGATTATAGAAGAGTGACGAAAGTGTAATAGAGGTGGGTCGGCAGCGAACAGGTTGAACAGTGGAGGGTCAACACAGTTTAATCAGAATTGCCTTGAGCTCTATTCGTGAGTGAAAATGGTGTCAAACTTATGACATTGTCGTCAAACTTATTTAATTTAACTAGGGAAACAGGCAGTATTTATAACTTTGGGTACATAGCAGAATGTCACAGGAAAAGGGTAATGAAAGTCCGAAATAACAGGGGGGTATACGAGAGTGTTAGGAAACTCGTTGCTTTTTCCATTTGATGCAGTAGTTGATAATCAGCATTGTATATCATGAAGCGGTGTATAGGGGATACAGAATTATGCATCCGATTGTATTAGCGCGCATACGTATGCATGCGTACGCTTACTGCAGGGATATGCACACATATATATGTTAACACTAGTTATATTTAATAGAAGGAAGTTAACCGGAGCCGAATTAAATTACTCTATTTATAAGAAAGAGCTTCTAATAATAAAAGAAGCCTTATACCTCTAAGATCGCTATATCGAAAATAGCACTTAGACTATAGTTATTACTGACTACGTAAGTTTATAATACCTATAAATTACTATAACCTATAGTAAATATTTAGCTTACTAGGTCGATAAGTTTTAAGAGTATAATCTAAAGATTTAGTATTAGAAGGGATCGGATATAGTAGTCCCGGATACACTAAGTAGGAGGCTAGATTTCGTTAGAGATAGCCCTACTAATATATCCTAATCCCGGCTAATTTAGGATATTACTCTTACTATAACTCTAACAGAATCGCTAAGCTAGCTATTAGTAAAGTCCTTAAAAACGAATAGTTAAAAGCGACTATATAATTCCTTAATATAGGGGAGTTACTATCTTATAAATCTATTACTAAAGCTATTTAATAGTATATAGCTTATTTAAGCTTTTATAGCTATCTAGATAAGAACGTAGTAGACCGATAACTTATTTTTACTTATAATAATAGGCTTATTATACTATATTTAGAGCCTGTTCTTCGTAGAGACCTTATAAACTATATATATTTAGAATTTAGCTACTTAAGGTAGCCTAGCCTAAATAGAGTTATCCGCCTATAGGCGTAGTAGCTATAAATACAAAGAGATATTAAAAATATAGTATATTTGTACCTAAATTATTAAGTTTTATAGGGTTCTAAGCAGTCTCTAAAGAGGGAAACCCCTTAATATATAGTAACCTTAAGGATCTATCTATTTTAACACTAGGAAATTAACCTAATCGGTGTCCTACTAATAACCCCTAATAGTAATAGATAGATTATTATAATAATTAATTACGCTACTAGCTAGCCGGTCGCTAAAGCTATCTCTAAGGCTATTAAGGAAGCTTTAGGCGAGCTCTTGTCGGATTTACGCCGTGTGCATAAACCCTAAGGCGTATGCTTATAGGCGTATATAGGTCGATCGAATACCACGATTATAGAAGAGTAACGAAAGTGCAATAGAGGTGGGTCAGCAGCGAACAGGTTGAACAGTGGAGGGTTAACGTAGTTTAATCAGAATTGCCTTAAGCTCTATTCGTGAGTGAAAATAGTATCAAACTTATTGTATTTAACTAGGGAAACTGGCAGTATTTATAACTTTGGGTATATAGCAGAATATCAAGGAAAAAGACTAATAAAACTCTCGGAGTAATATAGGGGATACAAGAGTGTTAGGAAACTCGTTGTTCTTTCTATTTAATAAGATAGTTAATATCTTATTATCGTATCGTGTAGTAGTGGATATCCGATTAGGCCGATATATATTACTTATCTATACGCTTAGTATAGGGTATTATATATCTATATATTGACACACCCCCTTAGCTCTTAATATAAGGGCAAAGTAAGAGCTAAATAAGATAAAATAGAGGAAGAAGGGAAGAAAGGGTCCTTCTATTAAATAGGGAGGATTTCTATACCTAGCTATTAAACGAAAACAGTATACACCACCCGCCCAAAAGTCTGTGTGCACTCAGCCCCACTACCCATCACCCTAACAACCACCCACAATCTTGTTTTTCCTCCTACACCACCCCTATGGCTCCAATTGCCATACAAATTGGTGCAAATCGTAGCCAAGGGGCTGAACTTTCGGCTGAGCAGCGTACTGCAATTATATACGCTCTCGAAAATAGGCTTTCGAGCCAGGCTAAGTTGGCTAAGGAGTTTGGTTGCCACCGCAATACAATAGCTAACACCTTCAAGCGCTGGCAGGAACGCAATAATACGAAATCACGCCCTCGTAGCGGCCGACCCCCTAAGTTTAACACCCGATCTCGCCATTTGATTAAAATATACGCCCGCCGGAACCCTTTTTGGTCCTATCGAGCCCTAGCAAGTAGGGTGACTGGTTCTCCATCAGTTAATACGATTCGACGGATTTTGAAGCGATCGGGGATCGTTCGGCGCCTCGCAAAGCGTAAGATCCCTATTAGTAGGGTTCTTGCGTTTAAACGAAAGAGATTTGCTCGCCGCTGGCGCTCCGAATTTCATACAATCTCCGCGCTTCGAAATTGGATCTTCTCTGATGAGTGTTCCGTCCAACGAACTTCGAATAATGGGCCACAATGGTGCTGGCGGCTTGCTTCTGAAGCATACCGGATTGATCTTGTGAATCCTAAGATTCATGTAAAGGATATTTCGCAGATGGTTTGGGCTGCAATCTGGCTTGGAGGTCGATCAAAGTTAGTTATTATGGAACGGGATGAATCCTCTGAAAGAGGCGGATATTCACGTTGGAGTTATATAGAAGCGCTCGAAGAAGGTCTCCTTCCAATCTATCAACCTGGAATGATATTTCAGCAAGATAACGCAAAGATTCATATCGCGCGGGATACGCAGGATTGGTTTGAAGAGCATGGGATATATGTTGAAGATTGGCCTGCGCACTCTCCTGATCTAAACCCTATTGAACCGGTCTGGAACATACTTAAGCGCCAACTTTTCCGAATGTATCCAGAACTGATGCAAATGGGAAGATCAGAAGCAGATTGGGCCTATTTTAAAGAGTGTATTGGTGCTGCATAGGATGCATTAGATCAGGCGAAGATTGATGCGTTGATATTGAGTATGGGGAGAAGGATGGATAAATTGTATGCGAATCAGGGCTATTATACGAAATATTAAGCGAGGGAAATTTGCATATAATCCTGATTATTCAGCATATTAAGTTTCTGCTTAATCCAATAAGTATTGGTGGTGCAGGATATATAACCATGGATATATATATTTGATGGGGTAGGGTGGCGGAAGCGGTATGCACACAGACTTTTGGACCCTATTGTATTTTTCGGCAGAAAAGCGCTTAGTAAGTCTATTAGCTAGTATTTCGGCTAATTTAATCTATTTAATTCATAGCCGTTTCGCCTAAACTTCCTAGCGAATCTAAAGTTAATAAATACAAAGCTTAGTTTAGAAAGAGGATTTCTCTTATATAAGCAGGTTAACTATCTGCTTATTATTATATTAAATTGTATCTAATTAGTTAGGGTTAAATTAGATAAAGGAAAAGAGGCGTTTAATCTAATATAGCTACTTAGCTGTATAGCTAATTGTAAGCAATTCGGCTTTAGTTATTAACGTAGTGATAGTCTTCTGCTTACGCGATTTCTATTTAATTAGGCCTCTAAATAGGCAGAAGATAAATCCTTTAGAGCTCTTTTGATTAGAATTATTAGCAAAGCTTATATCTAAGGCAGTAGTGAAGATAGAAGCTCTTATTTCACTATCAAAACAGAGGGAAAGGTATTTTGTCTGATATAGGTAGGAAATTAGATAATTAATAGCTTCTAAGTGCTTCTCGTTGCAGCGAGTAAGCGATTTTGCTAGTAATTAATTAGCGAATATAGTATCCGGCCGGGTCTAAATAGCAGGGAACAAGGTTAATCTATATTCTTGTTAATATAGCTTAATATACTTCGGATTAATTTCTAACAAGATTAGATTAAGTTTTTAGGTGATTAGTAGTAGTGTATTAATAGGCTTATTATTATTTAGCAGGTTGAATCGGGTAGCTATCTTTTCAATATACGCTACTTAATTAAGCTAGGTTTTTCGTTTTAATCGGTCTCGTACAACTCGAATACTAATAAAGGGAAACGCTGCTGGCACGACCCTAAAATACTGGCCGTATGACCCGGGGCCTGATTTCTGCCTGACTTTTGCCAAGCCTTATATACCTTACAATTACTAATTTAACCACCCTCTTTCGTCTTATATATATATATATCCTTTCTTTCTTCTCTTCTATTTTCTACTACTAGGCCTATCACGTGACCCCTGCTAGCCCTACTATAATCACATAACCTCAAATATATTTAGGTTATACACCGGGGGGTAGGGGGGTACACGACTTTTTTCGCACCCCCCTAAGTACCCGAAATCTTGATATTTTTCGGTCGGATCTTTTACATCTTTTAATCCGATAGCTAGTTCTACCTAAATATCATATAATATCCTAGAATTATCACGTGGAAGACCCTTACCCTAACGTATCAGGTTAAGCCTGTATTTTCTTTTTGATAGGGGATACCAAGGCTAAGGCCTGCGGGTAGGCTAAAGGATATGTGTGTGTAAGAAGAAAGAGGGTGGTAAAATTGGTAATTGTAAGGTATATAAGGCTTGGCAGAAATCAGGCAGAAATCAGGCCCCGGGTCGTGCGGCCAGTATTTTAGGGTCGTGCCAGCAGCGTTTCCCCTAATAAATTAGGTCAATTCGCTACAGTCTTTTATTTCAAATCGTTATAAGAGAAGGTCTTTGATTTACTAAGCGTGTATACTCTCACTTCGATAATAGGCAGCAAGGAAATCGTTAACAAATACTATAATAACTATACAATTATTAGTGTAAAGAGCAGGGTTATTAGGGCACGATTGAAATCTAAGTAAGAGAAGTATCTCTTTAATATTATCTTCCTATCTCTTACTAGCGATTTGTAGACTATATACTACTTTGTGTAGGCGAAGAATCGTCGATTTCTTACCTAATCTAAGTAGATATCAGCAGTAAACTTCTTCTTTTAGCGAGCTATTTAGGAACGTATTAACTATATCTATCTAAAAGGTTTTAAGGTTATATTATATAATAATCGCAATTAGTATACGAAAAGTTCTAGTAGTAAGGGTGCTAGTACAAGCGTCTTAATCGTTAGGGATTTAGGTATTACCTCGTACGTATAAGCGTACTTTGAATCGTATAAGGTAGCCTGATTTATCTGATTTATAGGCAAATACCTATCTTATTAAGATTAATTAGTATCGAGGGTACTCTGATTAGTCTAAACCTTTGTAATTCGTCTAATATATATATATAATAAGGTTTGTATTAATTAGTTTAAATATATATATATCTAGTAGCTTATTCAATTTAATTTGTATA
Organism: Penicillium subrubescens; assembly: GCF_028828155.1. Taxonomy (NCBI): domain Eukaryota; kingdom Fungi; phylum Ascomycota; class Eurotiomycetes; order Eurotiales; family Aspergillaceae; genus Penicillium; species Penicillium subrubescens. Next base: position 3,453,066 of record NW_026643157.1, on the reverse strand, counting down.
GCTTAACGAAATTAGCTTTCGAAAGGGTAACTAACTAGGTAATAATAGCTAGAAGGTAGTAGAGGAATTAATAAAATTAGTACCTTTAATTACTTACTCTAGTCTAGCAGGAAGGTCTGCGTAAGTAAAGTAAGGTTAATATAAGAGCGCTTAACCTTATCTAGGTCTCGGCTAGTATCTGAATCGGATTGTTATTGCTTTAGTATAAAGAGGGGTTTGTAGCTAGAAGGGTCGAAGTTAATGTTATTAATTAGCATAAAAGGCTATATCTAGCTAGATTAGCTAGTATCGTCGATATCAGACGGATCAGATTAGTTAGATTAGTTGTATTCGTCTGCTTTTGGATTAAGTAGAGGAGTAAGTAGTTAGTCTCTAAGGGTTTCGTTATAATCGCTTAGAACAGTGTCGTTTTGATTAGAAGTAAGCTAAAAGTAAGGCAAATATAAGGTTTTAGAAGGCTAAGAGGGTATAGTAGGATCTATATTAGCCTCTGTAGGACTTCTACCCCCTAGATCTTGCTATATTGTCTGATTATTATTGAAATTAACTAGAATATCTATATCGTTAAGGATTCTTATTGTTTCTTTATCGTTAAGAGTAGTAATCGGCTATAATAGATTGCTATCTTTATAGATATAAATCCTTTAATTAAGTAATAAGGAATCGTAGAATTTGTTTTCGTTGAATTGTATATCTTATACACGAATCACTCGACAATTAGAGGGTATCTAAATTCGCTAAATATTATATACTTTATAGCCTACTAGATAGCTAATAGCTACGCGTAGCGCTAGCTTAGCTAGTCTAGGAAGCTTATTAATACGTATATACGCTTTGTATCCGAAAATTCGTATATTCGAAAGGTTAGGTTTAGCTTATAGCTAATATAGGGTATTATCGCCTAGATAGGCTATAAGTACTTTATATAGCAATCACTAGTTAATTAAGTAGTGTAGTATACGATTTTAAATATAAATAGCTATCTTAGCTACCTTAGGCTAAAGATAGCTTAGTAGGTTTATATTAATCGTTATCTGCCTAGCTATCTTTAATATTAATATACTATATTGTTTAGCGTAGCTATTTTGATTAGGCTAATAGGGCAGAGTAGTCTCTAGCTGAATTCTACAAGCGGTTACTCACTAATTAAAGAAGTCGGATAGTGCTTTTTCGTTATCTAAATATACTATAAGGACGCTTAGGTTAAATTAGTTTTATACGAAATCGATTTAATCGGAAAGGGATTATATTAAATTAATTTTCGAAGAAAGGTCTTACGCTAGCTAGTATTTAGTTATAGGATCGATTAAATATAATAGGTAAGAAGTTTTCGTAAGCGATTACTTAAAGTAAATAATATCCTAGTACAGAGATTCGAATAGTCGATTATATCGTATTAATAATTAAGAGACTTAACGTAGTGAATTAGCTAGTTTGTATACTTCGCAATAGCTAATAGGCGAAGATATATCTTTAATTATAACGTTTAATATATACTCTAGTAGGCGTAATATAATATCGTAGCTAATATAGCCTAATTTTTAGTACTACTAATTAATTATACTATTAAGTTATTTCTTTGTATATAAAGATAGTATAATTCTGCTAAATTAGTTAGTAAGGGGAGATATATAATTGTGTGTAGTATAAGTAAGAGATAAGTAAGAGATAGGTAAAGGAAGAGAGATATAATTAATAGTATAGCGCTCTATATCTATTTATCCTATTTAATTAGCAAATTAATCTTCTATTACCCTCTTCTAGAGTAGAATTCTTGCTATTATAATAGATTCTAGCGCCTATAGTACGTTCTGCTAATATAAGGTTGATATAGAATCTAGGGTAGTATACAATATACTTTAAAGGAAAGGTACTTCTGTTAAGAGATTTTGTTAGGGTAACTATAAGCTCTCTATAACTAAGGATTATAGTCTTAATATTTCTTATTATAACAGAGGAAATAACTAGCCTATAATTTAATAGTAGATCTCTGTTATTCGTAATATAGATTAATACCCCGGTATTATAGTACTATATATTATTTTTCTTAGTAGAGACCTAAATTATATTTATTACCTTACTATCGTTACTTTAGAAGATATTATTAATTTACTCTCTCGGAATATATACTAAAAATATATCTCTTTTAGTTAATTTAGGCAATTTATCTAATTTAGCTATTTCGTCTGATTTAGGTTTATCTTATTTTTAATACTTTTTAATTATATACTAATAGGCCTTCTTAAATCCTAGTAAGTATTTATATCGTTGTTTAAATACCTACTAGGCCTTTCTACTAGGCTTCTAATCCTTTAGCTTAACTAGCGGGTTAATATAGCTATATTAATTAAAATTGTGATAGCTATTACTTAGTAGACCCTTATATAGGTAGGTACCCTTACCCTTTTAGCCCGGTTTTATTAGTGTTTCGTTTAATTCCGATTCTTTATTAGGGTTTTAGCCCTAATAGGTTTAGTGTATAATCTATCGCCTATTATATATAGATAGTGTAATTAGTCGATATTATTTAACGAAGAGATTAACTAATTTAGTAAGTATAGGCTACTATAAGCCTTAAAGGATTATATTACACTAGAATATATAGAAGCCTTAGTCGCTTAGTTAAATAGCTTCTAGGAAGTTGTAGACTAAAGCGAGAGAGTCTTAGAAGTAAGAGATATTAGCCTAACTTCCTTATAATTTGCAAATAATCCACTTTTGGCCCTATATAGTAAGTTAAGAGGATTTAGATAGTAGCGCTTACTACTTAATTTTATCCTAATTACGTAGGATTTACCGATTCTTCGATTAGTCTAATCGGGCGAATATAGTACGTAGCTATATAATTACGTCGCGTAATAATAGGCTGTTAATAATTATTCTTCCTTCTAGTATAAGAGATACTTAAATACTATACTTAAGTGATTAAATTAATTATATATATTGCTTAAAATCAGACCTAGACGAATTGTATTTATTAAGAAGGATTCTATAGATAAATACTTAATTTAGTATAAGATTAATTAGGCGTATAGGTAAGGGTTTATTAGATATAAAGCTATTAGATAGCTGCCTAGCTATATTAGATATCTGCGGCTTTATTAGTTCCTATAGTGGCGTAGCAGGTAGTTAATTAGGATTAGTGTATTACTATACACTATTCTCTACTATATAGTCTTATATAGCAGTAATCTAGGAGGTCTAGTATATATAGCTTTTTAGTGGGTATTTAAGCTAGGTAGCTTATAGATCGGTTGAATCTATTACTTATAAGATATAAGTAATAGAAAGGTAAGGTGAAAGTAAAGGTAAAGTAAGATATCCGAAAGCTTTAATAAAGGGCTACAGCAATCGGGCTTATAACTATCGGATTTACGCTATGTGTATAAACCCTAAGGTGTATACTTATAGGCGTATATAGGTCAATCGAATATTACGATTATAGAAGAGTAACGAAAGTGTAATAGAGGTAGGTCAGCAGCGAATAGGTTAAACAGTAGAAGGTTAACGTAGTTTAATCAGAATCGTCTTAAGCTCTATTCGTAAGTAAAAATAGTGTCAAACTTATTGTATTTAACTAGGGAAACAGGTAGTATTTATAACTTTAGGTATATAGCAGAATATTAAGGAAAAAGACTAATAAAACTCTTAGAGTAATATAGGGGATATAAGAGTATTAGGAAACTCGTTGTTCTTTCTATTTAATAAGATAGTTGATATCTTATTATTGTATTGTGTAGTGGTGGATATCCGATTGGGCCGATATATATTGCTTATCTATACGCTTAGTGCGGGGTATCGCATATCTATATATTAACAGCTCTTATATAAGCAAATCTTTATAAATTATAGAGCGCCTATAAAAGTAATTTCGGATAATAGCTAAAACCTCCTTTTAAGAGTAGTTATATACTATCTAAACCTTTTAAAAACGAGATATAGAACTACTATACCTTACTACCCTTAAATAAATAGAAAGGTAGAAAACCTAATAGACTATTAAGTCGTATATTAACAAAATACCTAATAGGAAAGTGTTATGCGTTGCCGACTGGTCACTGTGAGTTAGAGCGTCCACGGTTTATACTTGCCTGATTCTAACTATAGATTCTAAGAGTAGCTCGCAACTGTACCGATGCTATACAAAGCCTTACGTCGGGTTCGGGTCCTATTGAGTATCTTACAGAATATACTAGAAGTACGCGCTAAGTAAGTTAATTACTAAGTGTTACTACTAGGTAAATCCCCTACTTATAGGTTAGGTTATCTTAAAGGTGAACTATAAAGTGTAAAGTACTAAAGGTAGTAACTAAGTAATAATATAAGATTAATCGCGAAGAACTAAATATATAGTACTAAATAAGTGTCCTTATATATCTAGTCTATCCGATCCCTAGCTATAACAGGTTATAGCCTTAGCTATACTTAGGTTAGACCCTTAAGTATAATCCGATTATATAATATAATACTTCCCTTATACCCTAGGATATAATAGGTTACGTAATCGTTAGGCTTTCCTGATAATATAATAATTATACCTTATAACGTTATCTAATCCTAATCCTTACTAACTAATCTAAGTTAATTAGATATTAGTGTTCCCTTCCCCTATATTAGCGCTATTGCGTAAGAGTCTCGTAATATTATCCCCTCCTTCTATAGGTCTTTATCCCTAAAGATTCGTTAAATAGTACGCCTGTTTCTTAGGTATATTTTTTTGTTTTCTCTTCCTATATTATTGTCCCCTTATAGTAGTATTAACTATATCTTTAAAGGCGTCTATTAAAAAGAACTACTTATATTATTGTATTAAGGAGGAGGGTTATTATATCGTTTCCCCTATAATCGTTATATTTGTCTTTATAAGTCTTACGTTAAGTCTAGGTTATCTAATTATTGTAGTAAGTATATTTATACCGGAAATTCTAAGTGCGTAATATTAAAACCGACTTATTCGGATACTAAATAGCAGTAGTTAATGAAAATATAAGAAGAGATTACCGAAGTATATTATTAAGCTCTAATTACGAGTTAAGAGGCTATAGCTAAAGTTATACGTCTTAAGCGCTATAAGGCTCTTCTTCGGAGTTATATTAGTGATTTTATTACTTATAATTATAAAGAAATTGCTAAGCTAAAAGAGCTCAAGCGTCGCGAAAAGGAAGAGTTTAAGCGTCTTAAGCGAGAGCGCCTTAAATCTAAGTAGAAGGAGCGTAAAGTAGAGAGCGCCTATACTATAATTAATATTCTTTAATCTACTAGGCCTAGTAGCCTTATTCTTATAGTAACGTTAGAGGATCCTACTCTAACTTAGTTATTAAATAACCTATCGTTCTCCTAGGTTAACCTAGATACTTCTTTATTATTAGGTTCTCTTACAAGAGCCTATTCTCTTACTAATAGAACTATCGAACTAGCTAATAGTAGCCCCTTAGGTTCTTAATAGGCTCCTATATATTTTCCGAGGTACTATACTCTTTCTATTTAATAAGATAATAGGGTTTTCCGCTAATTTTGTTTATATTTAGAATTTGTTCGACCTTATATTTATTCTCTATTTCTTCTTTAATTTTTACGTTAATAGCGATTTTAGTGTTCTTAGGTACTTTTCCTAATAGTAAGACATAAAATATTGTATAGATATATTATATACTATTAGGTAATTTTAGATAATAATTAAGTAGTCCTGTTTTTTCTATAATTTTAAATAGTCCTAATTTAAGGTAGTCGAGTTTTGCGCTAGGTTACCTAATACGAATATTTCGTTATAAGAAGTAAACTTTCTCCCCCTTTTAAAAATCCGGTACCTCCTAGCGCAATTAGTCGTAGTAGAACTTTATATATATATTAAGGAATTCGATATCCCTTAATAATTAGAGATATAGTTATTTTAGACCGGTTACTAGTAGCCGGGATAACTCTATAAGTAGTTATCTTTTAATTAGTTCTTTAATAATAGTAGGATTAAACCTATAATTTACGAAGAATAGTATTTCCTTTATTACTATATATATTATATTATTATATACGAACTATACTATAGGTAGTAATCCTGTCTAGTTGTCTTATTAGAAGTTTATATAGTGTTATAGGTATTATTCTAGAGTCTAGTTAACTTATTTAGTCTGTCTATTAATTTACAGGTAATATATAGTAGAGAGTCTATATTTAATACTAAGTTAGTCTATAAGTAACTACTATATATTAGATATAAATAGTTTATCTCTATCCGAGGTAATCCTACTTAATATACTATAATTAGTAAACACGTATCTAAGTAATAGGTTCGCTATTTATTGTGTATTAATAGTTTCTATTATTAGGATTATATATACGTATTTAGTTAGTCGGTTAACGACTACTATAATTATATCGTTATCTTCCGAGATAGGTAGTTTTATAATAAAATCTATTATAATCTACTCCTATAGTTATCTTAATACTTCCGCTAGTTCTATTTCTCTATAGGGTACGTATTGTAATAACTTATTTCGTTAGTATAAATTGTATTACTAAATATAGTTTTTGATTTTCCTATAAAGTATAGGAATATAGTAGTTCTATATAACTTTTTCGACGGTTTTCTTGATTCCTAAGTATCCTTATATTAGTTCGTTATAATAGAGTTAGATAATTTTATTTTAGAGGTCCCTAGGGACGTATAATAAGCTATAAATATAGATTAAGCTATCTTTTATTAGCGTAGTACTATTTCCTAGGATCTTTTATAGTAATTCGTTATTAATAATAGACCTTCGAATCCTTTCTGTCTATTCGTTATTTTGTAATTCGCTAGTTACTATAAGTATCTAATAATTATAAATAATATTACCTTCTTTATCTATTACGAGGATAGCAGGTATTACCTCCTTAGTCCTAAGTTCGTAATCTAATTATTAACTTAATATATCCGCTACTATATTCTTAGTCCCTTTATAGTATATAATCTTAAAGTTATATTAGGCTAATATTTCTGCTTATCTAGCTTATCGTTATATAAGTTTCTTTATTATCGTAAAATAGGTAAGGTTATAGTAATCCGTTCTAACAATTATAGTGTACTTAGCTCCCTTTAAGTATACTCTCTATATCTAAAATACTAATATTATAGCTAATAGTTCCTTATCTTAGATATTATAGTTTAGCTCTACTAGGATTATCTTACGTAACTAAAAGGTAATAGGTTTAAGCTTATTATCTTATCCTAATTATATAAGTTAAGCCCTAAGCGCGAAATCCGATATATCGGTTTCTATAATAATTAGTATATTATAATTAAATATCGTAATAATCGCTTCTCCTGCCTTTTTGTTATATATTTCCTTAAGCGTAGTAAATAATTTTTCTGCCTTATTATCCTATTTAAATAGTACCCCCTTTTTAATAAATTAGTAGAGTCCTACTATATATTTTAAGTATTATAGTACTAGCTTATAATAGTAATTAGCGAGTCTAAGGAAGCTTTGTATATCTTTAATATATATTAACGTTAGCTACTTAAGTATACTTTTAACCTTATCTTATTCTATTCTAAGCCTATTAGGATTAATAGTGTATCCGAGGAAGCTCGTTTTCTATACGTAAAACTTATACTTCTTAAGCTTAAGTATAACCTTTACTTCCCTTAATTATTATAATACCTTTTTATTATACTCGATATATTCCGCTTCTATTTTAGAGAATATAAGGATATTATTAAGGTATACAATAACGAATTTGTTAAGGTATCTGTTTAAAATAGTAAAGATAAATTATTAAAATAATATAGGTATATTAGTAAGTCCGAATAGTATAACCTTATATTTAAAGTGTTTAAACTTAATTCTAAATACTATTTTCTATTTATCTCCTTCCTTAATTCTAAGTTAGTTATATACGTTAGTAATATTATACTTACTAAAATATTTCGCTCCTTAAATAATATCTTAAATTTCGTTAATTAGTAATAATAGGTACCGGTTCTTAATAGTAATATTATTAAGTTATTAGTAGTTAACGTATATTCTAAGTTCTCCTCCTTTCTTTAGAATAAACAGAATCGGATATCCTATTAAGGATTTTAAATATCTAATATTTCCCTTTTTAAGGTTATCCTTAATATATTCCTCTAGTATTACTAATTCTTTTTACGATAGTAGGTAGATTAGTATAAACTTCGGTTCTTAGTTATCCTTAATTTTAATTTTATAGTCGAATAGGTTATACTCTAGTAGTTTCCTATCTAGTAGTAGTATAAATATATCCCGGAACTTATTATATTCCTTAGGAATTCTATATTCCTCTTCCGGCGCTCCTATAGCGTAAAGGGTTATTCTATCTTTATAAATAAGGACGTATTCTTCTAATTCTTAGTTAATTATATCTAGCTACTATTCAGCTATAGTAATATCTCTAATATCGGCTATTCTCCTATTAGGCCTACCTCCTAGCTGAAAACTCCTCTTAAGTTCTTCTTTATAAGGGCTTCCCTAAGTATCTACTACCTTAAGGCTAGGTCTCTTTAATATATTTAATTCGTATCCGGTCTATCTCTTACTCGTTTATCGATAATGTCAATATGTGGATGTGCGATACCCCGCACTGAGCGTGTAGATAAGCAATACACATCGGACTAATCGGATATCCACCACTACACGATACGATGATAAGATATCAACTATCTTATTAAATGGAAAGAACAACGAGTTTCCTAACACTCTTGTATCCCCTATGTTACTCTGAGAGTTTTATTAGTCTTTTTTCTTGACATTCTGCTATGTACCCAAAGTTATAAATACTGCCTGTTTCCCTAGTTAAATACAACAAGTTTAACACTATTTTCACTCACTAATAGAGCTTAAGGCAATTCTGATTTAACTGTGTTAACCCTCTACTGTTTAACCTGTTCGCTGCCGACCTACCTCTATTGCACTTTCGTCACTCTTCTATAATCGTGGTATTCGATCGACCTGTGTACGCCTATAAGCACACGCCTCAGGGTTTATGCACACAGCGTAAATCCGACAGTTATGAGCCTGATTGCCGCAGCCCTTTGCTAAAGCTTTCGGATATCTCACTTTACCTTCACTTTTACCTTACCTTTCTATCACTTACATCTTACAAGTAATAGATTTAACCGATCTACAAGCTACCTAGCTTAAATATCTACTAAAAAGCTACGTATACTAGACCTCTTGGATTACTACTATACAAGACTATACAGTAGAAAACAGTGTATAGCAATACACTAATCCTAATCAACCGCCTGCTACGCCGCCGCAGGAACCGATAAAGCTACAGATATCTGATATAGCTAGGCAGCTGTCTAATACCTTTATATCTAATAAACCCTTACCTACACGCCTAATTAATCTCACACTAAATTAAGTATCTATCTATAGAATCCTTCTTGACGAATACAATTCGTCTAGGTCTGATTTTAAGTAATATATACGATTAATTTAGTCTCTTAAGCAAGGTATTCAATTATCTCTTATACCTAAGGGGAGAAAGATAATTAACGGCCTATCACTACACAACGTAATTATACAGCTACGCGCTATATTCGCCCGATTAGACTAATCGAAGAATCGGTAAATCCTGCGTGATTAGGATAAAATTAAGCGCTAAGCGCTACTATCTAAATCCTCTCAACTTACTATATAGGGCTAAAGGTAGATTATTTGCAAATCACAAGGAAGTTAGGCTAATATCTCTTACTTCTAAGACCCTCTCGCTTCAGTCTACGACTTCCTAGAGGCTATTTAACTAAGCGACTAAGGCTTCTACATATTCTAGTGTAATACAATCCTTTAGGGCTTACAGCAGCCTACACTCACTAAATTAGTTAATCTCTTCGTTAAACAATATCGACTAATTGCACTATCTACACACAATAGGCGACAGATTGCACACCAAACCTATTAGGGCCGAAACCCTAATAAAGAACCGGAATTAAACGAAACACTAACGAAACCGGGCCGAAAGGGTAAGGGTACCTACCTATACAAGGGTCCACTAAGCAACGGCTATCACGATTTTGATCAATACAGCTATATTAACCCGCTAGTTAGGCTAAAGGATTAGAAGCCTAGCAGAAAGGCCTAGTAAGTATTCAAATAACGATGTGAATACTTACTAGGATTTAAGAAGGCCTACTAGTATACAATCAAAAAACATCAAAAATCAGATAAATCTGAATCAGACGAAATAGCCGAATCAGACGAATCGCCTGAATCGACTAAAAGAGATATATTTTTAGTATATATTCCGAGAGAGCAAACTAATAATATCTTCCGAAGCAACGATAGTAAGGTAATAAGCACAATTTAGGTCTCTGCTAAGAAAAACGATATATAGTGCTATAATACCGGAGCATTAATCTATATCACGAATAACAGAGATCTACTGTTAAACTATAGGCTAGTCGTTTCCTCTGTTATAGTAGGAAATACTAAGACTACAATCCTTAGCTACAGAGAGCTTATAGTTATCCTAACAAAATCTCTTAATAGAAGCACCTTTCCTTTAAAGTATATCGTATACTACCCTAGATTCTATATCAACCTTATATTAGCAGAACATACTGTAAGCGCTAGAATCTATTATAATAGCAAGAATTCTACTCTAGAAGAGGGTAATAGAACACTAATTTGCTAATTAAGTGCGAAATCAGGTATTTATCTGATCAAATAGGATAAAGTAATAGATACAGGGCGCTACACTGCTAATTATATCTCTCTTCCTTTACCTATCTCTTACTTATCTCTTACTTATACTGTATATAATTATATATCTCCCCTTACTAACCAATTTAGCAAAATTGTGCTATCTTCATACACAAAGAAACAACTTAATAGCACGATTAATCAGTAGCACCGAAGACTAGGCTATATTAGCCACGATATTATATTACGCCTACTAGAGTATACATCAAACGTCACAATCAAAGATATATCTTTGCCTATTAGTTATTGCGAAGCATACAAACTAGCTAATTCACTACGTTAAGTCTCTCGATTACTAATACGATATAATCGACCGTTCGAATCTCTGTACTAGGACCTTATTCACTTCGAGTAATCGCTCACGAAGACTTCCTACCTATTATATTCGGTCGATCCTGTGACTAAATATTAGCTAGCGCAAGACCTTTCTTCGAAGACTGATTTAACACAATCCCTTTCCGATCAAATCGATTTCGTACGAAACCAATTTAACCTAAGCGTCCTTATAGTGTATTTAGATAACGAAAAAGCACTATCCGACTTCTTCAATCAGCAAGCAACCGCTCGCGGAATCAAGCTAGAGACTACTCTGCCCTATTAGCCTGATCAAAATGGCTATGCTGAACGATATAGTGCATTGATATCAAAGATAGCTAGGCAGATAACGATTGATATAAACCTACTAAGCTATCTTTGGCCTAAGGTAGCTAAGATAGCTGTTTATATTTAAAATCGCATACCGCACCGCTTAATTAACTAGCAATCGCTATATAAAGCACTTACAGCCTATCTAGGCGACAATACCTTATATTAGCTACAAGCCAAACCTGACCTTTCAAATATACGAATCTTCGGATACAAAGCGTATATACGCATCAATAAGCTTCCTAGACTAGCTAAGCTAGCGCTACGCGCGGCTATCGGCTATCTAGTAGGCTATAAAGCACACAATATTTAGCGAATTTGGATACCCTCTAATCGTCGAGTGATTCGTGTACGAGACGTACAATTCAACGAAAACGAATTCTACGATTCCTTATTACCTAATCAAAGGATTCGCGTCTATAAAGAAGACCTATCACAGCCGATTAATACACTCGATGATAAAGAAACGCTGAAGATCCTTAACGATATCGAACAGACGATACAGTACGATCTAGGGGGTAGAAGCCCTAGTACAACGGCTAATATAGATCCTACTACACCCTCGTAACCTACTAAAACCTCACTTTTACCTTATATTTAGCTCACTTCTAATTCGAATAAGCTAGACGACGAAATCCTTAGAGACTAACCGTATACTCCTCTACTTAATCCAAAAGCAGACGAATTCGACCAATCAGACTAATCTGATTCTATCGATAATACTAGCTAATCTAGCTAGATACAGCCTTTTGTGCTAATTAATAACACTAACTTCGACCCTTCCGGCTACGAACCCCTATCTATACTAAAGCGATAACGATCCGATTCAGATACTAGCCGAGACCTAGATAAGGTTAAACGCCCTTATATCAACCTTACTTCACTTACGCAGGCCTTCCTGCTAGACTAAAGCAAGCAACTAAAGGTGCTGATTTTATCAATTCCTCTACTACCTTCTAGCTATTATCACCTAGTTAGCTACCCTTTCGAAAGCCAATTTCGTTAAGCTATATAAATTGAATTCAATAAGCTACTAGATATATATACATTTGAACTAATTAATACAAACCTTATTATACACACACATTAGACGAATTGTAAAGGTTTAGACTAATCAGAGTGTCCTCGCTACTAATTAATCCTAATAAGATAGGTATTTGCCTATAAATCAGATAAATCAGGCTACCTTACACGATTCAAAGCACGCCTATGCGTACGAGGTGATACCTAAATCCCTGACGATTAAGACGCTCGTACTAGTACCCTTGCTGCTAGAACCTTTCGCACACTAATTACGATTATCACATAATATAACCTTAAAACCTTTCAGATAGATACAGTTAATGCGTTCCTAAATAGCTCGCTAAAAGAAGAAGTTTACTGCCGATATCTACCTGGATTAGGCAAGAAATCGACGATTCTTCGCCTATATAAAGCAGTATATAGTCTACGAATCGCTAGTAAGAGATAGGAAGATAATATTAAAGAGATGCTTCTCTTACTTAGATTTTAATCGTACCCTAATAACCCTGCTCTTTACACTAATAATCGTATAGTTATTATAGTATTCGTTAACGATTTCCTTGCTGCCTATTATCAAAGTGAGAGTATATACGCTTAGCAAATCAAAGACCTTCTCTCACAACGATTTGAAATGAAAGACTGTGGCGAATTAACCTAATTTATTAGTATTCGGATTGTACAAGACCGATTGAAACGAAAGACCTGGCTTAATTAAGCAGCGTATATTGAAAAGATAGCTACCCGATTCAACCTGCTAAACAACAATAAGCCTATCAATACACTACTACCAATCACCCAAAAACTTAATCTAGTCTTGTCAGAACTAATTAATCCGAAGCACGTTAAGCTATATCAATAAGAATATAGATCAACCTTGTTCCCTGCTGTTTGGACCCGGCCGGATACTGCATTCGCTAATTAATTGCTAGCAAAATCGCTTACTCGCTGCAACGAGAAGCACTTAGAAGCTGTTAATTATCTGATTTCTTACCTATATCAGACAAAATACCTTTCCCTCTGTTTCGACAGTGAAATAAGAGCTTCTATCTTCACTGCTGCCTTAGATACAAGCTTTGCTGATAATCCTGATCGAAAGAGCTCTGAAGGATTTATCTTCTGCCTATTTGGAGGCCTAATTGAATAGAAATCGCGTAAGCAGAAGACTATCACTACGTTAATAACCGAGGCCGAATTGCTTGCGATTAGCTATACAGCTAAGTAGCTATATTAGATTAAACGCCTCTTTTCCTTTATCCAATTTGACCCTAACTAATTAGATATAATTCAATGTGACAATAAGCAGACAGTTAACCTGCTTACACAAGAGAAATCCTCTTTCCAAACCAAGCTTCGCTACGTTGATATTCATCAACTTTGGATTCGCTAGGAAGTTTAGGCGAAACGGCTGCGAATTGAATGGATTAAATTAGCCGAAATGCTAGCTGATAGACTTACTAAGCGCTTTTCTGCCGAAAAACATACTGTTTTCGTTCAACAGCTAGGTATAGAAATCCTCCCTATTCAATAGAAGGACCCTTTCTTCCCTTCTTCCTCTGTTTCATCTTATTCAGCTCTCACTTTGCCCTCACATCAAGAGCTGAGGGGGTGTGTCAACATATAGATGTGCGATACCCCGCACTAAGCGTGTAGATAAGCAATACACATCGGACTAATCGGATATCCACCACTATACGATACGATAATAAGATATCAACTATCTTATCAAATGGAAAGAACAACGAGTTTCCTAACACTCTCGTATCCCCTATGTTACTCTGAGAGTTTTATCAGTCTTTTTTCTTGACATTCTGCTATGTACCCAAAGTTATAAATACTGCCTGTTTCCCTAGTTAAATACAACAAGTTTGACACTATTTTCACTCACCAATAGAGCTCAAGGCAATTCTGATTTAACTGTGTTGACCCTCCACTGTTCAACCTGTTCGCTGCCGACCCACCTCTATTGCACTTTCGTCACTCTTCCATAATCGTGGTATTCGATCGACCTGTGTGCGCCTACAAGCACACGCCTCAGGGTTTATGCACACGGCGTAAATCCGACAGATAATTATATCTATCGAAAAGTATATTCCCTACCTACTAGTCTATTATAGGATTATACTACTTTAGCTAAGGTACTCCTAAGATAACGTTATATTCGCCTAAAGGGATTATATTAAAATTAATAACTTTAAAGTAATCTTTAATAACTATTAGTAGTAGTCCGCTTTTATAGGTAATTCCTAGTCTAAGGCTCTCCCTATTAAGCCTAATAATAGGTATAACCTTTAGTTTAGCTACTCCCTAGATTTTATAGTAGTTACAGTAAGCTAGGCTTATAAAATTGCTAGCTACTCCTAAGTCGATTATTACTATTATTAGTCGGAGTATAATATTAGCTTTAACTCTTATATATTACCTTTATACTATCGTAGCGAGGTACTATTATTTAGTATTTATCCTTTAGTTTCTGTATTAAAGTCCTGTGTATTTTAGTTTCTAGTCTAGTTTCCTTTCCTATTATAGCGGTTTTAGTTCTAGGCTTCGTTTAGTCTTACCTATATAGTACGTTATATAGTTATTATCGTAAAATCCTAATATAGTTCTTAGATTATATTTAGGGTATTATATATATCCTTTATATACGTACCTTTTACTATTATAAGGGTATTGTCCTTCTAGTAGTAATTTATTACTTACTTCCTAAACTTTATTAAGGATATTAATAAGCTCTTATAGCGAGTTAGCTAGTAGAAGATTAGTCTTAACTAATCCTTATACTTAAAGTACCTAATTTAGGTATTTAATAATTAGGTCGTTGTTAGGGTCTTCTTAAGGCTATATTATAGTATCTATACCTAGGAGCTAGGGTAGAGTTTTTAGGATCTCTAGGGTTCTTAAAATCTCGATTAATATTTTTAGGATCTCTATTCCTTAGTCCTAAGAGTCGTCGGATAGTTCCTGTGATTTAGTAGTATTTTAGGGACTATACTAGGTCTACCTTTAACTCTCGATATTTTCCTAGTCTATTTCAGGAAAATCCGTTATGTACTCTACGCTGCTTAAGCTATAGTATTCGGTGTTATTAGTAAAGGTATCCTTAGTTTTACCCTTCTATATTTAGTATATTTCGAGTTACTTTATTACGTTAGCTAGGTCTTCGCGCTCCTTATAAAAATCCTTTATCTATTACTAGTATAGTATCGAGCTATCGATTACTATCTATCCTTTGTCGTTAGTAGCTTGTGATTCCTTCTTAGATTTATTATCCTACGTTACTATCTATTTCTTATTATTAGTAGCTTGTAGCTGCTAAGGTCGAACTTCGCTATCCTAAGTCGCCTATAGCTATTACAGCTTTACGTTATTATATCTGTTATTACGCTTACGCGCCTATAGCTTTATATTGTTATATCTGCTATACTTACGCGCCTAATATTCTAGCTTCCTATATTCGAAGTATAGGTTATTATCCTTACGCTATTTTTCTTCTTTAGCTAGGAGCCTTACTACGTTAAGCTCTATTAGTTATAGTCTGTAAGGGTCGCTGTACTCCCTAGGTTACTATTGTTACTATCCTTACCTACCTTCGTAGCGGCGGTATTAGTAAGGTACGTTCCTACTACTATTCCCTTACTACTGTTCTCTTCGTTAAAGCCTCTGTTTATAGAGTCAGTTATTAAATTTAACCGCAAGTTCGATTATTTTATAGAGTTCTTTTAGTCAGTTAACTTATATAAGTTTATCCTTAACTTCCTCCTTAAGTCTGCGCTCGAAGAGCTAGATATATATATCCTCGTCGAAATTAAGGTAAGAGATAATTTACTAGAACTCAGCGGCGTACACACTAGCCGATCTAGTTTGTTTAAGTCGGTTAAGTCGTCGTTCCGCGGTCCTAGAGGCATCGATATTACCGAAGGTCTGTTTGAGCTTCTTTTTGAATATTACGTAAGAAGCGAAGATAGCCTTAATAGTGTTACCCTAGTCCTTCTGCGGTTTGTTATTAAACTCCCTAATATATAGTTCGAACTATTCGAATACTTATCCGCGAAGGTAGGTAGAGGTATAGATAACTTTGTCGGCCTCCTTACTATAGTTAATTAAGCGGAGTTGTGTGATCTATGATAGGGCAAAGGGTGTATAAAGGTTGTATTGTCTCCTAACGTAGAACTAAATACATAGCACGTTGCCGAGGGTAGGATCACGTGCGCGGAAGTGGTATGTTACGTGTGTGGGAGTGGTATGTCACGTGCACGGAAGTAGCAGAAAGGAGGAGACTGTTTGCCGCTGTCCGGCCTTGGCCGAGTGGAAGCCTTAGGAAAAAGGTTCCGGGGTCCCGGGATCTTATCCTCCCCTACTAAACTCGATTTCGCCCTGAGATCGTGTATCCGTATAAAGGAGCGCGCGGCCGGTAGTATCTATCTACGAATAGAAACAAAGTAACTAGATATATAAAAGAAAAGGAGATAAAGCCTGAAACTTATAGCTCTCTATAAAAGAATAGCGGAAATCAAAGGACTTCTAAATATAGAAGGGGCCGGGCGTGGTCGGCTACAGCTATAACTTTAGGTAAGCGCGACTAATATATAAAGGAAGTAGCCGAATTTAGTAAATAAAGAATTAATAAGGGAATTAATATAATATAAACAGACGCGTTTCCTTTCTCTCGAGTAATTTCTTCCTACTTCACTATCCCTCGAAACTATAACTCCTCACTCTCTCTTATATCTGTAAGATCCTACTCCTAAAATAGGTAAGAAAGCTCTAAGATCTTAATAAAGCTTCTAAACTAACGCGTATAATAGTAACTACTTACTCTTAAACTAGAAGTCCCGAGAAGGGACCCTCCTAAACCGATCCCTCGCTCCTAGGCGTCTTTCTATCTGTCGAAGTAAGCCCTTATGCTTATCCCTCCCTAACCCTTAACACTATAATAGCTTATTAGGTTCCTTTCGCCCCTAGCCTTAACGGAAACTCTAAACGTTAGGTTACTACTAGAAAGCGTAGTAGTACTACTACTACTACTCGTACTCGAAAGCGTAAGGCTACTAAAGTAGCTAGTAGCAATAGAAATAATAGTAGTAGTACTATAAAGGTAGCTAAAGCTGTAACTTAAATTAACGCTATAAAGGTAGTAGGTAATAGTAGTACTACTAGAGGTACTATTATAGCTAGTAGTACGTCTTTTAATACTTCTATCGCTTAGGTAGCTAATACTAACCCTTGTAAGTAGAGGAATTCCCCTTTTTATATACTCTTACTAACCTCTATAGTCCTTATTAGTCTAGATTCCTATAATAACCTATTAAAGTCGACTTTTACTTCTGTAGCTAAGAAGGCTATACTAGCAGCTACGCCTATTTAGGATATTAACTAGCGTAATAGTATTAAGCCCTTAAATACTTCTAGCTAGCGCCGGGCAGCTTACGTCTAATAGTATAGTCTTTAGGCTCCGACCGGTTCCTCTTACGCTAGTTATAGCCTATAGAAG
Organism: Penicillium subrubescens; assembly: GCF_028828155.1. Lineage (NCBI taxonomy): Eukaryota > Fungi > Ascomycota > Eurotiomycetes > Eurotiales > Aspergillaceae > Penicillium > Penicillium subrubescens. The sequence continues at coordinate 3,435,201 of NW_026643157.1, read as the reverse complement.
GGTCCTTTTATATCTTATTGCGTCCTTATTGTTAGCAGCGACTTAGCCTTCTGTAGTACTTATAGTAATTATTTATTTAATTCCGGCAGTACGAACTATAGCTTACGCTTCGATTTACTCCCTAACTAGATTAAGGCGCCCTTAACTATTTAAAATCCTAACTATCCTGTATTAAAGGATTCTTCTGTAAGTCTATATTATTATATTTTTACGTCCTTCTAGTAGCTAACGTTTAAGAATTATTAGGTTTTAACTCTAGTTAAGCGTTATACCGGGCGTGCTTCTAAGGAGGTTAAGACTTCTGCCCCTCCTACTACTATAGCTGTCCTAGCTAAAGCTACTAAAGTCGCTCTAGTTATTCCTTTTACTCCCCTAAAGCTAGTAGTCGCTCCTATTACCCTACCGAAGGGTACAGATATTAATAAGACTATTATAACCGGTCCTTAGAAGAATACCTAGTTAACCTCTCCCCTTAAGGACCCTACTATTCGGAACCCTATTAATACTTCTATAGCTCTTATAGCCTTTTACGCCCTCCCGGATATAGTAGCTTATCTTAAAAGTGACCGGTAGGTTTTAGATAAGTATCTTGTAAGTAAGAGGGTCCTTAAGCCTAAAGACGTACCTATAAAGAAGAAGGAGGATAGTAAAGGTAGTAAGAAGAACCCTTTCTTAGACTTTATCTAATATTCTTTAGTAGACTATAAACTTCTGTTTATAATATTTGTTAATCTATCTATTAAGTTCTAGCTTTCGCTTTCTTTCTATAGGCCTATAGCCTAAATTATAATAGCTATAGGGCTATTAAAAAGGGTCCTTTTGTAAGTATTAGCGTCCTAAGGCCTACTTTAGACTAATTAGGGAGGGTATTCCTCCGAACTCTCTTAATCGCTATTCCCTTTAAAGGTAAGCGATTAGAGCTCCTCCTAATCTCTTATTAGCTTTCGCGATCTTTTGTCTTTCGCTATTAGTTACTTTCGGCGATATTCGAGAGTATTTTCTACGATACTATTATTGACTTTATTTATAGGACTACTACCCTCCCCTACCTACTACTAGCGTACACTATTAGCTTAAAAAGCCTCCTATTCTTCGCGAGTAAATATAGATAATTCGTAATAGGTAAGGGGAGAGTTATCCTAAGTAAGGACTTTTAGAATCTCTTTAGGCCTTTTTAACTATAGACCTTTCCTATAGAGGGTACTCTAAGCAGCTTAGGACGTTTATAACACTTATAGGTCCTTTATATTAGCTTCGATAAGGCGAGATCTATTAATTAAATAGTAGAGGACGTAGCTATTTAGCTCTACTAGCGCGTAAATACTAAGTAGGTAAGCTTTAATAACTTTAAAAGGCCTAAACTATTTACTTTTATACTTCTGCAGTAACTTATTTCGGACTAAAACCTAGGTATCCTTTTTAAAGCTTATCTTTATAACTAAACTATTACGTATACAATTTTTTCTAATAGCGCGTATAAGCAAGAGTTTATTCGCTTTCTTATAGGTATTACTAAGATTCTAGAGCTCTCTAACCCTTTCCGTAAAAGGTAGAGTATCTTTTAATAAATTGTTACCTAGTAGTTAAGAGTAAATTCTGTATATTAGATAGAATAGACTAAGGCTAGTTATAGTATATTCGCGGATCCTAGTAGCGATAACTGCTTACGTTAGGTAGAGATCCTATACTTTTGTTAGCTTTCCTATTAGGTATTTTGTTAATATACGACCTAATAGTCTATTTAGGTTTTCTACCTTTCTATTCGTTCGAGGGTAGTAAAGTATAGTAGTTCTATATCTCGTTTTTAGAAGGTTTAGATAGTATATAACTACTCCTTAAAGGAGGTTTTAGCTATTATCCGAAATCACTTCTATAGGCGCTCTATAATTTATAAAGATTTATTCGTATAAGAACTTACCTAAAGCTTCCTTAATAGCCTTAAGGATAGCTTTAGTAACCGGCTAGCTAGTAGCGTAATTAATTACTATAATAATCTATCTGTTACTATTAAGGGTTATCGGTAGGACACTAATTAGGTTAATTCCCTAGCGTTAGAATAGATAGATCCCTAAGGTCACTATATACTAAGGGGTTTCCCTCTTTAGAGACTACTTAAAACCCTACGAAACTTAATAATTCGGGCACGAATATACTACGTTTTTAATATCTCTTCGTATTTATAGCTACTACGCCTATAGGCGGATAACTCTATTTAGGCTAGGCTACCTTAGGTAGCTAAATTCTAAATATATATAGTTTATAAGGTCTTTACGAAGAACAGGCTCTAAATATAGTGTAATAAGCCCGTTGTCATAGGTAAAAACGAGTTATCGGTCTGTTACGTTCTTATCCGGATAGCTACGAAAGCTTAAATAAGCTATATACTATTAGATAGCTTTAGTAACAGATTTACGAGATAGTAACTCCCCTATATCGAGGAATCGTACAGTTACTTTTAACTATTCGTTTTCAGGGACTTTACTAATAGTTAGCGATTCTATTAGAGTTATAGTAAGAGTAACGTCTTAAATCGGCCGGGATTAGGATATATTAACAGGGCTATCTTTAACGAAATCTAGCCTCCTACTTAGCGTATCCGGGACTACTATATCCGATCCCTTCCGATACTAAATCTTTAGATTATACTTTTAAAACTCGTCGACCTAATAAGCTAAGCGCTTACTATAGGTTGTAGTAGTCTATAGGTATTATAAACTTACGTAGTTAGTAACGACTGTAGTCTAGGTACTATTCTTAATATAGCGATCTTAGAGGCGTAAGGCTTCTTTTATTACTAAAAGCTCTTTCTCGTAAATAGGGTAATTTAATTCGGCTTTAATTAACTTCCTTCTGTCGAATATAACCGGGTATAGCTATCCGTCCGGTCCTAGTTAATAGAGAACTATTTTAATTACCTATTCAGAAGCGTCTGTCTCGATAATAAAAGGCTTCGAGCGATTAGGTTACGTAAGGATAAGTAAATCCGTTATTATATCTTTTATTTTCTTAAAAGCGTACTTATATACTACTATCTAGCGGATAGGACAAAACTTTTACTTCCGGAGGTCTATATCCGTTTCCTTAAGGAGCTTATAGAGCAGGACACAGATTTTAGCAAAGTTTCTAATAAACCGATAGTAGTATATTGCTAGCCTAATAAATTAGCGGACGTTATAGACGTTCTAGGGTCTTAGCTAATTCCGAATAATATCTACCTTAGCTAATATAAGTTAGATAGACTTATTCCTAAGGATATATCTATAGAATTCTAATTCTATAGTCGAAAAGATATATTTATCTAGTTAAGCTATTAATCTTTCCTGTTCGAGGACTTCTAGTACCTTTTAGAGGTAACAATAGTATTCTTCCTATAAGTTAGAGAAGATAAGGATATTATCGAGGTAGATAACCACGAATTTACCTAAATATAGATAGAGGGCCTTATTTATTACTATCTAGAAGGTCGTAGGAGTATTACAAAGGCTGAATAGTATAGTAAGCTATTTATATTTACCTTAGATAATATTAAATATAGTCTTCTATATCGTATTATGAGCGACCCGGACCTACTAGAAGCCTAACGTTAGGTCGATTTTTGAAAGGACCTTAGCGTACCTAACTTAATCTAGAAGCTCCTAGATATATAGTAGCGGATAACTATTCTTAATTATAAGTTAGTTTAGTGCGTAGTAATCGATATATATCCGCTACTTTCTGTTAGCTTTCTTAACAAAAATCACCGGAAAGCCCTATAGACTAGAAGATAACCGGATTAGGCTCTTCTTAAGGAGTAGGTTAACCTACTTTAGCTACTCTTATATCTTTTCGTTAGAAAGGGGGTATAAGTTTATATTTATAGGTTAGGTATCCCTAGTGTCGATCTAGTACGTAATATTCCTTTTTAGTAGTAAAGCGTCTAGGAGTTCGTTTTTAAGAACCTTTTTAAACTTCTATAGGACTTTACGTACTTTAGGATCCGAATACTATAGTGTAATAGGCGCTTCTTCTTATCTAATAACTATTAGGAAAGTATTCGTAAACTCCTTTGTAAGGTATATCGGAACTAATAGCTACTTATTAGGTTAACTTAAGCTTCTGCTAGTTTATTATCCTTAAGAGGAGTAATAGCTTTAACCTAATATAAGCGTTTATAATCCTATAGCCTTATTACCGAGGTCGCCTAATTAATATAAGGATTCTTTACACTAAGGAAGTCCCTTCTAAGTACGAATTCGAACTTTAAGAGGTCTAATACCTACGCTTAGATATAACCCCTCTAGGAACTAATCCTAATCAGGAGCTTTAATATATTATCCGTAAAAAGCGTATATCTATTAGGTATTCTAACACAGAGTAGTAAGGTCTTCTTAAGAGCAGGGAGATATATCCTAAATTTCCTAAGAGTAGCTATAGAAATAAACATATATAAAGTACTATAATCTAAAAGTACGCAGACAGATATATCCTTCCTTAAAGGTCCTATATTAATCTAATAGAATAGTAAGGTATTACCTATTAAGTAAAGAGTAGCTTTCTTTACCTCCGAGGCGTTTAGGGAAGGGTCTAAAAGGTTAGGACTAGGTAGTATCTATATCTGTAATATAGCTTTCGTATAGCTAATAAGTATATCTAATTTTTCTAGCTATAACTATTTTTTAGCTTTCTATTATTTCTACTCTCCTGCTTTAGCAGACTTAGGTAGTTCTAAGAGAAATAGCCTTTACCGCTGTAGTTATAGTATATATTACGCCTGCCTCTAGGCTAGTTTTTAGAGCCCTAACTATAACTACTACTATAGCCTTATACTTAGCCGGGTCCTCTAGTCGACGGAGGGTTTAAGGGTTCCTACGTAGACTATATTCCGTTTATAGTTATCTTAACGTCCCTATTAGTATCTTAGGCCTTCTGCCTATAATAGTAAGCGATAGTTAACCCTTATTCGGATTAGATAAAACGTTTGACGATATCCCTTAAAGCCTTAAGTTAGGTACTATCCTTAGCCTACTTCTTTTATAATTCAACTTTCGCTCCTTTCCGGAGGTATTAGATAAGGATACCCTCCGAAATCTCCTAGTTAGTATCGGTAGTAGCCTATTAGAGGTCTATAGCGTATTTAGTAAAGGGTTACTTTACGCCTTACTTAAGCTCTATAAACCTATCCTAGCGCTTTTCGGGTCCTAAATACTCTGAAAACTTATAGAGGATCTATTCCTGATATTACTTTTAGGTAGAGATTTTGTCTCTGTATATAGATGAAATACGCTACTAATATAATCGCTAAGCTTTTATAGCCTTTTTACCTAGAGCACCTTATACATAGACGACCTTTAGCTTATCGTCTAGCGTAGCTTTAACTAGCTATTCTGTCTTATAGAAGAAGCGTTCGTAATTAAGGAGGTACTCTCGAGTAGTATCGTCCTTAAAAGCTCCTAAATACTCGCGGATTTTAGGGACTCTTTTTAGAAGGGCCCTCTTAAGCGTAATCTAGCCTGTAAGCGGACTATTCAGGGTTAAGTTTAGATTTTCGGGCGTTACTAAGAAGGATAAGAGGTCCGGAATAGGCTATTCTACTAGTAATTACTCGCTTTAAGCAGTAGTAGCTTATATCTAGCGTTACGCTTCCTACTAGTTCTACTTAGCGATAGTCCTAGTAGTAGATTTAGCTATTAGGGCGTATATCGTAGGGTTATCTGCCTCTATAATAGCGGAACGTATCTCCCTCGCTATAGTCAGGGGTAGAAGGCTTAATACGCTCTTAGTTACTAGCGAGATTAGGTGTTAAGGAGGTAGCTATACAGGGTCTTAACTAGTAGGGCCTTATATCAGCTCGCTTAGGGTATTAATTATATACTCTATATTAGATATCGTTGAAAATTTACGTTAAAAGTTCGCAGAATTATAACTTCACTATAGTCCGTTAAAGGGAAGTGTTTTCCTCTGCTTAAAGTTTTACTTCCGATTTCGCTTATCCTTATATAAAGTGAGGATTGTTCCGATCGGAAGGATACACCCAGAAACTAGAGTTTCCTAATAGGGTATCTACTAGTGTTCCGCCCGTTTAATACTTTAGTAGAGCTAATAGGGGTCTAGGTCGGATTTTCGTTACTGATCGGCCCCGATCGTAGAAGCGAGCTTCCGTCTAGGTTTAGGGGTCAAATCTATTGCCTACTCCTAGATCTCGAGACTTTTCTAGCGGTTAGCCTCACTAGGCTGTCCCAAAGCTCTAGGGCGAGAGCTTCCAGTTTCGTTTTGCCCCCTCGTGAATCAGGGGGGATCGATCTTCTGGGAGGGCCCTAAATAGGACGTAAGCTTCCTCCTAGTAGGTAGTCGCAAAGGACCAACTCCGTTTAAGGGTTTGCTACTATATATAATCTATGATGGGGCAAAGGGTGCATAAAGGTTGTATTGTCTCCTAACGTAGAACTAAATACATGGTACGTTGCCGAGGGTAGGATCACGTGCGCGGAAGTGGCATGTCACGTGTGTGGGAGTGGTATGTCACGTGCACGGAAGTGGCAGAAAGGAGGAGACCGTTTGCCGCCGTCCGGCCTTGGCCGAGTGGAAGCCTTAGGAAAAAGGTTCCGGGGTCCCGGGATCTCAGTTGTATATCTATCTAGGTTAGGAAGGCGCAGAGCTTAGTCCGTTTGCTATAGTAGAACTTAGGCTTAGGTAGTTTGATAGTCTATAGGGCTGTTCTTCTTTTATAAAGAAGTTGCTCCTATAGCTATTTAACTATTAATAACAGCTAAGCATTAGTTAGTGCTAGTATTGCTATTCTAGCTAACAGGTTACTACTACTGTCGTTAAGTGCTATAATAACTTTGCTTCACGGTTTAAGATAGGGCGATTAATATATTACGCGTTACTAATTAGTCACTGTAAGTTAGAGCGTCTATAGTTTATACTTACCTGATTCTAACTATAGATTCTAAGAGTAGCTCGCAACTGTACCGATATTATACGAAGCCTTACGTTAGGTTCGGGTTCTGTTAAGTATCTTGCAGAATATATTAGAAGTACGCGCTAAGTAAGTCAATCACTAAGTATTACTACTAGGTAAATCCCCTACTTGTAGGTTAAGTTATCTTAAAGGTGAACTGTAAAGTGTAAAGTACTAAAGGTAGTAACTAAGTAATAATATAAGATTAATCGCGAAGAACTAAATATATAGTACTGAATAAGTGTCCTTATATATCTAGTCTATCCGATCCCTAGCTATAACAGGTTATAGCCTTAGCTATACTCGGGTCAGACCCTCAAGTATAATCCGATTATATAACGTGATACTTCCCTTATACCCTAGGATATAATAGGTCACGTGATCGTTAGGCTTTCCTAATAACGTAATAATTATGCCTTATAACGTTATCCAATCCTAATCCTTACTGACTGATCTAAGTTGATTGGACATTAGTGTTCCCTTCCCCTACATTAGCGCTATTGCGTGAGAGTCTCGTAACAGAAAGCTAATAAAAGTATAGGATCTTTACCTAACGTAAGTAGTTATTACTACTAGGATCTATAAATATACTATAACTAGCTTTAGTCTATTCTATCTTATATACAGAATTTACCCTTAACTACTAGGTAACGTTTTATTAAAAGATACTCTACCTTTTATAGAAAGGGTTAGAGAGCTCTAAAATCTTAATAATACCTATAAGAAAGCGAATAAACTCTTACTTATATATACTATTAGAATAAATCGTATACGTAATAGTTTAGTTACGAAGATAAGCTTTAAAAAGGATACCTAAGTTTTAGTCTGAAATAAATCGCTATAGAAGTATAAAAGTAAATAGTTTAGGCCTTTTAAAGTTATTAAAGCCTACTTACTTAGTACTTATACGCTAGTAGAGCTAAATAGCTACGTCCTCTGCTATTTAATTAATAGATCTTACCTTATCGAAGCTAATATAAAGGACCTAAAAGCGTTATAAATATCTTAAGCTACTTAAAGCGCCCTCTATAAGAAAGGTCTATAGTTAAAAAGGCCTAAAGAGATTCTAAAAGTCCTTACTTAAGATAACTCTCTCCCTACCTATTATAAATTATCTATATTTACTCGCGAAGAATAGGAGGCTTTTCGGGTTAATAGTATATACTAGTAGTAGGTAAGGGAGGGTAATAGTCTTACGAATAAAGTCGATAGTAGTATTATAGAAAATACTCTTAAATATTACTAAAAGTAACTAGTAGTAAAAGGTAAAAGATCGCAAAAGCTAATAAGAGATTAAAAGAAGCTTTAATTACTTACCTCTAAAGGGAATAATAACTAAGAGAGTTTAGAGGAATACCCTCCCTAGTTAGTCTAAAGTAGGCCTTAAGATACTAATACTTACGAAAGGACCCTTTTTAAATAGCCCTATAGCTATTATAATTTAGGCTATAGGCCTATAGAAAGAAAGCGAAAGCTAGAACTTAATAGATAGATTAATAAATATTATAAATAGAAATTTATAGTCTATTAAAGGATACTAGATAAAGTCTAGAAAAGGGTTCTTCTTATCGCTCTTACTATCTTCCTTCTTCTTTATAGGTATATCTTTAGGCTTAAGGACCCCCTTACTTATAAGATATTTACCTAGAATCTGCTAGTTACTTTTTAAGATAAGCTACTATATCTAAGAGGGCGTAGAAGGCTGTAAGAGTTATAAAGTATCAATAGGGTTCCGAATAATAGGGTCACTAAGAGGAGAGGTTAGCTAGGTATTCTTCTAGGGACCGGCTATAGTAGCCTTATTAAAATCTATACCCTTTAATAGGGTAATAGGGGTAACTACTAGCTTTAAGAGAGTAGGAGGAATAATTAGAGTAACTTGAGTAGCTCTAGCTAAGATAGCTATAGTAGTAGGAGGGGTAGGAGTCTTAACCTTCTTAGAAGTACGCCTAATATAACGCTTAACTAAAGTTAGAACCTATTCTTAAACGTTAGCTACTAGAAGGACGCAGAAACAATAATATAAACTTATAGAAAAATCCTTTAATATAGGATAGTTAGGATTTTAAGTAGTTAAAGGCGCCTTAATCTAGTTAAGGAGCGAATCGAAGCGTAAGCTATAGTTTGTGCTACTAGAATTAAACGAATAATTACTATAAGCGCTATAAAAGGCTAAGTCGCTATTAATAATAAGGACGTAATAAGACGTAAAAGGACCCTTCTATAGGCTATACCTAGCGTAGGAGGAACTAGTCAGAGCCTAAAGACTATATGTCGGATTTACGAGGTCACCATAAATCCTTCGGCGTGCACAAGTAAGCGAGTGTGCACGGTTAGTCAAATCAGTATACGATTAGCGAAGAATCGTATAGGTTAGGTCAGGTCGTTGTACGATTCGGCTTAGAATCGGAAGTTAACTTATAATAGAAGAATACTCCAACTTCATCACAATCATTAAACTTGATTCAACTAGCTATAGAAAACAGGCAATATTTATAACTTCATGAAATCGAGGCAATACGTCAGACTAGAATCTCATAGAAATCAAGAGAAATATAGAGTGTTGAAGCTCTTTCGTTATGTGTGCAATTGTTGATGTCAATCGTTGAAGATCGTCGTCACGTGGACGTTCCGTCGCATTCTGTCAACTTCGATAGCTCTTATAGGCTTATGCACCCACTCTCTTGGGGGCTTATGCACCCACTTATGTCGACACTATACTATTAGATATAAGCTACCCGGCGTTAGCTAGAAGTATTTAAGGGCTAAACCCTATCGCGTTAGTTAATATCCTAAATAGGTATAGCTATTAGTATAGCCTTCTTAACTATAGAAGTAAAAGTCGACTTTAATAGGTTATTACAGGAATCTAGATTAATAAGGACTATAGAGGTTAGTAAGAGTATATAAAAAAGGGAATTCCTCTACTTATAAGGGTTAATATTAGCTACTTAAGTAATAGAAGTATTAAAAGGTGTATTACTAGCTATAGTAATACCTTTAATAGTACCTTTAGTAGCCCTACTACTATCTACTACCTTTAAGGCGTTAATTTAAGTTATAGCTTTAGTTACCTTTATAGTATTACTACTATTATTTCTATCGCTACTAGCTACTTTAGTAGCCTTACGCTTTCGAGTATAAGTAGTAGTAGTACTACTACGCTTTCTAGTAGTAACCTAACGTTCGGAGTTTCTGTTAAGGCTAGGGGCGAAAGGAACTAGATAAGCTATTATAGTGTTAAGGGTTAGGGAGGGATAAGTATAAGGGCTTACTTCGATAGATAGAAAGACGCCTAGGAGTAAGGAATCGGTTTAGGAGGGTCCCTTCTTAGGACTTCTAGTTTAAGAGCGAGTAGTTACTATTATACGTATTAGTTTAGAAGCTGTCGGACTAAAGTAGTGGATCGAAGGACGGAACGGTCACATGGTAATTCTAAGAGGCCAAAAATGCACTATAGGCGGCATCTTCAGCTTTCTTAGAATTATATGTTCGCGTTGTTCAGGGTCCGATGTATTTCTCATTCATATATGCTGACAGAAGCTTTATTAAGATCTTAGAGCTTTCTTACCTATTTTAGGAGTAGAATCTTACAGATATAAGAGAGAGTAAGGAGTTATAGTTTTAAGGGATAGTAAAGTAAGAAGAAATTACTCGAGAGAGAGGAAACATATCTGTTTATATTATATTAATTCCCTTATTAATTCTTTATTTGCTAAATTCGGCTCCTATGTTTGTATATTAGTTACGCCAGCCTAAAGTCGTAGCTATAGCCGACTACGCCCGGCCCCTTCTATATTTAAAAGTCCTTTGATTTCCGCTATTCTTTTATAGAGAGCTATAAGTTTCAGGCTTTGCCTCCTTTTCTTTTATATATCTAGTTACTTTGTTTCTATTCGTGGATAGATACTGCCGGCTGTGCGCTCCTTTATGCGGATGCACGATCTCGGGGCGAAATCGAGTTTAGTGGGGGAGGATAAGATCCCGGGACCCCGGAACCTTTTTCCTAAGGCTTCTACTCAGCCAAGGCCGGACAACAGCAAGCGGCCTCCTCCTTCCTACCACTTCCGCACACGTGATCCTACCCTCGGCAACATACTATATATTTAGTTCTACGTTAGGAGACAATAAAACCTTATGCACCCTTTGCCCTATCATAGATCACAGTTTAATATAATTATAGAAAATCTTAGTAAGTTCTACTATAGTAATTATTGTAGAAACAGTAAGAAATAGTAACTATTTTATAAACCTATTGATAATAACTAGGATTATATTAACTAGCTTCCCTTCGTAGGTTATTAGTAATAAGCCTGTTATAAAGTCTATTAAAATTTCTAAGAAAGGCCTTAAAGGAATTAGGAGCAGCTATAGCTTCCTATATAGCTTATATCTTTTTGCTATAATACCCTAGTAAGTCTAATAAGCCCGGACGTATTTAGTAACGTCTATATAGATATTTAGCTAATAATATTTCCTTTTTATTAGCTAAAGGGTTCTTATATAACTAAAGTAGCTAGTAAGGGGGTTATTATAATATATACTTATTAGTATACTTCTTAAGTTACTCCCTGTAAGGATATAAATACGTTCTTTAAACTATATAAAACTCTTAGATTTAATACTCTAGCCCTTAAACCCTAGAGTTAATAACTATATAGTAGTCTTTTAGCGTTAAGTCTCTAAGTCTTCGCCTTAAAGTTACTTAATAAGCTCCTTAAGGTCTGTACCTACCTTAATAAGGTATACCTGCTTAGAGGTATAAGCAGGCTTTACTTATATATTAGGAAGATAGCGTATACACCTAAGCTCCTCTTAATCAATTATACTAATCGATTTATCCTTATCTTTATTCCCTTCAAAGTATAGGATATTCGAGGTAAGTATACTTATAGTTAGCGACTAGACTATAATAGAATAGTGATTAGTTATCTATAATTCGCTAGCTCTTCGACGGCTTAATAGTAAAATTAGGTTAAGAGTGCTTCCTAGGTTAGTCAGTCTCTGCATAGTCATAGCTCTGACCGACAAGAGCTAGAAAACAGGAATTCCTCCCTAGCAAATCAACGCTGATATCGACGCAGTCAGTTGAAACACCGGCGTAGAATCCATATCTTGTAGATTCACCGCCCGTGCCTGTTCTCAACGCCCTCGTCACTCGTCGCTCCGATCGGAGAGCAATTGAATCTTCTTTCTATTTGCACGCTAATTGAGACGAATCGAGGCTTTTCCTCCTGCGTATACGCTACTTCTTCTTTGCCTATGCGATGGGTATATATCTCTAACCCCGCCTTCGTTCTTCTGGCCGACCCTATTCTCTTATTTGCCCTCGAGTTCACGACAACCCGGTCTCCGTAACAGGTCTGAGTTGCGCCTGGGTTGCATGACTAGCCTTAAGGAGGATCACCCCGAAGCCGATTAAGGATTATGCACTATTTCGTTGTTTGGAACGCTTAGGAAATTACCGACAGGGACTGTTTAGCTATTAGTGACTATTTAGCGTCTACCCTAAGGATCCGAACCTCATAGGGAATTGATACTCTGTAGTCGGCAAGGGTTCTAGGCAAACTTCATAATCGAGACCTCCCAATCCCGACCGGGCAATGATGCATGGGTGGGGTTAGCATAGTATTGGATTAAATAGCCTAGCACTAGGCTCTGTAAAAGTCCGTGTAGGGTCACATCGGCCGTATGGACTGAAAGGGAATTTATGGAGACTCGTATCCGACACCAGACGAATCCGTCGCATCCCGAGCTGTGGCAGTATCGTACGGAATATAGCTCACGAGATGGTGGCCAACGCACTGGTCAACGGCTTTGCGTTTCCGCTCATGATCTAGGCGAAGCTCTTCGCGCAGACGCTCCGCCACGTCTCGCGAGATAGGCCACCGATCTGTTTCCTTCATTACAAGCTGCACTAGTTCCGCGGGCAAGCATTTGTCTAACCCTGCAGCCTGCCCCGCTTCAGCAGCCCACCAGTCGTGTTGTTGCGGTGGCACATTCCGCGTAGAGCAGATCCGATAGTGCGGGTCAACTAAGCGAATTTTAACAATAGTCAAATTTCCAGGCCGGGTGGGATCTGCTAAGCTAAATCGCTCGCGCTTAGTCCTAAATGTAGCCGGCCAGCTTAGGAGACGACCCTCTTGGAGTGAAATAGAACCGAAGGTATGAAGTGCACGGGGGGCTTTCTCTTCGAACGGCTTAAAGTGTTCCACATCTAACACGGTCGCCATTACGTTCGGGATCTTGCACTCAAATTCACTTGCGTGAATTTTATCCTCGTGCTCAAATGCGATGCGTGGAGGAGTGATGTTTTTTGCCTCCACAACAAACAAACTCGTAGCTGTGATGCGGTCGTTACGTAGTCCCTCAGTGCAAAAATGCGTATCACCCGAGTAGGTCGGCTTCTCCGGCGTTAGTTCAATTCGGGAAACTTCAATCACTACCTGGAGACCGTCTTTTTGGAACTGCTCCTGCAGACGAACAGGGACGCGTTCATGATGGAGCGGGTCCGGGAATCTGCCCACTCGCTGCGGTATTATTGCGCGCCCAGTAAACTGACCTTCCTTCCATTGATCATATGAAAAAGAAACGCTAGGTTCGGGATGGTCAAACCAAGATCGTCGAGCACGCTTACACCTTATCAGACGACTCACAAACTTGGGAATTTCCCACTGATCAGGTTTGAGTGTATCTAGTAGGTTAGGCGGAAGGTCTGGCCGTGGTTGCGCCTGGCGCCATTTTGGTGGCTCCGGGGTAGAGATATACTCGCGAGCATCATCACATAACTTTTGCCACTCTTCATGCGTCTTGCAGAGCACATTCCAGTGAAGCATATGATTGATTTTGTGGAAGATTTTGCGGTCTTCCATGTAGTTGTGGATATGACAACCGTATGTCAGTATTCGCGGTGGATGACGGCCACGCTCGTTGCCTCGAAAGAGAATCTCGTTCCACGACGATATCGATGAGGCGATAAGATGTTCAAGGTGGACGTATAAATTTCGGTGACTTTTTGGATTTAAATTGTTCACGTAGGAGGTGATTCGAATGTCTAGAGACTGCTTAGACAAAAATTCTATCTCGCAGGGTAGCCATTGGAAGCGATTTGAGTAGCAGCTCTCGGGACCGCCATATCCAGGGCGGCGCCCAAGACTAGTTGGTATCCGCCGTAGACACCTTAAGTTATCAAAAGGGTGTGCCGGGTGATCTTTGTCAACCTCTCCGGTCGAATTCCATGGATCGTTTATAGTTACCTGCCCTCCTTGAGATAAGACAGGCGACTGAGCATAAACAAGGGGATATAGCGATGGATCCACCAGCGGAGATTGGTGATCCGCTTGGGGCCCTAGTCGATCCACTTGTCTCTGAAAGTCTTCCAAAGACAGTCCGGACACGTCCGTTTGACATATAGCTGAGGAGCTATCGAAAACCAACAGACGGCCTGTGTCCCGCCAAATCTTTGCTTTGTCGCGTAATTCCGAGATACACCAGTCCCACGCAAGATCGCTGATCAGAAAGCCTTCCGGGCCTTCTACTGCCTCTCGGTGCCACTGGGTAAGTTGTTCCTCGTCTGGATCTAGGATTGAGTGATCCCACCCGGGTGTCTCAGTGATATGTTGCATCAGTCGTAGCATAGCTATTTCACGCTTGGTTAAGCGAGGTGAGTGGCGATACTGCACCAGTCCATGGGCGAAACGGCTCTCCGGAGGAAGTTCAATATCCAGAGGGATTCCGCCGAATCCGGGGACTTGGAGGGGGCCATGACCGGCGTTGGTGAGGTTTGTCATTTTGGATGAGGTGGTCTGAACCTTTGCCGCCGAATGAACAAATGGTTCCCCGATGGAGCCTAAATACACGGAACAGGATCCTAGCTTAGGTAGCGGTCGTTAACTTGTCTCACCCGAAACGGTAAAAGTAGGTATCCGTGCCCTCTAGTTTTACCTACGATGCCCCACAACGCTTCCTAGTATAGGGTGCACTACGCCCAAATCGCCATTTTCACCGGTACCCGCCGATCTCCACCAATAACAACAGGATATCCACATTCTCTTGCGCCACTCGCGCCACTCTCCCTACTTCCAACGATATCCGTGCCCTTCGCTACGCTGCGACCCACCCATTCGCTCCCGCTCATGGGTGCGCCCCGTATTCTTTAGAACCCCCTATTCATTAGAGATTTTCGAATGCACTATGCGATTAATCAACCAAAACTAGCTAAAAACACACTATTAACCCATAAAAAAAAGCTCCCCCTTCTCCTTCGCTTCCTTCGCATTAGCTGCAGCTCTTGCAATAGTTTCCTTCGAAAGCTGCGAGGGTTTGAAGCTATAGATCCGTTCCGATTCTTTATCCACCCTCTTCTTTTCTATAGCGATTTCCTTCTCCTTCCGCTCTTTAATTGACCGATTCGCATCACGAGGGCATAGGATACCATCCTGGCTTAGCGGTTTAACCTGCCGCTTAGTGTATACACGACGTTGGGGGGCTTGCGCAGCTCGAATGCGCCGAATCGAGTCCTGCGTCATAGCAAGCTCTTCAAGCTTCTCTCGCTAGTGTTGGAAGATCCTGGTAAGATTTTGCTGAGCTTTCGCTGAATTAGAGGTGATATCTCTTAATATCTTCGCATGATTCCTCTCTAGCGCTTCGATAGTAGTAGGAGGGCTATTTTCCACGCTAGAAGATAGAAATTCTGGAGATAGTGTGCGAATATACGACCGAAGCTCCGGTGTATATAGTTTAGGAGGATCTTGCTGATTCGCTAGATTATCCACAATCTGACTTCCATTGACTGGATAAATGCTACGCTCTTTAAAAGATTCACGAATAATTCGCGGGTTGAAGGCCTTTTCGCGAATTGGCCCGATAATCCGTAGGAAATCTGATTTCCTATACGGTCGGCTACCCCAAAACGATAGCTTATTATTCGCAAGACGAAACTGCTGTTTATAATTCAAAAAGGGCTTCCTATCGAGCGGTTGACAGAGGTGTGTAGAATACGGTAGAAATGCGAATAGTACGATCGAATACTGCTCGTATTTCTCTAGAAATTCGAGGGTAAGATACGCGCTGTGCCTGTCGAAGATAAGATATCGCTTTTCACCCCTTTTCACCCGGTCGGTAGTAGCAGTAATAAAATAGCCTAGCTAAGCTAGTGCTAATTTATCAGAAATCCAGCCGTTTAGTGACATTGCAGTGCCTGTGTTAGGCGGTAGAGCTTCGCTACCGTTATACCAGGCTTCTATAAAGTTAGATCCGTTACTTTTAAAGATAAAGAGCGGATCTATTAGCCAGCCGTTAGCAGCGATGCACTTAACCGCAGTGATAGTCTCGCCTCGCTCAGATTCAGTAAGATCAGGGCAAGATAAGTGAGAGCCGATCACGTTCCTCGCTCGCCCTTGACCAGGTTGAAAACCGCATTCATCGAAGTTATATACTAAACGCGAGGGTACGCTATAGAGTAGCTGACTAAGCTAGTCGTACCAACACTGAAGCAAGCCTGTATCTTCGGCTTGGATTCGCTTTAGTTCCTTAGTCTTCTGCTTCACAGGAGCAAGATTTAGATGATCTGGAAGACGCTTAATAAAGCGATATGCCCACATCTTACTAACCTGCTTATCAGGCTGGCCTGATCGAGCGAGTGCGCGATTCGCCTACGCCTGGATAACCCCTGCGGTCGGAGGAAGGTTCCAACTTTGCATTTTAGCTATCTAATTGATCAAAGCTTTCTCCTGGTATAGGCGAAGCGTAGATCTATTCGATTCTTTCGGGATAATAGGCGATTTGGCCTTTTTGACGCGTGCTGCAAGGGTAGAATAAGTCACACCAAATTCACGCGCAGTCTTCGCGATATTCGGTTTTTTTTGACTCATAACCGCTGCAAAGGCCTTAGCCATGCGAATCTCATCAAAATCGGCAGATTTAGGCATCTTGTGGTGGTTGAAATAGCTGGTTGAGTAGAGAATGTGAAAATCTCTAATGAATAGGGGGGGCGCACCCATGAGCGGGAGCGAATGGGTGGGTCGCAGCGTAGCGAAGGGCACGGATATGGCGGCACTCTATACGTTTTTCCCCTAGTCCTAACCAACCATCACACCGCCTAATCCGGAGCCTTACCGCCTACCGTAATTGAGACAAGACATTACCATAAGCGCCTGCCCGAAACCATATATCAGCACAAGCTAAAAGTGTATGGAGGAGTATGCATATTTGACGAAAGAGATCAAGCGGAACCAATTCAAGACTGAAAGATTAATTGATTGATAAAATGAGTGGCACGCAGATATTGTTCAATACGCATTTGCAGATTTGGTCCATAGTTGATATGTGGATGGGGTCCATGGGACACTCAGAAAGGCGAGGTACGAACCAATAGGAGGCAGCTATAAGTACTGCTCCACTTTCCTCGACGTCAGTTGCTTGTGGTAAGTTACCGCTCCATGTTCCAACACCATAACTATTGATCTTGTGGGGAAAATCGAGTATTAAAAGCTAATAAGAGCTGTATACACGCGCTCATAGCTGGCGATATAATAGAAATGTCAGTTAGTTGTATCCAAGATTGTGTACGTGGCAGAATGGTATGTGCTTATGAATATGGATGGGGCTTTATAGGTACAAATTTATGGAACGTCATTCTAGGCTTAAGACACTGGGCGCGGACATCCTGCGTACTTAGCGTAATTGCTAGGACAATGGGCGACTGTAATAACCACCCAAATTATGTTTCAAATAGCACTATGTAGATTATAGTATCACTCTGGCAATTCCCTCCCCACTGCATGGGTAATCGACATACGAACTATTTTGTTTTTGAAAAGCCCCCAACCCGTTGGCAGTCAAGGTAATGTCCAAACTCAATCAAGCGGGGGGCCTGCACTGGGCCAGAGTGCCCAGCTGGTCAGATTGCATGCGAATACTTTGCAAGATCCGAAGATGTTGCTGGATCCCGGCTCATCTTGGTAGCGAAGTCTTTGTAACCTTCGTAAATCGACGCCCACGTTTGATCGCCTTCTAATTTGACTGCTTTTGCAGTTTCCATCCAGTCGATGTCTTGATATGTCACCAGCTCTTCATCCAAATACACGGTTTTCTCCACGATTGGCTGGTTACCATCTGAGAATTCCCCCGGAATGCAGCTTTCTTATCCTCGAGAGTGTCCTGCGCACGTTCAGCTTCAACATACAGCAAAGCCTTTTTTGCTTGGACTAGAAGATCCCCATCTAATGCAGACGGGTGCTCGTCGCGTGCGTTTATGAGTATGTTGGTGGCGGTCCCTATGACTTTGGAATGGGGGATCATGTCGCCGAACATACGCCGACAGTCGTAATCATCGTAACCCGCGTTAGCCATTGCATTAGCAAGATCTAACAAATCCCCGGGGCGAGTTGTATGGCCTAGTTCACCGAGGTCTTCAAGCATTTGGGCGGAATAAGGATCCATTATGCTCTTGAGAAAGTCTTGGACGGTGCAAGCACCACCAGTCTTTGTAACACATGTTTGACCGAGAGTTACAGTTGCGCCATTGACAGCCATATCAGCTACGTAGCCATGGTATAGATCTATAGCTTCATAGCAGTGTGCGAGCAGGGAACCGCCTACGGCAGCAACGACATTGTGGGCAACGGCAAGGAGAACGTAAAGTGGGACCACTTTCGTTTCCACAGATTTTTCGTGATGTTCAATCCCCGAACATGCGCCAATTAGTATCCTTCCCATTGAGAGCACCAACTTCCCAACTTACTTCTACGAGGCCAATTCTCGGACATGGAGATTCTTTGCCAAGGGATTACTTTCAAGGACCACCAAGCTATTGTGTGCACTCAGTCAAGCTATTTCTATAGCGCAATGTGCGATGGCTTCAAGGTAAAATTTAGTAGGGAATGGCTGATATTTTCGGTCGCTGACATTTTTATGAATCTACCGAGAAAGCTATCAATATCAAGGATGACACCCCAGAGACCATGGAGCGTGTTCTATCCTTCCTCTATCTCAGGGAGCATAGTGAGGATGGGCACATAATTCAATATCAACCCATATCGGCGTTTGCCATCTGTGACCATGAGTCTGATTCATCCGTTTCAGATACAACCCCGGTGCCTAGTTCCCAGCACGCAAGTGTAGATGCCAAATCGGTCAATATGGGACGTGCACCTTGCTCGAGAAAAGGGTTATCATGGTCCGACGAAGAGATTGATCTGCTGGTGAAGCTCAGAGAGGAAGAAAACATTCCTTGGTCGGAATTGACCGAGCAATTCGGTCAGAAATTCCCTGGAAGGAGTCAAGGCTCTCTACAAGTGTACTGGAGCACAAAGCTTGGGAAACGGCCGTCCTCCCCGGTTAGAAACATATAGAGGCAATGACATGGATTATTTGATGGTCTATTCCTAAGTATGACAAAGGCTTTAGTAGGCGATGGCTCAAGATTCTCCATCTCATTCATCTTCCTGATCTTTACCAAAAACGTTGGAAAAGGTAGCTGGGTCCATATACCCTACAAAAATGGCGTGAAAGCCACAAAAACGGGCTGGGACGACATTGGAAGGCCATTCATCATGCATCAAATATAAAAGTTCTTATCGGACTTCAATTTTGGATCTAGTCAAATCACAGGCCTAAAACCAGAATTTGGACGTGACTCTCAATATATTGGCCATTAATTTTAATTCATTTGTACAACCGGGTTGTCTTCAATTGGGAAAGTAAAACAAATTTCGACCAGGACAACTCTCCTGTTATCGTCCAACGCCTCCCAGTGAGCAGGAAAGGGGACACTGTTTTTTTTACCACAAACTATCAAGCGCTTTTTAATCCATCCTATGAAGTTGTAAGTCTCCAGCATTACAATTACACGTTAGTCCTCTGTGGTGTCCGTATAGAAGGTGCAATGGCATGTTGTAGGGAAAGTGTCAGTGTTTCATACGTCAACTTGGGTCTCATCCTCAATTTGTCCCGACTCCCAATGTACCCGATGCCATAGCCAACGTTGTTAATGAGGACTTGGCTGTCATCGCCAAGGAAGTGGTACGCGATGAGGTCTAACCATACAGGCCCTAAGAACAACGATAATTAGCGGAGTTGGACATCTACTCCCCAGCCGAAGGCCTTCGCATTATTGAAAACTATTAAAGGTAATCCGAGAGATCGGTCTGAAAGAAGGTTAAATTGCTTTGTAGATGCAAGGGAGACGGAGACAAAGACTGAAACATTACTCGGGAATAACACTTTGAGAACGAGCGAGCCCACTCTAAGATCTCTTTTGAAGCTTGCGCAATATCATCTGTCGAGTGGCTTTTATCAGCAAGTAGACATCGGGAACTCGAACAAGATCACCGCTAAGCATCTTTGCTTCCCAAGCCTCCACCCGTTCCGAGGCTTTAGTGCTCTGCCGATACTTTTCAGCCCTCAAATCCTCCTTGCCTTCACCAGCATATTTAAATGAAAGTGTCATAGCAGTAGCAGCAAGACACAGCGTGTTTTTGATGACATGGATAGTGTCTTCTCCAAAGGTTTTTGATTGGCCCTCTTGAGCACGTTCGAAAAGCAATACAGCATCTTCCAGGCTGCCCCAATCCCAGTATCGAAGAGCATCTCTCTGGACAATGAAAAGAGTCTCCGGGTCATTTGGTCCTCGTCTTGCTTCCATATTGACCAAAAGATTCTTAGACATCTCCTTTTCTTGTTGCGTCATTCCAAGAATACCATAGACGGCAGCGATCTCACTGTACGCTTTAAGAGTCCAAGTGTCGTCGCCTTCCTCTGGTTCACCTTCCTCGTCTTTCAGTTTCTCTATGTTCCCTATGATACTCTGGAGGAGACATTCCGCATCCCGAATTTTAGGTTCCGACGAGACCGTGACCCCTTCTGAAGCAAGCATCATGGCACGAAGAATATCATCATTGATCGCGTCAGGAACTTTCAACTCTGGTAAATCATGTAGTCCTGCCGCGAAGTTGCTATGTTCCTGAGGCAGTTTAGCTCTGCCTCGAGATGTCTCGGGAGGAGACATGTCGCAAAAGTTTGAAGAGCTGGTGTAAAATAAACGGAATAAAGATGAAGAGACGTCGGGAGCAGATGTGGAAAGAAGAGAAGGTGTTGAGGAGAAGTTGTCTGGATGCGAAGGGAGTGAAGATCTATACCGACTAGGTGGTAAAAAGAATTATTGGAGACTCGAGATTTAGGTGGGAGGGTTATTTATATCCTCACTTTAATACAGACCGTCCGCCATAGAAAAAGCTGTATCAGACCATACAGTATATCAGCGGTGAGCAAAGCTGATTCCTCAACAGAACGAAGGATTCAATGTGTCATTTAACGGCGGAGATCACAGACAAAAGATTACAGTGATTCAGTATAACTGGGCCCTCATCAACCAGGTTTCTGTTCAAATGGAATAAGATGTCTTTTATCTCCTCCTACCCTTCCGGTAGATAACATCTTTCGTGGGAGATCGTGGTGATTCCATTTGCCCGATGTAGCTCCCTTATGCCGCTAAATGTATCCGACTTTGTATTCTATCGTGGTATCGTTCTCCAAGAACCCGATCGCATGTACATATTCAGTTATGTCAATGCAAGGCTCAATACAAAACCCACCCTATGCCTATGGGAACAGGCATTTTCACCTCATATATGTCTGCAGGTCCGAGACTCTTGAAAAGAAAGATACACTCAGTAGAAACAGAACGAAAACCAGATGTAACTTGAATCACGATAAAAAATAATATACTCTCCAAAGGCTGACGATCCCAATTATGCCATTAAAAGTCATCTCAGCGATCTTTACAAAAGACATCGATAAAGGTGTTCGGGTCCAAATCCCCATTCCAAACGATACTATTACTCCTCACAGAACCGCCCCTGGTCATATGGATTCGACTCCCATGCTGATTTTCGCGTTGGGTACTGGTCACTCGTGCAATCCGAGTGGATGATGCCCCCGGAGAACATGGTCCAAACAAAAGATAGTAATCGACTGAACAGAATCAGAAGAATTTTAAAGAGCAAATAATTCGAGATTAAAAGAAAAAAGGATCGGCACTCACATCGCATCAAAAGTGTCGCGTGCAGAACCTGCGGCCCGTCAGTTCAAAATTTCGGGTGGAACCGAGACCGTGGTGTCTAGAGATCATGTCAAGATCTTGGTCGTTCTCATGGACACGAGACTCAAGTACAAGGAACATATCGCGAGGGCAGTGTCGAAAGGCTTGGAGGCAGCGATGGAGCTTCGGCGACTTCGCGGTCTAACCCCAGCAACTGCACGCCAGCTATTCACATCGACGGTGGCCCCGGTGGTAGACTACGCTTCCACCGTCTGGATGCACGCTTGCAAGGATAAGGCTAGCGGACCGATCAACCGAGTTTAAAGGGTAGGAGCGCAAGCAATTGTAGGGACGTTTCTCACAGTTGCGACTAGCGTTGCGGAGGCAGAGGCTTATATTGCCGCTGTATAGCACTGTTTCTGGAGACGGGCCGTGAAAATGTGGACGGACATTCACACCCTTCTAGAAACCTATCCGCTCCGCAGGAGTATAGCCTGCATAAAGAAATTCAGGAGATACCACCGTTCGCCGCTATACTAGGTAACGAACGCACTAAAAAAACATTAAGATAGAGACACTGGAAACTATTAATCCGTTCACATTAGCACTATAGGAGACTCGCGTGCAGACTAATAGTGAAGCAATGCCGGACTTACACACTGCACCTAGCGGGTTAATACAGGCTATAGTTAGTAGCTCAGCACGGAACGGCCTCGTAGGATTTAGGGTAGCGATCGAGAAGCAGCTACCTCGGTATCGAAAGTTGAAACTAAAGACCTTTTCCGTGATACTAGGGGCAAGATCAGAGCAAAATCTATTTTCCGCAGAGCTAGCAGTAATAGTATACGTGTTAAATATACTTGTCGGACTAAAAGACTATAGGATTATACTACTCACGAGCAACAAAGCGGCTGCCCTTACGATAGGGAATCCTCGGCAATAGTCGGGCTAGGAGTTTGTCTGCTAAACGTATAAGCTGATCAAAAAACTGCAGAGAAATGGAAACTATATTAACGTCTAGTAGGCCCCTACTATTAAAGATAATAAATTGCTAGAACTAGCTAAGGAGTAGGCTAAGGGTGCGACCCAGAAAGATACTGTCCCGCAAGAATCAGTCCCTAGGATAAAGTCGACAACGCTAAATCTCGCTCGGTCCTAAGCAGCGGCTAGCAAGAGGTTGCTAGAGAACGTAGGGAGACACGTAAAACGAGTAGATACATCACTACCAGGAAATCACACTCGATAGCTATATAATCGATTGTCGTGGAAGGAAGCGATCGTACTGGCCCAGCTCCGGACTGGTATAGCCAGACTCAATATCTATCTCTACCGCATCAACGTTACAGACACGGACTAGTATACATATAGACAAGCAAGAGAGACCGTGGAACACTTCCTCTTTCGATATCGGAAGTGGACCACACAACGAACAGCACTACTGCAATATAGCCAATCCCACCGGGGCAATCTCTCCTTCTTTCTAGGAGGGAAATCGCCTTCTGATAATTAGCAATGGACGCCAAACCTAGAAGCCGTGCGAGCCTCAATACGATTCGCAATCGCCACGGGCCGACTTGACGCTACCTAACCACGTTGACCAACACGATGACACCCTCCGCCTCACCAACCTACACCTACTACCTTGTGCCAAAGATAGTGGACGCGCTTCAACTGCCGAAGATAGGATGCTGAACACTTAAAGAAGCGCCTTCAAGCCAGTCTACTAACCAAACTACTAACACATAAGGATCCTTATGATATTGATAGCTGAGAGGACATGTACGGCAAAGATCCATGTATGGGCTTGAAGGAGATACGGCATATATATATTGAGATGTGTATTCGTAGAATCAGTTTTAGTTGCCCTTTCGGCTTAGCCGCCGGGCGTTAATGAATTGTGTGTGTGTGTGTGTGTGTGTGTGTGTGTGTGTGTGTGTGTGTGTGTGTGTGTGTGTGTGTGTGTGTGTGTGTGTGTGTGTATGTAAATCATGCCGCAAATGCATAGGAAGCTCCTCATTACATTTAAAAAGCAATATCCAATATCCCCGGCTGCGAGCACAATACTACTCGATGTCAAGGTAGTGGACAGGGGCTGGGTAGATTGCAAGAAGTCTTACCCAAATCCTGAACCTTTCGAGGGCCACCAGGCTGTATCTCTATATAGTTCACAGCGTCGAGTCATGAAATAATATATTCTATTTAGTCGTGTAGAGGGAAGCTCAAGAATATCGCCTTTGATAATCTGTAAAAATTCTCTCCGAGATCTGACTAGTGAGAGACAAGACGAAAATTTTAGATGCGCGCCAAGCCAAGCCATTTCGGCCCGAAGCAAAGCGAATAGTTCTTGCGCGCCATCGGTAAAGGCGTTGTGATCAACCCGAGATCCTCCTGATATCATCGTGAATAGCGCTCCAGTCTCCAATATCTTCAATTAAGGATAAGTTATGTTTGATATAAGCACGTTTTATCGAGAAACCCCTTTGGTAATGTTAGCTTCCTATCATAAGACAGCGACCTTTTTGAAAACTGACATATAACCTGATAGTCTCGCTACCGTCGAAGTGTGACTATATATAGTTCCGAGTTAGCTCTAAACATAGATATAGATAGTTTTATGCGCACCTTATTCGTCCCACAAGATATACACAACCAGCAATTGCAGAAGCTTGAATCTTTTTGACAACTATTCGATCCTGTAATAGTTAAAGACTGTTTCCACTTTTCTAGTAAATAACGTCGCTGTACAACGCAACCTATACTTCACGGCGTTTATGACTAGATGTCAACATGAGTGGGTGCATAAGCCCCCAAGAGAGCGGGTGCATAAGCCCATGCTATCGAATTTAACAGAATGCAACGGAACGTACACGTGACAACGATCCTCAACGATTGACATCAACAATTGCACACATGACGAAAGAGCTTCAACACTCTATTCTCTTGATTTCTATGAGATTCTATTCTGACGTATTGCCTCGATTTCATGAAGATTATAAATATTGCCTGTTTTCCATAGCTAGTTGAATCAAGTTTAATGATTGTGATAAAGTTGGAGCATTCTTCTATCATAAGTTAACTTCCGATTCTGAGCCGAATCGTACGACCCTTTTGACCTAACCTATACAATTCTTCGCCAATCGTATACTGATTTGACTAACCGTGCACACTCGCTTGCTTGTGCACGACGGAAGGATTTATGCTGACCCCGTAAATCCGATAGTTATGAGCCCGATCGCTGCAGCCTGTTGCTAAAGCTTTCGGATTCACTCCTCTCTAATCTTTCGACTACTTTCGCCTCACCTCTCTATCACTTTCGCTTTATAAGTGATGGATTCGACTGATATTCGAGCCACCTAGCTTAGCTACCCTTTGAAGTGCTACGCGCACTAGATTCCTTGGTACACTGCTATACAAGACTATAGACTATTAAATAGTGTGTAGAAATACACTAATCCTGATAAACAGCCTGCTACGCCTCCGCAGGAGCCGATAAAGCCACAAATATCTAACGTATTTAAACAACTACCGAATACGTTTATATCTGATAAACCCTTACCTATACGCCTAATTAATCTTATATCTAACTAGCTATTAATCTATAAGATTCTGCTTAGCGAGTATAAATCGTTAAAATCAGACTACCTTCGCTATATACGCGCGATTGAATCGCTAAAGCAAGGTATTCGCTTATCACTTAAGGGAAGGTAAATCGTTAACAGCCTATCCCTACAAGAAGCTAATATAAAGCTACGTACTATATTCGCTCTATCTAGCTAATCGAAGAACCGCTAAATCCTACGTAACTAGGATATATTAAAGCGCTAAACGCCGCCTACTAAGCCTTCTAATCTAGCTATATAATACTAGAAATAGGTAATTTGCTAATCCGATAGCGAACAGGCTAATATTGCCTAGTTCTAAGATCCCTTATCACTAATTTATAACTTCCTAGAGGCTATTCAACTATACGATCAAAGCTTCTATACGTTTTAGTATAACACTATCCTTTAGGGGATAAAGCAGCCTACTTTAACAGAGCTAGTTAATCAATTTATCAACTAATATCGATTAGCCCTACTATCGTCTACTAGCGGAAGCAGACAGCAGATTGCTTATACAACCTATCAGGGCCGAAATCCTAATAATAATAATAACGAAAAGCCACCGAAACTACGCCGAAAGGGTACCTGCCCTTACTAGGGTCTACCTAATAATAGTAGCCACGATTTTAATAGATACCTATATATTAACCTACGCGCTAGGCCTAAGGGCTAGTAGCTAGACAAAGAAATTTAATAGACCTTCTAAAGGATTTACGAATTATTACCTATATTTAAGACTGCGTACAACCTTACAGTCAAAAGACACTAAAAGCTAGCTAAATCAGGTAATTAGAAGCGTATACGTAAGCTAGAGTAAGCTCTACTAAACAAAGAAACGATAACTAGGGATACTTTCTCTACCTATATCCCTAAATAGCAAGCTAAAGACCTATTCTAAGCCGATAATAGAAAAGCTATAAGCACGATTTAGATCCTAGCTAAGAAAAATAATACCTAATACTATAATACTAGAGTATCTATCTATATTACGAATAACAGAGATCTATTATTAAACTATAGGCTAGTTATTTCCTCTGTTATAGTAGGAAATACTAAGACTACTATCCTCGGATATAGAGAGCTTATCTTAAAGCTAACATAATCTCTTAATAGAACTAGTTTTCCCTTAAAGTACGCTGCGTATTACCCTAGATTCTATATTAACCTGATTTCTGCAGAAAGAGCTATAAGCGCTAGAATCTATCTGAATAGTAAAGACTATACGCTAGAGGAGAAGGATAGTACGCTAATATACTAATTAATACGAAATTAGGTATTTATCTAATTAAATAGGACAAAATATCTACTACCGGACACTCTACTAATTTTATTTCCCTTCCTTTACCTATCTCTTAGCTATTTCTCACTTCCGATTCACTTAATAATAATATTACTAGCTAATTCGATAAGATTACCCTATTTTTACACACAAAGAAGCCGTTAGATAGAACTATTAACTAATAGTACCGACGATTAGGCTATATCAGCCACGATATTAAGTATAACTACTAGAGTACTTATTAAAGGGTAAGTCTGGAGGCACCACCCGAGAAATCTGGCGGCACCACCTGGGGCCTGATTTCTGCCTGATTACTGCCAAGCCTTTCACGCCTGTTAATTACCAATTTCACCACCCCCTTCCTTCTTACATACACGCATCCCGTCCACCTGATCTTCTATCTTCTACTACCAGGCCTATCACATGACCTTATACTAGCCCTACTATAATCACGTTCCCTTAAATATATTCAGGCTATACACCGGGGGTGGGGGTACACGATTTTTTTCGCACCCCCTAAGTACCCGAAATCTTGATATTTTTCGGTCGGATCTTTTACATCTTTTAATCTGATAGCTAGTTCTACCTAATTGTCATATAATATCCTAGAATTATCACGTGGAAGACCCTTGCCCGATAGGGTTAGGTTAAGCCTGGATTTTTTTGATGGGGGATGCCAAGGCTAAGGCCTGCGGGTAGGCTAAAGGATATGTGTGTGTAAGAAGAAAGAGGGTGGTTGAATTGGTAATTAACAGGCGTGAAAGGCTTGGCAGTAATCAGGCAGAAATCAGGCCCCAGGTGGTGCCGCCAGCGTTTTGGGGTGGTGCCAGCAGCGTCGCCCTTAATTAACTAGTAATTGCTATATAAAGCACTCGTAGCCTATCTAGGCGATAATATACTGTCGGATTTACGGGGTCAGCATTAATACTTCGGCGTGCACAAGCAAGCGAGTGTGCACGGTTGGTCAAATCAGTATACGATTGGCGAAGAATTGTATAGGTCAGGTCGAAAGGGTCAGGTCAGGTCGTACGATTCGGCTCAGAATCGGAAGTTAACTTATGATAGAAGAATGCTCCAACTTCATCACAATCATTAAACTTGATTCAACTAGCTATGGAAGACAGGCAGTATTTATAACTTCATGAAATCGAGGCAATACGTCAGACTAGAATCTCATAGAAATCAAGAGAAATATAGAGTGTTGAAGCTCTTTCGTCATGTGTGTAATCTGTTGATGTCAATCGTTGAAGATCGTCGTCGCGTGGACGTTCCGTCGCATTCTTTCAAGTTCGATAGCTCTCATGGGCTTATGCATCCACTCATGTCGACATATACTATATTAGCTATAAGCTAAACCTAACCTTTCGAATATACGAATCTTCGGATATAAAGCGTATATATATATTAATAAGCTTCCTAGACTAGCTAAGCTAGCGCTACGCGTAGCTATCGGCTACCTAATAGGCTGTAAAGTATACAATATTTAGCGAATTTAGATACCCTCTAATCGCTAAGTAATTCGTGTACAGGATATATAATTTAATAAGAACGAATTCTACAATTCCTTACTACTTAATTAGAAGATTCGTATCTATAAAAATAGTAATCTATTATAGCCGATTACTACTCTCGACGATAAAGAAACGATAAGAATCCTTAACAATATCGATATTCTAGCTAATTTTAACATTAATCAGACGATACAGCACAATCTAGGGGGTAGAAGCCCTAGTATAACAGCTAATTTAGATCCTGCTATACCCTCTTAGCTTTCCGAAACCTTATATTCGCCTTACTTTCAGCTTACTTTTAATCAAAATAACACTATTCTAAGCGATTATAACGAAATCCTTAGAGACTAACTGCCTACTCCTCTATTAGATCTAAAAGCAGACGAATTCGACTAATTAGAACTTTCTAATATTAAAGATACTAGCTAATCTAGCTAGATATAGCCTTTCGTGCTTATTAACAATACCGATTTCGACCCTTCCGGCTATAAGCCGCTTACTATATCGACTAAACGCCTACGATCTGATTTAGATACTAGCCGAGACTATAACAAAGCTAAGCGCCCTTATATTAACCTCACAGCGTTTATATAGGCCTTCCTGCTAGACTAAAGTATATAAAAGCAGCCAAAAATTCTGATATCTTCGATTCCTCCTGCACTATCCGGCTATAATTAGCTAGCTAGCTACCCTTTTAAGAGCTAATTTTGTTAAACTATACATATTGAATTTAATAAGCTTATAGATATATATATATTTAAACTAATAAGCGTATATCTAATTATATACGTATATTAGACAAATTGTAAAGGAATTAACTAATTAGACTGCCCCTGCTACTAGTTTATCCTAATACAATAGGTATTCGCTTATAAATTAGATAAGTTAAGCTATCTCACACGCTTTAACGCTTACTTATATATATATAGAGATATATAAGTTCCTAACGACTAAGACGCTTACACTAGCACACTTATAGCTAGAACGTTTCGTACGCTTATCGCAATTATTATACGATTTAACCTTAAAACCTTCTAGATAGATACTATTAACGCCTTCTTAAACAGCTCGCTAAAGGAAGAAGTTTACTACTGATATCCTCTAGGATTAGGCAGGAAATCGATAGTTTTACGCTTATATAAAGTAGTATATAGCCTACGAATCGTTAGTAAGCGATAGGAAGATAATATTAAAGAGATACTACTCTTACTTAGATTTAAACCTTACCCTAATAACCCTGCCCTTTATACTAATAATTGTATAATTATTATAGTATTCGTCGACGATTTCCTTACTACCTATCATAAAAGTAAGAGTTTGTACGCTTAGTAAATCAAAGGACTACTCTTAGAACAATTCGAAATAAAGGATTACAGCGAACTAATATAGTTTATTAGTATTCGAATCGTACGTGATCGATTAAAACGAAAGACCTAGCTAAATTAAGTAGCCTATATTAAAAAGATAGCTATTAGATTTAGCCTACTAAATAGCTAGAAAGCCCTAAAACTACTACTTCTAGCTACACAAAAGCTTAATCTAATTCTGACAGAACTAATTAACCCGAAAATTATTAAGCTATTTTAACAAAAGTGTAAATCTACTCTTTTCCCTACTATTTAGACCTGCCTAGATACTATATTCGCTAACAAATTACTAGCTAAATCGCTTACTTACTGTAATAAGAAGTATTTAGCAGCTGTCGACTATTTAATATTATATCTCTATATAACCAGATACCTTTCCCTCTGCTTTAATAGCGAAATAAGAGCTTCTATCTTTACTGCCGCCTTAGATACAAGCTTTACTAACAATCCTAACCGAAAGAGCTTTAAAGGATTTATCTTCTACTTATTTAATAGACCGATTGAATAGAAATCGCGTAAGTAGAAGACTATTACTACGTCGATTACAGAAGCTGAATTACTAGCTATTAGCTATATAGCTAAGTAGCTCTATTAAATCAAACGCCTCTTTTCCTTTATCTAATTCGAAACTAACTAATTAGATATAATCGAATACGATAATCAGCAGATAGTTAATTTGCTTACGCGCGAGAAATTAATATTTCAGACTAAACTTCGTTATATTGATATCTACTAGCTTTAGATTCGCTAGGAAGTCTAAGCTAGATAATTACGAATTAAATAGGTTAAATCGGCCGAAATAAAAGCCGACAGCCTTACGAAGCGTTTATCTGCAGAAAAATATACTGCCTTTATTTAACAGCTAGGTATAGAGATCTTACCTGCAGAGAAATCCCCTTCCTTCTGATATCTCTTATTCAGCTCTCACTTTGACCTTATATTAAGTACTAAGGGGGTATATTAACATAAATAGGTGTATAAGCTTATAAGAGCTATCGAACTAGACAGAATACAACGGAATATACACATAACGACGATCTTCAACGATTAATATTAACAGATTGTATATATAACGAAAGAGCTTCAATACTCTATTTCTTCTGATTTCTATAAGATTCTATTCTTATGTATTGCCTCGATTTCATAAAGTTATAAATACTGCCTGTCTTCTAAAGCTAGTTGAATCAAGTTTAATTATTGTAGTGAAGTTGGAGCATTCTTCTATTATAAGTTAGCTTCCGATTCTAAGCCGAATCGTACGACCCTTTCGACCTGACTTATACGATTCTTTGCCGGATCGTATACTGATTTGACCTACCGTGTATATTTACTTACTTGTGCACGCAGAAGGATTTATACCGACCCCGTAAATCCGACAAATAGCTTATAGGAAATTATAGACTAAAGAGAGAGGGTCTTAGAAGTAAGAGATATTAGCCTAACTCCCTTATAATTTGTAAATAATACACTTTTGGCCCTATATAGCTAGTTAAGAGGATTTAGATAGTAGCGCTTAGCGCTTGATTTTATCCTAATCACGCAGGATTTAGCGATTCTTTGATTAGTCTAATCAGGCGAATATAGCGTATAGCTATAGAATTGCGTTTAATAGGTTGTTGATAATCTTTCTTCCTTTAGGTGTAAGAGATAATTAAATACCTTACTTGAGAGACTAAATCGATCGTATATATTACTTAAATCACATTTAGACAAATTGTATTCGTTAAGAAGGATTCTATAGAACATAATTGATTTGGTATAAGATCAATTAGGCATAAGGGATCTTTTAGTCTGTATTAACCATATCTAATAGCTGTAGCTTTATCGGCTCCTGCAGTAGCGTAGCAGGCTGTTAATCAGGATTAGCGTATTACTATACACTATTTTTTTGGTGCGTAGTCCTGTACAGTAATAATCTAGGGGATCTAATATACGTAGTATCTCAGTAGGTATTTAAGCTAGGTAGCTTAAAGATTATTTAAATCTATCACTTATAAGACAAAAGTGATAGAAAGATAAGATAAAAGTGAAGGTAAAGTGATCCGAAAGCTTTAGTAAAGGGCTACAGTATCGGGCTTATGACTATCGGATTTATGCTGTGTGTATAAACCCTAGGTAGTGCACGAAGTGTTCGTGCAAGTTAATCGAATACCACGATTATGGAAGAGTGACGAAAGTGCAATAGAGGTAGGTCGGCAGCGAACAGGTTGAACAGTAGAGGGTCAACACAGTTTAATTAGAATTGCCTTGAGCTCTATTCGTGAGTGAAAATGGTGTCAAACTTATGACATTGTCGTCAAAATTATTCAATTTAACTAGGGAAACAGGCTGTATTTATAACTTTGGATATATGGCAGAATGTCACAGGAAAAGGCTGATAAAAATCCGAAATAACATGGGGGCATACGAGAGTGTTAGGAAACTCGTTATTCTTTCCATTTGATACAATAGTTGATATCTTATCATTGTATTGTGTAGTGGTGTTCTGGGATATTGATCCGATTAGTCCGATGTGTATCGCTTATCAACACGCTTAGTGCGGGGTATTCCATATGTTGACAATTGTTACAGGATAAAATACCGAGAGAGGTAACTAGGTAGGTGGGACAAGTAGATATTGTCAACATGTGTGTGTGTGTGTGCATATCCCTGCAATAAGCGAGCGCATGCATACGTATGCGCGCTAATGCAATCGGATGCATAATTCTGTATCCCCGATACACCGCTTCATGATGTACGATGTTGATTATCAACTATGGCATCGGATGGAAAGAACGAGTTTCCTAACACTCTCGTATGCCCCCATGTTATTTCGGATTTTTATCAGCCTTTTCCTGTGACATTCTGCCATATATCCAAAGTTATAAATACAGCCTGTTTCCCTAGTTAAATTGAATAATTTTGACGACAATGTCATAAGTTTGACACCATTTTCACTCACGAATAGAGCTCAAGGCAATTCTAATTAAACTGTGTTGACCCTCTACTGTTCAACCTGTTCGCTGCCGACCTACCTCTATTGCACTTTCGTCACTCTTCCATAATCGTGGTATTCGATCGACCTGTGTGCGCCTCCAAGCACACTCCCTAGGGTTTATGCACACGGCGTAAATCCGACAGATATTGCAAAGTCCAAGTCGAAGCAACATGTAAACATCTAAGACGTTCTAAACTTCGGATACCCACTCTACTTCCTCAACTCCTTTCCCCATACTTGCAAGCCCAAAATAAACAAAAACGCTAAGCCACAAGGGCCTGCCTGAGAGCCAAATGCTTTGACAAAGCCCACTTTGTTCACCCACTCTATTCGAAAAAAGCTGATATCACAAAACCACCCGGCGTACGCGCAAAACTCACCCAAGCGTTGGTCTCTCCGGAGGCCTCAGGATAAGAGTCAAGATAGTAGGCACTGATAGCAACAGTAGTAAACATGACTCCAAACACGTACATTCCCCAGCCTAGTGCAGCGAGAGGATAGTGTCACTCATGTTGGAGGGCATACCCAAGGACAACGAGGCCTGTGATTTGAAGGGGCATTGCGAGCCACACAGTCACTAGACGTGCTTCAGGATGGAAGTGGCCTGAATGCAGACGAGTATGGATGCCGGCAATGTAAGTGTGACTCCAGTGCCCGGAAACATCACTGAGAATGAGTGCAATGACCGGAGTAAAGTAATAGAAAGATAGAATGGAGTGTGAGCCATGTAGAGCACAGACAAAAGCCAAAAAGATATTATCACCTACCGATCTGCTTCTGTCCAAAGTTATAAACTGATCCGAGAAAAATGGATAGAGTGGTATTGATCCGATAAACCATGCAAACGAGAAGGCATATGAAATAAAGGCGATCAAAACCGGGAGACGACTAATTATCAAGTATGGCCGTGCGAGGGCCTGTGAGAAGGTGCTACGCTGGCTGCGGCTTTTCCACTGTGAGATATCGATGAGACGCATAAGGCGTGAGTCTCGTGGCGGCTGCCCGCTGGTAGGGATTTTCCTATTATAAAAATTTTCATTGGCAAAGGTGCAATGATGAGCAATTAAAGCACTGACATGATACTGTAGATAGCGAATATCCATTGCCACTCGAGCGTAATAGTGATGAAGGCGCCAAACATCGGACCGAGGTAGGGAGACATAGAAACAAGAGAGGCCCATATATTGATCTTGGGAGCATGCTCGTGAAAGAAAAATATAACATTGATGAACATAAGGCCACACTAAGAAATAAATTGATGCCTTGTTAGCTCAACTTATGTACAAAAAACAGGAGGTAGGACCCACCGCCTCGCTAACACTTGAGAAAAGACCATTGAGAATCCGAGCGGCTATGAGCGGCTGTGCACCAGATAGCTGTTGCATAGGCTAATACGGTAAACCAGAACGATACCAGGAGGCGACCAAAGTAGGCACTGAGGATGACAACGAAAATGCCACCTATATCAACCATGAACTTATTTCCTGAGTGGCTATGGTTGACTTCTTCCACAGTCAGTCCCCATGCGCTACAGATTTTAAATGAGCCGTGTTCCATCTGCAGAAGTGGTGAGAGGTAGACTTACATGGACCGGACCTCAAGGACGGCTGCTCCTGTAGCGGACCGATAATTGGGTAGGAAAGAAGTTGCTGCAACAATGAGCAAGATGGAATTCTTTTTTAGGGAGCTCCAGTTCAACGGATGGGTCATCACGAGGCTGTGGAACCAAGGTGAATTTTCCATCTTCAGTGGTCTCCTGGCTACCCGACGCTGATTGAAACTAGGAGCTTAGCCGAAGATAGTTCATTTACAAGGAAACCAGATTCACTATATGCGAGAATATCCTAAGTATTACATGATACTGATTAGCAAGCCAGACTCCTAGTCCTCCTCCCCCTGCCTTTCCATGGAGCATGTACATCGGTCGTATTTAAACCAAAGTAGCAGCCTCAACGATCGACACCGAGATCAGACTCTAGCGATGCTGTGCCGTGCACGATGTAGAGAATTGCAAAAGGCCCAAGATTGCCGTGTTTCCGAATCGGGCACCTCCCTTGAATGTACCTAGGGATTGAAGTCAATGTCCATTGGGTCGTCATCAATACTATACGTCAAAGGAGAATCCCAGAAGTTCCTGGCCGAACAAGATAGAGTATCAGGATCGAAAGATGGTGAAGATTGGTGACTACTCGTTGCCTGGGCCCTGGCCCTTGCCCTCGCCCGAGATTCGATGATCGCCTTCCTCACGCTGTCGTGCTCATTGGGGACTGTCAAGGACGATGGCTCGGTGTACAACACAAGCTCCCTGCCTTGTGAAGGGGTCGACAAGACGGAATCCGGCACGGAGATCATTTTGGCCGCGAGGGGTAGGATAACCAGACCTCCTTCGGGAGGGTCTAAATCGGCCAATTCGCGATCCAAGTCATGAATATAGGTCGTATGTTTGGTGTCGTCCAGCATCATCGCATCGGACTGTGGTGGCCATGCCGGGCTGGTATTGGAAGTCGATAATATTTGCGTCGGAGTAGAAGTGGATGGCGTAGAGAGAGTCGAAGTGGAAGAGCTGCAATGAACCCCATCGCGATCACGGGGCCGAGCTCCGACGATTGGCGCCTCATCATTATTTCCTGCTAGGAATGCGGTCAATCTCTGATTCTTTTTTTTTCCCAACCCTAAATTGAACTCTCCTCCCAGATCTGTGACACCAAAAACAAACAAAGATCCTTACCTATTTGGAGGTATCCGAACCTCTTGGTTAGAGGTTGCGCGCCGTCCGGGTCACCATCAGCGGGGCGCTTTCTGCCGAGTTGAGGGATCTCATCACTCCGCGCCATCCACAAACCAACAACCTCCCCAATGCACGAGAAGAACAAAGGAGGAGAGATATCAAGAGACAATTAGGGAGACAATCCGAGATCACAGTTGAAGAATCCGAGATCGGCCTCTCAGGCAGGCGTGCATATTCCCTGTTGACAGGGAGGGAGTGTTGTTCGTTCGATGTGGATGCGAGTTTCTGGAGGAGGAGGACTGTTGAAAGGCCCCTTGACTCATCCTCCGCAGTTTGCGCGCCGCACTCCCAGAACCTTCCATTATCCTCCCCGCCACTTTCCCCTCATCACCCATCCAACACCCTCTCTCCTGTTCGCCAGGATGGCTTCTGATACTAGTCGTCCCGAGTGGACTGCTCCTCGAGTCAGAGAGACCTTTTTGGAATATTTCAAGCAAAATGGCCATACTTTTGGTGCGTGACAAAAAAAAACTACAAACCCCGCCACCCCTCCTTCCCCTCAAAGAGAAATTCCATAACGCGCCCTCTTCGATTTACTAACAGCGCATTCGATGTTCTAGTCCCCTCCTCGCCGGTCGCTCCCTTGTCGGATCCGACTCTGCTCTTCACCAATGCTGGAATGAACCAGTATAAGTCTATCTTCCTGGGTACTGTCGACCCGCAGTCAGACTTTGCAAAGCTGCGACGCGCAGTGAACTCTCAGAAGGTACGATAACCCTCCACCGGTGGCCATGCGATCTTAATATCTTTAGCTGACTTTCACAATTCCTTAGTGCATTCGCGCTGGTGGTAAACACAATGTGAGTGGGAGTGGGAGCGCTCATGGGGATGCCTCTCGAGTTACTGACTGGTTTCGCACAGGATCTTGACGATGTCGGCAAGGACAGTTATCATCACGTACGTTCCATTTGCATATCATGATTCCGGTTGTTGTCATAGGGCGGTATTTCTAATTATTCATTTTACTAGACTTTCTTCGAAATGTTGGGCAACTGGAGTTTCGGCGACTACTTCAAGAAGGAGGCGATTACCTATTCGTGGACTCTTCTCACCGAAGTCTATGGACTGAACCCCGATCGTCTATACGTCACATATTTCGAGGGCGACGAAGCCGGTGGTCTCGAGCCCGATCTCGAGGCCAGAGATCTTTGGAAGTCTGTGGGTGTCCCGGAATCCCACATTCTCCCGGGCAACATGAAAGATAACTTCTGGGAAATGGGTGACCAAGGCCCGTGTGGACCTTGCAGTGAAGTTCACTACGATCGCATCGGCGGCCGCAACGCGGCATCCCTCGTGAACCAGGATGATCCGAATGTGCTGGAGATCTGGAACAACGTGTTCATCCAGTACAACCGCGAGTCAGACCGCTCCTTGAGGTCCCTACCTAACAAGCACGTCGACACCGGTATGGGCTTTGAGCGCCTGGTGTCCGTTCTCCAGGACAAGCCCTCCAACTACGACACGGACGTTTTCACCCCCATCTTCCAGGCCATTCAGAACGCAACCGGCGCCCGCGAATACCGCGGTCGTTTTGGTGCCGAAGACCCGGACGGCATCGACACTGCGTACCGTGTGGTCGCCGATCATGTGCGCACTTTGATGTTTGCCATCTCTGACGGAGTGGCCCCTAACAACGAGGGCCGTGGCTACGTGATCCGTCGGGTGCTGCGCCGTGGAGCCCGATACGCTCGTAAATACTTCCAGGTCGAAATCGGTAACTTCTTCTCGAAACTCGTGCCAACGGTCGTGGATCAGCTCGGTGAAATGTTCCCGGAGCTGATCAAGAAACAGCACGACGTGATGGAGATTCTTGATGAAGAGGAGTTGTCATTTGCCAAGACTCTGGATCGAGGCGAGCGTCAATTCGAGCAGTATGCCCAGCACGCCAAACTCAAGGGTTCCGACAAACTTCACGGTGCGGATGTGTGGAGACTGTACGACACTTTCGGTTTCCCTGTCGACCTGACGCAGATCATGGCGGAAGAGCGTAGTCTCCGCATCGACGATGCTGAGTTTGAAGAAGCCCGCTTGAAGGCCAAAGAAGCTAGCAAGGGTCAGAAGAAGGCCGCCGAAAATGTGGTCAAGCTTGATGTCCATGATCTCGGAAAGTTGGAGAAAATGAGCGACGTGCACAAGACGGACGACTCCGCGAAATTTGGAAGGGGCAATATTACGGCTAACATCAAGGCCATTTACCATGGGAAGCACTTCTACGAGAGCACCGACAAGGCTCCCAGTGGCGAACAACTTGGTGTCATTCTTGACTGCACCAACTTCTACGCCGAGCAGGGTGGTCAAGAGGCCGACACTGGTCGGATTGTCATTGATGGCCAGGCCGAGTTGGAGGTTGGCGACGTCCAAGTTTACGCTGGTTACGTCCTGCACACTGGCTTCATGAAGTATGGATCCCTTTCAGTGGGTGATGCCGTGATCTGTGAATACGATGAGCTTCGTCGCTGGCCTATCCGGAATAACCACACTGGTACCCATATCCTGAACTTTGCCCTTCGTGAGGTTCTCGGAGTTGGTGTTGAGCAAAAGGGTTCTCTGGTCTCGGCTGAGAAGCTTCGTTTCGACTTTTCTCACAAGGCTGCTGTGTCTGATGCCGATCTGGAGCAGATTGAGGCCAAGGCTACTGGGTACATCAGACAGAACTGTGCTGTCTACTCCAAGGAGCTTCCCCTTGCCACCGCTCAGCAGATTTCTGGTGTCCGTGCTGTCTTTGGTGAGACGTACCCGGACCCTGTCCGGGTCGTGTCCGTTGGTGTTGAATTGGAAGAGATCCTGCGGGATGTCAAGGATCCCCAATGGGAGAAAGTCAGCATTGAGTTCTGTGGTGGAACCCACGTTCAGAAGACCGGCGACATCAAGGATTTGATTGTACTTGAAGAAAGTGGTATCGCCAAGGGCATTCGTCGTATTATCGCTGTCACCGGCGAAGAGGCCCACGAGGTCCAGCGACTTGCTCAAGAGTTTGAGGCCCGCCTTGACAAGCTGGATGCTATGCCCCTCGGCCCTGAGAAGGAGCGAGAGTGCAAGCAAGTGCAGGTTGATCTCAACCAGCTTGTGATCTCCGCAGTTCGGAAGGCGCAGTTCCGCGTACGCTTCACCGCGATCAACAAGCAGGTCCTGGATGGCCAGAAAGCACAACAGAAGTTGGAATCTAAGATGGCCCTGGAAGCCATCACGTCCTACTTTGAGGCCCCAGAGAACCAGAACTCCTCGTCGCTCGTTGTCAAGCTTCCCATGCCTGCAAGCGCCAAGGCCGTCAGCGAATCTATCAATCACGTCAAGTCGAAGATGCAAAACAAGAATGTCTATGTGATGGCAGTTGATCCCGAAAACACCCGGGTTGCACATGGTTGCTACGTGTCCAAGGTAAGTAAAAGATGTTATCAATTTGTGAGACCTGTATCTAACACACAGCTATAGGAACTCGGAGAGCTAGGAGGGTCGGCGAGCGATTGGGCTGCCGTTGTTTCCAGCAGCATCGGCGGAAAAGCCGGTGGAAAGGGCGCGACCTCGATCGGCAATGGCACGAACCCGGACAAGGTCGATGATGCTGTCGCGCTTGCAACCGAATACTTGAGCAAATTCAAGCTATAGGAGACCAAGTATGTATGAATCAAGATCTTGATTCAAGCCCTGGTGCAAACCCTCTCGGAACAATGGCCGTAACCTGGTTTGCTCCTTGGCTTTTTAGCGGCTACATTTCACCGTGACACAATCAGTACAAATTCCGAGGGCGAAGGAAAATAGAAAAGCTCGGGTGCAGAGGACAAAAACGCTATACCAAAGAAGAACTGGGAAATTGATGGACGACTTTGATCTACTTTGTGAAATTGAAGTGTTATATTCTTCCAATTTATGTTATTACCAGAGACGAACGTGGTTGATCCCCGTTGCTCCTCCCTTCGCCGTGATCCATCCTACATATCTTCTACAATGACTTCTATAATGACTTCTATAATGAACTCGGCCTTTTCTTGTATTATGAATGCCATTAAACTAGACTGTCTAGACCAGACTTGTCTGCTTAAGATAATGGTCTTTTTGCTTTCACCTTTTGTGAAAACCAACCCATTGATAACAGCATTCTTTATCTTTTCATCATCATCTTCTCTACATCTCCCCACACTGAACAATCGTTACATCCTGGTTCGGCTTGTCTCTGGTGGTCCGAGTCTGCTCGACCATGCGAACTATGTCCATGCCATCAATGACTTGGCCAAACACGACATGTTTGTTGTTCAAGAAGGGCGTCGCGGTGGTCGTGATAAAGAATTGGCAGCCATTGGTGTTTGGGCCCGAGTTCTAATTAAAAGATTCAGTGAGACGTTCAAACGAAGAGGAAAATAGCCTCATGGACTGAAGAGTCTATTCAACTAGAGTAAACATGACCTACCGCCATACTCAGAAGACCTGGGCGGTCATGTGGCAGCGTAAAATTCTCATCTGCAAACTTGGGGGTGCCGTAAATAGTGCAGCTGCCCGTGCCATCGCCATTGACGAAATCGCCACCCTGAATCATGAAATCCTTGATCTGAGGAAAGTGAGCTGGAAGTCCCAAGCCTTAAGCACCGAAATGGGGGGAGGGTGTAGAGGAAGAGGTCCATACCACACGGTGGAACTTGCTACCTTTGTAGCCTTGAGGTTGCCCTTTGGGGTTCTTGCTCTCGCCCGTGCAGAACTGCCGGAAATTCTCTGCCGTCTTGGGAGTCGTATTGGCAAAGAGCTCCATTTTAATCCGCCCAAGAGCCTCACCTGGCGTAAGTTGGTCAGCATATATGATTCTATCTTAACAAGCAGAGTGAGGAGGGGAATCATTAGCTCACCAGCGAGGGCAAGGTCAAAGAAGACTACCGGGTTGGTAGGCTCACTGGGCCGTGGAACATGTTCAGCCATAGCTGGGAGGAGTAGACTGGGATTCTGTAGGTGTTGGTGGTGATTGAATTGAGCTGGCGTGGGCGGGATGATGGAATGATATTCCTCGCCGGACTTATTTCGGTCTGTGCACGAAGTCTTGAATGGCTGTCAAGTCTTTTTGAAAGCCACACAATTTTTACCCCTTCTTTCAAATTGAATAAAAGACTTGAAGATAAAAACCCCAAACAAGCAAGACTGGTTCAAAAACTGAAAACTAACGAGGGTCCATACTGCAAGTGGCTGCCGTTCCCGTGACTTCCCAGCCTCAGGTGTCTTACCGTATCTTAAGGTGTCAAGGTGTCTTCAGGTGTCGATTTTCCCCCATTTCTCTACTCTTCCCCCTCAGAAACCCAAAACCCAAAACCGCATGCATCCCTCTAAACTCTTTTTCGCCCTTCCTCTTACTCCTCTCCTCTGACTTGCCCCCAACTACTCACTATCCTTTTTGGGATCACCACCCCCCCAGAATAGATGGTATGACTTGGTGCTAGGAGTTGGACTCGTTCTGTCCCTCGCGAAGAATCCGAGATTTGACAACAATCACCGACCCAAGGCCGGTGGGTCTCCCTGCTCCATTGTCGATCCATGACCGGCCAGCCCTCTTAGGACTGAATCGAAGTGGTCCACCGTCAACTGCATGCATTTTATTGCATTGTGAACACCAGGCGGTAAATCACCTACTTGAGAGGCTTTTGCGACTAGCCCATCCACAACCTGGCTCATATCCCTCCAGGGAATGACTGGTGGCTGGGTGGACTCGAACGAACCCGAATCCCGATCTGAGAAGGAAGCAGGCCAATATTGTATCCTTGCGATTCCTTTGTAAGCGAGCGCTTCTGTTCCTCCCTGAGATGGCTCCTTCTACAACCACAGCGGCCAGCAGTGCCGCAACTACCACCGGTAGTGGTGATAGCGGCTCCGGCTCAAATGCGACGAGTTCGCCTCTTCTGTTTTTTGTCGCATTAGGATTCGGCGTCGTCTTCACCAATCTTTGGTATGTCCCATTCAACTTATCACCGCTACCATACTGGTCTTTTTAAGGCTCCATTCTAATGCGATAAAACAGGATTATCGTCGGCGTTAAATACTGCTTCCGCTACAATCAACGGAACCGCCAGTTACGCAATGAGGAGACTGGTGACCCGATAGATCTGGTTACCATGCCTCGCGCCCATCGAAGACGACGAGAGAAGAAGTTGATGACTATGGACGAAGTTAACGAGCGATTCCCCTTGGTGAAATACAAAGTGTGGAGGTCGTCTCGCGCCAACCAAGGTCTTTCAACGGAGGGGGGTATCACGGCTCCCAATACTCGACCACAGAGCCTCAAAGATGAGGATGGCGTTGCCTTTACTGTCCCAGTGATTTCTGCAGCCGCAACTTCACCCGTAGTGGAGGAGGAGCGGGCGGTATCAAGCAATACTTCTCAGCCATCCCACGATGTATCCGGAGACCCCGCTTTACGACCGACTGGAATCGACACTTCTACGGGCGCCGCTGCTACCTCTACCCGGCAAGAAACCGGAGGGAACGTAACAGAAGAAAAGTGGCAACACTCCCTGATCAATGAGCACGCTGATCTGGAAGAGGACGAAGACGATGGCGATCAGATTCGAAAAGCGGTGCCCGCCGAGTTGCTTCCCAACCCTGGAGATTCTTGTGCAATTTGCTTGGACATCATTGAAGACGATGATGATATTCGGGGACTTGCTTGTGGTCATGCCTTCCACGCCTCATGCGTCGATCCTTGGTTGACAAGTCGGCGGGCCTGTTGTCCTTTGTGCAAAGCGGACTACTATGTTCCAAAGCCCCGTCCCCAGCCAGCCGAGGGAGCGTCTGCTTCGGATCGCCAGGGACGCCGTACTGTATCGATTCGCCTTGATGGTCTAGCTAGACCCCCGCGTGCTGCGCAGCCGAGGGCTCAGATCAATCCTTTCCGGGTGCAGATGGCGTTCCCTGGTCGGTTATTCCAACCAACATCCCCAGAATCACAAGGCCGACCTCCTCAAGCGGCAGGGCTCTCGGAAGACCCTCCCAGCGAAGCACAAGATCCGATTAGACCGTCACCTCGAGGAAATTGGTCACGATTCTTGCCATCGCGTCTGCGAGGGCGTCCTTCCCAAAACCCTACTACCGGCGAGGCTCCTGAGCCATCAGCCGAAAGAAATCCTCCATCTAACAACAATCTGCCGGCCGGGCAACAACAGCGTACGCCTGGTCAACTCGAGGCGGGCACTTGATCTCTTGCTGTTCACACCATTTACTTTTTATGATCCTTGATGTCCCTTGACTTTTTTTTTTTGCTGAATTTAACATCTGGAATGTTCGTCCAGCGCAGCCTTTTCTATGTTAATGACTTATTCTGTGTAATTTATTGCTTTTCTGGCTCGGATATTGGCGTACGACAGGGTGGTGATCTTGCTAATGGCACCTCGCAATTTACCCCTTTCTTCATCGGTTTTACTGGAAAATGAGCAGGGAACGGTGGTCGCTTTCTCTTACACTATCTTCCCAAGGCGTCGGTCTTCGGAAAGATTGGGCATGATCTTTATTGAACAGTTCTAGGAGGTCGTCAGAGGGACGAGTATGATTTCGGATATCTGTAACTTGTTTGACCACCACAAAGCTAAACGAATATGAACTACAATCCACTCCCAACTCCCCAACTATCTATAACACTAGAGTACACTGGACGATCGGAGGTCTCAGTTGAGAGAGAGCCGGTTGGCAGTCCACGAGCCGCTAGTGGGCATGAATATAGCGGATAGTAACCGAAATCCCCCCTGTGGAAGAGCAGGTAAATGTGCAGATGTAAAGCAAAGATGCCCCAAAATTCAACAAAACATGAAAAAGACACCCGTTTCTCGCTTACGCCGGTGCTTTCGAGCCCCCGACGCCGGCTCCGATCACACTCGGAAGTTCTTCCGAGCCCATGCTGAACAGCATACCAACAGCGCTGGTCACTAGAACAATGGCCAAGACACTCACACCGGCAATCAAAAAGAATGGCGAGCTAATATCTTCCTTCTGGCAAGCTGAACCACCCCAGTAGATCTTCTGCTTCGAGCCGTCACTTTTCGTGCGCACTGTTGCTTGGCAACGGCATGCAAAACATTGCGCGTCCCCGGACGAAGACTTCAGGTAACAAGAACCATGCCCCGAGCAATTGTTGGTTGCCTCGGAGCAAGACGAGTTAGAGGCGTGGCAGACAGGTGCAAGGAGCAAGGATGAACCCAGGTCCTGTGCGGACTTTTGCAGAGTGCCTTGCGCATCCGATGCAGATGACCGAGGCAGTCCGGTGTCACGCCGGGAGATCCGTGCAAAGTCCCGAGAGGCATCAACAGCGGGAACCATCAAGGCAGTGATTTCACGGCTTTCTGACGAAGCCGATTTATCCAAGTTCTGGAAGAGAGACTCGAGATACTTGGTAACGAGCGCGTTGTCGGCGGAATTTGCCTGGAACCAAAGGTGAGCTGAGTGTCATCTTCCTGGACAATTTCACAGATGTGTTTTTACCTTGAGTGATAGCCTCGAGGCAGTTGTTTTGTGGTCCTTGCTCGACCAGATTTCTACCGAGTCGAGCAGGCTAAGGAACTCGCGGCTGTACAGGCCCTGGTCTTGGGAGAGCACTGGATCTTGAGAGATACAATCTTTCGCGGCCTGTTCGATCATCACATGAGTTAGTCCGACAATCACATAGATTCCATAGTATGTAAGTCGCCCATACCTGAACTAATTCTGACCCATCGCTTTGGCGATAAGTGCAGCGGTTCTTC
This sequence comes from Penicillium subrubescens, assembly GCF_028828155.1. Taxonomy (NCBI): domain Eukaryota; kingdom Fungi; phylum Ascomycota; class Eurotiomycetes; order Eurotiales; family Aspergillaceae; genus Penicillium; species Penicillium subrubescens. The sequence continues at coordinate 3,390,995 of NW_026643157.1, read as the reverse complement.
ATGTCTCCATATCCAAACTGAGACCCGAGGGAGTCATCCACCAACTTCGGCGACGCATGGGAAACGATAATACTCTGTGGCCGGGACTTTCGAATGTTCGAACCTGTTGGAGCGGGGAAACGGATAGCTATTAGCTGACGATTCTCTCGATGGGTGCTTCATAAAGACATACCAACAGCTTCATTGACTCCCTCGATCAGAATCATGTTCCTGCTTGGAGATCCATGGCTATCATCACCACCGAACAAAGAGAACTGGGAGCCAGAAAACTCGTTGATGCGATCCACGATGTCTGTTTCAACCTTCCCAAGGAGGGACTGCAAGGAAGACTGGGTGCGCAGCTCCAAGATCAGTTGAGCGACATCTTCTGACACTGTCCGGTGCCCCAAGCTAGCTTCTCTTTGTTCCAGCTCGTTCGAGGGAAAAGTAAATATCGAAGTGTCCAGGGCCTGTGTCCCCAACGCACCCGAGGCCGCTAGGGCCAGGAGCTTGGAGACCATATGCATGTTGTTGGACAAGGGCGGGGGAGCGATGGAGTTAGGCGATCCCAAATGATGCAGCTTCGAACATAGGTAAGCTTTTCCTTGGAGAAGCTCCCGAGTGTCGCTGTCGTCTTTGTGAAGTGGGTTAGGAATGTAATGAAAGCTTGACGATGATGGTCTCCCCCACGGGCGAGTTGTCGGGACACCTCTCGACCTCCGAGGAGGCGGGATTAGCTAAGCATCAGCTGAGAACCCCCCCCTCTAAAACCACCGATCCATGAAACTATATAATTCAAGATTATAGACGTATCCAGGAAGGTAGCTGAAAAAGAAATGATCTGTTTGGGATAAGAACCAGGTTTTCGATCCAGCAGGGTCCGACTGTTATATCCTTGATTAATTTCCCAACTACAAGCTTTAGTAAGCCCACCATTGGCAAGAGAAAGAGAAAAGGAAGTAAGCTATGGAACTGATGTTCAAAGAGATTCTCGAATATCTACAGGGAGAATTAAAAGACGGCGAGTGACTTCGACCGCAGACTTCTAGTAAGGCCGTAAGACCCCGGTTTAACGGCCTCCGAGTGGCTTCTGCTTTCTGGGGTTGATATCCTTCAACTGCATCTCCACTGTCCGCCACGCAGACTTGGCTGGATCATATTCACCGCGCACTTCAAATCGGCAGAAGCCATTGGGCCCCTTCAGACCCACGGGCCCCGAAATGAAGAAAGTGCCTCGCCGAGGTGTTCGGGGATTCCGAGCCTGATACTCGTTCAATCGCAACCTGAATGCCAGCGATGCCAGGTGCAGATCTGACCCGGGTCCTAGATCAGGTAATGGAAGGCGTTGTAAAGATGAGATGATTGAAGATGGATGAAGCTCTGGCTCCTCGCTGGGCAGGATATTATCCGAGAGTTCGTCAGATAATGGAGATTGCACCCTCGGCTGGTCATGGGGGCTGAGAGGGTTGAGCTTCTCATGCCCCGAGAGAATATATCTGCCACTTAGCAATTCTAGCGCATCGAGAGGCTGAGCATCTGGGTCCCGAAGTCGGGCTATTTGCCGTCTGATCAGAAGCGTGTACGCATCCTTGATCGCAAGGGCCACGTGTACAGGCTTCATAACCGTTTGTAGTCGATCTCCAATATCGGGGTCCAGGGTTTTGGTTACCCAGGACACACCGTCATCTGCGATTTCAAGACTAGGAAGCGGTGATGTTAGTCAGATGATACTACCGAACTGTAGTTGCGGAGACACATACCCAGAACGCAGATACTCCGGAGGTGCACGAGACGGGAATTGATGGACCAGCCAGAATCCGGTCAAGGAAAGGGGGCTTCCCAATATTTGTGACATGCTCTCCGAAGCACTCTTGAGAACAATCGCAGCAAGTTCATCTAGACTCCCGTCAATAAACCCCGGCCTCCCAAATGTTCCCGTTTTGAACATACCTCTCAACTTTTGCAATTTTTGCCGATCCTTTGATATGGTGACGAACTCTTGCCATTCGGGATCTGAAGCAGTATACAATTCGCCCTCTTCCAGCCAAGACCACGTGAGAGGAATGAACAAGCCGTCTTCTTCTCCCAACTGGTCTTCCGTCAACTCGTCAATACCCCTAGAGGCACGTTGTAGACTGGTGTGCTCTGGACGTGTCTCGGGGGCTTTCTGGTCGTCATGGGTATCGTCGTCGTCGAATCGAACGAGCACGAAGGAACTCCATAGGTGGAATGCGGTACCGTATAAGATAGCTTTGCCCAGGAAGGACCTATAACAAGCCAGAAATCAAGGCACATGGTCAGCCTTGTCCCTGCAATCCTTGGTTTCGTAACAACTGGGAAGGAGGGATACTACACTCACCTGAACCAGGGCCTTCTGAATCTCACATGCCGGACCGCCGCAGGTTGCGGGGGGTTGACGAGGACCAATATGGAAGAGCGCAAACCGTGGTTGAGTTCGAAAGAGCTGCCGGAGCCGGAGCATTGAGAAAAACCCCTGAAAAATATTCCCGGTCTAACTGCACAGGTCAAGATGAAGAAGCGAATAATGAACGGTACTAAGAGTAATTTGGACTTCCGGGCCTCATGGAACGCCAGTCACATGATATCTTATCAACGGGGATTAGGTCAGCGCCCGATAACGGCCTGGCCTCAGTGGCCTGAGCCCTGAGGAATCTAAAGTGTGTACGGAGTACATAGTATACAGACCTGAAGCCAACCGTGTGGTGGACTCTCTATTGAATCATATTTCTAATAACAATTTAGAGATTTTTTACCCCGAGGAATGATACAACTAAGTCATTCTGCACATTTGAAATGACACATTCTAAACTTTCCTGACGATGCAAATGGACTGAAGTTGTTGCAGGATATAGATACAATCAACTCGGTACTATCATCTCATCATAGCGTGATTCTATTAGTCCCAGGGGAATGAAAAACAAACCAGCTAGTCTGATTTGCGTGCCATTCTGCGTAGGTCCTCCACTCCAGGTAGGATAGGTTCAGAGTACAGATAGTGCCAAGTAAGAGTAGAGTACGGAGTACATTGGAGGTGTGTACATGTAGGTTGATAGGCGGACAGCCAAGGAAGCTTGGATAGTTTTGTCTATCTAGTCAATGCAAGGTAAAAAACGCTTGGAGACCCTAAGATAGCAGAAAGTTTCGTGTAATGCAAGTATGCATAGCACGCGATTAGCGCAATTCATGAATCAGTGGTGGGGTGGTCGGAAGTGACGCAACACCTCGCTCTCCCCCTTCGCGGGATCATCCTCCTGCTTACTTCTCCGCCATTATTCCGGAGATAGACATTATCCTACGATTCAATTGTCTTGAAATTTAACTCTCTTGTGTTTTAACATTATCTAGATTCAATCTTCCTGCACCATGTCGGTCCCTCCTAAATACGCAGGCCTGAAGCTCCTCCGGGCAACCCCACAGGAGACACAGCATACTCTCGAACTATGTGAGCTTACATCGACGATTCTGTTGCATTGAGCATTCGACAACTAACAAGTACCAGTTCTAGATTATGTGTGCCCGGTGAGTGAAGCCTTTGATTCCTTTTCCGGTACCTGCGGCTAACGACGTATCTCTCAGTTCTCTGCTAAGATGTTCAAGACATTCTATGCTGAAGGTCCCACAGTTGCCCAGCAGTATGGCTCCCGGCTTCAGGTAATCTTCCGGCAGCAAATCCAGCCATGGCACCCATCATCTACCCTCGCCCACGAGGCAGGTGCAGCAGTTCTTCGACTGGCTCCAGAGAAATTCTGGGAGTTCAGTGCGACCCTGTTCCAGCGCCAGACGGAATTTTTCGACGTGAACGTGGTGAATGAGACACGTAACAAGACCTATGAGCGCCTGGCCAAGATTGCAGGATCTGTCGGAGTAGACGAGCAAAGGGTTCTCGCTCTGCTGTTGATCCCCGAAACCTCGAACCCCAATGAATTGAACGTGGGCAACCAGGTGACCAATGACATCAAGTGGATGACCAAGGTAAGAGAAGGTTGATCTCAACCCAGGCCAAGCAATTGTCTAACACCGGACAGGCGAACCGAGTGGTCGGAGTTCATGTCACACCAACGGTTTTCTTCAATGTAAGAAAGACCACCCATAGGAAGAAATGCCAAGGCACTAACCACTGTCCTAGGGAGTGGAAGAGCGTGGCATCAGCAGTAGCTTCACTGCGGCTCAGTGGGGAGAATGGCTGGCAAAGAACGTGGTTTGATGGTCAGGGACATCGATGGGGGCGTATGGATGATATGCTAGGTTTCATTTGTGGCGTGTACATGGGGAGACTGGACCGAGGTGGTCAGGGTGCAGGTGAAGGAGTGGGAAAAACGAATCATATCTCATTCCAGAACTTCCATTACGAAGCTGCTGTGGACCCTAGTGAACATACTGGAAAAGCATGTCCTTGTGATAGAGAAAAAGAATGGAGAGGAAATGAAAAGAAAAAAACCGACCACGGTTATGTCACGCTGAGGAACAGGAAAAAACGAAAAGTCCAAATGCAGCACCACCACTTCTTCACGAGTATCGCGAGTATATTACGCCTAGGAAGCATGGGAGTTCACAGAGGCCGCCTGAATCACGGTTAGCAAAGTGCAATAGGTAAACCACCCAGTACGAAGACCAGAGTAGAACAGAGGAGAACCTACTTGAACAGAAGAATGTGAGGCTCTGGTTCGTGTACCTCGTAGTGCTCCCAACCCAAACTCTGTTGTCTGTATGTCAGCTCGCATGCTCAACTGAGGGTGACAAGAGCTTAGCCGCACCTGTGTAATACCGAGCGCTCGCCATTCTTCCTCCCACAACAACTTCAATGTTCCCTTGGAGCTGTCAAAGTAGTCTGTGGGGATCTTCTTGAGCATGTTCTTGGGCAGCTGCACGTGGCGGTATTCAAACTTGTCGTCCGAGTAGCTAGATCCAATGAGTTAGACATGACCGGGCAGCCGCGGGGTAGCAGTGCATTCCATACCGTGCGGAGTAGTGAATGGAGTCGATGAATTCATCTAGACGCTCGCGCTCCGACTCCAAGAGGAGACGGGGCTTCTTATTCCTTCTGCTGGGATCGATATCCATTGTGGGAGGTGAAACAGGAGGTTGCGGGGAGACGTGAAATTCAGGAATCTGTTGTTGGCACATGGCTGGTCAGTCTCAAGTTTTATGGAGCAGAGTTTGGAGATTTTCATTGCAACTGACAGGAGAATCCACGAGCAGTAACGAGTGAGTGCCGCAGAAATTCGTGGAGGACCCAGAGAACGGTTAGAGGAGAGTTGGAAGAGGAGAGAAACCAACGACCGCGAGGTTTGGTTCAGGGTGTTTTGCCAGAAGATCGGGTTGTTTTGCGGGACGCGGAAAATGGAGGGGGAAGGTTGAGTGCCTGAGGGGCGAGGTGTCAACAAACGGTGGATACCAAAGGTAGTTACTGGAATACTGTAGACACCTTTTAGGCTACCCTTTAAAGGATGTACTCCTACTTGTACAAGTACATGGTACACAATGGGAGCCCGAGTCCCGTACCTGAGGTGCGTAACGGGCGCTTACAGTCTGGGCATGCCACTTACTGTAGACACATACAAAGCGTTCGGTAGTTGCTATGTAAACACAGAGTACTATGATAATACTCGGCGATCAACAGGCTATACAAGTAGATAGAGCAGCATCTTCGAAACCTGAAATTCTCACTCCCACGAATCTATAACTCTACAAGACTTCAGAGAGGAGTTCAAGATTTCTTTGAATGACTAGAGTTCAACACATCATTAACTACTGTTCCCCATGTCTAATCAAATGGAGCCAACGGTAAAATACGGTAATACAATACCCGCTGCCCTTCTCTGTGACTGCAATTCTCCACACATTCCAGTCGGTATGTACCGTACCAAATTCCCCCTGTCAATACCACTTACCTAAGGCGGCGGGTCTCCACTTGGATGATCGCAGCGCGTCTGCACACGTCGAGGTATGAACTCTCATAGTTCCTTTCGCATTATAGCTGTTGAACGTTCTTTTCCAAACCCTTTATATTCTTGACGTGGAATCACTCTCTATAATCTCGGAATGAGTACCAAGAGGCGTGGGGCGGCTGCTGCTTCACCAGACGTGAGGCTCCGCGGCCAGAAGCGCCGGAAGGTGTCTGTAAGTGGCCGCACTCTTGTCCTGCACCCTCCTCGGCCTTCACGAGGGACCAACCTCGGTCTATAGGGTCTTCCCAGGCTCATCTCGGCTGAAGGGTGATGCTGGCTTGTTGCGCCACTCCCCGACCCCCTTTTCCGGGGTCAATGGAGCTTTGCGACAAGCTCGCATGGTGACGCGCAAAATGACCGGCATGGGTAGCTTTGATTTGCGCCGCTAACAAACATGCGCATCTAATAGGAAGAAAGCCCCGTGGACCCCGAGGAATCCGACCAAGCACCATCCCAGGAGGACTCCGAACCCGCAGAAGAGGCCGAAGCAGAGGAGGTTTCCGTTGCCCAGGATGACGACGAGGAGTCCGAGGCAGACTTCGAGGGCGATACCATTCAGGCTGCACAAGATAAGATCATGACCGAACTGACTCGGTTGAAGGATGACGAGTGAGTCCTTGGCGATCCCCGTGCGCACCAAGCTGTCGAGGCTGACAGTGGTTCCAGTGGCGAAGATGTCGCGTATCCTTTCATTGGAAAGCCCGATCGCAACCTTTACCGCGACTACTATGAGATCATTCAGCACCCTGTATCGCTACGAACGATCCAAAAGCAGGTCCGCGGTACCGATAGTCGCAAGAATCCATCCAGGACGACCGCATTTCCCACATGGAAATCCTTCGAAGAGGAAGTCGCCTACATCTGGCGCAATGCGAGGGAATACAACGAGGACGGTAGCGACATCTCGATGCTTGCGGGAATTCTAGAGGTAAGACTTTCCTTTCCTACCACGCTAGAACCGTTCCCAACTTGACTGAGACTAACGTTGAGAATAGGAGCATTTCAAGCGACGGGTAGCAGAAGCCAAGAAGCATGTCCCGGACACTCAGGTAGATGGTCACCCCGAAATGCCTCGCATCAAATTGAAAATGGGCGCGAAGGATGTGGAACCCAGGTCACAAAGGTTAACCTTGAAGATGGCTGGGCAGACCTCCGAGACACCTTCCAAGGATGAGGGAGCACCATCCGGCGTCACTGTTGATAAAGAATCCTTGAAACGACAACAAGAGCTCGTTCGAACCGGATCGGCAAGCCAAGAGGCCGACACACATCGCATGTCCCCGCGAAACAGATCCCTGCGAAGACATCTGGTCAGCCCCAGCAGGTCTAGTGCTACTACCCCGTCTATATCAGAACAGCCACACAATGAGCCTGCGGGTGCCAGAGATCCGACCGGTGTGATCAAGAGCGAAACTTCGGGGCCGATGTCCCAGCATCCCGAAACAACGCGACCTCCAAATGGCCTACACGGTGTTTCTTCAGAGCCCCATGAGAGTAAGCCGTGGACCCCGACGGGCAGCATCCCTTGTCTCAGGTTTGTGACTGACTCTTCGCTCCACCATATAGTACCCGCCCCGCAACCAGTCACTGCATCTCCATTGGATTCGCTTTTGAGGCGACCAGGTCAGGGTGAGATAGTTCCTCCCTAAGTCCCTTTATGTGGTCAACAACACTCGAGGCGATGACACGAGAAAAAGAGAATGAGAGGGAATGTATCGCGCTAACAGCACCATAGATGCCACCTCGGCGCTGATCCGAAATGTACAAATCGCCACTCATCCTTCTCTTTCTTTACAACATGGCTTGAGCTTGGACATTCCACCATCTGCCACGCTTTCTCAACAGTCAATTACGATCAACCTCCCTGCGTCGCATAACCTGCTGACCATCAGGCCGACAGTAGTCCCTGGGACAGCACAGAGGCATGTGAAGATGGTTGCCCTTGTAGGAATGCAACGGCTTCACCCATCGGTAAGCGATGCCTCTGGACTGGCGTATGATATCCCACTTCACCCTGGGACTACTAAGATTGATCTGGAGGCCATTGCTGGCCCAGCAAGGGGAGTTCCCAGGACTGGACCCCCTGGCTCGGAGATTGATTATGAGCGGGTCACTATTTTCTTGAACTTGCTGCGGTGACCCGGTTACTCATCATGAAAGAGGTACACGGGTGGAGGCTCAATTATACCATGACAGCTATGGAGGATCCCGAGACTACTAGGAAGATTAAGTTTATTTCTTGGTCTTTTCTATTCTATTTATTGTCGCCTTACAATTTTCCTGTTTTGTTCTTGTCCTTGGTCGGATGAATTTGGCTGACCGTCTTCACCGTAATCTTAAGCGAGGGAATGATTTGTTTACATATTGTCAATAATGTTGAATTCTAGCGGGATTAAGTCTTGAAAATTGCCACGGTATTGTTTTTTTTTGTCTAACTGCCGACCTCGGTACGGAGGCAATTGTAAGACCACGATGCTAAGTTTTTAATGTGAAGTTTCTATCTGAAGAAAAGCTTGATGGCAGTGGCGATCTTATCGGAAGTAATTAGGGAAAAAAAAAAAAAAAAAAAAAACACAAACTCGCAAAACCCCGGAACCCCCATCAGCACGTGATTCACCGCTCCCGCAAAGTTTTCTGCCCAGCGATGTGTGGCATTGCGTTTATAAAAAAATTTCAGTCCCGGCACAACCCCTCCTTTCAACCCTTTCCCACTCTTCAAAATCACCACCACATCACACAATGGCGGACCTTCCGGTTTACGACGGAGCGATCGGTATCGATCTTGGTATGATTATCACCAATCGATCCTCAATGTCTCTAATTTACTGACTTTGGCTCTTTTTTACTGAACAGGCACCACCTACTCTTGCGTTGCCAACTATGAGGGCACCAACGTCGAGATCAGTGCGTTTCCCTCGCTCGCCGAGATCTTCACTACAAAGCTAACCAAATAATCAGTTGCCAACGATCAGGGTAGCTACACTACCCCCCTCCTTCGTCTCTTTCACCGACAAGGAGCGTCTGATCGGTGAGGCCGCCAAGAACCAGGCCGCCATGAACCCTAAGAACACCATCTTCGACATCAAGTGAGTTTTTCGCCCGATCGCTCAATCCCTCCACATTCTCCAATTCTACCCGATCTTTTGCGGGTCTACATTTGCTCGGATGAAATTTGTTTCTAACTGGCACACATAACAGGCGTCTGATCGGTCGTCCCTTCGATGACCCCATCGTCAAGAAGGATGTTGAGTCCTGGCCCTTCAAGGTCGTTGCCCAGGGTACCGCCCCTGCCGTCGAGGTCGAGTACCTCGGTGAGAACAAGACCTTCACTCCCCAGGAGATCTCCGCCATGGTCCTCATGAAGGTGAGTTGAAACCATAGCCAATTCGCTTACCATTGACCCATATACTGATACACTGAAAAACAGATGAAGGAGGTTGCTGAGACTAAGCTCGGCAAGAAGGTTGAGAAGGCCGTCATCACTGTGCCCGCCTACTTCAACGACAACCAGCGTCAGGCTACCAAGGATGCCGGTGCCATTGCTGGCCTTAACGTCCTCCGTATTATCAACGAGCCCACTGCCGCTGCTATCGCTTACGGTCTCGGTGCCGGCAAGTCTGACAAGGAGCGCAACGTTCTGATCTACGATCTCGGTGGTGGTACTTTCGATGTCTCCCTGCTGAACATCCAGGGTGGTGTCTTCACCGTCAAGGCCACCGCTGGTGACACTCACCTTGGTGGTCAGGACTTCGACACCAACCTGTTGGACCACTTCAAGAAGGAGTTCCAGCGCAAGACCGGCAAGGACCTCTCCGGTGATGCCCGTGCCCTCCGTCGTCTCCGCACTGCTTGCGAGCGTGCTAAGCGTACTCTGTCCAACGCTACCCAGACCACTGTCGAGATTGACTCTCTCTTCGACGGTGAGGACTTCAACTCCTCCATCACCCGTGCCCGTTTCGAGGACCTGAACGCCAAGGCCTTCTCCGGCACCCTGGACCCCGTCCAGCAGGTCCTCAAGGACGCCGGCATGGAGAAGTCCAAGGTTGAGGAGATCGTCCTGGTCGGTGGTTCCACCCGTATTCCCCGCATCCAGAAGCTCCTGAGCGACTTCTTCGATGGCAAGAAGCTCGAGAAGGTAAGAATTGATATTATTCCTGAAGATGAAAAGTATAAGTGTGCTAACGCCTTTGATATAGAGCATCAACCCCGATGAAGCTGTTGCCTACGGTGCTGCCGTCCAGGCCGGTATCCTCTCCGGCAAGGCCACCTCCGCCGAGACCCAGGACCTCCTCCTGCTCGATGTCGTTCCCCTCTCCCTTGGTGTCGCCATGGAGGGTAACATCTTCGCCCCCGTTGTCCCCCGTGGCCAGACCGTCCCCACAATCAAGAAGCGTACCTTCACCACCGTTGTTGACAACCAGAGCACTGTCCAGTTCCCCGTCTACCAGGGTGAGCGTACCAACTGTGCTGACAACACCTCCCTGGGCGAGTTCACTCTTGCTCCCCTCCCCCCCATGCGTGCCGGTGAGGCCGCTCTCGAGTGTGTCTTCGAGGTCGATGTCAACGGTATCCTGAAGGTTACCGCCACTGAGAAGACCTCCGGCCGCAGCGCCAACATCACCATCTCCAACGCCGTCGGCAAGCTCTCCAGCACCGAGATTGAGCAGATGGTTGAGGACGCCGCCAAGTTCAAGTCCAGCGACGAGGAGTTCACCAAGAAGTTCGAGTCTCGCCAACAGCTCGAGTCCTACATCTCCCGTGTCGAGGAGATCGTCTCCGACCCCACTATGTCCCTGAAGCTCAAGCGCGGCAACAAGGAGAAGATCGAGTCTGCCCTCAGCGACGCTATGGCCCAGCTCGAGATTGAGGACTCCACCCCCGAGGACCTCAAGAAGAAGGAGCTTGCTCTTAAGCGCCTGATCACCAAGGCCATGGCCACCCGCTAAAGGGAGAGATGAAAATAGGATGACCAATGCTTGCTCTATTCCCGGACGGTATCCGGAGAATGTCTGCGCCATATAGATCTTGAGGCAGCGTTTGGTCTATTGTTTTTTTTTGTTATTCAAACCGGACAAACCTGGGCGCAGTTTCTTTTTCCTTTTTAAGATGTTAAAAAGTACGCCTTTTATGTAGACGAGGATCGACGTTGCAAATTTAATGTGTAACGACCTTTTTTCTCCATTATTCATATTTTCTGCTGCTGTGATCGTGTAGAGATGTACCTTGACCAGTCCAAGTTTCTGTAATTTTGTGATTTTGATATATACAGCTAGTTTAGATCTAATAAACTCAGATGTATGTGCACTACCGCAGGTAGTGGTGGACTTCGGACCGCTTTCTGGCAATTTTTATCTTATCTCGATAGCTTCCCCATTCTTCGTCGCTCTTCAGCTTCCTATTCTCCGTCGCCAATTATACCATAGCTACTCCAACTTACTCCCTATTCATACTCGCTATACACCATGAACCGTCTCGTGACCCGATTACCACTACGTCTCGTCCCTCAATGCCGTCCGCCGACCCAATTCCTGCGATTCTCCGTGGCTCCTAGCCGCAGCTTGACTTTCCGCCAAAGCCGTACCTTCACCAACTCACCAGCACTATACAAGAAGAAAGACAAGGCAGCGAAGAAGGGAAGCTCCAACTCGGAGGCGGAGCCTAGCTCTGCTGCTGCTGCTGCCACAGAGGATCCATTCGATCTTTCAACCCTCAACTCAGGCATATCCACGGCCATTTCCAGATTGAAAGATGATCTGTCTAAGCTCCGCGCGGGCGGGCGCTTCAACACTGCGACTCTCGAGGGCCTAAAGGTCCAGCTGAGCAAGGATATTCAGGATTCAGTCAAGCTGGGCGATCTGGCCCAGGTTATACCCAAGGGTGGCAGGATGGTGACCATCCTCGTGGCGGAGGAAGAGGTTAGTGAAACGCTCTTGCGCGAATTAGATTCATTATCGCATTACCCCGGATCTAACAAGAGAATTTCAATTTACAGCACATCAAACCCGTTACTTCGGCGATTGTATCCTCGAATTTGTCCTTGACTCCCCAACCTGATCCTCACAACGCGCTTCAATTGAATATCCCCATTCCTCCTCCGACCAAAGAATCCCGGGACAAGAATGTCCAGGCCGCTAAGCAGGCCTTTGAAAAAGCTGCTAGTGCTGTTCGCGATTCCAGAGGCGCCATGCACAAGCGACTACAAGACATGCAAAAGAAGAAGCTTGCCCGACCTGACGACGTGCGCAAAGCTCATGATCATATGGAGAAAGCTACGGAGAAGGGACAAAAGGATGTCAAGGAGCTATTCGATGCGGCCAAGAAGTCCTTGGAACAGGCATGAACACACCGCAGCAACGGAGAATAGCGAATGGGTCACGCTTTTTGTAATATAGTCACATTGTAAATCTAGATACAGAGGGAACAGAAAGGTGGTGGGCAAATACCACCCCGGGAAAAACACATAGCGCCTAGTGGGAGACAGGAAAGAAAAATTCGATATCACAGAATCAATATAATACACAACAGCAGATCCTTATGTGAATGCCAATTCAATAGCACTAGGAGCGCTTGACGCGACTGGAGGCCAGCAGAGACTCGACCTTGGCGAGGAACTGGGGTCGCTTGCCAGCTGTTTGATAAGTTGCGTTATTGCGAATATTCCTCAACACGTCACCCATGATAGCTGGCTGGTCCTTGCTAGTCTCCAAAGCGGGATATTTTCCTTGCACAAAGGTCTCCATCAACTTTTGTGTGTGTTCCGTACTGACGGGGTTGAATTTGATATCACGAGGCTTGACAGTCTCTCCCTTCTTCAAAGAGATCTTGTCTGCACGTTCTTGGGACAGGCGCTTGACTTCCTCCAGGGCCTGAGCCTTCTCAGCCTCACTCTCAAACAAAACGCTCTGTCCCTTCCACAGACGCCGGCCAAGCTCATAGGGCGGGACATAGCCGCCAGGGAAGCGTCCACTGAGGGTAGAAAGCTTCTCCAGAACAGCAGCGGAGCGGGCGTTCACATCCGTCGGCAGTGAGGGCCAAGTATCCTTCAGTGTAGAGAAATCAATTTCCCGGGGCTCATAGCGGATAGGCACCGGACGACCCTTGGACTCTGCGTCCAGCTCGAGTTGCTTGATAGCAGCAGCGGTAGCCTCATCGTCATCGATATCATGTTCTGAGCGGCGGTTCTGGTTTTTCCGACGGGGCTTCTGACCAGCCTTCCCAGCGGGCTTGCCCTTGCGACCTGGGATCTGCTTGCCAGGCGGTCCAGTGCGGAGTCTAGGCTTGCGGATGATCTTGGGAGGTTCACCACCAGCACGGGGTGCAGCAAATGACCTGGCATCGATTGCCCGGGCTGCTGGACGGGGCTTGTTCTGGGATCCTGGGGGGCCGGGGGGTCTGCTGGAAGCTCGAGGCTTGCGAGGGGGGCCCGATGTCGCCGGTCTCTGTTTGGGTTGGCCTTGAGCTGTGCGGACATGACAATTAGCGATATTCAATAGCTACAGCACCATCTTAATCATGCCATTGAGCCACTAGAACAATGATGCCGGGGTGGAGCGGGAATTGCTTTTCGCATACCTGCTGGCGGACTTGGACCCTCCGAAGCAGCCGCAGAAGAGGCAGAGAACTGGCGGACAGGCATCGTCATGCCCATCCAGGCACGGTCTCCATGCTGGGCAAGCTGCCTCAACTGTGACCGAATCATTGTGGTGTGAGGAAGTGGTGGACGTGCAACGACTTCTGGGATGTTGGCTCCGGCGGGAACACAACTTTTGCAGGAACCGGAGTAGGCTCACGTGACTGGTATGTGAAATCGAGTTGGTTTTGCACCGACAAGTTGACTTCCCTGATTGTATGAAATTTTGCTACTTCAAAAAGCTATTTCAATCGTAACTTCTATATGTCAAAATACCACACTAAATGTCTCAATTCTATCGTGTCTACTCTTCGGTTGATACTCTCCTCCATCCACTACTCTTCCAGAAGGCGGTCAATCCAGTAAAAGGCGGTCAATCGAGTCAACCCGGCAGATTGATCCGGGGTACAAATAATTATCAAAAACATGACATTCACAACCTCCAAACTACGCGTCCACTCAGCCCATCCATACCCTCAAACTCATACTCACAATGCTTCGCCGAAAGCCAACCGCCATAGCAATTACCACCGAAGACATCGCCGCCTTCGAAGAGTCCCGACTCCGCAAACAGAATGAGAACCGCGAGCCCGAACAGGCGCAGGGTTCCAGCGCTAAGACCCACGTCAATCCGAGTGATGAACTGAAGCCTCTACCGGGTGATAAGGCGAGGATTCTTCGTCGGGAAGAGAGGATTGGACTTGGTCATCGGGGTTGATTTGGGACGTTGAGGATATGCTACTCGGTTATGGCATGTCTGGCTGGGTGGAATTATCCTACGCTCTTACAGCTATCACTATCACTCACGACTGTCACGAATATCACGATACATACATACACGCTGGAACTCCGTTATAATGGCTTTGGCTTGGACTCTGTCTCGTTTTATCAAGGCTCGGCCAGTCAGTGCGGAGTCTTTTATGGGATTACTGGCGGAATATAAGGAACACCACAAACGCCTTCAAGATCATGTCGAAGGACCTGGACTTGGGGGTTGAGACAAGTACAAATCGCTTGCAAAAGCAACTGCCACTATTCACATTTGTTGATATCTCCATACCCATGACATACGACATACTATGAGGATCTTGGCCATCATTCTTCAATGTATTCGAAGATCTATTCTTTTCACACTTCATTCGACTAAGGCACAATTGAACCATGGGGGTGGGAATTTTACGGAGAAGCCTACTAGACAGCCACTTTACTCCAGTTAAAGAAAGAGCCAATGATCCTCTCAATGATATGTCTTCTCTTCAGCACATGCTTCTAGACCTTTTTCATCGTGATGTACAGTAGGAATCATACAATCCAATCCTCATTCAAATCAACAAGCGGCATCTTCCCAATGCGAAGACAATCGCCGCGGAACATCCCCAATTTCAGTCATAGCCCTTATAGCACCCGTTGCAGGTAGGGCGACCTGTGGCGACAAAGCCGAAGATGGTGAAAACAAAACAAGGAAACAAGTGTCACAAGAGATAGGGGAATCAGATAAGAACGGGAACAAATGGTAGAGGACAGGCTGGCTCTGGTCCAGTAGGGGTAGATCGATAGACAAGGTCGCGAAAGAGTCGAGAGATGCAGAGGGAGTTGTAGGTAATTCAAGTGTCTCATCACCCTCGTTGCCGCTTGATCATGTTGTCACCAAGATCCGTGGAGTAATTCCACCGTCTCTTCAAGCCCTGCGGATCATACACGCTTGCCACGCTTTGTTGCCAATCTCGTGCACTGAACACGACCGGGGGGGCCTGGAACTGTGGCGGTGACACGGATTGGGTCTGCGGCACTGCCACCTTGGATGGCGAGTCATATTGTATCGGGTATTGTTGGTGTACCATGTTCGACATGGGTTGAGCGTTGTTGTTCATGGGCATGGGAGGAGAGTTTGCGCTGACGGTTGAAGGGTTGACAGAGAAAGCCATATCCCATTGGCTATTTGAGAAGTTAGCAATGCAACACGACAACATGTACACTCTTATTGTTCAAACACATACTTGATAATACGCGTGGGGTCCCAGCTATGCTCATCAACTAAAGGAGCCTCAAGTGGATGGGTTGTAGGCGGTTGATGGGGGACCATTCCAAGGGATTGTAACTGGGAGGAGGTGTCCGACTTTGCGTCTGATTCAGCACCAGCAGATATCGGAGGGGTCATTGGATGTGTGTTGAAACCCACTCTGGATTGGACATTGCTTGAAATTTGGTTTAGGTGTGGATGGTAATGCGCGTCCATGGGGGGACTGGGCTGGTATGGCTCCGAGGGACTGCCGTAGGGAAAGCTCGGTTTCAGCTCAAACGGTCGATGAGTATCCGCGGAAAAGGCCAGTCGGAGGGAATCGATCTGTGCCTGGATCTCTTGCATGGGCCAGGCTGTGGAGCATCTTTCCAAGATGCGCATGTGGCGTGTGAAATATTCTCGGGCGTCTGAGTTGAAATCCGGGTCTGGTGAAGTGATTGCGATCTGTAGGGGTCAGATAGCTCTTTCCAAAAGACACGATTCTTCGACTGCGGTCCACTTACCAGGTGAAGCATGGTGCAAGTGAGAATGCAATAAATCGCAAAATTGATGCCTCGCTGCATGTACAGCAAACCAGACAACCCGAATCGCTCCAGGATAGCTTCCTGCAAACGACAAATACTCTTTGCCGAGGTATAACACATTGAGAAATGAATTTTCCAGTCACTACCTGCTGTAAAGGACTGGGATGCCACAAGCTGAGGACGATGGAGCAGGATGATGGCCAGATGACAGTGGCAGTGCATGTTGCCGACAAAATGAGACGGAATCCATGGAGGGGCCCCATCTGATGGGTAATTTACCTGCAAATCTGTGGGCAAATTATGCAGCCAGTCGTCGAAGAGCGGGTTCTTCTGTACGAAACGAGGGTCCGCGCCCCAATCTTTCTGCTTTTTGATCTTGTGGTATACGTCGGCGATGATGCGAATGTGGTGTGCATTACGGACAAAGTAGGCGTATTGTCTGGAGCGTTCCGTTTCGTACTGATCCAACCCTCGGATATCCAGGGTTGGACGCATATCGACAGTTTCAGGGTCAACGCCGTAGTCAGAGCGGCCTAAAGAGAACATCATTAGAAAATCTTGCCAAACTTGTAGAAAGAACCTGTTTCAGAGTATATTCCACTCACCCTGGGGTGCTCCAATCATCACCTCAACCACCAGAATTGTCTGCCAAATCCGAGTGCTCACCAAGCATTCAATCGGGCTCAAGTCACAGGGTCGCCCTTCGGCGTGGCCGCTATAATGTTCATGAATATCGAGGTCCTTGGCCATGGATACGATGGTTTTGACGGTCTGCCATGACCGATAATAATAGCCCTTCTTGGGCAATGACTCTCTTGCCTTGAGCAAGAGCAGCAAGGCTTGGATGGTGCTTAATCGCGGAACGTCCATAAAACTAGACTCGTGTCCTGATAGAAAGAATCAGCATTTGAATGCCAGACTGCGTGTGCCCTTTTAGAACATGGAATTTTCAAACTTACTGTTCGCCATAGCAAGCCATTGGGCCCCTTCCGAAGGCTCATCAGATAATCGCCCCGCGCACGCAAACAGAGCTTCGAGGAGGAGTGGAGATATAGAGGAGCGGTCATTTTGCCATTGGTAGTATAAGTGGGCGCGGGGAATCACGGGAACGTAAGGGTGGATTTCGTCGAAGTAGATTTTGAAGTAATTCATCACGTCTTCGTCATCGGGCATCAACTCGGGTGGGATTCGAATGGTTGCGCCTGCTCCCGTACTGAGAGGGGGCAGTCTTTCTTCCACTTCGTCTTGGACAGGCGCCTCTGGTTCAATAAGATCTTTCCTTTGTCGCCGGATATATGGAGCTGAACCGAAGTGTTAGTACTGGTGATACGCCACAGACCGAGGGCCAAGGAAACAGATTAGAATTGAACCATACCGATGCCCGATTCATCAATCTTCAGCTCTCCAAGAACATCGCTGAGATTGTCCGCCGTCGATTGATCGTTCTCTGCAAACACGCTCCGATCTGGGGTTGACAAGTGTGGAGGTTGAGAACCCGGAAATACTTGAGGTTGCTGTTGATATGACTGGTGTGGCATGACCATGGGGGATGATCGAATGTCGTTATACATTCCAGGCTGGGCCGGAGGCGCATGAACAAATTGGCCATACATGCCCATTCCGTCGTAAGGCGGCATCGTTCCCATCGGCGCTTGATTGGGGTCTCTATAGGCCGGAGGCACCGGGAAGGCATGATGCGAGGGTTCGGACGTGGCGGAGGAGGCGCCAACCTCCTGGGCAGATTCCATTCCCTCATTGACAAAGTCTCCATCTTGACCGATGGTGGGTGGCACACAGACCAACTTTAAGCGAGTGCATGCCGAGCATGGCCATGTATTTGTCGTGGCCGCATCACACTTGATCTTTCTTTTCCGACAACCATTACACGCCCGCATCACTGAAATGGTCAGTCCGGCCGTTTTAGTTTCATTGCATCGAGTATGGGCTCGCTTACCTTTCAGCCTCTTGTGCCGATTGTGTTCATCGACGAATACATAATCTAAGCGAGCGCGAAATTAGTCCCCATCTCATATTTCCATATGGCATTATCTTTCGCAGGAGAGGTATACTTTTCTGGCCATCTCGGGGAGGTCCCGAGGGAGGCGCAAATGAATAGCCTTGCATGTTCCGATGCCAAAAGGTGGAGGCTCGGGCGAAAGAGGTTCTCGGTGTCGCGTGCTATCAATCCGAACAATCTATCCACAAGGACCTGCCTTGCAATGGAAATAATGAATGTTGAGATGAAAATTCGCAGTTTGAATGTAATAATTATACGCGCGGTCACAAAGCCGAGCGTCAAGTCGCGCCGAGGGATAATTCAGGCCACGGTATCGGGCTGCGCTGATCGCAGTGATTGATTACTCGTATATGATAGGCAAATCACTTGACTCGGTTTGCTTGTTAAAATCAGATCAAAAATGGCCAGCGCGATGAGCCGGCGCACGTCGAGAGAGTTATCCGAGCTTCGGTCGCGTTACGGTCGGCTGGACAAAGACAGGGCGACGAGAGAAGAGAGATTGACGCGCACTTCGGAGCAGCCGGGAGCGATTTTCAGTCAAGAGGAGGATCGCGCGCAAGAGTGTAGGGTAGTAATGGATACAGTGATGTTAATGCTATTAACCGAGTGACGGGGAAGGTTAGTTGTGCGGTCATGCGATCGGCGCGTGGGGGAGAAGTGAGGTTGTAACATACCAAGGAATTAAGAAGTTGAGCAAATGCCGAGTCACAACGGGCATCGTGAAGATGGGGGCTTAGGATCTGGGTGGAGACATTAGGAAGGATCGGGAGGAGGTAGGTAGATGTGGTAGTCGAGAGAGAATGTTGGGTTTGGGGAATGAGGGAATAAGATTCGGGGGCGGTTTGATGATGGAGGTGGTGGTGGAGGCAGTCGGCACTACTTTTGGAGAGAAGAGGAGAGGAGGGGGGGGTGCTTAGTGGAAAAGGGCGGAGAGGTAAGAAACCGAGACTCTGAGACTCTGAGAAAGCTGGGCTCGAGGGGACAAGTTCATTACGGGATAGTGGGCACAAAAATGAACAAGCAAAGTGGGAGAGGAGCTGAGAGGGGCTGCCAAGCGATTTCCCAAGTCCCAGAGGTTTAAAGGGTGATCCATCCAGTCCATCCAATTCTCTTCCAGCTGTTCCAGCTGTTCCAGCGCTTCCAGCTCTCTTCCAAGTAACTAAACTGTACTCCGTACTTACTAAACTAGGACCCGTTGGCCGAGTCCGTCCAATAGTCCCATTAGTCCAATCGTAGTGGATTCGGGTGGAGGGGCGATCCAGATTGCCTCCTGAAGGGTTACGACGTAATATACTCTCTAGTCTCTAGTCTTCTCAGGCTAAAAAGGAGATCATTACAAAGTACACACATTGATTAAATGAGAAGAGGTCAAAGAGTCACTAGAAGAGTATACTATAATACATATTAATATACACACGATGATGATGGAAATAGTTTTCACATGGCAAAAAGTATCCTACTTATTATTATCTTATTCTAACTCTTCTTGTCTCTCTAGACTTTTAGACCGATCGCTCCTTCACATACTAATAATCACTAGCCTCGACCATGATTCAAGCTAAAAAACTAAAAAAACGCCCCCCCACGGAGAAATCTACGTATAGAAGACCCCTGGTGGTCCGCCATACGTAGTCCTTGCATAACCCAAGACTCCGGATAACGTCAAGTATACAAACAACCCTGACACTCCAGCCGGCACTCGCAGGACATGCTACTACTTACAGTAGTAGTAACTATATCCTCCACTTTTCTGACAGACACTATTGTCTGACAAACCCGGCCTCTTAATCTAAGACTACCTAAACGACTCTAGGTCTGACAGTAGTGGCTCTCTGAGCAGTCTGGGCTGGGATTTGACAGGAACAGGACATATGGACTCCATCTCTGTCAGGTCGAGACCTCCAACACGAGTCAACTCCTGTAACTAGTAGTCTGACCAGCAAGCTAGCTAGGCTGATCCTCGTGCTGTGACAGTTGTCTCCTCCTTCTGTCCCTGAGTGGAGAGGGGGACGTTTCAACAGACTCATCGCGGAAGAACAGGGCAGGAATGGTGTTTGATGAATATTTAACCATATTTGAATCCACTACCAAATAATCTAAATGGAGCCTCGGGATCCGGGAAAATCACCATGTATGAATACGGTATACGGTAAAGGTTAGAATCTTTCACCACATGGCAGATAATCTATCCTGATCCACTCTTCCACTCTTTCTGTCTCTATTCGGGAGCCTACCTATCCTTTTCGCCCAGCCTCTGGACCTTCCAGGGTAAAAGCAAGCCACTAGTGAATGGATGGATTGCGCAAACCAACAGGTTCTCCACTCATCACCAAGATTAATCACCGTAAATCACTCGGGATGGTTCAAATGTCTCTCCGACGGTCGTCGACCAACGGGTTGCAAGAATGGATCACTCTCGTACCTGAGATATTTTTTTTTCTCTTTCCTCTTTTAGGGCTTCAGGTCAAGAAGAATTCTACAGATCACCACTACAATTATACAATATTATGTACTCCGTACAGTACGCCGTGCCACAATCTTACCGGAAGAATACCTGCAGGACCGGAAAATTATAGCAAAACCTTCCTTAAGACCTTACCCCCTCCTCCATTCTTCTGCAGCGGTGAAGTCCAAAGGCCGAGGTCAAAAACAGTACTCGGTTTCGCCGGGTTCATTCGGATGAAACATGAAACTATCCTTTGGCCCCTCCTCCTCTCTTGACTTTGGCGCCAAATATCCCATCTACCTGGAATCCTGGATGCAGGACCAGCTCCATTTGTGGCTCCCCCTCCCCCTCTTACTTTCTTAGTCCAGAAAGCGCATAAATGTGCGGGACAACATTGGTGCCCTGGGTTTCAAAAGTGCTTTCGAACTTTCGAAAGGGGGGAGAAAAGAGGGTACCACAGTCCACATTCCATATTTCTAGGATTATGGCTAAGCTAACGAAGTGGGTCCCCCGGTAGATTCTGGAAGGCCACACGAACTGGAACCGCCATGGTTACAACTTACCAGCCTGGGAATCCCTCGGTGGAGACTGGAGACACCAAAATGCATGGCGGTATGGGCGCCTTCTTCTTCTCTGCAAGGCCCCCCGGTCAATGGCTCACCATGGCTCACTATGGCCACTCATGCAGGCCAAGGCCTTGATCCTTCCTGATCGACTCGGACTCGGCAACTTGTCAGGGGCAAAATACCCGGGCCCTAGAGTAACCTACCAAAACCCACGTCGATCCCATTGCCCAAGCTTCTGGGATATGGCGGGGGAAAACGGATTTTCTTCCCAAGATCGACGGGCTCTCGGGTTAGTAGGTACGGGTATAACCTCAATTTTGGGTCGGGTTCTCATCATTGGTCATTGGGGATATAACCATAAATCTGCTATATCTCTAGTCTGTTCTCCGTTCTTTGGTGGACTTGAATTGTCAAAGCAGTCAGATAGTTTATCTCCGTAGCTCCGAAGCAGGGGGGCCATTTTGGTAATCACATCAGCCTTCCAGGGCCTGGGGGCAAGTCGTGACGATGATTCGAAGAAAAGAGCCGAGGATCCTCCGAGACAGTCCACCGAGCACGTGAACTTAGATAAGCCTAATCTTATCTCTTATCTCTTATCATCACGTTTTTTGCCCCTCCGAACCCTCTCCGATATCACCAACCATCATCACCGACTTCAACCTCACACTACATCCGGACTCACCACCATCGATCATACCCCCTTCCAATCATCATGGCGGAAATGCAAAATTCTAATCCCACCATCCTCAACGCCGCAGATCTCCCCACGAGATCACGGTCCACAGAGAAGAAAACAGGCGACTATGCACTCGGTATATTCGCCGCAGTCCCCAAGCCAACAGACTTTCTCTCGTCCGATTCAGAGGGAGACGAAGATCTGCTGGAGGAGCCAATCGACGAACAAGAGATCTACGGTATGCAATGCAATTCCCTCCCTTCCCACCTTCTTAAATCCATTCTCTATCCAACTCACCCACAACTAACAAACATCCCACAGACCTAATCAAATCCATCTCCGACCCAGAACACCCCCTCTCCCTCGGCGAACTAGCCGTCGTCTCCCTCCCAGATATTTTCATCAAACCAACCCTGCCGAACGTCCCCTCCTCGCCACTCCAAACAGTCACCGTCCTAATCACTCCCACAATCACCCACTGCAGTCTCGCCACCGTTATCGGACTCGGAGTCCGAGTGCGACTAGAGCAGTCCCTCCCGCCACGGTTCCGCGTAGACGTGCGGATTAAGGAGGGGACTCATAGTACCGGCGATGAGGTCAATAAGCAACTTGGTGATAAGGAGCGAGTTGCGGCTGCGTTGGAGAATGGAGCTTTGATGCAGGTTATCGGAAAGATGATGGAGACGTGCCAATGAACGGATGGATCAGGACCGAGACCAGACCGAAAGCATTTCTATTTTTCTTTGCATGTGCCATGATGTGATTTTTTGAAGCGCATTTATTGGGTTCTTTCACCTTTGGGGACTAGATTGGAGTATTTCTTATATTTACACTTCCTCTAAAAGAGCCCCTTACGAATTTTATGCAGTCAATATGACAGGAGATATATTCGGACCTTTTTTTTGCATTACAATTACATGCAAGCTCAAGTCAAATGCAAGAAACAAATCAATGACTAACTCCGTAGCCCAAAAGTCCCCTCCCAAAAGAAAAGAAAGATCTTTTATCTCTTCGCCTTGAAGCCCTCCTCGAGAGCAAAATCGATCATGAATCCAAAACGCCACTCTCCTGCAGACCCTTCCACAATTCTGGTTCCAGGAACTTGCTAACCGTCACGTCCTCCGCCAGACCCTTACGCCGGCGGGTCTTCAGCACAAAGTCCCGGGCAGTGGACATAGCATTGGCCACTTCCAGCGGCTTCAGTTTCACTTCACGGTCCAGGGGATCACCAGGCACGACACTCCACTTGTCAAAGACTAGACTGACCATGGCCTGGCCTTGAGTGTGAATGCGCAGATCGGTCTCGAAACCGAATGAGTCGATCACGGGGATTAGACCCTTCACAGAGTAGAGGGGGTACCGGCGATAGGGCCGTCGGAGAGGACGTGGCCTCGTCGGCGGGAGAGCACGGTGTATACCGAGGCGACGGCATCTGCGGGGCCGGTCATTGTGCAGGAGTAGATTGGCTCCATGAGTCGGGGCGAGGCCATCAAGAATGATGAGTAGACGGCGCGGCGAGCGGTAGGAATGATCTGACCTCCACCGCGATAGATGGCTTGGTCAGCAAGAGACACGTCGGTGAGCCTGAATTTGGTGTTCCGAATTGCTAATAACAGTCAGTATGAATGGATCAAATAGAAAGAGAGGCTGGGTAATAAAAGGGTGTTACTCACGTTCTTCACACAAAGGCCCCTCCCTCGTGCCCCAGCTGAAACCTTGAGTAATCGAGTCTCGCACAGTTCCCAGCAGCTTCTTATCCACCTGCGAGGGCAGTGTGTCGTCCTGAAGAATGTTGGGCCCCATCTCCTCGGGACCGAACGCCCAGATACTACGGGCCGCAAGCTTGTCCCAGTCGTAGTTGTCCTCGAAATAGCGTGCGACCTTACGGATAGGGTCCTTGATGTTGACCTTGCCGCTTTCAATATCCTCAGCAATACCCTCGTCCAAAGGCTCCGCAATCATCGTAATCTTGTTCTTCTTGTTTGGCGTGATAGAGTAACACATGATGGCCGAGGTCTCAACCACAGTCTCGCAGAATCGCGTAACCGGATCAGAAACCTTGATCTCCATCTCTGAGTACAGCCGTCGAAGATCGTGAAGCACACAGTCCATATAGAGCTCGCCAGTTCCCAGCACGATATGCTCACCAGACTCCTCGACCTTGGTGGAGATCAGAGGATAGCTCTTGTTGACCTTGCGCAGACCGTCCAGCATCTTCGGCAATTCGGAGGGGTTCACGGGCTCTACAGCAACCTTGAACACAGACTCGGTCATATGCCGTATGGGACGGAAGATATACGGCTCCTCATCGTCCTCTAGCTTTAGAGGAACGAGTGTTGCCGTTTTGACAATAGAGTTGTCAACGCCACCGAGCAGAACCCAGTTACCGGCGGGAACGCCGTCGGTAGAGATGTTATAGCAAGTCTCGGCAATCCATGTGTCTGAGATGGTTGCAATGACCATATCCTCCTCATCCTCTGGGGTGTATCCCTCTCCCAGGACTCGGACTTGCTGACCAGGACGAGCAGTACCACTCAGGATACGTCCGAAAGAGTGGAATCCACTAGCATCAACAGTGCTGAACAGCTTCGTGACATGAACGACCAAGGGACCATCCTGGTCACAGGTAGACATCGAAGTCGCAACCTTTGTGTCCAGAGGGCCGGTGTAGTACCGTTCCAACATTCGCTCGGCACCGCAAACGGGAGAAGGAACGTGCTGCACAATCATATCCACAAATCCAGTGGGAGCACCAAAGAATTGTTCGCACACGAGGTTGAGCAGCTCAGCTGCATCAGTCTTCAATTGAGAAGGCTTCAAAGTGACTCCCACACTCGCCAGCGTTTGCTTGAGATCCTCGGGACTCTCACTGAGCGTGTGAGAGTACAGTTTGTAAATGGGCTCCAGGATAAACTTCACAAATGCACGCTTCGAGTTCTCCTCCACACCCTTCCGAGTGAACTTTCGGCTCTTGGGGTTGAAGAAAATGTCACCCCAGAGGCGCGCGGCGAATTCTGTAGAATCAAGCTTCGGGTAGGTGTCGGCGTACATACGGGCAAATGACTCCAAGGTAAAGCACCAGTTCATCGAGCTAGAAGCAAATGCGACATTGCCCTTTTCGGGGCTCAATCGTCGTCGCTCACCCTGACCTGGAACGATATTTTCAATGAGGGTATTGACTTCTTCAATCACATGCTTCAGCTTGAAGTAGGCATCGTTGGGAGGTAGCTTGAGCTCCAAGATAAGCCTATCCATCTTGTTGACAACCAGGGTCAAGGGGATATCCTCCAAGACCGCATGCTTGACAATCTGCTCGGTGTTCGCCTGCACACCCTCGACAACATCCACCACGAGAACAACACCGTCAGCCAAGCGGACCGATGCGGCGACCTCATCCACAAAGTTCACATGACCGGGGGTATCAATAATGTTGACCAGGTGGGACTTGCCCTTGGTTCCTTGAAGAACCAAGCTCATGGGAGCCGATTTGATAGAAACGCCACGCTGGCGCTCCAAGAAATGAACGTCGGTATATCGAAGCTGTTCCTCCTTGCGCTTTCCTTGCCGCTTTTCTAACCGCGCCGAGAGGTCGTGTGTCTGTCGCACCAGCATGTCCATGAACGCAGTCTTTCCATGGTGCAAATGACCCACCACCGCAACGTTTCGTATTTGTTCGGGGAAGTTGAGCAAGTCTGACATGAATTCACGGGAGAAATAGACGGGGGAAGCTCGGTTTCAGCGATCGCAAATTTCTTCTGCTGGACGGGCGCAATGATGGGTTCGGACAACGGTTGCGCATCTTCCTCCTGGACCATAGTTTCGACATCGGCGCCATATACTTGTTGTGCGCTGGGGTAATATTGCTTGTCTTCGTGTAGAATGACCGCGTTTGAAGGTCCCTCTGTGTGCGAGGCGCGAATGAGCATGCGGTCTAGCTTGGACTGTGTATTCTGGGGAGCGCAAAACGTACCATCAACCTCCATCAATTGTTGGTCATTGACCTCCTCCTCTTCCTCCTCATCTTCAAAGGCCTCGTCGAACTTGAAGGCCTGCGGGACCTGCTCCTGCTGCTCCTCATCGGACTCGGCTTCGCCGATGTAGTTACCGAACCTAGAGGCCCCTTAGTTAGCGAGATGGACGCGTACGTTATAGAGTATCATTTCAGATAACATACTCATCGTATAGGTCGTCCATGATGGGCCAGAATTATGCGAGTGGTTGGAGTTGGGGGAAAATGAACGAACTGCGGATCCCCGAGTTGCTGGCGTGACGCCGGAGAAAGACGAAGGCGAGCAACTTTCACTTGGTCCGAGCGTCCGGCAGAATAGCGGGCAGAATTAAAAGTACTGTTACTACTGTTAGTAGTTCTGTAGACTCGCGCCTACACCGTACAGCTCCTCACTCCCCACTATTATTTATATATCTTGTACGCTGCCCCTCGACCTCCTTTCCTTTCCTCCATTATAGCCCCCTGATTGTCTAACCTCTGCTTTTTTTGCATCCTCAGTTTACACCTTTGCACTTCGAAATGTCTTCTCTTCCTCCTGTCTACATTGTCTCGACGGCCCGTACTCCTGTGGGTTCGTTCCTTGGGTATGTCCACCCCGCCGTGGAGTTTCTGTTACTAGACTAACACATTGATTCAGCTCCCTCTCTAGCCTGACTGCTCCTCAGCTTGGTGCTCATGCTATCAAGGGTATGATCAGTCTTATTCCTCCATAGGAGGCCCCTGCTTGTTTCAATTGATACTAACGGCGGTTGATAGCGGCTGTTGAGCGGGCCGAGGGTATCAACGCTTCCGACGTTGAGGAGGTCTTCTTCGGAAACGTCCTGTCCGCTGGGTAAGTTATGGGATGAGTACTCTGGTCTTCTAGCTGAAAGCTAACATGCTGTGACTAGTGTTGGTCAGAACCCCGCCCGCCAATGCGCCATCAATGCTGGTCTCTCGGACTCCACCGTCTGCACCACCGTCAACAAGGTCTGCGCCTCTGGCCTGAAGGCCATCATCCTCGGTGCCCAGACCATTATGACCGGCAACGCCGATATCGTCGTGGCCGGTGGTGCTGAGTCCATGTCCAACACCCCCCACTACCTCCCCAGCCTGCGCACCGGTGCCAAGTACGGCAACCAGAACATGGTCGACGGAATCATGAAGGACGGTCTCCAGGATGCCTATGGCAAGCAGGAGCTCATGGGCTTCGCTGCTGAGGAGTGTGCTCAGGACCACGGTTTCAACCGTGAGCAGCAGGATGAGTACGCTATCCGTACCTACCAGAAGGCCCAGGCCGCCCAGAAGGCCGGCGCTTTCGACTACGAGATTGCCCCCATTGAGATCCCCGGCTTCCGTGGCAAGCCCGGTGTTACCGTGTCCCAGGATGACGAGCCCAAAAACGTAAGTTGCAATGCTCCTCCCATATGCCCGTCTCGTGAGATGATTACTAACCGTGTCTTTTTTTCTATTAGCTCAACCCCGATAAGCTGCGCGCCATGAAGCCCGCCTTCATCCCCGGTACCGGCACCGTTACCGCCCCCAACTCCTCCCCCCTCAACGACGGTGCCTCCGCTGTTGTCCTGGTCTCCGAGGCCAAGGTCAAGGAGCTCGGCCTCAAGCCCATTGCCAAGATCCTCGGCTGGGGTGACGCCGCTCACCAGCCCAGCAAGTTCACCACTGCCCCCGCTCTGGCTATCCCCAAGGCCCTGAAGCACGCTGGCGTGACTCAGGACTCCATCGACGCCTTCGAGATCAACGAGGCCTTCAGTGTTGTGGCTCTTGCCAACATGAAGCTGCTCGGTCTCTCCGAGGAGAAGGTCAACATCCACGGTGGTGCTGTCGCCATCGGCCACCCTCTCGGTGCCAGCGGTGCCCGTATTGTCGCGACCTTGCTTGGTGTCTTGAAGGCGAAGCAGGGCAAGCTCGGCTGTGTCGGCATCTGCAACGGTGGTGGCGGTGCCAGCGCCCTGGTCCTCGAGGCTCTCTTCTAACGCGACTTTTTAATGATGTACGGATATGACATGACTATCAACACTTTGTGAATTACCAAAAAGCAGTGTTGGCACATATATATAAACCCCGATCCTAGAGGCAGATGAATAAAAATGCAACTCGTGGGGACTAATCGAAATTTGAGAACATAGCGTCTACATAGAAACATCCCATACCAGTAAAGCGTCATAGATTAGCAGCCAATTAAATCAATGGGAGCCAGGCAAATACTTAGTTACCCTACATGTCAAAGCCAAAAGGGTCGGTTTACTAGATCACGACTTTTACAAACACATCAGCGAGCCAAATATGTAATTCATTAGTCTAAGTGAACAAAATCCATTAGAGACTGAAGGGATAGATCAAACCATCTTTTAGAGCCATTCTAACTAGGCAAAAGCCCCAACGAAAGCCATCAGGAGAGCACCACAAGCAACTGATATACAAGCTTCAACACGCCGTCTACCCTTGAGAGTCTGATAACTCGACTCACTCAAGAAGTCCTCGGCAAGCAACTCCACCAGACCTGCAAAGAGCAGCAAACCGCTACTAATGGCATTGGTGATACCCACCATCAGCAGTCCAGTCGTACTGGCGGGATCATAGAGATTATGTAAAACAAGGCCAATGGCTTGGCCGATAGGAGTAGTCGTTCCGTACGCCAGGCACATGAGCCACGGCTTTGCAGAAGTCGGTGAGAAGAGGTCAGGGATGAGAGAGGCAATGCGAGCTCCCAGAGCGAAGCCTTCAAAGGTCTGGTGGAAACTGATAGCGACCAGGAGAACAACGAATGACGTGCCAGTTGCGACGCTGAGAGCCATGCCGATGAAGATGCTGTGGAATAGGATGCCAGCCTCAAGGAGAAGACACTGAAGAAGCTGCCGTTGTGGGTTCTGCATCGGCGAGGCCAAGTCATCCTGATTCCTAAAGTTGGGAGTGGCACGCGCCCGGTGACGCTGGTGAGGACCTGAAGGTTGTTGCGGCTGCCCATTGATGGGAACATCATCCGCGTACGGGTCAAGTCCCTCAATATCAGCGTTCTCCTCGTCCTCCTTATCCGGATGAGCACCGCTGAGAGGTGACCGTTCAAAATCGTGCGAAGAACCGGAAGCCCTCTCAGCATCCCCATGCTCATCCTGCCGTAGACCTTCCATAAGAATATTGGAAGATGGACCGCGGGCCCCCAAATGCGCATAACTTGAATCTTGATGCTGGAAATCGTCCATAGAATCACGGCCGATATCCCCCATGAGCGTATCATAATCATTTGCGTGGACGTGGCCCGCACCCTTCATCGCAAAGAACATTTCCACCAAGACCACAGCGAAGACTGCGATCATGGCCACGAAGCCTGCCATGGCACGATACGTTCGGCTCCAGAACCGCGGCAGACATGGATCGGTCAACGATACGAATGCTGTTGGCAGGAGGTGGACAAAGGCCGTCGCAATCAATACACCTGTTCCGAAATGTCTCGAGATGAAGAGGAAGCGGCGGGGGATTGGAAGGCCAGGGAATCGGCGTGCAAGAACAGGGAATGAGCAGGCTGCAGTCGCATTGACAGTTAGCTTCACTGATATCAATGTAAAGTAAAAAGGAGAACAAGACGACGATACATACCAAATGTACTCAATACCAGAATCAAGAAGAGCGCCATAACGTGTAGTGGAGTGTTATAGACGCCTCTTTGGCCAGAACCACAGGCCGGGGCCTCACCGGCCGGGTCAGAGGCTCGACCTACATTTCGTCGTTGAAGTTCTGCTCTTAGGAGTGATTCGGGGATATCTGAGATGGCAGAGAGAGCGCGCTTCAGGTCTGAGAACAGATTTAGATTAAGCCTGCAATGATCGCGGTATGAGGGAGGAATTACTCACCCGTAGACCCCACGCCAGCATCCTGCCACGGTTGGGCATTCTGCATATTTGAATCGGAAAGGTTGGAATACCGCTGGGACCGGGCCGCATCCCCAGCTCGAAGAGTGACTGGGATGCGAAAAGGAAGGAGAACCTATCAGAATGAAAGGAACTGAATTGAGCTCGGCCAACGATGACACTTTGTTAGCTCCGTCTAGGAGTTGCCGATCTCCGGTGCATCGTTCGGAGGTTCAGAGGGAGGGACTCGGGCCACGAGTTGACACTTTAATCCGGACTGCCGCCATCTTATCTCGGCTTAGTAACGACGGGTCCAGCGTAACCTTAGCTTACCTTAAAACGGCCTTGTTATGGTAATCAGCATGTAAATACTTTGATGCGACTAATGATTGAGGAATCGTATCAATCTGCCTTTAATACAGTGAGATGAGAAGCAAGTACATATTGTTTTATTCTAGTCTGCTTGATACAATGAGAAAAACATGCTGCGATCTTAGCATGACATCTATCTACTGTTCAACTTCGTCCATCCACTCGTGCCTCTCGGGCGACGACTATCATCCGTCTGAACAGATGTCTGCTGGTGATCGGTGGCCCGCTCGCCCGACTCAGCCTGTGGATTAGACGAAGTACCCTGCTGATCTTGCGAGTCCAGTGGTTGATTGGGATCCATATTCCCATCAAACCATTCCTTTTCTTCCAAAACCTCCCATTCGGCGCTTGCCATCTCACCAAGTAGATTAGACTTGAGTTTATCCACAATCTTCGTTGGCGTTGGTAGCTTCCATGTGCGCATAAACTCAACACCCTCGGACGCCGCAATGAATGAGTGTACCGTCCCGTGGGAGTAATGACCGAGCATCGGGAAAGATTTGGTGCGTTGGATCGTCGTTTGTGGCGAGTCCTTCGCGGTTTTCATCTTTACCTGGGTCTCTCGACCGGCAAACGCTCGCATCAAGGTCGATGCTTGAGCAGGCGGGGCAACCAGCAGCTGCCACATGCCCTTCCCGATATTACACACATCCTCCCAGGAGTCGGATGTCAAGTTGATCCCCTGGGTTCTGCACAGCCAGGCTACATCCCAGGCGAGCAGTGAAGCACCCTCCAAGAAAAGCGCATAAGTCCCGGGATCTTCCTTGGCCAGGCGGGGAAGAGGCTTGTCAATAAAGAGCGGTCTGGGCCGTGGCTGGGTGCGTGGCTCCGTTCTGGATGCCGTTGGACTGGGGGTTGAAGAATAGGCGGTGTCAGACCCATCAGAGGAATCTCGAAAATTATATGAGGCGGCGAAGGAGTATATTGTAGCGGTAGGATGATTCCGGTGCGGTAGGGTGATTTCCGCCGGAAGTCTCAGAGAGAGATAGTGCGATACGAGGACTAGGAGGTGGGCGATGTTGGAGAGGGAGGTGGATATTTGAGCGGGAGTTGCACCTGCGAACCTGTTAGAAAAACTGAGAGGGGTGGAGATAGACTCTGCAGGCATACTATTCATATCCTTCAAATCGACGATGGTTATACCACCAAGGACATAGCTATGCCGACCATCCCCCTTCCTTGAGGTCTTCTGTCGTAGGCCGTAGAGATGGGCCGCCTCCCGGCAGAGGAAGATGCGCGCTTCAGCGGTTTTGCTATGGAGATTGTGCCACAGATGCTCCGCACGTTTGGTCGTATTCTGAACGCCCGTCAAGATTGTAGCCTCCCGCTCCCCGAGCTGATACAAGGCAGATTCAGCATCGGACCGCCTCCGGGATAAGTTCGCCTCGCGCTCAGAGATGTCTGCCTTCTTGGCTTTGAGATCCTCTTTCAGCTCTTCAATCTGCTGAGCAAGACTCTCTCTCCTGGAGGAGGAAGCAGCCTGGCGACTGGAAATCGTCTGGAGGGCCCAACATGGAGAGCTCTTGTGATCGTCCGTAGAAAGCCCCTCACTTGGTATTGATGGTGTTTTCTGAGAGACCTCACGGGACACAGCAAGTTCTATTTGACGCCCTAGGCTCTCCTTCTCCAAGAGAACCCGGGTATTTCCGAGACGGAGCTGATAGAGATGATTGCGGGCGCATGTCGGGCAGAGGAACGGCTGGCGGGAGTGGGCAGAGTTGCATATGAGACAGCTCATCGCAGACGGTCGTGGGTGTTTGAGTCTGTCGTCAGAGGTCGCATTTCCATGGTGTGTCGTGGAAGCTGCCAGAGCTGCCGCCGATTACCATGGAGTGGGAGATGATCAATCCAAAAGACCGGCGGATTATCGGGAGTTTCACGTTGTGATGTCGTCACCTGACGCGGCTCCCGCTTTGGGGCGGACCAGATGATCTCCACTGGCGATATCAATACACGTGAGGATGATCTTATTTCAAGGTTTCCAGTGAATCTTGACTGAGACTTGCAGTGCTCTTGACCCAATTATCGTCGCTGCTGGTGCTTGAGTACACTCATTACCCTTTAAACATGTCGCGACGAGGGAGCCCAGCAAAAACAACACCGCCGATTTCTACAGCAGAGACTCCGCAACCTCGAAACCTCGAGTCGATGCAGTCTTCTTCTGGTGATGGCGATTTCACCCTGGTTACTCGCCTGACGCAAGGACTAGAAGATTGTGATTGGAATCAGTTGCAAGAGAAGTACACGGATGCCATGGATGAACACAGCCGTGTCGAAGATGATTTACGTGCCGAAACTGCAAAGCTGCTCGAGGTAAGACTTGACATACTTCCAACTTAGTGATTGACAGAATTACTCACATTATGATAGGTCTTCACTGCTTGGTCTCAAACTACCGTTTTGCAAGATGAAAAACGGGCCTTGAAACGGTTAGTGACTCATCACTACGACCTGAATCCCACACAGCCTTAGGGATGTCCACGAAGAGCTTGAGATTAACAGCCGACAGATTCAAGACGCAGATGCAGCATGTGCAGAACTCCGAAGTGAGCTTGGAGAGCAAGAAAAAACACTGTATGACCATCGACATTGATTGCAATCCTCCTTAGTGTCTGGAAGGCTAACAACTTTCTCGATTAGATACGGACGTTGTGAAGGCTTTCCAGAGTGCCTTGGCCCTGCTCAACGAGCAGATGAAGGTTTAATGCTGTCACGAAATTACGTCCAGGGTGGCTTCGGCCCTCAAAAGCTAAGCAAGCGCATGCTGGCTCATGCAAGGTTGCTCTTAATTACGATTCCACACTGAAGTCATAAGATATCAAGAATTTCAATTTAATATGTTTTCTGGGGGTGGGTTACAACGTGTATGTGTCCCCGCCAATTAACGAGATCATTGCAAGAGAATCATTGTTTAGGAAAATGATCAATAATTCAAAAAGTCAAAAAGTCAACGCAACCTGCTTAGCTGTTTAGCTTTAGTTAGTCCATTATGCTCGACTCTTTCAATCATTGGGATGTCCACTGTGTCCAGCTCTACCGGTGATGTCTTGCCATGTAGCACCAAAGCGCCTGCCAGTGCTTGCCAGTAGGCCTTCTTCTTCGGCCTCCTCAGCATCCTCGTCGATTTGTCTTTCATCGAGCTTTGGTGCTCGGAACAGGGTGGTCACAAACACGATCAGATAGATGCCTGAAAAGATAAAATGTTAGTTAAAAAGGTGTCACCAGTAAGAGAGAGAGAGAGAGAGAGAGAGAGAGAGAGAGAGAGAGAGAGAGAGAGAGAGAGAGTAATTTCGAAAATGGAATCCTTACCGAGGAAGACAAACTGGGCCCAGAAAAACACGACACCGAAGAAAGGGAAGTTGAGAGTCACGCGGTTCAAGAAAGTGCTGACAACAGTGGGAGTGCAGACTTGACGAGCTACTGGGTTCTCTGCTAGCTCGGAGCATGGCTTGATGAGGTCCTTGCTGTTAGTACAATCAGGCTGTTCACCAGGCGAGCTCGGAGTGCGGTCGCAGAATGTCTGCGGTCCAAATGTGGCGTATTGTGGAGCGACTACCATGGACACAGAATAGTTCAATGCCAGTATAATAAGCATCAACATGGCTGTTGCCAGAAGGAGAGCCTGGGGTGAAGTGTGACCCTTGCGAATTTGGAAAATTCTGATCCAGAGGAAGCGGATTCCAACCACTGCAATACCCACCACGGAGCTGCAGAACAGGAGTAAGACAAGAGCAGTGAAGATAGCATAGTCCACTGGGAATACCTTGGCAGACTGGACCAGAACCCAGTTTACCGGATTAAAGACGTTGATGTGGCCAAGGATATATCCACAGCGGTGCTTGCAAATCGAGTTTTTCGCTTTGTCGATAGATGTCAAGAGCATCGACACCCATGTCACAAAGGCAACCAAAAGCAGCAAAATACCACCGAGCAGCTTGAACGGGCGGAAGATAGCTCCAATCTTGTACCATGCTCGCATCAACCAGCCATGACCTTCACCTTGTGCTTCCTCGACTAGACGCTGCCGCCGGATCAAAGTCCTCTCCTCTCGGCTGAGGGTATCGAACTCTCTGCGATCTTTGGATGACAGGAGTTCAGGATTACCACCACAGCGACCCTCGAGCTGTCGCTGCCGCTCACGATTTGCTTCAAGCTGTTGCGCAGTAGTTGCTCGCAACGTAGGACTGGAGATTGAGGGCGCAGTCTTGATTAGGCTGATGGGGAACAAAGCAAGTCCCGCCGATGTGTACAAGACGTAGAGGCAAATACCAAGGGTTATCAATAGCCCAAGTGCAAATGTCAATGCGCGTTCTCCGTCTGCGAGTATGTTAGTATCGGCTATAGAAAGCCAGGTTGAAACGCAATGTGTAAACTTACGGTTCTCAGTCAGCAACCGCTTGAAATAGTCCAGGTCCAAGTTGCTCTTATCCTTGGATACAGGAGCAAAGAAACCGACAAGGAACAAGATCACTACAATCGCGATGAACGATAAGGTGTACTTGAGAGCGCCCCAGAAACGTTGTCCCACCGTCTGCTCTCCCGCCTCCGCGGCGACTTCATCGTATTCCTCATACCAAAAGTAGGTGAAAGGAAGGACCAAAAGGCAAAGTAGTGCATCCAATGAATACAGGAGATAGTAGATGATGGTCAAAGAATAAGTGATTTTGTCGACTTCATCCTGAGTGGCCCAATCTTTGCGGCGACCCAACTTGGATGAAGTAGTCGACGACACTAAAGCAACATCCACAGGAAGCAAGAGTACCGTTGCCAGAAGACTCGTAATCGCGATGATACACGTCAGAGTCACTGAGGGAGAACGATCTCGTGGAGTTTGGTAAACGTAGATGAAAATCGAGGCTACCGTGAGCAGGATCGCTATCACGACGGCATACACGATCCAGATCAGCGAGGTCTGGAGGAGAGCCATCTCGAAGACAGAACGTTTCACATGGATCAGCTAACGGTTCTGAGAGACTTATCCAAAACCTCCAAAAATAGAGGATTCACGGCGCAAACTGAGACACCGGAAAGGCTGGGAAAGCTGGGAAGGAGCATGAAGTAAATCGCCCGACGCGACTGTCGTCATGGACTAACCTGATTTGGTAATTACCACGTGACCATGTGCTTTGAGTCGAGGTCGCCCTGCAATGCCTGTTGATGGGCTGTTGATTATTGGCTTTCCTTCCCTGCTGTTTGAGGCGTTGCATTTGAAGCGAATTGAGTTTGGAGATTATCATGCTCACTTTTTGATCTGAACCAACCCCAAAATCCAAGGTCATTGGGTCATTTTCAACCCCCGTGAGGCAGGCGCTCTACGATGCAGTGCTATACTGAGCTGCTGCCCCCATCTGGGGTCACTCATGCATTGGCAGTCCCATTTCTGTCTGCTACAGCCAACAATTTGATCGTGGTTCGAACTTCCCTCTTGCAGGTGTTTTCTTTGCATTCATCCCCTGCTCATCGGCTGGCAGAGAATGCCGAGACCCACCCAACAACATCATCTCACACATCAGGGACGAAGCTCATTCTGGTAAAAGAATACCAACTGCCTGGAACAGTGACAGATCTGAGCAGGGTGAAAATCTTGAACTCCAAGAGCGGTGGTGAAGCTATCCTCGTTGCCCTCCGCAATGCCAAGCTTAGTCTGATTGAGTGGGATCCCGAGCGCCATGGCATTTCCACCATCTCGATTCATTACTACGAGCGCGATGATCTGACTCGGAGTCCCTGGGTGCCAGATCTCAGCACCTGTGGCAGTATCCTCAGTGTGGACCCAAGCAGTCGGTGCGCAGTGTTCAACTTTGGAGTCCGTAACCTTGCAATCTTGCCTTTCCACCAAGCGGGAGATGACCTGGTTATGGATGACTATGACTCGGATCTTGATGGCGAACGACCGAATCAAGATGCAGGTGCCACCAAAGGCAAGGATGGTGCGGCATACGGAACACCTTATGCCGCCTCCTTTGTGCTGCCACTGACAACATTGGACCCTTCATTACTGCACCCCGTCAGTCTTGCCTTCCTCTACGAGTACAGGGAGCCGACATTTGGCATTTTGTACTCCCAAGTGGCAACCTCCACTGCTTTGGTTCATGAAAGAAAGGATGTGATGTTCTACACAGTCTTCACATTAGACCTCGAGCAAAAAGCTTCAACAATCCTTTTGTCAGTCTCGAGGCTACCAAGTGACTTGTTCAAGGTGGTCGCACTCCCACCCCCGTGGGAGGAGCCCTGCTTATTGGCGCAAATGAGATCGTGCATGTTGACCAAGCAGGCAAAACCAGCGCTGTGGGAGTGAACGAGTTCTCGCGGCAAGTGTCTTCGTTCTCGATGAGCGACCAATCGGATTTGTCCTACCGCTTGGAAGGCTGTGTGGTGGAGCGACTGGGTGGTGACAGTGGCGATCTTCTTCTAGCTCTTGCGTCTGGAGATATGGCATTGATCAGATTCAAGCTGGATGGTCGATCTGTGTCTGGAATGACGATTCATCCCTTACCAGCACAGGCAGGTGGAGAACTTTTGAAGTCGGCTGCTTCATGCTCGACATGCTTCGGCGACGGCAATATCTTCATCGGCAGTGAAGAAGCGGACTCTCTCCTTTTAGGATGGTCCCACGCGTCAGCATCTTCCAAGAAAAAGCATGTTGTCAGTGGTATAGAGGACCTTTCAGATGATGATCAGATGGACGATGATGATATTTATGAAGATGATCTCTATTCGACCGCGCCGGACCGGCGTACGACTTCTGGAATTTCAACTGCGGAGCTCTACAACTTCCGGTTGAACGATCAACTGTCTTCAATTGGTCCCTTACGAGATATCACACTGGGTAAATCCTCTCAGCTCTCCAAAGGTGAGAAACAGCCGGACAATGAAGCTGTTTCCGCAGAATTAGAATTGGTCGCATCACAAGGATCTGGCAGAGCTGGTGGGTTGGTCGTCATCAAACGAGAGATCGACCCCAACATCGCCCTGACCCTCCAAGTCGACGATGCTGATGCAGTCTGGTCGGCTACCGTAACCCAAGGGAAAAAGGGCGGCCAACCAAACAACACTGAATCGGGCGAGAGCATCTCTCGTCAATATGTGATTGCCTCGCGCTCGTCAGAAGCAGACAAAGAGGTCTCTGAAGTCCTGGCAGTCGAGGGCCAAGAGCTCAAGCCCTTCAAGGCCCCTGAATTCAACCCCAATGAAGACCACACCATCGATATTGGCCCTCTTGCAGGCAGTACCCGTCTCGTGCAAGTTCTTCGAAATGAAGTTCGCAGTTACGACATTGGTAAGTTTTTTCTGTTTAAGGATGTGCTACAGTGGATATTAGACTGATTATGGTCTTATCTAGATTTGGGACTGGCTCAGATCTATCCCATATGGGACGAAGACACCGATGAAGAAAGACTAGCGGTCAGCGCAAGCTTTGCCGATCCCTATCTTGCGATCCTGCGAGATGATGCCTCTCTTTTGCTTCTTCAAGCAGATGACAGTGGTGACCTTGATGAAGTTTCTCTCCCTGATGACCTTTCTAGTCTCAAGTGGCGCTCCGCTTGTCTTTATCGGGACAATGAACAAGTCTTTAGTTCATCAGACTCCAAATCGACTGACACTGCCGATGAAAACATCATTTTGTTCCTACTGAGCACCGACTACAAACTTTCGGTAAGTTGCCCAGGCGAGTCTGACCATAGCAACTCATCTCCTGACTGCGGACTCTAGATATTCAACCTCGCAGACATGAAAGTGTTGTCAATTATTGATGGCCTCGACTGCTTGCAAACCGTGTTATCGACTGAACCTCCTCGCCGATCCCACACGCGAGAGGCCCTCAAGGAAGCCCTTGTTGCCGACCTTGGCGATCGCTGGACCAAATCGCCATATCTGATTGTACGACCCCAAATTTTCCTTGTTTGGAGTGAGATATTAACTTGAAAATAGGTCCGGACGGACAATGACGAGCTCATCATTTACAAGACGGTTGTCACTTTGCCAGAGGCTGAAAGCAAATCTCCCAAGGGAATCCGGTTCCACAGAGAGTCCAATCACAGTCTGTCCAATGCAGCTTCAGGCACAACATCAGAGTTATATATGCAGCAACGAGCAAGACCGCTGCGAGTCTTACAAAATGTCTCTGGATTCAGCACGGTCTTTTTGCCCGGAAGCTCCGCAGGATTTATTCTGCGAACCGCAGCAAGCTCTCCCCATCTGGTGCGCCTTCGCGGCGAATTCACCCAATGGCTAAGCGAGTTTGATTCTGCCGCCTCCGGCTGCGAAAATGGATTCATCTATGTCGATTCCGAGAGTACCATCCGAGCCTGTCAATTCTCTCCGAATACTCTACTCGACCACCCGTGGACACTGCGCAAGATCCCATTGGACGAGCAAGTTGACTACCTGACATATTCAACATCATCTGAAACCTACGTGGTTGGTACCAGTCACAATGTGGAATTCAAATTACCAGATAACGACGAGTTGCACCCGGAATGGCGCAACGAGGGAATTACCTTTTGCCCCGAGGTTCCGCAGAGCTCGATCAAGGTGATCAGCCCAAAGACCTGGACCGTCATCGACGAGTATCCCCTAGAAATTGCAGAGCATGTGACGGCCGTGCAGAATGTGAACATGGAAGTTTCCGAGAATACACATGAACGGAAGGATCTGATTGTTGTCGGCACTGCTATCACAAAGGGCGAAGACATTCCCCCGCGTGGGTGCATCTACGTCTTCGACGTGATCGATGTGGTCCCAGACCCAGAGAAGCCCGAGACAGGGCGTAAACTCAAGCTGATCGGCAAGGAGACGGTCAAGGGTGCAGTGACTGCTCTATCTGGAATCGGTGGACAGGGCTTTGTGATTGTCGCGCAGGGGCAGAAGTGCATGGTACGCGGTCTGAAGGAAGATGGCAGTCTTCTTCCCGTGGCATTCATGGACATGTCATGTTACGTGTCTGTCGCGAAGGAGCTCAAAGGCACGGGCATGTGTCTATTGGGTGATGCGGTCAAGGGGATTTGGTTTGCAGGTTACTCGGTAAGAAAACAATGACTACCAACTACTCCTCTCTCTCTCTCTACATGAACAGTCTACTAACGTCTATTACAGGAGGAACCCTACAGAATGACAATCTTCGGCAAAGACCTCGAGTACTTGGAGGTAGTCACAGCTGAATTCCTCCCGGACGGAAACAAATTGTACATTCTCGTCGCCGACAGCGATTGCAACCTCCATGTGCTACAGTACGACCCCGAAGGTACGTAATATGATTCTCTAATCCTCAACCCACCCAAACTCCCAATAAAACAGAAAGCAACGAAACTAACAATCCAACCATTAGACCCCAAATCCTCCAACGGCGACCGCCTCCTCCACCGCAGCAAATTCTACACCGGCAACTTCGCCACCCAAATGGCTCTCCTCCCACGCACACCCGTCCCAACCGAACAACTCGCACCCACAGACGACAACATGGACCTAGACACTAACATATCAGCGCACCAAGTGCTCATCGCCTCCCAAAACGGATCTCTAGCGCTCGTAACCAGTGTCTCGGAAGAATCCTACCGAAGACTCTCAGCGCTCCAGTCCCAACTAATCAATACAATCGAGCACCCCGGCGGTCTGAACCCGCGGGCCTTCCGGGCCGTGGAGAGCGATGGAACTGGTGGGCGGGGTATGGTGGATGGGAATTTGCTCAGGTTGTGGCTGAATCTGGGGAAGCAGCGGCAGGCGGAGATTGCGGGAAGAGTTGGGGCGTCGGAGTGGGAGATTCGGGGGGATTTGGAGAGTATTGGTGGTGATGGGTTGGGGTATTTGTGAGGGATGGAAGGGGAAATAATGGGCGTTAGTATTACTATCTATTGAGTAGACTATAGTATATTAGTCTTATCAAAAGTAAGGGGTTTTATACTTGGTGAAGTTATTGACAAACTATTGTATACAAGTAGATCTAGGCTGAGGCTAACCAACTTGTGCTTCCGCACGACAGACTATTCTATTGTCAGACATAGTTGAGAACAGGTACACTGGATCCTTGATATCTTGACTGGAGAAACGGTTTTACAGGTTAGATATATATGCTTTAACTTTCCCTTTGATGAAAGATCTTTCTAACAGTCTTTTGAACAGTCTTTTGAGCTACCTTTTTTAATAGCTAAAGTAAAAGGCTTAGTAGGAAGGATACGGACATCTAGGTACTCAATGTACCTATGATCCACCATATCCGAAAAGAGAATAGTCTATCGTGCGAAAGCACAAGTTGTTGTGCGATTAGCCTCAGCATAGATCTAGTCCATCAAGTAGATATCACTCTATCACTCTTAAGAGTCCCTTCAAACTCATTAAAGACAAACACAAAGAAAGAATCACTTAAAGCACTTCATCACCGATGATATTTGCCAAGTATAGTTTTCAGTAAAATACCTGGGATGCCAGAAAAGATAGGAGTGGCAGATAATAGGCAACCATGGGCCAACCAGGAAGATCTCGCGCAGTCAATCGCAGCGTAAAATCATAACACGATGGGATATAACCAGATCCAGAACCAAGCACGTCAAAAGGGAAAAAAGAACGGAACCAAAAAAGAAGTAAACCCAATGCGTCCAGAGGTCAATCAATAGACCTGCCAGCTCGACTTGATAGCCCCTCTCGAGGGAGGGAGTCATAATACTGACTGCGACTGGTCTTGCAGAGCAAGTCATTCCATGTCATACAGTCAGCATCGCTCAACCTCCCATCAAGTCGAAACAATCCAAGAAATGAAAACCAAAGACAAGACACACAAAGAACTCCACAGCACGCCACACTCGCCATTTTGCACCGGGTGACCCGCAATAATCCAACAAGACCAAAATATCAAGACGAAACAAAAAAGTCCAATCCAATCCACCCAAAGCCCCACCCCCCCCCCCAAAAACCAGGGCAAAAACAGAGCCCAGACCAGACGTAGCGTATCACATATCATTTGCGATCCCAAACAAACA
This sequence comes from Penicillium subrubescens, assembly GCF_028828155.1. NCBI lineage: Eukaryota > Fungi > Ascomycota > Eurotiomycetes > Eurotiales > Aspergillaceae > Penicillium > Penicillium subrubescens. The sequence goes on along the minus strand of NW_026643157.1, from coordinate 3,349,969 downwards.
ATTCAACAACACAAAACCCCCTGATACAAGGGTATGAAAACGGTGGGAGAATAGAACATGCTTGTTTCCTCATACCAAAGATGAGGAGCAAAGCTCTAAAAGGAGACTTGATATAGGAGTGGAAAGTCCCTCAAAACTCCTATCCAAATGTGCAAATATGCAGATGCGACCAGATAGATGATTGGGATAAAAGCCCAAACTTCGAAACCAAGATATTCCAAATGAAAAAAGGAGAGGATGAAAGACAAACACCTGCCCAGCGCCAATTATTCTTTTCAGAAGACGTCCTCGGCGGCGAAATAGCGTTTGCTGCGACCCCTGGAGCCAGCAACAAATTTCATCTCAGGCATATTCGTATGATGAACGACATGGGGTCGATAGACAGCATCAACCGGGGCTTGCCAATCATCCAGACCGAGAGGGAAGTATTCGTAAAGGAAGTCCGTGCCCTCATTGGGAAAGGGCAGAGACGAAACAAACTGCTGGGGAAGATTGGCGGTCTCGAGAAGCGGCAGAGACGAGGTAGCACTGCGAGAAGAGTTCTGCGCGACACCGTGGGACATTTTGCGCATCTTGGCTGGGGGTTGGGCGGATTGATCCATGCTTATAGACCGTTGTTGAGGCATCTCGTTGGTATAAGGCTGCATAATCTTCTGGTCCATATGGCTGCTGCCATCATCTTCATCCAGGAGAGACAGATTAATCGGCGCTGCTGCTGCTGCCGTCGTACTACTGACGCGGCGCTGGGATTCGGCGGCCTGGGAAAGTTGCTCTGGGCTGGAATGCGGGAAGAGAGGTTGATGATGGGAGTGAGACATTACGGGGTTGGAGCTGGACTGAGGTATAGGAGTCCAGTCGGCAGTGGCTTGTGATTGTTGCATCATGGATGGAGGAGGGACGGAGGTAGTCTCGGGGGAGCTACTTTGAACCGTGCCCGAGGGGGCCTTGTTCTTGGCCGGGGTTACGCTGGCGCGACGGGGTGCAGACTCGTTGGTCGGGGTGCGGTTGAGCGCAGCCGCGGCAGAATTAGCCTGGTTCTTGCGGGATGCAGCGGCACTGCCGCTCAATGGGAGATCCTTGCGAGACTGGAAGTTGCGTGGGCTGCGGCCACGAACGATGACGGGTCCGGATTGCACCTCGGAAATCGCAATCTTCGCTCCCGTAGATAACGTCGCAACCACCTTGAGCCGTACGACGAAATGTTGCTGCAATTCCTTCCGGCGTCCGTTATTAGCAGTAGCAACACGGAACTGCAAACGCTTCCATGCGATCGGGAAAGTGGCATAGTCGGTGTCCAAGTCCTGGCCGGCCATAATATCAAGCGGGATTGGTGGGGGTTCCTTCTCAACCTTGGCGGCACCCGTCGGGGTGGTATCTTCGAGAGCGGTGCCTGCGTTGGCAGCAGCAGCGGAGGGAGTCTTCCAAGGCACGGAGATGATCTTCACGGGGTTTCCTTCCACAGACTCCGTCGCGGAGACGGTCAATTCTTGTGCCAGAATGGGGATACGATCGCCCTGATCGGTCATGATGTAGCGCATGCCTCGGGGCAAGGTGACTGAACCGGTAATTTGAAAGAGGTTGCGACGATAACATGTCAATTCGGCACCTTGTTGGGGCGGGGCATTCTCGGACGGAGATGTGGTGTAGGGAGACTCGGCCAAGAAGAACATGCCATGCAGCTGGGCAGAGACCGAGAGAGAGGTCCGGCGCATGGAGTAGTCGAGTAAGGTGAAGTGGTAGAGCGGAGTGGAGAAGCTCAACAGCTTGTTATTGTGGTCGATTGACGAGTCCTGTTGCTGCTCTGGAGGTACCGGGTCGAATGGAGCGACCATATCGGTGAATGGGTCGTCATAGCCCGAGGGGAAGCGCTTTAACGAGTGCGATAGGTTATTTTGGGTGAAAGCCAGGTCGTCACTGTATTGGGTGTTCTGGATTAGTTTCTTGGGGGTAACACGAACGACCCTGGGTGGGCTATAGAAGTGGAGAAGAGCTCGAGGGATCGAGCAGAGGGCAGAATGAGACAACGAACACCTACCTGACAAATGTCTCGGAGTCGAAGTTGGAGCGGTGATCTGGGAGATCCAATCCTGGCATCGCATTGAGGTAGTCGGTGCCCTGCAGATTGCCGAGAGAAAGCGGGCTGGCCAGATAGGGCGGCATGGCCATGGTATCGAAGCCCTCCATGGCGAGGGCTTAGGTGGGACACGGTGCGCGATATAGAGGGGAGTATCGCGGAGGGGGGAGGGGAAGCCGTGAGGGGAGGTAAGGAAGCGGAGAGAGGAGAGAGGAGAGAGAGGAGAGAGGACGAAGATGGGAGGGAAAGGTAGAGGGGAGATGAGAGATTAGGATGTGAATTAGAACGAGAGGCGGGGGGTGGGGGGAGAAGAGGAGGAAGATGAAAAAGGAGAGGAAGTAGTTTTAGTTGAAAGTCGATCTGGAGAGTAGATCAAGTGAGAGAAGAGAAGAGGAGAGGAGAGAGGGAGAGGAGAGAAGATTGAGAGTAGAGTAGAGTAGAGAGAGCAGCGAGTAGGAAGCGTGATGGAATGTGTTAAACAGTTGCGGATGCGCCGACGGATTCGGGGAAAAGTGGAGCCGTTATTTTTTGCGGAGGGACAATCATACAGTAGGTAGAGTATAGAGTTTACATCTCAATTACATATATTACATGCCTTTTATATAAGATAAACTGGATTTACAGGGTAAAAGTAATACCATCCATACCGTACCCAACTGTGGGAGGTGTGGGTAACCAGACGAAGACGGTCCACTCGATTTGATTCCTATCAGAATATGCAGGATCATAAGATAATTATTCCCCAATATTCCAATTATTCCCAATGATAACATGATTTCATGATTAAAAATGACTAAATGGACCAGGATACAGTCATCCGCTTCCAACGGTAATTCCAGAAAAATAAAAAACAGGCCACCCTCATACTATTACCTACCCTCCCTACCCTAGTAACCCCCCCCCCTCCTCTCTTCATCCTCTACTCTTCCCCCGGGGTCTCTCCCCTCTTCAAAACGAGTTCAGACGAGGCCGATCGCCGGCTCTCGGCAACTGTCGCTGTTTTTTGCACCTATCTTCTTCGGCCCTGAAGATCATGCACTTAAGTGAACCAAATAGAAAACGATGAACCCACCTGCCTATTGAGGCCCGGCTGCTTCGGGCTAAAACAAGCCCTCTTCTCCCCTGAAAGCGCCACGGTCGGAGAGAGTCCAGAGGGAAAATAGGATTACAGTGGGGGGAGACAGAAAGGTAAAAATGTAGAATCTAAAACCAAAAAAAGACGGTTCTCCGAGGGTCCCGATGCAAAGGGAATAGAAAGTACGAGATGATGATAGAGGGAGGCAAATTCGAGTACTTTGATCCTTTGTACACTTTCTTGGAGAAGCATGAGTTGATTAACCTACATACTAACACTTGTAACTAGTACGGGGACTCATAATTACGGGGCAATGATAATAATAAGATTATAGGATAGGATACAAAGAACACTGGATCTCCGTACCCTCCGTCGGGAGGAGAAGCATCCAGGGTCTAGCAGTCTAGCAAAGAAATAAAGAATAAAGGAAAAAGGTACCTAAAGGTACACTCTCTCCTATACGGAGACTCCGTACGGAGTACTCCCGTCCCAGACAGGATGTACCCGAGGACCCCCATCAACGATTATTCGATGCAGATGATCGCTGTGCACCGGATGGGGAGAGGGGGGGGGGGACAAGAAACTAAACTTCATCAGTTCGACGCAGTCCAGACACAAGAACGAAATGCCCAACCAGTCAGAAGACAAAAGACCACCGCCATCAAGCCAGCCAGTCCACCCGAAAAAGGGCATAGCGACGGGCCAGCGCGCCTCATCCCAGAAGGGCATCGATGATCAACATGGACCCGTCTGACATGCAGCGCCATCGTGCTGGGAAAAGAAAAAGAACGAAGGAAGGGAGAGGGGGGAGGAGGGACAGGGAATACCAAACGGGAGAGTGGGTCTAACAAGACACACACATACACCAATCAATCGAGACCAAACAGCACCAAGCAGGGCCAAAGGAGCAAAGCAGGGACAGTGGGACACGAGAGCGAAGAAGAAGAAGCAGAAGAGGGCCGTGAGCGTTTCTCTGCTGGCGATCGAAGGAGAGCTTCCCTCGATTCGTCGCTCCGATGATTGGATCTCTTCATTGGACTAAAATGGGACATGGGTGGCTCGGCCCACTGCGAACGGGAAATCCACACTGCACAAATGCACAGAGAGAAAGTCCATGACTCCACTCAAGGACTCCATCCAGACGCAGTCGGAGTCAGGAACCGAGCGCTGTTCTTAGCGAGCACCTTAAACCGTTTTGAGGGTTAGTACCGGACATGGAAGACTGGTTGAGCAAGACTAAATCGAGGGGAAATTGTGGAAGATGGAGCACTCTCCATCGTGGGTCAATTCTGTACTTCCGTACATAATGTAGGTACTTAGTCTGGTCTCTGTACTCCGTACTAGTCTCCAGCATTTCCAGCATTTCCAGCGGGTCGCCTAAGAGCTCATAAACTCTGTTCTCTTGTGCATAGCTGAAAACAAAAAAAAAATGCAAGTTGCCTCGTGGGGGCGAGGGAGATGAGTACAGTAGGGTTAAACAGAGAGCGAGACACAAGGGAGAGAAGAGAGAACAAAGGTAGAACGCCTTGGTGGAACCACTTACTGACCAGACAGGATTTCTCGTCCTGATCTTCTGCAGGTTCGCCGTGGGCGGGTGATGCATTCAGGTCATTCCGGTCATACAAGAGGTGCGCCAGAAGAGGCAAAAGAGGTCTTATTCGCGGCATCACGAGCGCCCGTGGAACCTGCCGAGCATTTAGAATTAGAGAGTCTTGCCCGAGTTGGCCAGACCAGAACCTAGTGGTGGCCTATTGCTTCATGTCGAAGGGTAAGTAGGGTACACAGGATTCAAGAGAGTCATGACACGGGTGTGGCGGAGAAGCCAAAGAAGCTTCCATGTGAGCCATCCAGACCAGTGAGAGTCCAACCTTCTGGAACAAGTATGTATAACAATAACTCCTGCAAGCAGAGTCCGTATAACAAAAATGTATATTGGTCCGGTCGATCACGAGTCAGTAGTCCAAAAGTCTATCATACATCATATACTTTCCAATGCCGTGCTTTTTCGTATATAATTACACTCTGCAGTCTACACGTTCAAGAGGATCTGCTGCTTTGCCTCCCTCCAATCTCCCGTGCATTTACCCGATTCGACTTTCCTCCGCTCAATGCAAACCTTGTCTTTTATTTCCAGTTCTGCACGGCCCCGAGGCCCCGACACTAGTCAACGGACTTAACTTACATCCCCTCCACTCTCATTGGCAGATCCCTGATTCCTCCAGGGTTCTCCCACGGTTCCAGAGTTCTCAGTTTGTCTGCTCCCGTCATTGCGCGTTGTCCAGCTTCCCAGATCATCCTAGCTGGCCAGTTGGTGGATCCCATCCCTAGCGAATCATGACAGCAACAGAAGACCTTTGAACTTGATAGCCGTCCAGGCTACTATTCTGATCTTCATTATCCTGAGCGGCTATCTCATGACGGTCGGAGTTGAGCTCACATTATTTGTTGTTTAATCAGATCAGCTGGGATCGCAGTTGTAGAGCACACCATATGGGCAATTAACCCCCCTAGAAGACTACATTTCCAGCCCCGACACCCACAATTAACATACTTTCCGATAAACCCTCCGCTTGAGGCTGTCACCAGAGCCGATGATCACCGAGATATCCGATCGATCTAGACGCAAACTGGAGAAAGGAAGGTTGATCTGAAGCCGAAAGTGTAAAAAGCCCTCCCCATCCAACCAACGCCAGCCAACAAGTCCAACAACACAGGTTGGAATCTGACCTCACCTACAGCCACACACGTTTTCCTTCTTTCTTCTGCTGTGCTGTGCTGGCACATAATCCATTTGCCATTATCCGAGACCGTTCATTCCCAGAGCGGGGATTATTGGGACCCAGATCGAAGATAAGGAATGTGGATCGAAATGATCTCAGGAGCTGCGAGTGCCGTGTGTCCATTAACGGTCAAGCATTATCCCTGTGTACAGCGTACAGTACAGCGCCCACATGTATCTTTCGGGTGAGCTACACCAGCTTGTCCGCAGTACGGAGTAGTGGGGACTGATTAGCATGATTAGGATGATTAGAGTCGACCTAACAAACTGGACCCCCTTCAATCACTGCCTTTATTCACTGTAGTTTCTCCAGGGTCAGAATGATCCTTCAATAATAATAATAATAATTGCCATCTTCACGAATCCCACGAGGATGAAACCAGGATCAGAAGAAATACTTAGAAGGCGGTGTTCCGCGACCGAGGGATATATCCCCCAAACATCCCCCCCTAAAGTCAACTAAAGTAGTTTCCCCGCCTCAACCAGAGTAAAAACGCGCTTCGTGCCGTGATCTGAGCTTCGATGGTCCAGCCACTCGAGCCACCCTGGAACTAACTGTACTTGCTAATTTGCTAGTGGTCTTGCAAGTTTGGGCGGTTTGGGGCCCACGGATAGAACTGTGGCCCCGACGCCCCGATGTCTTAGCGCCAAAATCCAGTCATGCTGTACATAACGTACTATAGAAAGCTTTAGCCTTTATGCGCTGGTCGAATCCGTGAGTGAGAAGATTAATCCTGAACAAGAATTAGAAAAGTACTGTACATAAGCTGATGATTGTCCAGCATCAGCGGCGTTTTCCAGACCCCCAGGATCGAATCATGATATAGTTGATAGTAAGAGTAATAGCTACTCGTAAAGTCGATCATGCCGCGGACATAACGGTTATATTCTGTCAAAGGGCCTTCGTCCATACAGTACGGAGTAGATATGAATCCATTCCCAAACACCTAGAAGCCTTTATTCATTATTATTCTATTTCTAACTATATTTCCCCACATTTAAAGCAATAGTGCATATTCCTAAAACCAAAACCAAAACTAAAACTCCGTTCTCTATTCATCCAAGTCCCAGTCCCCGCAACCGCAACCGCCTAAACGGTCGCACCAGTGAACCACTAACCACCACGATTCTCACATCCTTCGGAGAAAATCCAAAAGGTGGATGCTTAGCTTTTTCTTACCCTTCGCCTCCGGCGCCAAGCGGAGTCCGAACCAAACGCCCACAGACAGCCAACAGCCAACTCCCGATAAATCCGTAAAGTGAATCGGAGTTTTATGGATATAACCGATCGTGAATAAATTGCGTGAGAATGGGGAACTGATTTGCAAGTTGCCACGAAGGATGGGAATTGTATCGCGGGATGCGATTCGATGTGATGCGCCTAGGCGAGGCGATAGACTTCGGAAGTGGAAGTGGATTGATTGATTGATAGAGGCGAGGTAATTACTGAACCACTAGGATAATTTAGTTAAGTTAGGTGCTTAGTATTTACTTAGTCAGTGAGATGATCATGCAGGGTTTTTTCTTCAACAGTTCAGCAGTGAGTATTCCGTATTCCGTACATCCGTATGTACATACTCTACTGTACGTATACTCCATGCTAAGCTGCATATGTACTAATGTCCCAAGTACATACGAATTCATATTGAACCCTTCGTATCTCAGATAACCTAATCTCCCTCGAGTCATCATCCCCAAACTCCCGTAGGTAATGTAATAATGATAATGCCTGCCTGTTTCCGCCCAGAGGCGCTGGAGTTCAGCTTCCGCTTTCCTTGGGCCAACGGAAGTCCGGGCCAGTAAGCGGGCACCGTTAGCCTGGTGCCTACTCTTGACCCCTAGAAGAGAGCAATCTATCTCCACTCCTCCACTCCAAGTGAGGCATGATTTACTAAATTGCTTTCGCCCCCTAGGCCAAGAGCGGTGGATATCAGAGGACTAGAGGAGTGATTGGAAGAGCCTCGGCTGTCTCATCCCGACAGGGCAATCGAAACCCAAAAGGCGCCAAGAAAGTAGAAAAAAACAAATAACAAACCAGAACAAAGAAAATCGAAAATCGAGCGAAAAAAAGAAAAGTGGAAATAAAAAGAAACATCGAAACCTGCGGATCTCCCGTTGATCGACACGTCGCTTGGATGGAGACTGGAGTGGGCTGCTTCACCCTCCAGGAGGGATAGTAAAAATGATGTAAGATTGGTCCGAATGACGCCGTACAGAAACGGGAGGGGGTCTGTCCTACCCACCCTTAGTTGAGAACAGCGCCCCGAGGGCTGGCCCCGTGGGAAATCTGATAATGCTAGCAGCTATGCACATATGCACGAATGTGTAAAGGTGGCCAAGAAAAGAAAAAAAGAAAGAAAATATAGTAAGTCCAACCCCCAAAGTTCAAACCCAGTCCAGTCCAATCAGCGCCTCCAAGAGAAGGAACCCAAGTACCTGCATGCTGCGAACCTTGTAGGTCCCTCCCATCAGCCTTCAAGCCTCGAAGCCCCCAGGGCTTCCACGATGGGTGCCCGCCCCCAGGGGGCCTGATATAATAAACCCAAATAAGCCAAGAAATCAATAACCCGTAACCAACAAATGCCAGATGGATATCATAAATGCGAAAAAAAAGACGGCGAGAACCAAACAAATCAAAAGGGCCTCACAGGCCAAGAAGAAAAAAAGAAAAAGGAAGAGGGTTTGGCGAATGACGAGTAAAACAAAGAAGGCGTTGCGAGCCAATGCCATCTCATGGCGGATGCATCATCGTCCATGTCGCTGCATCGCAGTTGACCTCCTCAAAGTTGTGTAGCATGCTGAATCCCATCGAGGAGAGACAGTCAAAATTGCCATCACCGTCAACCTAGAATGTTGTTAGCAAGACATTCATACTTCATCAAGACCCTGAATGATAATGAGAAAAGAGGGGAGTCAACATACACAGTCCATCACCACCGCATTGGCATTCAACTTGCGAATCTGCTTGATAGCCAGCAGAATCAACCCCTGCATGACGGTGGAGTAATCATCCGCAACCGGCGAGATAACTGGCGAGGAGATACCACCGACAGTAGTCTGAGTAGCGCGCAGAGCAGGCATATGCTCCGCCAGCGCCGATCGCTCATTATAAACGACGATACTGCCGAGAATCATATCATCGGCCGAGCGCTTGGCGCGGATGATTCCGCAATTGGGGGCGCCACCCAAAGCAATCCGATAAATGTCAGCGACACCTTGACGGGCATTGGTCTTGATGTGATCAAGAATCGCACGGGCATAGTCCCACCCGTAGACGAGGTCGTAGACCACATCGGCATTCTGCAGCGTCACGGTGAGGCCATCGGGTGGCGTCCAGGTAGCCAGATTGCGCAGGATTACACTGCAGACGGGGCGTGAAAGCGACGTATTCCAGCCCAGGTTGGCAAACCATTGTCGTAGTCGCTTGCGCTCGACGGAGCTGGCAGTCGGGATTCCTAGGTAAATACCGGGTAGTCTAGAGCCGAGCTGGAAGCGTTTCATCCCTTTGCGCTGGAGTAGGTTGCGAATGGCGCGGCTGTGCAGCGAGTGGCCGATGGATAGCTTGCGGCGTGACGGGTCAACGATCAAACATCCAATAACACCTGTGCCGGTGGATCGAAAGAAGTAGGTTGCACAAAAGCCGTACAGTGCTTGTGTACTGCTATTGCGGACCACAAAGTGCGCCTCTTCGATATCTTCTTTGCGCAGGAGGAAGCTGCTGGAGGTAGCACCAAGGAGCTCAGAGCGTTGCCCTTGTGCACAGTCCTCACGGACGGCATCGAGCAGCGCATCTAGACCGTTAGCATCTCGCTCCTCGTTCCAATTCTCCACAAGCCAATGCTGCCGAGATTGATGGATCTTCTGGCTGCGGCTGATTGAACCGGGTAGGCTTCCCGTGGGTGTCAAGTCGCCATAAAGAACCTTGACCAGAGCCTGGAGCGCGGTCTCTGTGAAGTCGTAGGTGCACACGTAGGTACCGATCGTGGAATCCATGGCAAAGTCATATGGAGAGCTGACCGCAACCACGATCAAGGGTTTCTCACAACGCTCCCCTGTGGCGGAAAACTGGTTCTGGCATATCAAGGAGACATGCTTGGCAAAGGCCTGCTGATATAAGTTTCGATTTGCATCAGCGGTGACCACGATGACCGCGCTGGCTCGCTCAATAAGGTCTTCGTGGATGGGCCTCACGCCGTTGTGTGTATACGATGTATGAAGGACACGTCCGCTCCTTTGCCTCGAGAGGGACCTCCCGAGTTCTTTAAAAACAGTTTCACCACTCATGACGGAAGCTGATCGTTCGATCGCTGTCTGATCCATAGTAGGGCCGTGATTGGTGTCCTTTGCGGATAAGGACACTGCTGATGCAGCCAGGGGTTTGACCAAGGGGGTCAAGAGCAAGAGTTCCTCACTTGCATCGATGATGTTGGAGAGAGGCAGGAGATTGTTCTTATCGCGCATCACAGTAATGGAGCTATTATAGGCGCGTGTGGAGAGGTTAGTATGTGATGGCTGCATTTGTGTGAGAGAATGAAGACCCGGCGGGTTCAACGCCTGTTCCCAAGACGTGCACCGAGACTTCAAGTTCAGAATGCGACGAAGCGATTGCTCGATTCGAGGTCGTCCAATGATGCCGTTTTCCACGCCCAACTTCAGTCCATTGATTGCCTCCTGTTGCACGGGGAATGACCGACACAGCAAGATAACATCGCAACCGGCATTCTTCGCCATGACCGTTCCACCACCAACACCAATATTATGGGTGAGGGCCTCCATCTCCAAACACTCTGATACCACGACACCTTGGAATTTCAAGTCCTTCCGGAGAAGTTCGTCCACCACCTGGTCACTGAGACAGGCATGCATGACATTCATACCGGCTGATGACATGGATACGCCACCGACCATCATGGCATCCAGGCCCTGCATGATGGCATTTCGGAAAGGAACGAGCGCGGTGAGACTGAGTTGTTCCAGAGATTCGGTGATGATGGGCACGTCCGTGTGCGAACCGAGGAACTCGAGGTTTCCGTATGAAGGGAAATGTTTGCCGCATGTCGCGACCCCAGCTTCCTGATAGCCCTTCATGAACTGTACCCCGTATTGCGACACTTCCTGCGGGTCATCGCCAGAGGTGCGCACGCCCAACGGCTGATTCCGTACATTGGTCAAGACATCTAGAACGGGACCGAGGATCCAATTGACACCGACAGCCTTTAATTCTTGCGCGGTAGCCTTTGCAACCTCATGCGCCAATGATTTCGACCCCGTTGCGGCGATTCCCATGGCGCTGGGAAATTGGCGAATGTATATCTCATCGTACAAGCTATTCACGCCGCCATTCTCTTGGTCGAGCACGATAAGTAGGGGCACGAGATGACCGGCATCTCGAGCGATGGTCTGCAATTCCAGGACCAGTCGGGTGGCCTCCTCGGCAGCTGTGGGCGTAAAAGATCAGCCAAAAGGTCTAGCCAGGGGAGATGAGATGGATTCTCTTTTAGTCCTTCACGCGCTCTTCTCATCCGGGGTTTTTCATATCGGACGAGCACAGGATGCACAGTTAGAGGGAAGAAGGGAAAAAGAAGAAAGCGATTACATTTCAAATTCTTAGCGGACAGAAGGACAGATCCCAAGTGGTAGTCTTCGATGAGCGAGCGAATCTGAGGGCTAACGGAAGTACCATCGAAGCCCATCATAAAGAGCTGGCCCATTTGCCTGGCATTGCCACATGGCTGGTCAGCACGATCATGCACATCATCATAGCCGCTTCAGGTGTCGAAACATCCCGAAGAGGAAATAGTTTAAATCGCCCGTCCGGCGCATTTGGGGTTCCACAGGGTCGTGAAGAATTGGTGGGTGTGGGCGCAGTGGATGTACAAGTAGATAGAAGCTCCGGAAAAAGGTGATCAACATACCTGTCTAGATCATCCCAGCCCGGGGGCAGCATGTCCTCTTTCGGGGCCATGGCCCTGGGGGAATGAGGAATGCCAGCAGTATCCCAGGAAGCTTGGAGGTCGTGGGCGGGGAGGAGTGGAGGAGAGTGGAGGGAGCTGTATGTTTGGTGGTAGACGGCAGACTGGGGTGGTGGTGTGTGAGTGTGAGTGTGTGAAGTGGGTTGGGGTTTGGGTAGATGGTGGTAGGAGCTGAGCTGTAACCTGCAACCGGGCTCAGTGTCTCTCGAGGTTGAGGTTGAGGGCCCGAGGATGACACTCCGAGGTCGCAGTCAGGTGACAGCTGTCGGGGAACGAAAAGCAGTCGCAGGAATAAGCAAAAGCGCACTGGAGCGGGAAAGGGAAGGGATGAGCTCCAGAGCCGCAATCGGGGGAGTGTGACAGGCGCGATAAGAAGGTTGGCCCCGGCTATTTCGTTCTCCGCCTTACAGTAGTGGGTAGACTACTGTATGTAAGTGCATAGTAGTCACATAACTAATAAAATGTATTCTACTAGTCAGTTGATAGGATATCATCAAATGAGTTTATTGCCAATATACAACAAAATAAGGATTATTAAAATTACATCCTTTGTACTCTTAAAAGTATAAAGTCGGAGGAAATTAACTGTTTGATCTCTAGTGTCTCCTGGTTCCTCGTGCCCTGTTGATCCCTTGCCTGGATTAAGGGAAATCTACATTATAGCCGGGAAATTAATTCCCCTCATGTGTTTTAGTCTATCCATTCTGAAATCAAGCAGTCACGGGTCAATGCGGAGTCCGTTATATAAGATTAATAACATTAATTGGGATTTTACTGGTCCATGATCAAATCGTAACTACTCTACGGAGTAGTACCTACCGTATCATCATCTTAGAATTAGGTCACGTGACTGTAATTACATACCCGTATGGTACCATACCGGGTCCCGCTGCGACGCTACAGGGTTACACTCCCCGGTTTTCACGGGTCTCGCTCGTTTGCCGACTTCACCGGATGCAACTTCTTCTAACCCCGATGGAACCTTCACCTTGGGATCTGCTCCACTCCACCTGATGATGTCTTGTCAGGAAGTGATGTGGTGTAATAGAGACTCGACTTGGACATTCTTCCTGCTATTGTTGGGCACCACATGGTCAATCATCTGCGAATTGCGAACAGGGTAACCAAGCGTAGGTAAAAATGGGTTTATGGGCGGTAATAGATTGCCGCGATAACTCCATATCGCATGCAGGAAGATACTACATCCACGGAATAGATATCATGATGACTCTATAGCACCTATGATATATGCTACCTGATAATCCTGGGAGGCGATAAAATGAGCACGCCCCACGAATCAGACACAAAGAAAGTGGCTCGTGGACCTCCATTCTCGGAGTCGACGTCAACGGTTGATTCCTGACAAGGCCATTATCATTGGGTCCATTTCCCACATGGCGCATGCGACGATACATTTGGGGAGGAACCGATCCGCAATTAAACCTCGACGTAACGGACGCACTCAGAACTACAGTCCAGAGAGTAAGAAAAGAGTGTGGCCCACTACGACCACGACACGGTAGATCTTCTTTGTCACTGTCGTACATTGCACTCTCGACGTAACCAATCCATGGGCTGAGCCCCGTTCTGCTTTTTATCTTTGCATCTTCTAGTCCCTTCATCGACTCATTTCACTTCCCAGGCACTCTTATCTTTTCTACTCTTACCTCTTCAACCTTTACACCTTCTACACTTTAAACCTTTCAACCCCTCTCTTCCCCTCCACCCCCTTGCTTCGCTGCTCGAGTTCCTCTTCATCAGCCCTACTGATATCAGTCTTGATCTACACGTCCCGCTGACGTAACCACGATGTATGCGCTCATGACTCTCACCATTTCTACCTCACTTTCAGAAAAATCAGAACTGACCAGAGTTGTTACTCTCTCCAGGCGTGTCATCATTCGTGAGGACCCTCAGGCGGTCTCGGTGTACATTGCCGAGTACATCGTCAGTAAGTCATACACTCTTCCCTTTGCTTGGCGCAAGCCGTCCTTTCATATACTCCGCGATAAAACTAACAGTTCCCTTCTTTCCAGGTCGCATTAAGGCATTCAAGCCAACCGAGACCCAGCCTTTTGTCCTGGGTCTGCCCACCGGTAGCAGCCCGGAGATCATCTACAAGATCCTGGTCCAGCGCCACCGCGCCGGCGAGATCTCATTCAAGAATGTTGTGACCTTCAACATGGTAATATTCACCCCCAAGCACCTCACACCAACCCAATCAATCGCATATCCTAACACTCCTCTCCAGGATGAATACGTCGGTCTACCCCGCGACCACCCCGAATCCTACCACAGCTTCATGTACAAGCACTTCTTCTCGCACGTCGACATCCCACCCCAAAACATCAACATCCTCGACGGCAACGCGCCCGACCTCGCCGCCGAATGCGCCTCATTCGACGCCCGCATCGCCCGCTACGGCGGCATCGAGCTCTTCCTCGGCGGCGTGGGACCCGACGGACACATCGCCTTCAACGAGCCCGGTTCCTCACTGGCCAGTCGCACCCGCGTCAAGACCCTCGCCTACGACACCATCATCGCTAATTCCCGCTTCTTCGACAACGACGTGAACAAAGTGCCGCGCATGGCCATGACCGTGGGTATCCAGACGATCATGGACGCGCGCGAAGTTGTCATCGTCGCGACGGGCGCACACAAGGCTTTTGCCGTGCAGAAGGGTCTTGAGGATGGCGTGAACCACATGTGGACTCTTTCCGCGCTGCAATTGCACCCACACCCGCTGATTGTCTGCGACAAGGATGCCACTCTGGAATTGAAGGTTAAGACCGTGCGCTACTTTGAGTCCATTGAGCAGGCTGGAACGGATGCGCGTACTCAGGGGCCCCCATTGGTTTACCGGCCTCGTACATACGTGCCTGCGCCGTTGCCAGTGAAGAAGGCCTCCGGCCTGACGACGCCCGACCGTACACCCGTCAAGGTTCCCAAAGACCTGCGCATCAACACTGAGCTGCACCGCGCTATGGAAGAGGATGAGTTAACGCCTGACAGCATGTCTTCGCGGATGGTGGACTCGGCGATTGGTGGGTTAGATGGAGCTTTGAAGAATGATTTGATCTTTGATCGGATGGGTGCTCGTATGACGACTCTGTAAAGATGAGCATGGGCATTCGCATGGCATTTTGCACTTTTCGGGAATGCGGAATTGGGGTTTTCTTTTCTTTTTCTTTTCTCATACTGGCTTTGGAGAACTGGGATCTGGGTTTTTCTTTTCTTCACTCTTCTATCTGCTATTTTAACTAGGGACTCGACATGGCTGCAGTGTTTTTTATCTCTTTTTTTTCACATTCGATCTACCCTTGTTCTTTTCTCAAGATCCATCAGTTCAAGGAGTTTCAGTTCATTGCAATTATCATGCCTTCTGGGAAATTCGCGTGTGACTAGTTTATTATTCTCATTTAGTCATGATCATCTAGGCATTAACTAAAATCAACCGATCTGATTCACTTCTCCCATACAATGATTCACCCAATCATCTCATGTAGAAGGGAAAGAAACTTTGATCCGAATGGCATGCTACAGCTGCCGATACAGTCAGTAGTGGCCACCCTTGTGCAAGTATTGTTGATACTGCCTTTAAGACTGGCTGCATTTTATACCTTGATTCAGTCTGTTTTTGAATACCCCTATGTCACTACTCCTCTCTCTCTGTTTCTCATTCCACGTCTCTTTTCACACAGTACTTTTCGAATTCAGCCTGACCTTGCATTCTATTGCAAATAAAATGAATCCTACCTTAACTATACGATTTCTGATTAAATGTTATTTAGTGGCCGAATCCAGACCACTTTCTACAACAGTCTTTATATTTTATAGTACGTCTTTAGAACCATCGTAGATATATTTAACACAAAACTAGCATACACACGATACTATACCTCTAAAATACATATTGAAAAATATACTCTACCTATGTATGTAGATCGATTAATAGCTGTCACAATGTCGATCAATCACCAAGCAAAGATCATCAAAATAATGTAGAGACTGTGGTAGGCCACTCGGTATAAAGAGGAGGTACTTCCTCCTACAGCCTCTAATCATTTTTATCTTTTCCTTCATCATTTGCTTACGTCTTGAAGATTGCATGAATCATGAAGATTCTTCACCCTC
This sequence comes from Penicillium subrubescens, assembly GCF_028828155.1. Taxonomy (NCBI): domain Eukaryota; kingdom Fungi; phylum Ascomycota; class Eurotiomycetes; order Eurotiales; family Aspergillaceae; genus Penicillium; species Penicillium subrubescens. Next base: position 3,333,935 of record NW_026643157.1, on the reverse strand, counting down.
CTCTTTACGGTCATGCTTACGACCCTGGTGGTTGCGTCGCCTATGGAAGAGTCTAGTACTCAGGTAACCCAAGACGAAGCCGGGAACGTAAGTGGTTCATAAGCCCAGGCCTGGAAGATGAAATTCAAGGATAACAAGGCTAATCGAGATTGGATATGGATAGGCCGATGCAGACTATTGTTACGAGTGCAATTGCATTGTTGTAAGTGAATTATTTAACTCTGGAAAACAAATCAAGAATAGAGAGCTGATCAAGATGGGATATCAATAGCAAGCTCTCAACGCGAAGAGCCGATCGTGCAGAAATTGCAAATTTTTCTACAATAGACCCATTTTTGGGCTCTTTGATGGTGATTCTCCTAAGAGCGAGTAACTTTATGGCCTGAGAAATGGGTGTTGTGGAGGATTCTTAACGAGATGGATCGGGGAGGAAGGCTGGGTGTGATGTGGTGTGGGGTGTGTGTAGGGTTAAGAGAGTTCTTCTCTCACTTTTTATAGAGTGTGTTGTTAGTGTGCACGAGATTCATTATTAACACTTACTTACCCTTACGAAGTTAGTTTCGTACAGAGTCTCCATCATCTCCCCTCTCTTCATTTCCGGTGCTCAAGCGGCGAGCGAGTACGTGATCTTCCATGAAGGCGATCATTGATTCATTGGAGTGATAGGAAATAACTGACTAGTCAATCTCTTAGCGCTATACACCGACAGTTGTAGTTAGATACTAGACTACTAGCTACATAGACTCTGAAAAAAGAAACTCGTGCAGTACACAGTTATGTACCATACTTCTTTTCTGCTCATGGGATAGATAGCTTCTTAGCACGCCTGTCTTGCACTTCAGTAGGGGGTTGGCAGCTTTCACGTATGGTTGTTTGTGATCCGAGAATGTATAGGCTGCCGTTGAATGGTAGTCTAGGTTAAAAAGAAACCAACAACGCCATTGGTTAAAGTTCAATACCTACCAGCCAAGTCATGAAGCCGACGATCATGACGAGTTTACTACAATACGTCCTTGATGAGGTATAGTCATTACCGACATAATTCTGCCTAACTAACAGAGCGGTAACATGGCAAGTCTAAAGATTTAGCGTCTAACTGAATTCGAAAGCTGCTGTATCTTTCTTGACGTCTTTCATAATATCACCCCCGACATGTCCATATTACTTTTGAAATGCATTTGATCTATCCGAATATCATTATATGACCTAAACCCCAATTTTCACACATCACGTCGTATACATTATAAACCAAAACACCCAGTGAACACCTTCACACCTTTCAAGTCTTCCTCCAACCCTCATAGCTTAGCAAAAACCGTCGCCACAGCCCCACTCATATCAACAAGGGTACTCTTATTCTGCAACCAAGCCTCAATCCCCTTATGACCATTCTCGACACCCAGACCGCTCTTCTTCCATCCACCGACAGCCATCTCAGCAGGACTCTCGCCCCAGGTATTCACCCAAGTGATACCAGCCTGCAACTGGTCAATGACGCGGTGGGCCTGGTTAAGGTCCTTTGTAAACACGCCCGCAGCAAGACCCATCTCCGTAGCGTTGGCGCGACGCACAGCCTCGTCAACGGTATCATAGTACAAAATTGACATGACAGGGCCGAAAATTTCCTCCTTGACGATGCGCATGTTGTCAGTGCAGTCGGTGAAGATGGTCGGTTTGACCCAGAATCCTGCTTGAAGGTCTTGCGGGATATCGGGCTTGCCGGGGCCACCGGCTAGCAGTGTTGCGCGGTCATTCTCGATGCCGTGGCAGATATACTCGACGACCTTTTTATAGTGGACTTCTGAGCTGAGGGGGCCGAAGTTGGTCTGTTCGTCGAAGAGCGGGCCAGGTCGGACAAAAGAGATTTTCTCGAGAAGGCGTTTCTCGAAAGGGGCCTTTAGAGAGCGGGGGACGAACACGCGGGTTCCGTTTGTGCAGACCTGGCCGGTGCTGTAGAAGTTGGCCATCATGGCGCCGTCGACGGCGCTTTCGAGGTCGGCGTCCGGGCAGATAATCAGTGGGCTTTTACCGCCCAGCTCCATAGTAACATATTTCATGTTGCCGGCGGCGGCGCCGGCGACCTTCATACCGGTTGACACCTGGCCGGTGAAGGAGACCTTGGCGATGGTAGGGTGGCTGGTCAGGTAGGCGCCGACATCACCGGCTCCGTTGACCACGTTGAAGACACCGTCAGGCAGACCGGCCTCGGTGTAAATCTGGGCGAGGGTTTCGCCGTGTAGAGGCGTGAATTCGCTAGGCTTGTAGACCATGGTGTTACCGGCAGCCAAGCAAGCCGCGGATTTCCAGAGGGCACTAGAGACAGATAATGAGTATCAAAACCGGTTCTTGAAAGTGACTAAATATTCAGCTACGAATGCAACTCACATCTGAATAGGATAATTCCAAGCACCAATACCCGCGCAAACACCCAAGGGTGACTTCTTCGTATACACCCAGGCATCCTCACGCAGCTGTGTCGTCTCGCCATTCAACCCACCACCACCAATAAAGTTGGCATAATACTCGAGCACATCCGCACCCGTCACCACATCCACAGTACTCGTCTCCGTAAAGGCCTTGCCCGAATCCAAAGTCTCTATCCGAGCAATCTCATCATTGCGCTCCCGCAACAACGCAGCCGCCTTCTGCAAGATCCGAGCGCGAGCAATATACGTTGTCTTGGACCAGACCTGGAAGGCACGCTCTGCCGCCGCAATCGCAGCATCAATATCCGAGTTGGAAGCAATCTGGATATCGGCCAGCGGGGTTGCAGTAGCAGGGTTAATGGTTTGGAAGGTCTTGCCGGATGAAGCGGCGTGCACCTGGCCGTCGTAGTAAAGCTGACGGGTCGGGAAGGGGAGGGCCATGACGGAGGAGAGTCAAGGGTGTAAGATATGAAGTACGAGCTGTTATCTGACAAAAGTTCACAGATCGATATGAAAAGAGTTTTTGTGGCCAGTGGTTCGTTTCGATGAGAGTCCTTCTTTATCGGGGAAGGTGGTGGCCATTCGTCATTCTACTTTGTTCTGCAGGACTCACCGCCTTGGACCTTCGGAGTTGAGCCGGTCCAATTTTTAATTTTGTTACACAGTTCAACTGTTAAAGCGCGGCATTGTGGGGCGCAGCGCGGCGACTTGCACCAAATGGGATTAGCATTGCCGCCGTGCATTAGCGTGTCCAGCCTTTTGGTCGTGTCGATGAGCCGGTGGCGGTAAAGAGGGGCGTTGTAGGCGTTGGTTGGGAATTGGGATTCGCCGGTTCTCCGTGGTAGTCATTTCCGCAATTGTGAAGGGGACTAATGGACAAGATGAAGACCTAGCATAGATGGTCCTCTCTATTAAGGGCTTAGTCTCTTCGAAGGGTAACTGGATAAGAACACTTAGAAGAGTGTCGTGGCCCGGGCTGAGTTGAAGCGGGAAGCGGGGGATTGGTGACGTAGGGGGAGTTCGTGAGGCTTTTTGTGGGACGTTTCAAGGGTGACAAAGGGGGGGGCTGAGACGTTTCCAGATTCATTTGAAGGCTGGGAGATAGGATTTGACTATTCCGACAGAGTTCTGATTCTATACGGGTCATGCTATATCAGTCATGAGACAGGCTTATCAAGGCCAATCTTCCCCTCTTTGTTCGAATTAGGATATTGAATCCAGATCCCCCTCGATTGAGTCGATTCCCTCCTATCATATCTTCACCTATCTTGATTGTACACGAGACATCCATGCAGCCTTGTAGAATGTCGATCCTATCATCCTGGCAGTGGGCCGTGGTTTATCTAACAGAGGCTCCACATTAATCTTCGATCGCCACCACTCACAGTCTCCAATTCGGCCGGGGCAGAAAAAATTTGTGTAAAAGAAAACGAGAAGACCACCGAATCAAGGTACTACGTAGAGAAATCATCTCAAGATTGGAGTCATTGGATCAATCTGCATAATCCAATCTGACCGTCAGACCATACTGTTCTCTCCCATACTCCGCTGACTGCCTCCCATCCGGAACCGTTTAAAACCAAGTGGCGGTCTCCCCCAATTTCTCCTCTATTTTCCCCTTCTAATTCCTATCCTTCCCCTCTCCTCCCCCTCATTCCCTTTCTCCAACAATTACCAACATGGCGACTACCAACGACCTCCCTGCCCTTGAGGTAAACAGCTATGACTATATTGTCGTCGGTGGTGGTACCGCCGGCTGTGTGATTGCGGCGCGCCTGGCACAGTACCTCCCCAACAAGCGTGTGCTGGTCATTGAGGGTGGTCCCAGCGACTTCACGGATGACCGGGTCCTCAATCTGAAGGAGTGGTTGAGCCTGCTCGGCGGCGAACTGGATTATGACTACCCTACCATTGAACAGCCCAACGGTAAGTCCCAGCAGAGAGAACGAGACGAAAACCTTTGTGCTGACCATCCAATCTATAGGCAACAGCTACATCCGCCACTCCCGCGCCAAGGTCCTGGGTGGCTGCTCCAGTCACAACACTTTGATCTCATTCCGCCCCTTCGAGTATGACTGCCAGAACTGGGTTGCCAAGGGCTGCAAGGGCTGGGACTTTGAGACCTTTACCCGCATGATCGATAGTCTGCGCAACACTTTCCAGCCCGTGCACGCTCGTCACCGCAACCAGCTGTGCAAGGACTGGGTCCAGGCTTGCTCTGACGCCATGAACATCCCCATCATTGAAAACTTCAACGCAGACATCCGCAAGAACGGTGAGCTGACCGAGGGTGTTGGCTTCTTCAATGTCTCCTATAACCCGGATGATGGTCGTCGCAGCAGTGCCTCTGTCGCCTATATTCACCCCATTCTGCGGGGTGATGAGAAGCGCCCCAACTTGACCATCCTCACCAACGCTTGGGTTTCCAAGGTCAATGTCGAGGGTGACTCCGTCACTGGTGTCAACGTGACCCTGCAGTCTGGTGTTCAGCACACTCTCCGCGCCAAGAAGGAGACCGTCCTGTGCGCCGGTGCCGTTGACACCCCTCGTTTGATGATGCTGTCCGGTCTGGGACCCAAGGAGCAGCTCTCTGCGCTGGGCATCCCCGTTGTCAAGGACATCCCCGGTGTCGGTGAGAACTTGCTCGACCACCCGGAGAGTATCATCATGTGGGAGCTCAACTACCCCGTTCCCCCCAACCAGACCACCATGGACTCGGACGCCGGTATCTTCCTGCGTCGCGAGGAGCCCAACGCAGCTGGATTCGACGGCCGGGCCGCCGACATCATGATGCACTGCTACCAAATCCCCTTCACCCTCAACACCGCTCGCCTGGGCTACGACGAGCCCATCAACGCCTTTTGCATGACCCCCAACATTCCCCGCCCCCGCTCCCGCGGCCGTCTCTACCTCACCTCCTCCGATCCCTCCGTGAAGCCCGCGCTGGATTTCCGCTACTTCACTGATCCCGAGGGATACGATGCCGCCACCATCGTTTACGGTCTCAAGGCGGCTCGCAAGATTGCCCAGCAGTCTCCCTTCAAGGAGTGGATCAAGCGAGAGGTTGCCCCCGGCCCGGCGTGCCAGACCGACGAGGAGCTGTCCGAATACGGCCGCCGTGTGGCGCACACTGTGTACCACCCGGCCGGTACCACCAAGATGGGTGATGTGCTTCGCGACCCCATGGCCGTCGTGGACCCGACCCTCAAGATCCGCGGTCTGAAGGGTGTCCGCATTGCCGATGCTGGTGTCTTCCCCGAGATGCCCACCATCAACCCCATGCTCACCGTTCTGGCTATCGGTGAGCGTGCCGCAGAGCTGATCGCTGAGGAGGCTGGCTGGACCCGCTCGCAGCCCCGTCTGTAAGTCTCTCTCTTACCTCTGGTAGAGTGAGTATACCGTAAGGTAGAGGGTCTTCCTTCTCATGTCGGGGATTGGCGTCAGTCTGGATTGACCCAGACCAATCTCCGCGTGAAAAGTTTCGTTTTCTGTTTTGTTTGTGTTTTGTGTTTTTTTGCATATCAGCGAGTAAGGACCGTGGGGGGAAGGAAGAGAGAAATTGGTTCTCTCGACTCCCGTTCCCCTGGTCTATGGGACTCCGCCAGACGGACCCGGTGTTTTGGATATTTTGGAACATATTCACGTATATATACCACTTACCTGTACAGTATCTTGGACAGCAGGGGAGTCACTGCCAATTTGGAATGGGATGGTACCTCCAAGTTGTCCTAGGTATATAACGGGGATGACATGATTTGGGAGTTTGAAAGTATAAAGAAACAAAAACATCTAACACATATTCCTTGGTCTTAACGTAAATGAATATTTCTGCAAATTGATTTGAAATTTGATTTGATTTTGACTTTCTGTGAGATATGCGATATGCTTATTGCTAGTACTTGTGTTTGCGCATGTGCATGTAATATGATTCTAAGCCTCATGGAATGCAGATCCCAGAACGCCGAAGCCTAAATCGCAAGATATCCGGGGGGAAAAAGCATGTCCAGTAAAAGCTAGACGAGAAAACCGAAGACAATCCCAGAAAAGAGAAAAACATCGAAAGAATCGGTCGTCCCCTCTCAAACCGCCACCGCAGTCACCTTATCAGCATCATGAATCTTGACACCAAACTTCCAAACCTGATCCACCGTCAACGTAGGCCCCGAGTACGGATCATCCGACTCCCCCAAAACCACCAAATCCGCATCAGCCCCGGCATCCAAACACCCCTTCACCTTTTCCAACCCCAAAAGTCTCGCCGGCACCGCCGTCGCCGCATTAATCGCATCAGCGGTACTAGCACCCGACCACCTTCGGAAATTATTCACACACTCAATCAGCGTCGCCGACGAACCCGCAATCTTATCAGATCCCTCCAACGTCAACCGCGCACCAGTCTTAACAATCCGCTCCCCATTCGTCCACTCATAAACCCCATCCGGCAAACCGCACAACCTCATCGCATCAGTAACAAGCACCAACCCCTCCGGATGCGCATTATACGCAATTTTAATCGAAGTCGGATGCAAATGGATCCCGTCCGCGATAACGCCATAGAACGGGCGTCTACGCTCAGACTGGCCCAACAACCCGAATACACCGGGGTTACGGTGGTAAAAGGGACGCATGGCGTTGAACAAATGGGTGATCATCCGGGCACCGGCGTGTGTGGCTGAGATTGCCTGTTCGTAGGTTGCGTCCGAGTGGCCGATGGAGTAGATGATTCCTGTATCGGTGATGTGGGGAATTTGCGCCATCATGTTGCCTACTTCTGGGGCGGCGGTGATCATTTTTATGGGGGAGGTGTGCTGCGGTGGAGGGGCGAGGTTGGATGCGCCGTAGCAGTGGAGGAGGTCGTCGTAGGTTTGGGCTGAGCGGAGGACTTCTGGTTTGTGGATGCCGTTGCGGCCGGGACTGATGAAGGGGCCTTCGACGTGGGCGCCTAGGGATTCGGCGCCGTCTAGGGGGTGTGGGTTGTTGCGGCGGGGCCAAGGGAAGGGAGGACCTGGATGGGATGTGCATTAGTTTATGCTTGGCATGATGCTTATATAGATGGCAGGGATTGTGATGGGATTGGGGGTTGGGGTGTTGGTTTTACCTTCCAGTAAACCTCAGGCGTGGAGCTCACGACAGTAGGTAGGTAGGATGTCACACCTGTACGGGCCAGGCCCTGATTCACAAGACGTAGACCCTGGTCGTACTCATCTTTAGTCGCGCAGGGCACGGAAAAGTCGAAACCCTGTGCGCCGTTGAGCTGGGTGTCGATCAGACCCGGGGCCAGGATACGGCCACCGAGATCAATGATCTCATCGGGGGACAAATGCAGCTCATAGAAGGCCTCTTGGTCCTTGAGGATCTTGCCGGTCAGAGAGTCGATCCATAGATCTTGTTCGACCAGACTGGACCCGCGGACGAGCCGGCAGTTGGTGAATTTGGTGATGCGCGGGGTATTGGGGGCGCTAGTTTTGCCCGGCATGATGATGGTTACTAGTTGGTGATAGTTGATGGGGATGGGAGGGGTGGAGTGAAGGAGAGATGAAGTGCCGAGATGGCGATGTAGACCAACACCGAGGCCAAGGAGTGAGAGGATGAGAAACTCGAGAGTAAACAAGAAAATTCTCAAGTCTTTCTCTGGTTTGTTTGTCTCAGGTTTTCAGGCCAGGCACCAGGGGAGGATATGATTCATGAAGTATTGGCAGATAAAGGACCCGGACTGCACAATGATGTAACCAGAACAGAGGTGACATCGGCATGCCGATGTGGTAGAAACGGTAGAGAACCAGGTGAATTACCAGTGCAGCGGCAGTGGCGCGGGAGTAGTATGGGGGTAGTGTGGTAGTGGATAGTCATACTCATTAGTGTATAGTGTATACTATCGTAGTACTGTAGTACAGTAGTACTATTACACCTAGTAGTACTATAGTATAGTATAGCACTGAGTTATTGTAGTATAGGTAATCTATTGTAATATAACCGGTATCTGTACTGTATCTTACCAGACGGGGCCCCGCATGCGGAGAGTTGCAACCGGGCAGAAATCGAGTTGAACATTGAATGCAACTCTGATTCCGGTCGCATCGGCGAGGCGCTTCTTCCTTCTTTCTTTGTCATTTCCAATCTTTCCAGTCTTTCCAAGTCTTCCATTTTCCTGGTTCTCCCTTCTGCCCAGTCTTTGCCCAGATTCTCCGGTCCGAGTTTCTCCATTTTAATCTACCAGTGAAATGTCCCCAGTTACAGTCACTCGGCCCGTGGTCTCCAATGAGTTCTCCGATTTCTCCAGAGTCTCCATCTTTTCCCTCCCACTCCCCGCAATGTGAGTAGAAAAAAAAGGCAAGAAAAGCAGATATCCACATCATGTTTCGCCAGTGATAACCGGGGTCAAAATCTTGTTAATAATTCACTCAATTGCCCCCGTAATGGCTCCATTGTACGACCCCATTGTATGATCCGGGTGATTCCAGCGTCTCATCCTGCAAGAGGGCAACTTATCTATGAGACATGATAAGAGACTACTGTACGACTAGCTCGGCTATACATTTTTAGTGTGTCTCCATACTTTTTTTTAGCGTCTTCAAAAAAAAGAGCCCCCAAATAGCCGCGCGACCGAGAATCTTCATAAATTTATTCCGGCTCGCTCTGTTTTTGATTTTTCTTCTCCTGCATTCCTGATACTTTGGACTTTCCTTGGATCGAGCAGTGCTCTCTCACGTGGGAAACAGAAGAATACAAAAGTGAAAAAGGACAGGAACATCCCATCATCAACATTCCTACCCCTTCCCCCAATTGTCATTGTTGATCCTCCACGATTCCCGATCTGTCTCTTGTGCTAGTTTTTTTTCTCCCCTGTCAATCTCTTCCTCTTCTTCTCGTCCTCCTCCCCTTCTCCCTAACCAAATCATGGCGACAACTCCTCCCGACTCGGAGCTGTCGCAGGCACAGACTCCAGTCATGGACTCGTCGACGCCACGGGAGAAGCCCGTCCCTTTTGACGTCGAGGATCCCGAGCCGGGACAAGACCATGCCGTGGTCGGCAAGCCGTGGATGTACAAGCCGATTTTCAAAATCGGAAACTACGAAGCGCCCTGGTTCGCATCACCGGATATGCAGCTCTACCTCGTTTCCTTTGTGTGTTTCCTCTGTCCCGGCATGTACAACGCCGTGACGGGCCTCGGTGGTGGTGGCCAAGTGAACCCGACCGATGTCAACAACGCCAACACGGCCCTGTACAGCACCTTTGCCGTGGTGGGATTCTTCGCGGGCTCAATTGCCAATCGCATCGGTCTAAGGATTACATTGTCGCTTGGTGGATTCGGTTATTTCTTGTATACGGCTGCTCTGCTCTCGTATAACATCAATCAGAATGCGGGCTTCTTGATCTTTGCCGGTGCCTTGTTGGGTGTCTGTGCGGGTCTCTTGTGGTGTGCGCAGGGTGCGGTCATGATGAGTTATCCCCATGAGCATGAGAAGGGCAAGTATATCGCAATTTTCTGGGTTATTTTCAACCTGGGTGGTGTCATTGGCAGTTTGGTGAGTCCTTAAATATAGGAGTTAACAAACTAGGGAGGACTCGATCCACTAATATTCGGCGGTTACAGGTCCCTCTCGGTCAAAACATGCACAGCACAGCAGGCAACGTGAACAACGGCACTTACATCGCTTTCCTGGTATTGATGGCCGTTGGATTCGTCCTCTGCTGGGGTCTCGTCGATTCCAAGTATATCAAGCGCAACGACGGATCGCGCGTGATCGTGATCAAGAACCCAACCTGGAAATCCGAGTTCCTCGGTCTATGGGAAACCCTCCGAAGTGACTCGTATATCGTCTTCATGTTCCCCATGTTCCTAGCCAGCAACTGGTTCTACGGCTACCACTTCAACGCCGTCAACCTGGCCTATTTCACCGTGCGCACTCGGGCGTTGAACAGTCTCCTGTACTGGCTGATGCAGATGGTCGGCGCCTTTGTTTTCGGTCAACTTCTGGATATGAAGTGCTTCTCGCGTCCGACCCGTGCGAAGATCAACTTTGGTATTCTCATCGCTATTACGTTGGGTATCTGGGGTGGTGGCTATGCTTTCCAGAAGCAGTATACTCGGGAGACTGTCAAGGCCGATACGGATTTCACGGATAGCCACTACATTGGTCCTATGTTCTTGTACATGTTCTATGGTTTCTACGATGCTGCTTTCCAGACCTGCACCTACTGGTGAGTATCTATTCTTGCACGCCTAGCTCAGCCACGTCTAACGTCGATCCAGGTACATGGGCTCTCTCTCCAACAACGCGCGCAAACTGGCCAACTTTGCCGGTTTCTACAAGGGCATCCAATCTGCCGGTGCCGCAGGAATGTGGCGGTAAGTGCTCTCAACCCGTCTCAGCCTGTCAAAATATCATAAATCATTCTCTAATTCCCTTTTCTTCTAGCATGGACGCCCAAAAAACCCCATTCATGACCGAGTTCGCCTCCTGCTGGGGTCTCCTCCTGGGCAGTATGTGCATTGCCTCCCCCGTGATCTTCTCTAAGATCAAGGAAAGCACCGATGTCGAGGAGGATCTGCGCTTCTCGGATGAGACTACCGCCGAAGTCCTGGGTGACACGGAGGAGTCCCCCGAAAAACCGCATGCCGAGCAAGACAACGGCAGCAAGGCATAGAAGGCGGTTGATTGGCAAAACCCGATCGCATGTATCACCACATTGTTCTACTATTCTTCTTTTCTCTTCTTATTTTTATGCTCTGTTTCTCTGTTCGATTTTCAATGGTTCCCTTTTTCTTATCTTGCATTCCATGGACGCACTGCAATGGCTCCATGCATCTTTACGCGGCGTGATTTGATTCCCCCCCTCCTGTTTCCTCCCGGGTGGGGGTATTTCTGATTTGATACAATGAATTGCCGACAGGCATCCTCTACGCCCTTTTGTTCAACTTATTCTATCTGTGAGATTTGTGTTGGCGGGATAGAACTTTTGTGGTATACGGTTACGGTACTATCCGAATCTCTACCTGGGCATCGGTAATTTATTTAGACTTTTCCCTTCTTTCCCTTTGGGGGAAGTACAAGTATAATCCATGAGTATGACTGCAACTACGAAGTTTGCAATGCTGTAATTTACATGACCAGGGTTACTACCTACGATGTAGTTCTAGGCAACTATGTACTCCATATCACATAAAATTGCGGGAGTGCAGGGGCAGTTTAGAAATCTGGGTCTGAAAATAAGAGAAACGGACTGACTAGGCGTGCTTTGATTATTTACTTGAAATGTCTTTTCAGATGTCTTTTCAGACATTTTTTCGATTATCTTTCGAATCATCTTCCTTAATGGTATAGAGACCATTTTAGTGGTCAATCTTTCAATCGCAATTGCGAAGATGGTTTTAAAACTTTGTCGGGCTTTCAGACTTATTGAACCCTTCTGTAGGTCCAACTTCATGAGGGCCTAATGTCTCTGCTGTAGGCTTTAGGGATTATTTTCGGAGGCTGGGGGGCTGTTGATGGTTCCACAGTAAGGAGGGGCTAAGAATACTGTACTGATTAACATTACAGAGGCAGCACAGCAAGTATCTATAGGCTGAGGATAACCTCACGACAAAGTGTGTTCTCGCACGGTATAACACTGTAAGTCCCCCGTAGATATATGTAGTGGAGAGTGGGAACATTTGGATCACAGATATATAGAAAGAAACGCTTGTATCATACAACCATTTTTCTTTAACTTTCTCTTTTATGAAAGATCTTTCTAATTGTCGTTCAAACTGTCTTTTTAATAGCTAGGGCTTCTATATGGTCTATCGTTTAAACTCATGACCGATAAGACGATTTTGAAAACATGTCAGGGTTTCTAACCCACACAATCCTATCCTACTATATGTACTCTGCGCATGTTGAGATACTTGAAGTACCTATTATCCATTATGTCTGAGCATGGTACGGAGTATAGTCTATCAAATCGTTGTACGATTACCCTTAGCCTGTCTTTATTGGTCTTTTGCAAGTCACACTATACTGTATCCGGAATTCCGCAGTTTTCTATCATGTAGGCAAAAGATCAGCACTCAGACATCAACGCCCGGGTGGTCTAGTGGGTAAGAAAAATCGAATCCAATGTACTCCACCGAACAGGTAACTAACAAATATTACAGTATGATTCGCGCTTAGGGTTCACCCAAAGCATTGACTGCGCGAGGTCCCCGGTTCGATCCCGGGCTCGGGCCTATACTTTTTTTCATTTTTTTATTTTTTATTTTAGGTCTTATAACCATGCATCATAACCTAGTAATAAAGATTCTAAATATGATAGACAGGCATGAACCAAAAGTACCGATGATTCATAAGGGACACTGCGTGCCACGTAAAAGAGATGATTAGTGGCTTGACTACACAAGAAAGAGTTCCATGCGTTAGTTCAAGGTTGGTAGGACTATTAGCTTAGTTATCTATAAAAAGCCTAAGTTTCTAAATCGGCACGCTTGTGATAGGTTCAGACTGATACTTTAGACTCAGTAATTGTACCTATAGCTAAAAAGTCATTTCAAATTACATAGTTAGAGTATCTAAACGCCCACGTCCTTATAGTAGTATCGCGTAGTATTTTGATGGTGATCCCATCAGGGAGTTCATTAGATGATGAGCTTAACCAAAAATAGGGGTATAATCGTAGCAGGGCAGAACTAGATTATTCAGCTTATCTATATCATTTTGTAAAGCTTAATAGAAAAGAGAGAAGAGGTCTGTCAGGAGACAAGACCCAAAATGGAAAAAATAAAATGAAAAAAAAGTATAGGCCCGAGCCCGGGATCGAACCGGGGACCTCGCGCAGTCAATGCTTTGGGTGAACCCTAAGCGCGAATCATACTGTAATACTTATTAGTGATTTGTTCGGTGACATTGGCAGAGTCGATTTTCCTTACCCACTAGACCACCCGGGCGTTGATGTCAGAGTGTTGAACTTTTGCCTATATAAGCCAATCCTACATGTATCTATCGGAATCCGATCAATATACGTGCATTCTTCTAATTCGGCCTGAGACTCGCCCTATTATGTGCCACTCCCCGAGTATCCAGAATGGCACTTACTCTACCTGTAGGTGTAGTTAAATCCGCGATAACCCACCCAGCTGCCAAGATGAATCCATCACTGTATTTCATGCCCCACTGAGTAGATCAAGATATATATTACACATGATCCAAGGAGCATGTTATCCACTTCTACATAAGATTGTACGGCTTTTCTTCAATCGGGCAAGTAGCGCATGTATTACCATCCTGCTACCAATCATCATTATCAACAATAGTAAGATAGGAACACCTCCCTCCTCAGTATAGACAGGAAAATTGGTTGCATCAAGCAGAGTGGGACGTTGAGGATAAACCCACGCCACACGAGATATGTATTATTGTCAAGCAATTTGAGGTTCTAGGTCTATTGATGATAGCGCCGGACGTAGAAGGGTTATGTACGGTCACGAGTCAACACTCTACATGGTACAGGGTAATTCTCGAGGATATGGCTTGTCCACTTCGAAGATCCGCCGTCTTCAATTAGTATACTGTGTATATATTTACATCACCATATCACCATATCACCATTAGAAGCTCTCTCCGCCAACGGAAGATCCCCCGGCAGAAGTCGGAGTAGGCAAAGCCACCGACGGCGCAGTGTGTGTCGCCGTCGCGGGACCATCAGATCCAAAGTCCGGGGTCAACTTCTTCTCACCCGTCGGCAATTCCCATCCATTCAGCGTACGATTGAAAAGCTGCAACGAGGCAACGGGCTGATAATACGGTACCTCATGACCAGCCTCGTATACGCGAGTAAACGAGAAGTTGCCATACTCGCGGGTCTCACCATACTCGACGCCATCGACGGTGAATGGAGCGTATCCCGCGGCGCGGAACTCCTTGCTATGGGGATAGTTGGTCGCGAGGGAGACTGCTTGACCACCGAACCAGTTACAGATGTAATCAGCGTCACCGTAGATGAGAGCGACGCGAACTGGTCGGGTGAGAAGATCTTCTAGGTCTTCGATGAAGTTTGGCCAGACGAAGTCGCCGGTTTGTTGGAAGGCGTAGTAGACATCGGCGTTGGACTGGGTATAGTTGAGGTCGACGCCGAGCGCGTTTTTGACTTCGTCCTTGGCGAGATAGTTGATGTAGTAGCTAGGAGGGGTGGGGTCCTGGGATGGGTGGCGGATGTCATAAGTGCCGCGGCCGCTGAAGACGTAGTACGGGCTCTCTATAAAGGGCGTTAAGATATGTGCTATTTGAAGGGTATGAGCATTGGAGAATCAACATACCAACGTTGTCACGGCACATGTTAGCGGCCTCCGTGCAAATTGCCAGGTCGGACAGGGAGGTGCGGTTGGTGGTCTTGCAGCTGAGAATCTGGTCCTGGCAGCCATTGGGCATGGAGTTGGCAAACTTCATGTAGTTGTAAACAGTTTCGTTGACCTGAGGCCCTGTCAGCGGGGAATTTGACTCGACAAATTTGCACAGTATCTTACCGCCTCGATGCCATATGAGTTGTGGCGAGCAAACTCGGGATAATATGGAGCCTGGATGGACTCATCGATGATTCCGTTTATGATTCCCAAGGTGTTGAAGTCGAGCTGAATACCCTTGGTGGTACCATTGGCAATCTTGTCGTTCTCCTTCATGAAGTGGTCGAAGAACTAGACTTGTTAGATATAAGTCAAGCAAAGGCGATACTTAGCTACTTACAGCGGGGCCGTAGTGACTAGAATATTGTTAGCATCACCAGTTTTCATACAAAATCTGGAAATTCAGATGAAGCTTACCCTCCATAACTCTCAGTCCACAGGTTAAAGCTCTTTGATTTGATCTTTGGGTCCAGCTTGTGCAGACCGCCCAGGAATCCTTGCAGAACTTCCCAGGTAGCCTCAGCAGCAAGATTGGTTGTGTCTTTCGTCTTGGTCAGTCTTATTTCCACAATCACCTCTCCAAACAGGCTACATACCAATCATAGTGGCATTGATGACAGGGTAGCGGCCTTGAACACCCGCAAAGGAAGCATCCTCAAACACGCCAGTGAAGGGGTTGAGAGAGCCAGCTTCTTTCTCAGAATAGGAGAAGCCTATAGAGTTTTAGAGTATATTTTTTGTCTGTGGAATCGGTTGCCTTCCATACCAGTGCCTAGAGGCTGAGAGATGAAAAGCATGTTCGAAACCTCGTTCCAAGAGTGAGGGTTGATCACGGTCTCGTTCTTCTCGTTGACGCTGCAGGGACCCAGCTCTATGTTACCATCAAAATTAGCAATTGACATCCCAAAAAAAATATTTATGACCTACCCTCGAACAGTCCAATCAATGAATCGCTACCAGGGCCACCATTCAACCACAAGGTAATTGGTGCATTCTCTGGGTCGTGGCGTGCCTCAAAGAACCAGAAGAAAGTATGCTTATCTGGAGCCAAGTCCACATAACCGGCATATGACTTAACGCCCGGCGTCGTTTCACAGACGCCGTGTTTGCCGGGTTCCTTGTACCGAATGGTGACATTATTGGCGGTCTTAATGGTCTTGACCCCAGTGGGCTCCTTAGGAAGCTGGCGACGAGCGAATTCAGTACCAAGAGGCAACGATGCTGCTGCTGCGAGCGGCAGCACCAGTGGAAGGAGGCTGTGGACGCGCATAGTTGGCGCAACGATCAGTTAAGGAGCAGAAGTTCAACCTCAACTTGGATGGTAAAAAAAAGAGCTTCAGACAAGGGTCTTTACGGGGACTTTAAATGAATAAGTCTTCCATAAGAGGGGGGATCAACAAATCAGGCTGTAAATTCCGCTCAATCAACCAACAGGGTCTACGCATCCAAAGCCGGAGATAGCCGTCCCCTGACAATCATCATTAACCAGCTTCCTCTCAAGGTAAAGAGAGCGGATATAGCCAAGAAGTCGTCATCGAGCAGGAAAGCCAGTCAGAAAGACTGCCGACGTGCATCGTGGAGACAACTCCAGCCATCTCCGCAGGAGCTCCGGGGAAGGTAGCATCGCTGCAATATTATACGAGGAGGAGCCTCCTCCATACAAGCCAAATGGAAGAGGCTTGGTAAAGCCTCCACCAAGGCTTGCAGAGAATCAGGGGTTTTGATTTGACCCGATAACGAGCTTTGGCGTTGTGTGAGGGGAAGGATCGACACCATTAGACCGAGGGTGCAGCCCATAGGTCGCGATTGGGCCAGAGTGGAGTAGGGACCCGGGAGTTCAATGACCATGCTTTCACAAAATAGGCAGCCAGAATCTCCTTGGTCTTTGGGGTCAAGTTTTTTGTGAGTAGTCAGAAACCAGGGCAAAAAATTGGGGTACATGCAATTAAAATGAATAATGAATGCTGGTTTGGTTGAAAAGGCGTCTCAGTGATCAAAGAGCGGGGTCGATCCTAGTCGGAGTAGGCTAGCACAATCACAGTAATTATGTAGCATGGAAGCTGCGTAGGCCGGAGCATCTTCGGAGATAGCTACTTTGGATCTCGCGTGCCTGCTGTGGATGCAACGTGGGAATCAAAGTTCTTCGAGATGAATCGAATCTCCGGTCGGCTATATTAAGTTATGAGGAATAATCAGGGTCAATGTACCATTTCAGGCAATCGCGATCGGAGCTCCACTTGGCGTGACCGTTCCGTCAGTCCCTACGCCACCAACTCTCTACAATTCAACCTTCAGGTGGTCCTTTGTAAATTCATCGGTCAAGCAAATCATTTGTGTTGGACTGATGCAGTAGCATCAAGCCACACGTGAATAATATGGACTGGGAGGTCTCCCGATATTACTTATACTAATACAGTCGGGCTTCCAAAGACTAAAACCCCAAGAAAACCTCAAAATCATCTCGTTAATCATGCAGGAGAGACGATAAAAAGTACAACGAGAAGGAACTCTCAAGACACAGGGGCTTGGAGTGTACCTTACCGGACCTTTTCTCTGACCTCTGGATTTGGACCTTTGAATTGCTAATAGATCAATGCATGGTGGACAAAATCTATATCCATTATTTTGCTACGGGATACTAATGTTCTGAGAAAAGAGACTGGATCTGAAATTGTTAGGTATCTTCTATGGGGGGATACTTTTGGTGGGGACAGAAGAGGCTAAGTGAATTCAACCATTAATGATGCCTCCCCCTGGCATAACCTAATCTAGTCTCTTCACGCCTAATAAGATCGCCTCTCTATAGTATCTATCCAGATTGCGATCCGAAAATCTTTTCCAATCCTGAGCTTCCCTTCGTTGGATATGCTCACCTCGACGAGGCTGTACGCTCAAACCGAGTATCATCGAGAGCATCATCTGGGGTGATCACAAATCCAAAAAAAAACACTCTTTTGATATTTCTCGCGAACTGCCCGTCTAGCATCGTCACAATCGAATAAAATAGAATAGAATGGAACGGAAACGTCCAATAGTCAGGATCCACATGTGGTCACCCACCATACTCCTCGCAATTACTGAATACTGTTATACGCGAGCATATACCTTCGACCCCGGTGAGCGTCCATATGTCTTCACAAAACAGACCATTTCTTTTCTTGAAAACACTAGCAACAATCCTCCGGTTAAACAGACAATCAGGCCCAGGATTGACACGACGATCACTCCGCTTCCTGCTCAGTGGTCGTACCTTTGTCATCGCGCGACTGAAGGGGGAAAGGACGAAATCGATGGATATTTCCTGGAGAACTGGAAATTTACAAGCTTCAAGGCTTCACACCTTCTTGGATGCCAAGTTTTCAGAGGTTGCTTGTCTTTAGGAAGAAAAGAAAAGATCTATCTGAGGTCTGGAGGGTCTACATACAGAGAGGTCAGGTGACCCAAAGGTCCTAGCAAGTGAACAGGGTTGTCTACCATGTGTTATAAAGTCAGCCCGACCGACAGCCGGGGCTATGTTCCTGTCTCTCTGCTTGCCTTCCTCTAGCTTATCCCGATTATTTTTTTGGCGATTCGTTTCGGCTGCTATCCTGTTCCTGAAATGGACTAAACCCACCTTTTAGCTCCCTTCTTTCGGCATACTATCAGAGTTTAATTGTCAGTCTTTACCTCCTGCGAGGCGCTATCCAATGCATACTAGTGATACCTTTGTAGTATGAAGCTAGGGTTCAGGAATTTTGACAACATAATCCTTAATTTAATCCAGTCTTTGTTGAATAATGACAATAGTCACATGATAGATTCAAGTCTAGTTAGGTAGTTAAGTAAGGGTTCTATGAATTTAATAATACACACCCTAGCATCTATATGCACGACTCGTTTCCGACAAGAGGTGTTAAGCAAAATCCGATAAAGTCCGAACTAAAGCCGGAACTTTGAACAGCTCTTAACTTGTAAGTAGTGCGCTGTGTGCTTACGTATCGCCCCCGCTGATAGGTAGTGGCAGCTCTTGACCTATATTCCAAGTCGTGCTAGTACAAGGCACTCCATTACAACACTCTTCCCACCCCCTATATAAAGCACCGCCAGGCATACATCTTCTCCCTAGCACCTACTTGCAAAGTCAATCTACCAGTTATCCTCCATCATTATAATCACCAGAATGGCAAATCCGCTCATTAGTAATCACCATGGCAAGCACAGCAAGTACACTCAGGCATTCTTGGAGCAGAATGGGCCTGGAGACGCTCGACCTACAGCTCTTGACATTCTCAAGGATAACGACCGAATCGGTACCATGAAGGATAAGGTGAGCATTGCAGCTACGGAAAACTAGAACTGGAATTGACTATAATAATGTCTTTCTTCTCACCGGGTCATCTGGAGGAATTGGCGTTGAAACTGGTTGTGCGCTCGCCGCGACTGGTGGCAAAGTGTATCTGGGCGTTTGTGACTTGGAGAAGGGAAAGCAAGCTCTAAAAGAGATCCTCGAACCCGGTCGTGTGGAGCTGATTGAGCTAGACGTTGTTTCGTTAGAAAGCGTCCGCACTGCGGTAAAGACCTTTCTGTCCAAGTCGACCCAGCTCAATGTCTTGGTCAACAATGCGGGGATTATGGCATGCCCAGAGGCGAAAAAATTGGATGGCTTCGAGTTGCAACTTGCAATCAACTATCTTGGCCACTTCCTTCTCTACAAGCTTCTCGAGCAGACGCTCTTGTCTAGTTCCACGCCTGAGTTCCATTCCCGCGTCGTTAACGTCTCTTCCCCTGGTCATCACATGAGCTCCGTTGTCCTCGACTACATTAACCTTGACGGTGAGTACGAGGTGTGGAAGGCATACGGCAATGCTAAGATAGCTTGCATTTGGACGACGAACGAGATTGAGCGCTGATACGGAACTAGTAGGGGTTTACACGGCCTCTCGTTAATGCCTGGCGGTATCGCGACAGGCCTACAGCGCCACGTCGACTCGGAAACGTTGAAGCAGTGGGGTTCGAGTGAGCCTGCGAAAAAATACGGCAAGAGCCCTGCTCAAGGCGCTACCACGACCATGACGGCTGCAGTCGGTAAGGAATGGGAAGGGAAGGGTGGCGTCTATCTGGAGGATTGTCAGGAAGCTGGTCCGATCCCCGAGGGTGGTACACTGGCGGTCGGTGATGCACCACACGCCTTCGATCCGGAGGGGGAGAAGAAGTTGTCGGCTTTATCTCTCAAGATGTTGAACTTGTCAGAGTAGAGGTAGGGCGCGGGAGGCGCATATATCGAGGTTGTGAGGTCGATGGAGGTGGAGAAGAGGACAGGAAGGTGCAGTATTGGCATGGTGTGATGTTGATCTCACCCGGAGCAAACACCGGACTTATTTTATTAGCACCCTAAATGATAAACTTTAGCCGCTGATTTAGTCAAAAGGGCGTCTTGAGGAATGACGAAGCAGATCAGTGTGGCTTATGTGCGGCGAAAAATCGGGTGGTGTTGCCCGGGTGAGTTGGAGTGAGGGCCGCTATAGCGTCGCGCAACCAGGCGTGAGTAGGGTGAGTGCGCAATAGACAGGGTGAGAAGTTGGTGATGTTTGGTGGGGGCAGGCACACTTGGTCATCTTAAATAAACTTAAAGATATACATTTGTGTTTAGCTTGAATGATACGCCTATAGACTTGGAGGACAATCTTGTGGGGCCGCAAACAAAAGCAAGGTAATCAGGAAGCAATGTTACAATTATTTTCTCCCCCATAGTATCCCAAATAAGCACTAAAAATATCCGCAAGGCCAGAAAGATTAATCCAGACGGATATATATACCATTTGCCCGTACAGCCCAGAGGCCCCGTGTGAAAGTTGGCGGATATGGCTGACATCAAACTTGAGGGTTTGCGCCATTCATTGCTGGAGCAGGCCCGTCTCTGGGGGCCGTAGTAGTTCCATTGTTGGCACCTGGGCCCGATGAAATCGGTTTCTCAGGATGGTCAACAGTAGGAACCGTAGAGCGCCGGCCATCGAGATAAATATTGAGGATTTCCAAACACAGGCCACAGAGTGTCCAGAAGCTTTGGAAGAAAATGAGCATGTGTGCTCACAAATTAAGAAAAGAAAGACGAGGGGGGCTTTTGGTGACAACTCACAAAGACAGGAAGCTAAACGCTTGGATGGCATTCCTCCGCCTGCAACTGTTACTTAGGTCCCAAATGTAGTATGCACACCCGGCGCCATCAAGAAGGTCATCAGTTTGGGCAACAAAAATGAATGCCGATAGCCATCTAGAAAGGGTTTAAATTCATCAGCTTAATGTAGTCCAACGGGGTAGAAACTTATCGTTAACGGTCGTAGGGGTATGAGGGAGAAGGGTCTGATATACAGTGCATAGAAGACTATATCCAATGGGATCATATAGCCACGATTGCGATGCATGCACGAGGTGAACAGGGAGGGAATATAGAATGCCGTAGTGAGAACCGCCTATACGAGGAGTGTCAGTGCTATCTTAGTAGCAAGAGAGTGTTAAGAAAGATTCATTTACTCACAATGACTAGGGTGAAGATGGCCCGATAACCTTTCAGGTGATCGACCACCCAGGCGCTAAGGCCCAAAGTGACTACTGCGCATATCCATAGGAGCAGTCGAACCGAAAACAGAAAAGGTCGAATAGTGTCGCCGTGCTTTGTCATATTTGATAATGCTGGACTCTGTAGTCTGAGATGACGAAGTTGTTGCAGGAAGAAGAGTTGTTTATAGATTCCTCACTGTCGGAGGAGAAGTCCAAAATCAATGACGCTGTCTAAGACCAGGACAGTCCTAAGTATACTTGCTCCCAAGTTTCCAGCTGTCAGATAGCGGGCAGCTGATCGTCAGACTTCTGGTTCGCCCTGACTTGACCACGCCTAATGTGGTTTAGCCCACCGATGGATCGCTTCTACTCCGTAGTGATGGAGACATTGGAGGAGTGTCTTTGGCTTACTGAGTTCCAGAATACATCTGTTGGCTTTCATGCCTCAAGGAAATAACTTGGTTCCTCTTCAATCTACATTTTAAACCGAACGTACAATTGAGGGGCGCTCATCCAGGAACGTTAACATTGATCGCGGATTAATACGAAGTTCTTAAGATACACACATTATAATTAAAACACTGCCGTATCTATTTGAAGAACTCGACAGATATGATAATACTGTTACTTCTATCTTCTTTCACAGCAAAATTCGCATCAACCTCGGTGCAATCGTGTGATCGATCAGGTGGGAAGTTAAACATTCTGCTGGTGGGTTCTGCTACCGATACCCCGCAGTGATCAATTACGGTAAGGAATTAATCAATGAGCTTTCATGAGCTCGGACCATCATGATTCGGTGGCGTTTAGCCCATCAATCAGCCCTAGTGGCTAATTCAACCCTCGACTTCAATCTATGGCCCCGTGGACCGGCCAAGATTTTCATCTCTTTCTTCTGGTTACTTTGGTACGGGCTGGAAGTCGTGATGGTGACAACTTCAGCCACCCGGTTGTTCCGCCAGAAGCATTGGAGCAAGGTCATCATTGCATTTACCGCCCTCAAATTTGATAAGTATACTGCTATACTGCTGAGCCTGGCATAGTCACCCAATTCAGCTAAATCTGCTTGGCGAATGTTAGCAGCGTGCAGCTTGATTTTCAGTTCCATCTCCTATTGAGAGTAGAGGATCTACATTCATCATGTTGAGCTGGAAAATCCAATTATCTCTCCTTTTCGTTGTCTGCTTCGCTTCTGGCCTGACAGATTTCTGCAAGTCCTCGCTTGACACTCCTACTGGCACTCTGACTTTCAGAGCGTTACCAAATGCGCCCAATGGATATACACCAGAAGACGTACAATGCCCGTCGCCTAATCCAAGCGTGCGTATTGCAACAAACATTAGCGAGGACGAAATGAATTGGTTGCAAAAGCGCCAGGACAAACGGTTGAAGGCGATGGAGACCTTTCTTACGCGAATGAAAATCCCGAACTTTAATGCTACGCAATATTTTGCAAAGACTCAGGCCACATCTTTGCCTAACATTGGGATCTCGTTTTCAGGAGGCGGCTATCGAGCATTGCTCAACGGAGCTGGGGCATTTGCTGCTTTTGATGAACGGACAAGCAAGTCGACTGCGCCAGGCCAGCTAGGCGGATTGTTGCAATCAACTACATATATTTCTGGCCTTAGCGGTGGCTCCTGGCTGGTCGGATCAATTTATACGAACAATTTTACCACCGTGACTGCACTCCTGAATTCCAATGCTAGTGGTGTTTGGGAGTTTGATCAATCAATCCTGAGCGGACCTACGGGTGATGCGGGCTACTTTCGGCAACTCAGACAAACTGTAGATGGCAAAGAGGAGGCTGGATTTTCTATTTCAATTACTGACTACTGGTACGAGACTACTCATCTCACACTCAAGATCCTTCACATGATTGGCAATGTTCTCTCCCACATGTTGCCTGAGCGCCTAGCGATCTATGTCCCCACCAAGTTTGAGAGATGGAATTAATGACTCATTGGCTAGGGGTCGCGGACTGTCCTACCAGTTGGTGAATGCGAGCGAGGGTGGGCCTGCCTATACATGGTCATCTATCGCTTCAACAAGAGAATTTCTTGATGGAAAACTGCCAATGCCGATTATCACGGCGCTGGAACGAGCGCCCTCAGAGCAGAATCTGAGTAAGCATACCTGACAACTTTTCCCTACTGACATAT
This sequence comes from Penicillium subrubescens, assembly GCF_028828155.1. NCBI lineage: Eukaryota > Fungi > Ascomycota > Eurotiomycetes > Eurotiales > Aspergillaceae > Penicillium > Penicillium subrubescens. The sequence continues at coordinate 3,310,433 of NW_026643157.1, read as the reverse complement.
TCTGTTGTAAGATTTGTTGACTTAGCTATTATCAAACATCGCACAGCATTGAATTCATCAATTTACGAGTTTAACCCATGGGAATTGGGCACATGGGACCCAACCACCTATGGCTTTATGCCTCTCGGAGTTCTGGGGTCAAATTTCACAAATGGCAATCTATCAAAGGATGATTGCATATCCGGATTTGATAATGTCGGGTTCATTATGGGCACATCTTCCTCCTTGTTTAATCAAGCCCTGCTTCAAATCAACAACACCGATATTCAGCGCACGTTAAAGAGCCTCACTACGTCACTTCTCCAAAACCTTAATGATTCCTCCAACGACGTGTCAGTATATGAGCCCAATCCATTCTTTGGCTTTAATGAAGCGAGCAATCGGAATGCTCAAGCAAAGGCTCTTATCCTTGTTGACGGGGGCGAGGATCTGCAAAACATCCCCTTTTACCCGCTGCTACAAGCCAATCGCAAGGTCGACATTATTTTCGCCATTGACAGCTCGGCAGACACACCAACACGGTGGCCCAATGGGACAAGCATGGTGGCAACCTATCAGCGCAACAGCAACTCTTCGAAAATTGCGAATGGAACTGCGTTTCCTTCCATTCCAGATCAGAACACCTTTATCAACCTAGGCTTGAACGGTGGGCCCGTCTTTTTTGGCTGTGATCCATCTAACAGTACGGGCAAATCTCCAGCTCCTTTGATCGTCTATATTCCAAATAACCCATATACCTACATGTCGAACATCTCGACCTTGACGCTTGAACTTAACGATACTGAGCGGGACAAGCTGGTGCTGAATGGATACAACGTGGCTACCATGGGAAACTCGACAGCATGGGGCATTTGTATTGGATGCGCGATCGTTAGTCGCAGCTTACATCGGACTGACACGTCGGTGCCAAGTGCGTGTGTGAATTGTTTCAACCAATATTGCTGGAATGGCACGGTAAATGCGACCACTCCAAAGATTTATGAACCGCGTCAGAAGATACAATGAGCAAGCTTATTAGTCAAGATATGTCTAGTCATATAAATTTTTTAGTTCAGAACCCACGCTCTGGAGTGATTAGCGACACTGTACATGATATTCTTGCGCGCTTCGGCCAGAGGCTCTTTGAGGTCCCCTGGGCAACTCCACAACTCTGATTGAGTGGTAAGATACCTCTTTAGGGGCTAAACTAAAATGCGGGGCCTAGAATGGCCGAATTCCCAATTCGGTCAGAGATGGGCTGATTAGACCCCTCAGCACCTAGAGATGGAATTGGCGGGGGAGTCAAAGACGTCATCAGTGACCGCGAGAGAATCAGATGTTCTACCTAGTTATATTTGAATGACTTAACGGTCAGTTCCATGTAATGCGCTCTCTAAGAATCACATCCCCGAAATATTCATCATGCTGACCGGTTCGTGCCTTTGCACCGTGAACAAATACACAATCACAAATGAGGATGCTGATGTATTCAGGAAGGTGACTAATATATACTTCCGAACGACTGTGGGCGAGATCCCTTTCTTCATCTACTTATTTGGCTTTCTAATAGATAGTATGCCACTGTGCTCGCTGCCGCAAGATCAGTGGTGAATATACTACCACTAACCTGATCGTGCCGGAGGCGAGTTTCAAGTTGACGAGCGTCTCGAAGTGGCCCTTTCATATTCCGGGTTTATCAAAGAGTACCAGCATCTTCAACGCCGTTCTGTCAGATGACAAGCATGGGCATATCTGTTTTTGCAGCCACTGTGGGTCTGTGCTCTATCGCGAATCTGACATGCATGGAATGCGCGGCCTGATTTTTGTGCCCGTAGGCACTCTTGATGACATTGACTTGGTTAGTGACTTGAGAAAGGAAGAATGGTACTGAGCGGGTGAATCTCAAATTTTCGGTTTTAGTATAGGGACCTGTGATTTACTAATACTAATTGTTTTTGACCGTTCCAACTCCTGCTAGGCTTGTGCAAATCAAAGTAGACAGATGCATTGAGATTAAAGGCAAGTCGCTTCGCACGGCATCTGACGACTTGATTTATGACTTAGCCTTCTCTGGTTTAGTATGAAATGCAAAGTACAAATGCCAAACTTAGGGCAGGATCGGCTACAAATGTTTAAAGACACAGAGTCTAATTCCGTAAGAGGTGCTAGTTTCGGTTCGTGCCGCTTGATAGGCCTAAGCACTAAGTAAAGCAAATAAGATAGTCTCCCCAGTGCAATACCCTGTATAGGCAATAATAGTTTCGCATCGTTCGTTTTCAGGAGCGGCTGCTTCAGAGACGTCCGAGTTGTCTCTACATCATACAGGGCTAAAGCCTGAGGATCGAAGCTAGGGAGGCGATTGTTTGAATGTAGGTTTTATAATATGGGAAGGTTCGCTGAAGACTATCGGGGAGGAAAAGGGACGAAGGATTGAGTGGTTAACCTAATTCGGAAAATTATGAGCAAACTGCCCAAGATTATCTAAGACATTTTAGACTAGAGCAAGGGGACTCAGCTGCCCTCAATAGTCAACAGAGATGTGTGATCCTGCATGGAGGGCCGGCCCGTCTGAATATTCACATTCACATGTTACCCCCGCTCTCATGTTACATACTGTAGTCCATCCTTTGCTTCTGCTGAAGTTCGGCTCGCATCTTGTTACCAGATTGGACGAAATATGCCAAGGCCTAAGTGCGATTGCATATTAAATAGTTGAGATCAGAGAGTTCTTAAGGGATCCTCAAGAAACAGAAACAGTCTTGGCACATTTCAACAGGTACCTTTGCCTCTACACACTTGCGTTTCCTCATTTCGTTCATTTCCCGTCCCAGATCCAAGTTGATTGGTTCTCCGTTGTTCGGAAAATAACCTAGTGGGTCCGTAACACCCGGACCCAAAGTATCCCCCGGAAAAATAGGGGCCGGGGGAATATCGCACCCCGAAAAAAAGGTTTAGCTACACTGTTGAAAATACAAAACAAGAGTAATTAAGATTCTTGTCTGAAGAAATCGCCCCATTGGGATTTCTTGTTGGCAGGTTGTTAGCCCAGCGCGCGGATTGGTTGCTTAGCCCTCTGTATGCCTTTCCCTTGCTTTTCCCCTTTCTGTTCTCTAGATATTTTCCCTAGACAGTCGAACTACATTGACTCGTTCTTCGTTCTTCATCTCCTTTGTTTTCCTGCACCCTTTCGTAGTGGTGTGAGACGCGCCACCGAAGAGGAAAATATCAATTCCTCGGATTTAACATATAGAGAGCACTCGCTACAATCGACTGATTTCTGCTACAAGCCTAGGGCAAGGGGTCCGGGAGGCGCCTTAGCCCCCTGGTTACATGCCGCGTGCCGTAATCTCACTTATGGGCTGTCTCACTATACCCTTTGGGTAAATAGTGGCATGTTTACGGTCTAAAATCTGACTATGTATATGGAGCTCACATCTTTACCCAAATTTGACAACAGTTCCATACGATGGACCAGTTTGATAGCGTCATGGTATGGAAGCGAGACGTTGATCTACAGTGGCCAGTCCAATAATCAACACGGAGGAGTTGGGCTTGGCGTAAGAACTAAACTGACACAGGCAGGTAACCTTTTCGTTCGTATTCTCCCCCACCCAAACACGCTGCAAGAAGAAAGGAGAAGATTGGGTCCATGTGAGGGTCCAAATTGGTTGTCAGGGAACCATATATTCCCTGAGTCGAGTTAGACACCCGATCTCCCCTGCCTGTCACTATTTAGGTTCGTTTTTGAATGAAAAAATATGCTTTCCCCTATACTCTTCACCAGCAAAATGTTCCCAGAACGATATTCATGCGATCGTTGCCGCCAACAAAAGGTCCGATGCCTGAAGAATTGGGAATTATCAACGGCCGTGGGTGGTGGCCGGAGCCACCTCACACCATGCGATCGATGTATAAAGGCGGATGTGCCATGTGTGTACAGCAGTATGTCATGTGGCTTCTTCGCATATTATGTATTTTCTTTCTTGGAATAATTAATTAATCGCGTCATTTGCAGCGAGGCAGAGAAACAGACGAGGAAAAGGGAAAGACGCCCTATCGCCCGGAGGAAATACACATCTCAGTCAGCATCTCTCGAGCGTGCTATCAAATAGCGATGTTGCAACATATGATCTCAACGACCTGATCATACCGTCACTCGATCCGACCATGACCTGCCTTGACGATGGCGACGCACACAGCTGGAACAACAACGCTGACCTCACATATAATACAGAGATCTACAACAGGGCCCAAGAGGGCCCAGGAATCAACCTAACACTCTCTCGGGACGAAGGCAAAGAGACCCTGACAGGGCAGCTGATGAAACTGAGCAACCGGGTCATGGGTGCCACACAAGAACTCGAAGGCGCGGTCATGACTACGTCCTTGACAGTAAACTCCCCGGTCGTGAATGAAGCGTTCGAAGCTGCGAATGCTTTAGTGCACATCATCAACAATATCTCTCTGGCGGACAGTACATATGGCTCCTCGCGACCTTTGTCCCGCGATGAAAACGAGCGACAACTGTCTACCGAATACAACCCAATTTTCATGGCTCTCGCCTCTTACCAGCACGTCCTCGCCCTCTTCCACGCAATTTGTGACTTTATCAAGAGGTCCTTGGGGTCCATAGTTCAAGGAACTGTACTGCAACAACAAACTTTGCACGGCGCTGGGTCGTCCTCTGCGCAATTCATCATGGTTCTGCAGCTTATCATGCACCTACTCAACCGTATAGGTCGCAGCCTTCGAATGGGGAACCGAGAGAATACTGACCAACACGAGCTGACGTTCGGGTCTGACGGCAATGGAGAAAGCGGCAGCTCAGAGAGCATTGTCGACTCTGCTCAGGTCATGCTCAAAACCCTACCTGATGAGCACGTCAAGCTTAGTGAGCTCATTCAGGAACTTCAATCTTGCATAGAGGAAGGACTTTATGTATAGATTGAATAGAGTCAATAGATTTCTACAAGTCTCCTAGGATTCTAAGCCGTCATTATAACAGTATTATATACCGTGTCCACTTGAATAGTAGGGATGTCTTCTTGTTTTCTTGTGTTATTTCTTCGCACCTTCCTTTTCCGAAATGAGGAGAGGATCTTCATACCACCCAAGCCTCTTGAGGTAAGGGGTTTCCTGTAAGCGAGCGACTCTCACCCCGGAATTAAGGTAGTGAGAGTAACATCTCTACTAATGAAAATCCACGACAAAGAGGTAACCTAACATCCTACATTGAGTATATAGAATCCTAAGTACTTTTATGTATCGGAAGTCCCACTTTTTAGTGAAGCTGGATTTCTTAATTGGTCAAAAACTCCACAAAGTACCCGCGCGACGATCTTCCCGTAGAGTTTCCACAAAGACGGGAGGCCCCGAGCCGCTATCCCCATTCAGATGAGCGGAGTTAACGGAAATAATGGAATGAACGGAATTAACGGTGGTAGGTGAGCACCCAAAGCTGAAATCAGGTGGTATTTGGGCAAGTTACCAATGTACCACGCTTACCAGCCCCTATGATTTTGTTACCAAAATTACTGGACCCTCGCTAATAAGGGTCTGGTACCTATTATCTCCGTAAAGTCTAACAGCCCCATGGATATAAGCTTAGTTACCTTAACCTTAAAGCGTCAGTAAAGCGCGCGGAGTCGCATATCAAGGTGAAGCAATTGAACCATAGCCATACAACAAACACAAATGTCTCCATCAACACCTCCACCTCCCTTGCCAGAGGACGCCAACGGCAAGGACAACCTCGAGGCGACCGGAGAGAAAACACATCAGGTCGAGCCTGAAACGGAAAAGCAGACCGTCGAGTCTAACACACCGTCCACTATGACATCCTCGTCTGTGAAAGGTGTAGATGATGATCCTGCTCCTGAAGAAAAAGCTGTGGATGAGCCGCCAAAACCTGCTATGGCATATCCGAAAGGTATCGAAGCCTTCTTTATCATGACTGCCCTCGTGCTCAGCATCACCCTCTGCTCCCTGGATCAGGTGAGTTCCACTACTCTAAGCTTTCGTAGAGTTGTCTTTTGCCAATGGCAACATATCACACTCCGGCAAACTAATGCTCTTTATTCAGACCATTGTGGCAACCGCTATTCCAAAAATTACCGACCAATTTCACAGCCTTAACGATATTTCGTGGTACGGTTCGGCCTATTTCATGACGCTCGGAGCGTTCCAGTCAACCTGGGGCAAAGCGTACAAATACTTTCCTCTCAAAACCAGTTTTTTGGTGGCAATCTTCATCTTTGAACTTGGAAGTTTGATCGCCGCCGTCGCACCAAACTCAACGACTCTGATTGTTGGACGTGCCATCTCCGGTCTCGGTGCCTCGGGTATCGCGCCTGGAGTATACACAATTTCTGCCTTCGCTGCTGAGCCCACCAAAAGAGCTACCTACACGGGTGTCATTGGTGTGTCATATGGCGTTGCCGCTGTCTGTGGACCGCTCATTGGTGGAGGACTTACAAAAGGGGTATCCTGGAGATGGTGAGTCAAGAAATTTCTACAGTTATCGAACCCTGCCATGATTGGACCTTGCCTGATGTGACAAATTTAGGTGTTTCTATATCAACCTTCCAATCGGTGGTCTGGCCGCTTTTGTCATCCTGCTCACCTTCAAGACCCCTAAAGCCGCTAAAGTGGTCGAGGCTACGCTCAAGGAGAAGCTTCTACACATGGACCCGATAGCGACGGTGCTTACGATGGGTGCACTGGCCTGCTTGCTTCTAGCTCTTCAGTACGGTGGTGTGAGCCATGCGTGGAATTCCAGCGTCGTTATCGGTTTACTCGTCGGCTTCGTTGTCATAGTTATTGCACTCATCATTGCAGAAATATGGCAAGGTGAACGCGCCATGCTGACACCACGTATTCTGCGCAAAAGGACTGTCTGGGTTAGCAGCGTCTGGGGCTTCTTCTTCGCTGGCGCGTATTTTGTCACGCTCTATTACCTGCCTATTTATTTTCAAAGCGTCGACAACGTCAGTCCAATTGGCTCGGGTGTGCGCAACATCCCTCTCATCATCATGTTCGGCATTGCCACATATGGCTCCGGCAGAGCCATCACGAAGACGGGTATTGCAACTCCTTATATGGCAGTTGCCTCTGTGATTGTGACCGTTGCCTCTGGTCTCCTGTATACTCTCGACATTGGGACCTCCACAGGCAAATGGGTTGGGTATCAGATCTTGGCGGGCTTCGGGTATGGCCTGGCCCTCCAAGTCCCGGTCGTCGTTGCGCAGGCTTTTGCTGCGCCAACTGACATAGCTCCTACGACTGCGATTATTATCTGTAAGTTCTCCTTTGCCCTGTCCTAGGATGTCGTCAATTTCCTTTGTCCCTTGTATCCACAAGCTAATTATATCCCTCGTGCACAGTCGCTCGATCTGTCGGCGGCACACTTTTGCTCTCAGCTGCGCAATCCGGCTTCGTCAACCAGATCGTGCACAAGCTTGCCGAAACCGCACCGACTGTTAATCCCGCCTTAGTCACGGGCTCCGGGGCCACTGATGTGCACCGCATATTTTCTGGAGCCGAGCTGGACGGTGTTGTCCGTGCTTACGCATGGGGCATCAAGGTTGTTTTCGCGATTACTCTCGCTGCCTGCGGCCTCACTGTCCCTTTCAGCTTGTGCAACAAATGGACCAATGTTAACGCAAAGAAAGCAAGTATTAGCAAGGCTTGAAACGGCTGTTTGGAAGATTATGCCAATGGAGTTCTTGTCCTTTTCTCGTCATAAAATTTTTTTCATCTTGTATGATGATTCGTATAGCTTAGAGAGAGGACGGAACGGAGGAGTGCATCAAAGGAGGAAATTGGATGGTATCATGGTATCCAGGGTTGGCTACCTCATAATGTATTGAAATAGGACTATCGAGTGGGTGAATCCTATGTGTTCCACGAAATCCATATTCAAAGCCAAATATTCTTTGGGGGAGATTTCGCCAAATCTACAGGCCCAATGACAGGATAAAAGATTGAGTTTTGGTGTACTGTATAGTGACTTTCAACATAACATGTTTGAATCGCCGCTTTGTTCTACTATATTTTCTGCCGATCGAATGCATTCTTTATCTTCCCATAACTCAGTACTGTGCCCGTGATATTGAATGAATCCCTACGGAAAAAGGGCTGAAATAGCTCATATCTCATAGTCAAGGTTTCAAGGCTTTTTTGGGCGTCCTTTCGTCGAGTACGATTTATCGGCATCCCATCCGCTCTAGATTGGGAAGGTGGCGCTATACGCGGTCATTCAAACATATTGCATCACACTCTAAAGTATCTGGGCTTGCATACAGGTCACCAATCTTGGTGGTCTGCGACAGCTGCGTGTTCATACCTTGCGCAGTATGAACATTGATAGTATTCTATAGGCGCTTAGATTCGTTGAGTGCAAAGTGCAAAAAATCTGGCGATAAGGGAACGTTGGATATTCTAATTTAAAACAGCTACATGAAACAAGTTTTTCAAAACTGCTTTGTTAAAAGACCCTAATCTAGCTGATTGTGTAAGAAGCATGTAGGAAAGAAAGATCAATCTGAGGTCTGGAAGGTCTAAATAGAGAGATGGGGTCATGTGACCCCGAGGACCAAGCAAACAAACTGATTGCACGAGATAAATCTACCCATTACCTATCACTTGCCCCCCTTGCGTAACACAGGCGACACAAACACTTCATTGCCAGTCCAGGTAGCCTCAACACCCGCCGGCATGCCCAAAGCCTTGGCCTTCTGCATCCACTCGCGTACTGATAGGACCTTGACCTTGGTGCCGAGCCTGTCGTTGTACATGCCCTCGAGGTCTGACAGCACATATCTGTTTTCGCTGCAGTAATTGTGCACGGCAAATGGTTCGCGAGGATCATGAGCATACGCCTTGGCCAGAAGTTCGGGCACCACGTCGCTGACGTCGATGATGTCAAGCTCTCCCTGCCATTGCTTGGGGTCAAGCGCCGGTACGGCCCGCATCTTGGTGCAGTATTTGTCTAGCGCCACTAAGGGAATCTCTTCGGGCGCATCAGGCCCCATGATGTTGGGGAAGCGGTGCACAACGGCCGGAAGTCCCTCCGCTCGCTCCAGCAATATCTCGCCCATCCATTTACTGGCAGCATAACCGATGGCATTTTTCAGCAGCGAGTCGGCATCAGATGGTGGCCAAAAGCTGGACGGCGGCACCTCGGCCAGCTCGCTGGTATCCTTTTGGAGCATGGCCACCGAGGACGACGACACAAAGTGAACGGGAACACGGCGTGGTGTAGCCATAGCGAGCAGATATTGCGTCGAGACAACATTGGCTGCCCGCATCATTTCATATGACTTGAGATGGGCGACATCCGCGCCCACATGGATGATCATGTCTGCAGTCTGGCAGAGGTGCTTGAAGTCATTGGTGGAGAGGCCCAGCAGCGGCTTGACCAGGTCACCCTTGTATTCGTGAATCTTTGCGTCCTTGACGCGCAGAGGCCGTGAGCGGAGGCAAAGACAGTGCACCTCTGCAATGTCGCCGTCTGCCACGAGGTTGCGTAGTATGTTCGTACCCAGGAATCCCGTGCATCCTGTGAGGACGACACGGCGTGAACTGCTCCGAGGCACGTCCTTGACCAAGTCAGCGCCTGCTGGAATGAGGGAAGGTATCCCGTCGATGAGGTCGGCCACTTCCTTCTTCCAATCCATTTCTGGATCATCATGACTGTTAGTAGTTGTCTGCGACTCTGCCTGGGACCCTGTGCGAAGATTTCGCCATCCTACTAGAGCGTCCTCACAGACTCGGGAGAGAGTGTGGTTGGTCGACATGAGCTTCAACACAGGCACGTCAACACCCAGCTCTTTCAAGAACCACTCGCGAATACGAACGGAAACGAGCGAGTCAACTCCATGATCAGCCACGGGCACGTCATCGCTTATCTGAGCGGGGTCAAGCTGGAGCATGCTGCCCAGAGACTGCGTGAAGCACTTCACCAAGATTGCTAGGCTTTCCTTTGGATCCTCCGTTGTTGCAAGCTGAGCCTCAACCTTAATGTTCCCATCAGCTTGTTTTTGACCAGTGTCCTCTTCTTGCGCACCCTCTTGTAGAAGGTAGCATGACAACCGCGGGTCTTCGTGCCACGGCTCCGTAAAGATCTTCCTTACACCAGTGATAAGCTCGGATGGCAGGTCTGAGTCAGGCCGTCCGCACTCAATGCCCTTGGCTAGCATGTCGTGAAGATCTGTCTCGCCTTGTCTATCCAACTGTGGTAAGAGGGACTTTTCAATGGCAGCATTCCGCTTCCTGTCTGCACGGTAAATATAGCCCAAGCCCGTGAGGAGCCCAATGACGACGACAGAGCCCGCCAGTCCACGCTCCCGCCGACGTCGCACAAGGCTTGCCATATAATGGTTTGCCGCACTGTAAGCGGACTGGCCGACGTTCCCAACAATCGATGTTGCAGACGAAAGCCCTATGAAGAAGTCCAACGCCTCATCTCCACCAAAGAGCTCGTCAAGATTGCGAGTTCCGGCAACCTTAGGCGCTAGCACCGCCTCAAAGTCCTCCCAAGACGTGTCGAGGAAGGGGCGGTCCCGAAGCACCATGGCACCATTGATAATACCTCCAAAGGGCGGCATACTGGACTTGATCTCGGTATATGCCGCTCTCAAGCCTTCTTTGTTCGTAATGTCCACTGGCACGACACGCAACACGGCTCCCTTTTGCGACATGAGTTGGAACACTCCGGCCGGAACACGAGGATGTCGGCTGGTCAACACGACGTTTCGAGCCCCGTTATCCACCATCCATAGAGCAATGGAGATTCCAAGGTCTCCCGTCATGCCGAAAAGAATATAGGTCTTGTCGGCGGCGAACATTCCCTTAGGATCGGTCAACTGGGTGACTTGGCTGTTCTTTGCTGTGTGTTGACTATTGATGCTATCGAGAGGCAAAACCCTTGGAATGTAGAGGGCGCCATCTCTGAGTGCGAGATGGGGTTCGTGAGTCCAGAGTATTTCGCTTGGATCAGGCTGATTCATTCCGGTGAGTCTGAGGAGAAGAGTTGCCAGTAGAGATGGCTCAAGCGATGTGGGTTCATCGACGTCAAGGAATTGAAGCCGCAAATCACTAAGTTCAGCGAGCAGCGTGCGTCCCAATCCCACCGTCACATTGGCTAGTGGATTTTTGCCCGAAGCCGCGCCTGAGGTTACCCACAGAACAGCACTGGCGTTGCGGAAAAGAGCCTGCATAGCTTCGAATCTGGCCACAGTCATTTCGCCGAAGACAGGACTATCCAGGTCGCAAAGGCAGAGCACGGCTGCTCCGACGGGACAATTGTTTTCCTCGAGACCTTCAAGCTCACACTGGAGGACACCCTCGGTGGAAGCAAGGAGCGCCTGCGATTTGGATGCAAGTTCCGACGCCACGTCGCTGACGACCAAAACGTGGCCGAGTGAGCGGCCTGCCGCACGTGAAGCAACAGAAAGTGGCTCCCGAAGCTCCTGGAAGATCTCGTCTGTTGCCTGGGATATGATAACGGAGCAGAAGGAAGGAGTTGAGCTTGTGTCGACGCCTGAAAATCCGGTGTCTTTAAGCAAGCTGTCCCATTCATCAAGACTGAGTGTGGGTACCCAGACGCGGCCTTCATCGACGCCCAGGAACCACCCAGGAAGCGTGCCCATGATGAGTTGTATGGGAAGATGGTTAGTTGTGATCTCCAGCAACACTAAATAGCCGCCTGGCCGAAGCAGGCGACGACAGTTGCTGACTGTTTCTTTCAAGCTTCGAGTCGCATGCAAGGCGTTGGAGGCTATAACCATGTCATACGCCCCCTCGTCGAATCCTTGGTCCAGCGGATCTTTTTCAATGTTCAGCAGCTTGAACGACATTTTGGCGGCATGCTGGCTGAACTTTTCCTTTGCGGGCTCAAAGAAGCCGGCTGAGATGTCAGTGTACATGTATGACGCATATTGATCGCCCACAGCCGAAAGCACAGCTCGAGTGGTACCGCCTGTTCCAGCTCCAACCTCGAGCACTTTCATACGCGGGTATCGGTGTGAGAGCTGCTTGACCAAGGGCCCTAGATCAAGGTTGCCGTCGGCAAAACCCACTCCTTCCACATATAAGCGGTCGAGCATGTCGTCCTTCAAAAGAACCTGAAGGGCAGGCATGATTCCACGAGCAATGGCTGCCAAGTTTTTCCCCACGGCATGAAGGATAAGCATATCGTTGTTTCGGGCTTCAATATAGGGAGCGCTCCATTTCTGCACATCTTCCAGTGTGTCGTTTTCCCACTCTGGTTCAATATCGGGAACCTTGCCCGCCTCGATTTGGGGAAACAGATGGTCCCTGACCCACTTCATCATGTGCCGCCGGTGTTTGCCCATGACTAAAAGCTCAGCAGGCTTGATCTGGCTGCGCAGCTTTCGCAGGTAGAAATGGGCTGTGCGCACCAGAAGCTTCCGCAACACCTCGTCCTCTGGAGAGAACTTGGTCTTGAGGCTGGGCTCGATTCCGTAAGCCGCATCACGTACCCAGGTTTCGCTTGCATAAAGTCGGCGCTCCCGACTCTGGTTCAAGGGGGTCCACTGGACTCCACGCATTTGAACTTGGACGGTCTCATCGCTTGCGTTGAAAAGGTCAACGTCACCCGTGAGTCCCTTCTCTCCGGATGAAGTCAGACGGCTGTCTGCCATGAGGAAATCCGGAGAGGCGGCTGTCATGTTGATACGGACGCAATCAATCCCCGTGGGGAGATATACCGCCCCAAGTCTTCCGTCTTCTGGGTAAGAAAAGGCGGCCAGGATACCTTGAATGGTGGTATCAAGGACAGCGGGGTGCACAGAAGGACGCACTGAACTGGATTCAGGAGGGTTTGGTACGGATACCACAGCGTGGTTGAGGTGGCGTTCTACCGAGCTAGCTCTGAAGGCACCGGAATAGTTGTAACCCACCTTGGACAGATATGAGTAGAATTGCTCCATATCTAAAGCGTTCAAGGGAAGTAGGGGCTTATTCCGGCTGGACAGGGCGTCTTTCTGAGAAGGTCCCAAGAAAAGCCGCACTCCACCACTGAAATGTGCGGTGAGTGCGTTCACAGGGCCGTCCAGCTTGGTCCCATCGACGTCCCCGCTGTAGCAGGCCACTTCGGCGGTGATGCAGCTGTCAGTCTGGCTCGTAACGCGAATGGTGAAGAGAACTTCCAGGCCAGATGAATCTTCCAGCATGCCCATGGTGCGCACGATCTCAATATCGTGGAGCTCGACAAGGCACAGTGTTTGTTGGTCGTCAACAAGACGCACGGCGGCCTCGTACGCCATTGTCACGTATCCTGTCGCCGGGAAGAGAACCTGGCCCTGTATAGTATGGCCACTGACCCATGGGAGCTCGTTCAGCTTGAAGACATGGCGCCAGTGAATCTCTCGCCTGCCGTCCTCGCCCAGAGTGGTCGGGCGACCGAGCAACTCATGTTGAGGCTGGCCATTGCGGAAAAGGCGAGAGGCCCTCGACTCGCGCCAGACAAGGCTATCATGATCCCAAGGATAGGTCGGTAGGCCCTTGAGAATGCTGGGCTTCTTAGGGCTAGTTAGTGGTAGGGCCCGTTGCATACCGTCGAAGGTAATGAGAGGGCGTGACGACGGGAATGACGTCCATAGAAGTCCCAAGCTATCGGCAAAGGCTTCAACCGCACCTTGTCCGCGATTGAGGGCACCGCAATACGGAAGGTTCAGACCGGTCAGCGACTTGATCACCTCGGAGGTTGGTCCCTTGAGAGCTGGGTGCGGTCCTACCTCAAGTGCGAGGTCTAGGACGGAGGATTCTTCAGACAAGGCTCGGTTCACTGCCTGTGAGAATTGTACCGTGCTGGTCAGGTTATCGACCCAGTACTGTCCCTCGAGCAATTTCATGCTTTGTTCGCTGTCGAAGGAGCGACTGCGGCCATTCGGTCCCCAAACACTAGAGTACCACTCGCACTTTCTGGGCCCCCTTTAGAGCCTTGACTCCACATTGGCGCAGCGAATTAAGGTAAGGCTCGGCACATGGCAGCATGTGGTGGGAATGATATGCTGTGTCCACTGCCAGGACACGGGCAAAGATTTTGTCTTGATCTAACTGCTCCTTAGCCTCATCAATAAGAACGGCATCTCCCGCCAGCGTGCAGCTTGTCGGGGAGTTGCTAGCGGCGACCCTGAGGTTCGCACCAAATTGGTCACAGAATGCCAATGCCGATTCTAAACCCATGCCCACGGCCATCATCTTGCCGCGTTTGCCGTCCGATCCCTGAGCCAGGACAGAATGGAATCCTCTGTAATAAGCAACGCGAATAGCATCTCGAGAATCAAGGTACCCGGCAGCATAGGCAGCGGCAATTTCTCCAGACGAATGCCCAACAACGGCCGCAAAGTCAACACCGGCCGCGTGAAGTACGTCCACCAGAGCAATTTGGAGGGCAGTGCAGATAGGCTGCGAGATGACGGCTATGCCAACGCGGGACGTCTCCTTGGGCGCGGAAAGTTCGTCAATCAGAGTCCATTCAGGTCGATCGCTGTCAGGAAGCGCATTGAGACTCTGCTGCATCCGGTCGATAGCCTTGCGAAACACAGATGATGCTTCGTAGAGCTCCCTGCCCATGGTGGCCCACTGAGCACCTTGCCCGGTAAAGACACCGAGGATGCGAGGGGGTAGGGTCTTTGGAATTGCTGGGATTCGTGCGGTCTTCTTGAGCGCTTCTGCGCGTGATTCAAGCTTTTCAGCAAGTTGTGCAGCAGATGTAGCGGAAAAGGAAGCCCGGAAGAGGAATTCGGCCCTCTGAAACAGAGTGCGGGCAAGTCGAACAAGATCCGTATTGGGATGCTCTCGTAGGTAGCCAGCCAGCGCTGTAGCCTTGGCTGCCAGTGCCTGAGCCGAGTTGGCAGACAGGACAACGAGTCCACCTGCATCTGGCTTGGACGTATAGCGATCGTAGGCTCCATCCCAACTCTCAATGATAGCGTGGGCATTAGTTCCGCCAAAGCCGAAACTGTTCACACTCACACGGCGCGGCTCACCGTAGGAAAGGGTGGGCCAGGGTGTCAAAGCTGTGGGAACGCAGAGGTTCTTGGAAAATGGCCGAATCTTTGGATTCAACTCTTGGAAATGGAGATTTCCTGGAATCTGGCCATTTTGAACCGCCAATGACGCTTTGAGCACTCCAGCGAGACCTGCAGTGCCCTCGGTATGACCGATAACGGTTTTGATCGAACCAACATAGAGGTGACCATCGTCTGGGCCTCGTTCTGCGGGGAAGAACGTGTCATGTATGGCCCGCGCCTCAATAGCTATTGCACGTCAGCATCGCAGTCTATTGGCTATGGAGAGAATTTACTAACGATCACCTGCCGGCGTACCAGTGCCGTGGGCCTCAAAGTAATGAGGGCGATCGCGTACTGGGTCCAGCCCGCACCTCATGTACGTGTCTCGAATGAGTTGAGACTGCGACTCTGCACTCGGCATTGTAATACCTACACCACGGTTATTACAGTTGACATCAGAGAGAGCTTGGCAAACAAACCTGGCGTCCGACCATCCGAGTTCACACCGGTCTCGCGGATAATGCACTCGATGTGATCACCGTCGGCGATGGCTTGGCTGAGAGTCTTGAGAATAACAGAGGCAAAACCCTCTCCTCGTGTATATCCATCAGCAGAGGAATCCCACATGTAAGATCGCCCATTAGGAGACAACATGTTCAACTTGTAGGCAATTGTCAGCTTAGACTGCAACCAGATCCTCATTTCAAAGCACAACATACATTTGAATAAGCGATGAAAAGCTCAGGGCCGAGGATGAGATTTGCCCCTGTTGCAACGGCCATACCTATTTCTCCGCTTCGAAGGGAAAGGACTGCTTGGTGCAGGGCCACGAGTGAGGACGAACAAGCCGTATCGCACGCAACCGACGGGCCTCTCCAGTCAAAAAAGTATGATAGACGGTTAGCTAGGATTGCCATGGAACCGCCAGTTGCGTAGTATTGCGGTAGACTGTCGAAGCCACGCATCGAAAGAAACTGGTAGTCGAAGCACGTCGCTCCGACGAAGACGCCAGTAGATGATCCTTGAAGCTGAGGGATTGAGTAGCCCGCCGATTCTACGCCTTCATAAACGGTCTCAAGCAGACACCGCTGCTGGGGATCCATCGCTTCGACCTCCTTCGGGCTGATATTAAAGAAATCACGGTCGAAAAGTCGCGGTTCTTCTTGTAGAAGGTAGGCATACTTTGTATTCGTGCTCTGTTGATACATTAGTTACACTCAGTTCAAATATGTAATTTGGAAAGGCAACGCTGTCATACTCCATGGTGCTGGCTATTTTGGTTGTAGAACGCCTTGGTATCGAACCGACTGGGCGGGATTTCTCGCACAAGATCTTTGGGGTCTTTGAGGAGCTCCCAAAGCTTCGATGGGGAATTAGCACCTCCAGGAAAGCGACAGGAACTTCCCACTACCGCAATGGGCTCCCGGAGCGGTATGGCGTTGGGTTCGGGTAGGCTGCCCATGATCAAAGTTGGGTTGAATCGATCAATTGGACTAGAAAAAATAGTTGGTTGACAACTTGCATTAGCTTCAATGTATGGAAATTCGAATGGATGCAGATTTCAAGCTTTGTGCGTTCTGGATGTGACCGTGGTTAAGTCTAGCTGCGTCAGCGATATGGCCACAGGTAGTTCTCAGCTGAGACCCGTTTGTCCTTCGATTTGCATAGATCATACCAAAGACCGAACCACTTTGATGGAACAGGGGGTCCGGTAAGCCATCGGTCGGCGGTCCGGTCCGGTCGGTGCAAGATGTCTTTCCAAGCCAGTAGTCAATCGGACAGGGTCCCCCGCCTGGACGGCGATCGGATCGGCAAAATGTAAGCTTAACTGATCCTACCTCCGAAATCCCGATCCTGTCGGAGGATACTCAGTCTACCGATGCAGATCCAAACAACATTCTCAATATCAACGCGGAGTTTCTCCCACTTGCTTGAATATCTTCATCCGAGATTTGAAGCGACCATTCAAGGAAACCTACCTTTGGTTCCGGTAGGCCATACACAAATTGCTCTCGTTCTCAAGTTCTCAACGCGAGACTCCATTCCTGAGAAGATTCGATATCATCATGGCCACGGAACAACAGCGTAATGACGTTGAATTCAAAACCTTTGATGGCTTGACTTTGCGCGGCTCGCTGTACGTGGGCCCTAAGGGTGGTCCTGCAGTGATTGTCAATGGCGCAGTAAGTCGACCCTGAACGACCACGTCTCATAAGATCTGCCCAAAAAAATGCTCGAACCTTTACTTACCTGAGGCCATTAGTTTATGTGCCCAAAGGAGATCTTTGTGGATGCCATAGCAGCTTGGTTCGGACGTAATGGCCTGACGGCTCTTGTCTACGACGCCCGAACTATAGGCACAAGCGACGGCCTGCCTCGAAATGATCTGGACCCGCAGAAGATGGCCGAAGACAACTCAGATGCCGTCACAGTATGTATTTGTCCATACTTACGACTCCAATTCCCATACAGTTCAATAGACTAATGAATGCGGAACAGTTCTTGCAGAAAGAGGGATGGGTGGACCCGAACCGCATAGCCATATGGGGCTTTTTCTATAGCTCTGGGATCGCACTCGAGGCAGCAGCTTTTGACAAGCGTGTAAAGGCCGTCATAGCGCAAGGTCTGATGCCCGAGTGGTACCTGAATGAGGAGGACCAGGAGGAACTCGTCGCGCGTGCAGTCGAGGATCGGGCGAACCAGCTTCGTGGCGATCCGCCCGGATATATACCCCTCCTCAACGAAAAGGGCGAGCATTTAATGTTCTTCAAGTATCTGGCCAAAATGACACCCGAGCAAAAGGCCCACCTTCCCAACTGGGTCCACGGGGCTAAGAAGAACGCCCCGACCTTTAAGGATAGTCTGACCATTCAAAGCTTCTACCGTCATGCTAAGTGGAAGCCCGCGAATCTGTTCACGTCTGTCAGCCCCACTCCCGTTATGATCCTGACGCCTGAAAATGACGAGATCGTGCCGCCCGAGTATCAGAAGAGCATATTTGACAGCATGCGGTCACCGCTGAAGAAGTTCCATATTGTAAAGGATAGAGGACACTCGGACTTTTTAAGCGTTGACCTTGATGAGCTGCTAACCCCACAGCTAGAGTTTCTTAAAGAAGCTTTGAAATTCTAAGTCACAAAGTTCTGCCAGCATGGTCTAAAACTTCATGCGGGGGCTTTATCCCGGCCTGAGTCCTGAGATCTATGTAGCATACATATATGCTGCCCACAATGTTATCTCTTCTGTGTGTATGTACGAATGGTGTCGAGGTTATAGGCTCTCTTCCCAAAGGGGTATTATATCACCACTCATCCGTTTCTGTTACTTCACAAGATTCGATCAATTCACACCAATTCAGATGGTTTCCTCTATGATACAAACGGAGAAAAGGAAGGGCCCTCGAGAGTGGTTAGATTGTTGATGAAGTCAAGATCTATCGAGAGGTTGGAGGATCTTAATAGACAAAGTCATGCGATATCTGTCAAATAGTCTTTCCCCCCTTTCCTGATTAGCTTGCTCAACAAGTAGCCCCCGCAAGGTACCTATTTTCAAGCTTGCTGCTGTATTTTATATGACTAACTAAGTAATAATCATATGCTAACACCATCTATCTATCTCATGCCTGTACATTCAACGTCTTTACTAAATTCTCAACATCCTGATCGATGTCTACAAGGTACAACCACCCCAACTGTGACTTGCCTGCGTTACTCCAATCAAGCTCCCACCTCATGTCCTCGGGCACACTCGCCCTTTCTTCCTCCGTCATCCTGATGGTGAGAAGCCGGTTGGTCAATCTTAACACCTCATCCATTCTCTTCATCCGATATGTCTCCCAAGCCGTCAACGCGTCCGACCAACTTGACTTGCCATTGAGGGTTGCCAAGAGCATTCCGAAGCTATAAGCGTCCTCAAAGGCTTGATTTGCGCCTTGCCCTGCTGAGGGTGGTATAGCATGCGCTGCATCTCCGACTATAACAACTTTTCCCGTTGATGAATGCCAACGATCCATTTTAGGAACAGTGTAAAATGGCCAGACATTTAGGAAATGAGCGTCCGGAGCACTAGCTTGCGCTTGTACAGACTGGACGAGTGGTGTCCATGCAGTGGGATCTCGCTGAAGTATTTCAATCACTGCTTGTTTATCCCGCAACATTGCTGACCATCCTGCACGATCTTGCGGTTCGTACTTCAACTGTCGTCCAACGAAAATCTCTTTTCCACCTTCAGCCTGAGGCGTGATAATAAAGGAACCGTGCTCCCCACGCAGAGATACTGGAAGTGGGAAGTCGTCATCCAGTCGCACATTGGCGCGTGGGAAGCAATACGTCAAGCCTAGGAAGCCCCCGTAATGTGGATGGATGTCTGGGAAGAGATACGATCGGACTTTGGAATGGATACCGTCGGCGCCAATCAACATTTCAGCTTTCTCCCGAGTTCCGTCTGCGAACTCGAACTCGACGCCATTGTCGTCTTCATTGACAACCTTGGTAAACTTCTTTCCGTAGTGTATTTCGATTCCAGCTTCTTTCACCATTTCCCTCAACTCGTGGATCAACACCTTTCGTGTGATGCGTATGCCATCGTACCCATACACGTCTTTCTGACCAAAGTAGAGCTTCCCGGTAATCTCGTGCTCAGGATCCGTCATGAAAGTCATAGCCTCGAAGTTGAAGCCTTGATGCTTGATGCGAGAGTATGCACCGATGGAATCGGCGACGCGCAAAGCGTTTGGAGTGAGCGAGACGGCGCCGTCAAAGTCATGATTTTCGTCTCGGAGTTCGAAGAATCGCGATTGAATGCCATATCGCTTGAGGACGAGAGCAAGCGTGAGGCCGCCCACGCTAGCACCGATAATAGTTACTGATTTGGGGGTTGATGAGGAGACCATAACGATAGAGAGATGAACACCGATGGAATGAAGAGTATGACGAGGTGTAAAATGGCCTTACGAGAGCTAATTGGTCGCCATATGAGTTTAATTAGGGATCTCTCTAATTATGCTTGAGGTATCTGCTTTCCGCAATCATCGGAGCTTTCCTGAGTCGCTTCACGGTTGCAAGGGTCCGCTAGGGCCCGGAGTCGGTCGGCTCGGTGTGCATACGACCGATGTTTAACTCTTAGAGTACTACGGCCGACTCGGAGGTGGGTCTTTTCGAATAATTCTGGCTATGTACCTGAATGGTTCGAAAAGCCCTCGGTTGTCTTGGTCCTAATTACAATGTCCGCGAACAATGGATGCCAGAGAAGGGGTTGCAAAACACCACAGACTTTAAACTCGCCTGCGTGACGCAATTGCACAGCATGGCCAAAAGTAAGAGCAAATGATTTTCGTCAAGATTCGCTTATGTTAAGTGGATGGGGAATGTTTCTCAAAATCTACTGAATAGATAGATACTTGAACATTGAAGCGAGAGTCACGATAAATCTTCTTAATTATAGTCCAAGGGCCACCTGCGTCCTCTTTGTATATTATCAAAATGTTTCAAAGCGACAGGTGCTTCTTTAAAAAGTTAAGGTGCTTGTCAAACACAGCATCCATATCCCCAAACATCCAATCAAAGTGGTTCTTCCCAACAATGAGATGATGTTCCTTCGGCTCACGCAGCATGTCAAACGCCTCCTTCTGCCTCTCCGCGGGGAAAACCTGGTCTAGCTCAGGCGTCACCATAATGACTGGTGTTGGGCTGATCTTTGGCAAAAGGTGCAGGATGTTCCAAGTAAGGCATCGCATGTAGGTATGGACCGTGACACGGTTTTCAATGGGCATCTTCATGCTGTCCATTGTCGTGAAGAAGTTGCCCAAAAATTGACCGAGCGGCGTATTGCCATCCTCATCGACTAAGGGCAGGTACATGGGCTCCTCACCAGCTAGCTGGGCAGCGCGGTCTTCTAGCCCAAGTTCGAAGATGGCTTCCCTGCGTTCTGGGTCCCCAGTGACATCGATCATGGGAGCGACCGCTACGACGGCGGCGATCCGCCGGTCGTGGGCCGCGGTCGCGAGCATGATGTTGCCGTCAAAACAAAGACCCCAAACCGCAATCTTTTTCGGATCTACGAGAGGCTGCTGGGAAAGCCATGTGACCGAGTCGATGAAGTCGTCAATCCGCCTTTGCATGTCGCTCTGTCACGACAGTTGAAAGTCAGCTGATACCCGCCTCAAAAGGCTTTGCATATACAGGTATATAGTGAAATAACCCAGGACGACTTACCTCATGTCTGGGCTCACCGTCGCTAGCGCCAATGCCGAATGTGTCAAAGATGAGTGCTGTGAACCCACGTTTTTGATACCATTCGGCAATATCAGGTACGACTACATCCTTAGGCATGTTGAACTGTGTGGCAAATTATCAGGTTAAAGGTTTCCCTTCAAAGAATTTAGACATGAATTCTCACGTACTCCTGCTGAAAGGATGATTGCAGGTCCGCGCTTCGCGGCTGGGTACAGCCAGCCGCGCAACGTGATGCCGCTGAGGGTCTTGAATTCGATATCTTCGCGGGAAGGTAGTGCCATTGTTTCAAAGGTTTTTCATTCAACAAACTGCAAAGAAATGGCGATTGTTCATGCATTCATCTTTTGATGTTTATAGCCGGGACTACAAGGTCCGAGATGAGCCTAGTCTAAGCTTGTCTGAGGCTCCACCACCGATCGGATCCCCGACCTCGCAAGTCGGACAGGGCCGCTGCGGGGGCAGCGGCGTTATAGTACGCCAAGTTCAAGTTTCCGACTCGAAATACAGGTATTGGAAACGACCCCCCCGCTTGCTAAACCTCTTAAATTAAGCGAGTGTTCAGGGGCTAAATCAAGAAAGGATTTGCCTATGATTATGAATTGGCAAAGTCTTGCAAAATCATGTCTGAGGTTTGCAATCAGAGCAACATAGTTACCCAAATTCCTTATGATAAGCACCTAGCTACCAAACTTATTCAAAAGCTAGGAGAGGGAGAAATTAATTGAACTGGGTACTGTTTGGTATTCTGACGAGTGAGTCCTGAGATACTTCTCGTCAGTAATCATCTTGGTTAGAATTCTGCCCATAAACATCAATCATTGATGACTCTGACCTAGAAACCTTGTCTTCTGCTGCGGCAAGAGGTCGCAGTCGCAGGCGGGTGCACGATTAAACGAATTATTTTAAGTTATTCAAATCGTCCGGAATCTGGATGCAGTGCTTCTTGTTCGTTATAACTTTTGCGTCGGTTCAGGGGTTGGATTTCTGACCCAGAAACCAACACCTTTCTAGAGCCCCGATCAACATACGGGCCGAATTCAGGCCTTCTTTTGCGTTATAATTATCGATACAAGATCTAAATAGATTTGACTCAATCACATATACGTAAGAAGTCTCTGAGGCAACTAAGAGATTTATAGAATAGGGTGTTCGGAATCACAAGCCCTGAAACAGTCTTATTTAAATCTTCACAGCAATTTATTGGGATGAAAAGGCATATATAACATTGAGAACTACGCTTTTGACCAAGTCTAAGCACCAACCAACGGCACGATCATCCTCTTACCCCGTACATTCCCAACACGCAAATCATTCACATACGTAGGAATCCTCTCCAAGCCCCCCTCCCTAATATCCAAAGGATGATTCTTGATTCCGCCCTCCTGCAACAATTTTTCTGCCAGCAGGAACAACTCAGCCCCAAATATTCTATGCTCGGGTGTGCTAGGGCGCCCGTACGTGCCCGGAATCACCACTGGCGTTCCCGTAATGGTCGGAGTCATCAGCCAGTCGGCACGGACATCCCTCCGCGTGTATTTGACGACTTGGGTAGGTGCTTCGAGGGCAACGTAGGTGCCACCGGAAGAGCCAATGGCCTCATAGCACATCCGCATTGTCGGCGCATCAGTCACGCAGTCGAAGACAGAGGCGAGGTTGTTGGCAGTGTATTCGCGGATGTCGGCTCCGCATGTGGACGAACGGTAGTCGAAGCAAGCTGCAGCGCCGTAGCTCTCGCACAGGGCATTGTTGGCGGGGGAGCATGTGACTATGGGTGTATAACCGGCGCTGTGAACATTAGTGTCAGTGATGTGGTTCTGAGATGCTTCTCTGAAGTGTATCTAATAACACTACATAGGTAGTCTATATCGGGGCGGAGCATTGGACTCACATCTTCAACAACTGGGTTGCCATCGTCCCGGTGCCCGTTGCACCCCCCGAGACAAGAACAAACGAAGGCATGTTCTCATCATCAGAGGTTGGCTTGGGTCGCGGCATTTGCAGGTGTAGCCCGGGGGCTTGGAAAAGGGCGAGCCCAGCAGTAGCAATACCAAGTCCCATTGAGCATGCCTGCTCAAAGGTCAAGTTGTCGGGGACATGGCAGCTCAGGTCCTCAGTCGCCAGCGCGTACTCGGCGAAAGCGCCGGCTGTCTTGTCTGCGGCGTTGAGTCCAAAGGTCACGGCGAGGACGCGGTGGCCCTCCTTGAACCGCGTAACGCCTTCGCCCACCCTAACAACAATACCAGAGAAGTCACAGCCACCCACTGCACCGGGCGTATTTGAATAGTCTACAATCTTTGCATCGTATGGGCTGAGGGCGACCGCATGCACCCGGCAAAGCATCATGCCTGGTCCTGGGACGGGAATTTCGAAATCGTCCGCCAGCCGGTAGCCGCTGGACTCGTCACCGACAAGAGCCTTCATTACTGCGCTGGCCATTATCGTTGGCCTGAGTCGTCTTCCGGTATAGGTATGTGGAAAGAAAAGTGAACGAATGTCTTCGAGAGATTGGGCCAAAAAATGCGGAGTAGTGCTTATTTCTCCGTAGCTACCTCTTCGTGGTTAATCTCCTTGAACACCTCTTCACTCTATCTATACTCTAGGGTATCGTCGGGCTATTTTGAGCTATAATAGCAATGATCATCGTGTTTCGAGGAAAAACCGATCGGAGCACCGATCGGAGGCCCCACATCGGCGACAGCGAGCATATAGTTTAGGCAAGATCACTACAGAGCTAATCACCGACTTCTAGACAATTTTCAGGGTGAGTAGCGCGACAACCCCCAGCTTTCCTTTACTATAACGGCCCACAATCTTTACAAGACAATTAAAATTAACAGAAAGGCGAAATAACAATATCTAGTCCAAAATGACCTCAACCTTCTATCTCGATGACACCCCAGCGGAGGTGAAGAACGCTAAGGTCAGTGACAGCCCGCCGGGCCCTTTAGGTTGGAGCTAAGACGGGTATCTAGGGGCTCCACCTGATCACCACGTCGACTCCAAACGGCCAGAAAGTGCAGATTTACCTTGAGGAATTGAAGGAGTTGTATGGCGTCGAATGTGAGGGGAAATGGCATAATTGCTTCTTCGCATGAGGCGCTGACGATAATTATCCAGACACTAAGACGATCATTGACCTTAGCACCAATGACCAGAAAAAAGACTGGTTCTTGAGACTCAATCCAAATGGTAGATAACCCTTTTTTAGGCAAGAAAATTTTACTTATTCGTAACCTCAGGACGAATCCCGGTCCTCGTCGACAACACCAAAAACCCGCCTTTTCCGGTAATGGAGACCGCAGCCGAGCTGCTTCACCTCTTCAAAGAATGCGACAAGAAGCCTGAGTTCGGCTTCACAGACGATGTTGGGCGGAGTGAATGCTTGCAATGGCTCTTCTTCTGGCATGGCAGCGTAATGAACCTCCTAGCGCCGATAACATCCTCTGTGCTAACAAATCGCCAGGGCCAACCAATTCAAGGCCAATTGAATTGGTTCTCCAATAATTTCAAGGACGACGCGGGTAAGTACCTGAAATTATACCGCCGCTTGGTAAAAGTTGCTGATTCTTGCTTGAATGTAGTCGCTCTCAATCGTTTCAAAAACGAAGTCCTCCGCATCTACGGCGTCCTTGAGATCCATCTCTCGGGCAAATACACTGGCCAGGTCAAAGAATACCTCGCCGGCATAGGCGCGGGTAAATACTCTGTCGCAGACATCTCCACTTGGCGTAAGACACTTCTTGTTCCCAACACGTACTTAACCGTGCCTATTGACTGACACCTGTAAGCGTGGTTGAATGCCTGGAACAGCAACGGCCAGATCACCCAGCAGGAAATGGACCAGTTCCCGCATCTGCTGAAGTGGATTGAGCGCATCAGGCAGCGGCCTGCAGTGCAGCGAGGCATCGATCCAAAGACTTGGACGGTGTAAGCGCATGCGAGCGCATTGAAATGAGATTGACAAATTAACGTACTAGCTCAAGTGGCGAGGGTTGGGGGAGAGAGGAAATTGAAGTTTATAAAGTGTTCAGTATACTCAATTTGATAGTCATTGTGGTAAATATAGCTTCGCTTTTTGATATTGAGAATATCTCTTTTTTAGTAGTGGACATTGAGTACTTATACGAAAACCTGCAGGAAGGTAAAAAGTTAGCCTGAATTTAAAAAGCGTAGTGTGTATGAGAAAGGCAGGATGGCTGTGGCTTTGTATAGTCAGAATAATGGTTTGTATAGTCAGGACTCAGAATAGTGAGATTCTACATTATCGTGACGTTGAGAGATTGTGGTTCTGATGCAGAAGTCGTGGCCTATTTCGCTCAGTTCTTTGCCACTCATTTCCCATCATTAGCGTCTCATCAATACAAAACAGAGTAGTAGTTGACTTGTTCTCTGGTTGATTGTGGTTCTGCTACGTACATGATGCTAGTTCAAGGAGCACTTTCTTCCATGTAACCAGTATACGATTTAATCCTTTTCTGATCTACTGTACTGCCTCCCATCAGCTTTCGCTGCTCCATCATGCATCCCTCTTCGTACAAAGAATCTCCCCATGTAAAATCCCAAACCACCCATCCTCATTCGCAACCCACTCCAGCCAAACCTCCCGCATCTTCTCAAAAAACTCCTCCGTCGCATACCCCTTCTCAATAGCATAATTACTCAACGGGCTCCCCACAGATCTCTCTGCAAAGTTGCCTCCCCAAGACTGTCTCTCTTCCTTTGTCCGAAAACACCAGCTTCCCGTACTGCACGTCACATCCTCGGGCGCAAACCCGGCTTCACGAGCCCAGACATGGATTCGCGCCCCAGGGTGCGGATTCGTGCCTTTCTCCGCCGCTACTTTGTGGTAAATTTCCAGCCATTGAGCCATTTCGGGCGCGTCAGGATAGCAGTGTAAACTCGCACTTTCCTTAATCGCGACGAGGCCACCGGTTTTGCATACCCTTCGCATCTCCCGCAGTCCATGGATTGGGTCTGTGATATGCTGGACTACTTGATGAGCGTGCACGATGTCGAAGGATTCATCTGGAAATGGCAACGCGTGGATATCGCCTTCTTGGAAGGAGATGTTGGTGATACCCTCGGACGCGGCGAAGGCACGAGCAGCTTCAAGCGGAGGGGAAGTGGGCTCGATACCGGTGACGTGGCCGGCTGGTACGAGGGCCGCGAGACCGGTGGTGATGCTGCCGGGGCCACAGCCAATATCGAGGATTTTGGAGGTGGTTTGGAGGTGTGGAAGGAGGTAGGCCGTGCTGTTTTGCGGGGTCCGCCACGCGTGGGTGCGCAGGACGGGAGCGCTGTGGTCGGCGCTGTAGACTTGGGTTGTCATCGTGAATGTTGGGTTTTGGAAGGCTGATTGTTGCGGATTGGAAAGATTGAAAGACGATTGGAGGACTGATGACTGGAACTATGTACTCAAATGTTGTTCCTCATCAGGTACCTTGGGGTAGAATATTTCAGCAAGAGGTATAAATTAAGGTCAACACTTGTTGCACAACATAAGGGAAACCAGCGTATCAACACACCACCTAAAGTCGATTATCAATGTTCTTTACAGTTTTTAGGCCACTTAGTATCGGGGTCGCTGCAATATCGGAGAGTCGGTCGGATTTCAATATCGGAGTCGGTCGGTTTGGAAGTCGGATTATCGGAGTCGGTAGAAACCGGCCACAAAGTGGTCGGCTCAAACATATCATCAACACAGCTTCATAATATCTCCCCTTTATCAATTGACCGCCTATTTGGATTTCTCTCCTGGGTCGAAACGCGTAATCCTCAATCCTCAGTTCTCATTTAGACATTTCAATCCCTCCTACAATGTCCTGTCCTGACTGCTTTCGTGGAGGTGTCTCCAAGAGCCATCCCACTGGCTCGGAGGTTACGATCCATGGCGTCAAAACCTATGTTGCTAGGCCCGAAGCCGGCGTCACGCCCAAGGGCATCATTGTCTTCATCACTGATGCATTTGGCTGGGACTTTGTAAACAACCGAGTCTTATGCGACCACTATGCCAAGGGAGGTTTCCTAGTTTACTGTCCAGACTTCATGAACGGTTCGTTCCGCCCCCAACATCCGAACTCTTAACCTATAGCTAACTTGTAGATACCTCAAGGCCGTGCCATGTCTCCAGCAGTCCTCCCTGTCTTTGACACGCTCTTAGAGAAATCCTCCTGGTTCACCACAATCTTCGTCAAGCCGTTCGCTTTCCTATTGGCCCTGTACTACGTGATCCCCTGGATACTGACATGCAGCCCGGCCAAGACCGAAGCCGGCGTGATCAAGTATTTCAAGGCTCTTCGTACCTCGCCTCCTCCTTCTTCCGTTCAGACTCAGGACTTGAAGATCGGTGCGGCCGGATTTTGCTGGGGCGGCAAGCACACTATCGAGCTCGCAAAAGATGACCCCACGCACCGCGTAACCCGACACTCCTCCCAGACCCTCTCCTCCGTCCCGGAACCTCTTATTGATGCCGCCTTCGTCGCGCATCCGACCTACATCAAGGTTCCGGACGACATTGACTCCATCAAAATCCCCATCTCATGGTCCGTCGGCGAAGAAGACATGCAGATGAAGGGACCCGATATCCAGAAAATGAAGGCCATTCTTGAGAGCAAGAAGGATGCCGAGCATGACATCCAGATTATCCCCGGTGCTAAGCATGGCTTTGCGATCCGCACCCATCCAGAAGATAAGGAGGAGATGGCGGCGGCGAAGCGAGCGGAGGAGCAGGCTGTGTCGTGGTTCTCGCGATGCTTTTCTTAAGAGAATATTCAGAACAATAGTATATAGATGTGCTCTTGACCCAGGAAGGTTCGCAGCTTGATCTATGTCAATCAAAAGCTTCCAACTTCCTGACATCGACAGATTCGGTGTCAGCACCCAAACATTACCGCCATCAAGAACTGGACTGCAAAAGGGCTCCAGTCTGTCCACGTAGATACTGTGGCTAGAGTTAAGATTATCAACGCAGTAGAGGGGGTAGAAAGCCCTTCGATATGAGATATTCTGCCGAGTACATCTCTTGACGCTAGATATTGTAGCGGGGTGCAAGCTTACAACTTTACCAGGCTTGCGATCTCTCTAAGGCATGATCTGTATTTTAACCGCTAATCGAGTCGGGTACCCGCGTGAGAAAGCGTATCGCAACGCGACCGTACTATCTTAAAACGCTTACGGTGTCCCCTGCAATTCGGCGCTTGATTGTCAGCTGATTGCTGCCAAGGCGCGGGGTAGTATTTTAGATTGTGTGATCCAGAATTAGTGCTGATTCTAGCAAAAGCAGTCTTGAATAACGTCTCCTGTTATTCTTCTCTCATTCTTACCTCATTTAAGACGAAAAGCTTAACCGCGGGCTTATGCTTTCTGTTGAGCAGACTCGGCTACACTATTTGAACTTGCAATTGAAGCTGAAGGAACACAAACGTTTGTACAACACAAAACATTCGAGCAAAAAACTTTGTCGCCAGTTCTAGCTTCGCTAAATTCGTCTGGCGCAACACAACCTATCGTTACGCAGCCGTCCGTTTTCGGCTCTCGGCGCGCTTGCCCAGGTACAAAATTTTGACATTGACGACTGGTCATCAAGGCCGAGGCTTCAGCTTACGACTTCACAATGATGGCTGCCAATCCTCAAGCTTCCCAACTACTTGGACAGAGAGAGACAATTGATGCATCCAACAGCTCAATACGCCGAAGGGAAATGCCAACGGGCAAGCTTTACGCCATCGGCGATCTCCATCTCGGCTTCGCGGACAACAAAGTAGCTTGGTCAAATCTGACACCGCATCCGGGAGATGGTCTCATTCTATGCGGAGATGTTGGAGAATCTGCCGAGCATTTACGATTAGCATTCTCCAGAGCAACAGAGTGCTTCGATGCCACATGGTGGTGTCCAGGCAATCACGAGCTATACACGTTGCCCGTTGAATCCGACACCGGAGCTCGAGGAGAGCAGAAATATCAAGAATGCATTAATATAGCACGAGAATACAACGTTCTTACTCCTGAAGACGATTTTGTTATTTGGAAAGGAGAAGGCGGTCCAGCTGTTATTGCTCCAATTTTTACACTGTACGATTATTCGTTCAGACCTGACGATGTGAGCTTGGAGGGTGCTGTCCCTTGGGCAAGAGAGAAGGATACGGAAGCTACAGATGAGTTTTTGCTTCATCCGGATCCGCATCCTAGTCGGCAAGATTGGTGCAACGCGCTCATTAAGAAATTTGAGACAAAGTTGGAGGCTGCGAGAGCACAATACCCGTTGTTGCCTCTTGTTATTGCAAACCATTGGCCATTACGGGAAGACTTGGTGACACTCAAATTTATCCCAAGGTTTAGCTTATGGTGTGGTACCAAATTGACAGATGATTGGCATCGGAGATTCAATGCTAAAGTGGTAGTTAGTGGCCATCTTCATATTCGGAGAACGGATTGGAAGGATGGGTGCCGATTTGAGGAAGTCAGTCTTGGTTATCCACGGCAATGGAAGAATTGTGCTGAGATGGGTATGGGGGTGGATGAGCTCCTGAGAGAGATTTTGCCAGGTCCAGAAATTCGCAAAACTGGAGAGGTTCCGACACGATGGAGAATGTACGGATAGAGTTATGAGTTAAGATTTTGTTAAAACTAGAAATAGCGATGGCTGATAGAGAAAGCTTCGACAGTTGGATTTGACGATTGCATCATTTAATCTCTTGGATTGGGATGATCTCAATCGAGAATTATATGCTGTGGAAGCAACTGTCCATGAAATTTTTCACTGTAACAAAGAAGAAAAGAGCACCAGAAGCTTAGAAACTAAATAGAAATTCATTTGACCAATGCGCGAAAGGGTCAATGTTTGCTCTGACAACGACAGGAGGTAGCAACGATCAACAGAGTGTAAAGATTTATAGTGATTTAGGTGAAAGTCATCGAATATCTAGTAAATTGTCCCAAGTGAGCCTTACGAGTAATGTATCCGAGCCTTATAGGACAGGAAAAAATCGTGTACATGGGTCCAATGAGTTTGAATCACCCCCTCCTCACCAAAATTCAAAACCATCCATCAGTGATGCTGTGAAGATAAGCCAAACAATTTTCCTGATCTATCTAGGAAGAATATCCAAGTAAAATACAGAAAATCTTTCGAAAGATAGAAGAGCAAAGCGTATCTAGCTAAAAAGAACTTCTCCCCGGTGTCTTGATTTAGATTCTTGAAGTGCTATCATGGATGGGCTTCACGAATAATATCAGCTGTACAATAATTCAGGTGAGACCTAGTTATTGTTGAAGATAGGCTACAGTGCACACTGGAAGATTGACGAGAGTGTAAGCAGGATAAAATTGCTAAGGGCGAAGAGGTCTAGATAGCTACGAGTGGGGCCGCTCCGCCCGCTTGGCGGTCACGTGACCGACAATCTATTCCCAACAGTTATTAGGGCCATGCCTTTCTTCTTGAATGACTCCGTTAGTAGGAAGACACGACGGTGCCTAATAGAAGCCAGTTCACAAGAGGATTTTGATTAAATATCGATATTAATTTGAAAGTTCTGTAAGCTTGTTACACTCTTGCTGTTCCATGGTTAAATTTAGCACACAGCATCGTATATTATTTTATGATACCGGGTAACTCCGAGTTTGAGATTATGACAAAGGGGGAATTTCCGAATACAGAATGGCACTTGAGTCATGCCTCATCTCATCCTCTATACAGATGTCTGGGGAATGGAATTTTTCAGCGTGGCTTGGCCCCCGAAATACATGAAACGTACCTTTGCAATAGCGGCGGAGAACCTATGTCTAGGCGCGGAACTAATGCATGCACATTCCCCTAGCACTCTCTCTAACCTACAAGCGCTACCTTAGTGAGTCTTTGATCCACGAACCAGAGTTCCTGCGATCTCACGATCCCCACCTTTCCCATCCACGTGCCCCATAAGTATACAGCTTAGCTTGATATCCCCTGATCCTAGCCCATGCAAAGTTGTTCACGCGGACATTTTTGAACCCAGCCCCCTCCATTCACTGTGCATCAAGCGGCGCAGGCTGATGAGGGAATGACCCTTTCTGAATTCACAGCCCCTGGAAGGACTTGGGTTTTGGGGGCTGTGATTTAAAACCGACACAGTATCCCCGCGGTCCGAATATTCGTACCGAATTCGAAGCATTCAACAGACGCCTAACTGGATTTCACGGGCCCCAACAGTGCCCTTCGTTCGAAATAGATCTGCTTTGTCCGATTTTGTTTTGACGAGGAAGGACCCGTCTTTTCAGGCAGAGCGGCATTCTCTGAAAATGAAGCCCTCTTTCCCAACATTCTGCTCTCTGGTAGAGTTAGTGAATTGGGCCCATTGCGACCCTCCATCTACTAAGTGCACCTACCTTGTGAAGGGTGAAAGACCATGCGAGTCCCGGCCAAGGCAGAACAAGGGATCAAATGATGCCAGATCAGTCTTTGCCGGCCATCTTGAAATTCTCACTGGACCTTCTGATATGTTTATCAAGACATACATCCATGTCAAAGTCTTCGAGGATCTCGCTGCTATCCACCTTTGCAGCAGACACGAAAAACACAAGTCACAAGCCACAGAGCAATGGCTAGATGAGTTCAATACAGAGAGAGCATCTATTATTTCCAGATTAGAGGATTACTACAACATGGAGAGTGATGATCTGTACACCGAGGATGAAATCGAAGAAGATGACGAGACGGAGGAGTCCATTCTTGTATACGACAGCAGAGTTCTTCAATATGACAGCGGGCAGAAGGAGCCGGATGAGGAACCAGATGCATTGGAAGAAAAAGTGGATGCTTCAATAGGTTCCAGTCAATCATCGCCGTTGCCTGGGGTGATTCGCCGCGCATGGACAATACAAGATGATGAAGTGTCCAAAGATGTCACTTGGCTTTTGGAGCAACCTGTTCAAGGTAACTCTAAAATCCCCGGGTGGGTTTACATAATTAGCCCTCCTAACCTACCGGGAATCCTCAAAGTTGGCTATGCCAAGACGCCTCCTTATCTGAATCGTTTTGGAGATCACAAGAAGTGCCACGGCGAATATAAAGTGATTGCGACAAAGTTGATACCTTATGCGTATCGTGTGGAACAGCTATTGTTGGCAGAGTTCCAGAACAACCATTATACACTCAAGGACGGTTGCCACAATTGCAAAGCCAGTCACCGGGAGCTACTTAATATCGATGAAAAAAGTCTCTTGAGAAGTTTGAAGAAATGGATAGACTTCGTTGAGTCCTATCCATACAGCAAAACAGGGACCTTGAAGCCAAATGCTAAGAAAAGGCTCCCTCTTCCTGCTTTGAATAGCTATCTCGGCTACAAGGGACGTCGCCCACGATTCTCTCCTAGCCCCAGTTCAGGCAAGAAAGGAGGACGTCAGATTTCGGACTCTCCGATCACACCACCACCACGTCCGAGCTTCAAGGCTGCTACGCCGACCACCAAGTCTGTTAATGTCGATGAGGTCGAGCTAGACCCAGATGACCTGTGCTCGGCAATGGAGGAACTTCAGGTCACGCCTTCTAAGGATGGAAAGAGGGCTAAGGGTGTGATCAGCGGTCGGAAGTAGAACGATGACAGTGGGTCGGAGTAAGGATATCGTTTTCGCGTTTGAGCTTTTTTGAAAGTTTGTTCTAGCTTTAGCCACCTCACATTGCAATTGAGCTTCATAGCTGTAACGTAACATCAATATTTCATGATAGCAATCAGTTTTTTTTTTTTGATACGAGAAGGGATTTTGATGAATCTCTAATGTGCTATCGTGAATGTCATAAATGACAAGTAGGAATTAATCCTTGGACTCCAGACAGGGACCAGGTATTAACTTCAAGGGAATCCATAAAACTAAGAAATGTGTATGCCGGTTCATCATCCCGACTGCCCCAACTAGGTCATGCTTGCCTGCGTTATTGACATGAATTTGAGTGGTGCACTAGTATCTGATCTAAAAGTCGGTTAGCATCATCATGTCCTAGGGTTAATCGGTCTATCATGAGCTATTCGACAAATTGGTTCCAGATATATGTCGAAGCTTATGAATCAAGGTAGGAGAAAGACATAGAACACAATGACTAAGCCTAAGAGCAAGAATCAGGTCTTTATGCTAGTGAAAATGGTGTGTAACTCATACTTATCTATATACATAACGTGTGGGCACTAGTAACGACCAAGAAATTTTAAGCCTGATCTCAAAACTGAAAGTCCCTCTTTGAGCCCTGTTAATATCGATACGATTACTAGGAAACTCAAGTCAGGAGTAACTGCCTGATAGGATAGACATAGCTAAAGTTACTAACCTAAATAAACTATTGAAGGGACACTTCTTTCATATTAGATAAGGTAGGAGTCCTAACTTAATCTTAGCTTACCTTAATCTTACCTCATCTCTACCTGATCACTACCTCATCTCCAAAAACTCAAAATCTTCCATCCTTAGAGATATTTTTCAATCTGTAGGCAACCTTACCGCCTTAGGATATCAACTGCCGGGTTGTCTCGTGGGTAGGGAATACTTAGTCTAATAAACATTACTAAACTTATCACCAACATAAATCCTAGTATGATCCTAGTATGATTCGCGCTTGGGGTTCACCCAAAGCATTAATGCGAGGTCCCCGTCGATCCCAGGCTTGGGCTTTTCTTTTAATTTTTGTTTTTCCCTTTCATCGTATCTTTTCCCTCTTTAACATTATCTATCTTATGTTTCTTTCTCCCTTTCTTCTAAGGAAGGAATAAACTAAACCTCCTTTTTAGGAGTTTATCACATACCTAGGGCTAATAGACTCACTAACGAGGCTAGAAGACCACAGTGATTAGCGGATACTGCCTGGGACCGCTATATAGTATGCATTTAATACAGCACTCTATGGCAGCACGAAAGTAGACACTGCGCCATCCTACCATCCCTGTCGATCAAGAAGCTTTTAGCTAAAAATAAAAACGGTTAATGACTCCGTCTATAGAGTATATCTTCACTAGTACTCTATGTATAACCAAGCTTATGCTAATGCACCAGCCAAGACCCAGTCAGACTATGCATACAGTAGCTAGTGTTACTGGACCACCTCACTAGTCAATACCTAATACTACTCCATACTCCGAACCTATGATGAAAGACCTACATGATCGTCGCAGACAGGCATATTATTCTTCAGGGGGCATGCGGGATGACATCGGGGCCAAACCAACCGAACTGACCGGGCCTAGCATGTGATGCCGAAGGCAGAAGTGGAAATCGGCATCGCCGAGATGATCGAAACCCTAATCCCGCACAATCTTTAAAGCTAATCGTTCATATGCAAAGATATAATGCATAATAGATATGTGCATATAGTACGGGGTAATCGGTTTTATCCACATGGCATGATTGTGGTGAAACTGTAACATAGCACAAAATGTCTGGGAGCGGTCAATCATCATAACTTAGGTAGAATAGCGGAACAGTTGAATTACAGAGTAAATTCATGAGTTTAGGTAGATATATCATATATTCACATTGACATTGCTTCGTGCTTTTTGTAAGAAATCCCTCTATATCCATAGTCAAATCCAGTCCAGTCCAAGATAAAACAAGAACAAGAGGCATCGTCATCGTCGTCAAGAAAAAAAGACCCAGCCGATCAAAAGCGCCAAGTATGAACATGAACATGAAATCGAAAAAAAAAGAATTACAAAAGGGGGAAAATCAAATCCCCTGTGGAGAAAAAAACCCCACAATCTTTCTGCATAATAAAACAGATCAAAAAATTAAAAAAGTCCGCTAAAAGACCATCCAAAAAGCACAAATCGTCCAAAAAGACACGGGATGGAAAAAAACCTCCACATAGACACACGACACAAGACAGCTTGTGCCAATGCCTAGACCGGAGGGAGCACCAGAATAAGTAAGTTGGGCTTACTCATCCAATCCGATCCCGAGATCCGTATCCAAATCAGCCGTCAACCCAAGCCGCTGAACCTCGGCAGAAACCCCATGCCCACGCGACTCAGCCAAATGCGCAAAATCAAATGCCTTAGGCTCGGTATCGAAGCCCAGAACCTTCATATCGAATTCATAGGCTTTTTCCTCGGCGCCAACACCAACGGAAACACCAGACTGGTGGTGCTGATGCTGGTTCTGTTGCTGCTGCTGGACATCCTCAGCGAAGAAATCATTGCCCGCATCGTCAAAGTTGATCAGAGCGTCAAAGTCGTTTTGAGTAACTTCGGCGTCGTTGGCAAGATCCATTAATTCGGTAAGACTCATTTCTGAGTGGAGGTCTGGAATGGCAAAGGCGTCGTGGGAGGCATAGTTGGGGTTTAGGTTGTTTGTGCTGCCGTTTTCGCTGCCGTCGGAGTGTGGGGGTGTGGAGGCGAAGAGGTCGGCGGTTGATTGGGCGCGGGTAGGCGCGGGACCGGGTTTGGGGTATGTGAGGTCGGGGATTTTTTGGGCCAGGGAGTCTGGTGGGGGAGTCAAGGCGTTGGGGCGGGAGAGGATGTCGAAGTGGTCGGTGCTTGTTGAAGCAGAGGGAGTTGTGGTGGAGGCGGCGGTAGTAGTAGTGCGGTTGGGGCGGGACCGAGAGGATTGTACGTCTTGCGGGGCGACGGTGAGTTGAATGCCGGCCTTGCGGATGGCGGCTTCAAGGAAGGAGGTGGCAAAGTCGGCGGAGGCGTAGATCTCGCGTAGACGTTGTAGGATGCGCATGCATTGGTAGAAGCGCTGGAGGCTGGTCATACGAACACTTGGGTCGCTAGACTTGATGTCCAGCAAATGAATAATGACAGCGGGGAGGAGGACGGTGACACCGGTAGTGGGATAGTACCGAGTCAGGTCGAGGACGTGCAGGTCCTGGGCGATGTTGGTGATTTCCACCGCGGCGAAGCGCACCTTGTTGCGAGACATTTCTTGCAGCTCGGCGTCCGTGGACGGATATGGGACTGCGGGGAGGACCTGAGGCCGGTGCAGGGCGCTGGAGGTCGTGAGGTAAACCATCTTCAGCAAAGCACGATGAGAGTGCAGCACCTCGTTGGCCTCGGATAGCTTGTGGCCATCGGAAGGCGAATATTGAGTTTCCACAGGGAGGTTGGCCAGCCAGTCCTCCAATTCCTGGTCACAGCGTCGCACTTCGAACGTCTCAGCAGTGGATTTCTTCGGCACCAGCATCATCGTAGTCTCCATGGTACCACCGAACTTGTGGCTCAGTACGGAGTACTGGGCTGAAAGCACATGGCTGACGCAGAGGCACAGCTTGGCCTTTTCAATGAACATCAGTGCCAGCTCTCGCTGGTGGCTGACATTCTGCAAGATCTCAGAGTCTCCAACCATCTTTACGATTTCCGGAGAAAAGCTCTGGAACTCGAAATCGTCCAGGGTGAGCATGGGTACGTCACAGTCGTCATCCTTTACACGCATCGGTCGTCGCATACCCAGCGCAATAAGTCGGTCACGGGTGTACGTGCTCCACCAGATGCGTTTCCACATCCGCTGGCGACGAACATCCATCCGCGAGTTGCCGGGGTCTCGGTGGAGTCCAATGGTGTGGGCCAGCGAGAGACTCACACCCATCCAGTGCCAGGTGTCCTTTTGGTCATCGGGGGTTTCGTACCAATAGGTCATCAGAAGGAGCGACTGAACTAGAGAGATGCGATCCACCTCGTAGTCGAAATCATACAAGAGACGAGCACGCTGGAAGAAAATCTTGCGAGCCGCTTTGCGGGTCTGGTAACCAGCAGCCTGGAGATGTTTCATGTCGATAAAGGCCATACCGGCGAACATGACAGCCTGGAACAGCAGGAGACTGATGCGGTGGATGCCATCGTTCTGCACAATGGTCTGGAGGAATTCCTCCAGATCGAGCAATGGCATGTACGTATGCACGTAGTGAATGTAGGCCTTGAGCAATTCGTTACGCAAGGTCACATCGGGGATCGTCAGGGCGCCCTTGGCGGCTAAATAATCGATATCCTCTTTCTGGAGTCGAGCAGGCAGGCCACGGATATAATCGGGGAGAAAGCCGTTGGCGGTACGGGAGTTGGCAAAATTGGGATCTAGCAATTGCTGAATTTGCAGAGTCGCATTGGCGAGAGGCATTGACGAGGGAACGGCTGGGTTAGGAGCCATTCGGCGACGAAAGCGATCATCAGAGCCAATACGATGAGCCTGTGATTGATCTGTAGCAGAGGCGAAAAGAGAGCATATTAGCGTTTGGCCACATTGAGAAGACAAAGGGCAATTACGAACAGAGTAGATGAGGCATATGTTGCCCGTGGTCGATATCGACCGAGTTCTGCGAGGGAGAAGTCGGCTCCATGTCGGCCATACCGTGCAAGCCCAAAGAGCCTAGAGGATTCTCCTCGGAGATCTCGCCGGGCGACTCGGAGGTGTGGTTGGTATCCACGTCGACGCGCGACTTCCTGTCACACAACAGAAACAGCCGATGTTAGTTTGAAATGATACATAGAATGAAATAATTTGTTTCTTTCTTCTAAATCAGCTGCAATGGTGACGAACTTTCTCCGCTTGCTTTCCGTGACGATACATTCGACCTGATCGAGGCGACAATTCGTGCAAGGTGATCCATTTTCCACTACATCGCAGCGAACCTTGCGAGCTCTGCAGCAGCAACAAGCTTTCGAGGCGCGACGTTTCACAGGACGATTATGGGCGGAGAGACCGGCGACCGAGGCCTTGCGTTTTCCAGAATCGGAGTCAGTCATGGTGGCGGATGCACTACTCATGATGGTGGCGATGAAGTGATGACCGAGGGGCGATCGGAGCACATTCGATAAATGTGCTTATAGAGATACTCCGTTGGAAAGTATATTGCCACACAGACAATAAATTTTTTTTTGAATTGTATAGTAGGGAGGAGAAAGGAGGAAGGGAAAGGGTGAGGGGGGAGAGGAGAGGAGAGGAAGAGGGGAGAGGTTGAAGCTGAAGGAGTGGAGAGGGTCTGGGGAGGATACCGCGCCTGGGGCCGGGGACATGGAGTGTTTAAGTATATGGGGAATTATAGTAGTACTTACTACTGTGGTCTACGATTCTACAAGAACAAGTATAAACCCTCGAGTCCCCCAGTGTCCACCCAGTCCACTCACGAACCCAGGAACTAAAACTTACAGAAACTCAGGTTGGGGCAGATCCGTGCCAGAAATATTAATTAGAATAAATCCATAAAAATCATAGCGCCCCCAATCAACTTGGGGATAATGTCACTAAACTCAGATGGGCAAGAATTCCCCACACGAGAGGCATTTCCACATTCGAAATGTGGAGGACTGGCGTCACAGTCGCCGAAATCGGATTAGCGGCAAATGGTCTTTTGGGTCTGATTTTTCTGTTTCGTTGGTTTTTGTTTCTCGTGGCACCCAGCAGAACAAAGGAAGTTAGCACGTTATTTTAGCACGTCCTAACTGTTAGACTGTTAGGCTGCTTACGTTTGAATGGTTTTAGATTTCCGGGGCTTAATACTAACATCTCACTGGTTGTTCAGTTGAAGAGAGTTGCCCGCAAATTCCTCTTAGAATGTGCTCGGCCCGCTTGTTTTACCTCGTTCGGAACCGTTACGGTGCCGAGTATCCGATGCTGCATTTTCCGGGTTGTTTTTTGAAGATGAACTACTAGATATCTGAGAATATCACATAGGTTATCTATAATACTGTAAAGAAGGTTACAGATGAAATGTCAAGTTCAAGGATAGTCTCCTAATTCTTGAGACAATTACCAAAAAAAAGACATCAGTTGAAGAAAAAACCTCCTCGTGGATTGCTGGTGGAGAGCTGTGTGTCATGGGCCACACTAAAAGTGGTAATTTACCGCGGCGTATTACTGTTTTTGGTACCAAACCGGGGCCTGAAGTCGACTGCATGGCCACCGCCACGGAGAGTCGATCCTATCAATGCATCAAAGCGACTCTAAGATAATAATTGATCATAATTAAGTTAGCACTGTATCTACTCTAGCTTTTCTGTTGGGAATTTAAGTTGTCATCCCTGCCCTGCATCTCTTCCATTAACTATCAACTATGCATCAACTATCACACCATCGGCACCGGACCGATAGGACGGGAAGTACTCCATAGTCATCGAGATTTAAACTTCCGAAATACGCCGACCAGGTACAGATCCTTGCAGTCTGTAGTCACGACTAGCGAGTTGCAGTGCAGTATAGTACATAATCATAAGGAGGATATGGACTACAGTCCATATGTACATCCGTAGACAACCGCTTCAAAGGTCCCGCATTCATGGATCCGCAATGGAGTCCCCGAGTTCCCAACATCAAGACCGTCACACATCTGGGTCTGAACTTTTGAAGATCGGAGGTTACTACGGAGAACGGAGTAGCGTACCTGGGACCTGGGGCTGAGAACTGGGGATGGGGCTGGACCAAGGAGAATTGTAAAAAATGGAGAAAAGGATTTCTTGAAGACCCCATGACAGCCAGAAGTTGTTTTTCTCCCTGTGGCTCTCCACAATTATTATTATTATTATTATTACAGTGCCTATTATTGAAGTTCCAGCTTTCAAAAAGACTGGAAGGGCTGGAGAAGCGTCCGATGGCGGAGAAAGAGCGGGCCCTCCGGGGTGGAGAGGCTTGTCGTGACTCGCAAGCTTACCAGTTTCGGATCCGCGGATGAATAATGAAGTAATAACGAATGGTTTAATACCAAATAATGGAGAATAAAACGGAATTGGGATCCGCAAGAGTCGCTTTTCACGCCGGGTTGTTTTGCTGATCTAGGTCCCACTGCGAGAAGATCAACGCAACGGGATGAGGATCAAGGAAGTTGACACGAAGCATTTAGACTACAATGATGGGATTTAGAAGAGAGATTTACTTCTTCTAAATGAATGACATGGAGATTCTAGACAAGTGTCACTCTGTGTGCTCTACATCGGTTTCGATAGTATACTAATTGCATATCCATAGATCGCGAATTCGCCGTCGATGATTTTCTGAGCTGGTGCCTTGCAAGTTGCTACACTACAATTTTTAGTACTCCAGACTAACTGACCACTGTAAATCCCTGTCTCTCTGTGCATCCATCCATTACTAAGTCGAGCGGGTCTGGAACCCCCAGCAGCCCTAAGTGGGAACACGCCGACTCCAGAGTCTCACTAACCTTCCTCCCCAGGAACGCCAACGGCCCGAATGGAAATAATTAATAACTGTAATAATAATTGTATACTCCCCACAAAAGCAACCTTCAAACGTCAAGAATATAGAAATAAGACAATTGATTCAATACTCAGAAAAGAAGAATGGCAATCCACAATCTCATGAAAATGACGACATCCACACAAGAACATCATCTCATTCGTCCTAGATATATTCTCAGTCAAAGTGCTCCGTATATCCGTTAGAATAGGCCCCAAGTCTCATCCCATCCCTTCCGTCCATAAAAATAGCCGACAACCGGAGAATCACACCCCGGTTCACCATCCCACCTCCCTGAAAAGTTAAAACAACCCAAGGCCCATGACCGGACCGACGGTCCAGATCTTGAAAAATTATGCCGCACCGAGACGGTCCTAGGGATGTCCGAATGACTGCGGATACCGCGGTGGATGATAATTGGTTGAAACGTAGTATGGGTATGCAGCCGGACTAGGACTAGCGTGGTTGAAAGTGCCGATGGTCGGAGTGATGAACCATCACACTGTGTGGTTTGATGAATGCATATCAAGTATGTGTGCGAGTCGCACAGATGGATACGTGAGGCACGTTATATCCCGCATATGACTATGAATATAGTTATTTCGCGCATGCTAGTGTTACGGAAGTGCATCGTTGGGTGATACTATGTTCCGAATTGTCCGACATTCACTGACCATAATCAATACATATAGACCAGAAGAGCCTCGTAGAGAATGAAGAAATAGAAGAATCTAAGAAAATATAATGTCTCCGAGAGAAGGCGAACCATGAAAAGAAAAGAAAGAAAAAAAATCCCCGGTCCCTTGAAAATACAAGCCCGTAATTATTCCCAAATCTCAACTCCACCAGCAAAACCATGTGGGGAAATCACGAGGGCATCGGGGGATTGCGGGGCGCCGCTAATGCTGGCTGGGCCCAAGTTACCACTGTTACTAACAAGTCCTCAACCTGAG
Organism: Penicillium subrubescens; assembly: GCF_028828155.1. NCBI lineage: Eukaryota > Fungi > Ascomycota > Eurotiomycetes > Eurotiales > Aspergillaceae > Penicillium > Penicillium subrubescens. The sequence goes on along the minus strand of NW_026643157.1, from coordinate 3,269,090 downwards.
TCAAGTTAGTCAAAACTCCTGTCGAGGACCCAAAGTAGTTCGACCAATCATTAGTGAAGTTTGAAGTGTTCGAACAAGAGATAAAAAAACCCTGCCTAGTAGTACATACATAGTATTTAAGTAGGATTAACACTGTAAGTCGCAGTATTCAGTGTGGGCAATCAATAAGTGGAACACCAATCAACGACCTGGCATAGGTCAAGGCCCCGAAGCGCTGGCCCGTGTCAACAGTTATAGTACAGTACATATGTACATGAATAATGACTCCATACATCCTCCGTGCTTGTCCTCGAACTCCGTCGGACTTGAATCTAGACGCCGTGACACTCCGCCCCGGCATTATCCGTCTGACACAATCTTCGATCCAGTCACATCCAGTCATAGACCAGGAAACAATCAGAAACGGGAAATCCGGGGATAGGGTGGCTTGGAAAGTTGGGGGGTGGTCTGTCTGGCCTCGATCTTGCGGGATTAAATAGTACGTGCTACAGCAAGGGATCAATGGGGGCCAATACAACTGCTTGTTGGCCCCATTGTTCGTATCTAGAAAGAACAAACAAGCTATCGCCTAAAACTTATCGATCATCATCCTACACTCATACAAATAGCGATCACCATTACTATTATCATTTATCAACCTCTCCCTATCCCGTTCGGTATACCTTACTCCGTACACAGCCCGTCACAGGAGCCGACCCGGCCAACCTCGAACCGCTAGACTTGCCGAGATGGGTTCCCGAAACAGACTAGGCGAGCTTGGCGTTAGTATGTGCGGTGGGAGTACTCGCCAGTTAACTTGCCATGCCAGCCGCGGGCCGCCGCAGCACAGATATACCCGCAGATTTTCGGGCAACCGGGGGCAGGGGAGATTATCTGAGCCAGGGTTGTGAAATGACGAATTGTCAGATACTTCTGTACTAGGAGTAGTACAACAGGCTGAGGATACGATCGCAAAGCCACCACGAATAGAAGAGTCCGGGAAACCTGCAACAACGACAGGCTTGGCGATTGTAAGGAATATGGGGCTAGGCCAGAGAGGCACAGTCGCTACTAGACTGGCAAAGCACAGCACAGGACAAGGCTGGCCAGGGATCGTAAAAATCAATGTAGAGCACTTGATGTTCCACTATCGGTCATCACGCCGGTCGCTCGTAAATCCTGCACCATGACTCGTGATGAGGGCGCCAAAGAAGGACAGAAAAATCAACGTCCGAGCTCAGGGTTTCATGAAAAGAACGAATCAATAAGCTCTCAGCTCTCCCCAGGAAAATCGTTGCGGCGGGGGTAATTTGACAGAATCCACTTCATCACTACAGCAGATTCGATTGAGTGACACATATGGAGTCCTTTAGTCTGTTCGGAGATATCTGCGCAACAGCAGCCACCCCACGTTTCGTTTCGTCGGAGAAATGCCGACACTCAATCAAATGACGAGCTAGTTAGCTTCCCCCTCCAAACCCCATCCCCATCCCCATCCCACCAGTCAGTAGCTACTCCTATAATGTAGTAGTTAACCTTCCAAAACCAGAGGCGGTTGCACCCCCACTAAAAAGATGAAAGCCGTATAAACTACCCCTCGTGGCTAGAGGCTAGTTACCCACGAGGGGGCTCTGATCAGCGGCCATACAGCTTCAAGCTGGAAGCTAGTGAAAAGCTGGAGGGGAAGAAGAGAGGAGTGAGGGACAAAGTGGCGTCATTGCGCATTTGCCCCTCCAGCCCAGAGTAGACCAGACCAGACGGGGTTAGATAGGCGAGAGGGACAAAGCCCAAAGGTCAACGGGGAGGGGAGGTGACCGTGCGTGGGGGTTACTAGGTGTGAAAGAAAGTGCTCGCAGTCATTTATCGAGATACAAGACGGACAGAAAGATGGATACGCTGGTTAGGTTTGAGTGGTTAATTGTCACCTGTCAATAATCCCTCCGTCAGTCGTTCAATCCTGAACAGACCGGACGAAGGGGAATCGAATCGGCCCCGGCCAGGCAGCGGAAAACACACTCGGCACCCCGCGATGATTGACTGGATCGTAGAAGATCGTGGAGGAGGTGGGAAGTCCGGTTGTCAAGTGGGGAAGATACTCGAGAGTGAAAGTTAGCCTGTTAGCCTGTGAGGTGACTGCGCCTAAGGGTCAATTTGCCTCCCCAGATTATTATTCTTCTTCCTGCTTTTGGTGGCGCGAAATTGGTTCGGAAATCCAATCGGAGGGTCCTTGCCACTTTGGATCGTCAATGAGTTCTTCTAACCTTACGATGGATAATGAACAAAGAGAGTTCCGGAGCATAATGCTGAAAAAAGTCAGACGAGTTGACGGGCCCCGGAAGTTCCAGCAGCTGACGACGGTGAGTGTCAGTAGTGGTGGCTCGGTATAGCTTCAATGGTGGTAGATTTATTTATCTACCCGACCATGTTGGTTAGTTATTTGATATGGTAGCTATTGCAAGTCTTTGAATGTATGGACGCTGGCTTCATTCAAAGTCGGTAAGTAGGTCGAACGACGAGAACCAGTGCATAGTCATGCAAAATAGCACAACTTCACAACTGACCCGTGGCACATTCTGTTTCCGAATTATATGGATGACTGCTATCATCCATCTGACCGGACAAGATCTAAGAATTCTCAAAAAATCGGAAATGCATCAATTTCATAGCACATAATAACATAAACATCGTAACCGAAACCATCCCATTCCAACCATCCCATTCCAACCTTTCCACCAACCAGAAAAACAAAGTCACCAAATAAAAGATCATCGCGGAAGGGGAATCAATCGCGAGAACAATGGATAACCAAAATAACCAAAGAAGTAACATGGAAAACATAACATCAACCATAAAAGCGATAGCAATGCTTTTCACAACATCAACATCAACATCAACATCAAACACCACCACGACCCATCCGCTCTATCGAGCTCATAATACCTCCGCGACCAGGCGTAAACACAGCAATACCCGATTTCCCACCACTATTACCCCGCGAATGACCACCAGGAGCAGCGCCGAACCGAGGAATACGTTTCTCGTTCGTGGCAGGGGGAGGACGAATACCACTAGACGCCGAACCTGAGCGGCCGATACTACGGTTGAAAGATTCAACCGGTTCACCGGTAGACTGATAGTAATATTCTTCTTCATAGTGTCCAGCGGAGGAAACGGAGGGTTCACGCTCGCGCTCACGCTCACGCTCTTGTGGTTGTACCTGGGCCTGACCCTGTTGCATGGCAAGCCACTCATCAACAGCAGCGACGAGTTCGCCCTTCTCAGCGCGTTCAGATTTGAGTTCCGAGCGGAGACGTTCGCTGTCTTCCTTCAGAGCGGCCATTTCATGCTGCAGACCCTTGACCTGGGCTTCGAAGACGCGTTTCTCAGCCTCGTGCTCGTCGTTCTCGCGGGCAATCATACTAGCGTTGGCAGCGGCCATGGACTCAGATTGCGCGGCATCACGTTCATCTCTGAGACGGTCGTTATCCTGGGTAGCGGCGGCGAGTTTACGCTCCACCTCGCGCAGGCGCTTCTCCCAACGAGCCTCGTAGCTCTTTTTCAGAGCGGCGACCTTGGTTTCGTGCTTGCTCTTGTATAGAGTGTGTAGTTCACGAGCAACTTTTTCAACGGCTTCTTGCACTTCACGTGCAGTGGTCTCGGCGGATTGAGAGGCCTGGCGGGATCCAGCATTGGAGCTAGATTGAGACGCGGATGCCGAAGCCGATCGTGCGGAAGAAAGCTGGGTCTCGAGCTCGACGATTCGGCCTTCAAGCTGCTCTTTGGCTTTCTCCCCCTCATCAACCTTTCGTGTGAGACGCTCTCTCTCACGTTCGCCGTCTTCCAGCTCATCTCGGACCGATGTGAGGACAGTCTCCATCTCCTTGCCTCGACGGTCCCATTCAGCCTGTTCCATCTCAAGCTCATCTTTCCGGGCAGCTTCATGACGAGCCTCTTCCAAGGCTTCACCCACACGACGCTCGGCGTCAGAAACAGCCTGCTTCAAACTGGCGACCTCTGCTTCTTTGCCACTAAGAGTAGCCTTGAGAGAAGATATCTCCGACATGAAGCTCGACTTCAACGACTCAAGCTCTCGCGGCGTGATAGAAGGGAGCGATCGAGGAGTCGGGGCCGGCGGGATATCAAAGTCCAGCAGAGACGACATCTTTGAGGGCGATCGCATAGATTGACGCATAGGGCGCATGGGAGACCGCCGGGCTGGGGAATAGCGAGAGCTTTGCATTGACTGGCGCGGGAGGAAATTCATCTGATCCGTGAAATCAAGAAGATTGGATGACTCCCGGGGATTGCCAACATCCCGGGATCCCCTGCGCCTGGGCGTAGGCGATCCCACTTGTGAGCCTGTATCGAACATTGCGCTAGCTCTGTAAGATCTGCGTGCTGTTCCTGGGGTAGAAGGGGCAAGGCTGCGGCGATACACATCTGCCGAAGGGCCTGGACTAGGTCCGATACTGCCGCGCATAGATTTCAGAGGCGACTGGGCACGCAGGTTTGCGAAAGAGGTCATATCCGGCAGAACGGAGAAGTTGCTCAGACCAGTGTCATCCATGGGGTCATGGTCATCTTCACCCAAAATGGAATGTTCATCAGGGCGCTCGAGGCGTTGGTTCTCTTTGCCGGTCTCTTCGTCATCGTGCAAAACAGTGCTCATGCCCTCGTTGCGCTTATCTTCCATCATGCTGTTGGCAATAGTCGACCGATCATACGTGGCGCTTCCTGCGGAAACGAAGCTTTGATTGTGAATAACGCTGGACTCTCCTTCCTCGAGATCGATATGGATCTCCGGTGCCTCAACTCGGCTCGTCATGCCTTTCTTGCATCGCTCATTGTTCTGAGAGTCAGCCTCGTGGTCCTGCGGCGTCTGATCGAACGAGCGCTTCCTAGCTGTGGTAGATGAGCGGTGGTCGTCAACGCCGAGAGAGACTCGAGGTGCCGAGCGAAGCTTTTGAGAACTAATCGTATCGTCCTTTTCGTCATGTCGGAATGAAGAGTTACGAGAGCCAATAGGGGACTGAGAGCTTTTCCCGAAAGACTCGCGCTGCAATGCACGCGACGCATGAGAACTGACTGTGTCGTCCTTCGCATCCGAAGCCCGACGGAGAGGTGAGCCACCCGCGTCGACAGGCGCATTTTGCGTGGCCCTCCCAACCGACATCCTTTTCCCGAACGACTCTCGCTGCATAATAAGCGACTTCCGCGAACCAACAGTATCATCTCTGTCATGACGGAACGGCGAACGCGGTCCACCAGGAGACTGAGTGGGCTGTCCTCCAATAGACTCCCGCTGCAATCCACGAGACACGTGCGAGCTAACAGTATCATCCTTCGCCTCCGGGCGGTAAGGCGAGCTACCAATCTCAACAGGAGCAGCCTGCACCATCTTGCCAACGGACTGCCTCTTCCCAAGTGACTCGCGCCGCGCCTTCTCAAAATCAACAGTCTCCTCCTGGACCTCAGGTCTGAACGGCGAGCTGACGCTTTGCTCATCCTGCTCATCAAACCCAGGCGAAGCTGGACCCTGCATCTCGCGCAGCCGGTCAAAATCCACCGTCTCATCTCTCACGTCTGCGCGGAACGGAGAGCTAGCCGGGTCTTCGAATGCAAGCCGTTTATCCAAACCCGGTGACATAGGCTGTACTTCGCGCAAGCCGTAGGAATCGATTTGTTCATCGATAGCTTCCTCCTCATTCTCGTCACGGGCATCGGCTCGGAAAGGCGAACTCGGCGGCTCATCTTCCTCCTCGATTGGAAATTGGTGACGAGCACTCGCGCCGGGGAATGGTCGTTGTGGACCCGTATATTCGCGCATGTTTTGAAAGTCAACTGTATCATCGCGGGTATCGTAGCGGAACGGCGAGCTAGCAAGTTCTTCTTGGTCTTGGTCGTCGTATTCGTCATTATCGTGGGTATCTCGGCAGTGGTCGTTGGGGAAATAATTCTCGTTTTCGTTTTCGTGGTTTTTGTAGGGACTCGGGCTGCGCGCATCCGTATCTGTCTCTCGGTCGGTCCACGCCTGCTTCAATGGACTCGAGGGCAGAGCAGATTCCGTGTTGGACGGAGCGTCGAGGGTTTTTGTGAGGAAGGGCGACGAGCCGGCCATTGGTGAGCGGGCTCGCACATTCTGGTAAGAGGAGGAGAGGGGGGATAGTGGATTTGACATTTTGAATTATGTGAAGAGGATATCGTGTAAACCTCTTCTATGTGTGAGAAAGGGACCTGAAGAGTGTTGGTTCGAGCAGGATCCTCTCGTGTTTTGGGATTCAACGTGCAGCGGAAGCGGGAGCGTTGCTATGTAAACAGAGCTAAGCCGTCTTTGGAATAGTGGATAAGGCAAACTATACAGCCATACACAAAACTCAAGGGAACGTATCCAAAGTAGAGATGTTTGATAAGCGAGGAAATAAAGAAAATAGTGAGTTCTTTATTTAATTGATAAATTTTCAATTTCTATGAGATAAAAAAGAAAACGCTGGAAGCCGAGCTATGCAGGGCAGTCGCTAAAACATGAGCAAAATCGAAAGCGAAAAGAAAAAACTGAAAAAAACAACCATTACACGTCATATCAACCCACGGATCCTTATCGATATTGGATCGAAAAGAATCCAGTAAGGTCTATCCCAATCGCAAGTATGCAACCCTTGCTCAACAATCACTCTCAGCGCGACACCGCAATTCCCGCATCCGTCCGAGCTGCATCAGCATCAGCATCAGCATCAAAATCAGTCACGATGATATGCACAACATTATCCGTCGATCGATCCGGAATAGAAACATAATGACACGGAGCCGCAGGCGCGACAATAACCCAAGAGTTCCTCTTCCGCTGAATAAACCAAAGCTGAACCGCACCTAGCAAAGCAACAAACGAACTCCCCCACCAAGCAAGCGCGGTACAACCCACCTCCGCACCAGTACTGTAAAGGTATCCCGCAATGGGAGGCGCAATCGTACGAGAAGCCGCACCCGCCGAAGCAGCCAGACCATTGATCTTACCCAACACCGAGTCCGACGGACTAGCTTGCTTAATGAGAATAAGCAGCACGGGATAATCGATGATGGATAGGATATTGCGGACGATTAGGCAGGTGTATACTCCCACGAAGGTCAGGTTTTGAGGGAGGAGGGCCACGAAGGGAACCATGAAGTATGCGATTGGGTGGAGGATTGTTACGACGACAAAGAGACGCCATACGCCCAGCCATCCAGCCAGAGCGGGGAAGATCAGGCTTTGAATGATGAGGGCGATGATGCCATCTGTGGACATGATCATTCCCACTGTCTGCGTTGACAGACCGACTCCACCCGGAATATCCAGGAAAGCATGGTGACCAGACGAGCGACCACGGGTATTCTCATCTTGGAGGAAAATCGGCAAAAGATGATCGTAGGTCATCGAGTGGTATGTGAAGATAGCCAGGGCGATCACTAGCATGGTGACCCGCCACGTGAACGGTTTCGGTTTCAGTGACTTCTTCCACACGGGAGACGTACCGTCTGCGAGGACATCCCAGTTCTCATCCTCTTGCAGGCTGACCTGATTGAAGGTTCCGTAGGACTCGGCTCGGAGGTCAACGCCTGCATTGGCAGTCGCGCCGGAGGTCGCGAGGAGAGGCTGTTCGGCTGAGGTATGCTCGAAGAAGCGATGGGTGGTTTCGCTGTGGTGCTGCATTTCTGGGTGGGTTTCCTGTAGGAAGAGCCAGCCGCCGATGATGCTCAATAATAAAAGGACGGAGCAGACTAGATTGGGTAATAGATAGGGGAATCGCCCGAAGAGGCCGTCGCAGGGAAACAGAGAAGGATAGCCCTCTGAGGGTCTTGCAAGGAGACCTCCGATAGCTGGAAATTGAAATCATACGATTTAGCCCGCGTCTACGATGCATGCAGCAAGAGGTTCAAGGGAAGGATAGCTTACCTGGCCCGATAATAGTACCAATCGACCAAACAAAAGGCATAATAGCATAAGCCCGAGCTGTCAAGAACCCACCGTCAGTCCATACAGTACACCAACCACCAACCAAGCCAACTCAACTCATAACTTACGCTCATGCTCAGGCCGTTTAACCAACTCTCCAACCATAGTCTGAATAACCCCAATATTCCCATTCAACGCACCACCCAACGCCCTCCCCACAAGGGCAACCCAAAAGTTCGGGGCCAGACCGACAAGCAGCAACGACAACATAGTCCCAAAGCAGCCACACAGAAGAACAGGCTTGCGACCCACTCGATCAGAAAGACTACCCCAGAACATACCCGTCATTGCTTCAGCGAGAGAAAAAGCGGAGATCAAAATGCCCGCATAGAAGGAGGCATCAGCCCCGTTAGCCATGTGGAAATCCTTGACCATGACCCATGAGTATGGGAAGATGGAGGTTAAAGCTATGGGCTCGGCGACACGACATATTGCTAGAGCGGGACGGTCAGCGATGTTCCATGTTCCATGTTCCGCGTGAGTTGTGTAACCCGCACAAAGAGGAGGAGGAGAAGGAGTGAGAATATAATCACATACCCAAGAGGAAGAGCTGGAGGGTGGGAAAGCTATCGTCGGTGGAAGCGAGAGATCTTGGCTGCTGTGTTAATACCATCGTCCCGTAGAAGTATCTAAGACCTTACGGCTATCCGTCCCCACGAAGTCGAGTCTTAGTCTTCTTTGGTTAATCCTCGGTTGTGGCTTCGGTTATATTCGTGGGTTGGAGAATGGCAGAAAGAAAGAGAAGATCTGAGATTCTTTGTAGATGGACGTTGACTCTTTGGAGGATGTGTAGTCGAGTGCAAGCCTAGAAAATTCAAAGATTGGATATAAAGAAGGAGAAAGAGGGGGTGGAAGAGGCGGAGAGAAAAGAGTCTTCAGTTTCCATTACTCAATTGAGGAGGAGGGCAACGCTTGGGCCAACGGGGCCACTCTGTTTCCAGCGATAAGCTGCCGCCCCTTTGGAGGTTGGAGGAATGTATGGCCGGGTGCGGGGAGTGAGGGGGATTTTACATTTATCTGTTGATTTGTTATGTCAATAGTGACGTTTGCTATTTAATTCAAATAATTGAAGATATCTTGTCAATACTATTGAAGTAGTAATAATAATTATCACCGATATAATCTTCTCATCTGGTGGGTCTACAAAGAAGCCCCCAACAGAGTTTGAAGTGGCGAGCCCGAACTAAAAAACTGCCGCTCATGTGAGCGGTGCCGAGTGCCGACCAACGACACAAAAAGGGAGGCCGACTTCATGTGAGACACTCAATTATAACCAGCTATACCCTCCAATATACATTATATCAATAGTATATCCTACAAAGACTAGCATATCAGTTTTCAGATCTATCTATAGTGTCATACCTCCATGTTGGACTCTTGCCACCATGTTCCCCCATATACTTTAGCCCCGTCCTTAGCGGCCGTTGGGGCCAGTTTCTTAATCGCCGAACAGCCAATCACAGAACCCTGGAACCCTTAGTATAGATGACATCATCAAAACACCTCTATTCAGGAACAAGCCGGACAATATCTCTCTATCTAGGATATAAATTCAGCTATCCGTTCTGGACTCAACAATCATCCTCCGAGCTGGCTCATACTAAGGTGAAAAGAGACGCTACACCTCTCACTGAAATGTCATATGTCTATCAAAGTGAGGGCGTTGTGTCGGAGGAAGGTGCAAATCCGTTTCTCGAGCACCTTCCTCCTGATACGCCCGTCTACCGCTATGACCGACAGTGCGTTATTGGGAGCCTCCTTCCTCCGTATTCGGTCGAGGATCGCTTCATCGTCATAAAGCATTTCCCGCCAGAGATATTCGCCAAATGCGAGGAAGCATTACCACAACGCTGTGATTATTCGCCACCACTTCAGATCCTTGTCATCAAAATGCCTAGTCAACCGCACGAGGAGGCGGCTGTCAGTTTCGAGGCAATGATCACGGAAATTGCCAAGAAGATGCAAGTCTTTCGACGAATCGCGGCCTGCGGAGCCACTCGAATCGATACTCCTGACCGAAGCAAGCAGGCAGACCGATCATGGAAGCCAGCCCGCCAAGCGAGGAAGTTTCCAACGGTGGCATTGGAAGTCGGCTTTTCAGAGACAACCGCAAAACTAGAGAAGGATATCGCTTGGTGGATCAACGAATCGAAAGGCGAAGTGAGAATGGGGGTCACGGTCGACATCAAAAGAAGATCAGGCTGCATTGAAATCAAATCCTGGACCCCAGCATTCGAGCCATCACTACACCTTGACTATGTCACAGTAAGCGGCCGCCACGTCGTCAAAAGACACGTCGATAATTTCCCACCACCTCAGATCGCCCAGAGAGTTCTCTTCAAGAGAGGGCGAGATGGCTCCGATCCTACGATTGAAGGGGAGGGCCTAACCATACCATTCCATACTCTCCTGTTGGATGAACCAGGCGAAGGCGAAAGGGATTTCGTGTTAACAGCCGAAATGTTATTGCTTGACCTGGCAGAGCGTGTCTGGGATGCGATCGACGACGCTGAACAGATCCAGGCTAAAGAGAGAAGCTAGACTGGAAAAGGGGCTTTGATACCGAGGTGCTGTTGACTGCGACCAACTGTGACGGCTATGACTTTCAGGCTTGGGAATAACTTCATTCTGCGGGATTGGTGCCTGGGGTATCTGTTTGGGTGCTTGGGATGTTTTGCCTGCTATGTTCTTGAGCTCTCTCCTTCTGAGTGATCTTCCTTTTCTTCTCTTTCCTCTTCAGCTTCGATCCTTTCGTCCGCAGATACGGAATTAATCTGGTTCTTTTCGATTGACCCGCAACATCTAAACCGCAACACACACGAGGAGGTGCAGTTCCGCTCCTACGTCATCTGTGGCGCAGACATTCAATAATAACTGCCTTCACCCATGCTGCCCTTTGCTTTTCCACTTCTCAAGATACACATTTTGTGACGATCTGGACGGAATCTGCGATCTGAGATGGACTTGGAGAGATCTAGGGTGGAACGCAAACCGTGGCAGCAAATTGTGGCAGATGGTTATCAGGAACCCCCCGATCCTGGGATTTTTTCCCTTTTTTCTCTCTCTTCCCAGTGTCTTTCCCTTTGTAGCAACACACGAATATATAGACTAGCGTGTTTCAAATTGGGGTCCGGGTTAATGCCTAAGAGTGCGGAGGTAGCTCTGATTTCGAATATTCTTGTATATTTTACTTCCATCATATCCTATGTTTTGCAGGTGATGCCGGGACCTGAGAGGATCTCATCCCCATATACTGTAGGATGTAGCCTTCAATGCTGGCCCCACTGGGCGAGATAGCCCGTGGAGGATCAATCGCTTTCTAGCCATCAGAAAGACGAAATAATGTGGAGATGAATTACCTTGAAACAAGTGGCCCCTTTCATAGATGCCTCCGCGCACAGCAAGGTTCTGTACTCCGTAGGCGGCGCTATTCTTCAACCTTTTTGTGATTAAGAAAATCAATGGAGAGGATCGCGGGTATGAATCAATATCGTTTACTGGCAACTTACGATAGAAATGACAGAGGTAGTAAGATCTACAATCAAACGTAAGCTCGAGCTCGTTTGACCTGTCGACGTCCTGGCTGATATGCCGGATATTGGGTCAACCGGGACTGCAACTGGCTGAGGTATTCGGCCGTTTGTCATCCGACCTTGGTTTCCTTACCTTTGACAATGACTCTACATCCATGTCTTACTGTCACCGGGCTTTTGATACTTGGGACATACTCCGACAGAAGCATACTAACCTGCCAATGTTATAAAGAATTTAAAGGAGAGGCAACAAGGGAGTAGGGTATTTTATGACTAGAAAGAAAAAGGGGCAAATGGAGTGAGGTTTAAAGGGCGAAATTGCAGGTACGCAGCGACGAGAGTAAGGAGAGAAAGAGAGGTCGGGCTAACATGGTCTTTCGCATATTTTTGCCGTCAGTCCGCAACACTAAGATATGGATGCGAAACTCATTATCAGCATTCTGAGAGGCCAGAGAGACTGACGATAACGATAACTAGGTGCTGAGGTATTCGTGGCTAGGCAACCAAGAGCTATTCTGTAACGCCTGGCTGTGCAGTGTAACCTTAGATAAGGCGGACGGAGAGGGGCATACGGCGGCCCCAAGGATATACTAGCACTTTGCAAGATGTGAAGGCCGGCGATATCACAGACGAGTATGGACATAAAATCACACTATAGGGCTGCGGGCTAGATTATCCCAGTGATTCTGCTCCTAGGCAACTACTCCATTCCAGGAGCGAGAAAGAGCTAGGCGTTTGATCGAGCGGCATCTCCGGTAAATGAAAGGGGCAATACGTGCGGCTGAAAGCTAAGGCGCCGTGTTCAGTAGGGGCCAGTAAAAGAAAGGGAGGTACGATAAGTGCAAGATAGAGGAGTCAGAGAGAGGGAGAAGAAGGGGAAAGGAGATAGAAAGGGCGAGGACAGGTCTTTTATGTTCGGGCGACAGGCAGAGGAGGTTACAGAACAGCGTATCGGGGCGCCAATCCTCAAACGGCAAAGCTAAACACATATAGTAATTCACAAGTCCTAATATTACACTACAAATAAGCAATATACAGTATCCTGTACTACAATCTATTAACAGGCTGATGATAATGCAAGATAGAATGTCAAGGAACCAACGGGTTACGTGATGTCAGGCAGAAATATAGAACAGCCACAGAAGGGCTACTAGTTAACTGTGGTGGAAAAATACATAGTAACGAGGGCACCAAGCACGCTGAAGTGGGAGACAGATAGAAACCAAGTACTCCCCTCGAAAGACCGAGACAATGAGAGGGTAAAGGGGAGTGTCAATCACATCTCTATCATAGACAGAATGAAAGAAGATGGAGACAAGAAGGAAAATGCGTGTTATGGATGGAAAGTGACAAATGAACGAACGAGCGAATGGTGCCCGAAAACGAAAGGGAAAAGTCACCACCTCCCTCCGCCAACAATCAAAAAAAATTAATCCTTCCCTGCGACGCCGGCTCAATCCATGTCTGATGACAGATTTCTAACGAGAACAAATGAAAATGATGGCAATGAGAGAAGAGAAGACCCCGATGATCGTGGTCATGAGGTCGCCTCGGTGTTCGCTTCGTTGGTAATCTCCACAGATCGAGTCTCGAGCTCCTTAGGCAAGATGCCACCAGGGCTATCCTGCACTTCCACGGGTTCCTTCACGACGGGGGGTTTCTCGGACTTGGTAGGGTCACTGTCTCGAGCCACATCAGCTGACAGCTGGTGAACAGATGGGGTGGCACTTGACGAGCCCTCGGCCCGGTGCGTAGTGTCCTCGATATGCTCCGACTCATGACCCTTTTCATCGTCGCCAATCACGGCAGCTAAACTCCGAAAGTTGAACAACGGTTCAAGAGAAGCACTGCTCCCGTCGGCGGTACGCTCCCCAGAATTGGCTTCCATGATGGACGATATTGATGACGATGCGCTCGACACATGTCGGAGATGAGATGGTTTCGATGGCTCGGCAGTGGCCGACAGATCAGGCGGGGCCAAAGATTGATCGGCCGGACTAGAGGTGATTGATGAAGCAGCTGGGGCCGTTTCCACAGCAGCCGACGGAGTCGCACGATCAACGGCCTTTCCCTTGCCTGCCGACGGACCCTCTTCAGCAATGGAAGAAGAGCTGCTCGCTTTGCCCACGACACCTTCAACGGATGTAGATAACGCCGACGTGCTAGCATTGTTGCTGTACAATCCAGTCTTGCGAGCTGCTTTATCGGCCTTCTTCGCCTCCTTCTCCTTCTCCTTTTCCCTTCTCTTAGCTTCCTTCCGAATTTCCTTCTCTTCTCGTCTCCTGCGGTCTTCCTCGCTAGCCAGACTCAACCGAATCGCCTCCATCATCATCATCTCCTCCAGGTCATCGATGCGGCTGCGTCGCGAGCTGTCTCGTGGTGGCGCAATGGTTCCTTGTCCTTCCTCCGCAGAATCCGTATCTGGTGCAGACACACGAGGTGGCGTTCGATCAGGTCGTTCAGTCAAAAATGCAAGCGCATTGAGTGCGGGAGATCCGGTCCGGCCGGCGTCCCCCTGTGTAGCTCTCCGCAGACCTCTCCGACTCAGACCGATACCGCGCGAGTCACTTCCGGAAGGGTTGGTATTCATCAAATAGGCCGCGGTGTGTAAAGCAGTCGCCGCGGCCGACCGACGTGCCGCATGTGCGCGGGCATTTGCTAATTTTTGCGCCCAATCTGGACGAACCTTGTCTGTCGTGACGACACTGGGGTCGGTCGCAGATAAGGACGTGGCACGGCGGCGGCCATGCGTGGGGAGAGCATGTGCAGAGACCAGGGACGAGGTGGAGGAAACAGGGGAGATGATGTTGGGTGAGGGGCGAACACTCAGGTCGGCGGCATAGGTCAGGCCTCGGCGGAAGGGTGGCGGGGCGTAGGTGACTCCAAATTCGGGTTGGACGCAGAATGGACAAGCGGAGGGCTCAGAGACCAATTGGCCGTCGGTCGATTCAGCTGCTGCTGGTTGTTCGCCTTCAGCCGGAGCCGGAGCATTGGCATCAGGCTGCTCGTGCTCTGGGGGATGCGGATCCGGGCGCTTGATCTGAACAAAGCACTCGGAGCAGATGGGCTGGTCACAGCATCGAGTTCGGTTCAGATACGGAGGGTAGAACAGGAAGCAGATCGGACATTCGGTCCCATCCTTGTAAAGATAGACCTCAATTGGCTGGCCGTTGACAAATGGATCCTTGGGAAGCTGCAGTTCCCGAGGAGTCAGATCTGTCTGTGAGCCATGTCTTGAGGAAGTCAGGGCTGCAAGAGTCTTTGCGCGAGTGCGGAAGAATGGTGACGTGGATGTACCGGAGGCTATCCCCGATGGTAATGACTGGCTAGGGTTGGAGGTTTGCGAGACATCGGAATTAAGCGACTGCGACCGGGAGGTGATGGGCACTGTAAGGTGCTGGATGTTCACCTCCGCCTTCGTGTCACTAGCCTTGGGTGGCGTGTACTCCAACTCTGGGGGAATCTCATCGGGCGGGGGAATAGTCATGCCGCGGGCTGCGGCCATGATTTGATGCTCGGCCCATGATTCTGAGAAGTCATTCAGTCCTCTCCAGAAAGGAGCCATTCTTCGCTCAATCTAGGGGGAGAGGCATCTGCAGTTAGTACATATTGCATCACCACATGCGGGGTTCTCCGAGAGCGGGCCTTACCATCAGTTGTCGAACGACCACCTTATTGAAGTCCTCCGTGCCCACATAGACACCCTGGGTAACCAAATAACCTCCATCCACATGTTCCTCTTTCATACTGCGCTCGCGCTCCTTCACACGAGCCAGTCGTTCCTTCTCCAGGCGACGAGCCTCCCGCTCCTGTTTGGTTTCGCGCCGGTGTTCCAGTGAGGCCACGTCACGGTCATCTCTATCTCTATGACTGCTCCCGATCCCGAGAATAGACAAGTCAGGTCGACTGCTTCTGCCCGATCGAGGGTTTTGATAGACGACCCGGCCGCTGCCGGAGGCATCGGAAGATGACCATTGTTGACGATGCGGCGTGCCGGCTCGTGATTCCTTGGTCTGGGAGTTACCCATCGTGACACGAAGGGAATGGTTGGAGGAAGGGAGGAAGGGAGGAGAGGGGGCTGGATGATGGCCGTCAGGTTGGACCAGGACCAGCCACTAGATTGGCACGGCGTTACTCCGACCGGGGGAAAGGGCCCCTCAAGGGGCAAGAGTCGGGGGAGGAAAATAGACAAGTGAAAATGCAGTTAACGCCAAGATGATGAAGAGAGAAACATCGGAGCCTAGTGATTTTAAGATTTGAGTGGTGACATGTGGAGGTCAAGTAGTTGGAGAGTTGAAGCGGGGAGAGGAGGGGGGAGATCTGTCCGGAGGGACTTGAACTGGGGAAGTAAGATCGGTGAGAGTCTGTATGGGTGGACGGGCATTACGGGACTACGTAAGAGGGCAAACCCGCGAGAATCGGATATGGCGGATGCCCTGTGGACGGACTTGCTATATGATATGTATACACAAATCGACACGCGGTATACTCGGTCGGAAGATCGGTTATCTTGGGTAGAAGAGATCCAAGTTCCGGTCTGGCCATGGCCAAGCGTCTTTAGTCCACCTTGTCGTGTGCCACGAGACTCTCTCGTCATCATCGGTTCACCTTCCAAGACAGCCTAAGCTGGACTAAAGTACTGTAATGCCTTAAGGCTAAGGAACTGGGCTGAGGGCACGAGGGCGATTACATCAGCCCCTGTGAACCCGAGGTCGATCTGCTCATATTTAGTACATTATGTATTCTTCAATAATATGTGAAACTCTACCCTGGTACTGCCTTACGTCCAGTCTCCCCACTCAACTCTCCACTTGGCCGCATTTACTATCGACTAATTTCCCACGATCGCCTCGGCAGTTACTCCGAAGTCCGTCCATCAACTGGGTCAGGTGACCGTTGTGGATTCGAGCCTATGGAAGACTACTCCGTACAGTACCGTGCTATCGCATGCTAAGGACAAACATCGTTTGTAATTCAGTCTGCGAAGGATCTATATAGCACTTACAATCTATTACATTCCTGTTTTGACAGTGAAGTAACTTGATTATAGTGATGCTCTCTCGATATATAAAAGGTCCATCGGACAGGGCCTCCAGAGTATAGGGACATTTGCCTCGCAAACCCACCCATTCAGATTTTGGCCAGAGACTGCCGGAGATTGGAGCTTTCACTGTCAATAAACCAACATACACTATCTAATAGCACCCGTAAAACCTAATCTATAATCCATTGCATCCCTGGCGCGATAGATATCCGATCGCTGTCAACCATCCCCAAACAGGCAGGCGGTGGCATAAAAACAAATCGGTGTGCATCTGCGGAGCGCCAGAAAAAAAGTGCGGCGATCTCAACCATGCTGCGCTGCGGCCCAACTTCTTCATAACACTGGTCTTCAGAGGCCATTCCGCTCGATGAAATGACCGAGACAACCGTCAGACTTCATATCACACCCTTAACCCCCGATATCCTCCCGGCCGTCCTGCCACCTTCGCTCCGCCAGACCGCTACCGACATTTCCTTCCACACGATTCCCACCTTTCCCGAAAACAGCTACGGCTACATTACTTTGCCGATCATGGACGCCGAAAAGATCAAGAAGAAGCTCAATGGCTCAATTCTCAAGGGCAAGAAATTCAAGGTCGAAGCTGCCCGGCCATCCAAGAGAGAGCGAGACGCTGAGGATGTTGATGCCGGAGCTGAGGAGAAGAAAGAGAAGAAGAAGTCCAAGAAGCGCAAGTCAGAGGAGCAAGAGGACGGTGTGTTAGAGGGTTACGAGCTTCCCTCTGATCGCAAGGTTAAGCGAGGATGGACGGAGCCCTCTAAAAAGGACCGACGAAGAGCCGAGAAGAGCAAGAGCAAGGGCGATAAAAAGGAAAAGCCCCAGGCCAAGTCCAAGTACACAGAAAAGGAGGAGTGTCTCTTCCGAGCGACAATCCCTCCCAATCGCAAGTCCCTCGACGCCGCCGACGAGAAGAAGGCCAAGAAGGCCAAGAAATCAACCGATAACGTTGTCCACGAGTTTGCCAAAGCGACCACTTATCCCAGCTTCCTCCGTACATCAGGCGAGAATGCTGTCCCGACGACTGAATTTGATGAAGGGAAAGGCTGGGTGGATGCTTCGGGCAAGGTGAAGGAGGCTGCGAGCGACAAGGCCCGCAAACATGACTACCATCCTGGACAAAAGGCGGGTGCCAAAGTGAAGAAATCCGAGGTCCAAAAAATGCTGGTGAAGAAAAAGTCACCGGAACCCTCGAGTGAATCAGAGGATTACACTTCGTCCAGCGGGCCATCGTCTGATGAGAGCGCCGACTCTGAGAGCGAAGCAGACAGTTCATCTGATGATTCATCTGATTCGTCTGACGACGAAGCGGACGAGAAGCCGGAACCTACAAAGCAAACGGCAAAGGCTGCGCCTGCCACCGAGAACGCCATCGAGGATGCCCCCGAGGAATCAGACTTAGATCCCGACGCAGAAATGGCCGACGAGCCTGCCAAAGAGGCGGAAGAACCCTCAACACAAGAGGTTCATCCTTTGGAAGCACTCTTCAAAAGACCAGCTCCCACGTCCACCGAGGAAATCGCTGCGCCTGCCCCCGCCGCCGGGTTCAGTTTCTTCGGCGGCGACGACATCGAGTCCGAAGATGAGCCGCAATCTGCAGAGCCTCAGACCCCCTTCACGCCGTTTACCAAGAAGGATCTCCAGGTTCGAGGCTTACGAAGTGCTGCACCTACACCCGACACTACCATGGTGAACCGCCGCATGAACTGGATTGAGGCTGATGACGTGGAGGATGACGAGGAAGAGTTTTCTGTTGATACCCCTGTTTCGAAAGCCCGGGAGAAGGAAGGACCCAAGGAAGAGACTGAGTTTACGAAATGGTTCTGGGAGAATCGTGGTGAGAACAATCGTGCTTGGAAGAAGAGGCGACGTGATGCGGCTAAGGAGCAGAGGCAGAGAGACAACCGGAAGAAGGGTATGAAGGGAAAGTCTTAGATGTTCACAGACTGGGATTGGATACAAAAGGACGAGTAGTATATATGAGACGGCTTTGCTGCTTTGTAATATACATTGAATATAATTCCAATGATTCTCATACCCTTGATAGCTCCTTGATTTCTACATCTGCTACTATAGTCCTCTACCAGCCTATGAGGGTTATCTGATCACGTGGGCCCCGATAAGTGGCCGCGATAACCTCATCATCGGAGATGCTGGGTGTCTTTCCAGATGAAACAACCCAGACAAAATGAACCCAAGGCGATGTCTACAAAGCAGCAGGGCACACATGCTTCTGCTGCTCCTCACCCTTCTATCAATCGCATCATTTACAGCGGCATCCAGTAAGTGGCCACCCCACCAGCTCCCCATCCACCTCAAGCACCAAGCTCCGCTCCGCACCCGCGTCTCCAAACCCCAAAAGTCCATACCTAACACCCCAACCTTACTAACACACACTCTCTTCCAGCACCAACCTCCTTCTGCAAATGCACCTGCTTCTCAAATAGCACCATCATCCCCCTCGACCCATCCAAATCCAGCTCCGGCACAGGCGCCGGCCTCAACAACAAGCTATACGAACGCGCGTTCAGCACCGAGGAGCTAGAGAATGATCTCTCGCAACAGCAACAGCAAAGAAAACAGCAACAACAACAGGTCGAGGTAGACACCGAATCCGAATCCGAATCCGGCACTGATGCAGGTGGTACAATCACCGAGCGCGCGCAGAAATACCGCGCGTTGAGCTGCAATGATTGCAATCGCAAGTTCTGTCTGGATTATGAGTTGCCGATTTGTAAGGATGCGAAGGAGGAGGATGTTTTTACGACTTGTTTTCGTAAGTTACCTATGGTGGACTATACTCGTCTTGCAATAGCTAGTCTACTAGTCTACTGCTACACCTACTACAGCATCGTGGTAGTATGGGTGGTAGGTAGACTAGTAGCCATTCCATCAAAGACAAAAACAATCGCGCATGACGATACACCCGCTAACCGAATCCTTCATGCATAGAACGCGATTCTCGAAAAGACGAGGCTGTGGTATTCATTTTCATTTTTGCTACTGGCGGGTTACTCGCATGGGCATTACTCAAGCCCTGGGTTGAGAAGTATATCGAGGTAAGCAAAAGCAGTATCAACAAAAAGGAAAAAGGGACAGAAGCAAATCGGTGCTATTTGAACGGATTGCTTTTTCTATTTTTTTTGTTCATGGAAACAGCTGCTAATATTTTTATTGTGATTGTTTAGGCTGCCAGGGAACGCCGATCATATATGCCTGTTGGGGAACCTGAAGGGTAGATATTATTCGGGATGGATAAAGCTTCCGTGAAAATGAAATATGATACCTTTTTGTTCGATTGAGCTTGTGGCCCCTGTAAAGCGCGAATAGATAGTATCGTTCTGCTCGTAGTTCATACCGTGGGTGATGGACGCACATCTCTCCTATCGATTCGAAGTCAAGATGGGTCGCTGGGACGAACCTGACCTCTCTGCAGGAATGCTGCTCGTGCAAGTTTTTAGTTTTGACAGTTTCCTTCTGTCCCGGGTTCCCGGTGACTCCACGGAGTAGATTGGTGGGAACTGAGCCTGATAATTGGGTCGCTGATCTGTACTGATATGTATGGCTGCCCATTGCATAACTCCGGGGTATTTGTTTTGGGCTGAGCAGGTGCATTGATTGCCCGAGGACCCTATTGAAAAGAGCTTTGGTTTATGGTTATGTGGATGGAACACATCAATTCTTGATACACTTGCCTTGTAAGATTGCAGAGTGCTTTTTCTGCCAGCCAGGATTGTTTTGAAGAAAAGGCGAAATCAACTCTAAGATAGTGGGAGCAAATAATAGGCAAATAGGTTAGAATTTTGTTCCGATTTAGCTCGTGGGAGCTCTGCGTGACAATGGTTTGTGCAAATTCAGATTCTGACTATCCACATCTAAAATGATAAGATAAGAAAGAGAGCTACGGAATCCGGTTGAGAGATTGATTATGTAGCTCTCTTTTGCAGACAGAGTAAAAAGAAAAGGAAGCAATAGCCATGTGTTCTACTGGCGGTCTAAGACAAGCGTCAAGAAATAACTCGGTTGCCTCATCTCACTAGCAAAGCCAGCCAGCGGTTACAGCGCGATGAGGTTAGTGCCATCTGGTATCTAGTATCTGCAAGCTGAGCTGACCATCAATCCTTGTGGCGCGAGCTAGTCAAGCAGTTCGCGAACATAGGCGACAAAGGCTAAGCTATCCCCAAAACAAACAACAAAATCGACAGGTTCGCTCTACGAAGTACATCCTCTCGTATCAAAGGATCCGTTATTACTGGGCAAGTCAACATGACGTCCTCGAGGAAACTCAAATTCCACAAGCTCAGCTGGCCGACCCGATGACGGCCAAGTCCGTGATAGGCGATAAAAAAAGGATTGCTGCTAATGATATCACCGCCCACGGGAAGATATCCGTGGCATGCCGGAGTATTAGGGAGAGGCGGTACACACTGCAGGAGCTAGGATTAGGGGGGTGATTGTTTACTATTGCTGCAAGCTATGTTGTGTATGTACTTTAGTTTATTATTAGGGAGTTCAAGCTTTGTTCTTTCTTGATTTTTAGAGTAGCTGGCTGGTCTTCAATCAAGGAAGTGCCGGGTCACTTGCGGAGTTCAGTATGCCCGAGTAAAATCCTTAGTTATCACGCCAGTCCCGATCTATTGACTCTAGCGCCGCCCGTTTGTGACGGGTCCAAGAGGGCCAATGGCCCCCACTTGGTTAAGATGAGATGAAACAATTGAACAATCAGACAATCAGGCCTCAGGGTAAGATCTCCACTTGTGTATCAAAGTCCCTGAGGGGCCAGGGTATCTCCATTTTCGTTTAGTACGGGCCAATGATTGTGCCACGCTGCGATCGTGATGAAGTAGCCTACTGTACAGAATTCCATGGTCGGATCGACCGATGGGGGTAATAGAAGGTAGATACAGTATTTACGATGATTCCATTGAGTATGGAAGAAGACGACGATCCCTGCTCAGTGCGGTATGCTTTTGTGCTGTATGCGGTGTGCTGTCACCAGCAGTCCAGCAGTCCTCGTGCTGGTTTGGTCTTATTTCAGGGGGGGAATTGAATGCGAAGGTGAAGTGGTTGGTTCCTGGTTGGTTCCTGATTTCTGATTTCTGGTTTTGGGGGGCTGAGAGTTCGGGATCGGTGGGTTTCTTTCCAGGGAATTTTTTAGTTGATTTTAGTGATTTTTAGTGCTTCTTGATTCTGTCTCTCTTCTTGGAAAACGGAAAACTTGCTGGGTCCTCCCCCTCAAATTAAGATTACACCGGCCTTCATCTCGCTTTTTTCTTTTCTGGTCTTGTTTTTTCTCGAAGATCTGCTCAAGTCTAAATTAATTTCCCTCTTTTAATCTCTTTCCATCCATCGTCTCCCTACCTCCCTTCAACCAACAACCAGAGCTACAACACAACATCCCTCCTCTGAACCCTGCGTGACCCATCGTCCCGAGATCGTCGCTAAAAAACGGTGGCGCAGATAATCGGTGATAGCCACTATATCCACCCACGTTGCGCCAGATCTATACATACTTTGCGCCCAGTCACTCCAGCTACGCCTCTCCCCGCTAAAAATGGCGATTTTCGACTCGGAAAAACGCCCTCGAGGCCTGCGCGTTCCATCGCTGACGGCCATGAAAAATGGCTCCTCCGCCACAAAGTCCCAATTCTCCTTCCACAGCAAGAAATCCACCGATTCACGACCAGACTCTTCGTCGACCCCGAGTCTGACCACGATTATCTCTGCACCGCAGACAAAACCCAAGGATCTCCCGCCTCCTCCGAATAAGGATCTCCCACCGACTCCGAAGGAGGAATTGCCGCAACCGGTTTCTGCACAGGCACCGCCGAGGTCTTCGTCAATGGTGCCCCCAAGGCGAGAAGTACTGCGCAAACCACCTCCGAGTGGGACGTCGCCAATTACTGGTGCGCCAAAGTTGGGGTTGCGACAACCTTCGCAGCAGGCTCCTGCTTCTGGAATTCCGGTAGTTGTTTCGCCGCAAGCCCCGCAGTCGCAGTCGCAATTGCAATTGCAATCGCAAACACGACCAGCGCAATCGCAGCCCGCTTATACACAAGCGCAACCACCCATCACTCAATCACTACCGGGCTACCACGCTGCCCAAGCTGCTCCTGCTCCTCCAACACCCCAATCCCAAGTCCAAGCCCAACCAGCGCAAACAAACCAAGCTTCACGAGGTCCCGCACCCACACCAACGCCATCCCAAGCTCCCCCGCCAAACCTCACCCCAGCACCACCCCAACCCTCCGCCTCCACCGACGCCCTAACACCCCTCGAAGACTTCATCCCCACCCCGGACGGCGGCAGCACCCCGCTAGACCAAACCTCTAGCGACGAACAAGCATCCTACACCCCCTCGGATGACACTGAGCCCATCGCAGCCCCACTCAGCAAAATCCATTATGCCTGTTTCCAGGAACATCGCAATATGCCCGTTGCGAAGAATACCTGGTGTCCTGTGCCGTGTATGACGTGTCAGAAGATGGATCGCGAGATTCGGCATCGGTGTGTGTTTTGTTGTTTGAGGGTTTGTGAGGGGTGTTATCTTTCGTTGCAGAGGTGTCGGAGGAGGTCTTTGGCTGAGTTGATGAATCAGTTGGGTTGAGGACCTAGATGGGTTGATATTTGAGGTGCCTTGTGGGGTGGTGTGTTCTCTTTTCTTTCTTTTTTGTTGCACTCTTGCTGGAATGTTCCACGTCTCTTTCTCTTATTTTTATTTTTCTTATGTCTTTTACTTTTGTGTTCTCTGCATGTGTGGCGCGGTGCGCCTGGGGTTGGGGTTGGGGCTGCAGTTGAGCTACTGCGGATCTGATCTTATAAGATCAAGATTCGAGTACAGTCTCCGCAAAAGACTAGCAGCCCGTTCATGTTCTGTGGGGAATTTCGAGTTTTTCTTTTCTATGATACCAGGGGAGATATGTGTATAGTACGAGTTGCATCAGCATATTGATGTATTGATAATGATTTTTCCGGCTTGGTGTTGTGTCTACCCAGCAAACAGCCAAATGCGCTAATTTCAATCAAGCAATGCGCATAAAACATGTTGCGGCGCATTTAATTCAAGTCATAATTTTCTCTAATGGTTCGTAATGTAGGATATCATTGTACACTTAGGATGGGGGAATGAGCTGCTCTCCAGCTGTAAGCTTTGCGAATGGCAGCAGCAGCATCAATCATGATCTTCCTCCGTCAACCCAGGACACCCCTCCAACTCATCATCCGTTTCATAGCGATACTTACACCAGAAACAATACCTGTATTTGTCCCGTAGATATGCCACCAACATCCGCAATCGCTCCGCCGGTTCCAGGGCATTAAACGCATCTAACTCGGGATCTTCTTCTTCGAGTTCTTGCTCCACAATGGCTGTGTAAGCCTCTCTCGTCCCGAGCGCTTGTTGGTCATCACCATCTAGAGTCACGTCCGTGTAGCCCGGTAATTTGGCCCCGGGAAAGAACGAGGATGGGAGGGAGGTTTGGAGGGCGTGACGGGCTTGGATGGATCGTTCGCGTTCTTCGCGCTCGCGGACAAGACCACGGTAGAGGATGTTGAGTTTGGCGGTTGGTTTGTAGTGTTTCTTTTTTGGAGGGCTGGTCTTGCGTGATTCATCAGTGTGGTTGGGTGTGTCGGCTTCGTCGCTGTCGATCACATCGCCAGCCTTGGATGGGGCTTTTGATGTATCGTTCGCGCGAGATTCGCCCTCCCCATGAGCCTCAGCATCAGTCTGAGCCTCAGCCTCAGCATTTTCCACCTCAGCATCCAACCTCTCCGCAACTTTCTGCGCAGCACGAACATGCGCCTCAGCGCGTCTTGTCTCCCGCTCCTCGCGCACCCGATCCCGATAATCACCCTCATCCTGTTTAACCCTCTTAGTCGCCTCGGCCGCCTCCTCCCGGATCTTCCGTTTCTTCTCACTATCTAGACCAATTCCACCCCGACCTTCCTTGAAAATGAGATTCAATGGCTCGGATCTGGCGGGAGCTGGCCGATGCGCCGCGTCCGACCCATTCTCTTTCGTCGAAGTCGCACTCGATGGACCGGGAGGATCGCGTTTACCAAGTGACTCACCAGGCTTGAATCCTAGTTTGGCCATCATCTGGAAACCCTTGTTTGATGGGTCGAGGGTGCTTTTTGCGAGGGCTTCATCGCGGCGGGCTGCTTCTTGTGCGGCGCGTTCTGCTTTGGAGGGGACTCGTCCGCGGGCTTCGGCCTGTTGAATAGAGAAGGAAGAAGGTTAGTGATCGGTGGGGCTTGGATGGTATAGTTCCCGCGAAATATTGGATTCTAGAGCGAGCTAGTGACTGGGAGGGGAGGGGAGTGAAAGCAAGGGGAAGGGAAAGAGGGAGGCGGAGGTCTTACCTCTCGTTGTTCACGACGTTTACGTTGGGTGAAGGTCTCTTTTTGGGTGGGCTCTTCGATCACCATGGACATGTAGTCGTCTTCCTCGTTGGACATTGTGGCGATGCAAGACGAGGCGGTTTCAATTTCCAGTCGAGCTCGCATGGATGACGGATCTGCTTTTTCTTTTTGCGGGGAACAAGCAACAAGCCCGAAAAGTGGAGCCGAGCCGCAACCAGCCCAGCCACTGAATCCAGGACGGTGGCCGATAGTGGTTACTTTTGTATAAGTCGCGTTTTGTTTGGAAAATTGATTGGCAGAAAATTTACCAAGCCACATGTAGCAGCCTCTTCATATTACTAACGGGCGTTATATAGAAAGGGAGGCAGAGAAGTATATAGAGAAAGATGTCGAGAGAGAGGTGGCAAGAGGTATAGTACGAGATATGGCAGGAAATATAGTAAGAGATGTAGAGAGATAGAGAGATGACAAAAAATGTAGAAAGAAATAAAGGGAGAAGTAAAGAAAGAGACGAAGAGAGTAGAGCCAAGGGCAATTGACTCGAAAGCATACTGAATTATTACCTATCATGGAATTTGATATCTAGTTTGTATGTACAGAAAGGGCGGGTTTGAAGGCGGTATAATAACGCCAGCGTAGCCACTATCGGCCACCGTAGTTCAGACAGTGCCACTTTAGATGTTTTGGTCCAGACGCTTGTTTCGTGCTTTTTCTGCTGCTCGTGTCTTGTGGAACTTGGACGGAGTCTCGAATCGCCGCGCAAGGGGAGGGCCTAGATTGGCTGGGCCCTCCCTACGACCCCTATTGGGGTTGGAGATCTTCTCATGGTTACTTTTAAGAGCTTCTCTCCACCGAGGTGTTGCCATTTCAGGCCCACGGCTGTTCAGGCAACCCGGTCTAACTATTTAGGTAAAGGGATCGCCCTGTTTCCGGCCTTATATCGCCGGGCCTTCCATCTCAGCGCGTCTGGAGTAACTCTGACCCGCATCTCGGCTCTACTTTTGATCCCGCGGGCCCGAAGTAACTCATTCATAAGACTGTGATGTGATGGGCTTTCAGACCATCCTTTCGAGTCCAACATGGTCTGATATGGCAAACTTTTACCTCTTCTTTCTGCTTGGCCTGGCAGCTGCCAAGTCTCCAGTCGTTGATCTGGGATATACAAGCTACGAGGGCCGTTCACTTGCCAGTGGTGTTTCGCAGTGGCTTGGGATGCGCTACGCTGCTCCTCCAGTGAACGAATTGCGCTTTGCAGCACCCCAGGACCCTCTTTCGCAAGAAGGAGTTCAACAAGCAACCCAAGTATGCTTTGAATTCTGACCTTGATAAGCTCCCAGTCCCGTTCATTGCTGATAGTCTGCCCAGCATGGTGCCTTCTGTATTCCCGTCGCCAACAGTCTCAACACAGCTGTGCCCCATGGGTCCTCAGAAGACTGCCTGTTCCTAGATATTTACGCCCCCACGGAGGCTGTCCAGGCAAACAAGAAATTACCAGTGTACTTCTTTATTCAAGGTGGGGGCTTTGCGTCTCTGTCAAATCAGAATTATAACGGTACCGGCTTGGTCGAGGCCTCGGACTTGAATATTGTCGTCGTCACTTTCAATTACCGTGTGGGGCCTTACGGCTTTCTCGCCGGTGAAGAAGTTGAGAATGGAGCCAGTCTAAACAATGGTCTGAAAGATCAGATCAAGGCTCTCGAGTGGGTGCAAAAACATATTAGCAAGGCAGGTCATAACATACCACCCTGGATGAATGGGGCTGACTTGTATCTATAGTTCGGTGGTGACCCTGACCACGTTGTCATCGGCGGCGACAGTGCAGGTGGTGCATCGGTGACCCTCTTACTCTCCGCATATGGCGGACGCAACGATAAACTATTCATCGGCGCCGCAGCCGAATCTCAAAGCTTTGCAAACATGCTCAATGTCTCTGAAAGCCAATTCGCATACGACAAACTAGCCACTCGTACAGGCTGTAACACGAACAGCGACTCCCTTGCCTGTCTTCGCAAGCTAGACATCAGTGCCCTCCAAGCGCAAAACATTCGCACCCCTTACCCGGGAGCACCAGGAGACCCACTGTACTTATACGGCCCAACCGTCGACGAAGATCTCGTTCAAGATCACACATTGAAACTCTTCCACGAAGGAAAATTCATCAAAGTCCCTGTGATATTCGGCGACGACACAAACGAAGGCACAATCTTCGTCCCAAAAGGCACCGCCAGCGTCACCGATGCAGACAACTTTCTCAAAGACCAATTCCCAACTATCACACAAGCCCAACTCTCCAAAATAAACAGCATGTACCTCACCGAGGACCAGAAGCAGGACTTCCCAAACGCAAAACCCTACTGGCGTCCCGCGAGCAACGCCTACGGCGAAATACGGTACATCTGTCCCGGCATAGACATGTCCTCCGTCTACGCCGCCGCCAACCTCCCCAGCTGGAACTACCACTACGCAGTTCTGGATCCCTGGTCCGAGGGTAACGGCACGGGAGTCAGCCACACGGTCGAAGTCAATGCGATCTGGGGACCGCAGTACGTGAGCGGTGTACCGCCGGATTCGTACTGGAATATTAATGCCAATATCGTGCCCGTGATGCAGGGGTATTGGACTAGTTTTGTGAGGTCGCTGGATCCGAATACGCATCGGTACCCTGGGAGTCCGGAGTGGAAGACTTGGGGAACGGGGGATGATGCGTATAAGAGGATTTTCATTCGGACGAATGAGACGAGGATGGAGAGTGTGCCGCAGGCGCAGCGGGATAGGTGTAAATATTTGATTGGTATTGGGGAGAGTTTGAGGCAGTAGTCTAGTTGGTGGTTGTCTGAACGACTTGTGAATATTTGAGGGTTACATAGGAATCAGTTCTGTATGTGGTAACGTTCATATAACATTGATAGTACGTGGTTTGACATTGATTCTTCATTTGCCTCAGTTCTTTATTCGTCATCCCAAAAGCATATCCCTCCTGAACTTGGCCAAATCCCGCCTTATACTCAGGCGGCGGAGCCAATACCATCGGCACTACCGGCGGTAACGTGCTCTTAGACTGCGCTCTGGCATGGTGGCGCAAAATCATCCTGATCTTTGGATCCCCCGTCATAGCCTCAGGGGTAAACCGATTCTTGTCCTTCGCATCAACAACAGCACCAGGATCGAGAATAAGCTGAATCAAGTCCCTATTCTCCCCGGCGACAGCCAGATGCAGCGCCCCCTTCCCATAACTATTTCTCATCTCCAGATCCACGCCATGTCTCAAGAATATCCGAACCACATCGATCTGTTTCAACTCAATAGCCCGATGAAAAAGCAACCACTTATTAATGTTACCATCGATACTCTTCACAAGTTCCGGGTAATGACACAGAAACACCTCGACAGTCCGGTTATGATTCTTTTCCACCGCGTGTACAAACGGCGTTTTCCTATTGTACAACTTTTAATTGACCTGTAAACTGGGCCCGGTCATTCGCTCCCATAATGTCCGCGTCAAACTCTTATCGTGTTTCAGGAGGATATCACAGACTTCATCATGGCCCTTCAAAGCCGCCAGATGTAGTCCCATTTCCCGATTTATCTAGGTTATAGCACCGCAATCCAGAAGATTCTGCACAATCTCTGCATTACCAAAGAACGCGGCAATATGAATTGGCGAATTTCTTCCATTCTCCTTAAACTCGCACATGGATGGATCGCATTCAAGTAGTAAGCCTTATTTCGGCACCACTAAACGAGTTTCCCCCAACTTCAGTACGCCTTGCGCCTCGCCCCGTCCTGCCATGACGGATCTTATCGTGGGGCGCGACCGTTTTGAGTCATCGCCGACTTTTCCAACTAACGGATGAGCAATGTGTGTGGCTTATCATCTTCTTTCGAGCCGCATGCTATAACCGATGAGTAGGAGATAAAAGGATGGATATCCAAGGAAGTATCAGCTGCTTGGGCCTAGCACAAGGCTCTCAGTGAACCGAAAGAGAGAACGTTGGGACCCACGCGTCCAACAAGGCAATATTGTTGATGAAGGTTATGAATACCCTGCGTGCGCGGAGTTGTAATCCCTCCTTCCGAATCCGAGACCAGCCCATGAGAGTAGCTTGGGACCGTGGAATATCGCTAGAGATTCGGACTAGTATCCGGATGGCTCTGGCTCAGATGGCACGAAACGCGTTCGTTCCATCGCTGTATGATAGCTGAAATCCAGAAGTAGCGACGAGGACGAGGGCTTAGTTCCAGATTGAGTATATCAGAGTATGTTTTCCTCGGAAAAGTCCATTTCACTATCAGTCGGTATTATTACAGTCGTTAACGTTTAAGGTTTGACCCCGGTGAGGGGCTTCCACATGGCAGGTGGCTGATATGATAGACTTTTGAAACGCGCGGAGCAAGAATCCTAATTCGGACCGGCGGACTATATTCCCATGTTGGTTCGATGTGTTCCTACATGAGGGAGGGGTAGTAGTAGCTTTGGTATAAGAACGAGTTCACTCTTATGCCCTTGGAGCAATCAGACAACTCAATAACTAAAATTACTCCACATACTATTAAAACCGAAATGGCAGCGCTCAGAAAAGCCAAACCCTTCAAAAAGGCCCTATACTTTTCAGTGGCCGAGTTCAAAGAGCGTCAACAGCGAGCTCTTCAGCTCATGGAGCGAGAGAATCTCGATGGTTTTCTCATGACGAAACAAGAATCTCTCTACTACCTGACTGGCTTCGATACCTTTGGCTATGTATTCTTTCAAGCCATGTACTTCCACAAGGATGGCTCCATGCGATTGATCACTCGAATTCCGGACCTGCGTCAAGCTCTCTACACTTCGATTCTGGAACAAAAAGATATCCTCATTCGATCCGACGACGCCGGAAGCAATCCCGTGTCTTTGGTTCCGAAAGTCCTGCAGCAATTTGGAATCAACTCGTCCTCGAAGCGAATTGGCTACGAACCTGATTCTTGCTCCTTGACGCACCGCCTGGGGAAAGCATTGGAAGAAGCCGTGAACGGTCTTTGCACGTTGGTGGATCACAGCGATTTATTCACGCGGGAGCTTCGCATTATCAAATCGGAAGCCGAAATGCGCAAGGTTCGAAAAGCCGCTTATCTCGCCGACTTTGCTCTCATCCGTACCCTCAAGCTGGCCAAACCAGGAGCCTACGAAGGCGACCTGTGGCGAGAAATTGTTGGCACGGTCTACGAGGGCGGTGGAGATGATCCTGCTAATGAGAACATCCTTGTCTCGGGTAACAAGGCGGTTCTCACTCGATACTCGACGGGCAAAGATGAGATCGATCGACAGCTGACGCTCGAGCACGCCGCAGCTTACAAGCACTATCATGCGTGTCTGATGCGTACGATCCCCATTGGCGGTATCACCAAGCTAGCCCGGGAGATGCACCGCGTCAACATCCTCCAAATGGAGGCAGCCATGGCGGCCCTTAAACCAGGCCGAGAGATTGGCGACGTGTTTGAGGCGTATGCTCGTGTTGCAGACGA
This sequence comes from Penicillium subrubescens, assembly GCF_028828155.1. Classification (NCBI taxonomy): domain Eukaryota; kingdom Fungi; phylum Ascomycota; class Eurotiomycetes; order Eurotiales; family Aspergillaceae; genus Penicillium; species Penicillium subrubescens. The sequence continues at coordinate 3,238,669 of NW_026643157.1, read as the reverse complement.
GAATGGCTTCCGGGATCAACGTTTCAACAGCTGTGGCTATAGCTTGGGCGCGACTTTCTCGCCTACGTGGATGGATTTCCCCATGTTTGTGCGTGGCCAGAATGTGGTGGCGCAGCCGGGCATGGTGTTCTTTATCCATATCATCCTGATGGACAAGGCCACTGATACGGCTAGTTCGATCGGTCAGACTGTGGAAGTCACTCAGGATGGGTGTGTTGCGCTGTCCAAGCTTCCTTTCTGTCTTACCCGAAGACAGACAATTGCTGCTTGGAAGAAGATTCGGAAAGAGGATTATGGTTTCACCGCTGATGAGATTGATGATGGGGAGAATCTTCAAGATGTCGAACTGAGCGACGGGGATGTTGATGAGGAGGACTATGATGTTGAATACGATTTCAGTGATTATGAGCCTGCAGCTGCGCTGGGTGACCCGACGCAGAGTGCTTGATTATGCTGGTCAATCGATCCTTGGTTGATCTTAGTTCTTCGCTAGCATATCCATATTTGTTCTTCCTGATAATTCTTTTGATTGTAGCTATTGTACGTCTCGTTCACATTCGTGCAGCGTTCCATACAGTTGTAGCTCAAAGCTCTGAGTCTAGCGGCAGGAGAAAAGAGACTTAACTTTACAAAACTCTCAAAATTGCAGTAGACAAATAATCCCATCAATTTGAACAACAGTTTTGCCATTGAGAATCTATATAGAACAGAAAGCTCCTTGATCCAACAACTAGCTGTGTTCATTCATTTTCGAGGTACTTCCATACCCACCCGCCGGAACCTTAGGGACACAGTCCAGTGGTAAAGCTTTGGTCAATTTCACCGTCTCAGCAATGGCAGTCTTGAGATTCTCGATGGCTTCATCACTTATTTGATGATGCAATGAAATCCGCTCATCCATAAGCTTCACTTTGAACTTTGAACATTGCTCCAACAAAATGTCCATACTCACGTTTGACCTCTTCGCGTCGATGAAAAAGAAATTTGTATCGACCGGAATTTGAGGTACAACACCAAGTACAGCTAGGTCTTTCTCCAGTTTCTTTGTCTTCTCATGTGTCTCTTTCATGGTAGGCCAGACCTCCTCTAGTGCCACCAGAGCTGGAGCCGTTAAGACACCGGCCTGTCGAATGCCACCTCCCAGCTGTTTCCTTAGCCATCTAGCCCGCTTGATGTTGGACGCGGTGCTGGCAAGGACCCCACCAATTGGTGCACCTAGTCCCTTAGAAACACACATCGACACTGTATCAAAATGCTGGCAGTAATCAGCCAAAGAATAACCAGTTGCTGAGGAGGCGTTCCACAAGCGAGCCCCGTCGCAATGAACTTTGATATCATGGGCATGCGCAAATTCAGAAATCTTCTTTATTTCTTCCATGGGGGTCACCACTCCGCCTATTGTCACCTCAAGGCTGATCACTTTTGTCGGCGCCGTATGAATATCCTCTCCCAGGACGGTCCACTTCTTGACGTCGTCCAAGGTCAGGTATATGCCATTAGCCGGGTGTACAGGAGTCACCATAGCTTGAGACAACACCGCTAAACCAGACCCTTCCTCGGCGTAGACGTGAGCGCGGTAGTCGCACAGTACAGAATGCGGAGGTTGGTTGAGATGAACGCGGACTCCGATCTGATTGCCCATGGTTCCAGAGAGCATGAACAGGGCATCCTCCATTCCGGTCAATCGTGCGATTTCCCGTTGAAATTTGGTGGTGATGTGGTCTTCTTGGTACACGTCGTCTCCGAAAGATGCGGTCGCCATAGCAGCCAACATGGATGGCGTTGGTGTAGTGAAGGTGTCGCTGCGAAATTCATTGGCGGCTGGTGAGGCCTTGGGACTCGACATCTTGACGGTTGATAGTGGTATGTTGCAGGTTGTCAGATCAATGTATGTACGCGTTTGATGGGGGATGTTTATTTTTGATCTCTAGGTGTCCTTGAGGATTCGTGTAATCCACAGTGAATGTTAAAGGCAGAAGGGGGGAAGGGACTCACACTGCGAGTCTTGTTATCAGTAGAATTCCTGCCAGCCTGGCCCACGACGAATATTGATTCGGTCGGACTATTTTCAAGTATCACGGGAAACAAAGAAAGCTTTCCGTGGGCGTTTGCCGTTCTCCCAGATATTCGGTACAGTGCTTGATAAGATCGATTATCAAGTGGATTAAAATTCTTATTCGGTCCACAGGGCGGAGTAAGATACCTTTCAAGTCAAATACGCGCTGTAAGATACTTGAATAGGTATCAAATTCAATTCTAATCGATCCGCCCCTAGAAGGTTACATCGGCATGTGGATTTAACTTTCTTCCCCGCAACGGTTATCAATCCCTCCAGTCTAACATGACTGTGATAGTATACGAAATTATTAATACGAATCTTGAATGAATAGATATGCGGCAAAGTAGTAGTCAGACAACACTCTAAACGCAGGCTCGGAGACTATCCTAGGTAGACGGTGAAATATATCCCTGGCTGAATCGCGTATCATCCATGCCTGCCATGAACTTACCCTAACCAATATTTTGCCATTTCAACCTATCTAGCAATGTCCGAACAGTTCAATCAGCGGCGAGATAAGCGTAAAATTAGCTCCTGGTTCCTCTATGGCACACTCGCCATTGGTCTCGCTTCAGCGTTTACAGCACTCTTCAACAATACTGTACGGTCTTCAAACCCGCCCGAATTGGACATTTACAGCCCAGGAGCAGAGCATGGGATATGCCAGCAAGTACCGAAACTGTCTCCAAGGAACAAACAAGTCGAACAGTATGTTCGTGAGAAAGTCGAGTCCGTGGAATACCATGGAGAAATCATCAACAAGCTATCTGGGATCATTCGTATCCCATCTGAGAGCTATGACGACTTGGGGCCCATTGGCGAAGACGACAGATGGAATATATTTTTCCAAGTGGAGGATTACATCAAAACCTGCTATCCCACTGTATTTGACAACGTGAAGCTGGATCACGCCAACACCCACGGGCTGATCTTGACCTGGGAAGGCAGCGTCCCACCTTCGGAGGCTAAGCCGATTCTCATGCTCGCACATCAAGATGTCGTGCCAGTGCTTGAAGAGAATGTCAAGGATTGGACTCACCCGCCTTATGACGGCCACTATGATGGTGAGATTATCTGGGGTCGTGGTGCAACAGACGATAAAGGTTACTTGATATCCATCATTGAGAGCTTGGATCTTTTGATTCAGAGCGGGTTCAAACCGAAACGAACGGTTATTCTGGCCTTTGGCTGTGACGAAGAGATCAGCGGCGAAAATTGCGGAAGGCCCATCTCGGATTTCCTCCATGAAGAATATGGAGACGACGGAATCTACTTGATCATGGATGAGGGTTCCACTGGTATCCAAAGAGAATTCGGCCAGTCCTTTGCTATGGTTAGTGTCGCGGAAAAAGGCTACTTAGACGTTGGGATCAATGTTTCCTCGACAGGCGGACATGCGAGTAACCCGCCGGATCATAATGTTATTGGTATCCTGTCGGAAATCGTGGTCGCGATTGAGAGCAACCCATTCCCTGGAAAGGTCACTCCGAAGAATCCAATGTTTCGCTTCCTAGAGTGTGGTGCTGTTCATGCTCCCCAGTCGAGCTTCCCGCAGGCAGTTCGCCAGAAATTAAGTCTGGTCGCCGAAGAGGACAGTGCCAGCCAGGAGCAACTGGCACAGACGCTGAATGATATGAGATACTTCTTCAAAACGAGCCAGTCCGTTGGAAAGATCAACGGTGGCGTCAAGATCAATGCTATTCCCGAAACAGCATCGACAATGGTCAACTTGCGCTTGGCTGTCGAAACCTCCATCGCTGAGGTTGAAGCACACTACGAGTCTCTTGCCATTCCAATTGCTAGAAAGCACGGAATGGCATTTGCAGGGTTTCATTCGCCCTGTAGCACTGCAGAGAAACGGAAAATATGCATGTTTGGAGTTGACGCCTTAGAGCCAGCTCCAGTTTCTCCCGTCGATGCTGAACCCTATCGCATCTTATCTGGCACCGTCAAGAATGTTCTCAAGTCACTGGGCCCAGATGACGATCTCATTGTCACACCCTATTTGATGCCAGCCAACACCGACACTAAATTCTTCTGGGCTTTGACCAAGAACATCTACAGATTCACACCTGTGAATCTGGTAGAGAATCTCAACCGGGCGCATACGACTGATGAGTTTATTCGAGCCGATGAATTTGTTCGTGAGCCTCTCTTTTTCGCAACATTGATTCTGAATACCGATGATATTGTGGGCTAGTGATAGAAAGAATGGCCGTGGGTCAGATAATTTGGAAAGATAAAAAGCCGTGAAGGCCTTGGATAATCAACGATCATTATACAGTAAAAATAATACCCTACCTGCTCAGCAATGCTACAGTTAGATTTACACTATTTTTCAATGCTAGCTTAGGAACTTCCTACACATGGACTTTGGTAGATCAACCACATAAATTCGTTCTTGGAATGGAAATGACACTCCTTATAGAGAAAGGAAAATGTGCCCAAACAGACAACCCCACCAAACCCAAATTTATCCCAACAAATGACTATCAGACTACTCAAACCAGCTGTTGAACCAACCCGAAATCTTGCCCCTTTTTGGTGGCTCATACAATGCCTCATAGAGATCAATCTGGGCCTTGATATCCCCAAGCTGAAGATCCGCCGTTCCCGGACGAACATAGTTGGTCCGCTTGAAAAGCTTCCAAACCACAAATGCCACGATGAAAAACCCGATCATCAGGTAAGACGTAAAGAACGTCGTAATGTCCCAATGACCATCAATGAAAACGGTGTATCCGAGCACCAAGGCCACGACGAATGTCATCACCGCGGCATAATATGCCGCATAAGGTTGGAAGTATCCCCGATATGGCAGAGTCTTTCGGTCAATGCCCTGGCGTTTGAGAGCGGCGTAGAAATGCAGGTAAGTTACGACCGTCGCGAAGTAGTTGATCATGTAAGATGCAGTGCAGATTCCGACCAGCCAGTTTAGAACAGTGGCAGAGGTATTGCCAAGCTGTAGCAAGGAAAGAAGGCAGAACGCGAGTGCTGCGATGACCGAGTAAACCGGAATACCGAATTTGTTACACTTGGCAAAGATTGCGGGCGCCTTGCCGTCCACTGCTAGGCCATGGAGTGTTCGAATGGAGGAATAAACAACGTTGTTTCCACAAGAAATGACGGAGGTCATGATCAGAGCGTTGACAAGGGAGGGGAGACCTTTGATTCCGAATTTGACCATTGAAATAACGTAGGGAGAGCTATATCACGGGTAAGCTGCGAATTCAGGACTTATTTTGGGACAAAGAACATACGCAGCTCCAGTGCCACCCTCAGTTCCCTCGATATATTTGAGCAAAAGCTCGTCATTATAAGGAATTACAATCCCAACGCAGAGAGCTCCACCGAGGAAGAAAAGGAGAAGACGCCATACGAAAGAGGTGAAAGCCCGATGCATCAATTTGCGAGGATTCTCTGATTCACCGGCTGTCATCGCGATGAACTCGGGACCGACCATACTTAGAAACAATCAGCCATCATATAAGGCAAGCCTAATGGATAGTGGATACTGACGTGAAGGAGCCTTGGATAATACAAGAAACAAACCCGAGAAAGCGTCCGGTGTTTCCAGGAGCGAGGTACTCGACAAAAGCACCCTTGAAGAGGAAAAATTAGCAAGAAAACAAGAAAAAGTCGGCTTTAACTTACAGGGTTCTTCCAATAGGTAAAGCCATAGGCCCAGTGCTCTGGATTGCCACCAACCATGGTGACAAAAGTGTAGGCAATGAGTCCCAGCATGAGGAAGACCTTGAAGATGGCTAGATAAAACTCTGCAGTCCCGAAATACTTGACTGCAAGTCCATTTAGACCACTGTAAAGCCCGTGTTAGTTCATCTACTATTCCATTGTGATTGAGGAAGGCAACCCACGCATATATTACCAAGCATATCATCACAACCGCGACCACCGGAACTTTGTCGGTCCAGTACGTAAGGAGGACATTAATTGCCGTGATTTCATACGGGATTGCGAAGGCTCCATGTATTAAGTTCAGTCAGAGGTCATAAACTTGACACAAAAATTGGCACTCACCCATAAGGAAGAAGTAGTTCCAGCCCATCGCAAAACCCCAGGCATCATCAACCCAAAACCCACCCAGGCGGATAAAGGGAGAAGCAATCGGAAGATAGGTAACCATTTCAGCTATACATAATTGCCTCATCAGCATACATAGTACCTGAAGAATCAGGAACCAAAGGACTCACCGAAGCATTGGTTGACACACCAGATGACAGTTCCATAGACAACAAACCCAAGGAAAAGGCCTGCCGGGCCACCCTTTGGTAGACTCGCGCCCATTTGAACAAACAAAGCTATGAAACGAGTTAGTTAATCATTTGGTTCCTTTCTCAAAGATCAGGCTCACTAACATGTTCCAATAGCACCACCCACCGCTAACAGCTGGATTTCCTTTCCACCTAGCTTTCGTTGAAGATGCTCCGAGCCAGCTGATATGAGCTCAGAGGTCAAGGCCTCCTCACTGTCGTGCTTTGCATGCATTCGTGGGTCAAGACCTTTCATTGCCTCTCGTGAGTTCTTGCGTTCACCCATCTCGGGTGGGTGTGTGGCGGGCTCCATGATAGTTGGAGTAGTGCCTGACGACAAAGACGAAAGAGGAATAAGCTATTTAAACGAGCTCAAGTAATAGACTAGCATAGGAGGAATTTGAATGTTGTTTAAAACCGGAAAATAGACAGAAATGGTGGAGTTATTAACTTCCATGCAGCGATGGAGCAAGTTTCCTGATACGTCTCCCTCCTGCATCTCGAAGATCCCCGCACTTTGGCCCGAGCGTGGCGCCGCCACCACCACAATACGGGATATCCACTGTTAGATAGGGTCAGATATCGTATTTTGTGTATTGGCTTTTTGCGCGGGAAACATCCGTACCAGTGCACTGGTTCGGTCATGGTTCATGGCTTATGTAGGGCCTACTGCTGGTGTCAAAGCTTCCCCCTGGCGTTTTTTTTTTTTTTTTTTTTTTTTTTTTTTTTCCCTCAAAAGGACACTGGCCGCTCAACGCGACGAGAGGATTTTTGATAGATTGAATGTGACTCCACCCCATCAAAATACAAGGCTTTGGCCAATGGCTCAACTATCCTCGGCCCATTCAAGGGCATCGCTCCCCAAGCAACTGGCCAATTTCACCAATACCACTGCCGGCCTGGACTTGACCCTCCGGCTATTCCATAGCCTGGTACTTATCGGAACCCAGATCGACTTTGACAATGTCACTGTTATGAGATGCTCTATTGCGGCATCACAGATAGGGCTAGGTAGGTCTTTTGGCAGTTTATCGGTCATGTTCCATTGTTAATTCGTCTCCAGCGAGACGCTATCTCCGCTTCTTCTGTTTCCTCGATTGTTTCCAAAATGTTCAGGATATTCTGGCCTCGGGATACCCTCTAAGAAACAGGGCAGCGACTTTGGAGTTAGTTGAATCCAGTTGTTTGGGGATGTATCTTGTTCTGGAGGGCACAACCATGGTAAGCTACTCGGCTTCAAGTTATCGGCAATGCTAGAACTGTGTTAACCATAAAGCGCAGCTCCATGACATGAACGTTTTTTTGGTTTCATGGTACACTCCCATTCTCCTCGAATCTTACAAGTTCTGGTTTTATGCTATCTGTACCGCAGTTACCAAAACTGCCTCGGATCTTCTTCTTGGCCCGGCAGCACCCAGTGATAAAATCGACTCTGTGGACGAGAAAGAGGAAGACAAGGCATCTGGTCACTCGCAAATCTCGAAACCGGTCCCATCCACTGCGTCTCTTCTCAACCGCATTATAATTGACAGCTTGGATTTGATCATCCCCGGGTCTTTACTCGGATGGATCCCTGTGGGCGACCTGGGCGTTGCCCTCGCCATGCTGGCAAGCACTATTCTTGTCTGGACAACTGCATGGGCGAAAGCACAAGTATAGATTCTGGTTGTTGAGTGGATAACCGATGCGATGTTATATGCCATTTTCCCTCAAAAGAGGCACCCCTGACCATAAGTGGTTTAGTATTGATCAACAGCCGAGGTACTTACTTTGAGATTCATGGTGCTCGTGTGTGGATTGGAGTAAACGACATGAACTCCAAGCGTGGCCTTTCTCCCTCCGCTCAAATGAGATCAAATTGATGATATTTAAGGGTGAATTTATGAGCTAGAGCCCTATTTGAATATTCCAATTCCGGTGGTCATAATTGTGCTCGAAAACGTTTGACAGGCTAGGAGAAGTCATGGTCCGCAACCTATGGTGATGGGCATGGTGTGGGGTAGACTACCCCGCATTACTGGCGATAAGATAGCTCCTCTATCAGCCTATCAGCCTCAACATTGTATCTCCGAGTGACGGCTTCAGTTTAGAGATAAGGGAGACTAGAATAACCCCTGAATAGTACAATGCTTTACAATCTTATCATATTGACTCACGAATGAATAAAATATCAGTGAAGGTCAATCATTCCAAGTGATACCAGATGCACTTGGCTATTTTCATTTCTCGTTGATTTGGGTGTACCTACCTAGGTTTAACAGTGGATTACGTGAACTCAACTAATCCCGGTCGCCGTTTGCCGCTGTGCATGATATATCATCCTCTAAGCAACCATCCACCGCTGCGTCATGCGCGTGACCAAGGGCTGTGCTCGCTGCCGCCATCGTCACGCCCGCTGTGTGGTCCCCTCCGGAGCGTCATCATGCTCTCGCTGCTCGCGACTAGGTCGGCCATGTCATCTCGAGCCGCGCTTCCATTTCAAGCCTGTGCGCTATATATACCAGCAATGCGATAGTGCTTCATCCCGCTTCGACCTCGTCTGGGATGAACAGCAGGTTTGGGTTGGGGTTTCACGGCCAGGTGAGTTTTCCCTTCGGATGTGATGATGAACTTACATATTGACAAGAAACTGCTCTAGTGACCTTCGTGGGCGAGACCGATGACTTTGGACACGGGCCGTCAGAGCCGGACGATAATGATCAGAGCTCTGAGACCCTTGAACAGGCATATTCGCCGCCAGGCGATAGTCCACTGACACTTACAGAAGCCGTTGAAGTTGTTCCGGCTGATACTCTTTCGAATAATTCCCCCAGCCAGGGGGCGAGTGATGTCTCCACACCGTCCCCTCGAGAGGCATACTTGATCCGCTCCTATATCCAAAAGATCGCAGCCGTGGTAAGCCTTCAGTGGCAAAACTATCGTGGAGCAGGACCTAACAATATCAGGCGGATATCTGCGACCCCCAGTCTCACTTCAGCACCGAGGTTCCTCGCCGAGCCCTCGACGAACCAATGCTGCTAAAAGCTCTCCTCGCACTTGCAGCCAGACACGATGCCATATTGACAAATCACAATGACTGCGAAGCATCCACCTTTCACGGCGAGTGTCTACAACTGCTCATCGTCGCGCTAAACCAACCAGAGGAAAGCTATGACGACAATCTCCTCATCACCGTGGTTGTGCTCCGCTTCTACGAGGAACTTGAAAGGACAACCGACAGGAAATGTCACCTCCTCGGGTCCAACCGCCTACTCAATCTCATGTCTCGGTCAGCTTCGTCCGGGGGATTGGGTGAGGCAGTGAGTTGGCAGTTCTTGCGCCAGGCTATCTACTCATCTATAGCCCAGTACGAACCAATACAGCTGGACTTGCGGAATTATGAGCGTTCCTCGGTGTTTCATCGTGATGATGATGCGGCTCTCGCTAATGCTATTATATTTTTCTGCGCTTGTATTGTTAAACTATGTTGCTCTGTGCCGGGGTATGCTATTGACCGGAAAGACTGGCAGCATCTGGCAGACTGCGTGGAGGAGTGGCATAGTAACAAGCCAAGGAGTTGGCAACCACTTCGATATCAGCCCCCGAATCTGTCCGCTGATCAACCATTTCCTGAGTTATGGATCATGTCGCCCCCTGCAGGTAAGTCTCGCTTCCAGCTCCAATGATGCAAAGATCAATCTGACAGATTCGGTTTCCAGTGGTTGGTTTGCAATATTACCATGCCTCCAGAATATTCCTCACATTATCAGACGCTCCATCCCAGCGAATGACGGACTTTGAAATGTCGCAAGCCCGACTCGTCGCAGAAGTTCGTCCTAGCTATCTCCCTAACACGATTAACCGCTGATATCCAAGCTAGAAAAAAGTTGCCAGCCACCTTGTAATGGCCATCGGACTTTCAATATCGAATGAAAGTGTCCAAAACAGCTACTTCATCGCCTCACATTTGCTCCAACGCTGTAAGTTTGCTACTCGATGAAAAAGGCGACGCTTTCTAATCACTACTGTAGTTGGATATTGCTTGCGACAGCCTGCTGAGCAGCAGGGATCTCTGCAGTTTCTGTCACGCGTAGAGAAGAGCCTTGGGTGGCGGACCTCGTGGATTGGACGAGAACTAGAGAGACAGTGGAAGGAGAGGGCCACCTTGAGCTCCGAGGTTTATTGATAGACTGTGGAATGAGGACAGTACATTCATAAGCTCGGCAATAAACATTTATTGCATTTGATATTGACGTTAAATCCAAGTCAGTGAAGAGTTGGTTGAATCCCTCTAGAGAGGCATGTTTGCCAGGCCGTGAGATAGTCTCTTTCTAAATGAATCTCCCGAGAAATCAACATGAATAAACTCTCCACCTCCGTGAGTCGAATCCCCGACCTTGTCGTTCCTTATGTATTTCGCCCTCGTTACTGCATCACCATCCCACCCCATTTTTCACTCTCTAACACCGTCAAAAAGACTATTCAAAACTAGAATCAATAAAATATCAGCGCCTAAGATAAAAAAAAATATTACCCAAAAGAAATCTCTGAAAAAAAAGAGCTCCCCGCCTAGGGGTGTGCCCGGCCGTCCGTGGAGCCCCAAGCGTCAACACTGGCCCAGTACTTTTTTCTTCTTTAGTTTGCCCTTTCCTCCAGGGCACATCAGTGGTTCACCAATTTATGGTGGATACCAAACAGGCCATCTGGGGGGGGAGTTGATTGTTTGACCTTAAACATGGTCATAACCTCTGTTTGACCTCTGTTTGTTATAATTGACTTGCCTCTTTTGTACAAGCCCACCCCAGTAAGCAAACCCCTCACCACTGTTCCCCACCGTCCCCCGCCGTTCCCCAAGCCTCTCTATCTAGACCGAAGAATCAATACCGAGGATATCCTGATCAACACAGCTGAGTCTCAACATGTCCCACGTTGTAGTAGGACTAGCAGAAGCTGCAGATCTACCATCAATCGGTACTATACACGCTCGCGCCTTTCATCCGACAAGAGAATGGCACCGCAGGATCTTTCCCGAATCCATCGCGCCATGGTGGGAAAAGAGATACAGCATGGAAATTGCAGATTCCAACTGCTATGTTCTCAAGATCTCATCGTCAGACTCTGCAACTCCAACTCCAGCTCCAGTTCTAGGCCTACTCTCCCTCCGCAAATACGACGCCAACGAAAAAGGAGCCGGGCGATGGGCCTCTTATCCCCCACCACCAGAAGTTGACAAAGAATCCTACGATGCCATGCTCAAATCGATGATCGAGTATCGCGAGAGATTCATGCTTGGACGGGTCCATCTTTGTATTGATCTTTTTGGGGTCGATCATGAGTACCAGGGCCGTGGAATGGGGAAAATGCTCCTGGCGAAGGCGTGCGAAATCGCGGATCGAGAGAAGCTGGATGTTTTTGTTGAGGCTAATGAGTTTGCGGAATCCTTTTATCATGATTTTGGGTTTGAGACGGAAGGGAGGATTGAGATGCCTCTTGATGGTGTGACGCAGTGCTTTCTTGTGAGGAAATCCAGGTGATGGATTTCAATCTGGCAGTATTGCTAGGGTATTTTCAATCCTAACGGAGATTCCCTTCTCCTTAGCGGATTTTCCCCGCGGAGATCTCCTGAGCCAGAATGTTTGCTGGGCGCCCCCTTGGTCTATAAAGGCCTTGATAGACCCAATTTCCCCTTGTTCCTCTAGATATTTTAGGTTTTCCACGCATAATTCCTTCTGTTTCCTATCTCTGCTTCCTACTTCCTATATTTAGGCACAGAGTACACCCTCAAGCCCCAGCAGAAAGGATTCATATACAGGAGATTACGTTCTTCAAGATCATGACCTCTTTACTACCAAGCAGACTGTCAGATCGACGATGACAAGATAGCTACTATCTGGTGATATCACTTGATGACTCCACCTATGAATGCTCGCTCTCTTGGATATCTTCAATCTCCAAGGTAATGTGGGCATTGCGGGATCTTGCCAAATAGATAAACGAGGTGGGCTGGCCTTGGTTTCAGAAGACCGTATTGGGTCTTTCGCGTGATAACGAGGGAGCAGAGTCAAAATTGGGTCGTCGAGGTTCCAGAGTCAAGCCTGGGGATTATGCGGTCTAGCTTTTCAAAGCTAAGCAGTCCTTCAGTGTGACTCGCTCCTGGGTGACACTGTTCACTTGCAAGCTCCTACTATGTCATAGCAAGTTTCTCACGTCCTCGCCGAGTCCACGCGTGCTAACCTCCCTACCTCCAAAGCTTCTTCTTCACCTCCTCGAACCTTCCCCGAGTATCCGACAGGTATCAAGCGGTCCTCCACTACGGAGTATGACGTGGTTTGCAGTGCGATGGGCTCGCTTTGGCGAGATTTCCCTACGTCACGCTCCTCTCCCATCGCGACTACAAGACATGCTTGATCCAGATGTCGAACCTGCGAGACCCTACTGGGACCACCGGAAGAGCGAGGCTCGTCTTGCACAATCCTTCATCGGATAGACTGATAGACCGATGAAGGAGTTTCATACTGCTGATTGTACCCTGACGCCGCAGCAACGCCGTTCTCAATTTCAGGCGAAATTTGATCGGCACGTTGATATTGATGTAATTGCCAACAAGGATCCCTCGGTGGCCTTCGGCGATATGCCTGAATTCACTCGGGTATCGAAGGACTCGTGGCATTACAAGTTCTGTGAAACGAAGGTCAAGATAGATCTTCACAAGCCCCCGCCCCCCCAACCACCACTCAGGATCATCTGGGCCAAGGGTCTCCCGTGGTTTGTCGTCTACAAGGCTTTCTAAGTCTTGTGCGGATCATGGAACACTTTGTTTGGAGGGGGAAGAAGTCAGTCTAGATGAGTGAGGCTACAAAAAATCTTGCTCCTGGTCGCAGGACAGTATGGACGGTAACCTGTACCCTGGGAGCCGGCGCCCTTTCTTGCAACACCCAGTAAGCCTATGTCGCTTGCAAGACAACTATATTACATGAATTTGAGAAGAGGCTTCGCGGAAAAGAGAGAGAAAATGGATGAGAAGGTCCAGGAAATTGAAGGCTTGCTGGGTGCGGTCCAGAAAGATGCTCTAGATAAGAGTGATTAAACCATGTCTGGTTGGTCCGCTTCTCTGGTTGATAGATTCACACTTTTGAAATTCTACTGTACTAGTAGCATTCTCCTAAAAGTCGTGCTGCAGGATGTTGTAGGGAGCTATGTGCTGCCCACCTAAGAGTCGTAATTGGGGGATAGTAATGAACATCTAGTCGACGCGCGCGCTTGAAAAGCTCGCCTGTAAAGCAAATCGCGGCTATGGCACTATACCCGGCCGGTATCTACTCAAGGTATTCACTACTGTATGAGGACATTATTAGAGCTTCGTGACAGCGACAATGGATGGGCAGAAGACCGTGTTATGACTACAGCTCGAGAGGGCGAAGATAATTATGACCGGAACCTGATTTTGATTGACTGCGACTTTTAATTCCCAACCATGCACCGGCCCCAGAAAGCAAAGGGCAAAAAGAACTATGTACTGATCTATAAAGATGTGCACAAGAAAGACATGACATGACCTGGAAGTCGGCGGCGATAGAATTGAGACACCACAGACAAGCCCAAAACTCAACAAGATTACCGCTTGCCTGCGCGTCCCCTCTTCTCTCGCTCGTACTCGTTGGCCGCACGACCCTCCTCGCTTTGAATCTCTGCAATAAGTCTCTTGTACTTCTTCTCGTACTCGGCATCGCGCTCCTTCTTCTCGCGCAGCTTCTCGCGGGCAACGAAGCTGGCATCCTTGCGCAGCTCGCGCATAGCACCCTTCTTTTCGCGCTTGTACTCGGCCTTGAGGCGGTTGGCCTCGGCACGCTCGCGGTCTGGATCGTAGTGCTTGTCCGGGTTGAAGTTCTCCTCGAATTTGGGGATGGCAGACTTGATGGCCAGGGGGCGGTGGTTGTGAAGGAGCAGTGGACGGCGGGCAAGGCTGGCACGGGCGAGATGAGCATCGATCTTGTCCAGAGTGGACTGGAGAGGGTCTCGGGCGGCTGCAAAGACCTTGCTCTTGAAGGATTGGCGGAGGTGGTTCAGAACAGCGCGGACGGGGGTGAAGATCTCGACGAAGGCGGATTTTTCGGCCCACAAATCAGAAGCAGTGTCGAGGAGGGAGACGAAGGCGGCGACAAGAGAAATCTTAAGGTCTTCTTCAGCCTGAGAATCGGAAGTTGTGGCACAGACATCTCGGAACCGCAGTTTGCGCGGTGTGACCTTCTTGACCGGCGCAAGCTTGACTGATTGCTGGGACTTTCTGAGGGGGAAAGACATATTCCTAGCAGTAAGCTCCGTGGGAGCCAAGTTGCAAAGAGCATTAAGAACATAGTTGATGAACTCGGGCATATAGCGCTTCGCAATAGTCTGATACTGAAGACACAAGCTTGTGGCAAAGGCACCAGTCACAAAGTCAGAAGTGCCGTTGGGCGAACACTGGCCCAAGAATCGAGCAAGGCACAGATGCGCGGGAGTAGCAACGGCATGGAAGTGATCAGATGTTGGGAAGACCGTAGAAACGCCAGTCAGAACAACAAGATCACCAGGAAGAAGGCTGAGCGGCCGATCCTCTGAGATCTCGCGGAGACGAGCACGGAAGGCCATGGCCACATTGATGGGGTGAGTCTTGGCCAGCGAGTGAACGTGACGCAGGATGTTCTCAATAATAGCGAAGGAAGGCTCCTCGCTCTCATTGGCCATGTAGGAAACATGCTCGACAAGAATCTCAGCAAATCTGCCCAACTTAGCCTTGTTGTCGGCATGAAGACGGGGGTGGTGCAAAGCACGAATGCGCTGAATGACAGTCGGCAGATCCTGGGTAGGGACATCCTTGGTAATCTCAAGGAACTCCTCATGATTACCTGGGCAAGGATAGGTGAAGGCCAATTTTCCATCAGCGGTCTGATTGACTTGCACCGCTGTTGATGCAGCAGCACTGCTTGCTGCGGGTAACGTCATTCCGTTGATAAGCTCGTCTTCCTCCTCCGATTCCTCGGCATCATCCTCGTCTGAGAGCTCCTCCTCTTCGATGTCACTTCCGTCCAAAGACAGACTAACATTTGATCGCGTCTCAACAAGGTCATCGTCAATGACGAAATCATCCTCGTCCTCAACGGCGAGTTCGGGCCGGGGCTCGTAGGAAGTCGTGTGAAGTCCAAAAGCAGCCGCATCGTCAACTTCAGACTCCTCATCATCTTCATCGCCCTGGAAGAAAGAGTCCTTGTCGCTTTCCTCTTCCTCCTCGTCGCTAAGCTGCTCACCGCGCATTCTGCGCTGTCGGTCTTCCTCCAACTTCTTCAACCGTTTAGCCTCCTCTTCTACCTTCTCCTCCTCCGTCTTTGTGCGGTCCGTGGGTTGTGACCGCTTGTCGAAAGTCAATTGTTTGAGGCGTTGATCGTATTCCTTCTCTGTGTCCTTGCCTTCCGGGATTTGGAGCATGGCTGCGCGCTCTGGGTTCATGGTGTCCAAATCTTGCTTAACCGGCTCCGGTTTAGCTGGTGCCTTCATGCCACGCAAGGCCTCGAAGAGATCTGGCAGCTCTTGGTCGAGTTCGTCGCGAAGATCGTCGTCATCCTCCTTGGCCTTCTGTCGCTCAGCCTTGTGGAACTTGGACTTGGCGATGACTTCCTTCATAACTTCGGCCTTGGACTTCTTGCGTTCTGGTTGATCCTCGCCATCCTCTCCAAAATCGATAAAGTCTTCCGCATCTTCATCATCCTCACCGAAGCGTTTCCGTTTCCGTGAGGCTTCTTCGTCGGACTCGGCACCCTCCAAATCACCGGCATCAAAGTCGTCTACCGTCATACCATCCACGATCGTACCATCCAAAGTCAAGGACTGACCCATATGCGTCAATTGGAACTCTTCTTCGTCTTCTTCGAGGTTGAACATCGATTCCTTGCGCATCTTCTTCTGGCTTTCTCTCGCGAATCGTTCGGCGGCTCGTTCTTCGGGCGTCATGGTCGGATCGTTTTCACCAAATCGGCGATCGACAAGACCACCGACTTTGTTACGGCTGTTCATTTCCTGCAAAAGAGTTGCGCGGCGCTAGCAGAGAAAGTTGGTTAGAATCCTCCTAGCATACTTGCATTCAAATAGTAACAAGCTCACCCTCTCTTCTCCCAATGACTTCGTAACACCTGGACGGCGCCCAGTAGCCTTTTTAGAATTATCATCGCGTGTAGTGGTCTCAAACTTGCTCCTAGTCGCAGTTGGGCGGATCTCAAAAGGATTGAACCGGTCTCGAATGGCTTGCAATGCAGCATTGCGCTGGTTGCGATTCTGCGCACCAACACCAGATTTCGCATTTTGGCGTTTCTGCTTTTTAGATTGTTGGGGACCAACGACCCCACTCTCTCGGAGTGAAGCCTTCAACTGCTTCAGCTGAGAGGGCGGCATTGTTTGTCGTGACGAGCGTGAACTGAGTGGAGTTTTTTTCGTGACTGCCAAACTTTCCCACTCCGCCCGGAAAAAAATAGTCTCACCGCCCTCGGGGATTTCGATTCTGCCATCATCTCCGCATCCCCAACACCGACCTCGATATCCACCATGGCTCCTCTCTCTGGAGATGGAGTGCTATGGCTTTGCCTTGGTAGGAATGATCGGAACGAGCTCTTTGGTCTAAATACTGATTCTACCAGGTTTCACCCTCGTTTTTGCCGTTCGTGGCATCATCGAGGACCTTCGTCATGTCGTTGGCCTGACCGAGATTAAGCATCTTGAGAAGGAAGACAAGATAATCAGTGAAGGAACAGAGGATGGTGAGTGCTTTCTTCGATCTCATCTCTTATTCATCCAATACTAATACCTTTGCAGTCCTTAAGCTGGACACTCTTCTGACCCTTTCTGAGAACACGAGCTATGACCTCCGATCCGCGTACGAGATACTCTCACCCACATTACATCATTATCGCCGCTAATGGTAGCAGGGCTTTACGCATCATCTCAGAGAGGTCGCTCAGAGAAAATACACGCGACTTGATTTTGGAAGACCTGGCACACAAAAACAAGATACCGCGAGACAGAGCGCTGACGGCTCTCTACTATCTTGTCTCAGACCGAGCTCGTATGTTACACACTCCAACACCCAAGAAGAGCCCCATGCTAATTCCTTCTAGTAAACAAGAACACCGCGTGCTCCTATCTGCAAGACCTCGAGACGTTTACCGCCCTGATCACTTGTCTATGCAACTTCCTCGACGAGCACACCGAACCATGGTCCGCGACTATCTCGCCCATCCTGCCCAAGACCAGACCTCTCGGAGAGAACAAAGCTATTGAGATACTATGGATCCTCTTGCCGGGCAATGTCTCCACCGCGCTGGAAGCAGGGATAGTCAGCCGATGGCTGACTAACTATCCATTTCCATGCGCAGTTGACAAGGACCGAAAGGATGATGTGGTGCTTCTCGTGAAAGCCTGGTGGTCTGACGACGAAACAATGAGTAATATCTTTGAGGTTTTGACCAGCCATCGTGAGGGCAATAAGCAACTCCGAAAGTACGGTCTGAATGGCCCGATCCCAGAAGACGAGGATGACAACGAGGATGATCCCGAGCACGACGACGACCAGCACGAGGAGCATGAGCATGGTCATGGGTATGACGATGAGCACACCGACGGCCAAGACGATGTCGACTACGGTGACCATGTCGAGCATGAACATGAGCATGAGCATGGATATGAGGACGAGCTTGACGACGACCAAGACGATGTCGATGACGATGACTACGATATGGTCACGGATCCTGACATTCGTATGGTGGGCGGAGAAGACACGGCTGGTCCAGATTTCTATGTTCCCTCGCGGTTCCAATTCAGTGCCCAAGACCAAGCCTTGCGCCGCCGCCGGAGAGAAGCCATGGTTCTTAGTGAAGGAGGTCACCCCTTAGGCCATGAGGACATTATCCAGCGACCGATCCTGGATGACTGATTTGGCGTGGATGGCCTTTCTGTTTGATTCTTTACTGCGGTGATACTCTGCTGCAGGAGCGCGATACCCCTTGCCTAGTATGGGCTACCCTATTATGGGAAATATGGTTGATAGGAATTCAACACATACAATGAAACTTCATGAATTATTGAAAATAAACTAGGTCATAGTCCCATCCACGCGGATTTGGCAAGATGGTCGGTCTTCTTCCGACTATTCTTAACCATGCCAAAGGATTTAAGATCAGACAACGCGCCGTAGAACAGGGACATGATCATGCGATCATCGCAAGTGTTGCCCTGGTCGCCCTCAAATACTCCGTAGAAAGCCTGCCACAAGTCGTGAATGTTGACCAAAGCCCCGGATTCGAGATAGAGCTGATAAAGAATCGCAGTAGCAGGCTGCTTGGCGGAAATCCTGGCGCCGCTTGCATCTGTCGAGGAAATAAGGTAGTCAAAAGGATTGGCCAATGCACGTTCCAGAGCGAATCGTGGTCGGGGTGTAAAGTTTTCTTTCAAGGGGTTGCGCAGGTCGAACAAGAAAGCTTCGTGCATGAACAGCTCCTGTGGCTGGATCAATGTCTCTGTGAGGTATTCTTGCAATGCACCGACCAGTCGATCGACAATCCGAGTGTACTCGATGTCTTGCTCGGATAGGTTGGCTTTTCCTTTGCTGAGTAGAATCCTTTGCTGGACAACCGTAGTTTTCACCACAGAGCTGTTGATGTTGTATTCACTTCGTAGAGGTTCGAACTCTGCATTTGCCTCGACTAATGTCGCAAAATCGGCTCGGATATCTTCGAGAGCTAGGACGGCAGGAAGTGTCTTGGGCAAAGAGTCGAGCAGGAGACCCAGCTTTTCGGAGTCGAAAGTCCTCACTGTCGCTAGCATGTCATCGGCCACCTGGGAGTCATTCAGCTCGCCAGAGAGGGCGCGAACAGAAAGATCAGAGACATTGGTCTTCTTTGAGCCTTGTTGCGTGTGCTGGATGCAGGTATGGATGACAAGAACAGCCTGGAATATTTGTTGCATGCTTTGCTGGCCCGCGCTAACATGACTGAGCGCCTCCTGAAGCAGGTATTCATCGTTTTCTAGCAAACTCCGTACATCATCGGGAGACCCCGCCTCTAGTAAATCTTCGCAAAACCTGTCACCACGGTTAGATTGGAAACCCAGATCGGCGAAGGAAAAGGCACTAACATGCGGAATGATGGCAGATGTCTAATGGCCTCACATAGTCTGGGTTGAGAAAGCGTAGCTGGCGCTGGATTTCCCAACAGCACCGCGAGCGGGTTCGCGAAGAAATGTGACATATACGCATACTAGACATAGTCAGCAACGGAACCTAGACAACTACCTGGGGCCAATTTACCTTGACCATGCGACTGAAAGCTTCAGGTGTTTGAAAATAGTCATGCGTCTTTTCCAGAAGAGTGCTAGTGACATTGCGGCCCAGCCACAGCTTTCCCTGTGGGTCGGTCTGGAGCGATTCATAGATACGGTCGACACAGTTCCCTGCTTCTTGGACTTCGAAATGCTTGCCTTGAAGCAAAGAAACACATGCACGAGGCAAACGACCTTCAAACAGCTCGACGGAGGTCGAAATACCGAGAAGAACTGTGAATGGAATGCGATCAAGCCAGGACCTAGTATCGCATTAGTGTGACATTGAGCCAGCTGAGCGAGGATTGCTGTTCTTACTTGAAAAGTGACAAAAGATCCATCAATAGACCTGGGTCAAAGGCTTCACTGTCTCGAAGTGCAAGAACCAGCTTTTTCGTGCCCTTTCTTTGAACGTAGTCGTTAAGAAGGTCCAGGTCATATCCAAGCAGTCGAGGTCCCTTAGGAGGAAGTCAGTAATAGTCCAGCAAATAATTCTCAGCCGAGAACTTACCGCCCGATCGGTCAAGAACTTCTGGTATCCATCATTTCCCTCGGTATTTGTGATCGCGGCTCGAATGATATTCTTCAAGGATGACTTCAAATTAGGAGCATCACCGGACTCCAGCACCACAACACCGCCTTCGCCACTGGCTAGTAATTGATCGTTGAGACGAGAGAGCAATCTGCTCAGGGAGGAAACATTGGATCCGACTGTCACCAGACCTGTAGGGATACATCCGTTGCATCTAGCAGACCAAGTTAGATTCCACCTTGTAGTGCTTCGTCGGGGGAGAGCGTACGTTTCAGGAGAGTTTTCTCTCACAAAAGAGAGCACATCGGCCAATACTCCGGCGTCAACATCTTCAAGAATAGCCTAGGTATTGACTATCAGCAACAATTTGCAGACTAAGGCGAATGATTCGCACCTGAATCTTATGCTCCTGTGCCGACCAAAGCTGTTTGTAGGTTTCGTGTCGCAATTGCGATGACTCGGCATTTTCTTCTCCATTCAACAATGGCACAAAGCATTGGACATCGGATCTCTGTCCTTGATTGTTGGTAGAGGAGACCTTGCGTCGTTTCGAGGGTCGCTCGCCGGTAGCTTTCCCAGGTTTTACGGGTTGGTAGATGTAGACACCCTTGAAATAGTTAGTGAGTCGACATTTTCACCTCCAGACATAGCCAAAAACAAATCACAACATACCTGGTTCTGCGACCTGTCCCTGGACAAGTCCAGCGCATCCTCGAGGCCTTCAGGATCCATTGCTGGTTGCAATTGACAAAGTCGCGTCAAGGGCGGATGACTTCACGTTCGGAGGCGGAAGGCGCTAAACCCGAACAGGGGCATTAATGGTTTTCCGATCTTCAACTTTCGACAACTACCCCAAACTCCTTCAAATCCCCCCATGAACAACTCCATATGCTCCGCCAGGCTGTTCGAGGAGGAGCTCGATGGTGCCATGCGGTCCACAGCCCGTCGATTTCCCGGCGCGCCTTTAGCGCTGTGAATGCGCGTCGTCTCGACTTCGGCGGACCGAACGATAAGGTCAACTTTTACGAACAAGAAAGTCCCACGAGCAAGACCGCGCGGAAGGTCGATCCGGAGGCGGAAGATAAAGAGGAGCGGAATGAAGTTCATACCGAGCTTTCGAAGCTCCAGGAGGAGTTGAAGATACTGGAAAAGGGTCCGTTTACGCCCGACGGCGAATTTATCCAGAGTTTACCGGAGGAGGACCGGAAGATTGCTCTCGAGGCTCTACGGAAATATGAAGCAGAGCGAGGGCCGGCTCAGCCACAGCTATCATTGGACGATGTGTTTGACGAGGAGCTGGATAACATGCTGAAGGATGAATTCGAGGGCCTTGCGAACGAACAAGAGAATTGGCAGGACACTGTTAGGGACCGACGAAAGCTGGCGGCTCGGAAGGCGTCGCAGCAACACCTTGCAGATCCAGGATCTCAAGCCTACTCTACAAGATTCAACGTGTCCCTGCGACGTTATACCGGGAAGACAACAGACGAGCGCGCGAGGCAAGAGCTTTGGAAGTCATACCGCCGATGCAAGCAAAATGTTCCGGGGTTCCTGGAATCACTTACGCCAGCCATGATAAATTCAATCTGGGAGTCACAAGTCGCTGCGCAATCGACAAAGTCCACACGGTCCAGACACCTCCAAACCCTCGCCGAAGACATGAAATCGGTTGGAAGACCTCTCGCCATCCCCCAAATACTCTCCTATATCGAAGCTCTACACGAAGGCGGTGCCATCGGCCAGGCGTTGGAACAATGGGAGGCGTATCAAGCGGAACTGTCGCAGAAGAAGGAAGACCTTGAGGAGTACTGGATGCTGGGCGTCCGACTCTTTGCGGCCGAGAACAACCCACAACGCGCTCAAGATATTGCATTGGCATTCCTTGCGAACGACAGATCTCGCCAACCCCGTGTTCTTATCCCAGTTATCACTGCATGGAGCAAGATGCCCGGGAAAGAAGCCGAGGTGAAGGCCTGGGCACTGTATCTGCAACTCAAGACCTTCCTCGGGCCAGACATGACTATGGAGGACTATGATCGAGTTAGCATTGGTCTCCTCACGGCTGGTCGGTCAGATGCCGCCGTTGCTGTTTTTAAAGATATGATGGTGACAGGCCAAGATCCAGCAAATGATTCAACAGCCCTATACCAAGCAGCTCTTGGACTAGCGGGAAGCCTTCAGGCGTCTAGCATCGATGAGCACGCCGTGAACAAGGTGTCATTGTCTGCTCTGACGATGCTACCCCGCCGATTCCATAACCGGTTCTTCTACGCTAGTTGGATGAAGAAGCTCATCGGAATGGGTGAGGTTGACTCGGCCGCAATGGTCATTGAGCTCATGTACGAGCGCGGCGTGAAGCCAGATTCCAAGCATCTCAACGGTGTCATGGCCGGCTGGCTTCGTGAAGGCAACGCATCTGCCAGAGACAAAGCAGAGCGACTGGGTTGGTCCATGATCCAACACCGAATCGACGCCGTGTGGAAACGATACCAGCCCGTCGAGGTATCTCCACAAATCCAGATTCAGCACCAAGCGATAGAATCAGGCCGTATACCCAAGTTCCTGCAGCGAGAAGTGCCTCCGGCAAGCATTGAGACTTTCTCCATTCTTCTCCTCCATTACACCCGCCGCGGCGACGACGATATGGTCAAGTATCTCGCCAAATGTCTCGGCGACGCACACATCCAACCAAACTCCTATTTCATGAACCATCTCCTCTATGCCGAACTCCGCAAACAAGATATCCGATCTCTCTGGAACAAATTCGAGACGATGACTACAAGCATCCGGCCAGACCTCGAAACTTTCGCATGCCTCTGGGACTGTGCAAAGCTGCAATATGACCGTGGACGCACTGCCTTCGACGCTGGGTTCCCCTCGGCACGAAAACTATTCTCACACATGGTGCAATGGTACTCGCAGCTTTCTCCGCGAGCACAGAAGAGCACCACCGAGCAATTCTCCAAGGATTTATACGACCAAATCATCCGCTGCTTCTGTCTATCCAAAGATCTTCCAGGTACACTCGTCGCACTCCACTCCATGCATGCGGCCTTCAACTACGCTCCCGACGACGCCACCGCCCGTATGATTGTCCTACAAGTTGCACGTCTCGCAGGTGTCCCCGCCGACACACCGAAACGTCGTCTCCGCCGGCTCTCCTCCACACCCCGGAGTAAAGAGAATATCGGCCAAGTCAGCCAGCTGTTAGAGATGCTGGGCGAACGCAAGTCATTAGCTCTCAAAGCGCAGGGCTTGAGTATCGAACAACTTGAT
Organism: Penicillium subrubescens; assembly: GCF_028828155.1. Taxonomy (NCBI): domain Eukaryota; kingdom Fungi; phylum Ascomycota; class Eurotiomycetes; order Eurotiales; family Aspergillaceae; genus Penicillium; species Penicillium subrubescens. The sequence continues at coordinate 3,215,214 of NW_026643157.1, read as the reverse complement.
CCTCATGAGAAACAGCAGTATCAGCTCGAGGTCATGGCTAGTTTACTGCGTATTGTGCTCAGTCGGACGGAAGGGTTAGATCCCGTCCAGATTGAGACGAAGCTTGCGCAGGCTGCTGCTGAGATGCATGTGGAAGGGATTAATTTAGGGTCTCCTCTCGGTGTGGATGATAGCAAGTTGCTCTAGCTCTGGAGCTGTTGACTTGTTTTGGTCATGTTGTTGTGTTGTGTTGTGTTGTGTTGCATGGCATGGTCTGGCGTTCAAGGATTGTTTTCTCCTCTTTATAGCCCTGTGGTAAATCCTCAGGGCCTGTATATTACTTCCCAGCTCTTTGCTATTTAGATTGGGGAATTGTACAATGTTACTTTCAGACAATACTTACACTGCAAGGTCATCGAATAAGAGTCTGCCAGTATTTCTATACGAAAATCCATCCAAGAAACGAAAAAAAAAACGCCATTCTGGATGAGCCCAATGAATTGGAAACAAATGCTAATCCAACCCGAAACCCAAGAAAACATAATTTTACAAGCAAAAGATCATCTATTTCTTGCCCTTCCCCTTCTTCTTCTTCCCACCTCCACCACCAGAAGCCGGACTACCAGGGCTATTCACCGACGGATCCGCCTCAACCAACACCGCATCATCATCACTCCCCTGCACCGAAGTCGCCTTCGCCGGCGTCGTCACAGGCACCGCCTCATTAACCTTAGCCGGCGTAGCAGGCGTCTGGGCAGAAGTCGACCCCCCCTCCTCCTTCTCCTCATTCAACTCCTTCATAAACCCCTCCTGAATACTAGTCTTCTTCTTATCCCACCACTCCCGCTCCTCAGCAACCTTCTCTTGATGCTCCGCAACCCTCGCCCGATAAAGATCATTATTCAACATCTCATTCGCAGACTGGAAAATAATCTGTCCCCAACCGGGCGCGTAGGCATTAGCCTCGGCGACCACGTCGCGAACCTCGTCTTCCATTTCTTTCTCCGCGCGCAGGAAGCGCTGCCACAGGTCGTCGCCTACGCTGCCGCGCTGCAGGAGCACTGATAGAGCTTGCTTCTGGGAGCGGAGCGTCATGACGCGGCGGATGTCTTCTGTTGCGCGGCGGAGGAGGGCGGCTTTGAGGACGGACTCCGGGACGGCGGGGGTCTTTTTCTCGTTTTGGGAGGTTGGGTCGAGGTGCATGAGGGAGAAGTAGATGTCGCGTTGGAGGTGTGCGGGGAACCATGCTTCCAGGGTAGCGGATTTTTCTGTAGAAGGGGGAGTGGTTAGTTTCATTGATTAAGGAAGTGACACGTTGTGCGGGTATATCATGGGTATTGGAGGGTGGAGGATGGGAATGGTTTCGAGGTAATACGTACGAGCCTTGCGCTTCCGGTAAAGAGAAGAGAATGTAGCGAGAGAGCCGATTAGCACGCCTAGGTAGGCGAGTGGCACGGTGAGACTGAGCCAGTCCACCATTGTTGCGGTGCGGGTGTTTGTGTGGATGCGCGGTAGGGAGAGGCGATAGTGAGAAGGGTGGCGATGCCGAAAGAAAAAGATGTGTGATTTAGTAATTCAAGCTCCGGTCATGATCCAGGAATTGAGACCAGGGAGCAAGGTCGGGAGAGAATAGGAGTAGTTGGGGGAAGTGGGAAAGTCGGAGTGAGTATCAAAGGGCAAAGGGCAGGTGCATCAGGCGCCGTGGCCGCAAAGGCCAGGTGTTTAGTGGGTCGACGTCACATGTTCCGCCTCCATCGAAGTATGAGCAACTCAGGGTCCTCGACTCTACAAAGAATACGAATTATACAGAAGATCATGTTAAATCGAAATGTCTGAATTCCCTACATGTACGGGACTATTGAATCCCTTCCTATCTCGCTTGAAATACTCTCACATATTGCCCTTATCAATACAAAAAAGAAAAGAAAAGAGACAGAATGGGTAGAAACCATGAACAGGGCAAACACCCTGGAAAAACCATAAAATTGCGCCACAAATAACCCAGAAACCATATCTGGACAATGACCTCAGCTGGAACGAAACATATTAACATGAAATCTGAAAATGAATAAAAGAAAGTTGCATCATATTAGCCCCATCCCATTACACCGAGAAGCTAGGGTTCTCCAGCTGGATCTTCGTGTTTTGGCTGATGGCTCCGATCTCCTGGACGGACTGCATGTCCTCCAACACGGCATTGAAAGTTTCGGTGACGCCCATAGCAACATTTGTCCGATTCCAATCACCCCGCTGGCGCCACACAAAGTCCATGAGACAGGTGTTCACCTGCTCCAGTTGCTCGACAGAGCAGCCACTAGTCTGCAATGCCAGCTGTTTGTGGAGATGCTCGACATACTCGAGGTCGAGGTCGAGCTCGGGTGTGGGCTTGGAAGCACGGGCGTCAAACAACGGCGGCTGAGGTTTCAGATGGGACTGGCTTCCGCTGAGGGGACCACTTTCCTCGGCGTGCCCCAGTGCCTGATATTCTCGAGGCCGGGGAGATGGCTGGCTGCTTCCACCTTGCTGGGTGTCGGGCAGATGCTCTTCCTGCTGCGGATCACGATCAGGATACTGGTGGAGATCTGGGAATTCATCCCGCGATCCATGCAGACTCTGCGTGTGGTCATGCACTGAGTGCCCGGGACCAGATGACTTCTTGTCGGAAGTGGTCTGTGTTGTAGATGCCTCGTTGGTGTAGTCTCCAGGCTGAGACCCGGCTACCATGGGGGTTACTACCCCAGTCTGGGAGAAGCTGGACATACCAGACTCCCGACGCATCTGCTGAGACGGCGCAGTGTGCGAATATGGTGGCTTCGGCTGTGCAGACGGCCCAAAGGAGCTGACTTGTGTGTCTTTGCTGCCAGAGTGGTCCTCCGAGTTGGTCATGAAAATATCGCCGTCACCATCACCGTGAGAGCCATTACTTTGACCGTGAGGTGCGGGCTCGTTCAGGTCGGAACCGCCCCCGTTATGATAGCCATTGCCATTGGCGAAGCTGACATTTGCGAGGCCGTGTCGAGTAGGAGTGACCGGACGCTCATCGCCATCAGGCTTGAACAAGCCACCCGGGTTGGAAGAGTGATCATTAGGTCCACCGGCGGTGCCAGGGCGGGACATGGCTGCCTCCGCCTCTTCCTGAAGTCTAAGCGCACGCTCAGTAGCCTCCTTTTCACGGGCCAACTCGCGCAGGTACACATTCTCGCACTCCGCTACAAGAGCTGGTTCCGCTTGTTCAATAGTAGAAATATCCACTTCGACATTGGACAGCAGCTCATTGGCCCTCAGTAGCCGCTCTTGTTCACCAAGAGTACGGGCATCCTTGGCAATGCGCTTAATATCAGCCAGGAAATCAGATGGGCGTTTGTAGAACCCATTAGACAGGCGCTTCTCCATGGTGACAATTTCCATGTTGTAGTAAAACTTGCCAGTCATAACTTCACGAAGGCCAGGTGCGCCGTGTTTGTCGTATGCTTTCTCATATGGCCGGTGGCTCAATGGATCAGGAGGCAGATCACTCGTAACAATGTTGGGATCTTCCTCCTCCCAGAGGTATCGAATTTGGGATTCATCGACAACACCCTGGCGGAATCGCTTGTACTTCTTAATCTGGTCCATGATGGGCTGGATACGAATCTTCAGTAGGTTGAGTGTGTGATGATCCTTCTTCTTCTGAGCTTTACGCTCCTTCTTGGAGACTGGAATATCGGCCTTGGGGGGCGGAGGTGGTGCGACTTCCAACTCTTCCAGCTGTCGCTTCTTGCGGTTTTCCGGGTCCGGGAAATCGGAGGGCGCTGTTTTGATGTACTCGATGAGCTTACTGAAGAACTCAGAGCGAGCTTGTTGACCAGGGGCTGCAAGGTCGTAGAGATTCTTCTTGGAGAATCCGAACAGCTTGTGTACTAGAGCAGCATCAATGTCATCTCCCGTTGACTCGAGAACTCCAAGCAGCAACACGGGGTCTGTAGGCGGTACAGATCGCAGCAAACCCATGAACGTGGAAATGACTGCTGGTCCAACGGTCTCGAACCACGTTTGAATATTCGGAATGTAGATGACACTGGGCTTGTGGCGCTTGACCTCCGCGAACAGTTGGATAACAGTGGCCTCGGGTGACCGGGTAGAGTCGCTGAGGAGAGTTGGCAGATCGAAGGCCTGAACATGCAGACCCTCGAAATGGTGCAAAAGAGCAGCCGCAAGATATTGCTGACCCATACCATGGCCACCCCGAAGAAGCAGACGCGGCCGGAAAACGCGAGACCGATCAAATTCCTGCATAATCTGCTCTCGCTTGAAACCATTCCCATCGTCGGGTTCCTCGAACTGAGCTTCCTCGAGCGCAGTCAGACGTTTTCGCTGGGGAAGGATTTCGGCCAGCGAGGTCTCAATCTCGAGCAATTGCTGGCGGAGCAGAGGTTCGACGTTTTGAGGTAGAGCAGTTGCCCCCGAAGATGTAGATCGCTCGGATGAAGGAACCATCTTCTTGATTGCGATCATAAAGTCCTTGGGAGTGACGTCAATGTTTTTTGGGTCAATCACCAGCTTCTTATCAGACTTATAGATCTGAGGGTATCTCCTCTGGACGGCATTGAGGGCGGCCTCGGTGCAAAGGGCTCGCAAGTCCGCACCACCATAGCCCTTGGTGATCTTGGCGAGTTCATCTTTAATGTCGCTGGGGAGGGGGGGATCCCATCCCTTGGTGTGAATATCAAGGATAGCCCGTCGACCCTCGTTATTTGGAAGCGGGAAGTAGAACTCGCGATCGAAACGACCAGGACGACGGAGCGCGGGGTCAACCGAGTCGGGTCTGTTGGTAGCACCGATGACAATGACTTGACCACGGCCATCCATACCATCCATCAGAGCCAGCAGGGTCGACACGATGGAGGCATGGATTTGCTCCTGCTTACTTGATCGCACGGGAGCGAGACCTATACACACTCATTAGCAAATGAATTTGAAGCTAAACCAGCGAAATCATTCTTACCATCAATCTCATCAAAGAAGATAATACTCGGCTGTGTCTTGCGAGCTTCTTCAAAGAGAAGCCGAAGTTGACGCTCAGCTTCACCAACCCATTTACTCAATGCATCTGCACCCTTTCGCATGTAGAAAGTCACCTTGCGACCTTCGGCACTGACACTGTTTGCCAGAGCTCTAGCCAAAAGCGTCTTACCCGTACCAGGAGGACCATGGAACAGGACACCGCGAGGAGGCACGATATGGAACCGTTGGAAAATTTCGGGATACAACAGCGGGAGAGAAACCATCTCCTTCAACTGGTCGATATGACCTTGCAAACCTCCCACGCTGTCAAAGTTGACATTAACGTCAACTCCCAGAGGGTCTGCGTCTGCCAATGCCTGCCTGTCCTTGACTTTGCCAAAGTTGGCAGGCGTTCCAGAGGTATTCTGAGCGGGATCGGCGGAGTGGGTTTGGGGAACAAGCCCGCCGGGGACAAGTCCAGCAGGCTTAGCTTGGTGCATGCCTTCATCATCACTGCTGTCACTTTCAACACCACCAGTTGCAGCAGGTGCACCAGGTGGAGCCAGGATAGCAGATGGGCCACCACCGCCGAAAGGTCCATATGTCGGGAAAAGAGTTCGCTGCCAGCCGCCACCACCTCCGCCGCGTCCACGGCGGGAGGGAGACTCCGTGACAAAGTCATTCTCAACATCTTCAATAGGTAGAAGGTGCTCGGGTCGAATCAGGCGGTAATCAACTTCCTTGCGACTGCGGCGTGGCTTCTCCGAAATGATTTCATGAATAGCGCGGCGTTTCGATCGGCCACCTCGCAGGTCATGAAGTTCCTCGGCAAGCTCATCGGCAACTTCTGAATGACCGCGGGATTGGGTAGCGCGCTTACGCAGACCAGGACGACGACCAACGGCGCTGCTGTCTTCTCCATCGTCGTCGCGGGTCTGGCTAGCCTTGCGCGGCGAATGGGCAGACTCGGCAGAATCAGAGGCATCGTCGTTGGATCCCTCTTCTTCGGGTTCGAAATCGCTTTCTTCGTCTTGTGTTTTGCGCTGAGAAGAGGGCTTCTTGCGGCCGGAGCGACGGGGCTGAGCGTCTTCAGACGGTTCAGCCTCCCCGGCTCCATCGTGATCGGTGTTTCGAGTGACTCGACTTCGTCGTCGAGTAGTGGGGATCTCGTCGTCCTCATCATCGTCGTCCTCGTTCTTTGCATCGCCGATCTCGGACTCGGGAACAACACCTTCATTGGCCATTTCAACATCGTCGCCATCATTTGCAATGATAGTGTCGCCTTCGGGAGCTTCCGGGGGGACATCGCTTTCCAGAATCTCCAAGGATGCTTGAATCTCGGTAGTTTCGACGGATTCCTCGTGAATCACGGGTGCCTTAAAGGCTCGACTATTGTGGCGGCGTTGCATACCAGTCTCAGGACTGACGGTACCTCGTTCGACGGTCTCCATATGATGCCCCGAGTTGGTCAGCGCGTACATATCCTCGGAAGCACCGCGAGTCCGGCGAGTAATGCGTCGAGTCATGAGGTCAGGCTGGGAGAGGATCTCAGGTCGAATCTTCAAAGTGACGACTGTAGCTTTCTTCGGCGGAGGAGACGAAATTTCCGGTCCCTCGCCGTCTTCGTCATCCCCAAATGACTCCTCCTCGTCAGATGGCTCTTGATAGGTCTTCTTGGTCTGGGTGGTTCGGCGACGCGCCGTTCCTCGCGCATTTCGTGGGACACTCGGGTCGTCCAAGTCTTCTTCGGACTCTTCCAAGGAAAGCTCATCACTTAGACTAGCATCGTCCGAAACAATGTCGTCAGAACCACGGCGGCGCTTCTTTGTGTGCCGCGACTTCTTCTTGGGACTCGACTGGGATTTGCGGTTAGGGCGTCGGGATAGACGGTCGGATCCTGCACTCCAGTCTTCGTCGGCGGAGTCGGACGCATTCACGATCTCCTCGAGGGAGCGCTTGGCACCGCCGCGAGCCATGATGATGGCGAGGGGGATGGATTATGGGCGGTCACTGAAAGACAAACAGATGTGTCAGCGAGCAAGCACAAACAAAAAGCGGATGGCAGCCCAAAGAAGGACTGAAAAGCTGTATAAAGGCTAGGGCTAGATGTGATGGCGTCGCAAATGGATCCAAGATCCGGCGCCAGGACGCAAACCGGGGGAGCTTACAAACGACAAAACAAAGTCTTCGACCAGCGATGACAGAATGTGAATAGAGATGCCGGTACGCGACCCAGTTCTCGAGCAAAAAGAAGAGACACGAGCGCCTTTCACGACAATTGCTGATCAACGGGGGAGCCGTGGTCGGCGACGGGAGCAATGGTGGAGCGCAAACTGGATTGTGTTGAGAAGGGTCACCCACGGACTCGAAGTGGACGCGTGGGGAAAACAGGGAAAGATGAAAGGAAAGATCACACTAATAGAGAGGCGCGCAACATGAACGAAGGTGGAGTTGCCAGGCAGCCAGAGAGTCCGAGTGGTGATCTTCTTTGTGTGCTTCCAACAACACGAGTTAGAAGGGCCCGGGAAGGGACTCGCGCTGCCTGAGAGAGCAGCGTTCAGGCACCAGCCACAGGGGCTCCTTCCGCAGCCGCCAATTGTGGCGCACCACGGGTTAGTCATGACGCACGTGCCACCATCGTCAAGGTGGATGAAGGCAGTTCACCCTCGATGGCCACGCCGATTTCAGACACCCCCAGAATCACACCTGGGGATTATTTGGAGAGGCTTCAATCGTCTGGAAAATACATTTTGTGACCAATCAAGTCCCGGCTGGGGTGTTTTGAGCCCTGGAACGCCATGGAAGCGTGGAGAGACCGGTGGTGAAAGGAGGTGTCAGAAGGCAGTCAGGGACAACGAGAAGCGCAACTGGAAGCCTTCTGTCATTTGGGTTGTGGCTCCCTTCCTTTGGCTGCCCGCCAGAATTCAACCGGACCTGATATCATGTGATGGCTGACTCAGCAGGGTGGCCGGGGTTACTATTCCCTACTGCAACTTAACTCATCTATTCAATGTTGTTTAAGAACTCCGAACTCTAATATACATTGTACAAGAGGCATGACTACTTGAATAGACTGGTTTGATAGGGCTCGATATTAATTTTCATCAATCTTAATCAATTGCTCGTCGGTGACGCTTTCATTCATCCTCGGCGATATATTCAAGCCACACACGACGAGTACATACGCAGGTCGACCCCATTGATAATGTTAGCGTGGTACTTCCCACCATTCTTTATGATTAATACCGTCTTTTTAACCGCCTTCCTAAAAGGGATTAGAGCAATACCGCATGTTTCAACCCCTTCCACCTACCCACCTAGCTTCCTACCGTAATATTGTATCAAGATGGTTTAATTACAGGAAGTCGCAATAAAACGGTGGCAGAATATTAGTCATGAGGAAGGGGTGGAAGTATCGCGCTAACATTATCAATGGGGTCGACCTGCGTACACAACCCATAATCAACGGCAGCCCAAAGCCACTAAAATCTCTCCTAAATTACTATATCCCCATGATTAACTCATCTTTAGCAACAAAATAATCTAAAATTCCAATTCAACCTCCAAATTTCCCATATCACCATCTAGCGAACAACTTACCAACACCCAGCATCACCAAGCCAAGTACCGACGCTAAACCGCTTTCAGCAGCTCCAGACTACGCCCACCGCGAACCTACCCGCAACGAAATTCCAGCCAGGTGCCATCAAGATATACAACATCCATTCAATCACTCCCCCTAAAACAAACACAAAATGCTATTCAAGCAATCAACCCGACACCTCGCGCTCGCGACGCGTATCTCATCACCCATTCTATCTGCTATTCCCAGGCGATCATTCACATCAACGCCTGCACAGCTTAACTCGGCGCAGGCGCAGCAGCCGAGCTCGTACAGGCAGGGGGTAAGTATCCTTCCCTTCTTATCCTAGTTTTTCCCTTCAATAGGAATTGTCTGAGGTTTAGTTTGGTGCTGATACCCTCGCTAGATGTCCAACTACAAAACCTTCATGGGAGCCTTCGGTAAGGTTTTCCTGGGTGCTGTGCTCACGTACCAGATCATTTACTGGACGTGGCTGAAGCTGGAGACGGATGAGTCTAGAGTTGAGAAGAATGGTATTGCACCCCCAATTGAGACTTGTGTGTTTGTATTGTTGTTCATGCTGACTTGAGGTCCAGAGGAAATGGCTACCCTGGAGAAGAAGGCTCGGGAGTTGGCGGCTGCCAAGCAGAAGTGATTTATGTATCTTGGGTCATAGGAGTTTTGCTGGCATTTGTACGATAGTTGATTCTACTTACTCAAGGAAGAGACTTATTTCAATCATTTGGAACTGGGTTTTGCTCGTGATTCCTTCTGACTATGGTTAGTCTACTGTCGCTCTCTAAGAACAGGGAGTCAACGGTGTCGGAGTTCAAGTTCTCAATTCTTGGTAAAACAAACCAAGCTCGAATCTATCATTCCATTGTACAGAATATTCATTATGCATGCAACGAGCACTAGTATAACGGACCAACAAGAAGCCCCAGGCCACATCCAGGCCTGAATGGTACTATCCAGAGGAGTACTTGCGTTTCCGCCCATTACTCCTCTCAGACCCCTGCCCCTGCCCCATCTCAATCTTACTTCCCACCTCACCACTAACACCACCACTCTCCACCCTCAACAAACACCAATCCCTCCCCCTCTCCCCCTTCTTAAAATGCTCCACATCAATATGATTAAACCTCTCATCCAACGCCGCCGCCCCAGACCCGCTCAAACCCACACCCCGACAACAAAACCCGCACCAAAACTGCGACTGTTCCGCCAGATCAAGTCGACTACCCTGCACAGCAGTCTTGACCTTGGTTTTCGGGACGCGGTGGGTCTGGTGTAGATGTTGTGCGAAGGTTTCTTCGCGGTAGAAGATGCGTTCGCAGGGGGCGGATTTGGGGGCGTCGTGGAATGTGCAGAGCCAGCTGGGGAGGTGGAGGTGTTGGGAGGTTTCGTGGCGTTTCCAGTCTGCTTTGCTGCCGAAGGATTTGGCGCAGTGGGGGAATGTGCAGCCGTAGGGGCGTTCGTGGCGTTTTTGGTGTTTTCTAGAGGGTAGGGATCGTTAGATTAGATGGATGGAGAGGGTGATGAAGGGGAAGGGGTGGTTGGCGGGGGACTTACTTCATCTCGCAGCGGAGACGGGTGCGTTTGGAGCACACGTCGCACTGGAACCAATCTTGTTTCTCGTCGTTGGGTTCAGGTGCTACCGAGGATGTATCGTCCGAGAGACGCTCCAGTGCCGCGGAGAGCACTTTTTGCAGCATTTGGCGCTGTGGTTTGGAAAGCGTAGTATTATCAGGCTCGATTTCAATTCCTTCGTCGCTGTGTTGGCTGGACCTTCGTCCGCGGTTATTCATCATTTTGGTTATGGCGTTGATGAGGTTGTCTGCTGCATCTGCAACGAAGGTTTCTGACTTGATGTTGCCGCGTTCTGTCGTTGAGTCACGATTATCGTTGGTGAGTGAGGCGAGGGTTCCCAGAGGAGGTATCTCGGGTTGTGTATTGTGGTATTGAGGAGGCTTGGGTGTTGCAGAGCGAGACGGTGGAATGTCTACGTTATCCTCTTGGGTGTCGCCAGAGATAACTGAATCTAGATCCATTTCATGGGTGGAATCAAGATCCTGCTGTGTCTCATTCAGGAGATCATCTTGGGAAGCGGTATCATCGGGGATTTGACCCGGTTGCCCTGTGAGGTTCTCATACCAGTCCATAGACCTGTGCATGTGTCAGTATTGAGAACACGCAAGAGTAACATGACAAAGATAGGCACTTACTTCTTGAGAAGGGCATCTGCGTCTTCGCCATGATGCATACGACCCAGATGCTGCTTAAAGTTGTCCAGTCGCGGCCATCTCTTGCTGGGCCGAGGGCAGTTATTTCCAAAGCAGAGATACATCATCTTAGGCCCGCGTTCAGGCTCTTTATTGTGAACGCATTTCTTGTGGCGGGCCAAGTCGTTGATCGTGCCGAAGCCTTCCTTCCGAGGGCAGTTAGGTTCATCACACTTGAACAGTTTACGATGACGGGCCTCGTGTTTTCTAGAACCCGGGATTAGTATTGAATCATTCACGATCCAACAGACGAAGATCGGGCAGGTTTGTGTATGTATACCTCTTATCGGACGGACACTTGCCCACCCAGGTGCAAGCAGGATGATCACACTTGACCGACTCAAACGGAGAGTCATCAATACCACGAGCAAAAATTGGAGGTCCCACATAGGCCTGATTAAACATGGCAAGGGACTCCCCAAAGCCTTGCTCCTTCGGCCCGATCTGCGGACTCGACATCGAGTCCACGCCATAGGAAGAGGTCACCACCGAATGCGTCGCACAACTGGTACTCCCATAACCAGAGTCCCCCGAATGAAAACTACCCATATACTGACTTCCATTTTCCGACGGGGTCCGATAATGATGTTTGGCGTAGCCTGGCTCACGATCCCCGACCGCCATGTTCATATGCGACATGGGCGACGGGTTCGGCACGCCGGTGACCTGCAGCGGACTCCATGCATCCTGGTCTGCGGTCAGACGTGAGGGATGGTAGTACGAGCGATAGAAATCGTGGGGCTCGGCGGGGGAGGATGTTGTTGATGCCGATGGCCAGCCCATGAAAGCGGGTTGATGGCGGGGTTCGATGGATCCCAAGTCCAGTTCGAGTAGTGGATGATGTGGAGTCGAGTCCAGAGTCAGACCTGACTGACGGCATTCTGTCAGATCTGGATGTGAATATGAAACGTCCTGGCTGGCCATGATACCGTGTAGCACGTCGGTCGGGTCAGTCCAGTTTAGTTGGGGATCCTGGATGGAAAAGATTAGAGTAAGATGGCGTGATTTCAAGTCAGAGAGCCGCAGGGAGCACGAACCTCCATGCTGTGGCTGATGGCTGAGGAAAGGAGGGGGGAACCCGAAGTCAATAAAGAAAGTGATAAGTGTTCAGACCAGCTGAGGCTTATTGTCGTATAAAGTGGGTAATTTGAAGAGGATATAAGATATAAGCTATAAGCTATGAGGTAGAGAGAGGGTCGAGGGATAAAAAGGGTTAGAGTAATGGATCCACGGGAGAGATGAACCGTGGTAACTTGACGAGTTGTGAAGTATACAACCCACAAGTATATGGAGCAGAGCACTTTATTCAAGCACACCACAAAACTCGAACTCTTCATGAAACGGAAGGAAGAAAAAAGGTGTGAGTTCCACAAAGCAAAAAAATTCACTCCTCCCACAACCAGGAAAAGAGCCAGGATTAAATGCAGACAGTGCCCAGGGCCGTGGCACCCGAAGCCCCTAAAAAAACGAGGTGCATACAGTAGTCATCCTTGGACCAACGCACACGCGAGCCAGAGAAATAATTAATCTTAATCAACACGCACTAGATTCAATGCCACAACCCTTTTTTCCTAAAGTCTTACTCCCCTCTTTTCCTCCACTCTCGCGTTTCTTGCTTCTCGCCCCGGGCCGGAATCACCCACGCGGTTAATCAAGGGGGTCCAAAAATGTCGCGTAAGATGGAAACTGATTGAACGAGAGCGTTGAAACGGGGATTGTCGTTTATTACCTTGGTGAGACACAAACCTTGGAATGTGCATGTCATCCCTTGATTCGATTGCACAGCCCCGCTGCACGGGAGGGTTTGGGTGTGGGTTATTTTTTTGATTACTTATGTCGGGAGCTTAGGTTCGGTACCTAGGATAGCTAATGAACTACTACGGATTGGTCGTAGTGACTCCCGAGAGGAGGGGAGAGTTCACCCGGGTTGAAGATCATGATGATAGGCGAATCTTCGGGATGACGATTGGGTTTTGAGATGACGGAAGGGTGTTTGGTAAACAGGTTAGCTGCTAACTAGACGAGGGTGCTCCACACACCATTAGCTAGTAAGACTGGTCATTTAGTTACTGAACTATAGTACACATACAATATCGTTATCGCATCCAATTTCATTTCCATTCACCACATCCATTCTATCCTCTACGATTACTGTACATACCGCAAATCTCAACCCCATTAGATAGTGCATTATTGGTTACACAACCAAACCAACCCCAAGCCCCCAGCCCTGGGGCTAGATCGGGTGTGACAGGGCGATCGGCAAACACCTCGTTCTCCCGAACCCAAAGCCATGCCATGCCGTTGAGCAAGGGGGTGTGTACAAAAACCACACCCAATAACTGACATCCAAGGGGGCCATACTTTTTCATGGTGAAACACGACTGACATTTTGACATCCACGCGTTGCTTGCAAGGGAGGAGGAGGATCTCAAAAAGGAAAATGGGCCGCCTAAGCGTGAGCTTTAACCTTAACGACAATAGCCCTTCTGGACATACCGAGCACAACATTCGGTTAAGGTAGGGCTGCGCAGTTCGTACGCTTAGTACTTCCTCATCGCCATGATCAATTTGCCATGCCGAGTACTGTAGAATGCACAATGAATCCAAGTCTCAGTTCCAACCAGCCTGACAACCATGCCAACCCACTTTCCTCTATCCAGCACCTAAGTCCAAATCAAGTAACAAAAGCGAAACCTCCCTCCCCAAGTTCCAACCCTAAAGACAAAAATATGATCTCTCATATGCTATGCATGAACCAAAAGAAAATTACTGTACGCCACCAATCCAAGTCCCGGATTCCCCAGTGACCCCCGAAAATATGTACACAAACGGAAACCCCTCTCGTCGCTCGAGTCCTCGAGGTCGGCGATCAGCCATCAGCGATCAGCAATCAGCAATCATCAGGACAGGACCGTTCGTCATTCCAGTCCACAGCCCGTGCCATGCCAATGCCATGCAGAGATAATCATTCGTTAATTGTGCTCGTGTTCGCTTTGGGAGAAATGAAATGAGCATGTGGCGCGCCCGCTCATTCTTTTCCGAATCGTGATAGAGGATAGGATATATTCTCCGTCTGTACTACATTTGGGACGGGAGATAAGAAACTCCATCGGAAACGAGAGCAAGGGAGGATAGGAACGAACTCATGAACAAAGATGGGAAAAAGAAAAAGGGGGATCTCCCCTCGGAGAAAGCCCAACAAGAAAGAACCTAGAAGGAAATGAAATGATCGATCGATGAACGAGAAACAGTAAACAATGAACAAAAAGAAGCAACATACGGAGTAGGAACAATAAAAAAGGAAAATGGATTGTCTGCAGAAACTTGAAGGTTAAGAAGTAGTGAGACAATCCAAAACAAAGTACGAGTACGGGATTAAAATGAAAAGAAAAAGAAAAGTCAATATCTCATCCCTTTCTAAATGCACCTCGGTCGGTGTGCCGTCGAAGGATACTGCATGGTGGTGCATGGTGACTGGTAACGGGTACAGTGAACTAGCCGCAAAGAAAAGAAGAAATTGAAAAGGGGGTATAGGTATATACACGTAGACAACAGACGCACACCCTGAAATGCTAAAACAGGGTGGGTAAATGAAGTGGAATCAAATGAGGATGAAATAATCAAAAGACAATATGGGTCGTAAATTGGGTGCAAACTCGTGGCAATCCACTCTGTACAAAGGAACTACTGTATAGACAGGGTACGGAGTACAGTAGTAGTTTAGAGATGCACGTTCACCCCATCTGCGACGAATAACTCGAATTGTACTGCCCGGACATATACGGGCTACTCGGCGCGACGGGTTGGTATGTTTGATACCCCGCCTGCTGCTGCTGCGCAGCCTGCGGTGGCAGCTGAGAAGAAATGGAGAATGAGTGTGGCGCATTCGGGGCGACAGTTTGGTCCATGGAGGGCGGCGGCGGCGTGTAGAGGGGTGGATATGAGACCGAGTTTTGATGTAGGGATTGGGCGTGAGCGTGGGCATGGGCATGAGCAAGGGAATGGGCTTGAGCTTGAGCTTGAGCTTGAGCATGGGCATGGGCATGGCCTTGTGGGTAGAGCGTGGCCGAAGTCGTGGCTTGGGCATGGGAATTCGGGTTCGGATCGAACGGCCCCAGTGCGTAGCCGGAGAACTGATCGCCAGGCTGCTGCAGGGGATCAATCAGTGATTCTGGTTCCATGATCGACTCCGGTTCCATGGAGATCTCGCCGCCTGTCATGCTGGTGAAGTTGAAACTTGGAATGTCGCCGTAGTACGTTTGTGTCTGGGTCGGGGCTTGTGTTTGACCCTGGGCTTGTTGGACTGGTGCCTGCACTTGAGGAGCCTGGACGGGGCCGGAGGAGCTGGTTATGGTATTGTTGCCGGCCTCGAAGGGGCTCGCGGTGTCGATCGGCCTCGGTTGACCCTGACCCTGACCCTGGGAGGCGCAGCTCTGCCTGGCAAGTTCCAGAACCGGCATGGCCAGTTGCTCCATGTGTTTCCCCAAGTGGACCGTTAACTTCTTCCAGGTGCCACAGTTATTTCCGCAGAAGCGGCAGGGCTCTTGGGCGGGGGTATGTTGGGTGGTGTGTTTGCAGTCCTCGACCATTTGATCGACTATCCTTGCGGAGCCATCGCCCACGACAGCTTTGGGGTCGGGCAGTTTGTGCTCGCGCACCAGATGCTGGATGAAATTGTTTTTACGATAGCACTTGTGCGTGCAATCGTGGTATGTACAGCACCACCATTCTAGCTGTCGGTGTCGCTCGCTTTCATGGCGTACCCAGTCGGCCTTGCGCTTGAAGGACTTGGGCTCTGTGCATCCGGGGAACGTACACGTGAATGGCTGTACGTCCTCAAAGATATGCTTAGACCAATCGGACGGTTTCTGGATGGTCTTGACTTGGAAGCATACGGGGCATTCAAACTTGGCTGGTAGCCGAGCGACGGGCGGAAGGGGGACGCCAGGGGGGAACTGGGCGGCGGTAACGGCCCCTTCGCTGCCGAGATATGACTGATCGTGGCCGTCCGTGATACGGAATTGGGTCTGGCCACTCTCGATATCCGCTGCGGTCTTACGCTGAGGTAGTAAGGTTGCTTGCCCACCCAATGCGAAGCAGAAACTGCCCGACTTGCATGAGCCCTTGGCTACGGCCGTTGCGTGCTTCTGTTGGTATTCAATCAACTTGCGATACCGCCGCACTTGCTCGCCGGCAAAGCGATTGATCAGGGCTGGGTCGAGACGTGGGTTCAATTGCATGATTTGTGACTTGAACCCTTCCATTGTGGGCACTGGCAAGCGGACAATCGCTGGGAAATCCATCACCAGTCCCTTCTCGTCGCAAACGTCCATATCCTCGTCATCTTCAGCGCCAGGCACGTCAAGTGACGGCGCGATGCTTGCACGTGGCTCTGCAACATCCGGCTCTGCCTTGCAATATCGGGAGAGACTGGCGACGGGCGGGCCGCCATGTGTTGTCATGAGATCTAGCAAGCCTGGCGTGGTCGGTCGTGGAACCTCGCTCTTCGCCCGATCACGACCCCACTTGGCTGGGAAGGTCTTGGGGCTGGCATCTGCATGAGGGGAGACTGCTTGGACGGAATGACTACCTCCAACGGCCGCCATTTGCCCAGTCATGGACATGAGAGCATTGGTCAAGCTCGGAGAGCGGCTGTGAGATTTCGGCGAATGCTTACTCGACAAGCTCAGTCGATGCCGGTAGCTCGAACCGGCACTCTCTTTCCGCTGAGGCTGCGGCAGTTCCGGGACGCCAGGTTGAAAGTTGGACTGTGCACTCGCCAGCGACAGGTCAGACGCCTGCCTCTTGATTCTCTGCTGTCCGCGTTTGAAAAGGGCACTGCTCCAGCTAGCATGTTTCTTTGGCGCATCCGTGATTCTCAAGGACCGCTCGAATCCAGCGCTGAAGTTGATGATGCTGTTGTTGTCGATGGTCGCTGTAATAGAAGCAGCGTCTTGCTCCCTCGCGCGCCTCTCATACGTGGCCATTGCAGCTGCGGAACTCTTTGGCTGCCTCATATCTCCCCTGCGCATGGGGTCACGCGGCGGATCTTGCCATGGATAAAGAGGGAAGCTCTTTTCTGGAGAAGCAACTTCCTGCGACATGTACACGCCCGGGGTGGAGTAATCGTATAAACCGCGATCATCAGCAAGAGCAGGGAGGGAATCTGGCGCCGTACTGCCATCCGAGTCCTCCTCGCTCTCGATCCCGTCATCACTACTCTCATGCAACATGAGACCAGGTCCCAGCACTGTACGATCGCTTTCTTTGAGATTGAAATAATCTGCTTGTTGGAGTGGCTGGGCCCCTGTGCTGAGCGCTCGGATTCGGTTAGTCACTTTATTGCGTCCGCGAGACTGGTCCGGAGTATCATCGCCGGCCTCGCTGTTGGCCGCCGAGACAGTGGCCGTCCAGCGACCGATTTCCTCATTTTTCTGTTCCTGCTGGTGTTTGCCGTGCATCTCATTCGGGCTTGGCCCGTATTCATCTCCTCGAGAAAAGGGATCCAGGCCGCGACGGGTTGCGGTGGAAATCCGCACATAAGTCCCGTTATGCGAGGGCATCACGGACACGGAAGATATTGAGCGGTGATCGTCGTTGTCATCAACGTACCCATTGGGCATTTCATCGGGACCA
Source organism: Penicillium subrubescens (assembly GCF_028828155.1). NCBI lineage: Eukaryota > Fungi > Ascomycota > Eurotiomycetes > Eurotiales > Aspergillaceae > Penicillium > Penicillium subrubescens. The sequence continues at coordinate 3,197,748 of NW_026643157.1, read as the reverse complement.
ATGGGAGACAGCAGCGATCTGCTGGGGCGTGTTTCGGGCGCATTCTCATCCGGCGAATCTCCCCGTGACGTCCTGGAAATGGTAATTATAGGACTCCGGCCTCTCGGTGATGGTGAGGCCAAGTCATTGTTGTATGCATTGTTCGTTGATACGGTGAGTCTGGACGGGCCGAATGCTGGATTTGAGCTAATACCAGACTGTTGCGGTGCGACAAACAATGCCTGCGTTGGCAGCGTGGGGTTGGCATTGCTCTGAACCGTTGCGGTCTCCTGTAAGGAAGACGGACTGGGCATGGTGTGCTCTGGATCGAGAAACTGGGTCGTATCGCCCGGAATAGACGACAACCATTGCGCATTACTAACAGCAGCCGCAGACTCTCCTGCGCCAAACACCAAAGGCGTCCCTTCATTAGAGAGGGCCGAGAAATTGACCATCACCTCTGTCGGGTCCAAAAACCCTCCCGTCTGGTTAGTTGCGGAGGTGCTGGAGCTAGCGTCCGGATAATCATTTCCTCCCGGGGCCAAATAGCCCTGCGACGTGATAGACGGGCGACGGGCCTCATCATACGACGAGGAAGTATGATTCGGACTGCCATTGACAGGCGTAAGTCGAATCGCGCTGGCATGAAAGTCGCTTTCTTCTGGGTCGGATTGCGCCGACAGATATGGGTCTGTGGTATTCAGCTCCAGCGGCGAGTGGTGGCCGCCCCCGCTCCAGCGGGGGACTGGCGCGCGTAGGGGCTGGAAGACATTTTCTGGTTCAGGGTGAGGTTCAAGTCGGTCTTTGGAAGATTGCGGGAGAGATTAACCCATGTAGCGAGGGATTGATTTGGCGAGCCGCCTTCGGACGGAGGCGAGAGAGGGCCCGACAAGGGGAAATCATTGAGGGGATGCAAATTGCTTTGAGCCAGATCGGGAGGGTTGGTATATAGATTCCCAGGCATAGGGAGAGGGAAATCAAAGTAGAAATGTAGAGGTTCTGGGAGGGTTCCTTTTTTTGGAGAGAGGGGATTACAAATGATGGGGAAAGGAGAATAATGTAGCACGGCTTATAGAATCAGTCTGACCAGCTGAGCCGACGAGTGGTCTTGCAGAAATGAAGGAGGGTCTGAAATGGGGGCCGAGGGTGTGAAGACTCGACGAGGGGGGGAGGATGAGTACAGCGTAGAGAAGGTGGGATACAAGATTGGATTAGATGGGGAGAAGATGAGATGGGAAAATGGATAAGTGCCCTTGAGATATGCGACCAGCGATATGCAGTTCCCATAGGCGCCGTGGCATGAAAGCGAGAGGGGAGGGTTCAGCCTTGAGAGGAAAGACTCCGCTTGACATGAGCCTCATTTAGCGCTGTTCGCTGTTCGTGCCCCGCGGTCCGATCGTGGCTCCGAGAGATACAGGTATTGTCAGGTTACAGACTGTAGAAGAACAGAGTAGAGATCTATACCAAACAACTATTTCCAAAAAATTCTCATATATACTCTTGATAAACTATATTCTTTCAATCTCTATTCTTGTTTCTCACATTCCTCTCCCCAATAAACCTCATTGCATCATTCAAGGCAGACCAGCCACCCCACTAAACGACACCTGAAACAAGGCTGTGCGATACCATCCTTTGCACTGTTTGCACCCCCAAGCCACGCCCTGTCAAGAACCCCCAAACTTCCAAGGGATTTTACGCCCGGTACTTAATGACTAGTGAACCTAAGAAACGACGATCAACCGTTTCATCTTTGCAGTTCCTGTTTCTATTTCTATTCTTATCGGTGGGGGAACGTGGCAAAGCCACGTAGGGCTGAATCTCCCCTGGGCTCGAGTTCCACGAGCTTGTTTCCACTAGAATCCACCGAAACTTGAAACCGTACCTGTACGTCGCGTGGCGCGGTTACTATTGGAACTGGGCGTTGGGGGATCTTGGGTAGGGCGGGTCCAAACACTGGGATCCAAGATTTGATTTCATTTAGAGTTATATATTTAGATAGAAGATCGGTACTTCTGGTAAGAGTAGGTAGTTATTGGTGGTCGTAAAATCATTTCATCGTTCTAGTGCTATACATCTGACAAGCGGAATACATATATAAGCGAACCGTACAGGAAAACGAAACCTTTGAACCACGCTCAACGCAACGACTATGGTATGGAAACGTCAAAAACAAACATTCGCATGTCCAACATCAAACGCTAGTAGACAGCAAAGAAAAGGAAAAACCAAAATAGGAAAGAAAAATCACCTGCGCATCCAGCATGAACGCTAACAAAACCAGACAGAAAACAGGACAAAAAACATCGCAAGCAAAAATGACTTCAATCAAAATAATAACCTTCAACCCCCCATCTCTCAAGCTCAAGCCTTAACAGACGGCCCCTTCCCCCTTCCAGGATTCGCCGGTACCGACGAGGTCCGCGCGGGCGCCGAGTTTCTAACAAGAGGCGGACTCTTCACAGGCGTTGGAGTCGAACTCCGCACTGTCGCAATCACCTCAGTCACAACCGCCGGTTCAACCTTCACCTCCTTATCCTTAGGAGTCTTAGGCGGCGACGGCGGAGCCTCCTCTACCTTCTTCTGCTCTTCGACAACAACCAACGTCTCCGTCGACTTCTTTGCCAACTCCTGCAACCGCGTCATCACCACCGGCGAATCCGAATACAACACCTGCCCACTCGTATACACACAGGAGTTCGCCCGGTCCGGACCGACTGCAAAATCTTCATGTGCCGCTTCGCGGACCACCCGCGGGAACGTACGCAGCACGACATGCCGACTAGGTTCTGGCTTGGGAGCATCCGCCGGCGCGGGAGCAGACTCCCCCTCCTTGGCACCGTACTCATTCCAGCCCTCGTTATCGATGGCCTCGGCATCCGGAGCCGGGAAGGAAGCTAACACCAGTTCGCGCTCGACACGAGCATGGCGCCATGTTTCCGCGGCGAGTTTGACGATTTTCCGAACAGCCGTGAGTAAGGAATCAAGTTGGCGGGGGTCCGCGAAATGACGAATATGATCGATGATTTCGTCAACAATAACTGCGGCAGCGACATTGATGGATTGTTTAGCGTCGGAGGTAGTATATGCAGCTTTGAGAGTTTGCTGACGCCAGAAAGCTTCGCGGCGGACGGATTTACGGCGAATATCCATGGAGAGCATTTGGAAGAAGGTGTCTGCTTTGTCGTAGCGGCGGCCCAGGGTGAACAGGAAGGGTTGGAAGACGCGGTAGGTGAGGGTTTTGGAGACGACGTGTTGGACGTAGGCGGCGCGGAGGGCGCGAGATGGCGGGGTGTTGTCGAGGAACGAGGGGATTTCGGAGGGGATTTTGGAGAGGATGTCTTTTGGTGGGTCGATGGGGAGGTAGGCGAAGTGTTCGTGGGAGAGGTCGGCGATTAGACAGGAGAGTTGGGTGAAGCAGTCCACACTGTAGAAGAGAGAAGGTTATTAGAGCCTTGTACAGATGAGTTTATTGGGCGGTATCGAGAGTAATTTGCTGTGGTGGAACATGGATGCGAGGTTGACATTCTATAGGACAGGACATAGGAGATATCGAGAGGGGGCTCTTTAGGAGCAGGGATAGTATGGGGTTGGCCGGCAAGGAAAAAGAGACAAAAGAGAAATTGTGAAGGAGAGACATGATCATGGTCGTGATATCGTGATCGTAAATCGTAACATCACTGCCAAATCAAATGCAAAGAAAAAAACAGAAAAATCATAGGCCGCCTACTTACAAGAATTGATCGCCTTTGGTCGTCTTCAGGTCCGTTGCCTCACCGAGACTCTGCAGCGTCCTGCGTAGTCGATCACAATCCTGATCCAAATGGTCGATCGTCGATCGCATCTCCTCCACCGCACGCTGGAGCTGCTGCTCCTTGACCAGCCCATCGCCCTCCAGCTTATCCTTCTCCCGCTCGGCACTATTCAACTCTTCGTCCCTCTCGGCCAGAAGCTTCTGTAGCGCAGCACGTTCTGCCTCCCAATGTTTCTCCTGCTCCAGGAAGTGGGCTTCAATGGCAGCAATCTTCTCGTTGAGTTCCTTAGCGGCGGCGGCGAGTTGCTCGTCGTGACTTTGTCGAAGTGTGTCGAGTTCGCCAGCATGACCGTGCTGAAGTGCTTCTAGCTCTTGGGCGTTCTTTTGGCGGGTTTCCTCCAATTCTTTCTCCTTCGCTTCTAACAGCGCAACCTTGGAGGCAACTTCCTCGCGGGTTGTGTTGAGCTCGGCCAATTGTGTCTCCAGTTCGGTTTCTTTGCTCTCCAGAGTGGCGATCTTGGAGGCAAGCTCTGTCTTCGTAGCCTCGAGTTCGCCGCGTTGAGTCTCCAGGGTATCATCCATCAACTTCTTCTCCTTCCCCCACTCCTCTTTGGACGACTCGTGCTGATCGCGCAGCTCCTTCTCCCGAGCCTCCAGAGTCTCCGCAGCAGCCTTCTCATCCTCGGCCTTGATCTCCTCGAAGAGCTCAGTCAATTCCTGCTTCTGCGTGGTCAGAGACTTGGCATGCTCTTCCTTTTGTGTCTCAAGCTCCTTCTCATGCGTCTCCTGAGCATCCTTGATACTCGCATTCAGCTTCTCAATCTCCGCCTCAAGCTCGGACTTGCTTTGCGAGAGCTCCTCATTGGACTTTTGATGACCAGCCAGGCCATCCTCAAGATCCTTCTGCTTCTCCTGTAGATCACCCAGTTCCAGACGCAGCTCATTGATGGTGTTCTTGAGCTTGGCACATTCCTCAGCGCTCTCGTTGGCAGTCTTCTTCATTTGTGATTGCAAAGCCTCAATATAAAAGTCCTTGTGCATGAGCGCTTGTTCGTGTTGGTTGCCAATCTGCTTGATCTCAGCCTCGCGGCTGTTGAGTCTAGTGTGGGTGTGGCGGAAACCGTGGAGAAGGCGGTTGATGTCGGGGATGGCAGATTGAATCCGATGAAGCAGCTCAATGTGTTCCTGATCATTCTCAGGTGGGGAGATATTACCATTCTCATGCACCTGGCCATTCAGATGATTCAGATTGAGGTTTTGGATGGCTTGGAACGATGAAGCGTAGGGTTGGTCGGAGACACTGTAGCTCCGTTGCATATAGTGACTCTCTGATGGCTGAGGAGGTGTATAGTGGCCATAAGGCGGGATCATACCCGCTGAGCTCATGACAGGAGAGTGAACAGCCGTTGGATAGCCCTGGGAGATTGAGGGAGGCGGCATTGGAGTTGATGAAGTCGATGGAGCAGCTGGAGCCGCCGGGGCTGCAGGTGGCGGAGGGGTAGCGGTAGGTGACATGGCGGGCGAGATATAAGAATAATGAGATCGGGCCAGTGGACTGCTAACTTTCGGAATGGGAGAGTGATAATAGGGTGCAGAATATACAGGCGCCGCGTACGGTGCGTATGGAAGCGGAGCAGGAGGGTAGTATGGATAGTAGTGGGTCTCAGGAGAAGCACTTGACATAAACCGTGCTTCAGTTAGAGATGGTGATGGAAGTGGCACTTGGGCCGGCGTAGGTGAGAAGGGGGTAAAAGGGGATGCAACGATAGTTCCCTCTGGATACTCCGTCGGATATGTTGGATAGGTTGGATAGCCTGGGTAGACGGGATACTGAGGATAGGCTTCTTCGTATGTTGGGTGCCCTTCGTTAACCTCAGTTGAAGGCTCGGGGGTGCCTCTGCGAGTTGTGGGCTGAGATGCTGGGTCGTGATAGCCGTCAATATACTGCTCAGCCTTGTGGGCACGATGCCTGCGACGGCGCTCAGCGCGATGGTTGTCGCGGTGGATGTCACGGTGGTTGCTGCGACGTTCGTCCTGATGTTTGACCTGATGCTCCACGTGAGAATTCTCAGGATGGTCGTCACGATGCTCTTCACGAGGTTCGTCTTGCTGTTCGACGTGAAGATCGCCACGATGTTCGTCACGATGCTCTTGAAGATGCTCCTCACGATGTATGTCCTGAGGTTCGAAGTGAGGATCCTCGCGATCTTCGCGAGAGTGGTCGTCTTTGTCGACAATTTGCTCAATCAAGGGCTCAGATGGTTGCTCGTCATGCTCTTCCTCATTGTCAACTCTTGCTAGAGGCACTAAAAATACTGAAGGCGATGGAGGTGCCGAAGGAGTGTCCTCCACTAGAAAATCTTCAACTGAAATGGCTTTCTCAAATACTGGCTCAGATGGTTGACTGAGCTCTGGCTCTTGTAGCACAAGCTCTGGACTATCAGGCGCAGGCAAAGGCGTCTCGATTGCTGTCTGGATTTCAGTGTGCTCAATGGTTTCGATAGGCTTAACAACTTCAGCAACCTCGGGACTCTTCCCCTTCTTAATCTTCTGCTTTACACCAGCCTTGCCATTCTTCTCCTTGGCTTTGGCCTTCTTGCCACCCAGACCCATCACGGTTGACTGATGCGTGCCCGAGATAGTCGGATGGTTGTAGAAGAAAGAAGACGTGTCCCCAATAGGATCACTGTTTGATTTCGAGCAGGAATGCGTCAAGTAAAGACTCCAGTCGGCTGATAGATGGGGCTTCTCTGCTCTGCACTGTACATTTGCAAGTTGCCCCGGCAGTGCCTCAAGATATAGCCCAAAACAGGTCTGTCTTCACAGGCTAGAGTAGAACTCGAAACGCCGAATGCTTTGATGCCAGAAAATACTGAAATCAAGGCGTCCTGGATGAGGAGTATCGGGCAGAGAATCAGTTGATCGATTCTTCGAGTCTCGTTGGCCAAAGTGGGCGCAAATAAGTGTGATACACGAAAGCAAGGCAGCCTCTCGTAGCACAAAGACACTTTTGGGTAAGTCCAGATCTCAATGGTCGAGTGTGTACTGTAGTGGGATGTTGTGTGTACAAAAAATAGAAAAGGGAGTAAAAAAGGGAAAAGTAGTAACAGAATTGAATATTAAATGCACCTAACTATAAAGGGGATTGTGTGGATGGGCAGGAAGTAGGGTCAAAAAAAGGCCAGTGCGTTTCGCATTCCACAGTCCACACTGCGTAGTGTGTTCTCGCCATGGGAAAAGACCGCTGCGGACCGAACCTTAGTGTGGATATTGGTACCCATCCAAAACTCATCCTCACTCATCATCCCACACTGCCCATCCCCTTCCCCCAAAGAGTCAACCAGACTAGTCATCTCGATCAAGCGTAACGCTGATCGACGCCCCAAGGAACAACGAAGATTCCAATCTCAACCGAAGTGAAGACCAATTGCCGCTCGCCATGCAGACATTGGGCATCAACGGGTTTCGGGCGCCAGTTGGAAAACAATAGGGCAAGGCTGGTGGGGACTGGCTCCCAATCTCTGACTTGTTCAATTCAGAGCCAGACGCGCTTGATAGGAAGGAATCGATGGGTCCAATATTCAATGAACTCGGCCCGATGGAGTTTAAAATGGAAGGAAGAGGGGGCTGGGGCCAGTTTGAAAACGAGGCGTCATCTGGAGACACGCCCTAACCATGCAACCCCAGAACAAAGATCGCTAATGCCTTGGATTGGGGAAAAGTCGTGCATATGCAGCATGATGCTGGATCCTCTTTGGATATTCTTGGGTATAGTTAGTCATTGGGGAGAGATGAAAATAGGTAACTATGGATGAAGTTGGAAAGATGGAAGGTTTGGGTGTGAGTCTGTAGTCTCCTGTGGCGTGTTGGTTCGGGCGCGTTAATCCGAAAAAGAAAACCACGACGAATCAAAAGGACCGACTCCCAACGCCGAGTACAGCTCCTGGACATCTTGAAAATAAGCAAGAAATAGTGATACCTCGAAAAACGGTCACGTTACTGCGTTAAGCCCTATCCCGAATTCTCCTCTCCAAACTTGCTAAAAAATTGACTCGAAAGGACATCTGAGAGACTCTTCTGATCAAACGAGGCCGAACTATTAGTTAGTGAACTACAAGGAGCATTGAAGTGCCTCTTAGCGACGCGATGGTATGTCTTCTTCGAAGATTGTAGTATACTGAGTTTGGGAATTTCAATATCGCAACACAATTGACTACAAATCCCGACATTATCTCGTTCTTTTGTACCAAATGATTTGTCCGCACTGTACCGGCTTGTACCAGGCGATAGCTTCGATGAAGATTGTTCGAGGAGTCAATAATCCTTTTAAGTTTTCATTTGATGCGTCAAGCCGTTCCTAAAAGCTTCCAGCACGGCAGATCGGCAGCGATAGGTATAGTGTATCTCTCAAATGCTCTACATAAATACGCGAATAGGACAAACTACCGTACTACGAGCAAAGGTTGTCGAACTATCCGAGACTTGCCGCCCTCGGTTAAGAAACATTAGATAGTTACATATTGCTTTTCCCAGACGGATCACAAACTTCTAGTTGCAATCTGATCTTGAGGAAAGGCGTCGTGAAACGAACATATGGCAGAAAGCCAAGGATTTCGGTGTATCGCATTGATCTGAAAGCGGGAAGCAGGGAATAATGGAATTGATAGAGACCATGTAAATCCCCGGAATAATGATTTTGACTCTCTCAACTTTGAGAAGAAGAGTAACTTTCAACTTTCCTTAATTTTCTGGTTTGTTATAATTTCTGACATGAACCTCATAATCATGGCGAGACTGTATGGCATTATCTTGGTTGGGGATAGAGTCAATAACGAGTCTAAACCTCGCAAAAAAAAGTTGAAATATTGCACCCAATCGATCAGTACCATTTGCCAATCACACCAGCACTGATGCCATTGCAGACGTTTGAAGAGACTGGTGATTTTAATTTGACTCTTCAGTTGTTTCCTATCCCGACCAAGCGAGAAACACACTAGTCCCGATCCAGACAAAGTCATGTGACCTGATCTGTTCGCAACTTCATCCTATCACCACCGCCCGAAGGGTCATCACCACACGTCTCTTGTCAATTCTCCTCATCCAGCCATGTTCGCCGCCAGACGCTCTGCTGCTTCGACGCGGCAGCTGATGCGCCAGCCGCCTCGTCGGTTTGGCTCCCACTCCGCCCACTCCGAGCCCGTGAACGAGGGCTTCGGCGTAAGCTACTCCTCCCCCGCTGGCCGAACCAGAGGACTCGACAACGAGCTCTGCAAGCTCTGAAGGGTCCTCAATGGTATGCAATTGCTTGCTGACATTGTTCCTCTCTCTCAACAGCGCAGTTTCTACGTCACCGCCGGCTCCATTGCCTCCGCGTACATCCTCTACCGCATCAGCTCCGCCAGCCAGGAATCCGACTCCGAGTCCTTCATCGCCGGCCTGGTCAACAAGTTCAGCACCCCGCAGGAGGTTCTTGAGCAGCGCAATGCCATTCACACCGCCCTTCTTGAGAAGGCCGCCGAGGACCGTCACCTGCTCCAATCCCAGGGCCCCCGCGAGTTCATTGAGCTGAAGCAGCCCGAGTACGTTGATTGAGATTGGTCGATTGGGGATGTCAATCAATCGCTAACATTCGTACAGCATGTTCAACGCTCGCCCCCCATACAACGTTTCCCCCGGTTCCCAGGCCGATCTGAGCGCCGTTGTGGCTCACTACGAGCGCCAGAACAGAGACATCGAGGAGGCTCGTGCTGCGCGGATGAAGGACGGCAAGTCCGTCTACGAGTAAGCGGATAGATGGGGGTTTCTTTTTCATTGAAATTGGTTGGTTGTCTACGATAGACATGCGCAATGGGGAGCAAAACATGTACATATACGTCGGAACTGGGTCAACCCGGCAACCTGATCATTTGAATTCCATTTGTTTGAAGACATGTTTCCCAACTCCTTAGGGTATAAAGAGCAGCTCTTCGATAGAGCTGAATGACAAGTATGTCCACCTCATATGCCATTGGCAGACGATGTGACCTCCAACACTACCCGACCGACCCCTTCCGACTGCACGTCCAACTTCTCCTGGACCTGTAATTCATCTCCACAGACACTCTTCAGCACAGCGAGGAACTCGTCAACTCCACCTCCAACTCCGAAGTAAACCTTCTTAGCTGCAACCAACGCCCGAGTCTTAGATGCAGGCGTGCTAGACCGGCGCAACAGCGCCAAGAGAGTCTCGGAGAATGCCGTCAGTGTGCCCGGTGAGTAGATGGTCTCACTTGCAAGGACCAAAGTCTTGCAATTCTCACTGCTGGGGTTGGAAAAAACCAAGTCGACAAATTCGGGAGACCAGCCGCCAGAGATGAAATCGATCGAGATACCACGCCGGGCTAGGTCTTGCCTGAACTCGTCTACCAATTCAGGCGTGATGTCCAGTTCTTCGTCCTGTTCAGCGCGAGGAGCTTCTTGGCTAACGGCAGGTTCGACTGCAGTCTGTGGCCGACTATTGTGCCAGGTTAGGAGGAGGTTGGGTAGTGTAACGAGTCGAAGCACAGCATCATTGTAATCCGCGAAGGTGAAGCGTGCGTTCCGCCGCGTGGCCGCACCCTCCACCGTCTCAGTCTGGCTGAGGATATGAGCGAACAAAGTCATCGACGGTACTGCAGTACCAGCACCAAGCTATACCCGCATTATTAGTATGATATCCTACAATTACCTCAATCGACAATACATACCTCGATAACATGAACATCCGTCTGAGAGTCATCCAATGAGCCAACGATCGTACGATCCCCAGCAGCCAGTTTGGCAAGATCAAGAGCACATTCCCACGTCTTAAAGCCGCCTTCGTAGAAGTTTGGCTTGAGATCGCCTTCTTCGAGGCCGGCGATGAGCTCGGCATTGTCGTAGTTCTCGTTATCCTCGGCCATCAATTGGGTGCGGATATCGAAGATTTCTCGACGAGCAATGACTATGGGTGTGCCACTGATTGCGAGGCAGTTGTAGAATATTTGTGATGGGAAGATTGAGAGCTGCGATGGTGTTAGTTCTTGTAAATACCGATCGTGTTCTTGAAGCGAAATCATCCATAATATTTTGCATCTTCTCAACAAGCAAATATTCAATGAATGAAGGTTTCATATCACGCAAAGTATAACACACAAATACAACAAGACCGTAGGAACTATCTGCTTTCACTCACCCAATCGTTAATATCATGCTTGCTGGGCTTGACCAACTCGGGAAGAGAATTGGCGGAGTGCTTGGGAGGCAACACATCCAGTACCCCATTGTTGATATCAGAGTCATCCATATCAATGTCATCTCCCGAAAAACCGAAGCTGAACGCCATTTTTGCCGAGTGCCTCTATTCCCAAGTCTTGGAAAGAGATATAGTGCGGGTTGCAAAGCACGTGGTCTAGTGATGTTGCGGTGCCAGTTCAGATTTTAATTTGACGTGGTTTCCAGACACCCACTATTCAATGATTTGAGCGGCCTGAACAGGTTTATTCTGACAAAATTGGTCGCTAGCGTGGGGAATTGATATCAAAAAGGTCATTCAATCAAGCATCCAAAAAATTGCAGTGGGTCGGATCCGATGACTAAGCATCATGTCGTGCCCGCCCATCCAAGGTGGGGTACCAAAAGGTCAATTTTGGCTGAGAGGTTTAGCATCTGAAGTCAAACATGCTGGCTAACAAGAAGAAACGCAATATCCGTCATAATTCAAGTTTGGGTTATCTCTGGAAGCTTGATCTATGACAGGGATTTATCGCTTTGTAGGGTCTTATCATTTCAGAGGACGTTCCACATACTTCGGCTGGAGGTCTACAGGAGTGATCACTGCAATTTCGAGATCAGTGATATCGTGCATGATGCTCGGAACAATTTTCGAAGGGATTGATCAAAAAACTGGATGTTTTACTAGCCACAACTACAACAAGCCTGGAGATATCTGAGCCACCATACCATGCAGCATTCATTGCTTCTCATCCTGACCTTTGTCCACAGACGACTCGGGTTCAACTGGTAATCCGACGCGACTTTGGAGGAACTTCAAAATATCCTGAATCTCATCTTCAACGCGATACCAATGCCCTAATCCCTCGTAAGCCTTCCATGTCGCGTCAATGCCCATACCCGTCGACAGAACGTGGGTCATTTTTTCACCAAGTTTGATGGAAACCTTAGGGTCTTCTGAGCCATGACCTAGAAAGATAGGTATTTGAAGGTGATGCAAGCCCTTTATTGATGATCCATCCTGTGATAATTCTTCTTCTGCAGAGATAATTGGAAGGTCGAGGATGTCACGGATATGATTGACAGCTTGGATGATCGGAGGTGCTACTTCTTCCTCATCTCCCTCAAAAGGGTCGAAGTCATCATGCGATGAGCTATTTCGTTGGAATAGATCGTCGTTTGACTCAGTATCAGAGTATGCGTCTCCAGATGCCTCCAAATTCTCTTCGCTATCAGCCTCTTGCTCGGAGCTTTCTTCATCTTCCGTGTCGGAATCGTCTGATTGTGTATCATGCTGTTCATCTTGGATTGAAGCAGGATTGTCATGACATCGGAGGATATCACGCAGCTGTTGTTCGAATGGCAGCCATCCGCTCATGCCAATAAAAGCTCCCAAAGCTTTCTCTACACTGGAGTCATTCCAGCCACCCAAAAGCGTGAAAACGCCTGCTGCACAGCCTTGGCTGAGCCCCCACAGGATGATCATTCGATAGCCACCCTCGCCCAAGATTTGGGCCTCCTGAGCGATAAGACCACGAATGAACTCAGCAGTCTCGCAAAGTCCCTCTATTTGTAGTTCTGTTTTTTCTCCAGGGTCTTCAAGGGAGTAGTTGTCGAACCATTGATTGATAGGGATGCGTTTGAGGATCGTTGACCGCCGTTTTCGTGCGGTGGGGAAGATGAATTTCACTGTTAGGAGTCGAGCTTGTAGGTTTGCTGACTCGAGAAGTTCATAGCCATAGCGCTCAGCATTACTACCTCTTCCATGAAGTGAGATGATGGTATGTGTATGCGATCCATTTAGTGGAGGGATGATCAATGGAGCGGGGTAAACCTTTGGCGGCATTTTAGTCCAACGAGGGATCATGAAATAGAGAGAAATAGGGCCGAATAATCGAGATATAAATGTAAGTATTGTGCACAAAGCCTATTTTTCTCTTACATGCGTGGATCTTTTGCCCGACTAGCGTTGGAACGATGTTCTCCAATTTTGAATCTGGCAAAGTCTTCTCTGCTGCTGCGCCCTGGGGGTAGAATTCACTTCACCTAAGGCAGGCGCCCGCCCCCACCCCAATCCATTGTCAGGCACAGAACAGTCCACATCCGCTGAAGATAGGTCAAATATCAGGCGCATTACGATGGGAATCTTTGAAATGAGGCTAAAAGGGGGCTAGGGAGCTGACACATATACGGGTCGATGGTTAGCGTGGGTAGCTCTTGCTTTGACAGGAGTGGACGTGAGTCTCGCTGTGTGGGCTTAGAAAGAAGCCTATCATCTACTGCGCTCGTATAAGACTGAGAATAATTCCCTGCTATATAGGAATATCTTTCCTTGTTCAGCCTGACTGGACATGTTGTGGCCTTCTACTGATGGTCGTAGGAAGGATAACTGACATACAGCCACGGGCTGATGAAGCTGATCTACTGCCGCCATTCATGTACTTGGAAGTTCTTCTCTGAAATCATCTTCTCCTGGTCCTGTCTCCGTCAAATTTTGGGTTTCAATAGAGTACCATTTTGCCCGTCGCGGTATTGACGCACACTAACAACTTGCTGAACATCATCACACTGGGTTTGAGAAGAGGACTGCATGAATCCTTGCACTACGTGAGCGTAAGCAGGCGTTCAGAATATCAAAATAGAGTAAATAGTACTGCATTCTTACATTAGGTCTAGAAACAAGACGGAACTGTTTCCTCATAACTGCTTCGGCTGATGTTTGATGACACTGCCACGTTTCAAGGTTGGTGCTGGTCGCGTACAGACTAAACAAGCCCTTCCTTCCTCAAGTTTTCGCTGATATGTAGGGCAAGATGAGCAAAAATCGCATCTGAGCCCCTTCTGAACTCGCCTATCACATTTACCACACGGTATGATATAGGTGACCATGTTAGGTAGAATCGAGGAAATGCAAGGCAAAATCAAGCAGATTATCTCCCCAAACCGAGAACAACCGTGGAGGAAGAGTTGCAGGGGGGTTACTCAGAACCAGAACCCGGATTACCTATTCCTTGCCTCCTCTTTGCAATTACAACACCTCTTTTCAGCACGAAAATCGTTTCCGTCAGACATGTTCTACAGGAAAAAAGGCGGTGCATATTCCCTCATGGACGTATGTACCTATATTCTTGCTCTAAATGTGGGGAAAAATCTCATTGGCAACAGATGATATGCTTTCCCAGTACATTGACTTCTGAATCGGTCAGCATTGAGTTGTCGCTTCGTTCTAACTTCAGGTACAGTAGTTCAAATCCCGGATAATGCTAAGACCATTATCCGCCAGGACGAGAAAGAGCACGAGATAGTCTTCGTCGTGGAAGCATATTGCCAAATGATAAGCTCTGCGATTTCTCATTGCTTGAACTCGCTTTCGGATGGCCAAAAGGCGTGCATATCCTTTTGGAATCGGGAGCAGACGCATGTCAAGAATTCCCAGAACTCACCACAAAGGGGGAAGAATATCACCAATCAGCTATGTTGTTACTCAAAGCTGAATGCCTCTTCAGTCTGGACGATATAAACGCAAGTGATTCATGCAATGATTTTGGCAAGAGACGATCAATTTTTATCAACGAGTTGGCAAATAGACGAAGGAGATTGTGGGCACTTGCCCAGGCTTCTGTGCCCGTGGATCAATTACCAGTAATTAAAGATGGCACCCTTCTCAATGCATATGCAGGCTTGGTACTTGACGCATTGGTTACACACAAGAAGAATGCATTTCCATCCTTGCAGGTTGGTGTCGACAACCGTGGCCGATCTGTCTATCATTTCTTGGAAACGATCGATGCTATTGAGGCAACATACAATGTGGGCTTCCATGACATCGATATTGTCGACTCATTTGGACTGACACCCCTTATGACGGTGGATTTTAAGCCCAAACTTCTGACTTCAATGAAAAGGCTTGCATGGTTCATCTCAAAGGGAGCAAATTCCCATCCCAGGCTTCGCAATCAAACACAACAGTGGTTCATTTCCTCAACTTGAAAATCCTTCAAGTTGCTCTCAACGGCATTAGGTTAGGGCGAATTGACTTGGTACCGTTGCACGAACCGGACAATGCTGTTTTTGAAGGTCAAAAGGTTATTCTGAGATCTATGAACTTTGATGCAGTGGCTTTGAAGCATACATGCTGCATTGAGATCGATGACGCATATTATCCAAACAATCAGGCCCAAGGAAAAGACCATGACGAGTTAACAGAATTCTTGATGAACAAGAACTGATGCTTGAAGATTTAGAAAAATTCCTGAAAGAAATCATTACCAAGTTTGAGGAATTAGCTGTCCCCATTATGAGCTTCTTGGATGGACATTGGCAGTCACGAATCACCGAGTATATTTCGGCGCATGATCTCTTTGACGAAGGCCACGTTCGCAATGCGAGAGCGGCCGGTATCGATCTTGTTGCAGAGGAAACTCCAGCCCCCGAATGGGTTAAACTACTGTTTGGCCTGTGATTCGAGTAACTGGAAGATGAAGGGCGATATAACTGAATGTCCCCATGAATGCTATCTAGTAGATTGTGCTCATAAATGAAATTGGTACTTGCACCAGTACTTGAGATCCCCACTTCTGAGCGGAATGGGCCAAGTCGATCCCATATATGTGATTTATTCGTGCCAACGTCTCTTTGCACACTCGAGCCTGATCCTCAGTGCTATTGGGGCAAATAGTTACCAAGACCAGTGGCCATATCAAGGTGTGACAGACACTCCCTTTATAAGTAGGAGTGGTCAGCGGGTTTCCGATATTGTCGATTTCACCAAGAGTAAATGGTAAGCTGTCGCAGACGACACTGATCAAATGCGTCAAGTTTTTCTCCGCCATTGCTGCAGATCTTTCGGCCAGTTCTCTCTCAACAGTCATTTCAGCAGAGAGAGAATCAAGGACCAATTGACAGCAACGCAGAACACTATGATAGAATATGATGAGGCTGGCGTGATACATGGTCAAAATTACACCCAGCCACTGGGTTGAGTATGTGACGAGCGATCTTCCGTCGCTGTCGAGAATCGAGGCAGGTCTCCATTCCAATGGCAAAGAGTCTGCCCAGGTCTCAAAGTCCTGCTGTGTTCGCATTGCTTGCCGCATAAGTAAAAGTAGAGTGTCTTTGCACGGACGAGAAGACTTCGTATATGCCAGGTGATCTGCTAGAGAAGACCTGAAGCTGCATATTTTTGTTATCATCACGACAACTCCGGTTGGTGGGTGGCTAATATCAGGCTCAGCATCGGGGAAGGCTAAGCAATCGAATTTCTGGCGTGTAATCATTGAGTGTATTTGCTTAATTAGTGGTTAGATCGCTCTTTCATAAACAATACATCCGCACCTACTAATTGCGTGAATATCCATGCATAGATTGAGGACTCCGGTACCACATCGAGCAGCTTCTGACCACGAGACTCAATTATTGCCGCTATTCCACACAGATGAGAGGCTCGCTCTCGAAATGCCCCGCTATCAGTATCCTAAATCAGAGGACTAGCGTAAGCCTCAGGAGGTAAATGTCGAGAATGCCGATGATAGTTACCACAAACATATGCAGCAGCATAATGGCCGCTAATGTATCATTTTGCCATAGGCTCGTATTTTGGGAAAGAATGTTATTGACGGAACAAAGGGCTTCGCCATAGTATTTGCGGGCGATAACATTCAACTGTTGCGACTTGTACTGGCGTGACAGCGACAGGTAAGCCGAGGCAAGCGTTGCAGGCCAGAGGCATGATGTGAGGGAAGCCGATTTGAGAAATCTTTCAAGAAAGTCCAGGTGGCCGGAGAAAATGCCCGGCCGAGGCGCTACGCAATATTCGTATAGAAAGTAACAAACGGGCGTGTCATCGGATACAGGCCTCGGTTCTTTACCAAGAGGGAAGAGGCACACGGCTTCGCCAAGAGCCTTGCCTTGAACTTGGGATTTCCGAGACTTCCGCTTAGGTGGAGTATTTGCATCGGCAGACGGCAAGTCTGGCCTGCGTTTTAGAACTGTAGTGGAAGTGTTGACTGGGGGCCCAGCGTAGAAGCGCATTTGGAGAGGCTTCTTGTAACCAGGGCAATGAGCACCATGTAATTCGCAACGACGACACCCAGGTCGTCTTTCGTCGCACTATTTTTTCGAAAAGAACAGTCAGTATCGCCAACCCTGAGATTAAAATCTTGCCAGCTGAAGGAAGGACAGAGCCTACTTTGATCTTTCGTTTGCGGCATATGCCACAACCCGTGCTTCTCGCCCCCGGGTATACCATGACTTTGAAAGTCGCTCCAGACTGATATGAAAATAGCAATCGCAATACGATGCAGCTGAATGTGGATAAACCTTGCGAACAAGAATGAGGAGAAAAGGTCATCTAATATATTGTGGGGAGAACGCCACTTTTCGACTGGTGGATCTAAGGGTTTGGGGAGACACCTGCGGAGACTCACACACCGAGCCAATAGCATCCTGTAACTCGCAAGCTATTTCCTAGAATGGTTAGCCCGGAATGAAGGGTGGTAAAACCAGTGGTTCTTCGGTTAAACCCCGGCGTAACAAACACGTTCCATCAACTGTGAGCTCGACAAAGTATATATTCCTAGGGTTTTTGAACTTCTGCAACCAAGCTGGCGGATGAAAACGAGTCTTGTCGCTAGACACCGTTGGCCCATGTTCTTTGCAACACAATGTCTTCCCAGAAATACACACTGCTCAAGACTTCACTTTTGGCAGTGGTTATCGTCGGCCTATTTTCAAAATATCGGAAATCGAGCCAGCACGAGCAGCTTGTGCCGAATCCGTCTATGCGGCAGCGCATTCGAATCTTGCTCATTCTACCAATTTACTACTTCGCCAAGCTCATCAAGCTTCCATTCCAACTTTGTCTTTCCCTCAACAAAATACGACTTGCATCCAATGGCATCGATGACTCCCAGCTAGCCGATGAGAAAGAGCTCGAAGGGATGCTTCGTCGAATTGGAGGGGCTGGACTGCGCTCGACTGGTAGCAAAGCGCATAACGATGTCATCTCGTGGATCGAAGAAGAGCTGAAAGCCATTCCTTCTCTACAAGTTCAAACCGAGGAGATCGAGCTTATGGGTTGGCAACCGGAGAAATCGTTGTGTGAGGCGGGTAGCCTTACGGTTGTCAACCAGGCGGGAGCCGAGCATGAACCCATACCAATTGCTGGCGTCGTACCGTACTCCCTTCCAGTTTGTGGCCAAACAGGCAGCCTGGTCTACGTTCCTCAGGGAGTGCCACTGTCTAATCAAGATTTATCTGGCAAGATGATCCTCCGAGACTTCCCTCTTCGAGGGATTCCCTATATCCTTGGAATGCTCCCACAGTACCACAAGACTGCCGACCTTGATGCTGACACTTGGCGAATTTACGAACGGCCCGGTCTGGCCGATCAACCTATACACGAGGATTTATTACAAGCTGGCAGAATTGGTGCTGCTGGGGTGATATTTATTTTCGATCTTCCTCGACAGCAGGTAGAGTCATATTGGGAGCCCCATAAGGGAACACACTACCTGGTCCCCGCCGCATATATCGGCGTTGATGAAGGACGGTTTCTCAAAGAGAAAGCTCTCGAAGGATATGCCGCCTCTCTGTCTGTAGATGCAACCACATTCTCCTTGGTGACTCGCAATCTCACTGGAGTCTTGCCTGGGCAGACCGATGAACGTATCATCTATATCACCCATACGGATGGTAATACGTTTGTCCAGGAGAACGGCCCGGTGGCACTTCTGGCTCTAGCGAAGTACTTTGCAAACCAGCCTCTCAGCTCCAGACGAAGGACAATTGAGTTTGCGTTTAATGCAGGTCATCTGCATATCTCTCGTGAAGGCAGTTTGAGACATGCCCGGCAGTTGAGGGAAACCTTCGACCGCAACAATTTGGCCTTGACCATACCTGTGGAACATCTAGGGACCCGTGAGATAGAACCTGTTTCGCGTGAAGACAACAAGATTGGCCGCACGCTCAAGTTCACTGGTCGTGGAGAATTGATGTTTTGGTGTGCAGGCCCTAGTGTCCCCGTTGTCAAGGCTGTCAAAAAGGCCGTGGCACAGCGCAAACTCGATCGTGTCCTGATTACTCGTGGAGTCTCCAAGCCAAACCTCAAAAGCGCACCAACTTTCACGTCATTTGGCGGAATTGGTACTTACTACCACAACCTTCTGCTTCCAACGACGTCACTCATCTCAGGACCTTGGTCACTGTGGGCCCCGGAGTTTGGAATCGAAGCTATCGATATTCGAAGGCTGAGACAACAAATATCGGCCCTAGGAGACGTGTTTGCTTATCTTGACTGCGTGCCGAAAGAAGCCATCTTGGGAGATTACGCTTGCTATCACAAAGATGGGTGGAAGTCGGTACCAATTGAAAGCCCTCCTGAGCAAGCGAGTGAGCATGACGAGTCTGTCAATAGCAATGTTAAGTACTAGTAATCAGCGACACACCAACAGCCGCAGGGGTTGACACTCGGTGTCCTGAGAGACTCTCAATTGTTAGTTCAAATTACAAGTTTACAAAGAAGTTTACAAACACGATTAGAAAGTCATTTTCCAAGGACATGAACGAGAACGCTTGCAATCACGACCTTCGAATATCGACAAGATCGTTACCTGAATGGTTCTAGGTTAGGACAAATGTGAAATGTATGAACCTCCCCCGATGCGCAGCCTTAATTCCTTGCCCCAGTCAGATCATCTTTGGAGCATTTTGGATCACGGAAAGAGCACTGCTATCAACCAAGCCTTCATCGACAAGGTGTTGGACGTAACTCAGAATCCAGTCTTGACAATTTGGGTTCTAGACAAGATTTTGTTAGTGCTGCATTATCTAGTAAAATGAAGGCCAGCGACATACCTTGGGATCAAAGGGATGTCACTTCGAGGAGGAGGTTGAACACTAGTGGCGACTGATTCTAGGCGATCGCGGGCGATAGTGTCGCGTCCCTGTGGTACATTCGCGGCTTTGGCAGCAACGAAACGCTCATCGACTTGGGCGAGGGGGATGATGTGGTACTCGCGGGGGGTCTTGCTGAAGTCGTACTTGCGCTTAAATCGAGGAAGAATCCGGTGGCAGGATTCCCAGTGACATGGATGAGATTTCCCACCTTGCCGTCCTTGTCCGTTGGGACGAAAATAGCCCAGTGGGCAGGCCGAGCGGCGTTCTTGAATACGGCGAGATGGATCGGGTGGGTCATTTTGGCTTGTGGTGTCGATGATGATGAAAGTATGGTTGGTTTCGAGTAGAGTGATGGTTGGGATGAAGCTGAGCTGGAGGGAAGCAACGGAGCTCTGAGGGACCACAACCATAGCAACTTTCACTTGGCTACCCAGTAATACTCTTATTGCTATTTTGGACCTCAATCTATAGCAATCATTTTCTATTTCAAATCTCTATGTTGCCTCGCACTTTCCTCGTTTGCTAGACTCTTGCAGGGCAAGTGACTAAGAGGCACGCATCAGAAAGTGGAAACGTGAATTAACGCATGACGGTATCCCATCAGGAGCATAGATCGCTAAAGATGCTTATCCATTTTGCAATACACTACTGGTGCTAGCTTAGCCTCTAACTGGTCGATTCAATCTAGATCCTGGATTGGTTCTGATGGTGAGAATAGCGAATATTGTACCTTACGCCCACTGCAATCACTGTGGTGTTTAGCATGGTGTTTAGCAAAAGTGCCATTGCATGCCGGTATTTTAACATCCCATTGCACTTGTGAACCAGTCCCAAGGTATCCAAGTGCTAGTAAACTGACACATAATCATCGGTAGGTATAAAGTAGACCACTCATCATTGCCCCCAACAGACCACTGTGCTTTTCTGACTTCCCAGTATGCGGGTAGCCAGCCCGACTGTTCCCAGTCAACAATTGCAACAACGCGATATGGCTCAGAGCGGGTAATCAAGATGTTACTGCGATGAAGATCACCATGTGTAAAGATAATAGCGGTGTCGTCTGGTAGGTCATAGCGGTACGGTTCGATGGGGACGCAATATGGATAAGGCATTGGTTTTCGAGGGAGCCAAGTGAACCAGTCATGAAACTTCTGGACTGTGTTGAAAGGCCCTGCCTCGAACATCCAACTGAGATGGAGGGCTCGATCATAAACATGATCTCGTACAATATTACCTGTAAGTGGGCGCGGGTCAGAAAATGCAACCAGACGAACTTGAAGTTTCCAAAAGCCTCTTACCTACGAACGGATCTTCTGGATCCTGTTCAAGATGCCGAAGGTTGGCGCAGATCGTCCGAAGCTCACCGGAGATCGAGACACGCTCATCAGACTCCAAAGTATCCCACGCTTGCTCCAGTGTCTGTGCTTCGAGATATTCCATGTAGAGAAAGGTTTCGCCTCCATCGAGCCGCCAGCCGTAGAGCTCTGGAACTGGGACATAATCTTTGAGTAGCTGGCTGACGGCATAGAGACACTGGCCCTCTGAAATGCTGACAGATGTTCCCCATTTGACAAAAAGCCCCAATTTCTCGAAGACTGCGGGAGGTGGCGACCGCTGAGGTCCTTCGCCTTCCGAGAAGCGTCTCCTGCTGTCTGCGGAGGTTCCAGCGAGATATTGAGCCTCTGCTTGCTTGCGTACTTCTTCCGGTGAAGGTAGATTCGTGAACCTTTGAAAGTATCCAGATTTTTCTGAGACAAAGTTGGGAGATTTTGGTATCATCAAAGGCGTCAATATCAAGCGGTCATCTGGGTTGACTGCCCCGCGGTTGGGGCCGGGTGACGGCATATCGAACTTTGATACTCGAGAGATGCTGAGGCATCTTAGATACGGATTTGAATGAGCGAGGTTTTGGTCCGGCTTTCTTTGGAAAATACGTAACGCGAAAAGTCTCTTCTGTCGATGGTGTGGGGGAGCAAGGTTTGAAGGTCAAGGTCAGTCAGGATGTCTTCATTATTCCAAAGTATGCATTGTTTGCAATATGCGGGTCGGGGTAACTACGGGCTCGGGAAGGCAGCCGATAGGCGCCAGTCACATCTGCCTGTATTGACGGAACAGAAGCAGCAGTGGATCCCGGAGTAGGGATAACGTAATTCACGGTCACCCTGGCCACCCCGTAACACCATAGTAAATGTGATAAATTACAACTTCATATATCAACAACCATGCATATTTAAGTTTAATTATTAAGGGTTCATAATCTAGAGAGTATAAAAAGCCTATTTGTATACTTGGAAAATGTACTTGCGAGTAATGAGAAAGATATATATATTTGAATCTGAAACATGAAAATTACGGTGTATTTTATGGTAAAGCATGGGAAATACCAGTCTGAAAGACCTCAAATCCGGTTATATTCTTCCTTTACCTCTATACATGTATATGCTAGAAGTTTGACCGAATTGAATTCCTGGTGGTTGAGATATAGGGGAATGCATACTCGATATCTAGTATGGTGTTTTGGGGTGGCCAGGGTGACCGCGAATTACGTTAACTAAATTGCCAGATAGGGGCTTTATAGCAATTCAGACTTGTTGATATCCAATTGGTGCGTACCATGTTTTACTAAGCAACATTTCCGACTTGTATTGCATGCCTGAGGCACAGTGCGGGCGCTTAGGAACTAAGGCATCGAGATCTCAAACCATCCAAACAACTAGCTGTCTTTGTCCTTTTTTCACCTAGACCCAGTCTTTGGATACTCACTATTTCAGCATCTACGCCCCTTGAGGATATCAAGCCAAATTATTTAAAATCACTTTTTACCAACGAAGGGGAGTGTGTTTTCATTAATGGCGATCGTCTACAGGGGTGGACTATATATCAGGGAGCACGTTGCTCAGAGCTCGATGCACCGCCACCTTGGCTAGATATCGATACGCTGACGAAAACAGGTAGTGTCGCGTATGATCTCCACTTCTCCCGAACTGAGTGAGTTCCAGACGCTACAATCAAAGATGACCATAAACGAACTGGAACGTGGCACTTACCGCTAAAGCGCCCCGCAATCATCGCACCGGCCCTTTTGGCACGATAGGTCATGGTTTCTCCCCAATAACCTGCACTTGAATTTCTTTGCAGTCAGCCGCCGAGCTGAAAATACATGCTCTATCTCTAATGTGATATCCAGCTGACTACTTTATTCGATCATCCACTCAAAATGGCAATCATCGAAGATCTCCTGTTGGAACTCATAGAAGTGATACTCGAGTCCTGTTGCGACTTCACCAGCCTGGACGGTCTACCGCAAATATTCCCGCACATGGAACAGGTCTTCAATGCCCGTCACGAATCCATCTTGAAGAATGTCTTTTAAAGCGCTGTCTCTTAACCTCGGGTCGCCTCTACATACTCTTCTATATCGTGTTGGCCGTTGAATCCAAAACATTTACCGCGCCAGCTCTACTTGAGCTCGTCCGTGGCCTGTTGGAGATCCATTTTCCCCTGTCCTCTATCACGTCACCAGGCCCAATACGAAAGACGATAGCAAATGCGGCAATGATTCATCGTCTAGCCTGTGCGTGCCTCCAAAAATTTCTGAATCGCATCAAGTTGGCAAAACCATGCCGCCCGACATCTTCACTGTAACAGACTGTTGCTCGGGCCAATGGTGAAGCGCAAGAGCCCGAGGGCGAAGTATTCTAATTCAAAGGAACTCGATTGCCCTCCTGGGTCGAGTAACATCCGTGTTATGGCATCAGGAGATTTTCACCCACGTCTGCGACGTGGCTTTTACGCGATGGGCCTGGTCTGATGAGGACTTGGCACACTTTGCTGAAGAGCACAAGATTTGGCGCTGGGATAAACACCTTGAACAAGAAGTGTTGACTGTAACAGAGTGCTTGTGCGATTTGTCAAAAATTGAGATGACACCAGTCAAACCTGAACTCGGACTCCCATACTTGACTGTCCTCCCTTCGCCAGACGACCTTCATTATCTGCGTGCTGGCCTCTACCTGAAACACCTGGTGATTCTCTTGACGTCCCCTATTGGGGACAACACCAGCAGTCCACCCAATTTCAGAGCTCTTCGATAACACATCACAGGCTTCATTGTGGTGGAAGTGCATCCCCACGGAATCCCCTTTGGCGAGTTGGCTTTCGAGTCTTTCGACAGCTTGGGATTCCCCTATGAGACCGGTGGCAATTGTATAGGTCGGGCTTGACCAATCAACCGCGTACAATTCGATCGCCAGATGAGGATCTCGTTGATGGCCCACATGAACTAGAGGAACGCCCACGCCATATCTTGTCTATACGTGGTTCAGCTTGGGAAAGAAAGGATTTTTCTTTGAATAAAGATTTTATCTGCCTTGAATAACTCCCGATGTCTCTAATATGGATACATGAGCATCTGAAGCCATAAAAAGGTACGGCGGTAGGATCATGAAGAAACTTGAACGGCAGAGTTTTGTAGGGTATGTATTCAAACTAGAGGTCATTAACCTAGCTAGCTCCTTTACCATCCAAAATCAATAGCAAATGCTGAAAATGTGGCTAAGCGAAATGATTTTCCGACTCCGTGCTTCAAACCGATACACTAAATGTAGTCCCAACGAAAGCCCTAAGCGCTGATCTTAAGCTTGTAGCACGGTAGAGGGGAACACTTGAACAGGAAGTGTTGACCGTAATGGACCGCTTGTGCGATTTATCAAAAATCAAGTTCGTACCCGGGGGTAGTGGTTTCGCTCTTGGGCCATCCTGTAAGACTCATCAGTCACTGTTCCTCGTAGAATAAGTGAAGGAACTCACGCTTGACAAATTTGTATGTGACCCCTTCATACATTCCAGATCGACCAGGTCCACAAAGTGCGAGGTTTTCCAGCCAGGTCTTCAGAGAAGGTAGACCCAGGTTGATCTCCTTCGTGCCCAAGTAAGTGCGTGCCCAGAGAGCGATGGTCGTGTTCTGGAATATCTTCTCAGGAGTGGTGGAAATGATGGTGGCCCTATCCTCGTTAACGTACTCGAGCTCGAGTTCATCAACGAGGTCTTGGCACAGCCGGATCTCGTCCATGTTGACGGTGGTCCACTTTCCCCTGACAGGAGGCATGGATGCTGAGGTGGGTTGAAAGATACTTGAGAATGGTGGATGGCGAGTGCCGAGAAGTTTTGGGGACAGGATGTTTTTTGACTTGTCTTCGAGGGTTTCGAGTCAAACGCAGAGACCTGTTTGGTAGCGTGGAGACTGGGGCCACCAGGAGCCACCAGAAAAGGAAAGCTCGATTTGAATTGTGGGTTTCGAGATGACCAGGCTCCTTCTAGTTTCTATTCTTTAGACCCATAGCTAGATTTCACGTGAGATTTCATCCAGATTCCAATCCATTGTAGCAGTTCCCGGGGCCCAGGATTTCAGGCATCGATCTAGATTGAATTAGGAAACGCCAAGGCACCAAAGTGATACCTTATGTTCAGAAAAATGGCCCTTCAATTTGAAAAATGCATACATACTATAATTAGCTACGTGCCTGCCATGTTGAATGAGGTAAATTTTCAGACCATCGCGATTCGTTGAGTTTGATTTTGTTTTATTCGGTTTCCTGAAATGGGGCTTTAGGGTACAGCATTTTTTTTTATCTATCTCTGATTCAAATTTGATGCCTCAATCAATTTAACTTGGTGAGTGACAAAATTAATGATTAAAACTAGTGTGGTAGGGTCATGGATCTTGCTGTTCCCAGACTTATCGTACAGATAGTACACCTTCAAAGAATACATTCAACAGAATATAGGCGATCAAATTTAGGCGGTGTGCAATGAAGAGGTGGAGCGACGGAACTTCCCGCTGTGGGGCCGCTAAGGTGGGCTCCCCTGACGTCGTTACCTGATATGTAGTCTCCTTACTCTCCTTCAAGGTGTTTCCAATTAACTTGTTCTACGCATCGTGCGTCAAATATTGCGGAAATAGTTGGTTTGTCATTCTCTAAATGTGTTGATCCTCTAATCTTGGAGTTAGTGAGTACCATTCCCATTGAGCCCATTTGCAGCCTTCGTTCCATTAACACCACCAGACACACTAACTCCTCCACCGACTTCCAGAAACTGGAAAACTTCACCATACAACGACCCATCCCGAACCGCCTCATAAATTATCGACACCCAAGAGCCAATAGTCCTCTTGGGACGGCCATCGATCACATTTCCTTGCTTGTCTCCTGCCACAGGATGCTCCACGAGACCCCGGTGCAAAGGCACGCCTAGCTTCTCGCGGACGAAAAGATAAACAGCCTTTGTGCCTTGGCCGAGATACTCAGCGGTGGTTGGCCTCTGGAAGAATGCATCACGGTGGCGCAGATATGACTCAAGGATGAGGGTCTCGAAGGACTTGGTCAAGCTGGTCACCGTTTCGACGGAGACGATCGTCGGGATCTGCTGGGAGTTGGTGAAGACAGCCATGGCTAGTGACTGTGCGGCCTTCTGCGCGCGTTCGGCAGCATCGTATACTGCGGCATCATACCAAGCGTCTTCGAATTGCTTCCAAAACTTGGTGAAGAACTTTTCCTCGGCCACAAGGTCATGAGCATCGGGGAAGAGACCGGCCACGAGTTTGCGGGTAGGCTCCTCAATGCTTGCAATAAAGGTACGATGAAGCGTGCGTAGATCCACCCCCTGGCATCCAGTGTAGAGTGCATTGGCGACAATCAATGACAGACATTCAACTGCAGCCATCGTCTGACGTGCGGAGAGAAGACCGAGCGAGTTGATGGCCTGGTTGTGCATCTCAGCAGACTGGACGTGGTTACTAACTGGATTGGCCAAGAATCCCAGCTCAGAAGTGTAGGCAGCGGTGTTGACGTCGATCCCCTTCAAGCAGAAAGAAAGACTGGGATCATCGGCGGCCAAATTAGGAGGAAGGCCATTGCTCAAATCGTGATTGATCACCTCGCTGACCTGGCTGAATAGCATGCGGCCAATCGACTGCAAAGCCAAACGAATCTTCTCCGTGGCAGAAGTGACAGCTGCAGCCTGGAAATTGGCTCCAGAATGGATATCATTGTCTTCGCTGTTGACGACAGGGTTATCAGAGGTAGAATTGAGCTCTGTCACAAGCTGCTTCTCGGCACTGAGGAGGTCCTCTAGCTGTGGCGATAGCCATTGTGGTGAGCTGCGTAGCGCATACCGCTCCTGGGCCAGCCCCTCAGAGAAGCGGTCTTTGCTCTGCTCTAGACCATATGACAACCGCGAGCCCTTTAGGAAAGTTCGAATGTTCTGAGCAGCCTCGATTTGACCTTGGTGTGGGCGTGCCGCAGCCACGAATGGGTGGGCCCATTCGTTGTTGGCATAAAGCGCCTCGGAGAGAAGGGCAGTCAATAATTGTGAGACGAGCGCGAGCTGGTTGGCTTCATAAAGACCCAAGCTGGCCACGGCGGCGGCCGCAGCGGTTCCATTGATCAGCGCTAGACCCTCTTTAGGTCCCAGGACGATAGGCTCAATAGAAGCCTCGTAGAGGGCTTGCTGTGCAGATTTGACGCGAGGTGCACCCTTACGACCTCCGACACGCACATAGACATCTGGGTTTCCCTGGATAGTTCCAGAGAGGTATGACAGAGGCATCAGATCTCCGGAGGCTGAGATGGAGCCGCGCAGGGGCACGATTGGCACGATATCATTGTCCAAGAGTTTAATCATCGAGTCCACGATGTTGCGGGTCATGGCCGAGTGGCCGCGAATATTGGCGTTACAGCGAATAGCTGTCATGGCTCTTGCCCATGCGCTTGGCATGCTGTGAGACTCGAGGTATTCATGGCTGCTGGGAGAGTCTGTTTTGTCTTCCTTGGTCAGAACAGCGCTTTGGGTGTGTTGCATCAAGGCGCGCTGCAATCCGTATAAGTCCGTGGTGCGTGTGTCTGCGCTACCTCCGAATCCGGTGTTGACGCCTGAGACGTTGGATGTCAGCGAAATGAATTCTTGCATCCAGCATGAGGGTCGCCTGTTACTTACCGTAGAGGTAATATCCCTTCGATAGGTAATCTTGTAAGGTCTCGACGCTCGCTTCGACTCGCTGGATGATACTAGGGTCCTCAGAGAGGGCCAAACGCACACCGTTCCTGGAAGGTATCAAAAAGCTCATTAGCCTCGTATTTCTTAGGCACACAGAGCCGGAGAACTGACCTTGCGATAGCGACGACAGCTGCCACATCCAAAGTCTTGCCATCTATGTGGACAGTCCCGGATTTGATATGAGAGTTGAGCTTGCTCCACGCCTGCAAAGCCTGTCTAGCATGAGGAGTTGGCCATTGATGGTTAATGTCATACTTTCGCTCGGGAAAGGTGCTCCCCATGATGAATGTCAGGGGAAGAGTTTAGGAAGTTGGGAGAGGGTAGAAGTGAGTTTTCAGCTTAAGTTGATGTCGATCCTAGATTGTGCTGCAACCCCTAAGTTTTTATACATGTCATATGCTGAGAACACGCTGCTACACAACAAACAATATCCTAACCTCTCCTCCTAATCTCATGCCTTCAACGCAAAAAATCCTTTCTGCTGACTGCCCCTCCTGCAGGCTGTAGCTCGCTTATTTCCCCTCACTGTCGATCATATCTCAGATTTCTGTTTAGAAAGGCAAAAATGACCCATCATAGTGTACCATAGGCGGAATGCATGTTACAACCGGCGTTAGTTCTCCGCACGTCATCGATGGCTCCATACACGAGATGCATTGCAGGAATGTAATCGAGGCGTAAAACACGATCCGAACTCTAAAAATTTGGAATACTCATCTGTATGGTAACGAGGGTATTTCCATCTCGTTGTTTACGTGATTCAATTTCTGATAAACACTAAATTCTTCGCGACCAGACCCTGTCTCCACGTGGATCAATAGGCATACTCCTGTCACATTCTCAAAGCCTCTTATCGAGAGTGGCCAGCAATTTGTTCCTCACAAAGCGCAAGACAATCTCCTCTCAATTGCCTAGCGTCTCTAGAGATTCTATTTACTTGATTTTTGTAAAACACCCTCATTGTTCTTGTTACGTATGATAAAAGTCGAGTGTTTTGTATCAGTTGATGGGACGAGAAGTTTCATCGAAGGAAGAGGGGTACAGATATTCCACGCCACAAGCAGAATCAAATCAAATAATATCAGTGGCAAACACACAAGTCTCAGTGTGTCAAGTAAGCTCTGGCCTGACAGTGGGGCCCTTCGTGAATCTACTAGGGCTTTTACTACAGTACTAGGCCGAGTATAGAACATGGCTCAGCTTTCTGATCGGGAATGGGACTTTTGCAAGAATTTAAGGTCCCTGTAACCTTGCTGCATGGTGGCTGGAGCTAGTGGTGCTAAAACCCTGCAGCAAATATGGTGGCGGAAGTACCGTCGGTCCCCCATGCAGGTAAATTTCACCAATAAACAGCGTCCTGCATACTTGTGAATAGTACAGGTCTCAGTTTGTGGTAGCGATGGGGGCTAAAAAGATACAGCGATAATATGGCTTGATTTGGTTAATTGCTGCGATCACGAGCTCATGAGACTTGCAGGAACTAAAACGTGCAGCGTAAATGTAACATTGATATTAGCAATGGCCCCTCACGATTGTCTAGTTGCATGACAATGTACTGCTTTATTCCCGATGAAGAGCGTATTACCGATCGCACTCGGGTTTGAAAACGTGCATGGCAACGTGGATAGAAAGATTGACTTTCTGTCGGCATGTTAGGAGCTGGGAGGAGCCGATTCCTTTCAGAGATAACTGAGCGATACGCTCTTCTACCTAGCTGGGTAAAGTTTGCTCTGCAGGATAAAACACAATTTCTGAGGAGGATTGATTACTCCGTTGACTATACTATCAGATCATTATTCAATCTAGTAAAACCACCAGTATACGGCCAATTAGTCAAGTTCACTCTTCATTCAGTCTATGCTACTCTAGACTTGTAGTTAAAATCCTCTAATACAAGATTTCTGTCATCTCCTGCTGGTACTGGAGAGCAGTTATATCCGGGTATATTGCCGGCCTCTCCTCCGTCACAAACTGCTCAATTGGCCCAACGGAAATCTCTCGGTGCGCCTTCAAGAAGAACACGGAAGAATATCGCTCAGGAATGTAACCCTCCGTAATGGTAGACATATGGGGCGGTACATTCACCTGATGAAGGCCAGCCTTGACAACCCCGTTAGTCCAGCGCTGGAAGGTTTGGCTCGTGTTGACAATGAGCTCGTTGTCATCGGATGGAATAATAGGCACAAAGGTGAACGGTTTGTTTCTATCTTCGAATTCAAGACCTCCAAGGCTGTCTTGGAACAAAAGTGTAATGATTCCGAAGTCTGTGTGCGGCCATGCACGCTTGATTGTTCCGGTTTGAAGTCTTTCTAGAGAGACCGGCGGATAGTGAAGCAGACGAAGCTCTGAAGCTGCGGGAATGCATCGGTCAACGAGCGAGTTTTCGGGCATCTTAAAGCCAACTTCGCATGCCCGCATGATATCAAGAGACACGTCCTGTACCAGATCGAAATACTGTTCAATGAATGCCTTGAATCCAGGAAGGTCCTCTTCGCTGGGAAATTTGTTGGGGAACTCGGTATCCCCTCGAGGACCGCAGTCAAAGTGCTCCTAGATTTGGATGAGACACATTTACAATCTGATTTGCAAACCCAAAAGCATACCTTCTCATCTAGTAGTTCACCCTTTCCTTTCGGTGAGGTCTCGGCGTTTTCCTTTCGCAACCTGGACGTTGTTTCCGTACCCTTACGACTCCATCCTCGTTGTAAATCCGAGCCTGGATGATGAACAATCTTCATTTTCACATCGTCTGGCAACTGAAAGAATGCCCGATCCTAGTTAAATAGGGATGGTCAGTTCTCCTGTGTAGAGATTCGAAAAGACATGGAGAGTAGGTACCCATTCCCAGATTTGCTGCACAAAGTCCCGAGATATACCGTGATTCTTTAGACGAACAAAGCCGTGATTCACGAACGAGTCAACAAGTTTCTTCGCCGCTTGTTGCCGTTGATCAGCATTTCCATGTAGAAACTGACCAAAGTCAACGAGTGGCAGCTGTGTCACAGTCATTTTGATGAGGTCTGGTTGGGAGGTTTTCGATAGCTAGATGGGACTTAATTAAAATCAATTCACTTGCAAGAGCCATCAAGCCTTGTCCTTACCCATGTTGATCTTTCTTCGAAAACAATTTATATCGGGCTTCCTTTTCCACCCACTCGGATGAGACCATAGGGCAGTGGTGCAACAATTAGGATTCGAATCACCCCCAAGTAAGCTGGGCCCACTTTATTCATCACATAGATTTCCATGGAAGAGCATGATGTCAAAGCGATGAAGAACAGGGATGGCCTTCCTTCGGATTAGTGCAGTAACCATGGGGCGTGATTAGTGTTTGTCTGACAGCATGTCAATGCTCCAAGATACTAGTGGACGTCATAATTGCCCCACCGACTGCCCATTCTTGTTGACAATCTACAAAGGATCGGTTATATCATTATCGTCAATGTTGTAGCCTTCGTGAGGGGCTTATTCCCTTCTTCGTGGCTTACTCCCCCCAAGCGTCCGTGCATCTCGAGCCGAGTTACTGCAGGTCTCGCCCGAGGCAAGGTTTCAGTGATCATGATGCCAGAGCAGTGAGGATTGTGCAATCAAAGAGTCCATTTTTGATCAAATTCAATTATGTACTTCTGATTTGTTCAATATACCAAGAGTTTGAACCAAGACTCATGGGCCGGTCCATCGGAAAGTCCGACCCCCGCTCTACAAAGGTACCATCAAGCGTTGGAGGAAATAACCTGGGAACATTCCTCAGTCATCGAGAAATATGACCAATTGAACAGCACTTCTGGTTCAGATTTACACACCAGGTTTCAAGCCGACAACATCAAGAGCACAAGATGTTGGACGTTTCCTCTCTGGTGTAAATTGAACCTAAACAAGCCGTATGAGCACCTATATGAGCAACTTCGAATATCTTGCCTGTGCATAGTCTAATGTCTTCGTGGACAAAGAGAGTGTCTCTTTCATTCTTGTCGAAGCTCCACCCAAAAGTGGGACTTCATCACGGAGAACCACGGGGAGGAATGTAGATGGTCTTACATGCATATATGTAGCATACTTAGTATGCCAACGAATTCATCTCGCTTAGGTAGAGTAGTAACAATATTAGCAAGATGTTTTAGCCAAGGCAGAGGTAGGCAGATTCTCATTAAGTTAAAGTGATGCAGATCACCCGAGTGGGGGCTATTTGGAGATATCCTCTTGAACTACTCCGTACTTTAACTACTGCCCCTTATCGCAAACAGTCCGCCACCCCGCGCTGCGGGCTGACCCGCCAGGGGCGTTATTGAAAATTACTAGTCTTCTTTCAACTGTATTTCGTAAACTACTATTGTCTAATTCGACGGAGTCATCTGGAGCGTTACT
The DNA here is from genome assembly GCF_028828155.1 of Penicillium subrubescens. NCBI lineage: Eukaryota > Fungi > Ascomycota > Eurotiomycetes > Eurotiales > Aspergillaceae > Penicillium > Penicillium subrubescens. The sequence goes on along the minus strand of NW_026643157.1, from coordinate 3,165,470 downwards.
TGCAGTAAATAGCTCATGGCCGCCTAATATGCAGGATTTCGAGCCGTAGTGGCATCAAATTCTCTAGATTAACCACTTTCCTGATCGAGGTGATTCAAAATCTTCAGAACAACGGAAGGTGGAAGTACAAAGTACTTTTGACCGAGCGGACGTGTTATCACAATTCGCGATGGCCGATAGCCAACGGACAACGGAGTAAACGCTAAGGCCGAGTCACGTGTATTTGGGTATACCTCAAGATCCCCAGGTGAACAACAAAGAATCATTTCGACTCGGGGCGCAAGGAGAACACGGAGCGAGACATGTCCCACGAGTAAACAAAGTCGGCGACAAGATCCTGAAACGGCCGCTTCTAAGTCACCCCACACTTATAGGCTAAAGGGAGCTATCCACCCTTCACTCTTTCTTATTTTCACTCTACAGCCTGGAATTCCTCGATACAACAATCTGAGCGGGGCATATGGTCTCCTCCAAGACTGCAGAGGAGGCGATAACCCCTCAGACTCTGCTAACAACGGATACCATTCCCGTGGAGAAAGATGAACCTCAAGACCCGAACGATGTCTTCTGGGATGGCGACGATGATCAAACCAATCCCAAGAATTGGAGCGTTGTACGCCGATGGACACATGTTGTTATCATCGCGCTTGTGACATTTATCACGTACGTCTCGAGATCGTTCCAGCTCTTCTCTATATCAGGCCCCTGAATGATAGTTTTCCATTAGATCACTGGGCTCATCGATGTTGGCTCCCGCAGTACCAGACGTGATGAAATCGCTTCATTCCGATAATTCTGAGTTGGAGTCTTTCGTCGTTTCAATCTATGTCATTGGGTTTGCGGTCGGGCCTCTGCTCGTGGCGCCCCTGTCAGAACTTTATGGTCGCGCAATTGTCTACAATGTCTCCAATGTCCTCTTTCTCGGTGCGACTATTGGATGTGCTCTCAGCACCAATATAGGCATGCTTCTTGCCTTTCGTCTAATTTGTGGTTGTGCCGGAGCGACTCCTCTTGCTCTAGGAGGAGGCTCGATCAGTGATCTCATAGAGCCCGAACGAATGGGCACTGCAATGGCAATTTGGGGATTGGGCTCGTTGGCGCCACCTGTAAGACTTCCTTTGGTTTTTTGGGTGAGGGTAGAACTAATCAGAATTTGTATTATGTGGCAGGTCTTCTCCCCCATTGCTGGTGGGTATCTTAGCCAAGACGCAGGCTGGAGGTGGATCTTTTGGGTGATTGCCATTCCAGTAAGTACTGACGAACACATACTGCTTCAAATACTCATTACGTTGATGCTAACATCATGTTGTAGATGGGAATTCTCACAATAGTATTCCCTTTCATAGTCCGAGAAACATACGTCCCCGTCCTGTTGGAACGCAAAGCGGCGCGCCTACGCAAGGAAACGGGCAACCCAAATCTAAAATCCCGACTCGACAGGCAACTCACTCGGAAGAAACTCATTCTCGATACCCTCATCCGACCTCCTCGAATACTATTCACGTCGCCCATTGTGTCAGTCCTTGCGATAGACACAGCCATAGTTTATGGGTATCAGTATCTGGTCTTCACAACATTGTCTTACATCTTTCAAGATAAGTATCACCTCTCAACTGGTCTGTCAGGGCTTGTATACCTGGGCAATGGAATCGGAACAGTTCTAGGTATCCACCTTCCCTCAAAATTGCAATAATACCAACCAATGAGTTCTAACAAAATGCACCAGGAATCTTTATCATCGGCTACGCATCCGACAAAGTGACCGAGCGAAGAAAGAAAAAAGCGTCTATACCAGACGATACCCTACCACCAGAAGGCTGGCTCTGGCCCATGATTCCTTCGAGCTTCCTAGTTCCCGCAGGTCTGTTCTGGTACGGCTGGACACTGGAACGGAATGCATTCCCCGTGGTGCCCCTAGTGGGACTGGGTGTATTTGGATTTGGCATGATGGGCATATTCCAGCCAGTACAAATCTACGTGGTGAATTCTTTTGACAAACAAGCCGCCTCTGCTATGGCAGCAGCTACCGTACTGAGAAGTATTGTGGGTTCTTTATTACCTCTCGGAGGACAAAGAATGTATGATGCTCTAGGTATAGGGTGGGGGAATAGCTTGTTGGCATTTATTGCGATGGGGCTCTTGCCCGTTCCATTTTTGATGATCAAGTATGGGGCACGCATGAGGAGAGCGGACCCGAATTTGCGATAATCTAGGACAGGTATATCGTGATCTACGAGGCCTAACACACTTACGTACTTACGCACAAATATTATGACAACGCCCATGCTTGATGACTTGACGCAGCTACTGGACTTGATCGGGTAGATAGGATGGAAACACAGCCCCTAGACGAGAAATAAAGATAGTTTCAGAATTATATCTGGGGATTGAACTTATGGAGACAATTCTACTATAACCTATTTCGCGATGACATTTACTTGGTTTATTGCGACCTAACATTATCTAGAGTCTTGAATTTTACTAATTACAGTCTGCGCTTTTCTCCCGCGATACGAATTGCACAGGCCAGACAACTAGACATAAACAACAATGCTGAAGCAACCATATATGGCAATCCCATGGCGATACCACCCTGTCGTAGACCACGTCCAAATGCCGCCGCTAAAATCGGCCCTGCGACAAGCGAGCCTAAGCTTTGTGCCAAACCGATGCCCGAGTTCAGCACTCCGACCTGAGACGGGTCTACCAGTGATGTCGCCAGACTTCGCAGCGCCGAGTAGAAGCCCCAACCAAGCGCAAACAAACTCAATCCAGAGATGAACAGCTCCGGGATGGCGGCAAAGGCCATGAGAGCCATACCTGATGTGAGAATCCACGCGCTTCCCTGGACAATACGGAGATCTTTGACCGCCGGCGACCAAGACATTTGTGTACTCAGCCATGTGGACAAGCGAGGGAGAATGAGTAGTAGGGTGACAAGATTGATAACACCCTTCAAGGTAATGAGGAAGCTTGCGCGCGCAATACTCCAGGAGAAGCGCTTCGAGGCGTACGGAATGATCAACTGCATCGCCTGTCTGCTGATACTGGCAAGCAGGAATGTGAGCACAATAAAGGCCATGTTAAAATCCCAACCTTTCAGGTGGGTGTTCCGAACATGGTGCCAGTATTCCGACAATGTTTGTTTCACACGCTGATAGCCGGACTTGGGGTCTTCCGGTCGATCATGATCCATCTCGGTCTCTTCATCATTATTCAACAATGGTTCTGACTCGTCGTTATGGTTGATGCTGGATTTGGGATCAGGGCGCGTCTCGGAGACCAAGGCTGCGCCCAACAGGCCTCCAAGCTGGAAAACTATTCCTAGCAATGAAGGAACCCATGGACTCCATGTCATGAGAAAGGCACTGATAGGGGTGGCCAGGATTTCTCCAAGCAGAATTACGGCAGCCATGATGTAAAATATAGAAGCTCTGGTGATTAAACGTGTTTTTGTCAGCCTACGAGCCATAGTGAATCATTAACGAGTCCCCTGGGCTTCACTTACCGCCGGTCCATAGGAACTACATCGGTAATCATAGCATATGCCATTGCCGTCGCCGTCTGAGATCCACCGCCAATGATCTGAAAGACGGGCGTCGCCCAGATCATCCGAAGGGGTAGGGCGACATTCCACCAACAGACCAAACGGATGGCGACCTCTTCCAGCACAAGGCCGATCAGACAAAGCACCAAGATGGGCTTGCGGCCGATCCGATCCGCCGCGAATCCATATGGCAGAGCAAAGATAATCCCAGGCAACTGGTCAATGGTCTCTTTCCACCCGATCAACAGGGCCAATTCTGCTTGTACATCGGCGGACTTGCAATCATCGCCCGCCTCGATTCGGCGACAGATGAGGGATTCGAAAATGGAAATTTGAGGGGCCAAAGTCAGAGAGTTGCCAAAGTCAGCGGCGACAATCGAGATGCACACGAGGACAAGGAGACGCAGGTGAGAATGAGACAAAGGGGTGGGAGAGCCATCTTGGACGGCGCCCCCACGCGATCCCAGCAGGGGCGCCTGCTCCGTAGGCTCCTCCTCGGTAGCTTGAGGCGTCAACATGAGCTAGAATATCTTGAAATGAATCAGTTCTCGAGTGTTCCCCGAGAATGTGACACTATTTTCATGCCCGAAGGCAGTCTCTCAAGGGAAAGCCGATAAAATCCCTTGGCTAGGCGGGATCGAAGGTGGTACCGTGGTGGAGGCTTGTGGGCCGACGGGAGGCCGACGGGAAGCAGATCGGGCGGGTGCCTTAGGCTAATCCACAGCACTAAACAGGCTTCAACCCAGAGTCCTCGGCTTAGTGCTTACGGTTACACTCGTTATACTTGGCAAGTCTTCCTTAACCAATGTACCTCTATTACGCAAGCCGTGCATAGGATCATGTTTCATGCAGCTGGTTTTTTTCAACTTGTTGTATCGCGTAATTTACTTTTCAGTTGTATCCTAGCTTTCTCGGTACTGCAGCTTGATACCAATCAAAATGATCACGATCAACTGTCATCATGCTGCAGTAAGGCCTACCCAATATCAAAGAAGACCCCAAGTACTTATGTATAAAGGTTCTTCTGCTACAAATCTCAGATAATCCTAGTAGAAGATCATTTGAATTAAACAAACGAACCCTTTCAACCAATTGACAGCCGAAGATGGCTGAGCAATTCTGGCAACAGACGTTTGCCGGCTTGGAAACCTCTTCATACCCTGTGCTCCCCGCGGTGGGATATCAATCATCAATCACAAAGATTATTGATCATGAAATTGACCACATTGAGTGTGAAACTGGCTCTGATAGTCTGTATCCGCTCTCCACCAAGTTACAAGCCGCCTGGGCATTACTTTTGGCCCAATATGCCAATACCCATGATGTGGTGTTTGGAATATCTATGAACTCCTTGGAAGAAGTTTCGGACTTGCAAGACGTCCTTCCTTTACGAATACCGGTCAGCTGGGAATCTGATCTTGCGCAGTGGTTGCAGGCAAATCAGTCCCGGGTAGAGGCAATGCAGGAGGTCCAATCCTGTATGAGCCTGGATCAAATTCAATCCTGTAGTCCAGAAGCCAAAGAAGCCTGCGAGTTTCGGACATCAATTTTGTTGAGAGATCCAGAGCTGGAAACGTACGAGGTATGGACAAGAATACACTTACAGTTTCCAGATATATAAATATAGACACGTGACCTTCATGCTGACCAGTCATATTCTGTGCCCAGGGAAACCACCCCTCCTCTATCGAAAAGAACCTCCACAAGAATTCTCTTGTTCTGATCATTGAGTGCTTTCCATCAACTCCTCGCCAGAAACTGCTTCTGCGATTCCATATCGATGAGTCAATCATCGACGCGGCACAGGCCGAGCGGATGGGCCTGCAGCTCACTCATCTCATCCGGCAGCTCTGCGACCCTGCTCTGCATCAACAGCAAAAGGTACTTGGCGACCTCGACATTCTCTGCGATGAAGATAAGAAGCTCCTCTGGAAATGGAATGGATCTAGACCTAGAATGACCAACTCTCGTATCACCGATCTCTTTGCGTACCAAGTCCAGAGACGAGGTCATTATCCCGCTGTCCATGCATGGGATGGAGAGCTGAGCTATGAACAGCTGGACGAAAGGTCAACTCAATTGGCGGCATGGCTGATTCAGAATGACATTGCTGGACCGGGGCGCATTGTTCCTCTTTGCTTTGACAAGACAGTATGGACGACCATCACTCTCTTAGCTGTCGCAAAGGCGGGAAGCATTTTCATCATGTTGGATCCGCGTCAGCCTTTTGGTCGTTTGAAGAGTATAATGCAGCAAATTCAATCAACCACAATCCTCGCGCGGCATGACACGGCCAAGTTGGCCAGGTCTTTGGTCGAAAGCACTGTCATCGTGGATGAGGACCTTTTTCAAGACAGTGACAAGCTTGCGTCCATCCAGATTCCAGCCTTCTGCGGCCAGATTTCACCGTCAGACCGATTATATATTGTATTTACATCTGGAAGCACTGGAACTCCTAAAGGCGTTACTATCTCGCATGCCAATCTTTGTACCGCGGTCGGACACCAGGCGCGGGCGCTGGGGTTCGACACTGGAGTGCGTACATTTGACTCCTCGTCGTACAGTTTCGACGCATATGTCTGCAACACTTTTCACACCATCCTGACTGGTGGTTGTCTGTGTGTCCCATCAGATAACGACCGCATTAATAACCTGCAGTCGGTCCTCCAGTCCATGGATGTCGAGTTTGTGCAGCTCACTCCTTCTACATCCCGGCTTCTGGACCCAAGCAAGCTCCCACGCCTGCACACGCTTATCCTTACTGGAGAGAAGATCAACCGCAACGTACTCGAACCGTGGCTAGAAACAGCGGGTCGAGTACGGGTCATCAACGCCTATGGACCGTCCGAGTGCACAATCATGTGTGCGGCGAATCGCAACATCAATTGCATCAAAGACGCCGAGAGCGTCGGGTTCTCACTGGGTGCCAACCTTTGGATTGCTGATGTCCACAACATCCATCGTCTGGCACCAGTTGGTGCAGTTGGTGAATTGCTTATTGATGGCCCTATCATCGGCCAGGGATATTTCGGCGATGAGCGCAAAACTCAGGAGTCTCTGGTCGATGTACCTGGTGGCTACTTACCCGGCATTGCGTTAGCCCCAGAAAGTCCAATCTTCCGTACGCGAGATTTGGCGAGGTACAATGTAGATGGTTCAATCTCATTCATTGGCCGTGCTGACACACAGATCAAAATCAACGGACAGCGCGTCGAAATCGGCGAGGTCGAATATCATGTTGGCCAATGTCTCCCAGAAGGAGTTGATGCGATCGTCGAAGCAGTGGACTGGCCATCGGGTCAGAAGCAACTGCTCGCTTTCATCTACTTGAGACAGGATAAAGGATTGCAGCTAGCGCAGTTGATCACAAAGCTGGATGAAAAAGTATCAGACCGGTTGCCTCGATTCATGATCCCTTCTGCATATTTCCCACTGCGCACGATTCCGATGACAGCGACTGGAAAGACTGATCGCAAGGTCCTTCGGCGAATGGCGTTGGTGGCTCCGGACCAACTACTCAATGTGCACGCTCTACCAGGAGCAACTGGGGCACTGCCAGCGCAAGACGTCGACCGGCCCATGACTTCCGTTGAAATGACTCTGCAATGGCTCTGGGCGGAAGTGCTGACAATGAATAATGATGCACCTCTTCTACCAAGCGACAATTTTTTTGCGCGAGGAGGTGATTCACTCGCGGCGATGCGACTTGTCTCTGCCTTGCGCCGAGAAGGATGCAGCAACATCAACGTCGCAGACATCTTCCGGCATCCGCGTCTTTGTGATATGGCGATTGTAATGGATGAGGCTACTGGGAAGGCCTCACCGGATGCGAATGCAACACAGAAACCAGCAACTCCATTTTCCATGTTGCTCGGTGATGCTCCAGATGCGAAGTTGATCGAACTGACGCGCAAGAAGATCTCCAAGATCTGCAAGTGTGAGGCGTTTGAGATTGAAGATGTGTTCCCATGCTCATCTATCCAAGAGGAGATGGTTATTCTGGGCGCTCGTAATCCGGAGGACTTTGTCACCCAAACCGTCTTCCCATTACCTCCCGGAGTTGATCTATCTCGATTCCAACGAGCCTGGGAAAATGTCACACGCGAGGCTCCAATAATTCGCACTCGCATTGTGGATACAAAGATGGCTTTAGGGGATATCACGGTCGATTATGATCATGTGTTCTCCCAGGTCATCTTCAGTGGCCAGGTACCGTGGACCGAGTACTCTGACCTTGATGAGTGCCTGAAAGCGGAACGAGGAAATGGAATGGGACTAGGTGAGCCGTTGATGCGACTCGGTATTATTGGAAAAGCCAACCCGCAGAAACAGCAAACATCACGCCTTCAGGCAGTCTTGACGATGCATCATGCCGTCTATGATGGTTGGTCCATGGATCTGCTGGGCAAAGACATCGCTCGAGAGTATAATGCTTCTGAAGACTCCAAGGCATCGGACGACAGAATGCTCCCGTATCGTAACTTCATCCAACATCTGCACACTTCAGACCAGAACGTGGCCTCGAGGTTCTGGACCCGATATTTGAAGGATATACATCTGCGTCCCTTCCCTGCTCTCCCGGTGCCAAACTACAGACCAAATGCAACCGCTTTGCAAGACCATGTTGTATCTGGAATTGAATGGGCCAAGGCCACGGGAATTACTGCAAATACCATCGTGCAGACAGCCTGGGGAATGGTATTGTCCAAGCATTCCTGTGCTAGCGAGGTAGTCTTTGGAGCAACACTTCTGGGTCGGCAAATCCCGTTGGCTGGAATTGAGCGTGTCGGAGGGCCTACCATTGCGACTGTGCCCATGCGAGTCGTGGTAGACTGGGATGGACAGAGCGCGCTAGAAATTCTCCAGCGCATGCAGGACCAAGCCGCTGAGATGATCCCATTCGTGCATCATGGCATCAAGCGCATTCGCAAACTGGGTTACGACATGCAGCGCGCCTGTCAGTTCCAGACCTTCCTGGTTGTTCAGCCAGTATCTCAGTCAGAGGTTCGATCGACGGAAAAGGCATTGTTTGATCTTGGTGACGGTCGAGATGACATCCAAGCCTTCAATACATACGCCATCATGGTTGATTGCGGACTAGCTCGCGATGGATTCCACCTCCGTGCAAGCTTTGACGAGACGATTCTTGGGAAGAATCAGGTTCAGCAAATGCTGAGCGATATGGAGAACGTCGTGAGGTCTCTCATCACCGAGTCAGAGAGTCCCCTAAAGCTGCGAGAAATGGGCATCTTGACAGATGAGGAGCACGCCGATATTATCAGCTTCAGTCAGCAGGGTCAGGGCTCACAAATGATTGAAATTGAATCGTGCATCAGAGATTCTCTACCGGAGCAGATATCAGATGCCGCGGTTGATGTTGTCGAGCTTCCAAGTCTCTCGAAGCAGCTGGTGGCCTTTGTCTGTCTGGCGCAAAGTGAAACTAGTTCATCTCAATCCAGCACAGCCCTCGCCAACCTGATCGAATTGCTGGGTGAAAAACTGCCATCGCACATGACTCCATCCCATTTTCTTCTTCTTTCCAAACTACCAAAGCTGGGATTGGGATCAGGGGATACTGACCACGAGGAACTCCATCGTATCGCACTTCAGACACCTGTGAATCAAATAGTGAATCGCTCTACCTTGATATCGGCACGGCCAAGCAACAATGATCCTCCAAGAACACAACTTGAAACCCTCTTGCACGGCCTGTGGGCTACCACACTGGGAGTGGAAAGGTCTCAAATCAACAGGAACACTTCGTTCTTGGCCTTAGGTGGCGACTCTTTGAGAGCGATGCAACTTGTTGCAGCTGCCCGAGAAGAGGGGTATTCCCTGTCAGTGGCTAAAGTTTTGCGTACCCCTCGTCTGGCAGATATGGCAGTCAAGGCACTGGAGCCACTGGCAGGAATGCAGTCGTCGCTCTCGGATACCGTTGAACCATTTTCACTGCTTGACAAGAACGTGACCAAAGAAGCACTTGCAAAAGCCTGCAACCTTGAGCCAGACGAAATCCAAGACGCCTACCCGTGCTCGCCAATTCAGGACATGATGTTGGTGCATACTGCGCGCCGTGCTGGAGAGTTTGTCTCCCAGGGCTACATTCATCTTCCAGCTCATGTTGATACCGCACGGTTGAAAGCAGCATGGTTCGAGGTGATCGCTGCCAACCCAATCCTCCGCACACGCATTGTGGAGTTTGCAGGGCAAGGGCTGCTACAGGTCGTGACAAAAACGACTCCTGTCTGGCTAGAGTATGATACTCTCGAAGAGGTGCAGCAACTTCCCGTCGGTCTCGGAGAGCACCTACTCTGGTTTGCATTGGTGAAATCCCCATCTGGCGTCGTGACAGGAGAATCTGGCACTGCCACTGAAGAGAAAACTCTGGTCATGACTATCCACCATGCTATCTACGATCGTTGGTCTGCTTCACTGGTTATGAAGGCTGTTGAATCTATCTACCGCGGAGAAAATCTTGTACAAAACTTGCTCCCGTACAACCAGTTCATCCAATACCTGGGAAAGAACGTCGATGCAGACAGCTGTCAGCAATTTTGGGAAAAGTACTTGGCAGACTGCAATGTTCCGCAATATCCTGTTTTGCCAAATCCCAAATATCGGCCAACAACCACAGGTGTTCGAAAGCGGAGGCTCGACTCCATCGCATGGCCCAAGGACTTCACTCCGGCAACCACATTGAAAGCAAGCTGGGCAATCTTGGTCTCTCAATTCTCCAACTCTAGTGACGTTGTCTTTGGATCAACGGTCATGGGTAGACAAGCACCTTTAGCTGGTGTCGAGCGCATCGCCGGTCCAACTATTGCCACAGTCCCCATTCGCGTGAAAATAGACTGGAGCTCAGCGAAACTCCAAACCCTACTTCAAGACATACAGTCAGATGCAACCGACATGATTCCATTCGAGCATTACGGTATCGGCCGAATTCAGCGACTCAATTCGGTTGCCCAGCAAGCTTGCCAGTTCCAGTCTTTGCTCGTCATTCAACCTCCAGAGGATGTTGGCGCGGATGAAAATACCATTCTCCGGTTGCAACTTGGTGATGATGATTTGAAGGGAGGGACATACGCTCTCGTCTTGGAATGTGTGCTGGATGATCCATCGTCACCTTCATCGGGAGGTGTCTCAGTTCATTTGAGCTTCGACGAGCATGTCGTCGACTCCATTCAAGCAGAACAAATGCTGGTACAGCTCGAGCACATTCTTCAAGAAATCTGCAAACTTGATGAGCCAATGAATGAACGGTCACTGTCACGGCTCAATCTACTGTCGCACTTCGACAGACAGAAAATTTCATCCTGGAATGCCACAGTCCCGCCGAGTATCGATCGTCGGATGGATCACTTGCTTGCAGAGCGTGTTAAAGCCCATCCAGACGCTCCGGCAATTTGTGCTTGGGATGGAGAGCTGACGTACAGTCAATTCTATGATCAAGCCCGCCTCTTGGCCTATTGGCTCGTTGTTGACCAAGGCATCGGTCCTGAGGTATCAGTCCCCATTTGCTGTGCGAAAAGTGTCTGGACACCTGTGGCAATGCTGGCCGTCATCATAGCTGGAGGTGTTGTCGTCACGATGGATCCGTCACAAGTTGTGGACCGTCTCCGTTCCATTACTTCACAGCTCAGCCCGCGGCTGGTTCTGGCATCAGAATCGACCAAAACTATTGCCGAGCAGTTGTCAGGAGCTGCCGTGCATGTCGTCAACGAACGCCTGTTACAGAGTATTATGGGTCCTGATCTTGCGAAGGACGATTCTTGGATTCCAATTCTCTCTCCTGACAATGCTCTCTACGTGACATTCACTTCTGGCAGTACCGGAACACCCAAGGGAGCTGTCATCACACATGCTAATGCCTGCAGCGCCATGACTTACGTTGACCCATACATTGGATTTGACAAGACAACACGTGTGCTGGACCTATCATCGTACAGCTTTGACATGGTTTGGTACGAATTCCTTCACACGTTCTACGCGGGTGGCTGTCTTTGCGTTCCATCCGATGACCAACGCCGCAATAATATCGTCGGCGCTATTCATGACTTGCGCGTCAACTATCTTGACATTACGCCTTCTTTGGCCCGAACGCTTGATCCAAAGTCTCTTCCCATGATCAAAAAGATTGTTCTTGGTGGTGAAGCTGTTCAAATGGACGATGTTACTCGATGGGGACCTGATGTGGAGATCCGCAACTCATATGGTCCATCCGAATGCACGGTATCCAGTACCGTTGCCTGTTATAGAAAGGAGTTCACGACCAGTGTCAATATTGGCCCGCCACGAGGATTGAATGCTTGGGTCGTTAGCTGCCTTCAACCAGACAGACTGGTACCTATCGGGGCAGTTGGCGAGTTGGTCCTCGAGGGTCCACTGGTTGGACGAGGATATATTAACAATCCGGACAAAACGGCTGCTGCGTTCATTTCAGCTCCTGTGTGGCTTGGACATGGAGAAAAGGAAGGTCTTGTTTCTCGCGCACATAGTCGATTCTATCGGACGGGTGATTTAGTGAGGTCCGACAACGAGGGTAGACTGACCTATGTTGGCCGCATCGACACGCAAGTGAAACTTCGTGGACAGCGCGTGGAACTCGAAGAAGTCGAGTACCACGTTCGCAATCTTCTCCCTGCTCTCTCATACACGGTTGCAGCTGAAGTTGTGGAGATACCAAGCTTGCAAGACTCAGCTCGAAAGTCCCAGCGATTGGTCGCCTTCCTCTCGCCCACTGAGCCATCCGACAGCCACAAGAATCTTTCTTTGGAAGAGCCGGTCCCTCTGTCTGCAGCGACGGCCAACGACCTGACTCGGAAGTTGATGCAGATTCTGCCTGTCTACATGATACCCGCCGCTTTCAGAGTGCTTCAGCAACTTCCTCTGTCATCAGCAGGCAAGATTGACCGCAAGAAGCTGCGTGAAATCGGGACACGCATCCACTTCGATACCATCAACCAGAAGAGACCAGTGGAAGAGCCCAAGACAGAACATGAAAAGAGTCTCAGGAAACTCTGGTCAGATGTGCTCAGTATATCAACTAAAGTTATCGGCCGACAGGATAGCTTCCTCGAACTTGGAGGGGATTCTATCACTGCTATCCGACTTGTTGGGGCTGCTCGGGCGAGTGGTCTGCCTCTTTCAGTCTCCCTCATATTTAAATACCCAGTTCTCGAACAAATGGCAGACAAAATAGCTCTTTCGGCTGCGAAAGGCCTTTCCACTTCCAATGGGCATGTCAATGCCACTGGTTCGGCAATGAGACCGCTCCCTGAAGTCGGCGATGTTGCGAGGAATTTGGGAGTCTCGGAAGATATGATAGCAGAGATTCTCCCCGTCACAGAGTTCCAGCGCTATGCCGTTCACTGTACTTTCCAGAAACCACGCACAGAGTGGAATTACTTTGCCATGTCTTTCAACGATGAATCTGCTGCTGGAAAACTGGGTGATGTTTGCAAAGAGCTTGTTTCGTCACTGGAGATCCTCAGGGCCGTTTTCTTGCCTCATGGCGACGATGGAGAGTTCATCCAGGTCATCTTGCGCAGTTTGGAACCCAACGTTGCCATACAGCGCGTTCTGGACATATCAATGGACCAGGCATGCGAAGAAGTGTGCATCGATGACCTTAGGAAGGCCATTTCTCCCGGCTCGCCCTTCGTGACCTTCTTTATCCTACTGTCAAAGAACCGTGAGGAGACTCGACTGGTGATGGGAATTTCTCACGCTCTCTACGATGCAATCAGTCTTCCTCGAATGGCAGAGTGTCTCAGCGCATTATACCATGATCAATCGTTGCCGCCTGTGTCTGACTTTTCACCATTCGTTCGAATCCCAGCATCTCCCTCTATGTTCAATCATTGGCGTGAATTGCTCCAGGGCGCTCCGATCCCCCTTTCGGTTATCGGTGATCATGAGACAGTGTTGAAGCCAGGAAAGCGCACTGTGCTGCGCAAGATTGTTCACTTCTCACATTCTTCAAAAGAGTTAACGGTCGCAACCATCTTTACAGCAGCGTGGGGCATCGCCCTCGCTCAAACAACTGGCAAAGACGACATTGTCTTCGGCCGCGGTGTCTCGGGACGCACGCTGGCATCGTCCGATATAGACGTCGAGAATGTCATTGGCCCCTGTTTGAATATCACCCCCGTGAGGATGACACTTCCTTCAACCACGGGTTCAAGGGTGCATGATATCATCGAATCACTTCAGTCCCAACTCAACAACTCCATTGATTATGAAACGGTGGGGTTGTCGGAAATCGCAAAACGATGCACCGACTGGCCATCACATGTCAGATCATTTGGCTCTGTCATTTACTTCCAAAACATCAAGGAGTCATCCCACACCGAAAGCAACGACATTCCTCTGATACCAATTGCGCTGGATCGTGCGGAGCCCCCAGAGCCTGCGCGGCTGAATGTTTTGCCTCTCGGAGATGGGCAGTATACATTAGAACTGTTGGTGCCAGAGGCAGAAGCGACAGAAAGGGAGATTTGGTCTGGTTTGCTAGAGCGGATGGCGCAGTGGTTGGACAAAGCTCGACAGGAGTTGGATAGTACAAAGTAGATTGAAGGGTTACTGTCAGCTATGATGTGGAGTCGAATAATACAGATCTCAAGATTTTTCGAATCGATTATTACTCTGCTCGATTAAGATATGTTCAATGATAGTTTGATGCTCGAGTCCCAATCAAGATCCCCGAACCGCTTCTTTGGGTCCGAAGTACTTACAATTTCTTGGATCCTAGATCCATGGACAACCGCCATCAACTAGACCTAGATTGGAACAATCATTTATAGAAAGGCTCATTCTTACGCCTTACCCTCCAGCTTTTTCTTTCTCCTCCCTCTCTAGGATTCCCGCTCAGTCTCTTATAGCGTCTGTCCCAAAACCATACCGCGATCATGGATTCCGAGCTCAAGAAGACCCTCCAACCTAAGGTTATTCAACATTCAGCAGTCCAGCAGATGCCAGTTCACCACACGGAAGTTCACCACTCGGGAGTTCAACATGACGCAGTTCCACATGACGCAATTACACACGCGGGAGTTCATCACGCGGTAGACCAACATGCGGCAGAAGGCTACAAAAGCAACCAGCAACTAAAATGCACCCGCTCTCAAAGAGACATGAAGCAAGCCACTGGTCCTCGCATCCAATACCGATCCGTGACTTGGCGCAACATGTCCGACAAAGTCACTTTCCTAGAGCGAAAGTGCGAGTCACTCCAAGATAGGGTCGCTGCCTTGGAACTGAATGCTCAACACAGCCGCGACGTTCCCCTTCCCAGCTATGAAACGGAAGACACTATCTCGGAATTTGAGAGTTGCTTCGAATTCATTAATCCCGAGAACGAAAACGACAACGACAAAGATCAGTCTGGCCGACATCATGCAAACAGCTGCTCTGGGAAAGATAGGTCTGCGTCATCGCACAAGGAGCAGGGGCTGCCGGACAGCTTTAAGAAAAGGCTTTGCAAAAACGATACCATAGTCATCGAGATTAAGGCCAGGATTGCCAAACTCCTGGGTGATATCGATGACGTCGTACGTGAAATGAAAGAGACTCACGAGGATATCAACTCCAAGTTACTGCAAGATACGGATCTGGCAGTGCGTAGTCAACAAGGACTTAGTGGACAGCCAAGCGCTCCCGGTGTTGCTAGGGCCGGGGCCTATGGAAAATTTGAGGGGCCTGCTGGAGTTGTAGATAATCACTGAGGATGGGTTTCCCAAGACGCTCCTCTTCCACTATTAAGTTGCTCTTCACCCTTGGTGGATTTTAGACAAGAACTTGTCAACTCGAGGAACTATGGCTTAATCTTCTAATAGCGATAACTAGCTAATTTAAACCAGTTTAGCCATTGTTTCAATGAATTGAAATTGATAGAGATAGAGATTCCATCCTGAGGCAAACCCCATTGGGATTACACTGATGGAAAGTTCCAGGCCCAGCGCCAGGATTCATTGCTTCGGCCTATTTAGGCCTTGCCTCTCTTCCATTTTTTTCCCTTCCTATTCCTTAGACAGTTCCTTCCAGAATGGTCTATTTAAGATTGTTCCTCGCTTTTCAGACTTGCTTGCGTAACAAAAATTTGCGCTGTCAGCTATAAAAATCTATGCTGATTAAGGATGAGAAGATTGATTGATTTTATTCAAATAATCTTTACACGTGGTATAAAGGTCTTCGCTCGCTCATGATGACGCTCAGATATATTTATTCTACCTCGGACGTCCAGTCTGGGGAAAGTACATCGCATAGATCCGTGGACGAACATCCTCAACCTTTCATTCCGTACTCGTCAAGCTCACCGTCATACTTTCCAGTCATTTTTTACTTCAACTCTTCACTTCACTCTACGCTCAGCGCCCAAACACCCCAAATCGAAAACCATACACATGATTCACCTACCCACTCCCCTACTCGGTGATCAACATTCAAATTCATATCCCAGCAAAGACCCCCGAGTTCCTACTCCATCGACGACTTCAAACTCCATTTCCAAAATGACAGAAATCGACTTCCCAGACGCAGATACAGACTCCTGCAACGAGCAATGGGCCTCCATCTGCACAAGCTACGAAAAGTCCCTATCCACCCTGGCCGCCAAAAAGCGAGACCTGGAACTCCGCAACGACGAAATGGTCAGAATCAACGCCAGTCTAAACGCAAACTATAGAGTGCTCAAGGCGACGATTTCTGAAATATCAGCTGAAAAGAAAGAGCTGGTAACCCGAAACAACATGTTGCAGAAACGTCTTGATTATCTGAGGGAAATCTCTGGATATGGAGATCTTTTTCGGAGGCAGAAGCAGAGTCTCGATGAAAGTATCTGTGCGGAGTCTTGGGAGAGGAATAGGATTTTTGGGGCGAGGGTTCCTGTTCTGAAGGGAGATGGTCACGACACTCCCGCTATAACTGTCAATGCTCAGGCTGAGAAGCGCGACTGCGATGACCGAAAGCATGACACGAGCAGCCTCGAACTCATCTGTGACTGTGGGAAAATTTCCAAGGTATCCGACGATAACCTGACCAGCATCAAAGTCAAGCCTAGCCCCAGTACCCCCAAGTCATGCCAGTGCGAATGCCAGAAGGGAAGGGCAAGGCACAAAAGGGCCAAAAACAAGACCAACACACCAGCGGGAGCGGAAGACCATAATACATCCCCCGATCCGTCGACACCAACGAGCCTGGGAATCACAAGCAGAAGCTCAGACTTACCGCAAGAGTTACCGCCTGGGATAGAATTCTTGATGGGCCTCATTCTCCTTGGTCTGATCTTGCTAATCCTTGTTTGATATTTGGTCCCGAGAAGACTTTTGGTGCGTTGATTGTTTGATACTCGGTTGCTAGCTTCGTTTTCATGTTCGTAGGGAAATGGTTTCTTGAGGGTTATGGTATGCTTTCTGGTCTGTGAGTGAAGATTGGATATTATTGGAAGAGAAGGAAAAATGCAGTATGATATTTTGTCCTCTGTATGAGGATATGCAGAAACAATGCAAGTTTTTGATAAAAAAATAAACTTCTAGCCAGCCGATCAATCAATCCAAATGATCAATCCAAATGATCAATCCAAAACTAGCAGAGCAAAAAAAGGGAAATCGTCTATTATCTAGTTTCGTAAAAAGAAAATGCAAGCGTCCAGCCATTAACCCGACTATAACCGCACATTTTATGCGCTTTAGTTCGAGGCAATCGCCAACTCCAAAGCCTGGAGCACATCAGCAGTCAGATCCTCGACATCTTCGACACCACAGCTGACGCGGACAAGGTCATCAAAGACACCGGCAGCCTCACGCTGGTCCTTGGGGATACCAGCGTGAGTCATGCTAGAGGGGACCTCGCAGAGGGACTCAACACCACCCAAAGACTCAGCCAGTGTGAAGACCTTGGTATACTTGCAGAAGTTGTGGGCAGCAGTCTGGCCACCCTTAATACGGAAGCTCAGCATACCACCACCCATACCATTGCGGTGCTGCTTGAGGGCAATCTTGCGGTGCGGGTGGGAGTCGATACCGGGGTAGTTAACGGAGATGACGTGAGGAGAAGCCTCAAGGGCGAGAGCCACAGCGGTAGCATTGGTGGTCGCCTCGCGGGCGCGCAGGTGCAGGGTCTTCAGACCACGGTGGGCGAGCCAGCAGTCGAAGGGCGAAGGGACGGCGCCGATGGCATTCTGGAGGAAAGAGAGACGCTCCTTGAGGGCTTCGGAGTTGAAAGCGGCGACACCCATGCAGACGTCGGAGTGGCCGTTGATATACTTAGTGACGGAGTGGACGACGATGTCGGCGCCGTGGTCGAGCGGGTTCTGCACGTAGGGGGACATGAAGGTGTTGTCGACGACGACGAGGATGCCGTGGCGGCGGGCGATGTCGACGACGGCCGCGATGTCGACCAGGCCGAGGGTGGGGTTGGAGGGGGTCTCGATCCAGATGAGCTTGGTCTCGTTGGGGCGGATCAGGTCCTCGATGTGCAGCTCGATGGTCGGGGTGAAGGTGACGTGCACGCCATGGGCGGCTGCGACCTTGGTGAAGTAGCGGTGGGTGCCGCCGTAGACGTCGGAGACGGAGACGACGTGCGAGCCGGCGGCGAGGGATTGGAGGATGTTGGCGGTGGCTGCGGAGCCGGAGGAGAAGGCGAGGGCATACTTGGCGTGCTCAAGGGCAGCGACGGCTTGCTCGAAGTTGTCACTGGAAGAGAGTGTTAGATTGGGACGTGTGTCAGTGGTTGATGGGGAGCAAGGGGGAGACGAACCGGTTGGGGTTGGCGCTACGAGTGTACTCGTACAGGCCGACGGGGTTGCCAACGCTGGTCTGGGCGAAGGTGGTAGAAAGGGAGATCTAGTCGGGGGATTCAGTCAATGCCAATTCCACTTCCTAATTGAATTTCTTTGCTTGTCCGCGGACATACCGACTCAATGACAGCGCCGGTGGCGGGGTCGTGAGGAGCACCGGCGTGAACCGCAAGGGTGCCAAACCGGTGAGTAGAGTGACCGTTCTCAGTAGAGCCCATTGTGATGTATAATGAAATGCAATGCAAGATGTAGAACAGCAAGACAAGCTTGAACCCTTGGTTATATAGTTCCTCGAAAGAAAGAAGCTTTATGAGGTGATTGCGCAACGATAAGATGAGATCACCGGGTTTGGGAAGAGGCGAACAGATGCGGCGATTTGATTAGAAAGCAGCAAAGAAGAAGAATTCTGAAGCTGACTGGAAGAAAGAAGAATTGCTTTGTTATTATGATTATCCTCCTGACCAACGGAAAATTCTCAATTTTTTCCTGTTTTACTTCTTCCAAGTGAAAAAAAAAAATTCAAAATTTCAGGCCCCGTGAACTATGGAACGGCCATCTGGGATTTCTTTTACGTTGCCTGCAGCTGGGTTGGAGCTTACGGCGATCGATCGTCAAGACGTGAGTGGCTCAGAGACGCTGGCGGCTCCACTATTGCCGGACGTAGCCGCATTAATCGAGTCGGAGAAAACTCTGAACATGCCGACTGATCGGAGTGATCGGAGTGAAAGACGTGATTGTCATTGAATTGTGGATTATCAAGCACGGGTGGAAGAGGGGTAATATGGAGGGGGGATAGTATGTCTAGATAAAGCAGTCGGACACCGTCGGAAGGGGAGATTTACGAGATGACTGTGTTACTAGTGGATGCAAGTTAACTAGCGGTGTGTTGCACAAAGAAATGATGTCTACTGGTTACTCCGGACAAGAAGACGAGAATCGTACTTTACTCTCGCCGAGATCAGCACTGCATGCCCCGAACAGAAGTACATTAAAGCAGTGTTGAGAAGGTACTTTGTTTACTTACAACTAGGACTCCTACATACATCCTAGCATAGTCTGGAACTGACACACTGCGTGAACAATATCTAATGAAATAATATTTTTGCGCCCAGTCTGCTAAGTACCAGGTCTGCATGGGTATCTGATCTGACGAAGGAAATTTACACTGCTCCACCAAAGCGCCATCCAAGATTCTAACCTAAGACGAATCATCTAATCTGATTTCGTCCAAAGAAACACTTTACCACCAAGTGATAGGTCCCAGACCGTGGATCTGCATCGAGCCCTGGATAGCAAACAAGTCAGCTGGAGTCATTCAGGCGCTTTGGCTACAGCCTCGAGGAAAAAGAACGACGTACGAAGATGGAATATGCAGGCTTCCGGTCAGTAGGAAGCTCTTCGCCGAGATCTGGCGCATTGGGGATCTGATCATGCCACTCTTCCGTCTCCACGCGGAAGCGGACAATCTCGCCCACGTCCAGATAGAACATGGTGCCGTCGTTATCCCAGGTCCATACTTGGTCCGCGTGATCACTACCACCATCTTAGTTAGTAAAGAAACGGTGATATAATGGAGGGACAAGACGGGCTGTGACAGTGAAACTCACAATGTAGCGCCGTCCATCAGCATCGACGGTGGGATGAGGATATCGTTGAAAAACTCGACGCTGACTGAATGAGGGTCAATATACGGAAGAGTTGACGGAACTCTCTACCAGATACATACTCTTGATACCCTTGTCGGTACTGCTGGAGATCTTGCCCAGCATGATCTCGCCCTTGAAGGGCCGGAAGACGATCATGCGAAATTTCACTGGTTCATGATTAGCCATGTTTAGAGAGGTGTAGATAGTAGTTTTGGCTTACCGTTTACATTGACCAGCCCAGTTCCATGACCGATCAGGCCATCTGAGGACTCGAGGAGGTCATAGAAGCTGACACAGAGGCCGATTTTTTGGATCACCTAGGACAGTGTCAGCGATCTTGGCATGCCCAAGGCTCGTGGGTCATCTATGAGCCCCTGGCGAAAGACATACCTTGTTGGCATATTTCTCATTGATATTATCCTCAATTGCAACTGCACTGAGCTTGGAAAAGTCCTCGGGTGCGATCTGAATCAGATCGGAGATCGTAGTCTGCGGGAGTCAGTAAAAAAAAAGATATCGCGTCTGAGCACCACCAACGTACCAGGATGAACATGATGGCCAGCCAGTAGTTCAGTATATCAACTCCCAAGACTATACAGCACAAGACAAAATCTCCGAATTTGTATCCCTGCTCGGGGCCAGACGGTCATCAATCTTCATGAAATCAAAAACCTGCCACTCAAGAATGATCCGGATGGGGTGCACGTGATCTGCGGAGCTGTCAGAAAGTCGAGCTCCGCCGAAACTTTCGCGCCGCAGCTTTGCTCCACGATGGTGTAAAAGGTCTCCCTAGCGCTGGGACCTCACAGAGGCACGGCCATCATGAGTTCACAGGGGTTCTCGTTCCCTCCTCCACCTCCCCCGCCACCGTCCACTACACAACAACCGTCCGCCTACCCTTCTGCGCACTCTAGTCAACACTGGAATGCCCGAGGATCTGGCGGACGAGGTCGTGGTCGCGGCCAAGGGAATCGAGGTCGAGGAGGAGGAGGAGGAGGTCATTACTCCTCGGACAATAACCGACCGCAATATTCAAATCCACCAGGTTATAACTACGCAGCAGGGAACTATGGATACCCAGCTCAACCACAACCCGTATCGACAACGTCGTACATGCCTCCGACTCCGACACCTCCCCCGCCATATCCTCACTCGCAGGCGAATTTCCAGCACCCTCAAACACCACCCTCCTATCAACCTTCTCAGTCCTACCCACAGCTCGCAGGCTCGGCTGCTTATCCAAGGGTCCCTGGGTACAACAATGGGCCCACTGCCAACATGACGCACTTGGCACCTTACCCTACACAATCTACGCCAACATACCCTCCCAATGTGCCTCCACCACAGCATGGTGCGCCGTCAAACAATCCGATGATGATGGGGGCACCATGGGGTGGTCCACCAGCACCACACGGGCGAGGAGGCTGGTCGTCTCATGCTCACGGCAACCATGCATCCAAACCACGACACCATAATAGCAACAAGCGTGATCATACATCTGCCTTCAACAAGCCGCAATCAACAGTACCGCGAACACCAGCACCACCAGCTGTCCCCAGCTTCGGCAACCCTCTCCCCTCGAAACCCCCACCGGCAGCAGATGTCACGAGAAAACCGGCGAAGAAACGCAAGAGAAAACACAACCAACTGGGACTGACGCCGAAGACTGATGACCACGAGTCAAGCGAGGAGGAAGAGGATGTGGACGAGGAGATCAAGCTTGCGCAAACAAGCTCTGATGCCGCTGCACCACTTCAGTTCTCCTACCGAGGACAAACGGCAACGTTGCAGTCGCAGTCCGACATTGCAGCCTGGATTGCGGAGCGCAAGAAGAAGTTCCCCACACAAGCTCGCATCGACGAGAAGAAAAAGGCTGCCGAGGAAGCCAAGACTGCCCGTGACGCGGCCCGACTTGAGAAACAAAAAGAGCGCGGGAAGGAAAAGGAAAAGCACAAGTCCAAGCAGCAGGCTTCTCCACCAAGACCTGCCGGGGATGCTTCTGCAAAGTCAGACCCGGCACTTGATGCCGCGCTGAAGGCGCAACGCAAGGCCGAGAAGATCAGGCGCAATCTCGCCAAAGCTGAGGCAGAGGCTGAAGCTGCAAGGCTGAAGGTGGAGGCGCTGCAGAGGCAAGCTCAAGGTTTGAAGGATAAAGAGTCCGCTCAAGAGCGGAACGAAGTGCCTACTACTGAGCTGCCAGCTGTACCATCTGCGGGCGCTGGAACAGGGGGCGCCGAAACTACAGATTTGGAATTCCCCAAAGCACCTGAATCATCATCAGGTGAGACTTCAACATCTGTTCCAGTTCCCGTCTCAGCTTCAGATCCCACGGCAGCAATCAACGTCGCAACCAATGTCGTCGATCCCAATTCGGATTTAGACCCCGATGGCTCAGACATGAGCGACTGGACTTCATCGAGTGGTTCAGGCTCCGACTCAGACTTAGACTCGGGTTCCAATGCGGATTCGGATTCCGATCGTGATGATGGCAATGACTCTGCGCCAGAGGAAGTAAGCTCACGGCGACAGGGTCCCGAGCGCGTGCCGGCGCCACTCCGCGAAGGCAAAAAAGCCCCATGTCGACACTTTGCGCGCACTGGGCGATGCAACCGGGGCGACCGGTGCAAGTTCTCGCATGAAGTCAGCGAGAAGGGACCCAAAACGAAACCAGCAGAGAAGGAGAAGAAGGGACGAAAGGGATTACTTCAAGCTGTAAGTTTTTTGTCTATTTTCCATGTTTACTTGATTTGAAGGTGTGGTGGTGTGATGATCCTTCATTACACCCCCTGTCTATTCTATATCAAGCATTTGAGGACCCAAAGTATAGATGACGGGGCTAATTACTTTTGGAACCATAGCTGCTGGACCGGCAAAAAGATGACGAAGACCGTCGGGCAATGGAAGTCATTTCCTGGCTCGGGCAGAATGGCCATTTAGCCGAGCCGGCAACAAGTCTGGAGGCCAGTGCAAGTGCCACTACTGTTGTCAATGCCAATGCCGATGCCAATATCGATGATAATGTTAATGCCGGCGTGAATGTTGGAGTGGACGTTGAAGCGAGTGTGCTTGCGAACACTGCCCCGCAATCGGATATCCCTGCCTAGTGGTTTTGGACCAGCGAATGAATAATACATATGAATGAACATCGGGGGGGAGTTTTGGTTTCTACTGGACTTGGCTTCTTTTTTGGCTTGTGATTGGTGTTCTAGAAGATGAGGGAGTAATCTCCGTGGTGGCATTGAGCTATCAGGTTAAAAAGTACGGCGCATTACGTCCAGGCAGTATTCTGGACACCGTATCTACACCTGTCATCTTTACCTCCTAAACAAAACACCCCAAGAATGCCCAGAATCATGAATGCCCTTGGCCTTCACTTGGCTGGGAAAGGGGTAGACTCTCACTGTGTTGTGATTAAAAAAAGTTTGACTTGGCCACGCGCATCCTCATTTCAGCCCGTCCATCCCGGATTTAATCAAGAAGTATAAGATTCAGCACGCGCCCACAGGTCATTTAACACTTCTACAGTGCAGTAAGATGACGAAATCATCATCTCCCTCCGACACCTACGTGGACAAAACTAAGGTGAAACTAGCCCCGAGGACCGAGAACCTGAAAAAAATCCTCCAAGCAGAGCCGCAAGCTTATCCTCAACTTTGGTTTCTTCAGCCTTAGAACCAATGTTTTAATCTTCCCATGATCACGATAATAAAAGCTGACCTCTCATCCATAAATATCAATAAAGGTTTTTTTTGGTTTTTCCAACCTCCAAAATCAAATGCAGTCACCCAGGCCGAGGGGCGAGCAAGCCATAAAAACATAATACAAAAATAACCCTGCTGTTACGCTGGAATAGGAATGGTTCAACCGCTGCGCCTCTCCACACGATTATCCCGAAGTTCCTCCCTGAGCGCCCACCTACGAGGCTACAGGCTAACAGGCTAGCCGAGGGCGAGTACCCTGCCCACAAGCAGACTGCATGACTAGGTACTCCGTACAGATGTTAGTTATGTTAGTGATGTGTAGGTGACATTCGAAGCGAGGCATGCTAAGTGGACAGGGGGGTGAGGAAGGGATTCTGCACCTGTCAGGGAGAAAGCACGAGGGAATCGCCACGAGTTACTCACTTCCAGTCTCTACAATACAGTACTGTTCAATATCAGGCCGTGATTCAACTTCCAGTGCCCAATAATGAATTCCTACTTTTCCCTACCCTTTCCCTTTCCTCTGCCCTTTTTGCCCTCTTTCTCTATCCAATTTCCGGGGGTCCAGCCCCCATTGGCCCCAGTAACCCAGGCCAAACCCAATTCCCAAATCCCAAGTCCACGATGGCGCTCTTCTCTGCCCCCACCCCATCACGCCTCATCTGGACCAATCATCACCGTCCTGGAATGATTGCGCCGCCACGCGATTTGACTATTTGATTTTAATCATTTTCCAAGGCCCCATATTTGACTGAACAAGTCTTAGCGACGAACTTAGGACGGGATTTTAGCGTAGCCGGTGCTTTCCTAGTTTGGGCGTCGTGGCCCATGGAGCACAGGCCAGATACAGTGTTCTTACAGTATTTTACGGGTAAAAATGAACTTTCTCTAAGCCATTCGAATTCTCGGGCGGGTATTTCTTGTACAGGTCAACTCCGGACATGGTTAGTTCATTATGATCCATGATCTAGCTTGATAGGCCGATGGCTGAAAATAGTTAGCCAGTCCCTTAGGGCCTTGGGGCTCGTCTCCAGCCAAAATATATGGTTGACTGTTTTTCCCCTCGCCTTCGCTCGCGCCTCTTTTGCTTTCTCGGCTTTCATATCCGCTCTCTCTCGCTCTCTTTCACTTTTTACTCTCAGCCTCTCTCTCGCCCTGATCACTTTCGACCGCATTCACTCCTTTTGATCGGCAACTTTGAGTAACATAGCCTCGTGCTTTATTTACTTCTTTCAAACTCTTATATTGTCTTAATTGCCTTCCCCTTTTCTTCTACCATTAATTCATATACCTTTTGAACAAACTTGTTTAAACACATCGCCAACATGCGCACTACCTTCGTCACTCTCGCTGCTGCGCTCTTCGCCGCCGTTGTCTCGGCTAACAGCAAGGCTAATGCCTTCAGCAACCCCGCTGGTGGTTACAGCTTCACTGTCGGCAAGGCTACTACCTTGACCTGGAACGCTGATAGCGGTAGCACTGTTACTCTGCGCCTGCAGTCTGGCGAGGTTTCTACTGCTAACACCGGCACTGTCATTGCTTGTGAGTATCCAATTGCATAGACATCATATCACAGTATATCCCATGTGCATCCGCGCTGGTAGTTGCATCAACGTACAGAATAGCTTCTATGCGAACATGCGCCTACCCACCGGATGTACCCGGATTAATCCCAATCACAATCATAACCCAATTTCACCCTAACCACCCTATCACAATCTCCATTCCCACAACCAAATCCCTCCAAAAGACTACTTATGACATAACTAACATTCTCCCAGCCGGCATCGCCAACGACGGCAGCTTCACCTGGTCCGTTCCCTCCAACCTCCCCTACGAGCCGGACTACACCATCGAAATCATCGACGACCAAGATACCTCCAACTACAACTTCTCTCCCCGTTTCACCGTTACCGGCGCCGCCGCCGTGGCCACTTCTACTTCTGCTTCCAGCACCAGCACCAGCACCAGCACTTCTTCTACCTCGACCACCACTGTCTCGACTACTTCCACCACCACCAAGACTTCTACTTCCACCCACTCCACCCCGACTACTATGACCACTGCCAGCTCTACCAGCGCTAGCTCTAGCTCTGCCGTCTCGACTACTTCCCAGTCCACCTCGACTAGCGCTTCTAGCACCTCTGCTTCCAGCACCTCTGCTGCGGCTGTGCCTACTACTAACGCTGGTGTTGTGAACCGCGTTTCTGGGGGTCTGTTGGCTGCTGTTGCTGGTGTGGCTATGTTGTTGTAAATTTTGGACTTTGCATTTTGAGCTGAATTTGCATTGAGGGTGAAGGGTGGGGTGAGGGGTTGATAGAGGGACTGTTGGGAGAGCCTGACTTGTACTTGTAGTACTTGTTATTTCCTTGTCGAGTTGTTCATATTTGTCTAATTGGCATTGTGTATATGGGGTTGATTCTGATTGATTGTGAGTCGGGTTCAAGAGTTGGACGGCTTCGATGTGTTTGGATGTATTTTGTTATGATTTGGAATTCATTTTTACCTTTTATACCCATAAGCCAAATACTAGGATAGTATCCATCTTTTCATATCTGTGACTCGTCATCTTCAGATCTAGATCATCTGAGACATAAGGATGGTGTTTCTTGGCATAGACCTTTGCTTTGAGACGCGATACTGTAGGAAACTCTTGGTACCAGGGGGCACACGTTATCTTCTAGCAGTCAGGAGGTACTTCGATTATGCGTCGTTAGATATTCCCTGCGATATGCTATCTTCCGATGACCGAATATCATTTTGCTGTGTGAGCATATGACAGTGGTAGTCAACTGACGAACTCGGCACTTCATTTACAACGGTCTCCCCTCCGTGATCGACGGTGGGTCCCCGGGGAATCAGTCATTCCTTCATAATCGTCGCAATTTCCGTGTTATTACCTAGCAATCTCCATACTCAAAATTTGAAATTACCAAGTCGTTCTATAAATTATTAATCTTGAAATACAGCATCATCTTCTCAGATCATCTTTATGATGCTCTAGAGCCAAACCCGGTGACTACTGTAGGATAGCTAACAGCGCTTCCAAACAAGGTACCACACCGCATGAAGGAGGAGGACGGAGAATAGTGTCCACTGATGTCACCGAGTGATAGCCTAGCCTACTGAACAGAATTCTAATTTATAGCTATGTACGAGCTTTAGCGGTCAGAGGCTCAGAGCGAAGGTAATGATGATCAACATCTGTGGAGAAAACAGTTCGGCTCATCCGTGCGGAGGTGTTCTTGGCTTACCCCAGTGAGACTGAACATTATGCTATAAACATGTCAACGTTTGAGCCCATGATGGCTGTGTGCCTACTATGGCCCTATTATCATCAGGCAAATTTCTTAGTCAACATGGTGGTCCCATTGACTTGCGTGGGGTATCATATGAACATGTTCATAGTCAGGTCGTCCTTGCTAGGGAAAGGTTAAGCCAAATACACACAAGACTTGATACATGTTCGGCATAATGAGAGTAGTCGTGCGAAAGAAGCGGAGAGTTATTTCATATGTAAATCAATGTGATCCTATACAGTGAAGTGCTTCTAATTGACCTCTCGAAGACGGAGAAACGGCATCTTGGTGGATCCATGCACTGTTTTCAAGGAACCTTGTTACTGAGGGATATCGTTTCAGGTCTCGGGACATATCGGTTTTATATGGCAAAGCAGCTGTTCGAGAAATTGAGAGAATATGAAAAAAAACCATGTTGACAGAGCCGGATGGCGGACTTGCTAATACAGGATGCCTGCCGCCTCTTGTACAATTACTACATTCACTTGGTAGAGATCAATCACTTAAGGGGTCAGCCGAGGCCACTTGCTAAAGAGCAATATCTTCTGCTCAAGATACTGAATCTCCAATTTCAACCACAGCGTCCGCTTAATCACTTTCTTCCATGCAGGACTCCTTGAGGCTTAAATGGAGGTGTGACAGGCTTATAGTCAAGCTTTTTGTGGGGCCTAAATTCCGGGGGCCAAGCAAACACGATGGATTCTTCCGTGATCTCCTAGGCAAGGCGACGACGCTATACTACAACAAGTCGAAATTGCGCCACCAGCAAATTCGGTCCTGCGAGTCAGGCGAGGGGCTGAGCGAACAACTTTCAACAGAGGCAAGAGGATCACATCCTCGATTACCTGACCACTTTGTATCCGGCCAGAGATTTCCTCTCTTCGAGAGCTTCTAACTTTGACTACTATTTTTGAAGGCATGGAGACTTGTGATATTGTGATATCACTCGAAAATTCACAGTTTCACTGTGAACTGTCAGGGGATCGCACGGTCCCTGCCTAAGCTCTATATTCCAACTGACTAGGACCTCAGGGTTACATTCCTATTACCATGTGGACTTAAGCAACAATAGTCACTCCACTAATATCGGCGGCGTGTCAGGGCCTGCGTTTGACTAGGCCCGAGTTCAGCCATCAGTCACTCACCACTTACCCGGGCTACCTCAGTCCCCAAGTGTTTGTTTGTACTCTCTCTTTCAGTAAAGATCTAGCAGCCCACTCGGTTTTTCTTTCCTGAATTGTTCTATCCTGACTTACAATAATCTACAACCACTTTAGTTTTTTTTGCTGCAACAAAGCACGATGAGACGATTTCGACTAGCCCTTGCTTCTTGCCTAATTGGCCCCCTAATCGTCTCAGCAAAAGCTGACCCAAAGTACAATGCTTCTCTTCCGTTTCGACCAAGTAATGTGACAGGACTAAGTGATATCTACCTCTGGGTTGGATCGTAGGTTAGAGGCCCAAATTCCATGCTCAGGCGTTACTGATCCCAACTCAGTTATTACAATGCCACCACGAAGAGAAGCTTCACTCCCGAGATCGGATCGACAGTCAACGCGTCAGTATGCAAAGATCTGCAAGGCAAGACGTTCACCACAGAGTTCCAATCCTTCCTCTCTATCACCGAGAGACGTCCTTACAATCTTGGCTCAAACCCAGTCAACACACTTTTGACTCTCTGGAACTCGGGCACAAATCTGTCACTCCCAAGCTCGATAGACTCGCTTCCTTGGTCATCATTCTCGCTGCGATGGTTTCTCGAGTCTGCCCCGTAAGCAATGGCATTCCCCGTGACATACATAAGAGATCTTTTTGGCCCGATTCTCTAGTAGCTGGGTAATTCATGCCAAGAACACCACGACTGAGAGCGACGCGCCCACTAGTTCTTTTGTCAATGATGTCTTCAACTTGACCTTATCCTTGAGCGCTAAAGGGGGTCCATACAACCTGACAGGAATCATCAAGGACGCAGGTACAATGATAGAGTCTTTCGACATGGATCTGAAACCCTGCAACTCTTCGTTCGAGAGCGGCCAGAGCTACGCATTGCTCATTGACCGCGATTATGGACTCAACACTGCCGGTTGGAATTGGAAATATCCAAAGGTTGACATGCAATTTGACAGCCAGACTGCCAACCTGACCGTGGATGGGTATGCCGCTGCCTTTCCATATCGAAATTCAATTACTGGATATGGCCAAAATAACCTAGTGAACTCGGATGAGGTTCAAGGAAAGATAAAGATTTCGTTCTTTGGGGCTATCGACCCTTACCATTCGGATACGCTGGTCAACACGAGCACAATACCTACTTGGCTTAGAACGGTGGGCTTTGGGAATAATTCCATGAACATCGGCCACAATAGCGGGGCTCCTGGCCGGTCTCGTCTATCTAATTGGAGTACTGCAACAGTCTTTGCTATTATTTCCTCGGCTTGGATTTACCTATGACACCCTAAAGAAGAGCTTAATATCATTTCCTTGGTTGATATCATGAATCTAAACACTTATTCACGCTGATATATGTCTACATAAAACAGTCTGCTGCGGACTAGAAGTATTTCTTGTAAGTGCAGTATCTTTAGTGGCCGGAGCGAAGGTAAAAGGTAATGATGATCAACACAGGCGGATTATGGGTAGCTTGCCCATGCCAGGGGTAAACACGAATAGACACAAGCCTCGATACCCGGTCGGTAAATTGAACAAGCAATTATATGAAAGGAGACATGATAGATATTCATTAGTCTCATTCACCGTTGTCATGTACTTCTAATCGAGCTATCAAAGATGAGAAAATGCAACTTGGCAGATCTAAGCACTATTTTGAAGGAACCTTGTTGATGGAAGCCTTCCACGCAGGCCGCTCACTCACCAACTTCCACCAAGCGAGTAAATGCGGTCTCGTCTAAACCTCATGCCACATGCCCAGCTTCTCCAAAAATGCAATCCAGGGGAGGTGGAAAATATCGACGACAGTATAATTCTAAAAAAAAAATCAGCCTTTCCATGCTGGTACTTTCAAATTAGTAAATATTTTCAAGATAGACGTACATTTCCTGCTAGGTTTGTTTGCGTTGCGAGGAGAGCCTCGTAATAATCGAAACATTGGCGAATCTGCGTCTCATAAGAGGACACCAACTCTTCATCTTTCTCTCCGTGTCCCATCATCCTAATTCAATAGTATACGAGAAGTCTCTTTGTGGTTGTGTAACAAACTTTATACAAATCTTTTCGTAGGCCAACCCTTTGCATGGCGCATCGAAGTACGAGTACTCCACGCTAGCCGCCTGCTCCAACAGTGCCGACCCTGACTCTGGACCAAGCAAATCAACGTCCCTGTGGTACCGGTTTGCTAAATAGCGGCAGATGGCACGAGACTCAAATAGCTTTACTATTGAATCATCTTCCAGAGCAGGAACTTTTGCGAACGGGTGCCTCTCGCTAATATATTTAGGATCCTAGGCACATGTGTAGTGGATGGATAATCTCGCAGTAGTGTAGTCTTAGATCCAGATAACGCAGACAAGCAGTAATGGGACTGTACCCATCCCAGACTCTATGAGTAGGGTGAAGTGCATTTATTTACTTTGAAAAAACCTTAATGGATTATTTTGGGTGGAGCTACCTATCTGAAGAAGTTGACCGATAGCCGATCTCTAACGGTTCATCCGAGTTTCCCTTCTATTTCAGGACACAGTCGTGACTCCATTGCCGTTCATTTGAGCTTGAATCAAATAGCCGAAGTACTCCATTTGCTCCAGTTGTATATCGGTGCCACAAGTAAGCTCATAGATTCCGTATCCACATCGCCTATTTGTCTAGGTAGACGATTAAGTTGCAAATACTTTCTAAAAAAAGAGAGAACTTTGAGAAATCTGTTCTATAGCTCTTCTTAATTAATGAAAGTTCGCTTGGTTACTGTAGTATGGAATCATTAGTGAGAGGCGTTATCACTTCTAGTTGTACTGAATGAGCATCAGGCAGCATAGAGTGGTGATGATTACTGAGCTGTCAGACAAAATGGGAAAGCGGCCAATATGCAAAATAAAACATATATGCGGAATTGATATGAGACTTATGATTTTTACAACAATCCCATCGCCTTCATTGGAGCGAGGCGATATTTTTAAGCGACGTCATACTTCACATTTCCGACGAAGCAACAATCTGCAAGGACAGAATACGAAAGTACAACCACCTAGTTTGAGGAACGAGCCAGCATCTGTTGAAGCAATCATGCAGTCATAATTCTCTGCCAACGCTCGACTCCACTTGGCAGGGGTGAGACATTTCGGATCTGATGAGATCTGATGTGATCTCTCCACTGCCGAGAAGAACCCCCCTCGATTCGGCCCGCTCCAGCCAATTCACATAGCCACGGCTCCGCCAGGAACGCCGGGGATATCCAGGGACGCGTGGGATGTGCACTTCCTTACCGCTGGATTCGCAGTGTGGATACCTCACCAGCGGATCGATCGACTCTGCCACGATGGATTGTCAATGGCATGGATAGAGCCACTGCCCCGCGAGTTGTGACCATGGCTGCCATGCGGCGTTTCACAATCCGTTCGTTATTGTCATCTCGACTGAGCTCAGCCCCAGTTGTGGCAGGATCAATCCTGTTATCCTGGCGAAAACTGCCGGAGGACAAACACACGGGATTTATGGAGCATTTTGACAAGAGTCATTCAGACCCTGAAGATGACTACTGTCACAAATACAGACCGCATCGACCTAGCCAAGACTCGAAATCCTAAGAACAAACAGCTTCAAGCATGTTCATCTTTCCCATCTTCGCAAGTTTTTACACCAGTTAATGCGAACTCACCGTCATCAAGGGTTCCATCCGCGCACATCCAAGCGAACATCATGCAAGGCTCACCGGTCTATCGTCACTACCAGATCCGCACCGCCCTCGTGTCTCTAGCATCTATAAGCAAGGGTTCAGCACCATGCAGGACACCACCGAAAAGCCTACCCCATAAGGCTCGACTTATCCAGCTTGATGACCCCGGAACCCGCTGACTGCCGAAGAAAAAAGCGACTGCCTACGTGCATGTGAGATATGCAAGCAGGGGGGCTCGATCAATGGACTAGAAGATGGAGGTAATCAGCCATCATCACTGGTGACAGGGAGTTTCTGGGCCCGTCAGGTATATTCCTGTGCGACGATGATAGTTGCAAGTTCTCGGGTTATCGTGTCGATGACAATGTCAATGCCATCGCTAGAACTCAAGTCCTCAGCCCGAGCTTGCGATGACACTGCGGTTCCGATACTAATGCACGAATGTACATGCTGATCGTCCCGCTGGCCCTGCAGAGGAATGGATGCGAATATGCATCAGACCGGGATCCGAGGACTGTCGATTTCTAATTATACCGGGTTGCCAGGAGAGGCGGTCTATATAATATCTCGTTGCTGACCGCAGTCCACAGGAAAAGTTTCCGATCAGCAAGGACATCTTTTCCACCATATAGTCAGCTCAATCCGACTCCTGGAGTGTGTCACTGTCTACTACTGCGAACTCCTCCACAATGCCATTCAGCATCTACCTCGCCGTCTCGGCAGCTGCCCTGGCCGGCCTTGCACAGCTCGCTTTTGCACAAACCAACATCACCGCCAGTGCTTGTGTCGAGGAATCCGTCTATTCAGACTGTAACCACAATGTCGCCGATACATGGCGCTCCTGCATTAACAATTGCAACGGCAATGGCGACTGTATTGTAGACTGTGGATGTACCGCGCACCAGGAGTATATCAATTGCATGGCACACTCATGTTGGAACCAGGTCTGTCTCTTCTCTGATATACACTGTCCTCGACATCGAAACCTTCGTCGTGCCAATTCTTCAATTGCAAGCTGTAACGTTCTCAACCCATATAACTAACGTACCATCTTCCTACATCCAGGTCTACTCCTGCGAATACCAACTCTTCGTCCAGCAATATTTCGCCGTATGCCCCAGCGCCACAGAACCAATCCCCTTCTGGCCAGCCCCAGATAACGCACCAAACCGCTGCTCCTGCAGTCTAGGCAAAGTCCTCACAAACACCCTCTCCGCACGCAAAGAACAAACCTCCTGCGTCGAGAACATAACCAACCAAGCCCTCAACAACATCCCCGACCTCTCGAATCTGGGTAATATCCCTGATATCGCACGCACAGCGACAAATTGTGCCTGCTGCGGCGCTAGTGCTAGCATGTCCTCGTACGTATACACATCAAACTAGAAACTTAACCCAAAAAACAGAAGAAAAGCAAGATCTAATCCGTTTTCTGATGTGTAGTGCATGGGAAATCTGCCTAAACACAATCCCAACCCTCGCCGGCGCAAACCTCTGGCCCCTCTTCTTCCCCTCAGCATACCCAAACCTCTACACCTCAATCCCGAATTTCGCCTGGTCAGGCTGCGACGACATTTTATCGAATACCGACTGCGCGAACCTAGGATTCTCGGATACAAACAACAAGTTCTATAAGCCGGGTGATTTTCCCAAAAATGGGACTTCCACGTTGCATAATGTTGCGGGAACGGTTACGGCGCCGCCGAGTGGGACGGTGATTACTTGGTCGCAGGCGAGTGCTACTTATACGGTTACGGCGACGGGGGTTGATAAGAAGGTTGTTGCTGGGGCTGGTCAGACGAGTGCGGGTGGGAGTGGAAGTGGGAGTGGGACGGGGAGTGAGGCTGCTGCGAGTGCAACGGAGAGTGCTAATGCGGGTGTTATGAGGGGCGTTGGGTCTTTGGGCAGGTTGGTTGGGGTGGTTGTTGGTGGGTTGATGGTGGTGTGAGTGAATTGATGCTTCAAATAGTGTTGGATAGTCGATGTTGGATCTTGATCAAGGTGAGATACTCATGATTTACAACTCCATGGACGATATATCAAGGGATGATGGTTAATGTGATGAGTTACGGTTATGCTATGTGATGGCGGGTAACTGAGAAACCAAAAGGTTGTCATTTGTTTATGAATGACTTGTGGACATAATGCAATGACAGACATGATCTAGGATGTTGAATTCGATCTAAGAATAAGACGAGGTCTAAGAATAAATGCTCTAGAGAGGACAACGAAGTAAAAACCGCCCAAACAACAGGCAAAAGCCCAGAAACCAAACACCATTTGCACCGAGTCTAGCATGCAGATGCATACCCAATGATCAAGGATCCGAGTACAGGATATACTCAATCCCCATCTCAACCTCCTCAAACCCAATTCGGAACAACCCTCTTCAAAAATTTCATAAACTTAAAGAAACCCACCGCATACTCCACATTCCCCGGGGGATCAACCACCCTCTCAGGGAACGCAATGCCCGCACCAAACAACCCCGGAATCTCAGGCCCATCATTCCCTTGCTCATGAAACTTGCCCGAACCATGATCAAACTCCATCTTCAAAGCTTCCCCGTCCCTCCCCAACCGCGGCAACGGATCCCTCGTGAACCCCACCGCATGAACAATATACGAGCAAGCCGGCAATTCAGCCTGATACTGCGCAGCCTCACGACCCTCGCCGCCCCCACAATCAATCTTCTCAATGACCTGGCCAGCAGGTGAAGTAGCAAGTTTGTCGTCTTCGAGCTCTCCGCGCGCAAAGTCCGCGGCTAGACCCTTGAGACCGGTGTTATCGCGCAGAATCCAGCCGTCCATATACTCTGCGTAGCGGAGGGGGTGGCGCGTGAACCACTTTACGCGTAGATGGGGGTGGGAGTCGCGGGCGAGAGTGACGAGGTTGAGGAGGGCGAGGATGGCGCTGTGGGAGGCGCCGATTACGGCGACGGTGGTGGGGGTATTGGTGGGCAGGGTCGTTGCTAGTTCGGAGGGTTTGAGGACAGTGTCTAGGTCTAGGCGGGTGATGTCGAGGCCGGGGATTGGGACGGGGATGTTGGTGGGGTGGGAGCCAGTGCAGAGGATGAGGCGGGTTGTTTCGATTGTGAGTTCGTCGGATGAATTGTGCTGTTTGATGTGGACGGTCCATTGGGAGTTAGGGGACGTCTGTTTGCCATGATGTCATTGTTAGTCTTCCTCCGTGATACACATAATTGTTGTAGAGTGATATGGGTGATGGTGGAGGAGCTTTGATTTACCCTGCTGCTCAAATTGGCGGCTGTCACAAAGCCGCGGCAGGCGTGGACTTGATCCATCTTGATCAGCCCGTCCGTGAGACCGCGAATCATGTCTGCAGCGTAGCCGAGATGACATGTCTTTTCCTGATCCAGCTTGGCCATAGTTGTGAATGCATTAGGTCGAGGGGTGCTCTCGATGACTGTCTTGAAGGGCTGCACGGCAGTGGCGTACGCCTGGAAGAGAGCGACTTTGGTGTTGCTACATGATGCTCGTTAATCGAGATCCCGGTGATCGGATCAAAGAGCCCACCAACCTGGGAACCTCGCGGTATTTGCGATGGACACGGCCAGACTCGAAACTAGGGTCAATCCAAGCGATTGTGCCTAGTTGGCGCTCCAGCAGGTTGCCCACGACAGCCACACCGGCTGGGCCCGCGCCCACCACGACAGCTGCGCAATTCCTTGTAGCCATGATTGCAAGAGGATGTGCGGAGAGTAAGTCAGAACAGACAACAAGAACGAAGGAAACCAGAAAGTGTGGTGAGAAGGGTGTAAAATATGTAGAAAATCGCAGAGTTAGAGAGAAGTGGAAATGCAAGTCAAAATGGATTCATTCGGGTATCTAAATAAGAAAAACCGGCCCAGTCATCCACAGACCGCAAGTTATCGCACCAAGACATGGTAACACGCGGACCGCAACAGAGAGGGGCGAACCAAGTTCTAAAAGGGGTCGGGACATCCAAGGACCCAAAAAGCCAAGAACCCGCGGCACGATAGCAGGAATGGGAGGTGGGAAATCGTCCAAAAGGAATGCGTAACACTCCGATGACCATTTCGCCAGCCCAGATAACGCAACCATCGGCCAGTCGGGACGTCGCTAGCGGGGAACAGCAGTACGCAGAGTACACGATGCGGTCAACCTTGAGAGAGGACTCGTCCCGGGGACGCCCCTCTCTTTGCCCTCTGGCAGTATCCATGACACATTAGGCAGTTGTATTGTTGTAGTCATCGTGGCCCGTCTCGGTCGAGAAGACGATCGTGACTCGATCCGACGGCTGGGTTGGACTTTTTTCTCGCCTTCAGCTGATAATCAGCTGACCATCGGCCGAGAAGCGCAGTGAGCCCCACTGAATTGCACTTTGCGTCGGCTGGTCGGCTGGTCGGCTGCGTCGGTTCTGCCAGGCGGAAAGAGCGATGGGGGGACTCTGTTGTTTCGGTGTCTTGGCCTCAAGATGGGCTTCGCTGTGTCTGTTCAAGGGGCATGTTAGTGAGTGTCAGACGAGCTATGAGCGTCGTCAATGTGCCTGTCAGGCCTGTTTGAAGGGTGGAAAAGGGAAAGAAAGTCGGTTGAGGGAGGGCGTTTGGTCTTATACTCGCCTGTCAGGTCGATCTGGAGGGCTTGGCGAAATTGCGTGATCGAGTTGAAGGCCTTGGTGCCTGAGGCTGAAGTTTGCCGGAATCAAGCCACGCCAATGGACCCTAAGGCCTGTATCCCGTTGTGTAGTCTAAAATGATCGTTGATAGATCCATTAAAGACTTTGTAGGATGTTTTCGCGCTGACAGTATGGCTTTTACCTAGCGTTACTCATATTCTATACTAACTGTCCTATACCAAGACGCGAAGTATGAAGGTATCATTAGTACTATCCTCAGTCAAAAGAAGTCTTGGAAAATATTGATTAGATTCATTGAGAGCGTATGAGATACATGTAAGCCTCATGTAGAGTGGGCCTACCTATAGCCTAACACTCCCATCCTCAAACAGCCCAATACACAGTCACAGAAGCACGGTAAACATGATTCGACCACCCAGGAAAGCGCGCTCTCGCCCAAAGAGCAACAGAATCCCCAACCTGCATCTCCCGCACAACCCGTCCATCAAGAGTAGCCCGACCACGCCCCTTGGTTTGTTCAACATCAAGTGCCGCCGGTGAATCAGGCTGGACATTATCTTCTGAGTCCCAGATAATCTCAACATCCTGCATCTCAGACACACGAGCACCATTCACTTGAACCTTATGTTCACTAGGCAACAGAAGAGGATCATCCGGTCCACGGGGTATAGTCGTTTCACCCTTCTCATGTTCCAAAAGCACTTGCTCCTCACCATCAACGTACATCTTCTTCTCGTGCGCGCCACGGATAATTTCTGCATCGAACCACGTCCAGGAATGTTCGTACATATTCTCATTAATCCGGCCGGGGCCTTGATCATGAGACGATAAGTGGAACACGATTTTCCGGCATGGATGGTTAGTAGAACGGTGGGGTAGTGGTTTTGGTGAATCGGGTGAGCGTTCAAGTTGCTTTATCGTGGGGTTTTTACT
This sequence comes from Penicillium subrubescens, assembly GCF_028828155.1. Classification (NCBI taxonomy): domain Eukaryota; kingdom Fungi; phylum Ascomycota; class Eurotiomycetes; order Eurotiales; family Aspergillaceae; genus Penicillium; species Penicillium subrubescens. The sequence goes on along the minus strand of NW_026643157.1, from coordinate 3,128,081 downwards.
TTGTTAGCGCATACGTCATCGGGGTGAATAACCCCTCATGATAACATTACATACCTTTCGATCGTAGCAGAGTGGGACAGTCTTCAGAAGGACTTGGTCTCGGTCTTTTCTGATGATTCGGTGTGTGCCTTTTTCTGGGGGCGCCATTGTGGCTGTGGTTGAGGGCCAGTATTCGGCTGTGTCGATGATTTGGTCCACGATCTCGACAGGTACGCCTAGTCTCCATTGTAAGAAACTGCGGACTCGCAGGGCGTCCCAGGCACTGGGTAGATGTTCAGGAGTCTGTAGAGCGATAATCTCTTGTAATTAGTATGCAGGTTAAGCAGGTTGATTATTGATGGAGTTTCAAGGCACCTCGTCTTTGGTGTCTGCCTGCTCGTCCTCATTAACTGATCGTTCATTTATTCGGCGCAAGGCCTGCCGTGCGCCATGGGGAATCATCATGGAAAGTGAGAATGGCATGTAAATAGTAGTTGTACGAGGAACAGTCAAAGCTCAAAGAAGGATGGGCAATAAGAGCGAATGAAGTTGGCTATGTTGATGTGTGATGATGGAAGGTCAGGGTCAGGTAACTAAGCTAGGCGGGTCTCCGCAGATCACTGATCGACAACGAGATCTCTATGATATTTCCTTGATCCACGGCCAACAAACATCCATCCAGAGTTGTATCCAGAGTTGTGAACAAAGTAATCCGTTTATTCTAATATAGCGGGGATGACAGCTATAGTCAAACCAGCAGCCATTATTTAACAACCAGTACTTGTCTCAGTTTGTGTTCTTTCAAGTTATTCAGCTTGCCCCGCATTTCAGCTGGACGATCCACAGGTACACATCCTGCGACCACTTATTCTTGGTTTATGCATAAGCTTGATGTTTGAAATCTGTATGTACAGTAATTAGAACGCTAGTCACAGAGACTTTGCATTGTTAATTAAAGTGTAGTAAGGATTACCTAATCCGGTATGCTCAATGACTGAACATTCTTGGTGTATCTAAACCTGACGACCACAGGATTCTACTACCATAAGACCAACATTGTAGAGATGAATCGTCAATTGATGATATCTGCAAGTAATTTGAATGCCCTTCCCAACGCCAACAAGATACAAGAATCAAACACTTCTTTTAGACCTCAAATCATGGCCGCTGTCCACCAGCTGCCCGGTACGCCGCCGCACGCTTGCTGCTGCGGTTCTTGGGCTTACCCTTTGAGCCACGGCTCTTCACCTTCAGCTTCAGACCCTTCGAGCCACCCTCGCTAGCACGGTGGCCCTCAAACACGAATGAGTTTCCGGCAATGCCACCCTTGCCCTCGGACTTCATCTGTGAAGCACCGGCACGGCCAAGCAGCTTGCCCGCACGACCTTGAAGAGTCTTCCGAGCCAGGTCTCCGGCACGACCACCTTTGCCGCCCGAGTCATCACGTCTCTTCATCACCTTGCGGGCACGGGTCACGCGGATCTTGCGAGGCAGCAGAGGGGGGAAGTTCTTCTCATTGAGAACAAGAGCCTGCTCCACACTGGTACCCTCGTAGAATTGAACATAGGCAAAGCCCTTACCAACACGAGTGTTCTGATCACGAATCACACGGACAAATTCAACATTCTTCTTGACGGCCTTCTTGTCTTTGGTGTCGCCTGTGTGGGCATTGAATACCCGCCAGAGACCTTCCTCAATGTCGGAGGGCTTGCGGGGCTTCTTCTTCTTGCCGTCTTCATCCTCCTCGGCAACTTCTTGGTCGACAAAGTCCAGGTTACCGACGAACACGCATCGCTTATTGTCGATCTCAGCAGGGTGCGCAATGCTATCAACACGCAAGTGTCGGTCGAGAACAATAGTTCCGTTCAACGCGGCGGGAGCCTTGCGAGCCGCCAGAACAGTGGTGTAAACGGCATAGGCGTTGGTGCTGTGGGTGGTATCATCCAGAATCTCGCGGCGAGCGAAAGAGGCACGCTTGGGAACACCACCACCGCTGGCGAATGGCACGGAACGGAATCGGATGGACTCAACCTTGTGTGGGCCGGAGGATTCTGGCAGATTGGGGCAGAAGGATGCCAGGTGTCGGAGAAGGGTCTTCTTGCCAGCCTTGGACTTGATTGCTTCGGTTGAGACGTTACCCAAGAAGACTGTGCGGTTGGACTTTTCCACCTCGCTGGCCTTGGAGCTACCAGACACACTCTCGTGCACAGGAACAGGCTCCTTTTCAGCGGCCTCCTCCTCGTCGCTGTCCTTGGATTCAGCATCTTCCTCAGCCTCAGCCTCAGATGCATCGCTCTCGTCATCGTTTTTTCCCTCGGTGGGCTTTTGGCGCTTGGCTTGCTCGGCATTGCGCTTGTCTTCGGCCCTCTGCTCTTCCTTCTCAAGACGGCGCATGTATGAACCCTCGAGGTCATCCTCCACTCCGCCTCTCTTGCGCTTGCGGCTCTGGGTGTCGGCAGCCTTTTCTTGCTCAGCCTCGGACTCACTAGCCTCAGCAGAATCATCGGCAGCATCCTCCATCTCTTCGTCCTCTGACTCGGCCTCGTCGTCCTCCGCGGCGACATCCTCGCTCTCCTTCAATTTCCTCGGCTTGAGCTCGACATATTTAACAGTGGGGGTTTTCACCGGGCCAGCCTGGAACATAAAAAGTCAGTAAGTCCTCCATCTTGACACAATTAACAAAACATACACTCTTCTCGAACAGTGAAGACAGACCCGCGTCCAGCGGTGCGCTACCCAGGAAGGGAATGCCACCCTTGGTGGGCGCCTCAGGGGCCGACTTTGACTGCGATTTGGATTTCTTGCCCATTTTGAGGAATTTCTCGTCCCAAAAGAAATCTATTTCTTTGGGATTTGTTCAACAAGTTGCGTCGAATAGCGGCTGTGGAAGACTGCGCATATCTCCGAACTTTTTTTTCTTTGGGCTTATCGGTCTTGGCGCGGGAGCTGTTGCGCATCACATGATTTTGAACTCCATACTCGAGAGATATCAACAACGATATGGATACTTCAAACCAGCTTAAAATAGCTAAGTACGGGTTTAATGAAAGGGCAAAGTCCAAGAAGATCCCACTAATGAATATTGTGAACAGATTTGGGCTTCTCAAAGGTTGCCCGGATGGTTTGAGGTCTCTTTCATTCGTTATATCCCATTTTTGTAAGTAAATCAACATATTTGTTCCATTCGAACTTCGTATTCACAATGCAATACTCTCCTTTCACAGCTCTACCTAATCATTCTCAACAATGCTGTTGCTATCATTCATCCCGAGCTGGAGGCCGTATCCGGCGACGTCAGCACCACGTGATCTGGGAGTTTTTGCAGGCGGTGAGCCTCGCCCTCGCCGGGACGCGGCAGAACCCCGTCACTCGCTTCTGTTGCTGCACCCCATCATAGCAGTCTTGTCGCTCTCACTCCCCTTTCTCTCAGGCCTTCGACTTGAGTTGCTTTCCTACGGCCCTCTTCGACCATTGCGACGACCTCAGCCACTATCTTCCCCGTGCCTATTCATGCCGACCATTCTCCCGCGGCCGTCATCTGTGGTGTTGCCCACGTCCTAGCCGACCTCCCCTCGCCGTTCCAGCATTGGCACCCCAGCAACCTCAAAGGCTCTGGTGGTACTATATACGTGCGAGACGCGTGGATATATCTCTGACGAGTGTTCTGTGGGCCAGGAACGCGGTGGCAGTGAGAACCGGGCTCGATCGCGAGCAGCTGTGCTCCTCACCAGCGTCGCTCCCGGCGCATTGTTGCAACGGTACGTCGCTGTAACTTTTACATCAGTCTATGGGGGGTTGTTGGTCGTTATACTGGATTTACATGGTCCTCGGGTGCTTGGGAAGCTGTCTCTCCGCTTCTCGAGCCTGCGCGAGGTGCCAGTCTCCTCTGGGCGCTTGTTGCCGACAGCTGGGGGCAATCCGGCGATGATCAATCTCCGCACCGCCTTCTGGAGCCGCCGACACTACCTTTCGCACCCGCCGACCTATTTTTCTTCCCACCACTCATTTTGGGTCAATTCCGGCCATTACACAATGTCAATTGAGCTAATCGATCTATGTCTTATCTAGAACAAGAATCATCATACCTTCAGGCGGGTTGGTGACCGTACCGTCCTGACCCCTCTCCTACCGATAACCACTCTGCCGAGAGCTGTCTTCGACACACCAGGACAACCCTCCTACCATACCCTCCGTCCTCCTTTCTATACCGCACTCGCTCTGCACTCAGACTCCATCGTAACCACAGATGGAGGTGGTCGAGAGCAGAGAACAGACCTCCGTTGGTCCGACAACGGGGGCAGAGTCCACCATGATCAATGGCGAGCGAAATCCCTTTTTGGATGACCCTCTCATGGATGACGGACGGTCGAGTAGCTTGAGCGAGATCGATGACGTGTCCGACGACGAGCCATCGGACTTTGAGGACTCGCCCAAGCCCGAGAAGCAGCTGGAAAATGACTCGGAGGCTGAAACAGAGCGCATCGAAGACTCTCCGCACAACATTCGAAAGCGTGACATCGTACTGAGTGCCGGTGGCACTGGCAGCGCTGGCCCAAGTCCCAGCAAGCTTCACCAGTCTACCACACTTGACGATGTCGACGATGACGAGCACCTAGTGGAAGACTCGCCCAGTAAACCGCGGCGACCGTCCAACAACAACGCAATCGATGACGAGAATGCCGATCTCGACGATTTGGAGCTTCCCGATAGTGTCGGAAAGAAGCGCAAGCGCGTTGAAGCCGGCGACGAGACTGGAACCGAGCTTGGCGAAGACGAGCCGCTCAAGAAACGTCGGAGCTCTATTAAGAGCGATCTGAGCGATCCAAACGACGACGATACCCCTCTTTCACCGGAGCCGATGATGGATGAGGAGCAGGTCCCCATGATGGACGATGAGCTCCCTGTCGACGACATTGCTGAATCAGAACTTCCCGCTTTGCCATCCAAGGGCAAGAGGGGCAAAAAGGGTAAGCGGAAAGGAAGGAGAGCCCAATATGGAGATGAGGGTGCAGATGCTGGTATAGAGGACACTGCTGACGACAATCTTGGTGAAGCTGAAGAGCCAACGGAACCCGTCGATGAAGTCGATGATGCTGAGGCTACTGCTCGGGTGGAAGAAGAGTGTAAGTGTTGTTCCGAGGTTCGCACTGGCGATCATGGAACTAATGATTCTCTATAGCTGCGAAAAAGATGTCTGCCATGGAATCATTGGCGACGTTGGAGAAAGAGTTCGCGACGTTGCGAGACAAGTATGACTTCACAGCCCGCTCTATCTACATTTTCTATCTACATTTTCAATTACTGACGAGTATGGCAGAATTTATGATGAACGGATCACAAAACTCAATCGCGAGTTGGAAATGCTGACTGGGCCAAACCCGACGCATCCCGAGTACCTGCGTCAGATTGAATGTGTGCAACGTTACCGAGACGCCAAAATCAAATACGAGCATACCTTGTACAAGTACCGCTTAAAGGCCTTGTTGAATAAGAGCTTGGCCGAGCGTTCGCAAAGTCACAGCACATTCTTCCAGCGCGTTCGGGACGTGCGTGAGCGACATTCGAGTGCGATCAGCAAGCAATTCTATGCGATCCAACATGATCGTTTCAAGACGGATGAGCTGAGCCCGCACCACATTGTGCCATTCCCGACCCGCCGTTCGCAGCAGATCGCACACCAGACCGCCTACAATCACGAGGTTTCAATCATGGCTGGAGTCGCCAAGTATGTTGGTTTCCCGGCCGCGCCAACTTTATTGGGTGCACGTCCGTCTGAACTGGAAGATGACTTGGAGAAGATGGGGGTAAGTTAATCGAGTTCCTAGCGCCCGGCAAGCATTACTGACAGGCATCCTTAGATCTCCATTGAGACCCGAGTATCGGTTCCACGACATTCACATTCATCTGCAATGCCCCCTCGTGGAACCATGTCAGCTATGTCATCAAGCATTTTCCGCACAGCCGCCGAGGAAGCTTTCCTAGAGCAAACGCCGTGGGCCAATCCTCAACATCCCATCCATCAACAACAGCCACAACACCAATATTCTCAACATCATCGGCCCCCGGCGTCCTCGTTCGCTACACCAGCAGCTCAAAAGCGGGTAGTTGATATCAACGCACCCAATGGATCTGCGTCCACTATTCCCGAGAACATGTCGGCGGCCAACTCATCCGCCAACAACACCCCCTACGGCACGGAGCAAGACCCACGGCACCCCGGTCAAGGACCATTTCGCAATCCAGACTACGACACCGAGCACAGATCTGGATTCCGATCTCAGAGTTCTTCTCCACTAGACGTACGAAAAGCCCAACCACACCCCAGCCATCTCCTCGAACGCCGCTCCCCTGGACCCGACGCCTCCCGCAATTCCCTATTCTCTCCACCTCCCGCTCGGGCTGGCTTGTTCCAACCCTCCACCTCAAAACCGAGTGCCTCGCCATCTCTCCATTCTAAGCAGGTCGACACGATACATTATCACCCACACCACCCCGAGATTTCTACAGAACCTGGCTCAAGTCACATGCCTGCGCGGTAGACGAAGTTACCACCTCCAATATCGATGTCATGACTGACTGAGCTGGCCTGTTGCTCATGTCGTAGGGCTGAAATCACTTTGTGATAGACGTGTTTGTATTGGCATTTTGTTGAGATTTCTGGGATCAACTTCTCTCCCATTAATGAATATTTCCCAATTTCCGTTCTGCTATTGCTGCAAAGGCAAATGTCATTTTGATCAGCGTTTTGTGCTAGAAAGAGAAGGGTGCGTGTGGAAACATACTTTGTTGGCGTGTCAGTGTGCATGGAGGGGTGTCCGTTGAAATACGGGCTTCAATCTCGAAGCCCAACGCTATATATGGGAAAACTTTGGTGATCGTCACTTACGGGAAACTGGATTCGGGCGATGACTGCATGGGATGGATGGGAACGGGACTTCTTTTTCTATCTTTCTATCATATGAGGTGTTTTTGTACGGGGTATGGGATGGGGAATCCAACTCTTTTCGTTCTTCTGCTCCGTCTACTTTGCGAGATGTGACATCCGTCAGGTTGGCGTTGAATTTTTGCTTGGTTTCTACCGAATTGGGAGGATGGATCCGATTCATGATATGTTGAGGGCTTTTATTCGATGTTCTTTTATTGATACCAATTCATCTGTTTATACTTTATCGTGACCCGAGGATCTGGAGACTGGGATTGATTTTGAATATCTACGCGTTGAATTCATATCTAACAGTAAATCCAGCAGGGCATGTCAAATAGCGAAACAAACCAAAAACAGACATCGAATCATAACAATGAATCAAGCAAAACGAGGGAAAACAAGAAAGAACAAGTCAATCAGCAGAGACCAAAGGAAAACAACAAAACCAAGATAAAATCGAAACTGGGCAGTCAAGCAATCGATATAAATTTGCAACCAGTGAAGCGGATGGCACGAAAAGAACAACTCATATAGAGGAAACGCTGCCAACTCAAAGCAGACATGGAGCCAGTCACTCAGCGCTGATTAGGAGGAACTGCAGGCACCAAGCCAGCAGTTTCAACTGCAAGCAAAAGAGTATATGCTCTGGATGGGCGGCTGATGAGCTATGGACGGGTTAACAATCCTTCTCTGCGCCAATGGTAGGCCAACATCTGTATCTCGTGCCAGAGCAGATTTGTTGCGGAAAATCTCCATCCTACCAGCCCCATCTGGAGCAGTGGAAGTGTGCAGCTTGTGTCGAAGCCACGGTCCATTGCATCTTGGAGGAGTAGGGGCGCCAATTGGATCATGTATAATACGGACGTCTACAACGTCCCAAGTTGTGAGCATATTACCTGCAGCATCAGGAAACGCAACCTCGATCGAGTAAAGACCATGTTGCTCTTGCATTCCACTGATTGTTTCGATCGTAAGCAGCCGGCGTAGAGCTGGCGTCGGTACGTTCACATTAGCATGCTGATAAAATGTATCGAGATCATCGAGATCCGTCAAACATAGTCAAAATTTCCGACCCGGTATCGTCGATGAAGTCAATGATGTCGTGAACCAGGGCCCCAGGGTATCGGATAGCTAGCGACATCTAATGGTGATAGAGCAGTTCTAGTTAGCGTTCTATCATGGACAAATCTAGTGCGTACCAAAAGAAAGCATGTTGTTGACACACCTCATTCTTGAATGAGAGAGCAACTCCGCGGCAAGTGACAGTACTCGCCACCCTTCCGCCTAAACCGCGCGTAGAACTCTGGAGAAAATGAAGCATTTAGACTCATATACCATATCAATATCAGTGCTATCAACTTTGAGGGCGTATATCTTCTTCCCAGAATCCCTTCCCTCTGCTCTGTTTGGTGAAATGTTGACTGACAGCGAGGAACTCGTCATTGTCACGAGGCCTTCGTGGATATCCAGTTGCCTTGTTCGGTATGCATCCCGGATAGCCATCACGTTTGGGAGCACCTTGTGTCGATCGCCGTCCTTTTCAAGCGATTTTGCGATGTCCTCTAGCTGGGCAATACGTCTGATAACCTGGAAGAGTCCTGGTTCCTTAGCAATCAACGCGCTAGAATGCACCATGGAGAATCAGCTCTGAAAGAAAAAGAATCATATAAAATTAGTGTAGGACTATTAACATACTCCCTAACTTCCTTTTGTTTCTCCAGCCTCTTCAGCCTGTTTTTGAAAATAAATGGCCAAATATTATCCTCGATTCGCTCCTTGCACCGGGCGATTTGAGCATCAACATCGCTATTAAAAAAAAAATAAAAAAAAGGGAAAAAAAGGGTCGGGTCAGTGACGAACAGTATTGGAAATTGTTCCAAGAGTCTGTTTACTCACTGAGGATCAAGATCACGCTCTTCACTGGTCCACCCTTTGGGCAGGTCCTCCGGCTTGATTAGAGGCTCGTCGCCGTCATGAGTCCACCTCTTCCTCTTTGGTACCTTCGGCGTCTTCGACGACTCAATTTTGCCGACGTAGGATACATCGAAATCGAGATCTTCAACCTTGATCTTCCGCCAGGCAGGTTCATCGTCAGATTCCTCTTCTTCCCTCGGCTTCTTGGCTACATTTTGAGCCGGGAGGTTTCGAGTAGGTGCCTTTCTCTTCGACGACATGTTGAACGCGATTCACCGGGTTTGTAAGGCGGATGAAGATATTGCAAGAAGAAATGGTTTGAAGTTGAGAATGGCTTCGAGGAGAGGTTTCTAGAGGAGTATTTGTATTCGCCGATATCCTGTGGGACAAATAACGCAACTTGCACGGCCTGGTAACTCAATTGAAATCGGGGTAAGGCTTGGAAATGATGGAAACAAAGACGATGGTCAAGTGAGAGCCCAGGTTCATCAAAGCAGACGTTCAGCAGGGAGACTAGAAAGGAACTAGTGCATGAAGATTGAAAAAAGAAGACGAAGTTCGGTGGAATGTCCTACGAGATCGAAAATGGATTGTCCGAGGGGACTACTAGAACAAGAACGAACCGCCTCTACAGTCTACCTGAGACTCAGTTGGAGTCGATAGTGGCCATTGAACCAAGAAAACAATACATCACGGCTAGGAATTCATCAAAGAAGACGCAGTCTGGTGGAAACTTCCTCGAAACTGAAAATAGAATGTCCCTGTGGAATACTGGAACAATCCACGTCTGGAGTCTACCTAAGATCTAGTCGAACCTGATAGCGAACCTGAAAACAAAGAAAATAAAAACTCGGGCATGAAAATTAATCAAAGAAGACAAAATTCGGTAGAAATTCCCCAGAAATCGAATCTTGAGTTGTCTACTGGAAAGAATATCCCGCACCTGAACTGTCGACGAGGATGAAGAAAGCAAAGGAACTAACTAGTATATGAAGACTGGAAATTCATCAACGCAGATAAAACCTCTTGGAAACACCCTCAAGACTGAAATTGGAGCGGATCGTTGCTAAGGCTACAGGAATAATGCGCACCTAAACTGTCGATGGGGAAGAATGAAAACAGAGGAACTAACTAGTACAGTACACGAAGATTGGAAATCCATCAACACAGACCAAATGTGGTGGAAACTCCCTCGAAACTGAACGTGGAACGTTCCTGGGACCACCGGAAACCCCCACACCTTGAGTGTCCCTAACATCCGGTTCAAGTTGATAGGGGCCATAAAAACAAAGAAAATACTAAATCGAGGCTTAGAAACCCATCAAAGCAACTAAAACCGAGCGAAAATGGAACTCCCTCGAGATCAAAATCCGAGTCTTGCTGGGGAAGGAGAGTTACCTCAAACACTTCGAACAAAGAGTATTCCTACTCCAAGCCCAAGCCTGAGAAAGCTCAATCTAAGTCCACCAGAGTGGCTTGGAATCCCGGTGGATCCATGATACTACCTTGTTTCCTTCGAAAATGAACGGACATGAATGTAGCTTTCAAGGAGAAGCCGAGTCGTAGCTCAATTTCTTTGACATGATTAGCCCGTCGATTCTGAGTTTGAAACTTATGGCCCGGAGATATAAAATGAGGTAAGAAGAGAGAAAATATTGTCAACTAGACATGATGAGAAAAGAAAAGGAAGATAATTTAAAGAAAAACAAGTGTATTCATTCCCCCATTCTGGGCTACTCGGTAATAATAGGGACTTTGGATAATAAAGAGACATTGGATGATCATGTTGATGCAGTTGGTGGGGCTTGCACTTCCGCCTGGGGAGCAGCCGGAGCCGTCTCGGTAGGAGCAGGTAGGGCCTGGGGACGCCACCTGGCCAGGACCTTGCCAGCTGCGGGGCGCGATTCCTCGTCTGGTAGATTCTTTGTCAGTAACTGATGTTGCGTAGGGAGATCAGGGGGCAGGATGGGGTAACTTACAAGTCTGGTAGACGTCCTCTAGTGTGTTGAGGCACATTTCTCGTGCTGGAGGCCGGAACATGATCAGATACCTGGGGGAAGGGTTAGACAAATGTAAATCCGGGAGGGGAGACAAAATCAAATACTCACATCAAAGCCTGCACGGTAAGATTCACACGTTCCGGATCTTTAGCCAAGCTAGCCACCCGCTGCGTAATGGCGATAGTGACCTCTGGAATCTCGCTGAGGAATCGCACCAATACCTTAATGTCACGGGAATCAAGGTAAGGCAGGAAACCGTCCAGGAGACGAAGAACCCAAGTATCATAGAATAGCGCAACAGTGGGTTCCTCGTCTTCATCTCCACGGTCCGAATTAGCCGCCTTCATCCGGACCCGGTCATTGTACCACTCCTCATTGAGCCAGGTGATTCCAATCTTGAGCCGAGCACGGAAGTCCTCCAAGATATACCGATACAGCGTCTCCCGAATGGAATCTGAGATGGTTGGCTGTCTTTTGCCTGTAGCCAACTCGCCTTTGGATTTATCACCGCCCTCCAGACCAGCTGGGGCGCGAGTAGCCAAACGAGTGAGGAGAATAACCCAGGCATCTCGGTCGAAGGTGCTCCCGGCCAGTCGTGCGAAGCTCAGTTGTTGTTGGGTCTTGCTCTGGGCAGGTGACGGAGTTGTTTCGACAGCATCGATCATGCCAAACACCCGGGAAACAGCGCTACGGCCAACATCACCAGCTTCTTCTTCGGTCAATGGTGGCGGCTGCGGTAGAACGAAAGGTCCCAAGGATACCAGATCGGGCTCCAGCTCTGCGTCTTCTGCTGCGAGAGCGATAGCCTCCTCTGAAGCATCGGCTCCAACATCCAGGGGTTCATAGTCGGGCTCGTAATCATCATCTTCATCCGCAGCCGCAGCCGTAGCGGCCTGGTATAGCTGTTGCCGCTTCAAGTTCTGTTCTTTCGTTATGGTCTCATATCGGTTTCTTATAGCCTAGAGAAAAGATTAGCTTTCGTTCGCGCCACCTGTTTTGAATGATTGACTTACATCGACAGCTTGGGTAAGCATCGACGGGTTTACTTGAGCTAGCAGCGGGACCGCGATTTTCACCACTAGGTCGGGAGGAAGCTGCTTCACATCAAAGGAGGAAAGACCAATATCCTGGGTCAAGGTGAATAGTTGGTCATAGCTGGTTGGGCCTGGAGGAAGAGGTGGAATCTTGAGTAGTGGCGGCGTCATCGCATCAAGACGGGCCCGCTTCGCGTTGTCCAGGCCATCCGTCGGCTCAACTGGTAGTCCACGTTTCCGAGAAGCATCTTCAGTGACTTCAAGCCGGGACTGCATCAAGCGCTCGATATAGGCTTGCATCTTGCCCATCAGCGGGTTGCTGGGGTTCCTGAATGGGTTGGTTAGTCTTTGATCGAGGCCACGAATAGTGGCAGGGGATTTGTTATACTTCTTCATCACATTGAACAGCAAAGCTCGAGCTGTGCGCTCCATAGACTTGACGCCGACGCGAACAGTGGGTGTGAATGGTGGACGGACATGTTTGGCGGGAAAGAAGTCCAGGATTGTTTGAATAATTTTGTTCGCAATCGACTGGCGCGTGCGGATCAAAGGTGCCAGACAGTTCAGCGTCGCATTGACGACGAGAGGGTCACTAGCAAATCTTCAGTATAAGCTGGACGACACCTATCGCTCTAATCTCCGGCTTCAAACCTTGTCTCTTCTTGGAATACACCGAGGAGTCGGTCAAGTAGGCCCGATGCCTCGGCCTCTAAGAGTGGAATGGCGAGCAGGGCATGATTTCGGGGGACGACAGCCAAAGAAGTTTCGTTCTGATCGGGTCGCTGGTGGACTTTAGTATGGTGGATGTAAGGAACCGGAGGTGGGACTGGGCTTGCGGAACATACTCTGGGGTCCGCGATCAAACCAGGCGTCTGAACCTGGACAACACGCTGTAGGAACTTGACGGAGCAGATCTTGGCTGGGCATGGGAACGAATCCATCTTTCGGAGGATCTCTTGTTTGACCGCGTTCATTGTTTCCCACGTCTTGCTGTCTTCCGGGTGGTTGACACTACGAGCTGCGCATTAGTATCCGTGATGTCCGTAACTAACATATCTTCCCATCTTTCTGGAGGACCTACATGTGGCGGAATATGAGGGGGTACAAGCTAGCAGAGGTCTGCACCAAGCTCGACAACACTGCAGTGTCCGTCTCAGGCAGAGCTAAGGTCTCTTGAATCGATTGCAAGACCGTCGGCGCAAGCTCCTGCTTCTGCACCGTAGCTAGCATTGGACTGGCAAAAGTCTCTGCTAGAAAATCTGCGCCCCATCTTCGCAATTCAAGTCTAGCGTTGGCTCCGACGATGGGCAAGATACCGTTTACGATCTGCGGGTAGAGGGCGGCATCACCGAGGACGAGGCTTCGAGCGGCGTTGAGCTGGGCGACCTGGTCGACAACATGATCGGTCGATTGAGCCATCGCGGCTCGAAGGAAGGGAGGTACAGGGTATGCGCTGGGGAGGAGTCGGCGAGATGTGACGTTTTTCGCGGGTGGGGGACTAGACCAAGCTTAAGGTCTTTCTTAGCCGGGCCGGAGCGTGACTGGAGTTACTAGGCGGACAAGACGCGCATGTACCCTAGAGCGCGGTGACGATGATGAAGGACCGGGACGATAGGCTGAACTAGGCAGTGTGTGGGATGAATTGTGGAACGTAAGGAGGAAGCCTGGGTTGTCGCGTGTGTCGGGCGTGAAGGGTTGGAGGGTGGAGGGTAGAGGGTGGATATGGAGAAAGGAAAGTAGCAAAGGCCGCAGGGGTCAAGAGAAAAAGTTGGGGAAAGTTGGCGTTGCTCCAATACTCTTCGACGCGCGAAGTTCAACCACGATAACACAATTAGAAAGAGTAAGAGAGATCCCAATGGTCTCAATGGAGTGAAAGACTGGTAAAGTGTCACTGAGGTTTCTGTCTGGCCTGATTTCCGAAACACAACGAGGATATGCCATTCCATGGGCTTATCTACTACTAGGTATAGACTCTACATAAAGCGACCATAGATAAGGCCTTTCGGTAATAAATAATGAAATGATCCCCAGTTTGTCTAGAATCAAATTCAATTATCAGAGTTCAGTCGTCTACTTCATTGTAAAAGATAAAGAAGCTCCAGACTATATACAAATCCAATCTGCAGGCAAAACGCACCCAAAGAAGTAATCAACGCCAAGACTTTTGACTTCCGCCGCATCGAATTGTCGCCGGCATCACTTCTTCCTGATCTTCAAACAACAACCACCGCCACGACTCACCATGGCTACCGGAATGTACGTCACTAGATCAACATCTTTCTGCATGCTCTCGCTTCCCTTAGCTAACATAATACGCCCGGTGCAGCTTCAACTCCACATACTACGGCAAGGACTACCGCGCCGGTGCCGCCCTCCTGCGTGCCCGCCGCCCATATCTGTTCAAGAATGCCCTGACCGGGTTCGGCCTCTTTGCCTTCTCAATTGCCGTCTGTACGTGCATCCTGTTCTCCGATCTCTCCCGGACCCTATTCCTACATTTGCGACGCCAAACATCATACACATACCACTCACCCACAATCCGGGTGGCACGATACCACCCAGACACATCAACTGCCTCAGAACACCCTACCCCTACACAAGGACCCTTCCAAGACCATCTTACTAACCGTAACACCTTCCATAAATACAGACACCTACACCATCCGCGCTGTCGGCCAAGAAGAATTCTCCGACGTCAAAGTCCCCGACGCCCCCGCCCAAAAACTCCCTGCACAGAAATAAACCCTGCACACAAGGCAGCCACTGGAAGTCCGACCCTCCGGCTGATACCGGGAGTCGTAATGACTTGGGATTCTGCGTGTACGATATAGTCGCATCATTTTCAAGGGTAGAATAAGTGGCCGAGGGGACTGGATGATCCGATCCTCGGCGGGGAAACAGAAACACAGTAGCAACGGAGCACATTGGGGTTATGGAGTATTCTCGAGCAGACACAGACAATCCCTAGCTTTTTGATTGGGATTTGTGAGCTCGATGGGTTTGATTTGTTGGCTTCAATGGATTGTACAGAGTAGATTGGCCAGGATATATTTTCTTGTGCATCTAGGCCCCATTTGAATGCCAGTCTCTTCTCTTTATTCCTTGACTGGCCTCGACTTATTAGAATGTAAGGCAAAAATGTACATTAGCTAAACACATGGAACTGTTCCATGGATGAAGTCGCAAAGATGTCGAGAGTTGGTTGCGGTTACCTCGGTGCATGTATATATACAAGTGTCGGGAAGAGATCAACTTTAGACCTACTACTGCCACCGGTCAGGGCTACGTTATATAGCTCGACAACCTGAGTCTTTCCAAGAGTTCCATTGTATACTGTTTCTGAGCCATTGACTCGACAACTATATGGGAATCAAGGAAAGAAATCATGCAGACAAGCCAAGCCTGCCACGTGAAAAAGAAACCAATATGGCAGGAGAATATCACGAAAAGCAAAAACACATCTAATTCACAGGGAGGTCTACTCCGTTCGCAGAACGCGAGGACCCTTCTTCTTGGAAGCACGCTTACGCTTAAGACCCTTGTCGAAGGCGACCGCATTGTTGTGGTCACGGCCAAAGTTGTCCAGATCCTTAACCTTATAGATACGGATGATCCAGTTCTCACTGGTGAACGCCTCCTCAAGGGTGTTGAGCTGCGGGCTCTCAGTCGGCACGCGAGTACCACGGACCCGGTCGACGGCTTGGCCGGCGGGGAAGAGAGACTGGTAGTTATAGTAAGACATCTTGTACCTGTGGAAGAGTTAGTAAAGTAGATCGTTTGGAGGGGAAAATGGAAAGGTCAACATACATCAAGCTGTTACGCATGGTGGGAGTAGCCTCATCGTCGACGCGGTACTCGCCACGAGCAGTGAAGTAATCACGCTCCTTGACCTCATCGGGCCAGATACCTTCGGCGATACGCACCATCCACAAGAACTTGTTCAGGTCATCGCCCGAGTAGCCCAGCAACCCGCCGAAGACGACCAGAACATAGTCCACATCGTGTTGACGGAGGATAGGGTAGCTGACCTCCTCGCGCGAGCTCATAGCCTTGCCAACAGTGGCGATGTGGGTGTTGTTCCAAGTGTTGTTGTCAACCAGCGTAGGGCGATCGGCCATACCACCGATCTGGTAACCGTAGTCCCACCAGGACATGATCTTGGCGTTATCGGGAGTGTTCTGGCGAAGCCAGTAGTAAGCCTCACGGTAGTCATCGATGATGAACTGGCTGCCATCGGGCATGCGACTCGCCAACACAACAGAGGGAGACGAGTAGGCGTTTGAGGTGACCCAGGTGCAGTGAGCAACGAACAGAAGCAGGTAGACAGTGATCGAACCAGTCACAACGGCCTTGGAGAAGTACGAATAAATGCCAACAACGGGCTTCTGGGTTGAGCGGAGCGACTTGGAGTCCTCGGCATTGGCCTTGGCCCGGGACTCGGGGTTTGGCTTGGTCATAACCAAGAAGTTGTCCAGGATACCAGACAGGGCCAGGGCGGCCGCGACACAGACAATTGGAGTAAGAGTGAGCATCAGACGGACCATGACACCGGCGAAGTAGCTCGAAAGCACAGCGTAGATGATCACGAAGACGTGCTCGTCCTTGAGGTTCTGGAAGCACATGAATACACCGGCGGGGAAGAGCCAGATCAGGAAGTTCAGGTCAAAGAAGAAGGCTGGCCAGGCAGTAGGCTGGTGCTCGGAGACGGACGCGATGATCGGGATGTGAATCTTGGCGTAGCCGGTATCCCACAGGGAGTAGAAACGACCACTCCACGGGGCAATGACACCGGAGACAGACAGGAGAACCAGGCCAGCGAATCCAAGACCGAAGGTGAGCAGAACCATGGCAGTCAGGAGCTTCTGGAACTGCTTGCCAGGGAGGAACCCGCGAACAAAGTCCGCAAAGGCAACAAGCTGGATCAGTCCAAAGACACCAAGGGCAGACATGTGGTCACTGTTACGGATGGGCAGGAATCCGACGAAGGGGATCTGCATGCTGCCCAATGTTCCAAGAGCGTACCAAGTGGTGTAGCTGATGTACACGCGAGAGCTGTAACGGCCCATGCAGAGAAGAACGAAGACATGGAGAGGAATGAGGTTGGTAATGAAGACATATCCGCCCCATGCTGAAACCATGTAGCCGTAGAACAGAGCAGTCAATGCTCCCCACATGATTGATCCGTTCTTGACAGCCTTGATCCACAGGAAGAAGGTGAAGACCAGCAGGAAAATGGCAATGGCCTCGTTATCGTAACTACCGGCGACGGACCGCGAGATGTAACCAGGGGCAATACCCATGAATGCAGCGGCGAGAAGACCGGCAGAGGGCGAGGTTGACATCTCGCAAGTCAAGAGGTACATTGCGAGAGCCGTCAAGCCAGAGAAGGCGGGGGCAAGAAGAACGCAAATGTTTCGAATGTCGACCGGGATTGTGAGGAAGCGAAGGATATGGTAGATAATACCGCTAGTCACCATGAGACCGGGGTACAGGGTGCCACCAGTGACACGACCCAGAGGATGCCATGTTCCTGAGCAGAGAGGCAATTGGCGTTAGCAAGTCCGTCATGAACGATCTTCCGAAGAGATGAAATAACATACGGTCATCGAACCAGTCCCAAAAGCTGTAGAAGCCATTCTGGACCAAATACTTTGTTGCACGGAAGTTGAACCAAGGATCGACTGCAATGTGAAGAAGGTCAATATCTCGAGATCTGTCATTTGGCCGATGCCAAGTTGCTTTCTGGGGCGTGCAGCAGGGGTGGGGGAAGCATACACTCGTGAATAATACTTTCAAATCCTGGAATTGAGGTCAGTAACGGAAAAAAATAAGACGAGGGATTGGGTGATTCCATACGAATAACACTGAAAAGACGACTGGCCACGGCAGCGGCAGCGATTGTAAGGAGGATGATGATCCGTAGTAGACCGCGCGTACTTTGGCCGGAGCTGCCCTTCAGCAGAACATCAAGAGAGGAAGATTGGGCCATAATGGCCAAAGAAAAGGAGCAAAGTCCAAGAATCAAAAGAGACACATGAAAACAAGAAAAAGATCGGGCAGAGCTGCCAATGGTTGGTCGCCTTGTTGATGGTTGGAGGAGGGAGAGCTGCGCAAGGTGGTCACTTCTGAAGTCTTGGCATCGCGTCGGGGAAAAGGCGCCACCTCCGACTGCTCCCCGCAATCGTCGATTCAACCATCACCTTCTCTTCTGACCTGCTTTCCACTCCATATACGAACAAAGCTCTATTGGAGAAGTGTTGAAAATTATCCTAGGAAACACCTTATTCTTCCGTCACTGGAATCCACTTTCTCTGCGGACAGTTCCAAGATGGAACTGCCTCCTCTCTCCACGGAGCAGCTCTCGAAGCTGGCCGCATCCAATGTTCCCCCATCACAGCTGTATGAGATCTTGTCGCAATATGAAACAGACGCATCTCTCATGTCTGCTGGCCCAGGGAGTGCTGAAACAGGAGGCGGTGACTCTCAGTTGCTGAGCTTGTTCTACTCGAGCTTCTTCTTCGCCCATCTTCTCACCAAACAGCTGTGAGTACTTCCGCATATATCTTGCAAAGGATAATATACTTATAAAGGAACCCATGAAATAGACCGGAAGCTCGAGCCCTGACACAACGGATGCCGGAAGATTTGCGACACCAAGATCCATCTCTACAGAACTGCCTGACCCTACTTCGAGCTCTTTGGCAGACTCAGCATGCCCAGGTTTACCAGATTCTCAGAGGCCTTCCATGGCCAGAAAGCCTGCAGCCACTAGTTCGAAGATATGAGAGTATGCTTAACTCCATAGCCGGATATTATTACAAGCTGCTAATACGAGCATCCATCTAGGCTTTTTCAAAGACGATACGCTGATCGCGATCAGCACATGCTACGAAGCGATAAGACCTGCCACCGCTGAAAACTACTTAGGCCTTGACCCGCAAGCTGCCGAACAAGGAGATTCGGCTATCATCGAGAAGTTTACAAGTTGTGGATGGACATGGGACCCGGCGGCGAAACTACTCCACCCCTCCCCAATTGCCGTGCCAACCGCCAACCAGCCCTCCTCAAATGGTATTCGTGAGACGATGGCACTGCTGGGTAATGGCGGAAGATGAGAGAGGTTGTGGGGCCCGGGAGAAATAACAAGTTTGCTGAAGGCCTCCCGATAGACCGAGGGATGACGAATCTACATACTCTGATCAGAGAGTCTAATACAATGGCAACACGCCGAGAAAACCAACACTCAGCCATTTTAGAACACAGGCTAGTGGTAACGCCGGAATGCATAACACGATCTTTTTGCTCATTCTTGTGGTCCAACTGTAGTGTACAGTCGCACGACAGCCCAGGGTATGTACAGGACCCAAATGATAACGTCTAAAACGATGAGTAAAAGAAAAAACGAATCAAAAAGAAATCATTGCATCTTTCGCTCGCAATGTCGCAACTCGAGGGCAAATTAGACCCAAACAATCGTACAATAATGGACCTGAGCAATCACGTCTAATACCCTGGGGGGAGGTGCGAGTTCCGCAAATAGATGCGTATCCATTCCACCTCTATACCATCTCTTATCACATTCAAGGGTTCTCCTTAGCCTTGGCCAGCAAGAAAGCCTCCAGATCGAACTTGGGGTCCTCGAAATCGGTAATCACTGTAGGGGAACAGATTGGTTAGCGCTGCGCGTTCGGGCGGCGTATTGGTGCATTCGCAGATGCTAATGTGTGGTCTTTGAAGGAGGAATTCATATCACGTACATCCACTGGATTGCGTGGTCTCCTGCTTGGGCTGGGTCTTCTTCTTCCACTCGGCCTTGGCCTGCTCGATCAAGCGCTCCTTGCGGGCGTACTCGTGCTCGATCTCTGTGCGCTTGGCAGCCTGGGTAATGGATGACTGGTGGTAGACTCCGTAAATGAGACCGGCAACGAGAGCCGAGTAACGGAAGACCTGTAGAGAGAACAATGGGTGGTTAGACATCCGAATTCGCATCCACGTATGGGGCGGGTGTTTCCTGGGTATCGGGGCACACTTACGTTGACACCCTGAGTGCTAGCCATTTCTGCGAGGTCACCGGGAGACGGGAAGAAGTCAATAAAATAAGGAGCGGGATATCCGAGGGACCGTTCAACACAAGTCGACCGTCAATGGCAATGAATCCTCGGGATGGGCAAGGCGAGGTGGTTCAGTTCCCTTCTGCGCGAGTTTTTCCGGCGCCGTTCGGACCTGGCGCTTATGTCATCCCGGTAAATAAAGCCGCAACAACTGTACTACTGCAGCTACCAGCTACGCATCTAGTAGGCTCTCCATGATCGCAAGATGTCGTCGGTGCAGCAGCGCAAAAATGAGATCTTGGCCAAGCGGGCTAAGCTTGCTGAACTGAAGAAGCAGCGTGAACTTCGCCAGAAGGAGTTCTCGAACAACCGGAATAGCATCGGGGATACTTCAGAGGTAACGCGGCCCTAAGGATGGAATCTATCAAGCTCGAGCGCAACCTGACTGTCTTTCATATAGATTGCTTCGCCGGTGCCTAGCCGTTCTGACAGCAGAGCCGAACTTGATGACCTGATTTCACGTTTGGTAGACCGTCCAGGATCAGCTTCCATCAGTCATGGCGCGGACGGCCAGTCGCGCAAAGGAAGTCGCCCGAACTCAGTATTGAGTGCCAGTCAACTCAGTGGGGAGAATACCGATGCCTTGTCCCCTACCTCACGACCGCTGTTACAGTCGATTGCCGTACAGACAGTTGGGGAAGAGCAACCCTACACCTACTCCGCACCCGAAGTTCAAGCCCCACCTCCCCCTGAAGGCAAACCAGAGCTCGTCACCTACAGCAAAGCCGTGCAAACAGACGGTCTAGAATCACCACCCCAGTCGGAGGATGGATCGGTTGCTTCAGACAACGAGGAACAAGCCGGCACTACACGGTCAAGCAAGCGTCTCAGTCGACGGGACCGCGAACGCGATGAGGAAATCCGACAGAAGATCCGCAAGGAGATTGAGGAAGAATTGCAAGCTACGAATCAGGATGGGGCTGCTGCGGCGACTACACAATCTGCACAACTCCGATACCCTCTACGCACGCTCGATGACGACGAGTTGAAGGCGGTCACTTCATCTAATGATTTCCTGGACTTTGTGGAGCGGTCCTCAAAGGTGATTGAGCGGGCGTTGGATGAGGAATATGACGTCCTTGCAGACTACGAGCTTGGTGTGAATGGAGATGTCGAAGAGGATGAAGAGACTGGCAAGAAGAGGAGGGGCATCCGAGAGGTCTGCCAATTCTACGACGAGCGATGGAGCAAGAAGCGCATGGTCACCGACCTGAGCTTTTCCCCAAAGGTATGGTGATTTCACATTCAAATACAGCATTTTAGGGCCTGTTGTACTGACTTGTCTCCAGTTCCCGGAGCTTGTCCTAGCATCATACACAAAGAATCCTTCAGCCCCTCATGAGCCAGATGGTCTTGTTCAAGTCTGGAATCAACACCTGCACTCTCGACCAGAATATGTGTTCCACTCTACATCCGACATTCTCGCTGCCAAATTCTCACCTTTCCACCCAAATCTAATTGTTGGAGGCTCATACTCCGGCCAGGTGCTTCTGTGGGACACTCGTTCCTCCCGCGCAGGCGGTGGTGCGCCCGTGCAGAAGACGCCTTTGACCGGGTCTGGACATACCCATCCCGTTTACAGCATCTCAATTATCGGTACACAAAATGCGCACAATATCCTAACCGTTTCCACTGATGGAGTTGTCTGTGGCTGGACTGTGGACATGCTTTCCCAACCACAGGAATTCCTCGAACTAACCACACCCCCTCCATCCAAGACGGAAGATCTTGCACCAACTACCATGTCATTCCCCCAGTCCGATCCAACCTTCTTCATTGTCGGCACTGAGGAGGGAGGCATCTACCCTTGCCATCGCTATGACCGAGCTGGAGCGAAGGCAGGCACTGACCACCGCCTCGCATACCGAGGACACGCCGCGCCGATCATGTCTACGGCATTCCATCCTGCTCGTGGTCCAGTTGACCTGGGAGACCTTATGCTGAGCTCCAGTCTGGACTGGAGTGTGAAGCTCTGGCGTGTACGACCCCCAGCGACGACTGCTGCTCTCACATCTGGAATGTCCTCGGCTCAGGTCGTCTCGCCAATTCTGGACATTGTTCGCGACGATGTCGTTTACGATGCCCGCTGGTCTCCACACAGACCAGGTGTGTTCTCTCTCGTCGACGGTGCTGGCAACGTCGAGGTTTGGGATCTCTACACCGACACCGAGGTTCCCGTTGTACGGACCACCCCCTCTCGTGGTCCTAGTGCCATGCCATCCCGAAGTCTCAACAAGGTTGCTTGGGAGGAGCGCGAAGGCCGCCGTCTGGCGACTGGTGGTCTCAACGGCGTCGTCACGGTCTTTGAGGTCGGCAAGGGCCTTGGTGGACCGTCTGAGGAGGTTCCAGCGGAGGAATGGGCCGGTATGAAGCGTTTGGTTTCGAAACTGGAGCAGAAGGATCGGGTGGCTTGATGTTGAATGATCTTTGTAAATGGCACTCTGGCTGCCATATCTTTTCTTTTTCCTAACCCCTACAAACCTCTGTCCTTGCCATGCCTAGTTTCTGCTTGCCATATACCCCTTTCTTCTTCAATAACATAACTTAGGGATATCTGTCTCCATCCCACCATTTGACAAGTTTGTAACTTAATGTCGAGAACATTTGATTATGATCTAGTAAAAAGGTACTTCGTATGACGTACCTCAGGATACGACCGCACTACGGCATGCGACTGGCACGTGATACATGAGCTTTCTTGTGAAAGACCTGGCCTCAACTGGTTGTAAATAGAAATGAATATTCCATCTGTATGGATCGCGTAATATTCCATCCAGCTCTGTCCTATCCAAGGCATTGACTAGCCTTTGGATGAAGAATCTCAGAATATCCCAATCATGTGCCTTTGGTGCTTCCCTGCCCCCCTCCTCCCCCCACACAGTTCTAGGCCAGCCAACATTACTTTATCACCATTCCGAGACTATGTCTCGATCTTGGTTCCTCCTTTCTTATCTATTTCTAATCTTCCCTGATGACCATTTAAATCATACCAAATTGATCAACTCAACGCCATTCGAAATATTCCAGTAGCGCTATCCGAGACCTCCTGTTTCACGCAGCCTTACCTGTTTCTAGGCCAAACACACGTTTTCTGAAAGGTTAAAATGGCACAGGAATCAGAGAATGCAATCTTAAATCGCAAACGCGCCTTTAAGCCCAAAGTGAGCACTGGTTGCCTGACCTGCAAGTGAGTCCAGACCCTCGGAGATAGTGCAGACATAACCGCCTCCTTTTACCCAAACACTCATACGAGACAGGACCCGGCGGGTGAAATGTGATGAGGCAAAGCCTGCTTGCGCGAGGTAGGTCCTACCCTTATTAATATAGAAATGCCCATGGCCATTGGGCTAACCTATGATACAGGTGTCTAGGTACCGGACGAAAATGCGACGGCTATGGACCAAATAAACCACCGGTCGCTGTACCTAGGACACTGGCCCCTGCCCCTGCAGTCGAGTCATCTATAGAAGCCCGGGCACTGGAGCTTTTCTTCCATAAAACAGCAACACAATTAGCAGGCTCTTTTGAGGCCGCGTTCTTCCAAGGTAGTGTCGCCCAATTGAGCCTTGTGGAGCCTACTATCAGACACGCCATTGCTGCGATTGCAATCCTCCACGAAGAGCTGTCATCAAGTTCACCAGGACGAGAATGGGATATTAATGGTCCAGAAGTCCCAGTTCAATGTTATAATAGAGCTATTCGCGCTCTGCTGCAAAAGTTCGAGACAGAGCAAACCCCGATTTCGTTGACATCCATGGCAAACATATTGTTCACTTGCTTCGAGTACTTCCAAGGGAACTTGACTGCGGCCAGATCTCATGTCAAAAGTGGAATCAAGCTTTTGGAATCTTGGCGAGAAAATACGAGACTGCTCGCTCATAAACCATGGGGTCAAAGTTATGATTCTTATGAATCATACTTTATGGAAACTGAGATCGCGCCACTCCTCACCGTCTTCCGTATCAATATTCTAGATAATGAAGATATCGAAGATGCTAGGTTTTACCTAAATCCGGTCGACAAGAATGGCGATGTTGTACTCGGCGATCGATTCGAAAACATACAACAAGCCAGAGCCGGGTTATTAGACGTGATTACGTCTGCGAGTGGGCGTCTACGAGCTGTTAACGAACATCTTCCTAACAATGACCTGGCCGGTAAAAAGGTCAACCAGATCACGCATGTTATACCTGAAGAGATTATGTCTCAATGGGAAACCAAGTTCGACGACCTAATTTCCCGACAGAGTTATTTATGGGGAAACAAAGAAAGACAAGCCGCAAACATTGTCCGCATTATCAACATAGCCGAGACTCTCCGAGCTCGCAACTACATGACCAGTATTGAGTCCTCATGGGATAGTGCACGAGCCGAGTACGAAGAAATGCTATCGATAGCCGACAGTCTCATCTCCGATCACAGTCGCTTCCCTAATGACGGATTCCGACTCTTAAGTTTGGATTTCGGCATGCTATTTTGCTTCCACTTGCTAGCTTGGAAATGCAGATGGCCTTCTCTTCGTCGCTGGGCACTGTCTTTATTGTGCAAAGTGCCTAAGCGTGAGTGGCTCTTCGATCCGAAACACTATCACGCCATCTTCTCGCGCATTTTGGAGATTGAGGAGGGATATCTCGGTGCTTTGCCGGAGGA
This sequence comes from Penicillium subrubescens, assembly GCF_028828155.1. Lineage (NCBI taxonomy): Eukaryota > Fungi > Ascomycota > Eurotiomycetes > Eurotiales > Aspergillaceae > Penicillium > Penicillium subrubescens. The sequence continues at coordinate 3,103,468 of NW_026643157.1, read as the reverse complement.
AATCATTCAGCAGGACCTTGTTCCTCCTGAAAATGCTCGAATTTATGATTTTACGGTCATACCTCAATCGTCTCCTTCCTCTTATTCGTCGGGCCGGGCTGTTTCTTATTCAGTGACTTTCTGGAGTAAGCCTATGGGTCTTGATGGGCCGTTATCGAGCTTGACGGAGTATATGCTTTTAGAAGCTTCTCAACCAGGCGAGACAGCTGTCCCGTCAAGTTTCATTGACAAGCACCATCCGCGTCTTCGCACCGAGGATATAGCGAGCATCGGGCCGAGGTCTACGTCGGCAATGGCCTGCCTAGAGTCTAATGAATCATGATTGCCTTTCTAGAACGCCACACCAGGAAGGTTATGTATAGCGCTCTTTAAGGTTATTGATGTGTCAAAAATATCATCATTCTTCAGAGAATGTCATCGTATATCTTTTAATAGGATTCGGGCTTGGACCCCAATCTTGACTCAATTTGGATGGCCAGTGAGCGGTCATTAGAAAGTTTACCCTTGGATATAGGAAAGAGAAGAAGAAGAGTAAGATGGGGATGTGCTTGTGTGGCATACACATAGACAGCTTCTACATAGCTGTGGAGACAGATTTACTGACAGATCAGTCTGAGCAAGACTGGGACCGGGATGAACAAATTCCCGTTAGTCGGAGCCAACTATACTCCGCATCCAACCTTTGCCCAGCCCAAAGTGATGGGCCGGCGAAAATTCAAGAATACAACTTTTGTGGCTGGAGTTAATCCTGCAGGCCCTCCGCCTTCTAACCTACACTCTTCGTGGTTTCGGGAATGATCTGCACCCTTGATTCGAGTCTCACAACGGCAGGCCCAGTGTGCGCGCCGTTGAAGAGTATCTCGAAACCGAATGTCCGCTGGTTCATGCATAGGCCGTTGCCGAAACGATTCGGTACCAAGTCGAAATATTCAATCAGATTGGAACACATATTCGCAAGAATTCCATTTGTCCACAAATGGGAGGAATCGAGTACAAGATGAGCTCCCATATTCCCCCGAAAATTCCCCCGAAAAGCCGAGAATACGATTCCAATACGAATGTTCCAGGCCTAGACGATCAGTTGGATCCAGGTCAAGTGGGTTTCGGGATTGACAATTGATCCCACTTCAACTTAAACTTGCTTTGTTGCTTCTTTGAATTTTGAGAATAGTCAATAATCTTCAATCGTTAGGGACAAGCATATGCGTGGCCTCGGCTAATGTACACCCGGGAATCTGGCGAGGATTCTACTCTCCTCCGTACCTAAAGTTGAGGAGGCGGTTAAACATACTTGATGATTCTTCGGTTCATGAAGCTGGAGAAAGGTATCCGGGACTCCTTTTAGGATAAATGCTCAGACTAGTGCGGTATGATCGACAATCACGATCTACCCCAGACTATTAGCCTGTTTAGAAATCGAAGAATCGATCAGACCTCAACATTTCGCCCTCGTTCACCGGTATTGGCAAAATCGTATCAACTTTTAGACATCGACTCACGAAACTGATGACAGAATCATTAGAGTCCGAAACTCTGAATGTATGACGAGTGCCAAGCACAACCACGATATTCCCCGAGACCAGAATAGACATCAAAGCCCCGCACCACACATGGCAAGGATTCTAGTCCCCATTTGTCGCCGTTTCTAGACAATAAGTGCGAGTCTAGCCAACAAGCGCGAAGAAATCCCGTACGGAAGATGTGGAGCCGCGCACATGTGTCTCGGAACGATCCTAGCATGTCTTCCGAGCCCGCTTATCCCCCCACCTCCCGCTGCCATAAATTCAAGCCAGCAGGTGGAGGTTACCAAGGAGAGATATATCGCCGGCGGAGTAGATCATGAATGAGCAGGCAGAAAGGTGGACCCCGGCCGGAGCAGTCCCGTAAGGAAGGTTGTCCCAATATTTCGCGGAAGACAGCGAATGTCCGCGGAATTATACGTAGTGCCCACAAGCCGACCCAGAAGGCAGATCTACCATCTGGGGAAATATCGGCACTTTGATCAGCACTTAAAAGCCGATGATTTCTATGGTTGTACCCACAACGACGAAAGGAAGTGCTCCCATTGGAATGGAAGCATTCTGGAAGGGGGGTCTAGTTGCCAAATCCGGTGGTGAGATCGGTGCAAAGCATACCGACTCCATAATGGCCGTTCTCGGTTTATGACTGTGCTTAGCGCTTGGCAAAGGCGCGGCTAGAGATAACTATCAAGTATCGTCATTCTATGACTGATTGACTGGTTCATTGGAGTTCGTGGAGCAATGAGATCGCCCATGCATGTCCTTGCCCCGCCGATCCGGGAACTGGGTCAACCTTATCGTGGGCACGCCAATCATGACCACCGGAAGAATTAGTCCTCCCCACCTTTGAACGGTCGGCCATGAGTCGATATCCATGGGAATGGAACTCTGTTCAAACCGGGCAGAGTGTAGCCATACACGTACACGTACGAGAGAGAGTGTGCGGAACCCGATATTCCACGTTTCAAATATTACACCAAAAGAGAGCCATCTTGAATAGCCGGATGGGGAGTCCCGGGCCGGGGAAGATAGCGGGGACTTAAGTTTCCCCATTTGTCAAGGCAGAGAGTTTGTCACTTCCAGAATTCGGGACGAATACGCAGGTGAATGTTCGGGTGTCCGGTCCCAACGGTCTTACACCTCGAATGATAGACTTTCCCTTGTTTTGTGGCGGCGAAGATCTTCCGAAGGTGTGAACTAGACTGCCACCACCACCGGGTGAAATAGAAGACCACATCCCTGGCCCCCATCGTTGTGGGAAAAAGAGGATTCTTCTGGTCAATGTTCAATCTGCAGTTTTACTCCGATGTGGAAGCCCGCTTGTGTTTCGATGGTGACTCGATCACTTAATTCATCATGGGCGAGGAACATCGCGCGAACTATAGTTCGCCGTCGGACGGAGGTTCGGCGCTGATTATTGTGAGCGTGGTGCTGTCGTTTGTGCAGATCGTCTTTGTTGCGGCGCGGTTTTATACGCGGTATATGCAGCGGATGAAATGTGGACTGGATGACTGGGTCATGCTATTTGCCTTGGTAAGGTGTTCCTCTGGTGATGTGATTCTGAGGCATATTGGATTTGGTGCTAATGACTTTTCCATTCAGGGTGGGAGCTTGGCAAAAGCAATCCTCTATATTGTCTGTAAGTAAACCTGTGTCTCGGCACAGAAAACGAGAGGCTGATCAAGTACAGTGGTCGAACTAGCAGGACTCGGCTATCATCTCAATCAACTAAGCCAACCAAAAGAGAAAGTAGCCCTCGTCCGAAAGGTATCATCATCTCTCTTCTCCCAAAAACCGTCTCCCCCTCTCTATCTATCTATCGCATTCCTAACACTCAATCAGTTCTTCTTCGTCCTAGAACTCCTCGACTTCCCCCTCTGCATCACCCCCGCCAAAATCTCCCTTCTCCTCTTCTACGTGCGAATCTTTTGCATCCGCAAATTCCAGATCCTCGTCTACATTGTAGGATCTCTCGTCCTAGCCATCGGCATCACCGTCTTCTTCCAAACCATCTTCCAATGCTCACCCATTTCTTATGGCTGGGACCAGAGCGTTGGGCCGGGCACTTGCATTGACCAGACCATTTTCTACCGGTACATCTCCTCGTTCAACGTCTTGACTGGCATTTTGATACTCGCTCTGCCACTGCCATTGGTGTGGAAGCTTCAGGCTCCCAAGGCGCAGAAGATTGCCCTGACTGCGGTTTTTCTGTTGGGTGGACTGTAAGTATTCCTTCTTTCAAACAAGACGATTTATGGTATGGATGCTGATTGATGGAATAGTGGAACAGTGGCAAGCATCCTCCGCATGGTGATTTACATGCTGAATGACTCCACAACACTAAGTGATGTTACCTGTACGATCCCCATCTCCCGCCAAATCCCACAAGTTGGCCAATGCTAACGTCTCAAACAGGGTTTTCCGTCAAACTAGGCATCCTCACCGTCGTCGAAGGCGCAGTCATAATAATCGCCTCCTGCCTCGTAACAATCTGGCCCCTAGTAATCCGGCTCACCCCGCAACGCCTCCTATCCGCACTATCCGGTTCTTCCCCCACCACACCCAGGGACCACGAACACCATCAGTGCTGGTACATGCGCACACGCCGTCCATCAAAAAGCGAAGCCGCCCTCACAAATTCTAGAGCTATTAGTACACCGCGAGACCAGGGGAGTGCCTCTTGGTATAGCTCGCACTCGTCGTTTGAGCATTTGGAAGATCAGCGGTGGTGGAGTTATGAGGAGGGGGATGAGATTAGGCCGTGCGGGACTACGCTTGAGTCACATAGAGCAAAAGTTGAGAGTGTTTAATGATAGATTTTTGATTAGTTCAGCAGTGGTATCTGATTGATTGCTATATTGGAGATAAGATATGTAGCCCTGAAACAAAGCCCCGCGGGGCAAACGCAAACGCAAATGCAAAATGCTTCTCTCGTGACTCATACATCAACGGCCAGTTTATCATTGACTGGACCGTTGGGAGGAAGGGATCGACCACCTCTAGTAGGTGTATCGGAAGCCAGCCTGGAATAAGGAGTTAGTATGGTGACTTCCAGGACCTTATACCGAGTAACCAAGACAAGACTTACCACGTGCTGGATGACTCTTTCGCAGCGTTTCTGCTGCTGGTTTGCCCTGTAGAAATACAGGGTGAATACCCCGACGATCAAAATCAGCAGGACTTGAGATCTAGTATTCCCAATTGGTCAGTATATAACTTCCACAACATTCCCAAGGACAACTTAAAATGCACTTACCCGACTGACACCCATACCGCCGTCTGGTACAGCGGGGCCTCTACCTGCCGGACAATGTAGCTGCCCACGACACCCCCCAGCCCATTGAACGCGGTGACCGTTGCGGCTGTAACGGCCCGCTTCCACTGGCCAACAATATTGTTGGCTTGGTAAGCGTTCAACGCCGCCCAATTGGAGACGTAGGCACCGGTTGCGATGAACGTGCCGATGTATCGGGCGGTCACCTGGGTGGACTGGGGCAGTCCGAACATGAGGAAGCCGACAATAATGCAAAGGGCGTTGAAGGTGATGAAGGGCCCTCGTAGGCGCAATTTGTCGGCAGTCAAAGAGGTCACGATGACCGGGATTGCGGCGTAGTAGTAAGGCTATAGAAATGGAAAGTATGTTAGCGGCTTCGATTTCATGTTATCCAGGCAATCGACGAGGCAAGCGGACGACATCATCGTGGATGATGTTCAGGACGGGGGCAGAACTCTAATTCAACTTCCAACGTTTGACACTCACCGGAACTGACAACAAGATCGCCTGATTCGCAGTAAACCCCATGCCCCCTTCGAGGATAATTGGCAGGAAATATGACAGGCCCGTCGACACCAGATTCAGCAGGAAGAACATGCACGCGAAGCCATAGATCTTCACATCTTTGAGGCAGTCGAAAATCCGAGCCCAGGTGAACGGCTCTGGCTGAAGATCCGCACGATCATCCTGGATTCGTGCCGCGGCAATCTGAGACTCTCGCAGAGATAGAAACTTGAAGCTGTGCGCCGAATCCTCCGGAAAGTCGACCATCCACCAATAGGTGGCGATACCCAGAACACAAGTGATCAAGCCCTGTACCAGATACATCCAGCGCCATCCAGCAAGCCCCGCCTTCCCATCCAGATGGTTGAGACCGAAATTGATCAAGGTGCCTGTGGCCAGGACCGTAACTTCACCCGCCTGCAGAAACGCGAATCGGAGCTGCTGCTCACTACGCAGATACCACGTGCTGATGAGGTATGTCAAACCCGGGTAAATGCCCGACATGGCAATACCCAGCAGCACACGAAGGGCAATCATCTGGCGCGCAGTATGAATAAAAGCAGTGCAGAGAGTCAACAGACCGAAGACGAAAGTGATGGATGCGAACCACACACGAGGACCGAAGAGACGCACAGCCAGGGTGCAAGGCAACTGGAAGATGACACCAGCAATGGTGAAGATGAAAATGGCCACTGAGAACCGCGAGCCCTGGTCCAGATCCAGATCGGTCAGCATGCTGGTGACAGCAGCTGAAGACAGGATGCCCGAGTCCAGGAGGTTGAGACTACACAGCAGGCCGGCGATGGTGCAGAGACGCCAGTCGACTTTGCGACGCAGGCGTTGCTCGATCTCGGCCCAGTCTCGGTCCACTTCTTGACGCATGGATGGGGACCTGGTGACGGGATTGGTGCCCCGCATCACAGGGTCGACAGGGAGGTCCGCCATTTGATGAGCGGGTCGGAGTGATCGTGAGGATGTGTGAGGGATTGAGTTTATGGTGAGGTTCTTGATGGGACGGTGTTGAAAACGATGAAGAATGATGGGTTGGAGGTGTTGGTATTGGGAGGTTTCACAGGAAGATGCGGTGAGTTTTCTGGAGGCTCGTATTTGAGGAAGCGACGCGACTACGCTAGCTATTGTGGTCCTCTGTTGTTGTTTTCGCTCTTACCTGCCTGTGAGCCAAGCGAAGCTATTCGAACCGGGCCGAAAGCTTGCCGATTTTATCTCTGTGGGCTCCTGCAGGTCAGATTCTGTGGCCAATGAAGGCCAACTGATCTGCTATCTCCCTGAAAAAACATCACTTTTCTCTCATTTTGTGTTCATTTCATAGGGGTTTCTTAGAATTGAAGAGAATTTATGTGTATAGCTGATTGTGCTGGGTTTCTATTGTTGAGGGAGTGATGTTAGATCAGATAGCAAAATTTGATACATCGAATCCGTTTATAGAAAGACCATAACACACAAACAGGATATATTGTTACAAGCTTTTCAGGGCCACATGGGACCACATGGGTTAGGGTGACATTCCAACCTGGTAGAATGTAACGCTCCTAAGGAACAAAGCAGGATACTCGAAAAGGAGAAATGTCAACTCCACCTTCAATATAGTATACAAACATGATCTCTCTCCACCAACTCAAACTCATCAGCTTTATCGGAAAAGAATCAACTACCATTATGATTGGTGCAAGGAGCTCTTCATGTACAGACCCCCCCCCCTCCCGGCTAAGCTTTGTCCCTTTTGTCCTTTTGTAGGGAGCTTAGGTAAGTCACACCCGCTCGGAACTGCCCCACGTCTTCGGGCGAATGGAGACTGCAATCCACTTTTGGGTCATTTGGGATCAGAGCTTCCACGGGTCTGGGGAGAAAATCAAAATGGCCTGCTCTCTGTGACCTCCTCTCTCCCCCTTCTACTAATACCCTCTTCGACATACTCTCACACTCTCTATTCTATCTCTCACTACCACCTCCTCCGATCATGGTCGAACTCATCAACCCTCCAGAACCACGGATTCTCCTCCCACCACTTCTTGCCTGCCTCCCCACAGCTTTTGTCTCCCCTCGCCCACCGCCAGCTCTGCTCCCCCTCCTCTCCCCTATTCTCCGCCAGCGTATCCAAATCCTCACCTCAGTATCTGCCTCTTCCTCAGACTCCTGGCTCCGCCTTCTCTGCTGGGACACCACCAAAGCCGAGCGGCTGCAGAGCATCGTCGACGATGCGACCTTTGAGCCGCACCCAGTCTCTGGCGAGATCGAACTTCCGACCGAAATCCCCGTTACATACAAGCGTATCGATGATGAGACTCTCCGTGCTCAGGTGCTCCTGCCCGAGTACAGCTTGACCGTCGTTTATCTCTGGTGTCCGGACGACGAGCAGGGCGGTGGCCGCGGATGGCGTGTGGCGGAACTACTTCCGCGCGAGGGTCCCGCCGAGGACGAGAGCTCGTGGGCATCCTCGATCGGCGAGGCCAATGACCAGGCCAAGGAGAAGCTTCTAGCGGATGCGTTGGACGACCGAGTCCAGGCTCAGCCTGCGGACAACGCTGCGGCCGAGGACGATGACGATGACGACGATTACTGGGCGCAGTATGATGCTACGCCGGGTAACAAGACCCCCGCGCCGCGAGCAGGCTCTTCAAACCAACAGCCTTCGGGTCTGTCCGAAGCATCGTACTTCTCACAGTACGGTAATGTCCAACCTGCCATGGACAGCCATGACCCGGAAGAAGAGCAACCCGAGGTTGGGCCTTCCTCGCTGAACGGCGATATGCTGGCAAGCTTGCTGCGACGTCAGGTCAATGGCTTGGACGATGGCTCAATCCCGCGGACAAACGGGTATGCAGCCGGCGAAATGCCCAGTGACTCAGCTGCCCGCTCCCTCAGCCACCCACGCCCAGCATCCGCCTCATCTGGTAGCTCCGACGCCGTGGCCAAGCTGGAGCAGGAAGCCGAAAGTCAAAGCACATACGAAGTCGGCGTGAAGCAGCACATCGGTACAAGCATCAAAAGCCTCTTCCGCCTCGCCAAGGCGACAGGAATGTCGCGGGTCGAGTTCCAAAGCATGGTGCGGACAGAGTTAGAGCTCTTGGATGTGACGGACGTGGATGATTGAGAACGTGATTTGTTTTTTTCTTGCATCTTCTTGCGGTGATACCCATGAGCCCATGAGATTTAGCTTTGGATGAGATGAAATGAGATCGGATGAGATGGGGAATGGAATGATTGTATAGTGATCTGAGAACTTGGAACAGATATCAGCCATAGATTGACGCATGCTTGCATACGCATTTGGGGGGTTGGGTGCATTGTTATCTTGTCTTTTCTTTTTGTTTCCCTTGTGATCACTTTTCTTTGTTACTTGGTCTCTAGTTTCGAGGCATTTTGGCTAACCTGGTTTGCTGGTTGATATGTCATGCATAGTGGAATTTTAGGTATATTACATATTTTCATAATGCTGTTTCTGCTCCTCATTCAGTAGAATTCCTTGTCGGCGGCTAGCAATTCTCCAGGCTCTCCTGTTCCGAGCACCGAAAGCCGCCGACCCGATTAGGTTAGGGACCTAACGCAGGGGCCGCACTTACCCAGGCGCTGGGCCCACCCACCCAAGGATCGATGCTTCCTCATCCAGCACATATGAGACCTGTTTCCTCTCAATCAATGCCTGTACATACTCTCCAGTTCAATGCTCGCCTTTGGTCATCTGTATCGCTGAAACCTCATCAACTCGTTTTCAATTTTCGAAGAAGGACGCCCACAAATTCCTCACACTCATCTAGGGATGGCGCTCAAGCTATAGTTCTCCGACCTATAGATCTCGTGATACTTAAAGATCAACTAGTTCATCAATGCTATAATGAGATTCTAATATGCCCTCAGTTGCCTCGCGCATTTTCTTTTCAACAAAGGGTTCATTGTTGAGACACTCTTCAGCACTCAGCAGACATAATCGATCCTCCATCGTTGTAAAAGGGCCAAAAAACCTCGATTGAGAAATTTCCAGTAAATCTCATCGAACATAGAACTATGCCGTAAAGCAAGGCAAATCCAAAATAATCCAGTCTCGAATGAGTTCGTTATACTAAGTGAAAGACGCTGAGATTGTGACAAGGATCCGCCTTTGATTTTGCTGTTCTCGCAATCCTGAAGGACATCCTGGAAAAAGCGAAATCTTGGCATAAAACGGTCTATAAATTAATCAAGATCAACCTTCCAGTCCTCTGGATGCTCTACAAGAGCCACCAAGGAGCAGCGTATGTGAACTCAACCGGGGCGGCGTAGGCAAACTCCCAGTCAACTACCCCGTTGATAACAAGTCTTGATAGATCTATAAGGACATTGCTGGGCAAAAGATCGTCGCAATAGAGTCTAAAAGGCCCATTGTAGTGCTCCTTAGCTATCTCCCTCGAGAGTTTGCGAAAAAGACAGCGTGCAATGTATTTTTTTCCGGCAGTCGATTTCATCTGTGACTGCGTCGTTCCGCTGAAGCTCAAGGTGGTAAAGTGCTGTTCCCGAAAGCCATTGAGTGGAATATTGGAGAACTGAGCAAGCGGTTTATATTGAAAGTAAAAGGACGCTTTGAGACAGTCCAATCACCGGACGAGTCTTTTCGAATAGCTCCAATATAAGGGAATTCAGGCTTCGAAACATGATTAGTAAATCGAATCAGCGTATTATTATGGTGAGAATCCAGCTCGGCATTAGCTTTAGCGTAAAGGTTGCATCAATGCTATAGTGGGGTTCCATAACTTACCAAGCCCTGACAAATTTTCAGAATAGGTATCTAATCCATCACGAGTTCAGCGATACAGACCAAATCATAGTGCAAATTTCCGAGGGGGCAGCAGCGTTACCCTGAACTAGCGAGTGGGTCGTTTGGTTGGTTATGTTAGTCTGATTTACTACTTCACGGATGTGGATTGCTGCTTGAGTTCGGAGCGAGTGCTGAAGCCGCCAGTCGGGCTTTATTCATTGCAGTCAACCGCGAAAAGTCAGCCGAGTTTCGGCTGCTCGTTGAGCATGGCGCAGATATACATTTCCGCGGCAAGAATATATCTGTCTTCAAGCGTGCTCTTGAATCTTCTCGTGAGGAGATTCGAAACGCCATTCTTGAACGAGGGATTACTCAAGAGACGCCAGACCCAGCAGCCTCCAAGTCTCGGACCGGGAATACAGACAACTCATAGACGGAGAGGAGCGACTTTGTTTTTCAGAGAATCAACTCTATTACTTTGCACACAGGACGCCCACAAGCGGATTACGTTAACAATTTCCCGGCATTTGGTGCGAAATAAAGGGGGCTGCACCCTTGGGACCTGATTTCTTAAACTTCCCTTCCGACGTTCACACGCCTATCTTGATTTAATGGAAACCAGCAACCAAAAGTTCCATTTCTTGTCTCAGCTACCTGCGGAAGCCATCTGGCGTGAATGTCTCCTAAACCGCGTTGTGGAAATAGACTATCCATGGGAAGAGGGCGTCGTCTGGGGTCCTTATTCGCTATGCAAGCTGCGGCAAACGACCATTATCAACAGACGTCCGCCAGTGATCAGCCGTGTATGCCGTGAATCGCGCTATATCGCGTCTAAGTTTAATACTAGCTATGATCGTGAAAAGGGCTCGCCTTCTCTGGAGGCGCCTCCGGATGCGCAGTGGAACTCTGATCTCCAACTTGAAAAATCATGGATCGACCCCTCTCGAGACATCATTCACTTAAATTGGACTTCGTACTACACGGCTGGATATTTTGGCGACGGAAGTGCCCTCGATTTTCTAGCTTGGAGAGCGGTCCAGGCCTCCGGGGGCTCTTTTATGTTTGATATCTTGATCATACATTCGATGGAGATATCGATGTAGAAGAGAGGATTGGGGCCCTCCAGAAATTGCAAAATGGAGTCGTCATGATGCACCTTATCGCAGTGCATACCACGTTCGAGACTGCGGCGAAAACGGGCTTGTATGGACCTCTCGGTGATGCCTGTATTCAGCTTGTCTCTGTATCCGACGAAGCGAGACTAAATGCTTTCCTCGATTTTGCAGAGAAATGTGAATCTAAAGCTGACAGATTCATTGCTAAAAAGCAGGCCTTCCACAGAGAGTCTCCGGAGTCGATGACGAGAAGACTAAACCACAAGCTCGGGGAGACCTTTGGGGCTGAAGCTGGTCAGAAATTACCTCCTTTGAGTCCCGGCAATCATATTCAGATTCTGCCCCCAATGGTGCACCCATTCATTCCTTCCGAAGTTCACGAAGGGCCCAAGATGTTGCCAATGAGGATGTTGGACGACTTAGAAATAACAAGATACTATTTTAATCAGATAGGGTGTAATCGAGAGCGACAGCGAGGGTAACTACGAAAAATGCCTGCAGTACATACCACACTATGGTAGGAAATCAGGTGTAGAAAACAGGAATAAGCTCTACTTACATGTCAACTATAAACAAAAATCTTTCAAAACTGCTAAGACTCATACGTGCAGGCTGAATAAGCCCATTATCCTGCCAAAATAGGATTTGATGACCTAATTAAGCTTTCTCGGGCTCGAAACTGAGCGTAGTCAGAAAATCGGCACTAATTTTGCCGACCACACCTAGCGAATTTGTGAGTCAATACGTAGCAACAACACGCATCGTTGGTTTTCCGCATTCTCAATTGAAAAGGGACCAATTCCCAACACGCGTTGTACAAATTACAGTATCTCTCTTCGCAAAACATCGAAATTTTCCTTCCAGTCATCCTGAATCTGGCCTTTGCTTACAGCATGACCGACAACGCAGCAAATGAGGGATTTTCGGCTGCGCACAAAGTCCTCTCTACTCCACTACTCCTAGAACGGATCTTTACATGGATCTATGAGGATGTTTATGGCTCCTGGCCAGTTCCCGAACGGCCTCAAAAGCCCCGAGATGAGGACGAAGAATACAATTCTAGCGACTACATCGAAAGAGGTGGGGTCCTGGCTCGCTGCGCTTTGGTCAGCAAACAGTGGTTCTACGAAGCCACCCGAATCCTATGGCGGGACTGGGAAGACAAAATCTTTTTGCGTCCTAAGTTCGTAGAAACCTTTACGAAGATGGAGCCGACGCGCCCACAGCTTTATGCAGATATGATTCATCATGCTGAACTAGCCGTTGTTGAAAATCCTGAGCTATTTTACACTGTCCAAACTACCTTCACGGACATAACATTTTCAAACCTCAAGAGCCTCTATCTTTATGTACCTGGAGATGGTAGTGACAGGGCAGAGATTCCTATCTTCCACGCTCCACAATTAACGAAGCTTTCCTTTGATCCACAGTATGACTGGCTTCCAGTTAGCTACTCTGTACAACAGGATGAATGGAAGGTGATTTTTGACCTTATCACGGTGCGTTGTGGATACTTGTTCTTCATATTGTCAAGTCTCGCTACTAAATAACAGAATATTGCAGGATCGCTTTCCCGATCTTGAGAGTATTAAGTTCGAGGATTCAGCCAAGGTTTGGCCTGGCGAGCTTCAGAAACTCAAGGATCGGCTTCCCCGTCTTAAACATCTGGATGCACAGAGTGTGGTGGAGAGTACAAGGAAAGGACGTGACGCTTGAAACCTTTGACAGGCCCGGAAAATTTTCATCTCCTTGCATATTCCATAGGCCATTCAAGAATATATGGCCTTGCCAAGGCTACTTTACCCACTTATATACCATTTTGAATTATCCATGGTCATAGACTCCTTATTACTGTAACTAAGCATAAATTGGTCAATGTCGAATGACAGAGTAATAAGGGCTTAGAACGACTCCTCTTTGGTGTTCAAGATCGAAGGCATTACTGGGCACCACCGGGCAATCGAGCCGCATATTATTACAGGGCTCAAATCCATGAAGCCCGTCCAAGAAATCTCCCACAGAAGAGGCAAGTCAATTATGGCAAACAGAGGTTATGACCATGATTAAGGTCAAACAATCAACTTCCCCCCTCCGATGGCCTAGTTGGTATCCACCACAAATTGGGGAACCATAGTTGTGCCCTGGAGGAGTGGGCAAACAAACAGAGAAGAAAAGAATACTGGGCCAGTGTTAACGCTTTGAGCTCCACGGACGGCCGGGTACACCCCTAGGCAGGGGGGAGTTCATTTTTTTGGAGATTTTTAGCAATATTGTTTGTAAAATAGAAATATATCCTAGGCTAATACCTAGTAAGTATTAATGCTATTTCTTTCATAGCCTCTTTAACGGTGTTAGGCGTGTAAAGGGGGTGTGGACTGGCGATGTTCTTCGGTGTCCTGGGGTCACGATTCAGTAACAGGGCGAAGTATATAGGGGAGGAGAGGGTCATCGGTTCGATTCATGGCGGTGGAGAATTTATTCAGTCTGATCTTTGGGAAATTTTACGTATAGCCAGCTGGAGACTATCTCACGGCCTAGCAAATATTGCCCCCGCCATCCCGATTGTTGGCTGAAAAAGTTATCCGGCATGTATTGGTCATTGTGCTCGATGATCAGATGGGAATCGAGGTGGTTGTGTTGTATTTCTTTTTCCTTAATTTTCGCTTTCAAAAGTCGACTCCAATCTGAGTGTTTAATTGACTTCAAGTATTGTTCTCAAGCGATATCAGACGGGCTTCACAGCAAAGATCTTAAATGAGCCTTGGGTCTGATTAGTATCGTAGCTTATGTTCAAATTTGTTACGTTGTAGCTTACCAGTCCAAACATTGAAATCGACGTTTGGCAATCCCTTGACCTCTCTCGATTCAGTAACGGTTGTAGTAGCACAACATGACCTTTTTGCCGGCGCCTCGTTACTATCTTCTTTCTGCCACATCTCCTTGTACATGTTGAGGTCACTGTTGGTATTGACAATCAAGACGTCTTTATCCGAGAAATTAGCAGGTGGGCAACGTAAAAGATACAGTACTGTTACCTTGAAATCCTGCTTCCTTGAGATATCGTTCATAATCCCCAACCTGGCTAGCCCCCGCGATACAGCCAACATATAGGGAGAGGTCTTGTCTTATTTCGAGCGGAAGCTCTTGCTTTGCTAAGATATCACTGATTGCAGCTCTACCTCCCGGCTTCAGTAGACGAAATATCTCTTGAAATACAAGATGTTTCTCAGGTTCTGGCACTAGGTTTATCACACAGTTGCTGATGATGCAGTCAACCGTAGATGATGGTAGCGGGATAGATGTGATGAATGCTTCGATAAACGATGCATTTGAGGCTCCAGCATTTTTCGCATTCCGACGGGCCAATTCCAGCATGTCCTGCTGCTGTTTTAGGACGAAGGTACACCCAGATCCGCAGACTGAATTGGACTTACCTTCGTCATGTCGATACCAATAGCCCTCCCTTCGGGCCCAACTTTCTTCGCGGCGAGTAAAATATCGATACCTCCACCACTACCCAGATCAACGACTGTCTCACCCTATTTGGTAATGGTAAGACGATGCCACTACTCAGGACTCGGGATTTTCTGTAACTTACCAGACTGATATTAGCCGTCGCTAATGGATTCCCACAACTAACACCTAGGTTCGCATTTTCGGGTAGAGAGCGTAAATCGTCCGGGTCATATCCAAATGCCGTTGCCACTTTTCTTTCATAATCCCTCTGTTCATTCAACTCCGTCTGATTTGCAACACTTGCATATCGTTGCTGCACAGATCGATATGTATCTTCAGAGTTCATCGCGCGGAAATGTGTTCTGTAGCACTGGATCGGGTAAATTTGGTGTACAAAGCAAGGATGGAAATGGATGATTTCGCTGAATGAGGGAAAGAGAGGTCGTTCGAGATGGTTTGAGAGGTCCAAGTTTATGTTATGTACTCTTCGGATCAATAACTTGGCGAGTCCGCATCTGCGGGGTAGGGGCTGTGACCCGCCGATTATACACCACGGAATCTTGGCAAGTGACCGACCTATCCTGACAGTGATATGACAGTCATAGAGTTCATTCTAGATCAAAGGCTGTAGTATTAACTTGGCGGGCAACATATGGTATACCGTAGGCGAGGGAATGTTAGTTCAGACTAGATAGGAGACAGAGTTTCATAACCCTAACACCCTAACAGAAAATGGCTTGATAAGGGACGAATAGTCTAGAACGCCCATGTAAGATGAGATTTTCAATGCAATTTGTCGCTAACTACAAGGCTTGATCGCAATAAACGCTTGTCTCATCACATGCAAGATAAGTATCGATAGGCCGTTATTTAAAAAAGTATGCAGGAAATTCACAAGCCAAAAGTCCTCGTCTTCAATATGATCTCAATCCTTCCAACCGAGCCTCTTGCCTATAAATCTGGCAACATAAACAAGGCCAAGTAGTACCGGAACCTCGATCAACGGGCCCACAGTAGAAGCAAGAGCTTGATTGCTGTCAGCACCAAATGTTGCGACAGCGACAGCAATTGCCAGCTCGAAGTTGTTGCTGGCAGCGGTGAAACTCTGCGTTGCAGCCAACTTGTACCCAAAGCCGAGCTTGTAAGCCACCAGGAGAGTGACGAAGAAGACGATGATGAAATAAACAATCAGTGGAGCCGCCACTCGGATCACGGATACAATCTGATGCACCACTTGGCGACCCTGAGATGCGAACAGCACGAGAATAGTGAAGAGCAGCCCGAGAAGTGATAGCGGACTAATATACCTAACGAAAACATGGTCGTACCACCGGGGGCTAGCAATCTTCCGAAGAGTCATTCGTGTGAGAATTGCCGCACCCAGGGGGATGCCCAGGAACACTGCCACGCTTTTGGCGGCGGTGGAGTAGGATAATGTGACCGTGTCGTCCGAGTCACTGATGACATTGATGAAGAACACAGCCAACGGAGCAAAGAGGACCATTTGTAGGATCGAGTTGATGGCGACGAGAATAGCGCAGTACTCGTTGTCACCGCCGGCGAGGCCAGTCCAAATGAGAACCTAATCGTAATGTGATGTCAGTTGTATTCAAGGATGAAATGAATTTTTGTCTCTTACCATAGCAATACATCTGGCCAGTCCAACGAGAATCAAGCCTTCCCGAAGTTCTGGTTGATCGGGTAGGAAAGCCCATGCCAGTCCCAGCTAGAAACGTAATGTTAGCAAGGATCGTTAAGACCAGTGAAGAGGCTCTATGTCATACCATCAAGAAAGGAGCAATGATCCAGTTCACAAAGATACTGAATGCAATCTGAACCCAAATTGCCCGCTGCTTGAAGATGTGGTGTAAAGATTCGTATCGCACTTTGCAAAGGATAGGGTACATCATGACGAGGAGACCGATGGCTTGGAAAGGTCAGTTCATGTCTGTATCTCCGGAAATATGAATAGCACATACCGATTGGGATAGAAACCCCCACGAACTTTCCTTTTTGAAGAGCTGGCCCTGTGTTTTCCACAAAGTTGCCCAAAATGATGCCGATGGCCATGGCAAGGAAGATCCAGACAGCTAGGAACCGGTCTAGCCATCCGAGACCCTTGAAAGCCGATTGCTGGGACGGAGACTCTTCATGTTCATGACCCATTTGCTTCTCAATATCCTTTATAGAAGGAGTCGGCGGCTGATCCATCGGTGTTGGATCGACAGATTGCGAATCTGCAGTTGCCTTTGGGGGCAAATCTGCCTGAGAAGTTGAGACGGCCATCTCAGGAACTAGCCGATCGATCGCGCTTCAAGAGCTTTTAAAGGGCAAATGTATTGGGTTGAGGGAGAACCAAAAACAAAGAGTATATCAAAATCTTCACAGACAAAAAAGAACCGTCTATAAAATATGTAGAAACTGGAGTATTCAAAGGTAGAAATTATACATTATTCCTGGTGTATTAGATGTGGGGCAGCCACAGCCAATAAAATTTGGCGAATGACACTCTGTTCATTCTAACCAATCACAGCCAAGTAGTGACCAACTGTCAATGCTCACAGTTCGTGTTTTTCAGCGGTAGAAAGGCAGTGTCTCCTTTTCCAAATCTTAACCAGTCATGATCTCGAAGTGACATGTTTTCATGCAAAGCTTACTTCGGACGTGTCGTATCAGAATATCCTCACGACAGGATCCATCAGCGAACGTATCTGAAGCTGGCCCATGCCAACCTTGAAGCTCTTGCCACAGATCTAATCAGATAAATTACTTGAATGACTCTAAAGCATTTTATGTCTGGAAGCATCAGCTCTGGCCGGGTATGCCATGTGTAAGAGCTTTCACCGATTCAGGAACAGTCTTGTCTGACATTTTTTTGTAAATTGCGGGACATATCCACCTCGAAAAGAAAGTTCGAGACCGACAGGTTATCCGCCTGATTTGGTAGCTCAAACGTGGTATCTAGAGTTTAAGAATCGTAGCTTTGTCCCTCGTGTGGATAGTACCAGATCGATCTTTTCCTCTACCACTCTTCACTCAGCTCTTCTTGTCGCACCCAACCAAGGAACTACCTTTCCCTAAACAAACACTCGATAAGCACACCATGGCTTCCAAACCTAGCGTCTTATTTGTCTGCATTCATAATGCTGGTCGGTCCCAAATGGCTGCGGGGTATCTCAATCACCTTGCCGGAGACAATGTTGAAGTCCGCTCTGCGGGGTCCGCCCCCGTCGACTCCGTCAACCCTAATGTTATTGAAGCCATGCTTGAAGAAGGCATCGACCTGCGCAGCCAAAAGCCCAAGGTTTTGACAACCGAGGCAGTTCAACTCAGCGATGTTGTCATCACGATGGGTTGTGGCGACGTCTGCCCTTTCTTCCCGGGCAAGCGATACCTGGACTGGCAGCTGAACGACCCCGCTGGTCAAGGCATAGATGCGATCCGACCCATCCGTGATGAAATTCGTCAACGTATCGAGGGTCTCATTGAAGAGCTCAAGTCCGAAAAAGCTGTTTGATTGGTCGATCATCATATCAAAGTGCAGGAGGGTTGAGAATTCGCCTCATCGGGCTTGAAACATGGGTTGCGCGATTACATAGATAGCGAAGGTTGATTGATCACTTGGCTAATTTTATGATTCGGAAATGATTTAATGACTAGAAACAACCAGCTTCAGAAACATAATCAGGGGAGACACGGTACATTCAAAAACTGTAGAAAGACATTCTGCGTCATTCTACAGACGGCGCTTAACTACGCAGAGATTCTCCAGGTTTTTGCCCGAAACTATACAAACCATTCTCCTATTCATGAATGTTGCTCTAATTTTTACCAATGGTTTTCCAAATTACTGACACGGTTACTGTGTCCTTAACTAGACCCTTATGTGGGCGATTATCGCTGACGATGCCATCGTATTCACGTTACACCTTACAACTGTGACCCAAATACTGCCATACGAGTAGAGATATTATCTGGAACAACGGCCTTTGGCTCATTAGTTAGATAAAATCTGTCGTGATTTAAGAAACCCTGGTGGCTATCATAAGCCTTCGTTCTACGTATGGTAGGTAGGGAAAGCCAATTTAGGAATCTTTCTTCAAAATAGTTCAACATAGTATCTGATCATTCAAGGGCTTAGGACTACCTCATCTTCCCCTCATACCTGGTTCGAGGATTTTGAAACTGGAGAATGAGCCCCGAGAATGCCTCGCTCATGTACTGAGGGGGAAAAAAACTCAGACAGTTGCGGGGAAGGGATTTTCTCTTAAATAAACTCCACTACAATATCAGTGGATGCTTACCCTCAGAGTGTTTCACTCCATAGCCATGAAGGTGGACGATTTTGTAGTACTCAATGAAGGTATCAAGTACAAGAGAGAAGTGGGGAGGAAGAGATGTATAAAATTGAGTATTATTTATATTCTGCCTGACAGACTAGGCATCAATATCCAGTTATCTAGAACCATTGTATATTGCAGAAGAATTTCCACGTCATCGGCCTTTTCCACTGTCGCATGTTCGTTTCTAAATAATAGAGTATTGATGCTCTGATTGGTAGGGCTGGGGAAACTCGAGTGTAGATGCGCGCCCGCTCGGGCCACCGCCTTGCCAGAAACAAGAAGACACGCAACCAGTCCAAACCGCCCCCTCGGACAACTCCTTTCTCTGCAACCAGCTTTCCTGGCCTCAATTTCGGAGTGCCATGCCCTTTGGTGATTCTGGTAAGTCTTGACCATTGATCCTGGCTTTATCTTTGCCATTCTTTCTCTTTTCTCAAGTTGCTTTGATGGAACCCTGCTGACAGCTACGCCGTTTCGGAAGTCTATTTACTTTAGGTGGTTTCGCGGTCATTCTCTATCGGTTTTCCTATTTTTTTCTTCCTCTTTTCTTCAGCATGTCGTCCCCTTCTTCCTCTCTCCGTAAGAGAGGCGGCAAGAAGGAGACTTATACGGCGGTGCCCTCGGATGATGCCTCGCTGCTTCCTGCCGTCGCGGCTGCGCGCAAGCAGTCGGAGTGGGATTATTGGCTGGCCATGATCGTGCTCACTGTGTTGGCGTTTGCGACTCGTTTCTACCGCATTGACTACCCCAACGAGGTTGTCTTTGATGAAGTTCATTTCGGCAAGGTATGCTTCGTCTTTGGAGAGCCGCGTCAAGACGCAATGGCAAAAGGGGCCCTCCCTGGGCTGAATTAAGCTGACATGTGCTTGTTCCATAACTAGTTTGCCTCCTATTATCTCCAGCGCACGTACTTCTTCGATGTGCACCCTCCCTTTGGGAAGCTTCTATTTGCCTTTATGGGCTGGCTGATCGGATACGATGGCCACTTCCTGTTCGAAAACATTGGTGACTCGTACATCGACAACAATGTGCCTTACCTTGCTCTCCGCGCAATGCCAGCTACCCTCGGTGCCCTGACTATTCCCGTCGTATTCCTGACCATGTGGGAGTCTGGATACTCACTCCCGGCCTGTGTGCTGGCAGCTGGCCTGATGGTGTTTGACAACGCGCACATTGGCGAGGACCGCCTGATCCTCCTGGACTCCACCCTGGTTTTGTCCATGGCTCTCAGCGTTCTCTGCTATGTTCGTTTCTATAAGTTGCGCCACCAGCCATTTGGCCGTAAGTGGTGGAAGTGGCTGC
Organism: Penicillium subrubescens; assembly: GCF_028828155.1. Classification (NCBI taxonomy): domain Eukaryota; kingdom Fungi; phylum Ascomycota; class Eurotiomycetes; order Eurotiales; family Aspergillaceae; genus Penicillium; species Penicillium subrubescens. Next base: position 3,083,204 of record NW_026643157.1, on the reverse strand, counting down.
TTCTGACTGGTTTCTGCATGAGCTGCGTCATCTCGACCAAGTACGTCGGTTTCTTCACCTTCGTGACCGTCGGTGCTGCCGTTTTGATCGACCTGTGGAACTTGCTGGATATCAACCGTCGCCAGGGTGCTCTTGATATGTACACCTGGGTGAAGCACTTTGCCGCTCGTCTGGTCGCGCTGATCATCATCCCCTTCTTCTTCTACCTCTTCTGGTTCCAGGTTCACTTTGCGGTTCTCACCCGCTCCGGGCCTGGTGATGAGTTCATGTCCCCCGAGTTCCAGGAGACTCTGAGTGACAATGCCATGACCGCCCAGTCTGTTGGAGTTCAGTACTATGATAGCATCACTTTCCGCCACAAGGACACCAAGACCCTTCTCCACAGCCACTGGGAGAAGTACCCTCTGCGCTACGATGATGGCCGTATTTCCAGCCAAGGCCAGCAGGTGACCGGCTATCCTCACAATGATACCAACAACTTGTGGCAGATTATCCCCACCAAGCCTTTGGGTGAAGATGCTCAGTCCAAGAGCGTCCGCAACGGAGATGTCATTCAGCTCCTTCACGTCGGCACCAACAGCTACCTTCTCACCCACGATGTGGCTTCCCCATATTACCCAACCAACCAAGAGTTCACCACTGTGACCCCCGATCTGGCCGAGGGCGAGCGCCACAATGATACCCTGTTCGAGCTCAAGATCGAGAATGGCAAGCCAGCACAAGAGTTCCGCACCTTTGCCAGCTTGATCAAGCTCGTTCACGTGCCTACCCGCGTCGCCATGTGGACACACACTACTCCTCTCCCCGAGTGGGGCTTCAAGCAGGCCGAGATCAACGGTAACAAGAACATCCTTCAGTCCAGCAACTTGTGGTTCGCCGAGACTATTGATGGCCTCGCGCCTGATAGCCCCCGCCTGGTGCGGGAGGAGCGCGAGCCCAAGTCTCTGTCCTTCCTCCGGAAGTACTTTGAGTTGCAGGGTGCCATGTTCCACCACAACAATGCGCTGACTAGCAGCCACCCTTACGCTACCGAGCCCTTCCAGTGGCCGTTCTTGCTCCGTGGTGTCAGCTTCTGGACCAAGAATGAGACTCGCGGCCAGATCTACTTCCTGGGTAACCCTATCGGATGGTGGATTGCCAGCAGTCTGCTGGCCGTATTTGCGGGTATTGTTGGTGCCGACCAGCTGTCTCTTCGCCGCGGAGTTGATGCATTGGAAGAGAGTGAGTTCCCCAAACCTGTTAATCTCCCCGTCCTTCTTTGAGTCTGCGACTAACCTTCATCTCTTCTAGTCTGGGGTCCTGGAGCCCGCTCTCGCCTGTACAACAGCACCGGATTCCTGTTCCTGTGCTGGGCTGCCCACTACTTCCCCTTCTGGCTGATGGGTCGTCAGCGCTTCCTGCACCACTACTTGCCATCTCACTTGGCATCGACCATGGTGACTGGCGCATTGATCGAATTCATCTTCAACCTGCAGCCTCTGGACCCTGCCACCGCGGCGCCACCCGAGGATGACCCCTCTGGCAAGGCCAAGGCGAACCGCAGCCTGGGTCGCTTTGTCACTGCCAAGGAGCGCATGGGCCGCAGGTCCGTCATTGCGGGATGGATCGCGACCCTGGTCATTCTGGCGTTTACCATCTATGGATTTGTCTTCTTCGCTCCATTGACCTACGGTTTGCCTGGGTTGGATGTGGATGGCGTCAATGCACGCAAGTGGTTGAACTATGATCTCCACTTTGCCAAATAAGGGAACTTCATGGATTTTCCCACTCCTCTCCTTCGATGATCTCTGATTCCTGTTTTTGATCTTTGATTACACTTGCCACACTAGTTGGATGTGAACATGATTTGGCCGAGCTCTGGGAGGAAAAGATCATTATTTCCCATCTCTGATATTGACACCGTTATTTGTAGGAGTATGTGTATCAATGTTTTGCTGGCGACTTTTGCGTTAGAGGGGCCATGGACGGTGTTTGAAATTTGATAGGACTGGCCTGCGGGTGCGTGGGTTGGCCTGTTGTCTGCTGTGTTGTATCTACCGGCCCATCTCTGCTATTTACTATTTCCAATCTCTTCTTTTTTTCGACTCCATGACTACCTCATGAGTTCCGCTGCGTTCCATGTCCAGTCCCATGGACTTGTCGAGTCCTTGTGTGACTGTAGATTCCCCGAGTCATCCATAGCCTCGAGTTGTACAAAGATGAGCACGATCATCAGCCGACCGAGACAACAACTGTATCCACATGATCGGCATGTATATGTAGTGGGATGTAGCACGATAGAAAGAATCATAACTCACTAAGAGAGGAGCGAGAAAGAAGAAGACAAAAAGATGGAAAATCATGAATGATATAGATTAATCTGTTTAACCGTGACCTATGCAGCAAGCTCATTGGACCAGACAGATCCTATTGTAGCAGGAGATCCAATTAATTTGATTGGCAGGCGGGGTCAGTCGGGGCCAGAGCGAATGGGCCTCCAAAATGTAATATGTAATGTCTTTGATTTGTGTGTACTCGTATTTATTTCCATTTTGAGTTCGATTTCATCTTGGGTGGTGCGTACGCGGTATGAGATCCAAGACGAGTTTTAGTTTCAATGCGTGGACTTACAGTAGTCCGTACTGGATGTACTACTGTACTGCTGTAGTTGGATGGGCGCCCCTAGTTAGGCCAAGAGAAGCTTGCTCTGCCTTCTGACGAATACATTCCAGGTTGTCTGTGCTGGCATTCTTGCCTGCAGGATACTGAAAGCGGCAAATTAGGTATTGTAGTCTAGTGCATATAATATTTGTATAGAATATACTCCGTATAAATGATCAAGAAGACTTCAAGATGCAGGATCTTTCCTTGAATAAATAGCTATTGTACTCCGTCTGTACTCCGTACTATTTAAATACTCGGTTGACTGGATATCATCGGCGGGTCCGATCGTGACATAAGCGGCCAGTCAGGCTATTTATTTATAGTCAGTCCTAAAAGGGTTACAGCCCATACACATCGCATACAGTACTGTACTAAAGTTAGTAAAGAGGTTTCACCCAGCTCTGCACATGAGCCAGTCGATAGTCGCCATGGCCCTACTTGACTCCATAGTGAACTCACTCGATCCAATTGCCAATCCGGGCATAATAATATCCGATCAAAAGTCTAGATGGGCGACTGAGCATCGACATCATCATACAGTCCAAGTCCAGCCCTGATCCCTGCCCTGCCCTCCCCATCCGGTGCAGCCAAAAGGCAAAAATACTGCAGGGTCACGGCGGAAACTAGACGCCAGGCGTGCACTAATGAGTGGCCTGGCTCGATTGTTTTTTCTGGTTCAGAGGGGTTGTTAGTGCAATTAGTGTAGGGCATTCAGTTAATAGTTATACTTAGTGTGCTTTTTTAATCGCTTCCTAGTTGCTACTTGCCTCTGTGGCTTAATAGGTTCTTGCGATTGTGTTTTCTCTTCTTTTTTACATTTTTTCCCCGGCCTTTGTTTCCTGTCCCTTTCATTCTTTGCCTCGAAGTTTGCGGACATTCCGTACTGTACTTTCTCCATTCCCGGTATCCTTTTCCAATCACTGGGCTTATTGAGGCTTTATTCGTTCCATTCTTGGGCTGTATTATCCTAATATTCCCCTGGCTTCGGTCGCTGTGGACTCTTGAATTGCTTCCCAAAACGTGAGTATTGAGGACTGAAATCTTGACTTTCAAGTTCCCAACAGGGTCCTACCCGACCCGGGCGGCTTTTTTCTTTGCTCTCCCAAAGCTCCACATCCCCCGATCTGACTCGCTCCAGCTTGTTCGACGGACTCAATCGCTGCGGAGCCCAAACTGAAACGGCACAGTACAAGTGTCCAGCCCGGGTCTCACCTGGTGAATTCTTTTCTTTCGCTTCTTCAGCCTCTCTTCTTTAAGAACAACACACACACACATATTGATCTATCTGAATACTATCCTCAGGTGAGTTCTCGGTTCAGGGGAAAACACAAACCCAACCAAACCTTCCCGGGGAGTTTGTTGTGAGTTGGCAATCAGATCGCAGCATCCGATACAACCAGGGAGCCAGTGCCCACCGGGTGGATTCCTTCCGGGGGTCTTGATCAGCCGCTAGAGAAGTGTGATTGCTGCGAGCAGTACCGCTTGCTCACTGCTCAAATGCTCGGTCTTCGCTTGTTGTCTCCGTCTGGAAGCTTCTTCTTCTTCTTCTTCTTCTTTGTCCTGAACTGACCCTCGCTTCCCTTCAATTCTTTCCAGTCTCATCCCCTGATCAGCATCATCGGTCATTCGTTTTTCTCATTGTTTTCCCGCTGTACAAATCAATCGGAGTTATCTGGTTTCCCCTTGCGACCGCTCGGCCGGCCCATCGGCCCATATCCTTTTTCTCCAGACCCCCTCCTCCTGGACTGATCGCTTTTTTTACCCACTTTTCTCGCCCCCGTTCATCTGCATTGGACACGTCAAAGTCACCAAAAAGAGAGCTCTACGAGACTATTCACAGTTTTTTCCCTCCTCCTTCTTCCATCAGAGTGACCGGGAAAACCTTAATGGGAGTGACTCGCGATTGAAGGGAGGCAGGTCTACAACGATAATCCTATCTCGTCCATTCAGCTGCTCCCTGTTGCGTGGTTAAATACCGCAACACCGCACCAATGCCCATCAAGTTGCCTAAAGGCTTCGCCCGGAGGAAGTCGTCGGGCAATGTTCTAGACGATGTGGATGGCCAACCCCAATCCTCCTTCCGGGTCTTTGAGCGACCGGGAGCCCAACAACGATCAATGACAGATGGCGCTCCACTCACCAAGCGCATGAGTGAAGGCCATGCGAGTCTCGAGGACAATGATAACATCTTTGCCGGGTCAGAGCATCCCTTGGGCAAAACTCGGTATGGCCGCCCCCGGACCATGGAATCCCTCAGGAAGGGACTGACCGGTCGCCATCACAGTGGTCCGACCTACGAAAGCTCGACCTCGACGCGGCTCAGTTCCTCATCTACCCTCCCATCATCGACCGAAGTCCCGCCGCCCGATGAGGCTTCATCCCCACATTCGAGAATTCATGATATCCCCGCTCCGCCGCCCCTGGCGGGTGCTCTACGAGCCGCTGCTGGCAGGACATTCTCATTCGGTGGACGCTTTAATAAGAACTCGACGCCCCCTGCTCCCCCTCGAAATGCCACGCCGGACGCAACCAAGCAGCGTGCCTACAGCGGTAGCACCGACGATACGGCGACCCCGCCCAGGCTACCTGATTCGCAATTGAATTTCGATCTCGGAGCAGGGGGAGATGATTTCGGAAAGATGTTCGACCATTTGGGAAAACGGGAGAGTGCCCTGTTGCGGGACCCTTCTCCGCAGCGAGCTAAACAGGTACGCCGAACCACTGAGTCATGACAAGATGCAAGGGGGGATATGAGGACACACGGGCTAACGGTTGTGGTTTTAGTACTCTTCCTCTCCACCGACGCAAGCCCTGCCCGAGTTCCAAGCAACTGACAATAGAGCCGGACGACCTACTCCCATTAATACAGACCGATCGGTGGCCGTTGAACCCTCCCCTTACTCATGGGGTAGCCGTCACTCTGGCGACAATCTACTGAATAGCCCCAGCGGTGAAATCGTTACTTCACCAGCTCGTTCGACTGCCGAAACGGTAACCAGTTTCCGCAAGCCGTCACCATCGCCTGCCCATATGCTCGGCGCGACAACTTCACACCGGGCTTTGGAGAAGCCCGGCCGGCGGCCGTCGGATGGCTTGCGAAGGAGTGGGATTTATCCGGGGGACCGAGACTCGAACACTGTCGACGACGAAGATGCCAAGATGGTCCGACAATCTGTTCTGTGGAGTAAGGGTTCCTCGCCTCGGTGGGAGGAGGCCACTTCTCCGTCTGGTGAGACACCTCTCCTCGATAAGGGCAAGGCCACTAGTCCTTCACTTTTGAGCCCCACCGCGGACGAGGGCTTGTTTGCGCCACGCCGTTCACCTGCCCCGAGTGATCACGATCTGGACGATGCCCGACTGGCTGTTCAATTCGCCGAAAGCCTCCCGAAAACCGCCTCCCCGCTGGCAACAAGGTCATGACACCGTCCCAGTTCGAACACTACCGCCAGCAGCAAGAACTTCGACGATCCAAGAGTGATGCTACGAAGAGCGATGAGGAATCCGAGCACGAAGAGTTTGATGACGAGGAAGACGAGGTTGAGAAGCAGCGGGAGGCAGAGAAGCAACGGCGGAAGCAAGAGGCTCACCTCTCCCTTTATCGACAGCAGATGCAGAAGGTGACGGGCCAGCAAGCTCCGTCTCCGTTGCTCCGTCCGGAAATGGCAGGAGCCAGCAACAGCACTCCCAACCTTCCCAACCGCCTATCCAACCCCATTGACAAGTCTTCCAGCGGAAAGAGCAGCAACGAGGAGGATGATGAGGAGATCCCGCTGGGTATTCTAGCAGCCCATGGCTTCCCCAACCGCAACCGTCCTCCGACTCGCTTGGCCAATGTCAGCTCTCATCCGAACCTTCGTGCGTCAATGCACCCGTATTCTACTTCATCTACCTCCCTCGCCGGTGCCGAGGCTGGCAACAGGGGCAGTCTCCCGGTCTTTGCCAGGAATCTGCCTCAGGATCCCTACTTCGGTGCTCGCATAGTCAACCCAACCAATCGGGAATCTCTGGCCTTTGGCGGTGGCTCTGGCTCGGTGTACGGTGGTGCATCTTCCCCCGGCCCTCCCCCGGGTGGTCTCGTCGGTGTGATTGCCACTGAAGAGCGTAATAGGGCAGCTCGGCGTGCCGGAGGTGGCAGTCCCAACCACATGGCAATGTACGATCAGCGGCAGATGGCGATGGGAATGGGCAATCCGGGTGGTGTCCCTCGACCTTTCTCGATGATGGGGCCGCAACCAATGACCCCCAGTGAGCTGGCTCAGGTGAACCTTTCCAACCAGATGCAGAATATGATGCAAATGCAGATGCAGTGGATGGGGCAGATGATGCAAATGCAGGGTATGCCGCCGGGTATGCAGGGTATGCCGCCGGGTACTCCTCCAATGATGGCCGGTGCGATGCCACCTCAAATGATGGGAATGCCCATGCAGGGCGGTCCCATGGGTCCTCCCTCCATGGCGGGTTCGCCCTCAGTCATGGGTCTCAATCCCAACTTCAGGCCGATGTCTATGCAGGGCCCTCCTGGAGCTATGGCACCGAACTTTGAACAACAGCGTACTCTCAGCATGCTCGATCCCAACATTGCTGCACGACGAGGCTCGCCGATGCCAAATTTGCCCGGTGGCCCACCCTTCCGACCTAACACGGGAGGATACGCTCCTTCCATCGCACCCTCGGAACGCAGCAATGCCGGACTTGCATCCCGGTATCGACCCGTGTCAGTGATGGGAGGTGAACCCGGCCCCGGCGTCTCAGCCTTGAACAAGGGCTGGAACGACGAGAACCACCATTCGTCCCTATCCGTCTCCCAGTCCCACATGGGCCTGCCCAAGTCCTCCTCGCTCGCAACCGTGACTGTACGACCGGTCTCGCGAGCCAGCCAGTCCCCAGCTGGACGCAAGCCCGTCCATGCGTCCGACGAAGATAATGACGACGAGGGCTGGGCTGATATGATGAAGAAACGAGACAAGAAGAAGAGCAGCTGGAAGTTGAAGCGAGGTACCTCCTCGCTGGGTGATCTCCTAAGCGCTGTGCACTAATCTTTTCGGGTGTTTTTGCATTCTACATTTGAAATCTGCGTGCATTGAGCCGATGCACCGATGGCGTTGCTGTATAGATTTTCTTTTAAATTTCTTCTGCTCTGAGTCTCGCCTCCCTTCTGACATCATTCCGACGCACATACCCATCTCCATGATCCAGACAGTCTAGCTCGCATGATTTCCAGCGTCGGCCCGGTCCTCCCTGGATATAGCCTGGAAACAGCAGAAGTATCCTCGGTGCTACTAGGTCGACGCTTCGTTACTCGCTAGTTTTGTTGTTTGGGCTTCTCGTTTCAGTCATGTCATCTCTGGGGCGATGCGAAACTAATAGTATGAGGACATATGCACTTATTACCTTTATGCTTCTCTTTTTGGCATTGGCGCAGGCAGGCATGGCGTTTTTTTCCCCCTTTTGAATCTTTTTTTTCCCTGGTCATTTCGTCTTTTTGTTGTTCTTTTTTCGTTAGCATTTCTGCATCTTGTTCTTCTTGTTTCTGGTCCACTTCTCTTCTCTAATTTTCTCTCTTCGGGCCGATTTTGGGAGATCATTACATATAATACATTGCGGTTCGAGGATGTCGAACTCTGTTTTTCATGAACGATTATATCATAGTGTGCTTTCCGTGTATACCAGGCTTCTACACTAGAATTCCATCATCATAAACCACCACCACCACCACTTCTACTAAGTAGTGCTAAGAACTTCTCACCTCCAATCCTCAATCTACAATCTCGCCCTAACGCTCCTCTTAACATCCACAACCTCCCCCCAAACCTGCCTAACAATCTCCCCCGCCCCAAGCACCTCCTTGATAAGTCCAACCCCCGTCCCCGCATACGTAGTCATCCTCCCCTTCCCCTCCACATCCCACCCCTCATCTCCCCTCCCCATCTCCTCAACATACAACCCCCGATTCTCCTCATCACTCATCCCACCCACCGCATCAAGGTAACTCGCATTAATCACTCCGCGCCCATCATACCGTTCCGGCCAACCTTTTATATCTCTAACTCGATCGTATACTGTTGAGCGAACGGTATTCACGCCCCCGTCTACGGCGCGGAGGATTGCGTTTTGATACCCGCCTGGGATATTTGCTTCGTGGGAGGCGAGGAACCGGGTGCCCATTACGCCGCCTGTTGCGCCGAGGAGGAGGGCTGCGGAGAGGGTCAGGCCGTTGGTTAGGCCGCCGGCTGCGAGGAGGGTTGGTGGTTGATGTTGATGGTCGTTGGAGGTGGTTTTGGTTGAGGGTGGGTAATGCTCTGCTATCAGGTTGGATATTTCTGGGAGGAGAGTTAGGAGTGATGCAGAGCGTGCGAGACCGTGTCCTCCTGCATCAGAACCTTGGATTACCAGCACATCTGGGTGGAGGGCTTTCAATGCGGTTGTTGTTTCGGCTACCGAGCTGATTTGGATCCAAATTTGTGGTGTACTCCATTCCTTGGACTTGGAACCATCCACATCATCCCCATCCTTCCTATGTTCATAAAGGCCCCTCATCCCCTCAACCCACCCCCCAAACTCCCCCACATCCCTCGGCGCAAACAACCACACCGCCGCAACTTTATACATCCGTAATATCCTCAACGCCTCATCCCGATCAACACCCCAATTAATAAACCCCACGCCGAGCGGTAACACACCCGTTTGTGTGTAGAATTTGCAAGCGGGGTTTGACTGATCTGCGTGGGACTTTATGAGTTGGCTTGCGTGATGGAGGTTTGTTTCTAGATTGCTGAGGGTTGTGTTGTAGCCGCCGGCTATGAAGCCGATGCCGCCTGCTAGGGAGATGGATGTTGCGAGGGGGGCGGTGGCGATGTTAAGCATGGGGGCGTTAGCGAGGGGGGGTTTGTGGGGGAGATCCAGGGGTGGGTTTTGTAGATTCTTGGTTTGAATGACATTTTTAGAGTGAGGTTGTTGGGTGTGTAGATAGTAGGTGGGTGCGTGGAGGGTGATGCAGATATATGTTGTAGGTTTGGGGATTGGAGATATTTCGGACACTGAATGAAGTTGAGTTTGTTGGAGAGAGTAGATCGGGGGTTTCTCTCAAGAGTGACCAGGAATTAAGTGTTGGTTGTACAAAGGATGGTGCTTGCATGTTTGTGGATGTGAGTACAGCGGATGTTGTTAACATGGTCCCGCATCTCCCGCAGGATGCGGAGAACCGAGGTGAAGCTGGGATACAGCTGATAGTTACAAGTGTTACTTTACATCGAGTGAGTCATGACATGGTGAGGAATCAATTGTCCCTAAACTGGCATGAGACGATCGATGAAAATAAGAAACCTGTTTAATCCATGGATCGAAAGTGGTCGTCCTAAACATAGTACCATCTCAACCAGGCCAAGTAAAATCACGTGATACTACAAATCAAATCATGTGACTTGTCATCCAGGCCTCATCACGTGGCTAATATCACGATCTGCCCGCGACAAGCCTCTTTTCTCCATCTATACCATCACGACTCATACGCAACAGGCAGCGCTTCCGTCTCTGATAGACCTCTAGGCTGATCCTCTTTCTCGGCAATAAGGTCTCAACAACCTCGTATTGATCGGCTACCTAGAGTGTCCTAGCCACTAGTATTCGACATTTCTCCTGGTGTTTGATCAAAGCGCAGCTTGTCAGGCTATCAACGGCGCGACTACTGCCTAGGCGGTCACTGGATCTTCCGCGGCATTCTATCTTAATCGATCTTCGGCTCCCTGATTCAAGCTTAACTTTTAAGCTTCTCCCCAACCCCATATAATTCGTCACCTTTGACGACCACTACCAACTGGTGTACTGTAAGTCGTCTCAAACGCACGTGAACGACTATCAACTCATATGCATCTAGTCTGAATACGCCGATTTTTCTATCAGGCGCAGTGGGCAATCTCTCTGCTCAATTTCTATTCTCAATCCTTTCTCTTGATTTCTCCCCCCCCCAATCTCTCACACCAGCCAATCACCGCAAACTATCCGCCATTATGAACGCACCAGACCGGTAGGTTGAAATCCAGTTTTGCTGTAAATCTTGTCATTGCGTTTTTCGCTTTTTCCTCGTCGATCCGGGACATAAATGCCTTTATGCGCTCCAATGGTGCTCAATTCACTTCCGAGTGCGCCTGGCAGGCATGGCTGGCACTGGTGGGCAGAGAAAAGCCCCGTGAGAGCTTCGTGGATCGGATTCTCACCTTGAGATGGGACAAAAGCCGTCCGCTTATGTCGGCGGATGACTGACTGAACCATCGGAGCTTCCCTCCTGCTCCTTCCCCATTTGCCCCAACTTCCTCGAATCCCCTCCTCTCCCACTTTGCTGTATAACATCACCTTCACCCACAATTTGTCGACCTGCCATTGAGCTTGTGTTGTTTGTTTGGTCATGTCGTTTGCTACTTTTTCTTCCAATTCCTTTCATCCTCTTCCCCCTCGACCTGCCGTCGAAGCTCCTCCAAGAAACCTTCGTGCCGAACACTCTTGCACCTCGAGCACCATGAACTCGTACCCTTACCCCTCCCACTTCAACTTCAACACTGCTTCCGTGGCCATCGCCCGGGAGCGTGCTGGCAATCGGGCTCGCCCTGCTCCTCGCGGCCAGCGCCCTCTTCAAATCGATGATCGCCAGGACCCGTCAGTTTTCAAGCATCACGGATTGAGTCTATCACCATCCTGTTTCCTTGCATCATGTCTTCTGCTTCTTCTTCTTCTTCTTCTTCTTCTTCATCATCTCTTTCGCATGTTCACTGCTACGCACGTTCAGACACTGACTTTGATATCGCAGTTACGAGGCTATTCTTCTCGGCCCCGGCGAGAATAAGATTGACGTCGAGGTCGATACCCGTAAGTACTCCCCCATATATCAACAAAGATTACAGGGGATCCTTCTAACACTCGATGTTTAGGCCTGCCCTCCGCGGCCATCTTCACCTTCCACAAGGAGGACCACACCTTGGGAAACATGATCCGCACCCGCCTTCTCCGCACCGCCCACGTCACCTTCGCCGCCTACAGGGTTTGTCCACAGCTTTTAAAACCTTGATGTCAACAGGCTAACTGACCACCATCCAGGTCCCTCACCCCCTGACTCCCAACTTTGTCCTGCGTTGCCAGACCGACGGCGAAATCACCCCTCGTCAGGCTGTCATCAACGCCTGCCAGGCCTTGATCAAGGACCTCGGCATCCTTTCCCGCGAGTTCACCAAAGAGTATGAACTGCGCAAGATGGCCAACGCTGCCAACCAGCAGCAGAACATCGGCGAGTAAAAGGACCGGGTCGATCAATGTCTGTCTCAACAACCATCATCTCCATTTCTTCTCTCGTATGTTTTTAAATGGTGTTTGGTGCGCTTGGGATCCTTGCTGTGTTTCGTTTCTTCTTTCGTTGTTTCTGGGATGGGTTTTCCGGGTTTCCTTTCTTTCATGGATTTCACAGTCCCGGCGAGGACTTTTCTTAGTTAGTTGATACTTAGCTCTGCATGTGCAATCAGCCATATGCATTGAGCACGATACCATCGCAATGAACTACAATTTAAATTACTGCATGATGATTTGTAGTTGAATGTATTCTATATGGAGTATTGATCCATATGTAGTTGTTTGTCCACAAAGCTCACTTGACTCTATGAATTCCCCTCAGCCCATCTGAATGGCTATCCAAAGCACCACTCGAGAACCTCGAGAATATTGGGCGTTTGACTAACGTTCTTATCCTCTGCTAGTCTACAAATTGTTGACAGACGTGTTCAACATTGGATATCTACTCGTATGCTATATTTACTCTTCTCGCCTCAGGCCACAGAACGGACCCGCCTGGCCATGACTAAGCGCTAGTTCGGGCTAGCGTGCCTCCGCGTCCCCTACAACGGCGTCATTTAGGTTGCTCCTGAGACTCACCTAACTCCCCCTCAGCATTCGTTTTCTCCTTTCCCTCCTCATCAATCTCTTGTCTGTGGGTTCCTGCGCATCTGTTTTGTCCATGCAAGTGCTGCGTTCATCATAATGTACTCCTCGTCGAATTCCTTCCTCGGCGGTGGTGGTGCTGGCCGACCAGGCCAGGCACCATTCATGCAGCAGCAACAGCAACAGCCCTCATACTCGCAATTCGCCCAGGGTCAACAACAAGCACCAATGCAGCAGCCACAGCCAACAGGCTTTGCGCCTCAGCCAACTGGCTTCGCCGGACAGCCCTCCCCTTTCGGTAGCGCCCAGCTTCAACCCCAGGCCACCGGATTCCCCGCGGGCCAGCTCCAGCTCCAGCCGCAATTCACCGGCTTCCCTGGCCAACAACCACAGCAGCAGCAGCCTCAGCTGCAACAGCAACAGAGCTTCCAGCAGCCTCAATATACCGGGTACCCTCCCCAGAACCAGTCGCAGCCGCAGGCCCCGCAACTGCAGGTGTCGCAACCGACAGGCCTCCCTACTCGTTTGAAGACCTCGTCCGAGATTGCGAACTCCTTCCAAGCCGATGGCTCATCGGGCCCCCCCTCCGCAGGTGCCGCCGAAGACTGGTTCGAAAATCCCGAGTATTCGACTGTCGTTCATCACTGCGCAGGACCAGGCCAAGTTTGAGCAGCTGTTCAAGTCGGCGGTTGGCGATAGCAAGACAATGGAAGGTTGGTTTTCCACCTGGCGGTGGCGAATGTCTTGTCGATAGTAGGGTTAACTTACTGATCTGCATGTTACAGGTGACAAAGCGAGAGATCTCCTAATGCGCTCGAAACTCCCCGGTAGCGACCTCTCCAAGATTTGGGTCTTGTCAGACTCCACCAAGTCGGGCCAGTTGTTCTTCCCCGAATTCGCCCTTGCCATGTACCTTTGCAACCTGCGCCTGACCGGCCGCGAAGTTCCGTCATCCTTACCTGAGACAATTAAGAATGAGGTTTCTAGCATGGTCGATATTATCTCGTTTGATGTGCCCGACACGCAGCCCGTGCCAGCCCCGCGCACCAATGCCCCCAGTTTCGATGCGCCGCTTTTGGAGAACAAATCAACACCTCCGATCGTCCAGCAGCCTCAGCCTCAGCAGGCTAGCAACCAGCAGCTTCTGTCGCAGCTCACTGCCCAGCCCACTGGATTCTTCCCCCAGCAGACCGGCATGCAGCCTCAGCAAGCCGGCTTCCCGGGACAGAATCAGTCGCAGTTCCTCCAGCCACAACAGACCGGATTCCTGACCAACCCCCAGGCTACGGGTTACACCGGACCTCGACCTCCGATGCCGCCTATGCCTACTGGATTTGGCTCGAATCTCAGCCCTGCGCAGACTGGAGGACTGGCCGCGCAGCCTACGGGATTGACTGCTCAGCCTACTGGCATCCCTGGACAATGGGGTTTCATCAACACTCCCGCGCAGGGATTGCCCAATATTGAGGCCATGAAGCAGCAGCTCATGCCCCAGCCTGGTCGCGAGGGTGGTTTCACTACTGCCAATCTGTCCGGTAACGCTACTGTTGCTTGGGCTATCACCAAGGAAGAGAAGAAGATCTATGACGACTTGTTCCGCGCTTGGGATGGTCTTCGCAAGGGTTTCGTTGGTGGTGAGACCGCCATTGAGATCATGGGACAGAGTGGATTGAACCGTAAGGACCTAGAGCGCATCTGGACCTTGGCAGACCCCCACAACCGTGGCCGTCTTAACATGGATGAGTTCGCCGTGGCTATGCACTTGATCTATCGTGCTTTGAACGGGTACCCCGTTCCTAGCCGCCTTCCTCCTGAGCTTATCCCCCCATCCACGAGGCACTTGAATGAGTCTATTGGTACTGTCAAATCTCTTTTGTCTCAGGATGCCGAGAACCGCAAGGCCACTGGTGCCTTCTTGCAGCCCCAGAAAACCGGCGTCAGCTACCTTAAGGATCACTCATTCCGTGGCGGCGGCGCTGGTACCGCTGGGATCGGCCGCAAGGATGCGACGATGTTTAAGAACAACGACGCTGCAGGCGGCTACCGTTCTAGTGCGCGTCGCCGTGTTGGTCAAGATGGCCGTACTCCCTCTCCTGCCCCATCCTCCCAAGCATCTGAGACCGATGAGCTGTCAGTTGAGCAACTGCAGAAGAAGATCCGCGAGGCCAAGATTATGCTTGACGCCGTTGACTTCCAGGATGAGAACCGTGCTGAGGATGATGATGCTCTCGATCGCCAGGACCGCCGTGAAGCTGAGAGCCTGATGGACCGAATTCGTCGCGTTCAGGATGACATTGACACTCACCCTAACGCTGCCTTCCGTGGCCTGGACAATGGAGCGGAGCGTCGATCCCTTCGTCGTCAACTGCAGGCTTACGAGGATCAGGTTCCCCAGGTTGCGTCTGATGTTCGCCGACTCGAGCGTGAGATTGCCGATGCCAAGCTTGAGCTCTTCCGTCTCAAGGATGCCAAGGCTCACCCTGGCAGTGCGGGCAACATTGTCGGCACTGGTCCCGGCGGGTCGATCACCGAGGCCGATCGCATCAAGGCTCGCGCTCGTGCCCGTATGCAAGCTCGTGCTGCTGAGCTTGCCGGTCGTCCTGTTCCTACCGGCACGGATGACGACGGTCAAGCTGCTCGCCGCTTGGAGGCCGAGAACAACAATGTGAAGGCCGAGCGAGAACGCAATGAGACTATGACTCGGGACGTCGAGGAGAGTGTTCGTGACTTTGCCAAGAGCCTGGAGGACAGTCTCCGTGACCAGGGTGAGAACTCTACTCGTGAGCACGAGAAGCGTCGTTGGGAGGATGCACTTGGCGTGGAAGATACTATCCGCGATTTCATCTACGACCTCGGCCGTAACAGCCGGACCGCTCATATCCGCAAGGAAGAGCGTGAACGACCTGCTGCAGATTCGAGCGCTCAATACCGCTCTCCTACCGAGTCGCCTGCTGCTCGTCCTTCTATGCCACCGTCGAGCGTCTCTTCTGGCTCATACCCTGGAAACACGTACGAGGATCGTGTGGCAGCTGCGAGAGAGCGTGCTCAGAAGCGCATTGCTGAGCGTATGGCCGCTGCTGGCCTGAAGCCCAATGACGCTACCGAGACCTTGGCGCAGCGACAGGAGCGGGAGAAGCGTGAGCGTGAAGAGCGTGTCAAGCGTGCCGAGGAGGAAGATGCCAAACGTGAGGCCGAGCGCCAACGCCGTCTAGCTGAGGAGCGTGGTGGACCAGCCCCTGCTGTCTCTAAGACTGCTGGCAAGAAGCCACCCCCTGCGCCTCCCACTCGCAGAGCCCGGACCGATAGTGCTGGCCAGGCTGATTCGAAGAAGGCGGAGGATGTTGCCCGCGAGCAGGCCATTAGGGAGGAGCAAGAGGTGCAGGAGGCTGAGACTAAGCGTCTTGAGTAAGTCTGCCTAGATTTTGGATCTGATGGTTACATTTGCTAATAAAACTGATAGGGACGAAGCCAAGCTGCGCGAGGAGGAATATCAGAAGCAGAAGGAAGCTCAAGATGCCAAACTACGGGCCCTTGAGGAACAGGTCCGACAGGGCAAGATTAAGAAGCAGGAAGAGAAGCGCCGCAGGGAAGAGGCTTCACGCCAGGCCAAGGAGCAGGAGGCTAGACTTGAAGCCCAGCGTGCTGAGCTTGAGGCTGCCAAGGAACGCGAGCGTCAGCTGCAGCGGGAGTTGGAGGGTATGGACGAGGATTCTTCGGATGACGAAGGCCCTATCAACATGACCCCTCAGGACAGCACTCCCACGCAGAGCCAGGTTCTATCTGCTCCTCCTATTCCTACTATCGCTGTCCCCGAGCCTCCTGCGCCTGTTCAGGAGGAGAAGGTTGTCAGCCCCGACGCCTTCCCGGATACTACACCTGATGCTGAATCCAAGAACCCCTACTTCAAGTCTCTGGGCCAGCAGCCCTCTGAGCCCACGTCGGCCACCTCACCCCCGGCTGCTCAGTCCACCAACCCCTTCCACCGTCTCGCCCAGCAAGAGAAGCAAGAGCCACTCAAGCCCACCTTCACCGGCGCCGTTCCATTGGAGCGCAAGACCCGTGCCCGGCCCGAGGACGACGATGACTGGTCTGCCGCAGGCTCCGAATTCGACTCCTCCGACGAGGAAGACGACCACCCTGGCGGCGGCAGCGCCAAGCAGCTTGCCAGCATCTTGTTCGGCACCATGGCTCCTCCCCGTCCCCTGAGCGCCATGGACGAAGACAAGTCCACTACCCCAGTGCAAGCCAGCCCTATCGCTCCTCCCCCTCCCCCTCCGCCAGCAACTGTTTCACCCGCAGCCGTTGAAGAAGCTTCTTCTCCAGCTCCTCCCTCTGGCATCCCCCCTCCACCACCCCCACCTTCTGGAGTCCCAGCTGCCGTTCCTCCTCCTCCACCTCCTCCAGCAGGCGGCGCCCCCGTGGCACCACCACCGCCACCTCCCTCCTTCGGAGCCCCCGCTGCTCCCCCTCCACCCCCTCCTCCAGGTGGAGCCCCCGGAGGTCCCCCGCCACCTCCCCCAGCCGCGGGTGGGTCCGGCGGTGGCCGCTCTGCGCTCCTTGCCTCCATCCAGGCGGGTAAGGGTCTCCGGAAGGTGCAGACCAATGACCGTAGCACGAGTTCCTCGGCTGGTCGGGTGCTGTGAGTGTGACAGAACATATTGTACAGAATTAGGTGAATTTTGAGATGGGCAGTTTATTCATGGGCTGGAATGGAAGCAAATCATCACCATATTGTTTTGAAGCATTCTTCTTTTTCAGTGTGTTGAGGACTTAGTATATCTCATGTTGTGATGGATGTCTGATGTTGATGGTGAAGGTGATGATGATGGTGATGATGATGGATGGGAGAGTATTTAGCTTGTTGTGTATGTCATTCATATAATTTATTGGCCCTTTTTGCTTAATTTTGTTGCTTCTTCGGTGGCTTTCATTTACGTAATGCCGGTGATTCGCGGCAACTTGCTATTGCCACTAGGAGAGACGTGCTAGTGGTAGGTTAATGTTGGTATCCCTACCCTCTAGCCTGCATAGATTCTCCCAGGCAGGAGCATTTGACTACTTCATAGGGCTACCGCTCCGAGAAGCGTTTGCATCTAAGGACTCAACAGGGCCAGAACGAGACATTCAGAAAAACTTTGTTCTGCTTGCTATAGATCACGATCACCCTTATTGGGCATCTGCTAGCTGCTATTGCTATCTGCACTGGGTTCTCAAACCCTCCAATCCACATTGACCTGCAACTCAGGATCCGATCCACTGCCTTTATCGAAGGCATCATCATCGTCATCAGTCCCCATTCTCGAGAACTAAATCAACTATCGTTCATAAATGTCTATCAGAAAATAATTCCCAATCAATCCACTGTCCTAGGTGGCCAGCTTAAGCCTTAACACTCTCCTTAACATACTCATTATTCTCCCCACCACTCTCCGAGTCTTGCGCCCCGCCAGCAACCTCAGGCTGATGCGCCCGCAGAGTCTTCTGCATTCTCCGCGCAACCTTAGGCGGATCAAAGATACTCTTCGACTGCGCGAAAATCTCATCAATCTCCTCCAACGAACGACCTTTGGTCTCTGGGAAAAAGAAGTACACAGACGGCACAATCAAAGCATTAATCACCGCGAAAATGATATAGTAGTTATTCGCGATAGTAGCAAAGCCGATAGGCGTCACTTCTGCGAGCAGGAAATTGAACGTCCATACTGTTGCGGTGGAGACGGCGCTGACGGCGGCGCGGACTTGGAGAGGTGCCATTTCAGCGGCGTATAGGAATGTTAGACCCGAGTAGCCGACTGTGAAGATGAATTGGAAGCAGTAGAGGGCGATGACGGCGACGACGAGTGCGGCTGTGCTGGATTTGGCTTCAGGGGAGGTTGTGCCTGCCAGGACGGCCATGCAGATTGACATTGCGCCGGCGCTCCAGAGCATGAGCGGGCGGCGGCCGAGTCGGTCGATCGTGTAGTAGGCCAGGTAGCCGCCGAAGGGTTGCATAAGGCCCATTGCTGCGGCGAGGATGCGGGATTTGACGGCGTCGGTGCCGAGGTATTGCTAGGATTGGGGTTAGTAGATGCTATTTGCTAGAGTAAATGGATTGTGTTGGCTTACCTCGAAGATAGTAGTAGCGTAGTAGGTGATCAAATTCACACCACACATCTGCTGGAACATCTGACCGGTGGCAGCCAGATAGGCACGGTGGAACAGACGCTGCTCGCCATTGGTGAACATAGCAGTCCAAGAGGTATTTCCACAGACAGCCAGGGTAGTCTGAACCTCATGGATAGTATCCGTGATAGTAGAAGAGTGAGGCTCCAACTCCAGCAAAGCGGCCATAACCTCGCGAGCATCATCAATACGGCCAGCCTTGATCAACCAACGAGGCGACTCGGGAAGGACATTGATGGAAATCATAGCAATAAGCGACAAAATGACCTGGAACGCAAGCGGGAACCGCCACGACACAGAGCTACCCTTGATAAAGTAGAAGCCAAGATCGATCCACAGAGCGAGAGTAACGCCGAGACCGACGAAGATACCATCAGTGACGACGTTCGAGCCGCGCTTGTGTGCGGGCGATAGCTCGCTCTGCCAGACTGGAACCGTCGCGACGTAGCCACCGATACCGAGACCGAGGATTAGTCGTGCGATGATGAATTGGACAAAGTCGAAGGAGGTTGCCATAAGGATGGCGCCGATGATGGTGATGAAGTTGGTCCAGAAGATGACTTTCTTGCGACCGAGGAGATCGCCCAGGTAGACGCATGACAGGGCTCCGAAGATACCACCGACAGTGTAGAGGGCAATGACGGTGCCTGTTTATGGAGGTTTGATTTTAGAATATGCTGAAACGGTATATGATCAAAGATTCACGACTCACCCTGAATTGTCGAGTTCTCGGCCTTCTGGGCTCCAGTAGTATTAATCGTGTCCATCCGGGGGAACTGAGTATTGAAGGCAGGCAGGGTCAAGAGACCACCGGCCACACTCATATTGTATCCATAACAAGTGAAAGTAGGGCACACGACCAGCATGACCGCAGCCCTAAGGAGGGAATTGCCTCGAAGGCCCAGATATGGCTTCAAGCCCATGATGGAGGAGATATAAGAATGGAAATTTGATAAAAGAGCACACAGCACAATGGAAGAATGTTAGAAGATTGAATGGGATTGTAGGGCGATATGCGACCGATATATGATCAATTGCAGAAGCGGTTGCTTGTGTCACCCTATTGAGATGGAGTTGAAGGCAGTGCTTTGCAAGTGACTTGTCTTGCCAGTGCCAATAATCCATTCGATCGGCTGCGGTGGGTCGCCTCTAAGTACGGGGTTGAAGTCTTCGGTACTCGCCGGTCGCCGGCCAACTGGGAGACCTGCGAACCCGCTCAGCACAGCACGTTGGGTCAATCGACGTAAAATGAACAATTGGTATTGGGCCAACGCAGCTTGGCTTGCAGGAATATCTGGGGTAGTGTGGAGATGTCCGGGGAAGTTCTCAACATCTTGGATCGTGAAATTCTGGGGAAGTGGCCGATGCGTAACGACTTCTCCGGTTTGGAAACATCATCATGAAGCTTACACTCTTTGGATATCGTCTGATTAAGCTTAAAAATTGAGATCAAAGGCTATAGTTATTAAAGATCAGGAGACGTCTAGTTAAGATCGAACTGATAATGTTTGTTTAGCAGGTTGACCATTCAGGTGTGCCTGGGGCTGAACTTGTCGCGAGGACTTCCCTTGGGGGTTGGGCAAAGTACGAGGTCAGTATGTACACTATCACGCTGGGAATTGTTACGAGTTTTCCGCTAGATACATTAGCATATTTCGGAGAGTGCCTGAACATCAAGTCGATCATGGAAGAGACCGATCGGAAAGCCAAAAGAAGAGCAGATTAGGGTTTTTGCCAATCCATTGACCTTGAGAGAGTTTGTGACTTTCTTCTTGGAAGAAGTCTACAGTCCATCAGGACGATTCTGTATATTCCGTACTGAAGTTTCACTGTATTAAACAAACTCTGCCAGTCTCTCCTTGTGAACCTCGGTTACGGGTCTACTCGGCCCAATGAATATTAGTCACTCTGTTCATTTTGACCAGTTAACTACAAGATGCTATTCATGATCCTAACAATATTCAAACCATCACATTGTTAAACATCTATGTGATAGCAAGCAGAATATGTAAACTATCTCTTCGGAGCCGCCCGCAAAAACCTACCATACTCGACTCGTGGACGTTGCCTCCTCCTCCCATAAGGTTTCAATGGCTGAGGTTGGAGCAATCAGAAGCACCCAACCTACCCAAACTGCCGCTAGATTTCCGGGATTACAGGGATTCTGATTTGTCACGAGGCCACGAGTGAACTTAATGCACGTCCTGCATATCGATCCATCGATCCTCTCATAAAACTTTCTCTATTTACGAGTTCTTGTATGCCTTCATAGCTCCGTATTCCGTGGTGGATGACAGCTTGACTCGCTCTCGTTCAGTTATAAGCACTGATCGGAAATTGCGAATGGTCGGAACGTAGTTTATGTCCGTTTTGGCTTGTGGCCAGACTGGTCTTCGGGTGCTTGCGGCTGCTGATTCAACGCTGGACTCGCTTAGCTCGGGCAGATGCCGCTTGGACCCGTTGTTGGCTATGATGAGTTTGCTTGGAGGCGGGATGGGCATAACTTGGACAACTTGAAGGATTCTACTTAGTACTGGACAGTGTATTCATAGCCTATTCAACAAGGCTAGCCTCAATGAATATTCTTCCATTATCTAAGGTTGTTGAGTTGTGGCTATTTTAGGGCCGGATTTAGGTATCGATCCGAGTAAATGAAGATCAACATTCCTGTGATGATCTTCCATGCAGAGAATTCACAGTCTTCTATGAGAAGAATGTCATGTTCCTGCAAATCCCTATTCCATCGTGAATAGTAATCAAGATAGCATGCAGCTACGTTATAATCCATAAGATATCAGCTTATCCTAATTTCCAGAAATGGAAGAAGGTGCATCTCTGGTCTTTCGTTTGGAAGTGTTACAGGACAACGTGGTAGACGATGTGCTGATAGTAATTCATTGATTGGTTTATCTGTTTGGCACTAACATGTCCACCACGAAAGCCTCGCTCTGAGTTGCTACAATCAGATTCCAAATCTGCACCAGTCATCGTCTTCTTCCTTGCTCATAACGGCAGATGACCTTGATTGTGCACCACCGCTGATCACCCCTCCTCGTATTACCCTTTTTTGTACATTCTGACTCCTTTGTATCTTTTCTTGCCTCCCAACTAAAACCAACGATCAGTCGGAAGCAGCCGAACACCGTGCCTAGAATATTCTCCATGCTCATGCTCTGTTGATCTGACTGTCTCATGGTGGCTATATCGACTTCATATTATAGATTGATGAATCTGCGTCCCTGAAGATCGTCTTCCCATCTAGCAGGTACAGCCTTCAACATCCAGCAACCCATTGCTATGCCTGCCTTTTCTGGATATCGTCATCTTCGCCCTTCGTGTCTATCCATGATGATTACCCTTCAATTTCCGGGCGTTTCAATGGGGATATATCAATCGGCATTATCCAGGAGATGATGAAGTGAACAGACAGAGAGATAGCGCATCGACTTACGCTCGTTTCACTCTTTTTCATCATGCTTTCAAACCTATCTCGATTCTTTGTCGGGGTGCTTGCATTGCTGAGCGCATGCAGCACTGCCGCGGCGGCATATCCTTATACTGTCTATCGTGGTACCTTCATTCATCTCCCTCGCTTGAACTCGACTTCGGACAAGCCGGAGCTTGATCGCAACCAGGGTGTTGTTTGGGTCTCATCTACAGATGGACGTATCAAGGGATACGACTGGACTGTCAACGACGATGCTAGCTTCCAATCGTTTTTGTCTAGCCATGGCTGGAACGATGGCACTAGTAGACAGGGGACTAAGGTCGGGGTTGTCAAGTCCAACGATGCTCGGAATGAGTTCTTCTTCCCTGGGTTCATTGGTATGTTCCATCTCCCATTGATACTTCAGCGATACTAACAGATCATAGACACTCACATCCACGCACCGCAGTTCCCCAACATCGGTCTGTTCGGATCATCCGGACTTCTAGACTGGCTAAACGAATATACCTATCCCACCGAGGCAAGCTTTGGTTCCAAGTCAGACCCTAAGAACCAACAAACCGATCCCAAAAAGACACCTCCAGCGGGACTGCGCGTGTACGACGAGGTCGTTAATCGCACTCTCGCCCACGGCACAACCTGCGCATCCTACTTTGCAACAATCCACGTCCCAGCCACCAACGCCCTGGCCGCACTCTGCCATTCCCACGGCCAACGCGCCTTCATCGGCCGCGTCTGCATGGACAACAAAGACATCTGCCCATCCTACTACATCGACCAATCCACCGAACAAGGTCTCAACGCAACAAAGTCCACAATCGACTACATCCACACCCTTGACCCAAACGGAACCCTCATCAACCCAATCATCACCCCCAGATTCGCACCCAGCTGCAGCAACGCCTCGCTCGAAGGTCTCGGCAAACTAGCCGCATCCTACACTCCCCCGCTACACATCCAAACGCACATCGCAGAAACCCTAGACGAAATAGCCCTCGTCCACCAACTCTTCCCCGAATCATCCAGCTACGCAGACGTCTACGATAAAGCACACCTCCTCACGCAGCGCACCATCCTCGCCCACGGCGTGCACTTGAGCAAAGACGAACGAACCCTCATCCGGGACCGCGGATCTAAAATCTCACACTGCCCGTCCTCCAATTCCGCCCTCGGCTCGGGTCTAGCTCCCGTCCGCATCCTCCTCGACGAAGGTCTCACCGTAGGTCTAGGCACAGACGTGAGCGGTGGATACAGCCCTAGTATCCTGGAAGCCGCCCGCCAGGCCTGCCTCGTCTCTCGCCTTCTCCAATATAGCTCCGAGTACCAGACCATGACGGGCAATGCCCCTTCGAACGGAAGTGAAAAGCTTTCTGTCGAGGAGAGTCTATACCTGGCTACCCGTGGTGGAGCAGCTGTCGTCGATATGGCGGATGATATTGGTGGTTTTGATAAGGGGATGATTTGGGATGCGCAGTTGATTGAGTTGGGCTCTGTTCCTAATAACACTGTTAGTCTTGTGGCGAGGGGTACGACTATGTCTGGGGCTGTGGGTAACGTTGATTTGTTTGGGGATGAAACTTGGCAGGAGAAGATTCAGAAGTGGATGTGGAGTGGTGATGATCGGAATGTTAAGAATGTGTGGGTTCAGGGGAAGTTGGTTCATACTAGGGGCTGAGTGATTGATGGAGGATTGTTTGGTGACTTGTATAATTTGATTTCTATTTGATATAGTGGTCTTGGAGGGGAGGATACAGACCTTATATGTTGTTGCCGTCGGATCTATCAGTCATTACCGATAAGTCTATATGTTTACCGTTTGTTTCTGCCCAGAAGAACGATATAGGTCGCTTTTGGTCAAAGCATCATCGAAAGTGATTAAAGAAGCCGCATGGTCTGTTTAGTCTGGGTTGATAGAAGCCCAACAAGCGATGATATTGCTTTTGACCAAGGGCATTACGCAGAGACTGCGTGCCCGGGTGATTCCTCAATCTTCATTTGAAACCTGACAGCAAGGAAGTATTTACAATCAAATTGATAACTTAAATTATATCTCAATATATTCCAAATTAACGGTAAATGACCGTGTTCTATTATAATTTGAACCATATTTTCCTGACGTTCTGCAGAGGAAAAAAAAACAAAAAGCCGTCCAAGAATAAAATGAAAAGACCATTATGATGAGAGTGGAGTGTCCATTCTTGAATAAGCATGGATGGAAAATCATCTCCACGGTATATGTTTACACCACGCACTAGTTAGAAGCATATGTGATCCCAAAGTTCACAGTCTTCACAGTATCATAATCCCTCGGGTTCGAACGGTTGCCAAAGATCTTCAGCGCACGCACAACAATCGAGTAATTACCAGCCGGAACATACGAGCCATTCGCCAGCAGCCCAGTGAAAGAAGTAGCCGTGGGACCGGTAGCACCCTCAACGGTCCGGGGAAGGGCCGTCTGGGGGTCCGCCAAGGGGAGGATAGCACTACTGTTGGCAGCCTTGACACCGACTAGAAGCAGATCCGTGCCCATGGAGAGCTTGGTCTGGAAGATGGGGTAGCTGGTCTTTACTTGGCTGAGGGTACCGTCCTGCTTAGGGAGAACGAATTGTTGGTTGGCCTGGACGCGCTCGTTGGTCTCGCTGTCGACGAGGATGTTGCTGCCTGCCGTGGTGTCCAGGATGGTCACGTTGCGCATGGCGGTGGCAACACCCAGGTAAGGAACGGAGAAAGAGTCGTCAGAGGAAGTACCGTTCAAGGTGATGTATCCGCTGTAGACTGGGATGCGGCGGGAGACGAGACCCTTGGGAAGAGTGGCAGTGACCTTTAGCACGGCGGATCCGCCAGCGGCGACGAGAACGCTGGACGAGCTGAACTTGAGCGAGGCGCCAACGGTGGTGCGGTCCACAAAGTTACCGAGTTTGTTCCGCTGGGGGATGGAGCTGTTATCTGGCAGGGTGTAGACAGTAGCAGCACTGACATGGCCAACAGTGTAAACACGCGGCGAGGAGCCGGTGTTATTGATTTGGATATAGGCCGGGGCAATATGCTCGGTATCGTTGAACGAGATGGTGCTCACGTTGAACTTAGTGGTGGTGTGCACCAGCTTATAAGCATCGATAAGACCACCACCCTGCTGCGCAACAGATCCCAGGAAAGGCGAAGCAGTGACACCATCGTGGAACACATTGGGGTTGGAAGTAGTCGACAGCAGAGACTTGATCTCGGCAGGAGTAACCTTGTTTTTGCCACGAGCCTCCATCAGGAGAGCAATGCAACCAGCAACGAAGGGAGTCGCCATGGAAGTACCACTGTCAATAGCGTAGGCGCCCTCGGCGACCGGCCAGGTAGACAACATGAATCCACCAACTCCAGAAGCGGCCGTCACTGGGAGAAGCTCATTGCTGGGACCCCACTGGGTGAATTCACTGATCTGACCACCCGATTGGGGGTTCGTCTCGTTGATGAAGATCGTCTTGGCGTACGCTTTGCTGATCATGTGCAGAGTAACGTTGGCGCCAGATGCAGCGAGCTTCACGAACTTCTCTCCAGTCTGGGCGGAGACCATACCCAATCCAGTGAGAGCAGGGTTCGAGACGGGAAGCTCATAGGTGCCAGGCTCGTTTAAATAGAAGAGAATGTTCTTAGCACCGGCATTGACAGCGTTGGTCTGCTGCATACTGCCGCGGCAGCCACCATAGCGAATGAGAACAATCTTGTCAGTGAGGTTGGGGTGGTTGCCCGTCCATGGCTGGCACGAATCACCGACGACCGAGGAGTTGAGGCTGCTAGGGTACAGGGCATATGTGCCGTTTTTGAAGTCGGAGGTGCCTGCGATCTGCCAGCCAAACTGCTTGGTGGTGTTTCGGGTTGAGTAAGAAGCGCCAGTCAGCAACAGAGGGCTATACACGTTGTTGACAGATCCGATACCGATGCCGGCAGAGTTGTCGATACCGTTGGAGGCGAGGAACAGACCGAAGCTTCCGTCGTTACCGGTAGCAACGAAAGAAGGAATACCAGCCTCAGCCAGCTTCTGAATCAACTGTCCCCAGGGCTCGTCGCTCCAGCCCTTGTAGGTACCAAAGGAGGCGGAGATGATGTCTGCCTTGTCTTCGTAGGCCATCTTGAAAGCAGCGGAGACGATATCAGTGCCCGTTTTTACGACCTGCTTTCCAATAACCTTGTAGTGACCAAGAGTCACATTCGGGGCCACACCAGTGAAGTTGTACGGGTTGGGCTGAGCGGCAATCAGACCAGAGACGTGAGTTCCTATAGTCAATTAGCCAAAGTCTATACATACTTTGGGCCTATTCATGGACATACCGTGTCCCTCGTGTCCCTCCCATGGGTCAGAAGTGTTTGTCAAGAAGTTGAAACCAAATTCCACGAGACAGCCTTTGCCAAAGCAACCTCCAAGAGCAGGATGCTTATAGTCGATGCCCGAATCCACAACCGCCACACGGATACCAGTGCCCAGGTAGCCCTCCTGGCGAAGCTTGTCAACTCCCGCCATGATGTGAGGGTAGTCATTGCCCTCGTGGCCCGCAGTGTCACGGCGGCGAATGCTGTGAGAGTGAACACTACGGCGGAGGGGCGCGCCATGGGCGACTGAGGAGACCTCACGCCGAGGCTGTTCCAGCTCCCGAACGGGAGAAACCTTCTTCACTATAGGCCAGGAAGAGATCTGCTTAACAACGGCAGCCTCGTTCTGGTTGTCGTCCAGCAGAGTAAAGGAACCACCGTGGAAAAGAGCGAAGGATAGGTCGTGGTTAAGATTGGCGGGGATGCCATGGTCCTTCAGAGTAGAGAGGAAGCTGGCAGACGACTAGAGTACGTGTCAGTGAATTAGTATAAACAAAGACATAACTAGTATGGGACAGCATTGATGACAAACCGTCGTAGAATCAACAAACTCGACAATATACTTCTGGGCAATGGGGTCGCCATGCCCTGCCAAAGCCACTGGCAGGGCAGCCAGAAGGGCGCCCAACCATGGCCAAACAGGAGCCATGTTGAGGAAATGTATTAAAGAATGGCTGGATCCAAAAGATCCAAAAAAGAGTGACTGGATTAAACAAACCTTCAAAGAGTGACGAGGTTAAAGTAAAAGAAAGATTGTATTGAGACAAAGGGTTAAATATCCGGTCTACATAATAGAGGTATTACATTATCTTTCATAATCAGATGCACCATAGGGCCAGCCCCTATTATCTCTTCTTTCGCACATCTACCGAAAACACACGGCAGGGCTTGTCCACCCTTTGGCAATGTTTTGCGCTAGAATCGGAAGCCTTCGGCGGGGCCGGATCTCGTATTGTTCATGATCGGCATAGATAGTCGCCGATCGGAGTTAAATTGGGCTAGCGCATCAGGTACATCAAAAAGGGTCCAATTATGAATGGTTCTTTCGGAGATTAGACCATCGATCAATTGATCCATCGTGTATGCAGAAGCTTCTATCAGTTACTGTGTCCATGACTCTAGGATCTTATTGTGTTATTGTTATGAAGTTAAAACTAGTCCTCGAGTCTACCTGGGATGCTTAATGTGAGCGAACCATTGGCGCGTGCATTATTTTGACTTTGTAGGAATGTGCCATGGGAGGGTGATGTTGATCTTTCCTACTGGTCCCGGCATCGTGGTCCTTGGTCCTTGTGGGCCTGCCAAGGACAAAATTTATGACTCTCCTCGGAGACGAAGATTGCAGACAGATAATCGAATTGCCACAATTTGGCATTGGGTAGATTTCTTCTTGAGTTGATAGGATATGGCACATGTAGCTACAGACAGAGGCAATACAGTGCTATAGAGGACGAAAGGACGAAAAGACGAAAAGACGAAAAGACGAAAAGACGCAAAGGTTGAAGTTCATAATTCCAATCATTGAACCTTCAAGGGGCCCGGGCCCAACGGGCTTAGACCTTTAGAAATTCTTGGTGGG
This sequence comes from Penicillium subrubescens, assembly GCF_028828155.1. Classification (NCBI taxonomy): domain Eukaryota; kingdom Fungi; phylum Ascomycota; class Eurotiomycetes; order Eurotiales; family Aspergillaceae; genus Penicillium; species Penicillium subrubescens. The sequence continues at coordinate 3,055,095 of NW_026643157.1, read as the reverse complement.
TTCATTCTCGACCTTTGCCCTCTTTCGTGCAGTTTCGCTCTCTTACACTGGGTATAGAAGAATGATGATATATCGCCAGCGGAATGCCATTGCAAACTGCTAGGATTTATGCTTCGCGCCGTTATGGTCATTTCTCTTTCCATTCGCCCGGTTTTGCGGAGAAGGAATGCTTCTGAGATACAATAGTCCCATTGTCAACGGTACGTAGGTACGGTCTGCTTCAATATATACCCGGAGTAAAATTAGCCACACCTAAGTTCAAAAGTCCACGTTCACCATCCCTACCTTTCAAAGTCTCAGGCGCAGTGCTTTGGAAGTTTCAGCAAACATCAATCTATGAGATGCTATGTGAACGCTACCTAAGCAGTAGGTGCAACTCTCTTCTGTAGGGTGGTCGGTCGCCCGGGAGGCATTGCACTCGTTGCAAACCTTTACCATCTAGGTAGAGGCCACCTAGATTGCCTACAAAATTGTCGCGAGATTGGTCCATAGACTAGTAGATAAATAAAACCATTGATCATGCAATTCATGTACACATTGTCATGCATCTGGAATATGGAAGTAGAATCGCACTTCTGCAAACAAAAGGAAAAGGCGTGAGAAGATGCTGAAAAGAAATCAGATGCGCAAAACGTATACTCCACACACATCAACGCCACCGCTGCGGAGTTCATCAAAACAAAGATCCCATTCGACACCATCAACGCAAGTGAATCATGATGCAACCTCCGCAATCACATTTCCCAAGGTACTCATACACCAAACTGCAATCAAACCCCACCCAATCCTGCGATCCATACGCCAATTGTTCAATGGAACTACAATCAAAAGACCAACAAGAACAAATAAAAGGGTGGCACCGCTGATAACCAGCACCTTGGAGATACTGATCTCATAGGGAACCCGAGTGAGCATCTCGTCATGTTTGGGAGATGACTTGCCCGGGCTGAGAGTCATGTATAAACCGCCAAGACCGACACCCAGGAGAATGTTGAGCATGGGTCCGCCGAAACAGGCGCTCAATGCCATCACAGGATATCCCAGTCGGGCGACGGTGATGTCGGCGACTAGATCGCCGAGCGAATTGCCGACGGCGAAGATGGTCAATCCCAACAGTGAGTCGGAGATGTTCAGAATCACACCAATGGTCTTGAGCACTGAGACCACTTCTGTCGCGATGGTGGCAATCCAAGAAATTGCGACTAAGAACCCTAGGAGGGAAAGGAAAGATCGCCATGCAGATGGGAGAGATTGGGGTTTCGACATATCTGATGTTTCATGCTGGTGGAAGTATGACTGGTCAACGTGGCTATTATGGTGCCATGGTCGACGGCGACGGGTAGATGTGACGAGGACACTCAAACACAAAAATGAGAATAAAAGAGACACCAATGAAGGCAGAATGAGTTTCTTCGGATCGAGCTCTTCGTCTACGGTACTCCAGGCGATTAGTGTGACAAAGAATGGCCCGGTGAAAAGCTGGATGGAGATGAGCCAGCGATTCCAATCCTTTACTTCCACAGATGCTGCATCTGGGGCTGCATGTGGTACGGCCGGCAACTCAGAATCCCAGCGTGGGCGGGGCGAATATTCAGGATGTGTGGACTTTCGTCTGGGATGCGAGGGGGCGGAATGTCCCTCAGGAAAAGGCTCGAGGTGATTATGTCCATTGGGATGAAGGGTTGGACTGTCTCCAGGTAGTCTCACCCTAGGTGCTGGATTGCCATTGTCGCCAAATGGCTCAATAATCACGGCAGGAAAGGGATCCAGCTCATCAGCTTCTGACACTTCAGGTTCAATGACTGGGACAGTGATTGTGAGAAGGAAGACACTTGGTGCAGCGATTATTCCCAACAGCCGTGCTACTATGGTTTTGGATTTCCAGCCAGCTAATGTTGGGAAAAGGGTGCAAAAAATGTGCGCAGCAGGAGGAAGGATTGAACTCGGCCACCATTTCATCAATGGCGCTTTCAATGACGCGCTGTCATTGGCCGTGTCATATAGGCTGTCATGGATCATGAGTTGCTCCGATGGGCTCGCCACTGGGTTGGGCAGACGAATACTGGGAGCACGGGATGATGGAGCTGAGGGTATATCGATGAATGCGGGGAAAGGCACAGCCGGGCTTTCTGGACCAGCTCCAGAGGGATAGCTTCCATTGCCTCCTCGCGGTGAGACTGGGCCCGAAGAGCGATCATGCGTGGTCGATGTTTGGTAATTTGGCGAATGGAAAGCTCCCGGCGGTGCTAGCAGGTCTGGGGGTGGAGGAACAGTCGGCCCGATAGTAGGGCTTGTGTTTGGTGATGGGTGCTCCGAGGATGAAGGAGAGGCAGTCAATAACGCATTAGTATCAATGCGAGGAAGCTGAGGAGTCTGCATCCCACCAGTCCTATCTGCAGGCTCATTCGATGGACGCCTTACGGTCAGACGAGGAGCTTGGCCTTGTCGATCAAAGACACTAGAGTCAATCTGTAATCTATCGGCATCATTCGCTGAGACAGCTCGGGCCCTTGACCCCTCTGCACTGTGCGGTGATAGACGATCATTGACAGTAGTTGGTCTAGTAGCACGGGGATGTGACGCTATGGAGCGCGTATCAAATGGTTGAGATGAATCATCGCCATCGTCAGAGTAACTACTTAGGCTGATCGTTGGATTATGCCCGGTAGCTCTCGACTTTTGAAGTGACTGAAGGACTGATTGGAATTCCAATGCACCAACAAGACTGGGACGAATCGGGTTGATAGTATTTCGCCTCGATAGGGCAGCAGGTCGATAGACATGCATATTGTCGCGAATCTCCGCCAGATACCTGTTTCGTGTCTCGTCATCTTCGTCCTCTTCCTCCTTCCAAGTGGGAAGGCCACCTGATCGTTCCAGAAGGTCGAAATCGTCTGTTGACGCTCCACGGAGAAGACTGCGAGATTCCGAAGCCACGCCTGGATCGTCGTCTTCCATTTGCTGATCAATTTCCAGCTCCTGGTTGTCAGGGATATGGAAGTGGGTTCGGGCTGCTAGGTCCCTCTCGTACTTCCGACGGCGCCGAACGAGATACCAGTGCCAACTAACGACCAAAATCACGTAAAAGACGTACAGAGCAACCATTGCAGCTGCCTCCCAAGCATGAAGGCGACCATCGGCCACCAAGATCATGCTGAAGCTCACTGCGATCACAAAATACCCGACATCACGGACAAAACTCCGCCGGGCGACCTTGAACGGACGGACCAAGGCCATAGAGCCAGCTACTACTGATGTAATGAAAGTCGCCGCACCGATCAATTCTCCAATCGCCAAGCTCCCGCTATTCGATCGCATAGCGGCGAAGGTAGAGAAGACATCGGGACTTCCATTTCCGAACGCGAGAAAGGTGACGCCTGTTAGGCTCTCACTCAACCCAAGGATACTCGCTAGCGTACTCAAATCGATGCATAGGAAGTCGCTGGCTGCAATGCCGATAGTACTGAAAAGTAGCGACAGCCAGAGAACTATGATAACGAACGCCAATGGTTTGGCATTGGGCAGGGCGCAATAGTAGAGCTCTAGGTAGGAGAGGAGGCCATCTTGATGGTCGGGGCAGTTCTCGCGCACATATGCACACTGATCTTTGACATTGCGAACTAGGCGACACTATAATTTGGTCACACGAGGACATGGTTAGCTACCGATACCATGCCACGAGAGGGGAGGGGGAATACCTCTGGTTCGTCAGCCCGCCGTACAAGTACACCCGCTGCTGTACGCTCATGTGTTTGTCCATTCCCATATCCCACCAAAGTCCAGCTGGCCACCGCAAGCACTGTAATTACCAGAAGCGACGCATAGAACGGTCGAACCGAGTATCGAGGGCCCGAACGGGCGGGCCGCAGGAGGGATGGTAGCCGGTTCATGATGGAATCCGAGACAGCTGCATGTTGGACCCAGGGCATACCAAGGGACTATTCGTATATCGCGCGATACCCTCCAGGAGAATAAGTCAAGCACCAAGATCAGGCGCCATCAAGCTGGCATTGACTTGTCCCTACCAATGCGGTGAGCCCGGTGATGTCAGCCTAGCAATAGCGGAGAGGAGTGGGCCAGTGCACGAGTCTCCGATACGCATGCTTGGCAGGTCCCCTCGTATGGACAGAAGAGGGAGATAAGAGGATGAAATGTACAATTTGGGATTTTAGAGTAGATGAATGGTTATTGAATAGTCATAAAGGGAGTTCTTTTTGATGGAAGCTCAGATGAAAAGCCTAAGGTTGCATGATGATACTTAACTTGTGTTGGTGCCTTATCTCTGTGGCATCAACACGTGATAGTCTACGCTTCTGGTCTCTGCACCCCGCCGTATGTTTGTTGACTTCCTCATTTGTTTGGGTCGCCCCTCCTGCGACTGCACCCAACAACCCTCGACGCATATTTCGACAACAGCGCATCTCGTTATCCCCGATCGGGGGCAACTACAACCATGCCTCGTGTCGCAAATAAGGCCCACCGTCGCTCAGGCGGCGGGAACTCTACCCCTCAGAAGAACGCGCCCATCAGGTAAGTGCGCCAACAGCATCACCAGGCAACGGAGTTGACGGAAAACTAATCCACCATCAGGATTCCCCTCAACGATGATATGGGCGAGAAAGCGGCGCGCATGGAGGCCCGCCAAGCCCTCCACGACCGCCAGATGAACCAGATCAAGGCCGCAGTCAAGACGCCGATGCCCGCCCGTCGATATCGCGAAGGAAGTGACGATAGCCCCGCGACGCCTCGAGGATCCAACCCTCGTGGTCGCGAAAGCGATGTCAGTGGCCGGGGTGTGACGCCGATGAAGCGCGTGCCCATTCTGGCAAACTTTGAGGAATGGATGAAGATGGCTACCGACAATAAAATTAATGCAAACAATTCCTGGAACTTCGCCCTGATCGACTACTTCCACGACATGTCGCTTTTGAAGGAAGGAGACGGCGTCAACTTCCAGAAGGCGAGTTGCACACTCGATGGTTGTGTCAAGATTTATACCAGCCGTGTGGATAGTGTTGCGACGGAGACGGGAAAGCTTTTGAGTGGCTTGGCCGACAGTCGCGATAAGCGAGCCCGGGATAATGAGGCCGAGGGAGAGGACGGGGATGAGGACGAGGATGGTGAAGAGGGTGGAGGACGCAAGTCGCGCAAGAAGGTATGACAGACTGCGGCGCAACCAAAACACGGACCTATAAACTGACTGAAGGACTCCTCTAGACACGATCGCATGAAGCCACACTCGCGCCGTCGTTCAACTCATTACAACTTAAGAAATTTGAACTGGAGTTTGCCGTTGATCCTCTCTTCAAGAAGGCCTCCGCCGACTTCGACGAGGGTGGTGCCAAGGGCTTGCTCCTCAACCATCTCGCTATCGACGGACATGGAAGAATCGTGTTCGACAGCAGTGATGATGCAGTTGATGATAGCTCAAGACCTGCTGAAGGCGATGGTGATCGCCAGGAGTCTGCGGACCCAGAATCACAAGACGAGGAAAAACCAAAACCTACCCAACAGGCTACCGATACCTTTGATGACGACTCCGACATTGACCTCGCCACCCTGGCTAATCAGTTCTTCCCGGATCTCGATCGTCTGGGCGAGCAGGATATCTGCCCCTCATTGAAGAACTTTGATCTTGGTGACCCTAGTGGAAACCTTGATATCCCTCTCCTCAAGGCTCCCGAGGATTGGAGGCATGAGAAGGCTGATGAGGGTGAGGGTGCTCAAGAAGACCCGTCTGGTATTATGCTCGACGATGACAATGCTGTCGGCTTTGATGACGATGATCTGGGTGGCTTTGACATGAGTGGTGATGCTGGCTTCGGCGACGGTGGAGAGGTCTGGGCACGAGAGGCCGCCTTGGAGCCCATGCTCAAAGTTCACCGACTTGACCACGACGGTCAGGATGCTGATGGCGATGAAGAAATGGTTGACGAGGATGCCTTCGCTATCTCCATGTCTCATCAACCTAGCAAACAAGACCATGAGAGCATACTCAGTTACTTCGACAACGCTCTCCAGAAGAATTGGGCTGGTCCCGAACATTGGAAGATCCGAAGGATCAAAGATACGACAGCCGCCAGGGACACGAGTTCGGCACCCAAGCAGCGCAAGGAGAAGGAGCCATTCGAAATTGATTTCTCTGCACCACTTGATCCTGCAATTGCCGACCTCATCTACACCCCTGCCAGTTCCAACTCTGCGATCTCCGTCCCGAAGACTCAGTGGAAGACTAAGGGTCGTAATCTGCTACCCGATGACAAGCATTTCAACTCTAAGAGCTTGCTTAGTTTATTCCTGAAGCCCAAGGCCCGCATGGGATCAAGGAAACTCTTGGGTCGGAGAACACTAAAGGCCGGACCTGAACAGGTATCCGGGCACGGCGATATGGACGAGGCATTCTGGGCAAACCACAAAACGGAAGATACCAGCGCTGAAGAGGGCGTTGGTGGTGCTTATGATGCCAATTTCTTTGCTGACGACGATGGTCTTGCTTTCCCGAATGGCATGGACCTTGATGACGATGATGATAACTTGCCATTTGCAGATGCGCGAGAGATGTTGTCACCGGCAGCCGAGGGCCGTCCAGGAACTGCCGTCGGGAATGCCACCGGCATCACCGCTTTGTTGAATATGGTCGGTGCAACTCCTGGCCGTCCTGGTGCAGGCGGATATGGATCCCAGCTTGTGACGCAAGGTGGACGCCGTGCACGACCAGATTATGTCAACTACGCTCGCGTAGCAAAGAAGGTGGATGTCCGACGACTAAAGGTCGAAATGTGGAAGGGCATGGGTGAACGTCTGGTGTCTGCCTCAGAATCCAGCTCTGCTTCACAGCCAGGAGCTGTGTCCAGTGACCCTCCAGCTGAACCTGACAGTGAGGCTGATGAACCGGTCCCGCCAACTCCTCAATCGAGCAGTCCCGCCAAGGCCCACGACTCCGACAAGGATGGTCGTCTACGCTTCACGCATATCATGAATAGTTTGAAGACTGTCTATCCCGCCGAGATGTTGCGCGACATTAGCACATCATTCGGTTTCATTTGCCTACTCCATCTGGCCAATGAACAGGGCCTCGTTCTGGAGAGTGACATGGACCAGATAGCCAACGGCGCCATCAGCCTGGAGGAGATATTTGTCAGTCGTGATGCCCACGCCATCATCGAAGAGGGAGGAATGTGATTTGTGGGGTACAATTCAGTACTTCATTTGCATGTACAGTCTTCTGTTTGGATTAGATGTGCCTCAGCCACTATTTTGGTCACGAATGACGGACAGAATGGGAATTTGGTAGATCATTTGGAGTTGGGTCGGTTTCGTCTTTTGCACAGTGGCGTCTTGGTCTTTTGCTCTACCAATCTTGATTGCTTCCATCAATGCACCTTAATGCAGCCCATACTAGTATCCTTCGATCCAGTAGTTGGCAACCTTTTCTAGCAACTGTAATCTTTCATAATCAAAGAGCGTGTTCTTTGAGCCGCTGTTTTCGTTTTGCCTTGCAAACAAAATGGGTTGAGATGGGCACCCAGATGCATATGGTCGCGGAGAAAGAAACGCATCTCACTATGCCTTCTTTTTTTTTCCCCCTCCTCTACTCCTATTCCTAACAATGCCTAAATGATCTTGATTTTGTTCAACGAGACACATTTATTTCTATTTCTATCTCTATTCGCTCAAGTGACACGATATTCATTCGTAACAAGGACACCGTAAGTAGGTGTAGGATAGCGCGGATTAAGCGCCTCCTCATCACTATCAACCGAGACCCCTTTCCCAACTACCACCCTGTCATGAACAACATTTGCCTCATGATATGAATCACAATGTGATGGGGTAAACGAGCCGAGAGGAATTCCCTCGCTCTTCTTATGTTGTGCGGAGTCGCCGAAATTTCTATACGAGCCACCAACGCCTCGCGAATACCGGTGAGAAGGTCGCGAGTTGCTATGAACCGTAGAGCTATGTGCGTTGACAATGAATAAACGGAAGGCGGGTAAACAGGAGGTAACGATTGCAGAAGTATTCTCTAACATAGAGAATAGTTGAAATTTTATCGGATCGACGTTGTGGGTTTTTGGGTTTGTCATGACGAGGCGGAGGATGGCGAACATGATTGGAATTATTGGGAGTGAGAATATGGCGATTAGGATCCAGCGTTTTCGGGGGTTGACTTTTAGTTTGTGGAGGAGTGGGAAGGGGATTATCATGACTATACAATGTGGTTTAGTAGGAGAATGTGGTGTTGAAACGAGATCGGGGATTACTTACTGCAAATATCGCCGGCGATGTCGGTCCCAACCGAGAAATGGAAAACGAGATTCGAGTAGAATATGTCTTTCGCGGAAGAGCATTTCCCTAGCTGGAGTCAGACTATATGCTCGACACAAACAGCAGCATGTGAACATCTTACCTAACGTGAAGAAATCACGAATAGGATCACAAGCAAATTCCTGCAAAACCACACTTATGATCCACGTCGACGCAGTGACTCCACACATAACCCACCAGAACAACCTCATGGAGGAATTCACCGACTCAAATAGCTTCCAGAAGAAGAACAAGAGGGAGAATTTAACCGACCACAATGTAGTCCACAGGAGAATATCGGCGGCATACTGCAACTTGAGAAAAAGCGATGCTCGGTCCATGAATCCCTCTGTCGGGAGTTTCATGCCGCATCCGATGTATGTGAGCTCGTACATGGGCGCCATGGCAATTTGGTAGACGATGGCGGTTGCTAGGTGACATATCAAGGCGAAGAATATCCAGTAGTCATTGACGAATAGCCGTTTATTGGTTTGGTATTGAGTATGTGTTCGAATGGTGACAAAGATAAAAGCAAGAACGACGCCGATCCATAATAGAGCCTATTATCGCCGGAGTTATATTAGCTCGATTGTTTCCTATCTCATGTCGTGGAAAATCTGCTTACTGTCTGGCCTTGTTGAGATATCAATGGTGTCTCCATCGTGGCCTCCGCTCGTTTCTCCCAGCTGGAGGGGGAAACCCGATAGTCGAGTCCATACCTAGGTACCGTTCTCGCACAATCCGAGGAATCATGTACACAAATGCCCAGCGAGGTGTTGCTACCTATTTTCGACCAAAGTGTCACCCATTGACCTGACGAAAGACGCAAAATTCCAAAAATCTACGACCAGGGGAAAAACACGAACCATATCAGCGCCCTGGAAATTTAATAAGTAGTACCAGAGCACCCTTCATCATCCATTTCTCAGACCCCGAGCCTTCTCAATTCCCTACAGCTAATAAAATTCAATTCGTTATGTGGAAAGTGCCGCCAATCACAAGCAGCAACGATGACAACCCTTGTATACACCGGTGGCCCTTACACAGGAACACTTGAACAAATCGGGTTAGATCTCCATCTGAAGCCGTGCTTTGGGGGCCAATTCTGTAACTAATTCATGGGGTTTGACCCCTTGAGCAAGCATTTGATCCTTGGGGCGCTTCGGTTACAATCCTAGCCGTTACTGAACAAGTTAGAACCCTTGTCTGAAATGCTTACGGACCATGGCATGGCCATCTAGCGTTTACTGCCCAATTGACTCAGTTCTTTAGGAATTGCCAAATACGAGGCATCTAGGCCAAGGAGAACGCAGGAATCCTTGCCTAGTCGGTTTATTGATTAGTGTAGCCGCGGGTTAGCCGATGAGATCCGAGGGGAGATCTCGAGTTTTGTTCTCCCACTTGAAAGCCTATTGTAATTAACACCGGGATCTCGTTCTTGTAGAGAACGACGAGGCTCGGAGGTGGCATCGGAGCCAAAGATGTCAAGACTTGCTTGTTGGATCCACTTCGATGGGACCCGACTCCAGCCTCCGAGCCTCCGAGCCTCCCTAAGATCGCGAAGCGAACCCGCCCTCCCGTCCTGTCAAAGCGTTCCCCGTTCCCCCATTCTCCACCGAGTCCGCTCTCTCTGTACTGTTTAATATCATCATTCTCCCGGATTGGCCCTTGATCAATACTCTTAGCTTCAGGCGCTATCCCAATTGGTCCATTGTCTCACTAGCAACGCCTTAGCTTATATACAGTAGTACGTACAATAGTAGGAAAAATTGTAAACGAAAACGAATAGTGCCTGCATCGGACCTCAGGGGAAGCATGAACCGTTACCGAGATTAGTAGTTAGCGGGGAAAGAACAAGAACCATAAGACGCGAGATCTCCCATGAAAGAAAACAACATCCTACTCTCTTTCTCAATTCCTACTTTCGTTAATATTTATCTCGCCTCTCTCTTAACAAAATGAAACTCCTTTCCATCTGCGCACTGTCCCTCGCCGCGGCTAGCTCGGTCCTGGCAACCACAACCACCGACGTCGCCCCCATTGCACTTTCAGCCGTTCCTAACAGCTGCACGCCCGAGGTTTATACCGACGCTGGCACAATCGAGGCAATTCGAAACACACTAGCCATCTACCCCTTCGCCATTGATGGCAAGAATTTCGACGCGCTTAGCAAGGTCTTCACTACCGGCGCTGTAGCCAACTACTCCGCGCCCCTCAATGTCTTGACCCCTCTGTCAACGATTCAATCCGTTCTCCAGACAAGTCTGGCATGTGTGACTACCCAGCATCTCCTTGGTACCCAATGGATTGATATCATCTCCCCTGTCTCCGCTAAGTCGGTGACGTATTTCCGTGCTGCCCACTTTGGTAAGGGACAGACGGAGGGCCAAGTTCTTTATGCGTATGGCCAGTATCAGGATAACTGGGAGCGTCAATTGACTGGTTCTTGGCGTATTGCTCATCGGAACTTGGTTTATATGGTTCGTTTAATTAACCGACATTTAAGACTGAGGAAGTTTACTAACTCGATTTCCATGTAGGGTCCTCAAATCGGTAACGAGACTGTTTTCTTGTGCTAGATTGACGTCGATTGACGTGTCTTGTGTTGATACCTGACTATATGCTCTTCTGTACATTATACTTAGATCCTACCTGTTAGAAGCCTATACCAAGTCTATTCGATCAATACTTTAGGTATCTTTTCCAACTAGTCCATCAGGTGTCATACCCGCATATTGTCTTGCAAGCAATCTACTCAAACTCGTATCAACACGCCAGACAGGTGGGTATTGCTCAATGTACGGCTGAATGCGGATGCCTTCCTATATTTCTAAAAGTTGGGCTCTAGGTAAAGCGGAAATAGTACTTAAGTTCAGGCAATGTCGAATAGAGCTTCCCTTTGGAAGACAGTCAAAGGCGCTATAACAGACGCTTTTCGTGTGATCGATGATCTTCCAGCATACAAAGTGGATTCCCTAGTCATTGGGGAGCTAGTTTCCTTGGATGAGAGATGGATGGCATGGAAGGTAATTAGAGAGGATCCAATTGAGCGAAAAAACAAACAAAGAAAAAAATCAAATTCACAATCCCTCCAGTAGGTATAAGGTATCTGTACTATCCACAAACTCCAACACGCCCGCTGTACAACTCAAGCCCCGGTCCGGACCGAGGCCCTAACAAGCAAGAGCACAAGCACATAATTAGTTCAAGGATCGAGCACTCCCCTGAATACAAGTGTATGTTCAAAGTTTTCATGTGACAGAATTGTCACAACACATGGTTTTCAAGATTTTCACATTTTTTTGTCAATAGATTTTCTGGTCAAGATAAGAGCTAGGTTCTCAAAAAGCCCGGCAATCAAGCGGGAACTATTTGTGCACCGCGGCTGGGAAGGTCGGCATCATGGGGCTTGTGTAAGCGCCCGGGATAGGCACAGAGCCGTAGTCTGCCTCGCCAGGTGCCGCGGCCATATGTTGAGGCTCGTTCTTTAGCGGCGGGGAGGGCGACCTGGGCGCCTGGGGCGCCGCGAAGCCATCCTGTTGCACGCGAGGCGAGGCCTGTTGGACGCGGATGGGTGGAGGCTGGAGCTGGAACGAGGGGGTTGGCCGGGTTGGAGAGCGCGGTGAGGCGTACTGCGTTGTCGTTGGCTCGGCTTGGCCCTTCTCTGCTGCAGAATAGGGGTCTACTGAGATGCCGTATGGTGACTTGGGTGGGTAGCTTGCGAAGCCGGGGAAGCCGGGGGTGTTGGGGGCGGACTGAAGACGCAGTTGAGCGAGGTAGAGATCCGAGCGGGCCTTGTCACGCCCGTCCATGGTCTTCATGAGGCGACGCTTGGTCCAGAGACGGTAAGCGACGACACCGTAGATGAGCAGGACGAGAACTTCGATGACGACTTCGATGATGGCGCAGACGAGGCCCCAGTCCTGCGAGATGTTAAAAATTGACAACCAAGGTATAGACCATGGGCGTATGAACGAACCTGAAGACGGCAAAGAAGCGCGTAATCTACCGTGTTCGAATAGATCTCTTCACGCGTGTTCTGATTGCAAGACCATCCCCACATATCCTTTTTATTGCCGGAAGACTTGGAGTGCTGGTAAATGGCCGCGCCGACAATCCACATAATGAAACTGAAGAAGAAGAAACAGATCGAAAACGTGGTATAGTAGACGGTGACCTTTTCGGCGCGACGATGCCCGCCTTTCCAATAACCCCAGAAGACAATCAAACACGCAAATAGAGAGAAACAAGCCAGGCCGAGTAGCAAGTACTGAGCCCATGGGTTGGTGCCCTCTGCCCAGGCGGGCAGACCATTACGTGAGGGAAGGCTCTTCGTGGCTCTGAAAATGGTTAGGGTCGTGGCCAGCAGGGCCAGCACGATCAGACTGCATGAGAAGTTGACGCCGCGGAGGAAGATCTTGGCGATGCGGACCCGGAGTTTGATTCGCTACATTGGTATAAGCATGGTGCATTTAGACAAGGGTGAATCATGTGTGCGGGAGATTCTCTTACCAAGTCACGAGCATTCTCTTTCTCGGCTACTTTCTCCTGCTTCTCAAGCATATACTCCTCTCGGAACGTTGGGCTGAGCGGGTTCAGAGACTTCGCCGTGTTTGGCACCTTCAGCCCACTCCTCAATGGCGAGGCGAGGGCAGGTGTCATGGGCGGTCGCGAGTCTTCGGCATACTGTGCGGGGTGGTTCGCAGCTACATAGCCGAAACCAACATCGCCAACGCCGCCGTTCTGCTTTTGCGGCGGATCAGCGAAGGGAGAGCGGCTCGACGACTCAATCGGCGAGTGCACAGTTGTGGCTTCGGCGAATCGAGCGGTGCGAGGGCTCTTCAGCGAGGCGCCGCAGCTCTCAGATGAGCTGCGGGTCTGCTGTGTCGTATGCGGTTGTTGTAACGGTAGGTCACCCATTCCGCTGTGATAAGAAGCTCGGGTCAGGTCAACAGGAATCACGGGCTTGTCCGTTCGAGGAGAGTCGCTAGCGTTCGACATTGAAGGCAAAAGATGCGATATACAAGGAACGAAAAACAATGCAGTCAAGAGAACCAGCTCTTGGAGGGATCCCGAACGAAGAACTAGCTTCACGGGAGGGATTAAAAACGACTCGCTTCCGGGTGCAGAGCTGAGTCAAATTGGCTGCTGCGGAGACACCTTCGTGGGAGGGTACAACGGCTGAAAAAGTGAAGTTCACAAATTCAATACGCTGATCAGATCGCCTTGGGATATACCGTGTGCGAAACCTGTCGTCCACGGATATATAGACTTGCAAAAGAAAAGACAAGAAGCCAGGCGAAGCGACAGAGATGCTCAGGAAGAGAAAGACATTTGGAGAATGGGAGGATGGCCACTGGGTGCTTTGAATATCAATCACACTGGGTTGTTCGGCTACTCTTCCTCGACGACCGAGAGGGGCAGAGCTGCAGCCCATGGCTGGTCATCACTCGAGCCATACCCAAGTAAGCGCCGAGGGCACGATCGCGCAGGGCCAACTAGGATGATGATTGGAGACGCAGTTCTCGGCGAGCTTGCAGGATGCATGTTCACACCTTCACGGCCCGTCCATCAGCTTGTGTGACTGGCTGAGCGGGGTGATCAGTCAAGCTTGTCACAGTGGAGCCCCTGGCCAGTAAGCAGGCTGGAGAGTCCCCGTTGGCCCCGTTGCTACTCACGATGCACGCCCTATCACCTCAACCGGCGCCAATCCGCCGATCGGCTGGCCAATCACAGGATTTGCAGAACCGCCTCGACCTTTAGACCTTTGGGAGGAATGCATTTCCGGGGTGGAAGTAGTGCAAAGTGCAAGTAGTGTGAGAGGTTGGAGAGGTTGGAAAGGGAAAGAGGAGGGGTTGCACAGGTGACAAAAATACCCGCCAACCCGGACGAGCGAGAGAATAATCCAAAACGTGCCAGTCACACAATAAGCACCGGGCCCTGCTTTTTTGTAGTCCGTGGCGGCTGGAATTCCTTAATATTTGAATCCGACTGGATTTAGCAGATCTATTCTCGTCGAGGACAATTTACTGTGATGAGTCTAGGGAGGGATATTTGGCATGTTTGCACCCACCTTGAGGGGTATATTTGTAGACTTGGTGGCGTGTATGCCAGTCTAAAAACCTGCAATAACATTCCTAGGCTTGCAGAACAGTGGATTTTTAGCCTTCAAAATCGACAAGCCATCCTAATTTGGGCAGCTTCAATTACCCGAACATTGTCACTTACTGTAGATGGAGATATACTAGTGAGTGATGGTTGAATTTAGCAGACAGCAGATCCCCGCCACAGCATACTCGCATAGGGGTTTGGCATGACCAGCGAAACTGGCATTCTCTTCACAAATCGCTTCCGACTTCTTGCCCTATATACAAGATCTGATTCCTCGGAAACCTGGCTGATGGCTCAGTCAAGTTGATGACACTTCACATCTTCCAATAGTAGGACCCTACCTAGCCTAGGTATCCACAATTACCAATCGTCGCTGGATGATTTCAAAGAGACTGATCCAGGAGATAGATATTTACTTTGCTTTTAGCCTTAATACAAAATCGTCATAATGGGTAGGGTAAGAAGTGTCCGAAGCCGCTCCTCGGCTGGCTGCATGGCTGGGATAGAGTAAGCAGCTAAGAAAGACCTATATTTTCACGTTATCTGCGCTCCAGTGACGTCCATTAGTCGACTTACGCTATCCCAAGCTCGAATTGTGGTACTAGGTCACAACATCGTCCCCCCACGTAAGACTCTCTTGACCGTGAGTCTTCATCTGCCTTACTATACGACCCCAGTGGCGGCTTGTCCCAAAGGACAAATATTTCACTTTAAGCCATATGTTGTGGCAAAATTGGCCTCCTCCTTATGACCGACAGACATGTTGATAAGGCTTATGTGAGGATAAGTGTGAGTGCGAGATAATGTAGAGAAGAGCATCAGCAGTTCTGATGTCTCAACTTGGTGCAATTCTTGGGGGAGTCTACTATGAAGAGTTCGAGTGTGGATAGTCATGGGGAGGATGGAAGCAAGCTTATCGTGAATGCCTAGAGATAACTAAGGACTCAGTACAGCCACAGTGACCCTTTAGTGGTCATCAGGTGACAATAACAGTCAAAACCTGTCAGGTAGACTTTCATCAAATTGTAGGCCAAGTTTAACCATCTGCTCAACCTAGTTCAACACTCTGTGTTCTCTTCTGACCGATATTCCTCGAGTCAAGTCAAGTTCTTATAGCATGTCTTAGGACAGCAAATGCGTAGTACGGAGCGGTGAGATTCACACCCACGCATATCGATCAGCATACAATCAACGCCATTCCCCAGGATCTTCATATATTGTCGATCCGGTTTATCAAAGGATGATTTCGAAAGATCCAAGTTGTCCTACGAGCGGATAGACACCCAGATGTGGGGTTTCGCGTATAGATCTCATGCAAAGCACATAAAAATAGATCCGGATCAAGACAGTAAGTAGCACAGTAACCTGTACACATGACACGTTACACAGTGGACTACAGATCGAGGCTTAGATGCGAAAAAAGACAGCAGAGCCTCCGAAGAAGGGCAATGGAATGTCCTAACAGTATGTCCTTATCCAATTTCCTGTACGTATGTACTCTCTTTGTTGGCTCTTTGCGAGTCCACTCGGGTGATATAACCAGACCGACCGCATAGATGTGACTCGTCTGTTTGGATAAGGCGGGACAGCTCCACCAGTGTTTAGAGTGGCTAGTCCAATGAGATCACCGAGAAGAAGTGTGTATGCATACTATGCAAGAGACCCTGCACCATTTACGCCCATATCGAGTAATGACAAGTCACTTCAATATGCTGCATCTGCCCGTCAGCCTCTGCACAGCCAGAGGAATGGGGCCCCGCTGTTCGTATCGGGGTATACTCCGTAGATTGCCTCGTTCAGGCCAGGGCGCTACGTGAAATCGGGCGGAACCCGTTGTAAGCATGATGGATTGAGAGGGGAGGGGACGGGGATGAGGATAGTTTATTGGGCCAAGAATGTGCCTCAGAGGGCATTATTCCACCAATACTCGAGAACAGTCGAAAGGGTATTCGGATATTCTGGGGAAAGGGGGTATATACATAGAGTGCACTCGTAAGGCACAAAAAAGGTGTTCATGATGAGCGAACCGTGACACTAGTTGATCTGCCGGACCGCTGCATCCAGATACGATGGCATCTTCTGAAATCTGCAGGAATTAGTCGTCTGTAATTCATCATTGTTCATGCCTGCCAAGATGATCATTAATGCCTCGGTTGCCACCAATTTGTCGGATGACTTCATGATGGTACTACGTCATTGGAACTGGTTTTGCAGACTGGCTGAAAGAAGGTATAGAGAGTGTGACGTTCCTGACGTGACTGCTCTGTTTCCCCCTCTCTCAGCCGCACTATTTAATATTGCACCTGGATAGAGGTGGCCTCACAGGGCCGTTAAGGATGATTCAGGTTTGAGTGGACGGCATGAAGAGGAGAAACGCCTCGTGTTGGACCCACGACCCGCCACACGCGTTAGCGGGCTACACAGCCTCAATCTTATCCTAGGTAAGTGGTACATAATATTACTGTGGAGAGTGTATATATAAGGATGTACCCAGTACATTAATCTCCTCCATCCCCGGGTCAGGGTTCATCTTCAAAGAGCCTCGACCGTGACCGCCTGGTATGTAATGATACGGTAAAAGGTGTAATGGATCATCCATCCGTTCTTATTGTGGTGGACACTATTATGTACAATTTTCTGCAGTTCATGATAGAGACAGCAGCACACTGACACCTACAATCATATATTTAAATCATTTTCAAAAGTAAAGTGCATTACTATCTATCTATATAGTTCAATCTTTGCAAGTAGTCCCTTGCAAGTAATGTACAGTCTGTATATCTGTAGATACAACCCCGTATTCTATGTATCGACTCATACCAACTTCCCAACTGCCCATCCTCCTCCAGTTTCCCCCGTGCCCGGTTTCTTGTTTCTGTCGCTGCCTTTCACTACTCTTTCTCTTCGGGGCTTTCAAGCTGGGGAATTCTGTCATTTCTCTAACCTCACAAATGCCAACTTGAACTTGATTCCCAGTTAATCTATCACATCTAGTCCCCTTGCTATACTTCTTTTTGCCCTACCGACCATACTATACTTACTATACACCTGGTCCATCAGGCATACCTCTTCTCCATCGTCTCCCTCTTCTTCTCGTTCCTGCGCCTGCAACACCCGCCACGGTTCCAAACTTCCATATTTCCACGCCTCATGGCCCCGTTCCATTGACTCTTTGACCAATCTCATCAATTCCACTTCCCTCCAATTGCTATTAACGCCCCGGCCAGAAAGGCCACCCCCTGGGACTCTGGGACATTCCGGGTGGATCGTCACTGGGCCTGACAAGTGCGAAAGCTGAAACCAACCTCGTCAGCTTGCGCCACACTCGGTTTCCAGGTGAGAAAGGAAACGCCCCACACGCCCTGGACTTCGCCTTCAAGCAAGACTCCTGCCTGGCTCTGCCTATTCCCTCCCCCTCCTCCGATCGGTCGACTTGCGCGTCGCCTCTCTGTTCTACCTCAACCAATCTAGCCTCTGGGTGAAGTCGGTCGTTACCTTTCTTCCTGTCTTCCCCAGCTTTTCATCGATTTTCTCCCAAGTTGATTCTAACATGACCTCGGAAATAGCCGTTGCTTTGGTTCGTCCACCGCTGCAGGCTGGCGCGAATCCTTCTACCTCCATGGCGGCATTGATGCACACGAATAACGAGTCCATCGCCGTCTCCAATTCCATCACCGGCACCACCGCTTCGATCGCGAGTCCAGAGTCCATCTCTTTTCTGAAACCTCCCGGCAAGCACGAATCCAACTTGAGCTCTATCGCCAGCGCCGGTTTGCACGTCTCGCGATCCCAGTCTTCCCAAATGACGAGTCCTGCCCCAGCGCCGGTGGATCGCCCGGTCGACCAAGAAAGAGATGTTGAACGGAATAGCTCACAGGTGGCTCGCGAGGCCTTGGGGGCCAGCGAGAAATCGCCTGGTCCTACAATCCACGAACCATCGGTTCATGCATCACCAGAGCAGATGCAGGTCGACTCACACCCAAACGATACATCATCAGACCCTTACGGAACAGCCGATCCCAATCAGAACAATCTAATGCCGACGTCCACGGTCGCGAGTCCAGGTCCCATTGAAGAGTCCTTGCATGGTGGAGACCGGCCTCGCCCGCGAGAGGACACGGAGATCGACCAAGATAGTAACAAAGCCTTTTCGTATCCCATGCCCACCGGTGGGATCAACGACCCGCGTCGAGGACTGAGCTTGCCGACTTCCGGTTATAACAGAGGCGGCCCTCGCTCCCCCTCCGCGAAGAAGCACCGTTGCCCCTACTGCGCAACTGAATTCACTAGGCAACACAACCTCAAGAGTCACCTCCTCACCCACAGTCAAGAAAAACCGTTCGTTTGCCAAACCTGCCAGTCCCGGTTCCGCCGACTCCACGACTTGAAGCGACACACCAAGCTGCACACTGGCGAGCGCCCACACACCTGCCCCAAATGCGGGCGACGATTTGCTCGCGGCGACGCGCTCGCGCGACACAACAAGGGTCAAGGCGGATGCGCTGGTCGGCGGGCAAGCATGGGAAGCTTCCATCCAGAAGATGACTATGTCGACGGTCACCACCCAGACGACGGAATGGATGGTGTAGTATACATGGAGCCGGAGCGCATGGATGAGGAGGATGAGCGACGGCTCGGCCATCCCAACATCCGCCGGCACGATACCGATCAAATGGCTCGAGCGGATTCCCCTCACGCTGGTCGCCAACCCAGCACGTATCCGCCGATCGCCGCTTACCGTTCCAGCCTCCCCTTACCTCAAGGCACACAAGGTGGCTCGGGCGCATCATTGACATCGGCCGCACAGCCTACCAACCACACTTTCCCGCCCGCCGGACACACATCTGGAGCGTCGATTTTCCCACCGTCGACTGTCAGCGATAGCCCGAGACCGATCTCTCCCAATGCTCTACCACCGCACGACCCGAACGCGCAGCCCCCGCACACAATACACTCCCCAGGACTGGGTCAGTCGTTACCGCACCCCCAGCCATATACCCGAACGAGCCAGTCCTCTGCGCCTAATCATGCCCCGCCTACCCTCGGTCTTCCACCGCCACAAGCCGGGGTCCATCTGCCTCCGCCGGTCATCAACTCTCCGCAGGCACGCTTCGACCCCCAGAGCACCGCCAAGCACACACCCACCTCACACAGCCACTCTGGTAGCTACGGGTTCACAGCGCCCAAAGTCGGACTGGACGGATCAGATTCCTCGGGTGGTGAAATCGAGAAGCTCTGGGCATATGTTCACGACATGCATAAAGAGTTGACTAGCCTGCGCACTGAAGTTGCAGCCCTGCGCGCGCATATTGCATCGACAAATGCGCTGACTGCTCCTGTACCGGTCGAGGTAAACCAGGGCAATCCCGGTCCGCGATAATAAGTTCTGCCGCGCCGTACTGTTCAATTGTTCTTGGTGTGTACGATATGAATATATCTCCCTGATTACATCCCATCGGTTCTGTGGTAGAGCCGACTGTCGACCTCCTTCTCCTACTCTGTTCATACTGTTCGATTACACTATCCCAGCGTTTCTGCTACGCGGACGTTCAGTCTTTTGATGCCCCCTTCCACGATCATACTTCCGACACTTGCCGGCGCTGGTGGTATTTTCCTTTTATTATTTCTGTTTTCTTTTTGTCTAGTGCACTAATTCTTCCATGGTGATGGAATACGAGGTATTTGATATCTTGGTTTATCAGTCTTGATATTGCCCTTGTGCTCCATCTTTCAATTTGTTACCCCCATGCCTTGTAAGCTTGATTTCAAATTCAAGCCTTGGGGTTGTTTGAAGCGCAAGGTGTTTATTTCTCATTCTACTTGCTTGTCTTTTCCTCCTGGGTCAGCTGACGGAGTTCGGCGTACCAAAACTGGATGTATTGCGACAGAGACATGCCCGATTCTCAAGTCCGAGATTGGGCTGTCTATTTATTCCATGACTATGGCCCTGGCAGCCGGGATCAGATCTGCTATATCTTCCCCGGGTATCATGTTCCTGGTTGATGACTATTGTGTTCATTGTATGGGCCCTGGCAGGCTGAAGTCCCGGTTACCTGGCTACTCCTTTTCTATGTTTCCTTTTTCCGACTTCATTTCCTTTGTTTTTTCCTATTTCCGTGATTTGGTGCCGCCCCGATTGCATTCTCGAGTGATGCATAGAATGACTGAGATGGAGTTTTATTTTTATTTTTTTTACACCTCTTTGCGCTCTTATATTTCCCTTTTTCTTATCTCTTGTCGAGCTATTCCAACTTAGGTAGTGATAATATACCCTGACTGAGCAATGCTTCGGTACCTATTAGATAAATATATACATATTCTACCATAGAACTCGCTGCTTATGTTTACGACCACTTGCACTTTAGGTATACCTACGAAAGAATAACACGCCTCCACCTACACATAATCCAAGTAGTAGTTAAGTAAATCTCCAACGTTCATCCCCATGTGTCTGATCGACTCCACCTAAACCGAGGCGTCTCCACCCCGGCCCAATGATTGAACCGAGGCCCTTCCCCGCTCACGACACGAACCTATTACTATTACCCTAACACCAGGTTACAACCTTGGCCTTGGACCTGTGTTATATGCACCGACCTCCGCACCCCTTAATAATCATAAAATCCTGTCATTTCACTCCTGCAGAAACATAAACATTACTTTACCTTTCCCACCATACACTACCCGCAACGGTTCACCAAGGCTTAGGTTTGACAATGTCCTCCGTCGCTCCGTCTCGATCCCTTCAGGCTTCGGCTTTGACGTTTGTTATTTTGTCTATTGGACATACGGTACGTTTACGATCACGTTTCCCCGCATTTACGGGTTGTGTATCATGAGAGCTATGTGCCTACTCGCGGAATATCCGGGCAGTAGGTTAGGTGCAAATTGAAACATTGGCTCGATATGTCACAACTTACATGTTTGCGGAGCATTGCTGTTTGTGCTAGATACTCGGTTACTAACGTGATGCTATGCTACTTATAGGTCCAAGGTAGACAATGGACTGCCGAGAAGGTGTTCAAGAATATCAAGGGATCTAAGCCGTGGGCTTGTGGTACCGTGGGATGGTTCCAGGTATGTTATGTATCCTTCGAGCACCTCGTTAAGCTTGAGCTCGATGGAACCTGAAATGGCTTTTCAGGATTGGGAATTATTGCTAACACGTGTTTGGAATACGTAGGGAAGCGCATTCCTGCTCATGACTGGTACGTCCCATCCCTACTCTTCCCTCCAATTCCAATTCCAATATGTTATATACCATAATCATCACGAGTCCAATCCTCCTAACAAATATCTCTTTCTAGGTATCCTCCACTACCAATGGTCCAACAACCCCACCGCCCTCCAGGATCCCCTGAACAAGGCACTGGCGAGTATCGCCAATGCCATTCTCTGGGCTAGCTCTGCGTGGTATGCTAAGACCGGTGTGAATGATAATGCTGTGTTGGTGGGATTGTCGGCTGCGTTGCACTCTTATTCTGTTTTCTCGCAGTGAGGGTTTCAGTGAGAGGTTTGGATGTAATATCTAGGGTTCGTTGACGTTGATATGTTCAATGAACTGGATAGTCATTTTGATCAGTAGGATGAATTTGTTATATCATGTCATTATATTATGTTAATTGCACCTGATGGCCAAGGGAATGACAGCATAGCTCTTGTAGAGATCTGCCATGGTCTCGATCACTCTGTAGAAGGGTCTCGCCGTCTGACCATTCCGAGAGATGAAATCTACCACCATCAAAACTTACGAACCACCAAGTGCCAAAGCCCCGGACTCCATTTCTCCCCAAAGATTCATCTAAGTAGCCTGCCTCCGACGCATCGTCCACCCAATAAACAACCCCACATCCGCCACAACAGCTTTCGGCACTCCGCCCAACGCCCAACTCCGCTGGACCCACTGCGGAATCGAGCCCCCAGCATCAGAAGTAGTCGCCATGGTCCATTCAATAAGCGATTGAGACTGGGACTGCTCAGTGGATGGCTGATCCGTGGCCTTGCCAGCTTGTACCAGTTCGACGCGCTCAATGCTTGCGTAATTTGCGAAGATAGTGCGCTTCGGTACGGAGGCGGTGATTTCCTGGTGTAGGGCTTTTGGCGTGGAGGATATTGCCGGGTGCAGGGGTAATTGGACGGTTAGGAAGCCCTGCCGGTGCTCTTTTTGTGACAGGGTTGGGGCTTGAGAGGTTGTGGAAGGGAGACCGTCGTATGCGGCGGAGATGGTCAGGGATATGAAGGTGCGCGGAGATATCAGGGCGGATGGGTGGAAGGTGTGAGTTATCAGATTGACTGGGATAGGTATTAGCATGAGCATCGTGATTGAATATGCATAATCTAGATTGTAGGGCTTGCTTACCTTCCATATTGACACCCCTAAACCTAACCCCATCCACCTCAATCTCCCCAATATTCTCCGGCGCCCATTCCAACAGTCGTTCCACAGCAGAAACACTAGGCGTATACTCCATCTCATGCTCAGCATGCTCCGATCTCAATCCAGCCTCGAACTCGCGCCATGACGCGGTACCCTTCGAGCTTTCGTTGACATGTTCACTTTGGCGACAGACCCAAAACTCAGACTTGTCTTTTTCTTTTTCTCTACCCTTAGTGCTGGCACGGGACTCGAAGGGCTTGCGCCATCCTCGTAGAAGCTTTACTTTGGCTTGTGATGGCGGAGAGGGGTGTTGCTTGGGGTCTGTGGTGAAAGTGGACGGGATGGAATGGAGAAGGTCGAGAGCTTCGTGGAGAGCGGTGCTGATGTATTGGTGTAGGTCGGGGCGGGATGAATCTGTGGAGAAGGAGGGGTGGGTAGGGATTGAGGTGAAGGGATGGGGTTGGAGTTGTATAAGGGACATTATGGGGATAATGAGGAGGATGAGGATGTGTGTAGGAGGCTGATCAGTGCAGGATGAATCTGCAAGTTTAAGCTGTTTTGTTTTGAAAGGGGAAGCTTAAGGCCGAGGGATCGGCGGAGCTGGATTATCGATCGATTCGATCGGGATGAATCGTTCAGTGTGGCTGTTATCAGCGGGGCACGTCAAACTGGTCGTAGCTTATCATTTCTCATAAAAAGGGCAGTTGGTCTAAACCAGCAGGTTGGTTCTTAGGTCAGACCCCCACCACTTTATATATATACATTACAGGCATCGAATGCCTGGTCCCACACTGCCGGTTTCAAATATTTCTACCAGGCCTGCGCCTAGTGCTTCCTCCAGCACCCAACGAAACTGCATGCCATACAGATCCTTCCACTTCTTCGTTCGCCCTGGCAGAATGCCCGCAAACTCGCCCCGCGCTCGCTTCGCCAAGTGGAAACTCTTCTCGGTTTCCACAGCGCCGTCCCAGCGATCTTTGAGCAACTTCAAAGGGGCTTCGTTGCAGGTAGACCGCCGAAGTAGAGCGAGCAAATGAGCCCGACCAGTACCGAGCAGCCGCAGATAGGTTCCAGTATTTGGCAACGACAAAAATAGAGTCGCTGCACGAGCCTG
This sequence comes from Penicillium subrubescens, assembly GCF_028828155.1. Lineage (NCBI taxonomy): Eukaryota > Fungi > Ascomycota > Eurotiomycetes > Eurotiales > Aspergillaceae > Penicillium > Penicillium subrubescens. The sequence continues at coordinate 3,031,186 of NW_026643157.1, read as the reverse complement.
GGCATCTGTCTGTACAGCTCGGTCGGTATCAGAAGGATGAGCCGGGCCCCTCCGACTGGCTGAAGAGACTACAGCCTGGGGTAGATTTGGAAGAGAAGCGACATTCAACGATGCTTGTGTGTATGATGATGACGAGACAAGGAAGCCAGCACGAATTAAAGCGCGATATTCGTCGGGAGTGAACACACTCTGCGAAAGGGCAGATGAGGATCCGATGCGCGTGAGGATATCGAGGAATTTCTCTGCGAGATGTCAGCTCCTGTACTTCCAAAGAATAGACCCGAAGCCCGAGTACTTACCCTTGAGCTCATCTTCCAAAGCAGTGCTCCCACGAACCATGTCCTCCCAGTCCTCGGCCAAGACCAAGCAGTCACCTAACCCTGCTGCATCGCTGCCGCGGCCTGGAACGATGAGTCGTCGAACCCGACCGGACTGCACTAGCTCAACAATCTCCCGTTCCACCTGTGTCGGCGCATTAAGCAGAGTGTGTACGTGTGCGACAGAGGCAAGGGGAGGCAGCGACCGGCGCAAATTCAAGACCTCCGCAATGCGAGTACTGTTCATGCCTGCGCGCTGTGGGAGTTCGTCGAACATCCTCATCCGAATGGACTGGATCGCCTGTACCACATTATGGGCCTCTGCAGTCTCCGAAATAAAACGCGATCCACCTATATCAGGGAGAGGATCATCGTCGATTAGTTCATCTGCTGCCTTCACGGCGGCAGTTGTGGCCGAACTTGGCCTGCGACGCGCATGAGCGGCAAAAGGTGAACTGCGAGGCTTGGGGGTGGACTTGCGCTTCTTGACACCGGAGACTGGAGCTGATGTGAGACGCAGGGTCATACCGGGACACTCAGTAGCAAAGTGTTCCAAACGAAGGACCTCGACTGACTGATTGACTCTAGAAGATGGTCGCAACTTCGACGATTACCTCATCGTCAGGTGATTGGTCTCGGCAGAACCCGAGGTTCCGCCAATCGCAGAAAAGATTGAGTAGATGGGTATGTGTATTACCGTATGGTAACATCACCAACCTTGCGGAGATGAGCGGGTGGTGGTACCACCAAGTCAGAGTCAATACGCGCTGTCATTGATGGCACCAGAACCTGGCAGCTTTGGGTCTCGCCCTGAGTTTTTTTTGGTTCGTGATCGATAAGAACAAGGGAAAAAGCAGGCTATTTGTCTCCTTTACCAGGAAAATAGTAACTCTGAAACGGTCATTGTACAGGGCATCTCTTCAAACAAACTTGCTGCAGTCTTCCCCCACGGCACCTGATTCGATTGCACATGACGTAGCTATGAGAAATTCGATCTTCATTTGATCCTCTTGTCAGCTCGGCGTCGATACAAAAAAAAAGCTCCCAACTCAATGCCTACATTTTAACCAGTCTCGCCATTCCTTTACTCGTATTTAGCCGCCCTCCCCACGCTGTTATTGCCTCCCTTGGAGGTCGCTGTCACCTCTCACCCCTCCATTCCAGCCCCGCCCTCAGGCCAATCTTTCACGATGACGGTCTTCATCGCGTCTCTGTAAGTGATGCGACAAGCTCCCAGCACCAGCTCAGACATTGAATTCTAATGGTCAATCTCATATAGCTTCCTCCCTTACACGGTTAATTTCCGGGTCGATAACCCACGCGATCGTCGCCCAGAGGCCACTCCTCCCCCCCCCCCAATTCGGTCGCCGACACAGTCCCTCCTCTGCCCACCGCTGCGGCCAGTCTATTTGAAAAGAACAATCCCAAGACTCAACCAGGCCTCACGCCTGGTGCAACCACCGACCACGAGCGCATCTTTGCCAATACCCTTGCCAAGGCCGAGAAGGAGAGATCTGGATATCCGTTTCCATCGTCTGCCCTAGAGAACCAGCTTCTCACCGAGAGCGAAGCGCACTCCCCAGCATGGGGTGCAACCACCTCTCTAAACCAGCCACTCAAGGCGCAGACCCTCATTTCTCCATCTCCGTCCATTCTCAAGCATCTGGATCCCATTATTGCACCAAGCGAGAAGTCAGTGCCAGCTAAAATCCCCGAGTCTGCGCCCGTGCCCCCACTCGGAGCCAAGAAACCTCAGAGCGGGGATCGCAAGGTGTCGTTCTCGCGAGCTGAATGGACAATTGAGACCGCCGAGCAAGGAAATGGTGGTTTGCGCAATGCGGTTCGATCAGCCAAGGAGTCGGGATACCTGGGAGATATGATGTGGGTTGGTACCCTGGGCATGCCAACGGATGCGCTGGTGAACTGGACGCGCAACGACATTGCCGAGAGATTGGAAGATGAGTACAATTCGTTGACCGTGTTTGTCAACGATGGTGACTTTGATGGTCACTACACCCATTTCTGCAAGACCATCCTTTGGCCCGTCTTCCACTATCAGATCCCAGACAACCCTAAGAGCAAGGCCTACGAGGATCACTCATGGATCTACTACGTGAAACTCAATCAAGCATTTGCAGAGCGAATTGCTAAGAATTGGAAGCGCGGCGATGCAATCTGGGTCCAGGATTACCACTTGCTGCTAGTCCCGGCCATGCTCCGCAAGATGCTGCCGGATGCGCAGATTGGCTTTTTCCTGCACATTGCATTCCCTTCCTCTGAAGTTTTCAAGTGCCTCGCACCCCGCAAGGAACTGTTGGAGGGAATGCTGGGTGCCAATCTGATTGGTTTCCAGACTGGTGAATATTGCCGGCATTTCTTGCAGACTTGCAGCCGCATTCTGTGCGTCGAGGCTACGAATGAAGGTATCCAGATGGAGGATCGATTTATCAATGTGGGCACGTTCCCGATTGGTATCGATCCGACATCGTGGGATAAGCGCCGTAAGGCGGCAGATGTCGAACGATGGGTCGATACAATTTCCGAGCGGTATCATGACAAGCGACTGATCGTCTCGCGAGACAAGATCGACTCTGTTCGGGGTATTCGTCAAAAGCTCTTGAGCTATGAGCTGTTCCTCAACACCTACCCAGACATGGCAGACAAAGTGGTTCTGATTCAGGTTGCGACCAGTACCACTGAACAGCCTGAGCTGGAGGCAACCATCTCTGATATTGCCATGCGTATTAATTCCACTCACTCGACATTGGCTCACCAGCCTCTGGTATTCCTCAAGCAAGACTTGGCATTCCCCCAATACTTGGCCCTCATCACGGTTGCCGATGCTCTCATGATCACCAGTTTGCGCGAGGGCATGAACTTGACCAGTCACGAGTTTGTGTATTGTCAGGATGGCAGTTATGGGGACAAGAAATACGGTTCCCTTATTCTCAGTGAATTCACCGGTAGTGCATCCGTCTTCGGAAACCATGCACTCTTGGTGAATCCCTGGGACTACAGACAATGCTCGGAGGCAATCCACACCGCGCTTACTCGAGATGAGAAAAAGCGCAAGGAAGTTTGGGAAGCTATGCACCGCGCTGTGCTGCAAAACTCAACCGCCAACTGGGTCAAATCATTCAACGAGACACTCACGAAAGTATGGAACGAGCAATCATCTCGGGAGATCATGGCCGTGCCACGCCTGTCGGTACCACGGCTCATTGATCAGTACCGACAGAGCAAGCGCCGACTCATGATCGTGGACTACGAGGGCACCCTCGCCTCATGGGGATCCCCACGCAGCATCATTCTGACTACCCCGCAGCGCGCCATCACCACTCTTACCGAATTGACCGACGACCCCAATAACGTGGTCTATGTGATGAGTTCGCGCATGCCAGAGGAAATGGAACGGCTTTTCCGCCAGGTTAACAACCTTGGCCTAATCGCCGAGAATGGCTGCTTCGTGCGCGAGCCCAACGCAGATGAATGGACACATCTCGCCGATAAAGACCACATCCAAAACTGGAAATCCTCGGTTGCTCACATCCTGTCTTACTTCAAGGATCGCACGGAGGGTAGCTGGATCGAGGTTCGCCACTGCTCGCTCGTTTTCCACTACGGCTCGGCCGATGACCGCAGCGTCGCGGCACGCCTTGCCGCCGAGTGTGCAGATCACATCAACGATGCGTGCAAGAACCAGGGTGTACATGCTATTCCTGTCGAGGGCGCTCTGATCGTTGAAACAACCAGCACGAACAAGTCTTCGGCAGCGGAGCTGGTCTGGCGGTTGTGTCTAGAAGATCCGGAGAAGAAGGACGCTGGTAAACCGGACTTTATGTTGATCATCGGCGATGACCGCGAAGACGAACCCGTGTTCCGTTGGGCGAATAAGCTACAGAAAGCCAAGGCTGTTGACTACGCGATGACCGTCACCTTGGGATCACGCAGTACCGAGGCCCAAGCTACTTTGACTCAGGGAGTAACTGGTGAGTTATCCTCTAATTTGACTCCATTATCTACAATCCACTAACGTATCTTAGGTGTTCTCTCCTGCCTGCAGCGACTGGCAGCGCCATCAGACAAAACATCCGTTAGAGGATAGAAAGATATTGGGAGAAGGTTCACCTGGTCCCCCTATTATTCATACAAAAGAGCGAGACATATGGCATGAACAGACGGCCAAGACGATTCTATGAAGACAAGATTAAGAGCGACGGGCGTTTTCGGTACATCGATGTGACTTTCACTTTGGTTGTCTTTATTTCGGGGTTCGTAGATGGTTAGTATTGGATACATACTTTGAGAGCAATACAATGGCATTCCACTTGTGCATTTGCACCTTTTTTCTTGAGTAGATAGGTAGCGGAATGGACATGGTCTATACTCATGTAATGTTTACAAGGCAGTAGTTCGGGCGGGCTATTCTTCAACTTAGGAGCTTTCTGCCCGAGAAGAGAATATCGCTCAAAGGCTGTAACCTTGCAGATTACATTCAAGATTAACTTGAGCTTGCATGCCCCCACGATGCCAGGCAATTGAATTAATTGTAAAGATCCATATCATTCCCGCTAGCTGGTACACAATATCACCGTGATTGACTTGTTCTTTTCTAAAAATGAGGTATGCTGGTCACCCATGCTACAGTCGTGTAAGACCCAGTAGGAAGAGCTCTCAACGACGAAAAGACAAGTCCCATGATCCCCAAGCGTGCAATAATGTAGAAGTTGAAGCTGACAGTGATAATAACTAACATAGCCCAAATAGCGGCTGGGCGAGTGATGGCGACCATCCATGAAGGAAGCAGATCTTTTGAGTGGGGGAACATTGCCGTGTCTTGGAGTCCACTCACTAAGCTCATGACGAGAGCTGCACCAATGGAGGCGAGAGAAAAGACACGCCAACATATCAGCTCAGCACGAGTTGCGAAAGGGAAATTCCATCTATGAAATGATAAACGTTAGCTTATAGGGATGACGGTAGTAAAAGGGAATTTCAGACTGACGCGGCCACATGAATCCCGCAGTAGAGAAGAGCAGTGAAACTGCCTACTATATCAAAGATGAAAGTTTCAAGTGCCGTTTGGTTAAGATCATCATCACGCGTGTCATAGTGCTCCACGAGAGTTTCCACATCTCTGGTTAAGAAAGGCGTTCGGATGTTCTTCCACAGGACAAACATCCAGTTATCCTCCTTGACGAGAGCACGCACATGGACCCATCCGTTCCCTATCATATTGCGGACCTCGATTAGCAGATCATCACGGTTACATCGTACATGGATTGCGATAGACGTGCCCATGTCTTTGGGCTTATACCACCATACCCCATATATTAAAATGCCACAGGCCACATAGGCAACAGTTGACAATTCGATGGGGGATACTGGTAGATCACAGGCCCACCTTGTGATGATGTTGCATAAAAACCAGGTACTTTGAAGGACGGTGAAGAACTTGGCAAACGAGTCTGCTTTCGTTCGATCTTCGATATCCTGGTCTCGGAAATCTGAACAGTGGACTATACCGGCCTGGATGAGAGGTTTCATATCACGGGGCTGTATTGTATAAATCCATTGATCCTGCGTCTGCAACATGAGTCCGCCAGCAACGACACAGAAGCATTGAGGCAGCGTCCATTCGGTGTGGACTTGATGTAGATCCAAATGGTCCACGTTTTGGACTTGTTCAAGCGGCCTAGACCGTTGTGATAGCCACGTTTTTGGCTCTGATATTTCCGCGTCTCGTGCTTTCTGTGCCTTGCTGCACACCTTCTGTAATTTTTTCGCATCGAGGAGCTGAAAGGCCGCTACCACGAAGGTAACCTCAGGGGCTAAGATACATATAACCCACGCGCGTAATTTACCGATCGTACATTTTGCAGCCGATGTATTGCGAGGAGGAACGTCCATGTGAAGAAGAGTCCATGTGCAGGCAAAAATTGTGGACAAACAGGTCCAAACGATGTCCCATGCTGACCGACTGTTCCCGTCTAACTGCCAGCTCAACAGAGGTGTCGAGTTAGACGCCATACTTTGGTCACAAAAAAGGGCAACAAAATTAGGATGCGTATGGAGCCCGGGGCGGATCTATCCGTCGAGGGATGAAGATTGCTGCAAATAAGCTTTGCTCTCGGATGAGGGCGCGGTATTTTCACCTGGACTAATATTGGTAAGCAGTAAACTGTTGTGTAGGAAGTTGCCGATCATCACGAACAAGAGGGAGGGCCGTGTGTCTGCCAGTCTAGTGTAAAATACACTACCTACGGTACTGAAGCTGTATTATAAAGTAAACAGACTCTTGTAGACAGCAGTCTAGATCAATGTGCTTCAAACTACATCCGATCAGAACTCGTATATGTAGAATTTATTTACCGGAAATCAAGTATAAAGAGTGTGAGGTCAACCTGAATTCGAGAACTGCTGTAAAGCGCGCAATATGACATTATGACGGTTTATTTGGATTGCGGTCAGCTTTACAGAGTCCACACCAGCCCAAGTAACATAACCTATAAGACTTCATCTACCTGTTGTTTGGTCAATATTTCCTTGGAAATGAGAGCAGGCTTAAAGCCCAATCGTTGGGTCGAACCGGGTCCATGATGATTGCAGATAGAATATCCGCAAGGTAATCTCCACATACGCTCTCCCCAAATCTACTCATTCTATCCAATAACCCACAAATACTCGAACCAGAAGAGCTACTACAGTGATCGTCAAGATCCATAGACTCCGATGTATCGACAACAGTATCGACAAGATCATCGACATCTCGGATGACAATGGAGAAGCGAGGGAAGTTCTCCTGCGAGAGACGCAATGCAGCAATCCTCCCACCCCGCCAATCTTGCCAAGGGGCACCAAAGCTCCGGTATACTGCCCAAGTTAGGTCGCGCTGATTTTTTATTCGGGCTTGGCCTTCTGTTGAGTTAAAGTCTGTCGTGTCCAAAGGGCAAGGGCTCCACCAAATAGCATCCTTGTGTTGATCGAATGATCGGATCACCTGTAGTTGTTTACGAAGTTTAGAGAGAGAAATCGAGTCAAGGACACTTCTTTCTTGCTGTTTGGTCCAGGAGAATGGAGTTTTCGCACGGTGAGGGTTTGTAGATGTTCCCAACATGTCTGATAATTTTATGGTTTCTCGAAGTCGAGGGTGTCGCGCCCAGGTGATATCCACGAAAGCGTTGAAAATCACGTTTGTATGCTGGTAGTTGAACCAGTTACATTCGTACCTGTGTAGTCTCTGTTGCCAAGATGTGGCTTCGTTTCGTGCTAGTTTGCGGTTATTTTCAGCTGTTTGCACGCTCATGTCATCTCCGGTGGAGCGATGACCACTGACACTGTTAGCATGAGTGTATCTAGATTCATGTCTCTGTCTAGCATACTCTTCACTTGAATCAGAAGTTTGAGTACCAAAACTGGTGGTATCAGTAGCCAAGACAGAATCCGAGCTGGGAGAAAGTTCTTTAAAGGGACTCCCACGATTTCTAAGGTCGTCCGCTACAAAGGAACTGTCACTGCCATTGTCGCCTATCTTGTCTAACATTTATATGAGAAATGAAAATGAAACGCTTTCAAAATGTGGGAGGCAAATCCCTTTACGTTCGGATCACAATTTTTTTCTCGCTCAAGAGCTTGTCCTTTCTCAATTATGTCTCATTGTTTATTATCTCCCTTCAACTAGAGTGCATCAACGCTAATTTATTCATCTATTGTCCCAGGATTCCTTATCCGCCACGGGGATACAGTACTTGATAACCCAGATAACGATCGATAAGCCACGATAAGCCCCGATAACTCGGCGTCGGCAATTTCAGTGATCACCCAAATCGCCGGCAGCCGAGGCTGGCTGAATGTGGAGAGACCAAGTAAATAGCCCGTTTCCCCATATTTTGAAAACCTCCCTCTACCTCCTCTCGTCTTACACAATCTCTATCTCAAAATGCCTCGCCTTAACGCGTCCTTCGAGGACGCCATTCGTATCACTCCACAAGGCAACAACAAGTACAGCGCTGATCTTCGCTCGGAATGGTGCATTGGAACTGGTACTACCTCTCTCCCAATGATGAATAAACAGCAAATAAGCTAAACAAATTCGCTTTCAGTGCCCCATGGTGGCTATACAACAGCAGTCATCTACAACCTCGCCCTGACACACTTCGCCCACGCCCACCCAAAACTATTCGATACCCCCCGCATCCCCAATCTCCCTCCAACTGTCTTTCCTCCGTCGCACGGCTGCCGGCCCCGCAACACTGGAAGTCGAAGATGTAAAGATCGGCGCGCGAACGAGCACAATTCACATCAAGCTCCTCCAGCCATCCGAGAAGAAACCTGATCAGCTCCAGGTCAATGTCACCGGTTACATCACCGTCAGTCCGCCCAGCGCGGAAGTCGGTATCACCGGGACCACGGGGTGGAAACCACTCCCACCCCCGCCTCCAGGTTCCCTTCCAGATGGAAAAATCGATTTTCCTACTCTAGCACGAACAGGCAAAGACGGCGCATGGGAAAAACTCAGCCCTCCTTTCCTTGAATTCCGCCGCGCAGGTGCCCAGCTCGAGCTATTCGCGCCCGGGAAAGCCGAGGCTCAGCAGCAGCGCACGGGGAGCATGGCTATCGACCAGTGGGCTCGATTCCAGCCTGGCGGGGACAAGGACGGTCGTTGGACTGATGCCGCTGTTGTCTATCTGCTGGATATGTTCCCCATGGCGCTGGATGGCTTTGATACCCTGTCTGCGACGGCGGTGGCCGAAGCCCAGGGCGAGCCTGTGCCGGAGATCAAGGCTAAGTTTTGGTATCCAACTGTTACGTTGAATATTGATATGAAGAAGCATTTGCCCAAGGAGGGGGTGGAGTGGTTGTATAGTCGGGTTGTGACTAAGGTTGTGCGTGGTGGGAGGACGGATTTGGATGTTACTGTGTTGGATCAGAATGGGGAGGTTGTTGCGTTGAGTACCCAGGTTGGACTTATTGTGAGTGCGAGTCGGAATGTTGGGACTAGGAAGTTTGGGAAGTTGTAGATTTTGGTTATCAAGGGAGGGTAGATTTTGTTGTTGCCAGTAGGTTTGATTGTATATAGCACTGCAAATAGAGTGGGAAGTATATACCTTATTCGGGTCTGGGATATACACGAAGACCTAATCAATCGCAATAAACTTGAAATGTATAAATTCTGGTTCAATCATTTGAGTGCTTTTTCATTTGTACTGCGATGATTCGCATTTGATATTGCGTATTTATATGAGACCATACCCATCTATACATCATGAGATATTTACATTGCCTGCCACCAAGTCCACACCCCTAACCAAGCCTACCTGCCTAGCCTACCTACAACTTCTGCTGACCCTCAGGCGTAACAATCCAAAAAGCCATAGCATCAATCTTAACAACCTTCCTCTTCGCCCACTCCAAATGTCCCCCCGCACCAGCCTCATCCTCCTGCACCGCCTGCGCCCTAACCCAATACTTCCTCCCCACCCGCGCAACAACCCTAGCCCTCACAACCAACACCTGCGGCGTCGTCACAGGCTTCTTATATCTCACATCCAACTGCACCGTAAACGTCTTCCCCCTCGGATTCTTATCCACAGCCCCCACACCCGCCGGCGCTGGCGCCGAAGCATGCGCCGCCACAGCCAGCGACATCGCCTCGTCAATCATCGTCGCGACAACACCCCCATGCACGGTCGACGGATGCCCCGCAATCCCCGAACCTCCCAGGTCATATATCATGATGATATCCGCGGGATTGGCGCCTGGCGTGGGCGTTGTGCTTGCGGCGGCATCTTGCTTCGTTGCGGGGAGCCAGACGGGTGGTTCGGAGAGTGGGGTGTTCAGTTGGCGGCGTTGAAGGGTTAGGACGTGTGGAATTGTGGAAGGTGTGGCTATCGTTGCGCCGAAGAATCCGTCTTCGCCGCTGGGTTTGGGACGCCGGGAGTCTGTTGGGATGGGGGTGTAGTCTGAGGAGGAGATGAGGGAGTTGGCCCATTGGTGGTTGCGGAAGTGGGAGACCGTGGAGGTTAATGTGGCCGTGTCGGCCATTGTTATTGTAATTGTGAGTGTTTGGATTTAGAAAGAGTGAATGCAACTACCAAGAGGAGAGGAAAGAGATGAAAAAGTGAATTAGTCTATAGTTGTACTCTGGATGTACATTTTCCTGTCATTCGGCAATATATCGGATGAGACCTCGGCTTGTTCCTAATCGGGTAATTTGGATGGACCCTCATTATGTAATGGTTTAGCGGAAAGACCATTGTCACGTGAATTGTATAGACCTGGACGGTCGGGAACGTTGACTACCGTAACAAACATTACCTAACCTGTAGGAAGGAAATCCATGGTTATCAATTGCCGGACCCAGGCAAATGGAATGATCATGGGTAAAAGACAATATGAGTAAGAAATTTCATTGCTCTCAATTACCAGGATAATTTCTCTGCTGCATGTTACAGACACGGTCTTACATTGGGTATGCAATCGGGATGACAGCTGCAAGGAGGCGCCCTCCTGTTGATGAAGAATTTAGGTGTGGAATGTAGGAGGCTTCCCAGTCATCGAAACCAAATCAACCAGGCCAGGAACAGAAGATATGGATAGAGCCATTGGGGTATAATGGTGATAAGGGATTCCGGAATCATAACCTGGGGGAGACGAGAAGATAACTTGTACTACTCGAGGAGAATAGTCGTCTGACTAGACGGAGCCAAGAGGTAAAGGTTCTACAGATAGATAGATAGCCAATTAGTGCCTACAGTAGTAGTGTATCAGGTACAATAGAATCAATACTGTTGAGCGAATGAAAAGAGGCCCTGCCCTAGCGCATCAATCTCCCCCGAATCATCCATAATCTCGCCGACAGAGTTCAGTGGTTGGCCCATGGACCGAGCTCAACAGGGTCTCAACTAGACTAACTAGTGGCGCCCGCGATGGCCTTTTGGGAAGTTGGAATAATCATTGACCGACCAAAACCGGAAAAGACGGCCTTTAGGGAATTGGGAACTTGGGAAGTTTTGCTGGTATGTGCTGAGCTGTTTTTGTTCCCAATTTCCCTGGGCGGTTACCCTGGCACCTTCCCTTAGTGTTTCCTTTTCCCTGGCACCTGCAGTAGCTTAGCTTTCATTATTGATTTCCCCCATCCCAGTGTCCCACTATTCTTGTTACTGAGTATTTAGGGTCCTGCACGGTGCCTGCCATTCCCAGCTTTTGTTTTCCTGCACTACCTCTTTTAGCTTCTTGGCTTCCTCGTTCTCGTTGCTACCTTGCTATCTCCTTCTCCTCTTCTTTTTCCCACTCTTCCAACTGGTCTTCTGTATCTCTTCGAACCTCCAATTACGTCCAGTCATATTCACCATGCTACCCTCCGTTGTCCTCATGTCCGCACTGGCAGCCACTGCCTTCGGCGCCAACACCACCTACACATACACTTTCCCCGCAGGGTTCAACATTGGCCTGGTGAAGCAGGATCAGCTGAGTAGGTTGACAACAGACTCCTTCTGAGAGGCATTGCTGACTTGAGCTCAACAAATAATAGACTCCTGGTGCCAGGGACAGCGCAATGAGTGTCCCTCCATTTGCAAGGGCTCGACCAAGCAAAACACTTGCGAACCCGTACGTTACTGCACTTCCGCAACATCCGCGACCTCATGTCCAAGCTTCAAATTTTACTGACACTGTTTTCAAAGAGCACATTGAAGTTCAACTGCGTTTGCGCTGACGGCAGCGTCCCCGATGTCTCCCCATACGTCGAGACTGTTCCCTTCTACGTCTGCGAGGAGACCTATGGCCAGTGCATCAACTCTCACCCCAACGACGCCGAGGGCCAGCGCGCTTGCAAGGCTGCTGCCACTTGCGGTAGTAAGAATGCCACCGCCGAGGATACCACGAGCTCGACCACGACCGCGGCGTCCACCACTCTGGCCATGACCACTTCCACTGGCTCCAGCTCTAGCCAGACCACCTCGGTCGCCGCCGCTGCAGCCACTACCACCAACGCCGCCGTCTCTGGTTTGGAGGGTTACTCGACTGGTCTCATGGCTGGTGCCATGTTCCTCGCTGCGCGTCTGTTCCTGTAGAGGATTCTCGCGACGGACCTCCTATCGTCTTCGGAGTTAGCTTCGCGGTTTCTCTCGCGATGTCATGCGGCGTGCAGATGTTTCGTATCCTCTTATATTTCAGCGCGATGATGACATGCTGATGCTCTTTTACTTGTTTGAATGATTGATTCCCCGTTTCTGAATGCTCTCCTGCGTTGATGTTATCCCCTTATCTATGAAAACGCGCGCCTGTCCTTCCCTGTGTATTAGCGGAGTTTGCAGTTGTCTGCCTGCATTGGCGGTCGCATAGCAGGCTATGGTCTTAATCAACTTATTTCGGGATCTTATCCTCCAAACAGTAAATTCTTCCTGTAGATTAGACTGAAAAGGACTGGATGGAGTGGTTGGTTGATAACGGATGGGTAGTTGGTGATGGTTTGAAGGTCACTACGGCGCGGGACCAGTTGGTGTTCTTCTTTCGCCAAGACTTTTTGGCACACACTGAAATTTCTCAACTTATCGATACGACTCCACCATCAAGGAACCTGTCTTCTTTTCCCCCTCCCCTTCTCCTCCCACCACATACCCCCTCCCAATCATGCCCGCTCCGACCAACACCCTCCTCATTGAGGGTTCTTTCTCCGAGCTCGCAGACGAGTTCGCCCAGTACATCGACACCCTCCGCAAAGAGGGCAGCCTCCAGACCGAGATCGCCCCGCTCCTTGAGCCGATCCGCCAGCAGGAACAGTCCGAGAGCGACGCCGACCTTAAGCAGCGCGATGAGGTTCTGAAGAAGCTTGTTGGGGCTGCCGCCGTCCTGAACGGTGCTCCCGAGAAGGGTGAGTTGGGATAATACCGCGGATTGAATGTGGAAGATTGCAGCGGCGGACAACGAAGTGAAAAAAAAAAGATATCTCCTTCGAATATCGACAAGCCGCGAAAGCAATCTTCCTCGACGGATAAAGGACAAATGACTGACTTGGTGTGAAAATTCGATAGAGATCATCCCCTCCTACAACCTGCTCGTTCACCTCATTCACCAGTCATCCGACGCCGACGTGTTCCTCCCTCGCATCTGCATCTATCTCGCTAAGCCCATCACCACCTCTCCCCAGTTCGGCCCGACTCTGGCCATCTCCATCCTCACCACCATCTTTAACACCCTGTCCGCCACTGACCCCAGCCGGTATCACGTCCTGCTGGCCATTGTGGCCGTCATCCGCCAGTCTGGCTCCGGATATGCCTTTGAGGCCCTGAAGCCCCAGCTCGCCACACAGCTGCCTACGTGGTTGTCCGCCTGGGAGCTGGATGAGGAGGAGACCCAGAAGGTGCACCTTGCCATTGCCGATGCCGCTACCGCTGCTGGCGACGACGACCTTGCCCAGACGCACGTTGTGCAGGCTCTGCAGACCATCCCCGCTGCCGACTCTAGCAAGCCCGCCGCTCGCGAGCTGGCCGTTCGCGCCCTCGCCTCTGCTCTGCGCCGCCCTACTGTCTTCGATTTCACCCCTCTGACTGCCTCCGATGCCGTTCAGTCGCTCCGCTCCAGCGACAGCACTCTGTTCGAGCTGCTCGAGATCTTCACCTCGGACACCCTCGATGCCTACGAGGAATTCGTTGCCGCCAACCCTCTCGCCTCCATCTCTGGTGGTGTCCTCGCAGAGTTCGCCGAAGCCCTGCAGACCAAGATGCGTCTTCTGACTCTCACTTCTCTGGCCTCCGCCACTCCCTCGCGCTCGCTCCCCTACGCTACCATCGCCTCTGCCCTGCGCGTCCCCGCCTCCGATATCGAGGTGTGGGTGATCGACACCATCCGCGCCGGTCTGGTCGAGGGTAAGCTTTCCCAGCTGAAGCAGGAGTTCCTCGTTCACCGCGCTACTTACCGTGTGTTCGGCGAGAAGCAGTGGGCTGAAGTCCAGGGTCGTCTGATGGTCTGGCGCCGCTCCCTCGAGGGTGTTCTGAGCGTTATCCGCTCCGAGCGCGAGCGCTTCGCCCGTGAGGGCATCCAGGCTCCCGCTGACCAGGAGGCCGCTGCTGCTCAGGGCAAGAACGGCGACAAGGGCCGCTCCGGTGACCGGAGGCGCCCCCAGCAGGCTATTCAGCCCCGCGAGGTTGAGCCCGTTGCCGAGTAAGCATACTCTGCCTGTCTTGCCTTGCCTTGCCATTTCTTGACGACGAAGTTGGGATGATTTGTGGAACTACTGCATTGGAGTAGGTGTTTTCTGCGATGGAGTGGAAAAGCAACAAAACAACAAAGGCTCACTGAACTCGAAAAAACGTCTTTTCTTTGCGGTCATAATAGAAGAGGCAGAATGCCCTTTCTTCTTTTTTCCTTGGTTTATTCTATCTCACCATCTTTTCTTTCCCCTCCCCTCCCCCTCACCCTTTTTTCTCTCATCCCTCATGCATTTCTATTTTATCTTTTTCACCCTTTTTTTTTTTGTCTCTTGGCCAGTTTAGTTGGGATGGATTTACTGGCCCCACCTTCCTCCTCCGTTGATATTGGGATCCCCACGAGTCATGTCATGTCTGTGTTTTGCTTGTTATGTTTTCCCGGCGGGATGACTGTTTGTCTGGATTGGCTGGTCTTTGATCAGAATTACAATACTTTTAGATGATTTGTGAAGTATGGAGTAGACTGTGTAGAGCTCTAACTGTACTACAATTGAGAGTGCGAGGTATGATACAATGGTTGACTCTTTGTCTCCTGCACCTGCCGCAATCGAGTCCGTATAGGGGGCATGAGCCATGTATAACCACAAGGAAGAGAAGGTTGGCGAACAGCGAGAAACATTAAGATTCAACTCTCCCATTGAGTATAGTACACACGCTTTGAAGAATCAACTGTGGTAAAACCATTCCAACCTATTATACGGACTCTCTATTCATCTATACTTCAAGCTCCAAAACACATCAAAAAAGGAGTGGTCTCTGTATGTCCCGACCAATAACAACAAGCACAATATATCTACATCTCTCCAATCCAGCCCATTCTAGTTCGACCCCAAAGAAACAAGAACCATCTCATCTTCAACCTTAACGAGGATGCACACCCCGCTCCTCAATACCCTGCTTCACCTGCGCATAAACCTCCTCCACAGACCCAGTAGCCTGAACCTTAACAACCTTCCCCTTAGCCTCAAAATCATCCACAACAGGCATAGAAGTCTCCACAAAAGTCCTAAACCGCTTCCGAATAGACTCCGCATTATCATCATCCCGTCCACTCGTCTCCCCACGCTTCAAAAGCCTAGCCTCCATAACATCCTCGGGACAATCCAAGAAAAGCACCAACTCCGACGGACAAACCGTCTCCTCAAAGAAAACAGCCTGGTCCAGCTTACGCGGGAACCCATCAATCAGGAAGCGGGCCTTGGTACCAGCGGCGGGCGGGTTGTTGTCGAGGGACTCGCGCATGGCGTTGGAAAGGAGGTTGACGGTGACTTCCATGGGCACGATTTTGCCTTCGGTGATGTAGGTTTTGATCATTGCACCGTATTGGCTTCCCTCACGGAGTTGTTCGGCCCGGAGGAGGTCGCCTGCCGAGAGGTGCACGAATCCATAGTCGCGGACTAGGTTGGTTGATTGAGTGCCTTTGCCGCTGCCCGGGCCGCCGAGGAAGAAGATGACTGTCACTTCGGAGGGGGAGAAGCGGGGAGATGAAGTTGGTGCCATTGTGAGGGGTGGAGAGAGTGAGGAATTGGCTTAATAGGAGGAATTGAGGAGTGAGGAGAGAAGATGAAAGGAGAAGTTGTTTTGGTGGGCGGCGGTGAGGTGTGAGAGTTTAGGAGTGGAAGTGGAGGGGCAGAAGCGGTAGAAGCTGCGGGACTGGACACGGGCTAAGTTAGTCTTGCTTTTCTGAGCTGGCACTGCACCCTTCTCTTACCCCCTAATTAGATGGTCGCTGTGGTGATTGTCCAGTGCGAGACTTCACAAGGAACACGTAGGAGCCAGATCCAATGGCAATGATTACCAGGATGGGCAGGATCTTAAATTGTGAGCGGTCGTTATGTGGTGCGGAGGAGGACGGGCGCGAGGACTTGGGCGCGTTGTTGGACGACAGGCGCTGGGGAATTGAGGATCGGACGAGGTGGGTAGAAGTAAATGCTGGCTTGGAGAAGACTCCAGATGCGAAACGGCGGGCTGCAGGCAGAGACATGAGGCCTATTGTGAAGCTTGTGATTCTGTAAGGTGTGATAGGAAAAAAGGGAGTGGCCGGAAGGGGATTAGTTGCTGATCCTTGTATAGAATCCACGGGTGCTTCTGCAGCTGAGTTAATCTCTACCCTTGGCATCTACCACAAACCAAGCTTCGATATGTCTCATTATCTTGCTTTTACAACAAATGACTTATGGAACTACTCCTAGGCTGTTATTTCTTAATATTTGATAATTTCCCAGCGATCGATGCTGTATGTGTTGATTTTACCACCTAAATTTTTCTATGTCCATGCAGTTTCTTATCCTATACCTGTCTCCTACAAAGCACTGCTGCGGGTCAATCGCTTTCCTTTCAAACTGCAGCAGGTCAAGGAGAGCTTCTGCCTAGTCGTATCTTATTATACCATCGATCGTCGTCTTTGTCTTGGAGTCAACACACCCCAGACTACATCCTCAGCAACACCTTACCCGCACCCAGAAACACGTCTAGAGTCGCTTGCTTTAACTTAACACGCTTAAATAAGACACTAGGACGGTATTGAATGACTTATTTGAGCGATTGGAGATACTCATCGCTCAAATAAAAGGCCCAAGTTGAGAAAGCCAACGACTTCTTGCCATCTCTTTTCTGAAAATCCTGGGATGTTCATCTTACAATCTTTCTGGTGGATATGACTCCCTTTTTGATTGACTAGACCTCGGTACTGTGTTCCAAACGTACGTGGAGAGTCCCGGAAAGTTGCTCCTGCATATATCTCTTCATCGACTCCATCACAACCTTGCCTTCCCCTCTGTCACGCTTCCAGCTGCTTCTCGGCGAAATCCGTATTATGATATACGGCTTCGTTTGCCAGGACCTTCGTTTGCAGATTCGGCAGTCTCGTAACGTCACCGATGGTCACCAAGGTGGTCAGTCTGGTCATGTGGAAGAAGCTGGCGTCGTGGAAGCTGGCGTCAACGAATCAAATAGGTCGGGGCCATACAAGATCACCTACCACAGGCTCTGCGCGCGCGTCAAGAGTACCCACCTAGTCAAAAGAGCCAATACCCCTCCTACCTCTAATATCCAACTCAACCTCATGCTCACCCGCAAGAGCATCCACCACGAGGTTCGACTCATCTTTTACCATCAAACGCGGTTCCTCTTCGTATCGCCGCAAGCGCTCAACCACTTCCTGAATATGGTCAGCCTAGAAGCAAGAGAAGTGATTCACCACGTCGAGGTGAAACACGTCATGTACAACAATCACCCGGACAGGGAAAAGAGCAGTTTTTCCTGGTTGCAAACATGCATACGCTTCGCGACGAGCTCCCAGCCCTTCGGGCTTTAGACATCTCTCTCGGGGTCTTCGATGAGATGCCGAAGATTTGTATGGCTCCTCCCCTGTCCAATCCTTTCCTTGGTTTCTCCCTGTTCGCGAATTTGGAGACCCTGCCCTTCTTTGAGGCATACCTGCAGGTGCATATCGCCCCGGACACCCCACACAGGTTCTACAGGTACTTGCAAACGATGAACCCAGGGCTTCGTGACCTTTACCTTGAAGACGGTGATTATCTTCAGGAGACACCGCTCGCGCCGCTTCGGAATAAGATGCTAGATGGCATTCCGGTGTCCTCGAGAGATTATCACGGGGTGGCTTGTGAAGTCCTGTCGCTGATTTGATACCCTGTTCTCTAAGGTCCTTAGTGAGAGGTGTAAGAGTGAGATTTCATTCGAGTTTTATTTGACAGTGAAGGGAGAGTGAAGTGAATTAGGATGAGAGATGATAGGAAAGTCATCATATAAGTGAACGATAGTAACCATAGAGAATTTCATTTGAAGAATATCAAAAATTCTAATCTGTATTTGTGGTTCTATATTAGATGTTCCTAAAATTACTGGAATTAATGTGACTACAGCTAGAACCTGACCAGACCAGACCATTCTAGATATCGAGCTGGAAGACTTGATTAAGGCTGAGGCTATCGCACGCTAACTTGTGCCTTCGCATCACAGACTGTTCCATTTTCGGATATGGTAGATAACAGGTTCACCGAGTACCTAGATATTCTCATAATACCTACTAAGCCCTTCCCGAGAGCTATTCAAAAAAACACAGTTCAAACGACAGTTCAAAAAAGATTTGGAAAGACCTTTTATAAAAGGGAAAGTTAAAGCATATATGTTACATTGTAAAACAGTTTCCCTATCTAGATATCAAGGATCCAGTAATCTACCAGTTATCCACTACATCTGAAAATGGAATAGTCTGCCGTGCGAAAGCACAAGTTGGCGTGTGATTAGCCTCAACCTTGATTAAATAGAAGAGATAAAGCAAGTAAGTTTAAAAATCTTCAACGCCGAATCCCGCTACACTTATCACAATTACAGTCCCTGCAATCATAAAGACGATTCCAGATTGCCCGAAGATACTCGTTCGCGTGATTCTGGTTCGACTCATGTCGCACCCTCGCCAAGTCATCCATCTTATCCACATACGGATCTACAACAACACCTTCAGAAATCCGAGTTAATCGAAGTCTCACAATATGCAGAGCGAGCATATCCAGAATAATAGCAACGTCAGAGACCGGCACTTGTCGCCTCTTTAGCAGCTCTGAAGCCCAGGAAAGTGTATCCCTAATAGTACCATCTTTAGAACAAGGACGGCCAAAGCCTGCTTCCGCGAGCGGGTCATTCAGTTCATACCCCTCGCAGTAATCGTGATCTTCGTCTCCGGAACATGAGTCCGGAACATGAGTCGACTAGATCAAAATCTTCGGCTAGAAGCATTCCAAGGAGAGGTGGTGTTCCGAGTACCTCTTTTTCCTTGACCATTTCTTCTAATTCAGATACGATTTCCATGCGAATGCTGTCGTGGGTGGAGTCCGCACTGAGTTTGTTAGCCCATGTTAGCAGATTCTCGCGGAAGGTCTGGCGATCATGCATAAAAGTTTCTGGGTCCATCTTGAAGAAGGAATAGCAGCCGAATCTGCAAAACTTGATCAGAATGGGATTGATTGATGGGGTTTTATAAGGATGCATTGAAGAAAACCTCGATCTTATATTGCCATGAGAAAAATAACCTAAGACAGCAATACTACACTAGATGTGTTCTCTGTAAGTTCGCCAACAATGGCCATTGCATAGAGTCCTTTCATGGATGTATACATTCCCGGGATATGGAATTGCTGCTGGCTCATGATGCTTAGTTTTCTTTGTCGCTTAACTCTCTTTGGTCTTCCTTGAGAAATAATCAACCAATTGCTTCAAGATCGGGGACCCTCCTGTCCCGATGTCGAGTTGTTGGAAATAATGGCCATGAATGGGAATTCTCTCGTGACAAGATGATGAGGACAGTGACCACAAGACTGGGAACACACTCCGTACATAACCAAACCTCCTCCCCATTAAGGACTACCTAGGTAATTGACTCGGCATATAACCGTGGGGATACGCACCAGTAAGAATCAACAGGGCCAGACTATGATCAGTGCATTCAGCCCAGCCACCATATTATGCTGCAGTTCCGTCACAATTTCGCTTTGATGGTAACTTTGACAGTGGCGTTTGTTTTTTTGCTGAGCTATTGTTGGTACATTATTTTACAAAGGCTACGATGATGGAGGAGGTGGTCAACCCGGCTATTACATATTTCCTCCTGGTTAGTTGGAATGCTACCCTAAATTTATCCACACTATTATTTGTTCACCTCGTCGCACAATTTTAATATCTTGCACAACGTCTATATTACCGACGTTATGGTTTACAGCTTGCGAGATACGAAAAGGCTCATCCGAGGTGAGGAAGACCCAAAAATTTTGATCAAGCTATAGTCGATAAAATTGTTAATGAATTTGGGGAGCAAAAGACTAGTTATGGGAAGAAACTCGCCTATGCATTTGGAATCGACGATGTTCAAGGAGGTTCTGCAAAAGCATGGGGTGCCATGGGCTATGGTTGATAATGGAGGCTCGGAAAGCACGCCTTGACTTTGCGGAATATTATCAAAACTGGGGGACCCAATGGCGATCGGCTGGTTTCGTTGGCTATATAGAAGTTGAAAATTTTGTGACCAACGTCTACGTCTAGAGGGAATAGTAATATTCTACTCCCTGTCTACAAAACCGAACGAATAAACGCGAGGAGACGTTTTTATACTGGACAGTTATTAGATTTAACCGAAAGCCGCAGTTTGCTTCAACGCATAAAGAAAACGAAGCCCTAATCGCTCTGTTTGAGGGGATTCTAGTTTCCGGGGAAGGACTCATTCGCAAACTCCTGTTTCTCTACGAAGGCCGAAAAACGTCACGCTCGAAAACAATATAGCGATTCTACATTCCTTCAAGCGACCTCTCGGGGATCTTATTATGGCGGTAATCTGACTACCCCCTTGTTCTCCGGAGCTTAAAATTGCATCGGATGTACTATTGTATTTGAAGAAGAATATATAAAGGTGTAGTTGTGAAAACGCTGATGATCTGACGCACACTGTTAAAGTGGAAGGAGAAATGGTCTTAATGCGCTGCATCAACAAACTTATCGATGCAATGCCAACAAGAATTGCTAAATTTATATCGAGTGGAGGCAAGCTAGTATAGTAATCGTTGCCTAGAAACCGAGAAGGGCAGTATATCGTTGAAATTAAAGCACAAATGCTAGGCTTGGAAGGGTTAGCCTTAAAGATCATATTAAATCTATCCCATAGGGAAGATTATATTCATCTGAAGCGCAAGGGGTCCTCTGTCTCGCGTGGCAGGATAATAACGTGGTATTACTACTATCGACTATCCATTCGCCATATATCTATACTACCACTAAGAGGAAACGGCCAGCAGCAACCACAACCAACGCAGCTATTGCACGTACCCCTTTCGGCACTGATTTTCAGAGGGAACTAGATATTCCTACTGCTATCAACGACTATAATCATTATATGGGTAGTGTTGATATAGCAAATTAGTATCGTGCTAGTTATGAGATACATCGAAAGACTAATCGTAGCTGGTTTCCATTCTACTTCTTCCTGGATGCTTCTATTATTAATGCATAGCGAATCCAATGCATTTATAAGCAGCACCAGCAACCAGTAGATAGCCAGCTATCGTTTCGGCAGAAGCTCTATCGAGAGCTCTTCGCATTCGCAGCGCAGGCAGCGCGCCCTCAGCCAAACCAGCAGAGCCAGGACCACCAGCGATATAAGCTAGATAAGCAGCTACCTTGTGTGTGGTGTCAGTATATAAGAGAGAAAGGGATCCGAGGCCAGCGAGCTACAAGAACACGGTCTGGTTGTAGAGAGTGTGATGCAGCACTATGTAAGAAAGGGCAATGTTGGGATAGATACCATGGTTTAGATTAATTACGCTAAATCTGGTTACCGAGGCATTACAGCGGCTAGCTAATCAGAGCGCGTAGATAAATTACACTAATTTTTGAGACTCCCGGGACAGCCCAGGGGATACTAGTAATGTGGGAACAAGAAAAGAATTTGCGTAAGGTGCCTAATATGGGAAAAGGGGCTTGAGCTGTCCCATGGCGGTGTAACCGAGTATTCGAGTGACAATACCGATGTCGAGGTACATATTACAGTGGCGCCGCAAAAGTCTGTGACCCCCTAAAGTATCGCGCTAATATTCTGCTGGCAACTAGCATCTGCACCACTCAAAAACTAGTATTGATGGACGGTATGTCCCTTATAAGGAGGCGGTGAAGAAAGATACTTTGGGGGGTCACAGACTTGCGCGGCGCCACTGTATGTACCCGCATTTTACATACAAACACACAGGAAATATGGGTTGATGATGGACCAATCCCATGTCACTGTAATGAACAACTCCACTTTTCAACGACACATTATGACCATTACATGAGCACAACTTATCAAGAGTATTGCCTAAACTTGACGTTTGTACTGTTTTCCCCTCGCAGCTTTCGGGGCATATAAACCAGCTTCTTTCATCTGCAAAACGAGTATTTCTGGTCTTTAGCTATCATCTCACCATGAGTGTGGAAACATCCGCTACTGAGGCGCGCCTCGGTAACCCTTACTATCTAAACTATCAAGGACCCACTGTTGCCACTTGCCTCTCCTGCGGACATGTTATTGGTGCAGAATCTCAAGCACCTGGTGCCAATGAGGACTGGCTCAAATATTATCGAGCGCGTGAGTGTACCCATTCAAATTAAATATAATCAATAGGACTCACGTATGTGCCATAGTATATCGCACCTCAGATGGTGCTAGATTGAGTGATGTCTTTTTTGCCAATCTTGATTGGAGAAAAATGCAACGCGACTGTGGCCATCTCGGATCTTCTGAAAGGGCAGCACTTCGAGAAAAATTTGGCCCTTGGTACCAAATGTCCTGTTTGAAACCTAGCAAGGCTCACATATTTCATGAGAGCTGCTGGATTATTCTGAGTCGACAATTGGAAGAGGATCTTGATCTGGATAAGTTTTTGAAGTCTGTAAGGATGTTGCTCCTTCAGGCAGAAATACCTCGTGTGAGCAGGTTGCCTTTCTAACAAGTATGTTATAATCTCAAACTAACACGATGAAAGACGAATCATTAAGTGTGCAGGCAGACGCCGAGCACACTTATCCTTTGAAAAGACCTATCATTCGAGGCCTTCTAGCTAAGAATCGTCTTAGGCTCCCACAGATACAGATAGGAGCGGGCCAAGGTTATCTCTTCTCTGAGACTGACTGCTTTCGATTGCTTCCTTTGGAGATTAGAACTCTAGTTGCGAGCAACCTGTCCACTTCGGAGTTTTTCAGTTTAAGACAAGTATCCCGATCAATGGCGGAAGTCTTTGGAGATCAATTCTTCTGGAGGACAAGGTTTTTACCCTGGGGAGAGCGCGGCTTCCTAAATTCTCTTTTAACGGAGACCCAAGGTGATAAAAGGCCAAAGTATCAAGCCTCTAAGCAGAGAGATTGGAGACTGATATATAGATGTTCCGTGAATTTGGATGTGTGCGATGGCCATCTCTTCGAGTTCCGCCGACGATGGCATAATAATCGATGGCTAGGGGAGAGATACATAATGACCAAGGCCAGTGATGAAGAGATAAGATCTCATAGCAGCTTGATTAGAGGGATGTTTTGGCAAGGTCTCTCTTTGAAAGTCAGGTGTGACAGACTCCGTGGTCAAGGACATCGTCGGAATAAATGCTCGATGTGCATGATGGAACACACTCCATCTGTACAGGCTTTTCCGTTGAACAAATCAGTCCTCAGCCTAGCGGTGTATGTTCTGCGTGAAGCATATCACACTTATATCACTGGGCTTGGTCTGCTGGAAAGGGACTTTGGCGAGCCACGCTTGATTTTGGGGTACCGTATACCGGATCAATATCTTTTAATAAACATCGATGGGAAGCAGCTCATGGGGTTTAACATTATTGCCGGGGATCACGCAATCTACGCAATTCAGGCAGTCTTCAAAGGAGACTCTAGCAGATGGGTAGGTAACCAAGATGGTTCCACGAGATGCCAGTGGATTACTGGCCTAAATACCCATTACAACACGCACCGCGATGTGCCGACATTAGTGCGCCTCACCACGGAGAAGGGTGTCCAGGCAATTTCGGGAAAGCTCGATGTGAGTCAACCTTCTTGACAAAATGAAATAAAAATAGCTAATCTCTTTAGTATTGCAAATTGATCGGGTTTTCTGTAGCATAGAATAATGAAAATTGCTACGAGCAGATTTTCTCTGCCTTGCAGGCCAAAGCCCTGACATTTTGCTCATGTTGGATATGCCCATGGCATATCATCATGTGACCTCTACTCTCGCTATATCTACCTTAGCTCACTCGTCCTTACCAATACACACTTCTTGCTCATTGCACCCTTCTCCTTCTCCCTGCGCACAGCATATACCATAAAGGGTTTAGACAAGTTGAACTAAAATTTCGGTTCGTATTGCGGCATTTGTATTTCTCTTGAAACGCTGCGATATGCATATATCCCCAGCGAGCCAAGCTTACATGCAACAATTCATCTAATCAGGAATTTGTACAGCGAACAGTATATATGTACGTATGGTACATAGGAGGAAGGGCAAAGAGAAAATACTTGTAATGGCAGAGCATGAAGAGCTCTAGTAGATGCAGGGAGTAGAGATTACATGATGGGTATGCTCCGTGTAGGCATATCCTGGCAGCAGAAATACATTATTCGTCGACAAAACAGTGGCTAATTGAGAACATACATATAGCTTGGCGATGGATCATCGAGCATCAACCATCATTCAAACATTCAAGGCAAAGCCGCACATTGTAGCTGTATATTCAAGAAGCCCGACTGAGCGCCTTGTCGCTTTCTCTGCCTCCCTTCCCGATGTACGGTGTGTGTGTGTGTGTGTGTGTGTGTGTGTGTGTGTGTTCCGGAAGTTCGAGCGCTTGTGTTGGATTATTCGACTAGATCAGCAAATTTTGGGACTCTACGATGAATGGATGTTAATGTTGCTGGTAATATCGATCTTCTCACAATAATGGATTAGCCACACTGACCAGACAGGCATCCTCTGGCCAACTCTGATATGTCGGAGCAGCAGGATTCCGGAGGAAGGAGATACTAACTATAGATCCGCCGGGATTAGTCATGTAAATCGCCCATCCAAATTGCTAGCTAGGGGATTCATAACAACTCAGACTCATTGTGATTTCAATTGGTGTACCCACGTGGATTACTCATCTCTGTTCCAACAATTCATGGGGGAACCCACGTGACGTAGCACGTGCAATCCTTTATCCCTTTTAGACGTCCTTCAGGAGCATCTTCTTCGAATGGGTGAGCGCTAAGGTGGAAAAAGATCGTACATGCGCCCTAGGGCTCATATTTATGGCCCGGAGCCAAGAAAGAGGGGAATCCCGGTGATCTGGGTGAGAATCCTTACCTTGTTCTCACCCGCTCTCACTCGCTCTCACCCCGTTCTCACCTCTGTCACCCAATTTCCAAAGTTCTCACCCATATCACCCACACTCACCCTAAGATCAGATCCAAGCCAGTCTAGAGCTTAGGGCGCATTAAGGATTGACTGCGTACTATAATGGGCTTAAGTACGGCTGAGCGGACGGGAAGCCCTGTTCTCCACACCCTATGGTCGTATGTATTAAGCATAAGATATAAAGTGGTATACAACTAGGTGGGACCCGAGAGCGCCGCTTTACCATCTCGGTAATTAGGGCGAGTGCGCAATAGACTGGGTGAGAAGCTGGATAGAGCGGGTGATTCTCACCCTCCGTCGAGCGCTCTTCCGCACAGACCTCTCGCTGGGTTCAGATACATCCTTATTGGTTTACTCGATCTGGGTGAAACTGGGGTTTCTTGGCACTTGCAAGGCTGACTTAACCTCAATGTCGCCTTGCGCGAAAAGACTGTGTTTGTCATACACAATGATCCAACGCACTGAACCATCTCCTTATCAAGGACCATAGGTCCACTTTGAATCTCCGCCTGCATTTCGAGGCTACGATGGTCACAATCATGTGGTGCCCTTAACAAAGAGCATGAGGTCAAGGGAAAATGATTGGGCTTTCCCGCCACGCGTGGCTGCATGTGGCGTCGACCTGATGATTGATATAATTGATAACCCTGAACGGAGCGGGGGTGAGGCTGAGGAATCTCACTCTGTTCAGTCTCGCCAACCCTCGGACATATCCATCATACCCAAAACGTTGGGACCTTGTATGGGTTATGCATGGTGCGGACACAGTATGGCCACCGAACCGACACCGTCATTGAAGCCCCATGATTATACAGTGGCATGGATCTGCGCCCTTCCCAATGAAATGGCAGCCGCCGAGGCAATGCTGGATGAGAGACACACTGCCCTGCCCACTATCCCTGGCGACGACAATACCTACGTTACAGGGAGGGTGGGCCTCCATAATGTCATTATCGCGTGTCTTCCAGCCGGGGTATATGGGACGACATCTGCTGCCAACGTGGCGTCTCAAATGCGGCTCACCTTCAAGGGCATTCGGTTTGGACTGATGGTGGGAATTGCAGGGGGAGTCCCTAGTGCAGACCATGATATTCGGCTCGGTGATGTCGTAGTCGGCAAACCAACGCGGGATTTCGGAGGAGTGATCCAATACGACTTTGGCAAGGCCGTGAGTGGCGGCCACTTGGAACGGACGGGCGTCTTGAACAAGCCCCCAACCATGCTCCTGACAGCCGTGACGGCACTACAATCAGCACACATTGCAAATAAAAGTCGCATACCTGATCTCATCGCGGATTTGGCCGAGCGCCATCCGCAAATGAGGGAGAAGTTCACCTATGACAGCCGCAGAGAAGATTTGTTGTTTGAGGCCCAGTACGATCATACTGACCGCGAGACGACAACCTGCGATGGCTGTGATAGACAGCGGTTAGTTACCCGAGCACAAAGGGACAGAAACGACCCTATTATCCACTACGGTCTGATTGCATCCGGCAACCAGGTCATGAAGGATGGCCGGACCAGAGATCAGCTAGCCAGGGAACTGGGGATCCTGTGCTTCGAGATGGAGGCGGCCGGCTTGGTGGACACGTTCCCATGCCTCGTAATAAGAGGCATCTGTGACTATGCTGATTCTCACAAGAATAAACAATGGCAAGAGTATGCAGCCGCGACGGCGGCAGGATACGCAAAAGAGCTTCTCTACATGGTCCACGCTGTTCAAGTTGCAGATACACCTACAGCCCTGCTGGTCAAAGACAGTACGTAGGTTATGCACAACAGACTGTGAACTTGTCGGTTCTGACTAAAATAATCCCAGTCGTTCATAGCAAGAAGGTTCTGGCTAAACTGCGAGGTTTATCAACGTGGTTGACAAAACCGAATGGTGAGCAAGCACAATCCAATACTTTTTGCACATCACAAGCACTCAGTCATTGCAGATGATCTCGACGAGACGATATTCAGGCGGATCTCAACCTACGATCATGGAAAGGCTCACCAGCGACTTTCTCACAAACGAGTAATGGGGACAGCGCAGTGGTTCTTGGATCATCCCGATTTCCAGGCATGGTTGGTGGAGAAGAGATTCTCGACACTGTGGTGCTCCGGGAAAAGTAAGCGTGCCTCCCGGAGCTCCTTGACGTTGAACAACACTAATCATTACTCTTGATTAGTTGGCTCGGGTAAAACGACGATAGCGTCAGTACCATTTGGCTCTTTCTTCCTATGGCAAATAGGCTAATTATGTCATAGGACGGCGGCTATCGATGCAGCCAAATATCGATCGTCAAAACACGCCGCCTCAACGGCCTATTTCTATTGTGAGAGCGACCGACTGGACGAGCTCAATGGGCTCTACATTCTTTCTAGTCTGATCAAACAACTATGCGAGTATCTCCGTGCTAAATACAGACGCTGCCCCGACAATGTGGTAGATGCACTGAATCACTTCTTTGGGAAGAAGCGAATTGTTCCCGACTTTGATGATTTGAAGGAAATTTTCATCCAGTTATTCCACCTCATTCCAGACACGGTGTATATCATTGACGGACTCGATGCATTGAGTCCAGAACAGAGTAAAGACCTCTTTGAGCTCTTCAGGTCCTTGTTCTGCGGTTCTGGATCTTCGCCGGAGTCGCGGTTGCTCGTTTTCAGCCGAGAGCAACTGCCTGGCTACACAGGCATTCCCCTGTTCATGGCTGGGGTTTGTCAAATTTCGACTACGTCCAACGTGATGCCAGATCTTCAAACGTACATTGATACGAGTGTCACCGATAAACTGATGAGCCGGAGGCTCACGGACGATTTAGCCCTGTTGGACGAAGTCAAGCGGGTCCTCCTGGAAGAATCATCTGGAATGTAAGAAGAAAGCCTCCTGCTGCATCCTTTACGTCAGCTTAAAGCTAATGAGTCAGGTTTCTTTGGGTCTATCTGCAGTTGGAGATTCTGTGGCAAGACTGTTTCACGGACAATCGTATTCGATCAGCGCTGCAAGATCTTCCGAAAGATCTGGAGGAGACATACCATCGCTGTCTTCAAAGAATGACCTTTTCCAATCCTTACACATTGCGCGCCATCCAATGGGTGAGTTTTGCTGCAAGACCACTTCATATCGACGAATTGAAAGAGGCCGTCGCCTTCGATCTAGATGACACGGGATGGGACGCCGGAAAGATCCCCCAAGCAGATGTGGTGATTGGGTGCGGTGCGAATCTCGTTGCTGTCGACCCTTCTGATCAATGTGTTCGCTTTGCGCATTCTTCCATCAAGACATATCTGCAGAAGAATTCAGTAAGGTTAATTCCTGGGTACCCAGAATCCGATAAACAGGGCGAGCTCCAATGCGGAGAATTCTGCGTTGCGTATCTGTCATTCTCTAACTTCAACCTCGAATTGGTGAAGCCAGCAAACGAGACAGAACTGGTAAAACTGCCGGATGCCAAACTGCTCGCTGGCGATGCCTTGGCATCTCCCTTGGTTAGATTTTTCTGGGGACTAGGTGCAAGCCCCAAACAATCCACTCAAGTACAGTTTCGACGGATTCGATCAGCGACTATCCCAGATCGTTCACGGTACAAATTTCTGGACTACGCAGTCACTCAGTGGGCCTTGCAAACCAAAGGAATAACTTCCACATCTTCAGTTTGGGATAAATTCCAACAACTCTCGTTGAGTTTCAACGACACCTGGAATTTCCACCCTTGGGTGGTCGGCGGTCGCTCACAAACATCACGCCTACATGGCCTCTTCGGATGGGCCGTTAAGGAAGCGCACATTCCGCTGTTGGAGTTGGCACTCAGTTCCGACCGAGACATACGGGAGATCTGTAACCTCCCGTTGGTCGATGAGCGGCTTCCTGCACTTCATGTCGCCTCAAAACTGGGGCTTGCGGACGTCGTCGATCTCCTTCTACCTATTTGCGAATTGAACTTGCAAGACGAAGAAGGATATACTGCCTTACACCATGCAGCTATTAAGGGGCATAAAGGTATTGTAGCCATGCTTCTATACTCAGGAAGCACCAAAATAGATATCCCGTCAAAGACCCGAGTTACACCACTTTGGCTAGCTGCCAACCATGGCCACTGCGACCTCGTGCGGGTTCTGACTGAGAGACAAGCGAATCTTGAAGCCAGAGAAGGTTCCTCACAACGAACGCCTCTTTCACAGGCTGCTAGCAATGGCCATCAAGATGTTGTCAACTTTCTTGTGAAAAAGGGAGCGAATCTGGAAGCAAAGGACGCTGGTGGTTGGACACCTTTATCCTGGGCCGTCATGAATGAACATCTGGACACGATCGAGCTGTTACTTGAGAGAGGCGCCAACTCTGCTTGTAAATTTGCGAACAAAGGGAAGTTGCTGCTATGGGCAGCGCAGACGGGACATGCTGCTATCACAAGCTTACTAGCTGCGAATCCCGAGACGGATCTGAACACTACCGATGACAACGGGCCAACAGCGTTATGGTGGGCTATCCGGAATCAGCACTTGGAGATCGCGAAGATTCTTCTTGAACGCGGGGCAAATCGGGAGACCAGAGATGCTGACGGCCAGACGCCTCTACTGTGGGCAGCAAAAAATAGGCACGAGGCACTGACTCAATTACTGCTCGAAGAAGGCGCGGCTATCTCTGCACAAGATAAACACGAGAGAACAGCGGTTTTCTGGGCTGTCGAGTATAGCCACGAGGAATTGGTTAAGTCACTGCTAGACCGGATCGGAGACCACAAGGGAATGAACCAGTTACTCGACTTTATTGCCTTGCAGCCTGTACCAACGCGAACTGACCCAGAGGATTTATCATTCCTCGACAGAGATGAGGGCGTTGAGGATAAGACGCCGTTACTGTCGGCACTAAGAAAAAGCTTCGAGTTACTGGCTCAACAGTATATGGAGCGCAACACCACCGTGGACCAAGAACGTCTTCCCAGACAGGCAACTTCGATGTGGTCCACAGCGGACGGGCAAAAGACTCTACTCGAGCTGCTCCTTGGAGAGAGTGAAGAGGCCGTCAAGTTGTCGAACCTGTCCCTCCTAGAAGCTGCAAAGAAGGGCAATGCGCACTCCGCATCGCTGCTGCTTGATGGGGGCGCTGATATCCACACGAGAACCCATTACGGGGAGACACCACTATGGTGGGCTGCAAGAAATGGGCATGCGGCGCTTGTAGAACTTTTGCACGACAGGGGTGGAGAGATCGAATCTAAGGATAAGTTTGGCCTCACTCCATTAGCTTGGGCAGTTGAGAATCGACACACCCCAGTTGTCAAACTACTGGTTGGCTGGGGCGCTAATGTTTGGGCTTCCGACAAGTCTGGCCAGACTCCGTTTTCTAGGGCTAATGCCAAGGGAATGCAAAGTCTCCTACTTAGGCAATGAAGCAACGCAGCACGTGTAATTCTTTTATCGAGTTTCAAAGTTCCTTTAGAAGCATCATCTTTTGACTTGCTAAGCGTTAATGAAATGATATAGCTGATCAAACGTGAGCGCCACCTTGACCACCTTACTTTGTTTTATTTGATAGGATACCCTTCTGATAATCAGGTTCTTGGTTTGAGATAGAAAGAGTAAGCTGTAGATCAAGCTCATGCATATGCAGCTAGATAATCAGGTAGCATACGAACTAATACGAGTTTTGAATTGAGTCTCTGGGAGTCAGGATCCCGGCTCGCCGGGCTCGCCAGGAGACCAATGATCAAATTATTAAACCACCCTACTACAATGGATAAGACATTAACATGTGCAATTTGACTTGACAGTCTAGCGTATCTGAAATAGCTTTACCGTCGATCCTGCAAGGCACAAGGCTGATACCATGCAAAATAAGGTGACTGGAGTTGAAAGTCAGCCGCTACCCCGGAATTCAACAATTTCACATGCAATCTCTACGCTCGCAGCAGCTCACGAACCGAAACAACCGGAAGGTCGATCCTGTTCAGCTAGAACATGCCGTAGACTACCTAACTTCCTAAACACCTAACGCACCAAAATTGATGAAGCAAATCCCGGTGGTACATCTCATTAAATCTGCTGACGATAACCGTTATTTCTCAAATTTGAGGCTGTACGTCGACAAGTGTCAGACGCCCTGCAATGCAAGTCTATCCGCAATAGGCTATCTGCTCCGTTCCCCACCCATGTATACCCAGTCCACCAATCAAGACTCTCTGCGGATTAGAGCATGCCAAGCTTTGAGCCCCCTCATTCGCCGCCTGCTCAAAATCGCGACAAGAGCAAAATCGGGCTGTGGGCGCACCCAATATACGTGTGACCGTTTGATGGAAGGTCTGGTTATAGAGGTCAATTTTCTTGTAAGTACCGAATTTCGGGCTTGTCTCGGATGGTTAGCCTCGAATATGGACATGAACACAGATAAGGAATGTAGGTCAAGGTGTCGCTTAGAGCCGCTGCAATTGAATTGATGATAGAGGGGACCTCAAAGCCGATTGTCAATGTGTCAATGGTACCGCAAAGCTGGTTACGCTCATGGGTGTCTAGACTAGTCTACTCAGATTCTGGCTTCGCCTTGCACAGTGCCGATCATCTACTAAGACGGACGGCGTATCTTCATCGTATGACAAAGGTACATTTTTTTGTAGCGATGCAGTTCTACTGTACAGTCCCCCTCAGGAAGTATTTGACCACCCCTACTTACCGCCTACTATGTTAAAACTAGTTTGCCTCTATCTAACCAATGAAAAGATTTAAAACATATTATCTTTTGGCAGAATCTTATGTAAAAAAGTGGAGCTGGTCAAATACTTCCTGAGGGGGACTGTACTTACCGTGTCGCCTCCTACTCCGACCGACATATAGAGGAGATGCTAGGTACTGGGCTAGCTTCTCGGTGAAGTGCCGGCTAGTACCCGTCAGGAATTACCGAGGATCTTTATTTTACTTACTACTTATGGCCTTTCAGGCGAGGAGCAGAATCCAGTATCTTGAATTAAAGTTTTGGGCCGTCCAAGATTTAGGGGAAGAGGCAAATGGATGGACCAATGAGATGCGAATGAACAAATAGGATAGCAGCAGCTCGATGGCATGAGCCGTGGCTGAAATGACTAAAATCACGAAATCAACTAAACTCCAGGCCCAGGGGAGCAATTATCATTGAAAACTCCAATAATTATTCAGACCCTGAGCGTCTGCTAAGTCCTCAAACTCTAGCGGTTCGTGGTTGGCTTCAAGCTGGTCCTCGATGACTCCACATTTGGCCACGCGAAGTAAACCCATTTCCGATCACTTCCTCATATGGTTAATCATGGGCCAATCTAAAGAAGGGGATTGTCTCCATGTCACTCGGTGGCGTGGGCGTGGGCGCGGGATACCGCATAGCTAAGGTGAAGCTCAGCTTGTATCTTTTGTTTTTCAGCTTTGCTTGTTTTCTTTCATGTTATCACTAGTAGAAATATGTCGTCATGACTATAGCCAAGCTATTGGGCTATGCTGTACGTAGTAACGTTATTATGACCGAGTCGCGTTCAAGCGCTTCTGCACAAATTGAATTACGTCCATATTGTATCGGAAGATATAAAGCCAGTGTGCGGGATTCGTCGGCGGAGGAAACCGAAGACAGCATTCCATATCGCCCTCATCGCAGTAGCTCCGGATCGAAGCGGCAAATGGATCGCACCATTCCGGGTGAATTCGTGGATACATCTACAATTTTGGCACCCGATATATTAGATTGGATCTGTTTATTTGGTTCTGACCAGGACCCCAGATCACCAAAGTCTTTCCAGATGGCTTCACAGTTAGGGGATAGAATATTTCAAAAATAAATCGATATGGCTTACCCCTGTGCCATCAATGCAACTTCCAACGTCGTATGCTAATCCTGGGACAAAGGTCTCCTCGCCGTATGATACAGCGGCAACCACTAAAATCGAGATGGGCTTAGGATGGCTGTGATTAATGACTGTGGAATATGCTCACCTACCATTTTTGTTGTAATAAGGCTCTAGAGCGGGAACATCGTAAAGCCATTGCGAGCTCGTGCCGCATAGCCCGTCCATCATCGCAACCCCACCCTACGTGGTCAATCATGTTCTTCCTCAGCAAAGCTCAATACGTAATGATTTTTGATTTGAATCAGGATGTACATACCAATGAGTACCCATGAACAAATATCTTCGAATCTGGACAGCTAGCGGCATAAGAGCGGATGTAATCTTGCATCATATAGGAGCCATTGGAGGCAGCGGCGCGGTGGTCATCGGTGCCATGATTATAGGGCAGTGCAACGCAACTCGAACCTGGAATCATCTGTAGTACCAGATTCTGGACAGACACCATAACATTTAGATGATCGCCGGGGCCTTGGCCTCGCATTAGAATCGCGTGGACTCCAGTGGCGCACAGCGACGGCGGGGTCTCCTGGGCCGGAGACGGCTGGGAATGATAGAGGAAAAGGCCCAACAGGACAATATTCTGGAAACAGCTGACATGCATAGCGACAGGGTGGCAAGTTTAGTGGACGGAGATGAACCCTAAGATTGGCGGGATCGGCGATGCAATGGAAATGATCTACAGAGCTGTCTCCATATATTTAATGTGTCGGGTTGGCCAAGAATTAATGAAGGGAGTTGTGGCATTAGATAAAAAAATGGTGTGATATGAGGACTACTATATTGGCTCGCGCAGATACCGCGAAGCTGGGCGATATTTTTATCTTGGCTCAGAAAATGGTGAGTCCTAGCAGTGTACAGGCTAATATTATCCGCGCTGTGCAACAGGTGTCACGGATTGAATTCAACTAATCCTTCGGGGGGTTGAAGGTTCAGGGAAGCAAAGCATGAAAGAATTTATTGATTTGGAGATTGGGATCGGCACTGCTTCTCGGGATTGACTTTACGGAGGGAAGGAAAAGAAGGAAGGTTAATAATCATGGATCTGTATTGATAGATACGCTTTGGGACCTGCCGATCAATCGAGATCCCCTCTGGCGCAATGACCTCCTCGGTGATAACATGTGAACAAAAACTGAGTCCCAGAGAAGACATGGGCGAAGGGGAAATAGGAGAGTAGTAATTTTGAGTCGAGAAAAGAATCCTCCATTTTCCATTTTAGTTCAGTAAGGAGGGCCAAAATTTTCGAGGTTCACAAGAGAGGTTTAGCTATAATTGTTATCTATAGAGTAGTGTGGCCGGCCTAGAATTCGAGAGGGCTGGCTGAATATTCAGCGGAAACATCCACGGTTCGGCCGGAAACTTAGTCAAGAGCCACAGCTGAATGCCACAGCAGGTAGAGAGTCGAAATATTCCCTATGTTGCAAGGATGACAGCAAACGGCCTTGAAGTTACACCAACCAGTGGTTTTCGATTGCACAACAGCTGGGATGCGAACTGCCCTCCCACAGAGCTACGTCGACATGCCCAAACGCCATCCGGGCGTTGTGTTACAGAAACCCCAGTATCCTGCCAGGTACACATTGTACGAATTAGAATGTATGAAAATCAATTATGTTACCTCATCGATACTGCTCTATAGTAGACCATTGCCTAGACATTCGAGACCCCAGGAAGAACTTCCATACATCCGAACGCCCGTCTCATTCCGTATGTTTATCATTTCGGAACCCCGGCCTATTTCGCTTATATTCCCTCCTGAGATTTAGCGATGAGGTCTCGGACTGCGTCGCCGAGCTCATCGATCACCAATCCGGATCGCGGAATGGTGTGGCCCTTGCCCGTGTCGAAGAATGCGGCTGTATCAGGGTCGCATACGTTGTATAGCGCATATGCGCCATGTCGGAAGGGATCTGTTTAAGCGAAACGAGGATAAAAATCCATCAGTAAGAATCCTTGGCAGAACTTGGAGACTGGAACAGTTCGGGTCCGAGGTTCAACCATACCATTGGCACCCACGACGTGTAGGGTGGGCACATCAACCAGATCATCGTTCTCATCTGCGAGAATGACTCCCTTGTGGGGGTCAATTGGGGGCCAGCCAGTGACGAACATTGCGCATTTGATCCTTCGCTC
Organism: Penicillium subrubescens; assembly: GCF_028828155.1. Taxonomy (NCBI): domain Eukaryota; kingdom Fungi; phylum Ascomycota; class Eurotiomycetes; order Eurotiales; family Aspergillaceae; genus Penicillium; species Penicillium subrubescens. The sequence goes on along the minus strand of NW_026643157.1, from coordinate 2,995,758 downwards.
GCGCCCAGTCTCTTCCTGTCTGCGCTGTTCATTGAGAATGAAGGTCGCGGCGATGGATGCACCTTCACTGTATCCAATGATGCCTCCAATGTCTGGGTTCTCCTCCAACGTATCATAAAGATACTGCATCACCTCTTCATGGTTTTTCCATACCACATCTCGGTCTCCGACCAAGTCGCGCATCACATCTTCCGGGTTATGCCCGACTGGGATCTTGCGTACTCGGCTGATCATGGACTCTTCGGCTATACCACCATCTTCCGACCAGCGATAGTGCGGTCCAGCGCCAAAGTACTCCTCGAATCCTGCGTATAGGAGCTCGACAATCAGTCTCAGATGGCCACTCGCCGGGGTTTGAATTGGAGTCTGGGGTGTATCATACCTTGCGGGGGTTTAATCCTCACTAAGCCGTTGATGTAATAGAACGAAGCCGCATGATCGCGCGCCAAATTCTTCTGTAGCGGTGCTAGAATCGATCGCTTCGTGTGAGATTCTGTGTTTCTTAAATCTACCATGTCTCATCCTGGTGGATTTCTTTACATAACTGGATGCTGATATTCTGCGACAATTAGCACGGTCCTTTCCTTTGGGGCGCTTTCAGTAGCTCCCATGCTAGCTTGACTTACATCGATATTGCCAATGGCACCATGAAGGCAAAGAAACTTCATCTTGAGTGGACTGACGATATATTGCGTATACTTTCGGTCAAATCCCTGATCTTTGAGGAGGATAATAAGTAACAGAGATGAAAGCTTCGGTAAAGATTGGAAACAAGCAAAGCAGCTAAGCCTAAGAATCAATGCAGAAAGAAATAGGGCAAGAACATTAGAGCTTGTCAAGTCCAACCCCCGTGGAATACTTCGGATTCTCCACTCTCGGGACTTGTTCTCCAGCTCATTAATTAGCAATTCCCTCCGAACACATGTGATCGACAGGTTGTATCCACACCATCGATCCACAAGTTCATCGAAGCTCATGTGGGTTGCATGGACCCAGAAAATCATGTTCCCTGATTTTGTGTCTAACCTGAGTGGTAGCACCGTCCAAGTTACGCCACCAGTGGCCCAATGTCAACCTCTCATTCTTATCGCAGGAACCTCGGGGCAAATGTGTCGTTGAAGATATGAAAATATAGCTTTTTTTTTTTTTTTTTTCGAAATTAGGGATTTGGATGAATAAGGGAAGCGGGCCTGTTGATCTTTACTCTTGCTCGAGACTCTAACAAATTGTCCTTTTTATCCTTTTCGATCATTTTTGATTTCTCTGACACTTAAATTGAAGTGCTCCAGACTCTTCTATATAACTCTAATGGCCTGCCCAGTAGGGGCCTAAGATAGAAGGAGAATAAACAAGAAGAAAGAAAGTCCCGAACATCCTACTATACATGCGTTGATTCTATCGTTATATACTTCGTTTCCACCCCGACATCTCATCTTTCTCCTCTCCTTCTTTCCTTCCTTACTCTTTTTGTCATCCCTCATCCTCTCCTCCACACACACTATGAATGGCACGGCCGAGCCCAATGGCGCACCGTGCAACGGGGAACCCCAGATCCCGCAGCCAATTGCCATCATTGGGTATGCCTGTCGACTATCCGGCCAGGTTTCCTCCCCCGGTGACTTATGGGAGCTTTGTACAAGAGCCCGAAGCGGCTGGGTGCCCATCCCCAAGGACCGGTTTTCGCATGGCGCCTACCATCACCCTAATCCTTCGAAGCCTGGTACTCTCAACCCCGCGGGCGGTTACTTTCTAGATGAGGACGTTTCCCGTTTCGATGCACCCTTTTTCAATGTCACCGTGCAAGAGGCGATTTCTATGGACCCTCAGCAGCGCATGCTTCTGGAGTGCTCCTACGAAGCTTTGGAGAGTGCTGGCATTCCCAAGGAGTCTCTCGCAGGTCGCGATGTCGGCGTCTTTGTTGGTGGCAATTTCTCAGATTATGAGCTCAATAATTGCCGGGATATTGAAACCGTTCCTCCTTTTCAAGCTACTGGCAATGCAAATGCCATGCAATCCAATCGGATTTCATACTACTTCGACCTAGCAGGTCCTAGTATGACATTCGATACGGCCTGTTCGTCTTCCCTAGTGGCCTTGCATTATGCCGTTCAGAGCTTGAGGAGTGGTGAATCAAAGGAGGCGCTGGTTGGCGGATGCAGATTGAATCTACTTCCTGACTTTTTCGTTTCTATGTCCATGTCACAGTGAGTACACCCAGCCTGGACTAGAAGTGGTCATCCGAATAATTACTTACATATCTACAGATTGTTTAACGACGAGGGGAAAACATATGCTTTTGACGAAAGAGCCAAGTCCGGCTTCGCGCGCGGTGAGGGCGCCGGCGTTGTGCTCCTCAAGCCTCTCGACGCTGCGATTCGCGACAAAGACCCTATCCGGGCGGTAATTGCTAATTCTGGAGTGAACCAAGACGGGAGAACCAAGGGTATCACTTTGCCAAACGAACATGCACAGGAGCAATTGATCCGTCGTGTATACCGTGAAGCCCACCTTAACCCGGAAGACTGCGGCTTTGCAGAGATGCACGGTACAGGCACGAAAGCCGGAGATCCCATCGAGGCACGAGCGGTGCATGCAGCCCTTGGAGGAGGTCGGACAGCCCGGAACCCGCTTTACATCGGATCAGTCAAGTCCAACATTGGCCACTTGGAAGGTGCCAGCGGCATCGCTTCCATTATCAAGACGGCCATGATCCTTGACAAGGGATTGCTGCTACCAAATGCCGACTTCAAGAAGCCCAATCCGAATATCCCATTGACAGAGTGGAATATGAAGGTTGTCACCAGTACTCGTCCTTTTCCACGGGGCAAGAAGTACGCCAGTGTCTCCAACTATGGCTTTGGAGGAACCAATGCACACGTCGTTCTCCAAAGACCGCCTCCACCAGATCGGGCGGAGGATGATGCAGGCGTGGAGGGAGATCCAAAGAGCAGGTTGTTCTTGATCTCGGCCAATGATAAGGAATCTCTCCGAACGAGAATCCAAGACTTTGGAATCTACTTCGAGCAGCGGCCAGAAGTGTTCGAGAACTCCCTCTTCGGCAACTTTGCGCATACCCTCGGAACCAAGTTGTCCCATCTTTCGTATCGTGTTGCTTTGTCTGCATCTTCGTTGGACGAACTGGGTGTCAAGATGGCGCAACTGAAAGCCAATCCTATACGAGTACTTGGAACCCCCACAGTCGCCTTTGTTTTCACTGGACAGGGTGCTCAATGGGCCCAGATGGGTATTCCCCTCATGGGTGAATATCCCGTCTTTTCAAAGGCTATTGAACGCGCAGACAAATGTCTTCGTGACCTGGGGGCGGAATTCTCCCTGGTTGAAGAGCTACAGAAGGAGGCTGCAGTCTCCGATATCAACTCTCCCCATCTGAGCCAACCTGCTTGCACAGCTCTCCAGATTGCACTCACCGATCTTCTCCGTTCATGGGGTATCCAGCCCTCTTCAGTCGTGGGTCACAGCTCCGGTGAGATCGGTGCTGCCTACGCCGCTGGCATTTTTGACTTGGAGGGAGCCATGGCGCTTGCCTACCGTCGTGGCCAGATGACCTCGTTGCTGAAGAGCTCTTACCCTCTCCTGAAGGGTACAATGATTGCCGTTGGAGCCAGTTCCGATGCTATCAAGCCAATGCTCAAGACCATGCGCGGCTATGCCACGGTGGCGTGTGTGAATAGTCCCTCCAGTGTGACTGTTTCCGGAGACGCAGACGCGATCGATGAGCTCGAGACTGTCCTACAGCAGAGGCAGCTCTTTAATCGAAAGCTGAAGATCGATGTTGCCTACCATTCAGACCACATGAAGAAGGTGGCAGAGGCATATCTCTCTGCTATTGGTTCCATCTTGCCCTCTTCGTCCGCAACCGCGACATTCTTTTCGTCTGTCACTGGTGAGATCGCCGAACCATCTGATCTAGCTCCATCATACTGGGTGGCCAATTTGACTTCTCCCGTGTTGTTTGCCAACGCACTGGCCAAGATGTGTAACGACGTAGAGAAGCGTCCCAACCTCCTTCTTGAGCTTGGTCCCCACTCCGCCCTCAAGGGTCCAATTCTGGACACTTTGAAGAGCCTGGGCTCATTCGCCTCCAAGATTAGTTATGCCCCTACCGTGCTCCGCAATGCCGATCCGGCCCAGTCTATGCTGGATGCTGCAGGTGCCGTATATGTGCGCGGTGGAAGCCTCAACATCACAGAAGTCAACTTCCCCGTGAGCGGTGCCCGTAATCGATCTTTCTTGCGCGACTTGCCCAAGTACCCCTGGCAGCATGGAACACGGTACTGGCATGAAAGTCGCATCGCAGACGTACACAGATTCCGCGATGGAAAGCGAAACGATGTCCTGGGAACACTGGCTATGTACTCGAACGATCTTGAGCCCACATGGCGCAACATTGTCCGTCTGGACGATGTTCCCTGGCTTCGGGAGCACAAGATGCAGGGTATGAGTGTTTATCCAATGGCTGGATATGTAAGTTCTCCCATTTCTATATCAGTTTGAATAATTGCTGACCAAATTTTGTATAGTTGGCTATGGCCATTGAAGCTGCACGCCGACGCGCCGAGTCCCATGAGAATCCATTCTCGCAGTTCGAATTCCGCGAGGTTACCGTTGGTGCTGCACTCGTCCTGACCGACGACGTAGACGCTGAAACTATCATCTCCTTGAAGCCTTATGCTGAAGGTACCCGCGGGAACTCGGATATCTGGGATGAATTCCGTATCAGCTCATGGACAACCAAGCGAGGCTGGACAGTGCACTGCTCAGGCATGATTCGCACCCGCTCCAACCAGAAGCAGCAGACATCAGTCTCCAACATTGTTGAGACTGAGGGCAAGTACTTCCGCGGCCAGATTGACAGAGTCATGGAACAAGCAACATACAAGATTGACATACACAACATGTACCAAGTCCTTACCGATATTGGTGCCGGTTATGGCCCTTGCTTCCAGGGTCTGGAGAATGTCTTCTCAAGCCCCCATTACTCGCGTGGAGACTTGTACGTTCGGGATACCAAGTCCGTGATGCCTAAGAATTTTGAGGCTCCGCTGACCATTCATCCCACCTTCTTGGACGCGCTATTGCATCTGACCTGGCCTATTCTCGGCCAAGGCCGTATGGAACTAGAAACGCTGTACATGCCGACTATGCTCAAAAGCTTGATGATCTGCGACCAGATACCCTCTACTCCAGGCGCATCTGTCAAAGCTTGGTGCAATGGTGGGCCCTGCCAAGCTAATGCAGAGCCAACGAAATTCGATCTTTGGGTGACAACCGAGGATTCGACCGAAGTCTTGATCAACATCGAAGGTTTGGTCATGACTCCACTGAAGGACGCGGGCGCTATTAGTGGTGAAAATGTCCGTGGCTTGTGCTACAAGTTTGAGTGGAAGTCTCTTGCCGAACTTGAGCAGGAGACTGCTGCGAAATCCCAAGAGCCCAATGGTCATTTCAATAGCATGAACGGACATGCGAATGAGCCGAATGGGGGACTCACAAATGGCGATGTCCTGAATGGGTTGACCAATGGTCATCTCAGTCCAGATGAGAAGCCGCATATTAATGGTAATGGCATCCAGAATGGCTGCCACTTGACCGACATTGTGATCACACAGTTCGGCAAGTCCGACGGTATCGCAGACAAACTGAATGATGCTATTCAAAACCAGAGCAATGACTGGAAGCCCTCTATCTCCAGCTTCGATGAGATCGACGCAACTGGCAAGCACGTTGTCGTCCTCCAGACCGGGGCCCGCTCTCTTCGCAACCTCACTACAGAGTCCTTTGAAGATATCAAGAAGACTCTGCTGAACGCTTCCAATATTCTTTGGGTGTACCGTCTTGACAACCCAGATGCTCAGATGATCGTCGGTCTTACCCGAAGTCTGCGTGCCGAAACATTGGCAAAGGCTGCAACTCTCGGTCTCGAAACTGAAGATCTCGAGAACCCCGCCACTCCCATCATGGCTGCTGTCACTTCTCTGTGGTCTGTTGACAATCCGAAGCCCTGCGAGGACTTTGAGTTCCGGGCTAAGGGCGCCGAGTTGTTCGTCCCACGTGCCTTGACCAACCAAGCCGCAGACGTATTCGTCCATAACGAGACTCATGAGTTGACCATCTCGTCTCAGCCATTCCAGCAGCCTGGTCGTCGCTTCAAGCTCCAAATCGGCAATCTCGGTGCCCTGGATACGCTGTACTTTGCGGATGATGTGGTCGAGCTATTGGCTGATGATGATATCGAGATTGAGGTCAAGGCCACTGGTCTGAACTTCAAGGATATCGTCGTTACAATGGGTCAACTCGCGCAGCCGTACATCGGTATCGAGTGCAGTGGCATTGTCTCGTCTGTCGGCAAGAATGTTCAGCACCTTCAGGTCGGCCAGCGAGTCATGGCCCTGCCGCTGGGTGGTTACTCCACCTATGCTCGCTGCAAAGCTACCAGTGCTGCCCCTATCCCCGAAAACATGTCCTTTGAGGTCGGTGCCACTGTGCCAGTCGTCTTTTGCACAGCTTACTATGCGCTCTTCGACCTCGGGCATTTGCAAGAAGGGGAGCGAATCCTGATCCACGCCGGTGCTGGTGGTGTCGGACAGGCAGCAATCATGCTGGCACAGATGATTGGAGCAGAGATATTCGTGAGTGTCGGCAGTGTGGAGAAAAAGCAATTCCTCATGACCCAGTACGGAATTCCTGAGGACCACATTCTCTACAGTCGTGATACTTCGTTTGGCCGTGGTATCCGCCGCGCGACGAACAACGAAGGCGTGGATGTAGTTATCAACTCACTCGCCGGCGACCTTTTGCGCGAAACTTGGGAATGTCTAGCTCCATTCGGCCGATTCGTTGAGATTGGCAAGGCTGATATCACCAGGAACACTCGCCTGGACATGCTGCCATTTGAGTACAACGTCAGCTTTGCTTCTGTCGATTTAACCAAGGTGGCTCTGCACCGCCCGAAGCTGATGAAGCGTCTTTTGGAGAATGTCACGGAGCTAATGGCCAAGGAATCTGTGCGGCCTATCTTGCCGCTGACCACGTACCGCATCTCTGAGCTGGAGACTGCGTTCCGCACGTTGCAGACCGGTAAGGCGATGGGTAAGATCGTGGTTGTTCCTCATCAGGATGATTATGTCAAGGTAAGAAACCTGCAATTTGAATTTCCGAGTACATAAATTCTAACATGTGAATCCCAGGCTGTTGCACCCAAGACTGGCTCTTCTCTGTTGAAGGCTGATGCTTCTTATATTCTGATCGGTGGCACTGGTGGTCTGGGACGAAGTATGGCTAGGTGGATGTCCTCCAAGGGCGCCAGACACATTGTTCTGGTTTCTCGGAGTGCATCAGTGAATGAACAGGTCCAAGCTCTGATTAACGAGCTGGCTGTCGATGGCACACACGTTGTCGTCAAGCCATGCGATGTGAGCAGCAAGCCATCAGTCGAGAATCTTGTCAAGGAAGAAATGAAAGATCTTCCTCCAGTCCGTGGTGTTGTCCATGGCGCCATGGTCCTTCGGGTATGCCCTGCCAATATGCCTACCACTCAAACTTCCGTTCAGCCAGCTAACACCTCATAGGATATTCTCTTCGAGAAAATGACTCTGGATGACTTCCAAGCCGTCATAGCCAGCAAAGTCGACGGTGCCTGGAACTTGCATGAAGTTCTCGCCGACTATCCTCTGGACTTCTTCGTGGCTCTCTCCTCGGTTGCCGGTGTCATCGGTAACCGTGGTCAAGCAGCCTACGCCGCTGCAAACGTTTTCCTCGATGGTTTCATGGAGTACCGGCGCTCATTGGGCCTCCCGGGTACATCCATTGACTTAACTGCCGTCCGGGATGTCGGGTATCTCGCCGAAGTCGACATCAAACGGCAACAAGAAGTACTGAAGAACATCGGTACAGATGGCATGGATGAAGCGGAGGTGCTCGCACTGCTAGCCGCCGCGATCACAGGCGACATTGCAGACTCCTGCTCGGGCCAATTCATCGTCGGCCTCGAGCTCAGCACACTAGACCACTTCTGGGCGCAGGACGCCAAGTTCAGTGTTCTCTATGAGACCGCGAAGGCGGCCCATGGCTCAGGAACTGCCGGTGGAAGCGGTCCATCCGCACCGCTGAATGTGCTCCTTGCCAATGCGGGCTCCAAGGAGGAGGCGCTACACATCTGCTATGAAGCGCTCGCGGTCAAGCTGGCACAGGTACTGGTGATCTCGCTGGAAGACATGGATCCATCGATCACAGTGGCCTCGTTGGGTTTGGATTCACTTGTGGCGATTGAAATCCGTAATTGGATTGCGCGCGAGGCCAACGCTAATGTGCAGGTGTTGGAGTTGTTGTCGAGCGGATCTTTGATGGCGCTAGCTGAGATTATTTTGAATAAGTCGCAGGTTTGATGGGGAGAATGCCGTGTGCTGGCGCTTTTGTTTTGTTACATATGATTTATGTTTACATGAGCTGTTCTTTGTTGTTATAGATTCTATACGTACATGTATGCAATGAAATTTGGTAAGCTCCAGTCTGACTCGATTTTGTATGAAGGATTCAAGGCAGTCGCTTTTGGGCTGCTTTGTTACTGGACCTCCTCAACGACTGTTGAAAACATCATGGTGGGCTCATATTGTATCGCGACTCAGTCTCCTTCAAGCACATAATTGGAGAAGGCACTTTTCAACAGGAAGGGATCACTTTGGGGAAAGCCTTGAAGAGGCTCATTCCGCGGAGGTATCTCTCCGGCGCCCCTCCGGAAAGAGGTTTCCGCTCCCTCAGAAAAAAAGTCACAATGCATCGTCATCGCAACACTGGCAACTGCCTCTGATAACTACGTAGGTCATTCTACTCAACTGACATCCCACCTCCAACAGCACAATGCCGGGATGATCATCTCCAAAAACACCCAAGCCGATAGCCACCGGCACTTCAAGCCAGGCCCAAAAAGGGCATCCATCAACCAAAAAATTCTCCTCCCGCTCCCCTTGACCTGTGACGCATGTCAAAACTTAATCGCAGATTTTTACCCGTGACGCAGATACGAAGGTTAAATTTTCCAGAATCATAGTAGAGGGTGAGATGAAACTTCCCTCGAGAGTTTACTCTTGACACCTCCCGCTCGGCAGGCTTGGCCTCGGTCATTCTTGAGCCAAGAAACTTTTCATCGGCCACTTGCCGACGGGTTGTCCGCCACCACATTCCGGAGGATTGAAAAGTTTAACATGTACGAACGGAAGTACCTACTGTAGGGCGTTGTAGGTGTTTACAGCAGTGATGTCATTGGGATCCGCGGTGGCTGATGCTTGGCGCTAAGAAATGTCCGTGGGAGGACAATGCGACAAGCGTTTTTTCCGTGGATGCTAAGTACTGCGGATATCGCGTGCAAGTGGATTTTGAATTACATTCCGCCGTGCCTAGATGAGACATTAATCTTGAAGCGAACTGATGCGCCAAGCGATATGCCTAGCAGCTGGTTCTCCTACAATGAAATGTCCATACCGGTCCCTCGGTCTAGTGTTGCCCGAATATGTTTTGATCTCGGGTAATTATTTAACGGACAGTCGACGCTAAACGAGATGCCGACATATTCTCACCCGTAGTCGTTGTTACTGGTCAATTTATCAGCTAAATTATCTCAGGATTTCAAAGCGGCAAGCCGCAAAGCAAAGTGGAGCTGGGTACTCCACTTGCGTTTTTAAACGATGAATGCCGCGGTAATACTACAATTATTATAGGCTAGAGGGGGAGGAGATGGTAATGCTAGGCGGAGTATGCAGACGATGTCATCGTCGATGACAGTGATTTTCAGTGACCATGATGTACCTGATAATCGGCTAATCGCGTCTGGCCCAGGAACGGAGAACGAATCCGGCGAGATATACCAGTAACATTCTTCGATGTATGATCAACCACGTGGAATTCTTCCATCTGGCATGGCCGTTCTCAACGCGAATGACATTGAAGGACCCACATTGTTAAGATTTGTTGACAATTGAGCTGGAGGAGAGGATAAGCAAGACGATATTAAATTGAATGCGAAGTACCGAGGCGCGAAATGGATAACATCGGCTTTGTCGAGACACATAGTATCAGTCCGTGCAATCCTTTTCATGACTCGATCAAAACTCTTTTCCGGACAGCCTATTTCGCTAGCCGAGAGCACCTCTGTACCACTACCATCAGAGGACTAATTTCTGACTAACAATTCTCCAGTAAATTAGTATGTAATCTCGGTAGCAATGAGAAAGTATGGAAATTAAACAATGTCCTGTCCCTTCTGCTCCACACTCATTCGAGCCATTCATCATCGTGTTGTACCCGATTGTGGAGATCCATGAGTACGCCGATATATACTCCGTGCTGTAAGTCCGTAAGTAGTGTAACCAGGACTCAGGAGCGGCCCGAGTCCACGGAGGTCGGTACGGGAAATAGAGAGATTACATAAGGAGGATCGTGGGACCCACTTCGGTGGTTGAGCCCTACTGGAATGACTGGAATGACTGGATTGACTGGATTGACTGGGTTGATGTTTTGTCCTGCCAATCAGAGATGGGGCTCGGACCTTGGCCGAACTCGAAGACGGGCGGTTATCACGTGACTAGTCCTCCGGGACTGGAAATACTACCCTCCGAGCCCCCCCCCCCTTCGACCCCAAAGTTTCCAAAATGAGGAGAATCGCGGAGGATCGCAAAAGCCCCAAAAAGACCCAAAAAGCCAATCGCCCGCTAACAACGGTTATGATCACATGTCTTTTCCTCCACAAACCTTCCCGCGGTAGCTTCTGATAACTACCACCTTAACAAGGATCGGGAAACGCCCAGCGCCATTGATACAATTTTCAACCAAATTTTACTTTGGTACCAACATCAGACACTGTCCGGCAAGGCAATTTCCCAATCTGAAGACCGCCTTCTCTCTTGGTCCCCACGGGGTGGTGTCGGATTCGATCGCGTCGGTGGCTTGATTGGCCCCTCGGTGGACCCGCTCGGTGGGTCACGGCCTCCTTCACGGTAACCTTCCGGTCGTCGGCATCGGCCTGTGAGTAATGACGGACGGGCCTTCGGGGGCCAAGAAGGGTGCGGAAAGAAAAGGTAACTGAGGCGAGTCTGTGGGTGAAAGGTAATTTGGACTTGGTTGTTCTAGCTTGGGCCTCTTCTGGGATCCCCGAACTGGCGCGAACTCGCTTCGATTGCGATGCTTTTTTTCAAATGCGCAAAAGGACTGACTAGTTGCTAGACTACCACTCAATATCTGCACCAACGAGAAAAAGAAGAAAAGAAAACTCTGACCCTTGACCCACTGCACTTCCCCGTTTTCCCCCGTGAATGGACGAGGATGAAAGAGATGGAGGGTCGGGAGAGATTCCCATTCCGGCCAGGAGAATGATGATCCTGACGCCCGCTCAAGGTAACGATCCACCCCCACGAGGCTACAAAGGGCGACACCGTCGTGAGACTCGTGACAAGTGGGAAGGGCTGCGATCGGACGGTGACAAAGAGGCGTCCGGAGGGCTCCACGGGTGGCTTGACGGACGAGAACGGGTGGCGCCTTGCAAGCAACCCAAGCAATTGGCAACCCCCAAAGTGGACAAGTCTGGTCCCCTCAGGCACGACTCCAAGAACTTTCGGCCTCCCGCAACACCTGACTGGTCCGCCACTTGGCTGACCTTTGGCGATAAACTTCGGATTCCCGAATGCAGCATCACACGTTGGTGGCGGGCGGCCAACCCCAAACAAGAAACAGAAGCAGCCGCTACGCGCTTGGCCCTTTTTCCCCCCTGCTAGGCCTTGCTGGGCGGCTCGCGAGACTTGCCCTCCATCACAACCCACTTAGGGCAAACCCCACCTATCGCGACCCCGTAAAACTCTGCTGCGGGGCCCCCTTAGCCCCTTAGCCCCCATACGGGCTCCACGGCGTACCACGGTGGTCCGCGCGACCTGCCTCTAGCGTTAACACGGCCGACGTCATGTCCAATGTTTTTCGTCTTGGCCGACCTGACCCGTAGCATGCGTTTCTCCGCTCCCGAAAGAAGTATAGACATACATATAAGGCCTCCTCCCTGACCCCGGACACCCCAGGTCTTTCTTCTTTCCTTCCCTTGTCCTGGTCAATCCCATCCCTTCGCGCATATACCACCGCGAAGAAGAAGAGACAACAACCTTCAAGATGTGGACAACAACTTCCGGCTTGCGGGGCAAGAAGCTCCACCTTGCTATCACCTTCACTTCCGTTGTTGGTTTCTCCCTGTTCGGTTATGATCAGGGTCTTATGTCTGGTATCATTGCCGGTACCGAGTTCACCAAGGAGTTCAGCGCTCTCGCCATCCCTGACGGCTCGTCTGCCGCCTATTCTCAACATGTTTCTGTCCTCCGTGGTGCCGTGACTGCCTGTTACGAGCTTGGTTGCTTCTTTGGTGCTATCTTCACTCTCTGCTTTGGTGAGCGCATCGGCCGTACCCCCTTGCTGGTCGCCGGTGGTGTTCTCATGATTATCGGTACTGTCATCTCTACTGCTGCCTTCGGTCCTCAATGGGGCCTGGGTCAGTTCGTTGTTGGCCGTGTTATCTCTGGTCTTGGAAACGGTATGGACACTGCCACGATTCCCGTGTGGCAGTCTGAGTGCTCTCGCGCCCACAACCGTGGATTCCTCGTCTGCTTCGAGGGTGCTATCATTGCCGTCGGTACCTTCATTGCCTACTGGATCGACTTTGGTCTCTCCTACGTGAATAGCTCCGTTCAGTGGCGTTTCCCGGTTGCTTTCCAGATCCTCTTCGCTATTCTGGTTAGCGCTGGTGCTATGATGCTTCCCGAGTCTCCTCGTTGGTTCGTCATGCAGGGCAAGGACCAGGAGGCCCTTGAGGTTCTCGCCGCTCTCAACGACAGCACTATCGATGGCGAGGATGTCCTCACCGACTTCAACCTGATGAAGGCTGATCTCAAGACCCAGGAGGGTGTCAAGGCCGACTGGAAGACCCTCTTCACTTTCGGCAAGACCCAGGAGTTCCAGCGTATGATGATCGGTTGCTCCGGCCAGTTCTTCCAGCAGTTCACTGGTTGCAACGCTGCCATCTACTACTCTACTCTGCTGTTCGAGCAGAACCTGAAGATGGAGCACCGTCTCTCCCTGGTTCTGGGTGGTGTCTTCGCTACCGTCTACGCTCTCGCTACCATCCCCTCCTTCTTCATGATTGAGCGCGTTGGTCGCCGTAACTTGTTCCTGATCGGTTTCGCCGGCCAGGGTCTGTCTTTCATCATCACCATGGGTTGCTTGATCAATGAGAACGAGCAGAACGCCAAGGGTGCCATCGTCGGTATCTTCCTGTTCATCTGCTTCTTCGCCTTTACCACGCTGCCTCTCCCCTGGATCTACCCTCCCGAGATCAACCCCCTGCGCACCCGTACCATGGCCGCCGCCGCCTCCACTTGCACCAACTGGATCACCAACTTCGCCGTCGTCATGTTCACCCCCGTCTTCTCCGACGCTTCTCCGTGGGGTATCTACCTCTTCTTTGCGCTTGTCAACTTCATCGGTCTTCCCTTCGCCTGGTTCTACTACCCTGAGACCGCCGGCCGTGACCTGGAGGAGGTTGACATTATCTTCGCCAAGGCCCACATCGAGAAGAAGTGGCCCTACCAGATCGCCAACACCCTGCCCAAGCTTTCTCCCGGTGAGATTGCCTCCATGCAGCGCGAGGTCGGCCTCGACGTGTCTGACCACCAGCACGCCTCGGAGAACGAGAAGGTCGAGATGGCCATGTCCAGTGGCAACTCGAGCGATGAGAAGGCTGAGTAAATTCTATAATCCAGCCCTTCCTTCCTATCGGAGAGCCGTGTACAGTGTTTGCTTTGGCGTTCCATCCTGGTGACGGAAAGCATATTTGAGGTTACGACGAAACTCTTTATTGATTTTCAGAGTGCGTTGTGATGTGATACCTCGCATTATTATTCCCCCCAATTTTTTTTCTTCGTTTTTTTCCTATTATCAAGTTATGATGTTGGCATGACCATGGCTGGTTAATCGCCGCCAGATTAATGTCTCAGTGCTTTTGCTTTTTCTTTATGTTATATACCATGAAGGGAGGTGATGATTTGGAAAATAGAGGTTGATTGAAGCTCAACAATAGAATGCATTGTCATCCTATAATCATTCTTGCTCATGCAGCAGCTCTACAAGTAGATAATTATCAAAAGATCGAAGAATGTGTACTTCAAGTTTGGGATTGAAAAACTTCAGCATAATGACGATTAGTGTTCAGGTGTCGTTCATGATAGACTTCACCTCAGTTAAACCAATTCAAGATTTTCTTTAGTACTGGCACGATTCATGTCCACGAACAGGTAACTCTAATCCAGGAATACCATTCCGTCTACAACACTCTCCAACTCAAAAACAGCACATTATAATGTGAAGGAAATGCCATCCAGGATCAAATCCAATCCTCACAATCGTATCACCAACCCCACGAATCCACTCCCAAATTCAAAATATACCAGACATCTTCGGAGAATTCCCAGTGGAGTCTGTAGACCATGCATGTACTGTAGTCACAAGACCCAACCAACAAGCAACCAAACACAACACAACAATCCCAATTCCGTCATCACAACGGCCAAGCCACATGGCAGAGTGACCTGCACTGCACCCCGCAGGCCCCGGCTACAGAGCAGCATGTAAGCATGTACGGCAATCACGTATTCTCCGTACAACTCCACACTCCATGGTTTAGCTAGATTGTGATGTGATGCAGGATGCGGGATATGTCTCCGCCCTTCGGCAAGCCTTCTACTTCGGAGGGAGGTTTGCCTAAATTTGCCTGTTTGGTTAGGCCAGATTTAGTGTTGTCGATCAGTATCTCGTTTTGAGTTCCGGGGAAGGCAGGTTTTGCGAAGGAAGCTTGGGTGGAGGCTGAATGTCTGGGGTCCGGGGAGGGAGGATGTTTATGGATGGGATGGGAATTGATTTGATGGTAAGATCAATTGGGGGCTAGATGTTGCGGCTGTGGAATACGTCTAGGGAGGTATGGGTTTCTGTTCTGCTCTCTACGCTGGAAAGGCTGTGACCAAGATGATTGGGAAGTTAAAGGCTCATTGGACGGAGTTGTAAGTAGGAGGTAGTATAGCAAGCAGCTTTATGGAGATTGGAAGTCCTTACTTCCTTGCAGGATGATTTGTAACTTGGACACTCAACCCGAGAAAGAGATTCTCCCTTTATACCTAATATCAGTTGCATCAAGATCTATATGCTTGGTAGGCTCCATTAATCATGATCTTAATTCCCAAAAGGATGTGATCATGGCTCAACAAACCAAGCATAACTACGGTCTCTGTATACTTGCCCATGGAGGGGCACAGATTGCAGCGCGAGATTTGGGACTTGACCTGCCGAAAAGGTAACACAGCCAAAAACGAAAGTGACGTATTGCAAAAAACTAAATGGAAAGCTACAGTCATTCTCGAAATCGCATCAAATGATACTGTTCACACTCAATCACTCTTTTCTAGCCCTACGGCCAAGACTTTAGCGCAGATCAATCATTGAGCCGCCCGCCGGAAGTTGATGGCCACTGGAAGATGCTGTTTGTATAGTATTTCACAGTGCTTGAAAATCTAGACAATACCATTAAACGACCGTCCTAGTCAGTTGTCCATTGCTTGTAGGTAAATAACATCCTCAGCAGCTCCTGACGTAGTCGCCTCAACTAAGACATATTCACCCACGATTGGTCGAGTAAGTGTGGGTAAATGAGGTACGGTTCTCTCGTTAGCCATGAGCATTACAACGTTCATCGAGCTTAGCGTTTGACCTACATATGAGATGATGCATTACAAGATGCATTACCTGGATCAAATTTATGTCACTCCTGAGACTGGGTCCTTTTGTTCTTCTGGTAATTCTGCCGTTAATCACCGTCTCTAAGGTAATTGGTGTTTGCAGGGTTCATGCAAAAGGTATCACAAGCAACATACGCGCGCGCTATCACTGCTGATAAATATGACTCGACAGATGTATTCTCTGTTCGCGCCCAGGCTTTCCCCTATATGCGTAATGAGCCTTTCATATACTGAGGGTCGAATCTCTCTTTTCTTTCTCTCCCGTTAACTACTCTCGCGCTGTGCGTTCTGTCACATTCCCGAGGATCCCTCTTGTACTCACTTACATACAAAATACCACTTTGAAATGTCAGGTCTGGAAGTCATCGGCGGTATCTCTGCGATCATCACTCTCCTCGATGCCTCGATTAAGATCTACGACAGAGCTCGAAATGGCATGAAGTTACCAGAGACCTTCGAATCCGTTCAATGCCGACTGCCTGTTATCCTTCATATCCTTCAGACATGCAAGAGCGGCCTAGAATCGCGAAAAGACTCTATGCCTTCAGATGTTTGTGATGCGCTAGAGAACATCGTTGACGCTTGTACTGAAAAAGCTCAAAAATTGAGAGACATATTCGAGATGGTCATACCTGGTGAGAGGGATACGTGGGAGAAACGATATGCAAAAGTCATTCGCAGACTTGGAAAAGGAAACAAAGTCGAAGAACTCATGGCTGCACTCACTCAAGACGTCCAACTTGTCGTCAATAACAATGCCGTCAATTCTGCTACCCCTGAGCAAAACCTCGAACTCGACAATATTTGCAACGAGATGAAATCCGTCAAAAGCTCGACTCCCGAGAGAGAGCACACGGCCTTAGCTTTCCATAGCGGTGGAGGGGCACAGAATAACAACGTCAGTAGCGGCTATGGTCAGCAAATCAACAACAATGCCCATGTCGGAACGCAGAATTTCCATTCTGGTAAGAGGCAGCCATCATGTTAGCTAAGTTCCCTCCATCCGAAGCTGCGTGGCCATTATGGCGGCAGTCAACGGGCACATTTGCTTAGATGATTTCAATACTTCACTGTCGCTGCTCATTGCTAGTTCTTATTTCCAATAGAATTTATCTCTGTGCTTTATTGTCTCTTTATTTACAAGCATAACTCCACTTGATGCCAGAAGAATCAATTCAACTAACTCTTTGATAGTCACTGTCAAGCAGAAGACAGATTTTAGTTTTCGCGGACCCGTTGGTATCTTACACGGCCAAGCGCCTTATATCGCCTCGGAACTCTTCGTCGGTCGTGGCTACGAGCTTGATGATATCAAAAAGATTCTACACCCTGACTGCAAGGCCCAAAAACAACGGCGCCTTGTCCTCGGTGGTATGGGTGGTATTGGCAAGACCCAGCTTGCGATCGCCTACGCAGAAACCGGCCGTGGGTCTTATAAATCTGTGTTCTGGCTTAATGCAGTGTCTGAAGCCGCATTGAAAGACAGTTTCCGATCGATAGCCAGCCTTATCTTCGACGTTGAGGAGCCGGGAGTGTTAGAGGACAAAGAGGTCGTGAGGCGCGTACAACAATGGCTATGTGCCCCCAGAAATACTGAATGGTTGTTGATATTCGATAACTACGACGATCCGGCCCAGTTTCAGATTGACCGCTATTACCCTCCTGCTTCTCATGGGGCTATCGTGATCACCACTCGGCGGCCGGATCTAGTTGCTGGGACCCCACTTCACGTAAAGCCTTTTCGGAACATTGAAGATAGCCTCGCGGTCCTTAAAACCCGATCAAAACGAGACAGCGCTCAATCAGGTACGCTCTAATCAACCCGGTTTAGGACTGCTGTACTAACCACCACGGTTAGATCCTCATGCCAAACTCCTCGCGGAGCGACTTGCCGGTCTTCCTCTTGCTTTGGCCACCACCGGCACATATCTTCATCGCAGTACCTTCACTTTCGAACGCTACCTTCGAGAATATGAGAAACGTTGGAACATCAGCCCTCACCGACCCCTACAACTCCAAGAGTATCAGGAGCGCACACTATACACAACCTGGGATTTGTCATACTCTCGCCTAGAGAAAGAAGATCCGGTCGCGGCAAAATTACTGAAACTACTGGCTTACTTCGATAATGGGAGACTTTGGTACGAGCTTTTTCAAGCTGGCCTTAATGATAGTTCTCCCGAGTGGCTTCGAGAAGTGATCGAGGATGACGTGAATTTCAATGGAGCGATGGGAGCCCTAACTGAATACTTCTTCGTGGAGAGTCACCATACTTCTGGGTCATGGAGCATGCATAACTGTGTGCACGACTGGACTCTAGCAGCACTCAACAAGAACATCGACGCAAGTCTTTGTTGGTTTGTTTTTGACTGCATTTCTGCGTCTATAGGAGATAATAGGGTGGATGACTTTGCAAATCTGTCTTACTCTGCCTTGGCTGCTCATGCCACGCGGCTATTACAACAGCGCTTCTGCGATAATGACGTCTCATATGATATTGCGCCTCATCGACTCGACCAAGCTTCACTAATTGCAAACCTTCTTCGAGACCAAGTACTTCTCGTTGCTGCGGAGAAAATGTACCAGCGAGCGTTAGCGGGAAAGGAGAAAGCGCTTGGAGCACATCACACGTCGACTCTTCAGACTGTTAACGATCTCGGGGTTCTATATCGGAACCAAGGCAGGCTAAGACAGGCGGAGCAGATGTACCGGCGGGCGCTAGCCGGGCGTGAGGAAGCGCTCGGAGTACACCATATTTCAACCCTTGACACAGTCAGAAATCTCGGGATTGTATATCGTCTCCAAGGCAGGCTAGATCAAGCAGAGCAGAAACTCCAACAGGGACTAGCTGGATGCGAGAAAGCACTCGGAGCAGACCATATATTAACTCTTGACACAGTTAACAATCTCGGGATTGTTTATTGCGTCCAAGGCAAGCTAGACCAGGCGGAGCATATGTACCAGCGGGCGCTAGCTGGGCGTAAGAAAGCGTTTGGAGCAGACCACATATTGACCCTTCACACTGTTAACAATCTTGGGATTTTATATCGCGTCCTTGGCAACTTAGTTCAGGCAGAGCAAATCCTCCAATGTGCACTAGCCGGAAAGGAGAAAGCGCTTGGAGCGGACCACACGTCGACCCTTGAGACTGTCAATAATCTCGGGCTTCTATATCACGTCCAAGGCAATCTAGACCAGGCGGAGCAGATGCTCCAGCGTGCGCTAGCCGGGCGTGTAAAAGTGCTTGGGACGGATCATATATCAACTCTTCGCACTGCCAACAATCTCGGGATTCTAAATTGTGCCCAAGGCAGGCTAGACCGGGCAGAACAGATATACCAGCAGGCACTAGCTGGGCGTGAAAAAGTGCTTGGAGCGGATCACGCATCAACCCTTAATACCGTCAATAACCTAGGGATTCTATATCGTGTTCAAGGCAAGCTAGACCGGGCGGAGTTGATGCTCCAGCGGGCGCTAGACGGGCGCCTTCTCGTGCTTGGAGCAGACCACACGTCGACCCATGACACCATCAATAATCTTGAGATTCTATATCGTGCCCAAGGCAGGCTCGACCAGGTGGAGCAGATGAACATGCGGGTTAAGCTAGGGCAGGAGACGGAGAATTCTGCCATCTGACTTTGAACGATGATCTTATAATACTTCAACATCTTTCGGTAAACAGTGATAAAGCGCTACCGGCCTCCACCGGGTTTCCCCTCAGCAAGTCTAAGCTAGCTATTTGACCTCTAGGAGCTACAACGAAGTCTTCTTTGATCATTTAAACCCGGTATTTCACCTATAACCATGGCAAGCCATGAACGGACTCATTCCCTTATGGTAAAGAGCTCATAGCAAGCACGAGCCAAATAGGCAATTAACGGACAGAACAGTGAGACATTTGGGAACACCCAACCCTAATATCGACCATCCAGCATAAGGCATCTTTTTGAGAAACACGACGTATCTTTCCATTGATATCGGAAACAAACACGTAACCTAATCTCAGGAACCTCGATTAACCTACATCATCCCAAATAACCACAGATCTACAGGCACAACGCCACATCCAACCCCGCTCACACGGCCATTACCGAGGAGTCGTCAGCGCGGCGCCACTAGTTCTTCGTGAGGATGTATACGAACTTACGAGACACATCAAGCGGCAGTAATACAATCGCTGTTTGGATACATCATTCTATTCGCATAGCAAAGGAGAGAAATGTACAAGTACGGGCAAGACTGATCCATTCAGCGATAATACGTAAAACGCTCACGACAGGTTCACAGTAGCCCGGACAGCACGGCACAATCGTGGATCGATGGATGCTTGACTCAGAACGAGGATATAGAACGGATGGACATGACTCGTTCTAGCCCCGAGTCCATGCAGATCCTACTATATCCTCCAGTCCGAGGCGCTATAGCACAAGCCCACGCACGCACACCCCAGAAATCCTGCGTGCTTCACTTCATCCACTGAGACCCTTTTGGTTGAGGTTTCTGACCATTCCATGCCCAGTGGACTTTGAAGGAAGAACGGACTTTCCATTCAGTATACAGGGGCCACCTAATACACTGGGGTCCACGACAGGGGAGCTTGAAATGATAGATGCCGCCTTCGTGTCTCCTATCCGCATGGCTACGCACCATGGGGTCCAAGAGCCAACTGGGATACTCCCTCTAGTAACTTCTACAGTGGTTGGCACGTTGATAGTAGAACCACTTGGGAACTGGAACAAACGCGCCGATACTTCTAGCTGCCAGCTGAGCTTGGTATGCGATATGCATCGCTCTGAAGTTCGCCAAGTGGCCAGCGGCATATTGCGTCCAAGCGGCATTTCTCGTTGCCAGAGTCTATGCACCATCAAAGGTGGCCTGATTTGCTCGGCCAAGCGCCCCATACACGCTTGCGTTCATGATGCTGTGGAAATTATCGTGAGATCCGTCCGCTATGGCATTGTCAACTACGACTCGAACCACGAGGTATGGTAGAAGTAGATTTTGAGCGCCTCGCTTGGAGGCATGGACATTTCAGTCCAGCACCAGCGGATAAGCAAATGACAAGTCAAGTGTCCGGCCAAATAGACATGTTTTCATCACCAGACACAGCGAGCGTTTCACTAGATGTTAGTCGTTTAGTCGCTAATCTCGTCGCGAGGAAAGACTCTAGTCGAAGTATTGCGCGGCCTTTTGCCATACGTAGTTCAAGATTGACAATACAGACACCGACACAGAAAATGCTTCCAGGTATTATGCAACAATTACATTGTCTTTCATCCAAATGCGAGACATCAGATCGAAAGCGGGTAGCGTGACATAGTCAAGTCCCTAAAAAGGCAGTAGTAAAAATAATATTACACAAGAAGGGTCAAAAGAGACACAAAACAAGAGATAGATATAGAAAGTGAAGGAATACGAGATTCCAACAATATCTGAGGATAATCTCAAAGTGGCCAACAGCCCAGAAAAAAAATAGTGTGAGACAAGACAGTAACCAAAAAAAGCCAAAACGCCTGCTGGGTATGATATGCGTAGAACGATCATGACCTGACCCGACCCTGACCTGACCTGACCTGGATAGTATATACCAAAACCATCAAGCCGCCCCTCCGAATATTGTGCATCCGGACCATGCTTCGTTCAGGTAGTGCTGCAAAGACAGATGCTTTTTCCGACCCCGGGAAACCTTCACCTGGAAGAAACGAGGCGGGGACAAAATGGATAAAGGAAAAAGGAAGGCCAGAAAATAGAGAATAAGGGAATGAGAACAAGGTAGATGCAAATGCAGATGCAACGCTGCTAATCATGCGAGACAAAAAAGAAAAAGAGAAGATGATGGAATGGTGGATGGTGCTGTATGTATTACCAGCACATCTTTGAGAGGATAGATCAGATCACTCTGGCGCATGCACGCGCAGGTGAATTTCTTCCACGGGCATGCCCTCTTCCGAGGGGACGTGTTGGTAAGAGCGCATCTTGCGGCGCTTGAACAAGCGGTATACACCGGCGACTACGCCGACGACAGTGCAGGCGATTAGGATGAAGATGAGGAGACCTCCCACGCCACGGATCACTTCGTAAGCCTTGTAGACGGCTTTGGCAACTTCCTTGGCATCGGCGTAGGCAGAGGTTGAGTGGTCAGAACTCGAGCCAGAGCCTGTTGCGGTGTTATCACTGACCATGCCGGCCATGCCATCGGTACTGTCAGTGGCATCCGTGTTGTCGTTGGAAGAAGAGGTCGAAGTAGAGCCCTTGTTGACAGCCGTGATGATCGAAGGGTCATCTGGCGTGGGGCCCGTGGCAGAGCCCATAAAGCCAACGGCCTTCCAGTTCTTCGGGATCTCGCTTCGCATAACCCGCGAAGCACTCATGACATCGCCATTCTGGTCAATAGCTTCGGCGGTGATCCAGTCCATGTAGCCGTCAACGATATACATGGTCTCGAAATCGGTTTTATTAGCCTGGCCGATAAACACGGGGTCGGCGCGGTCGTATGCCTGTGCGAAGAACTTCCATCCGGCCACATCGGTGGCACCGTTCCAGCTGACGTGGATCAGCGTGGTAATGTCCTCGTCGCTGGTACCATACACCGAAGCCACAAGGTCAGGTAGGGTGGTCGGACGGCCGAGGAATTCGCCCTTGTAGGCGCGGTAGGTCGAGTAACGTTCGGACACGAAGCGGGCGGTCATTAGCAGATCACCGTTTGGCGCGTGTTCACTCTGGTACCCACGCTCGCTCCAGCCGATGAAAACGTTGTCGTTGGGAAGAACCTGAACGCTACCGCGGAGGCGGGTGAGACTGCTATCAGGGCGGTTGATGCGCTTGATAACGCGGGCAGTCATGGCAATGGTATCCATCTCGACGAACAGGGCAGCCGACATGTTCTCGTCGTTGCCACGCTCGTCAGAGGCATTATTCAGGAATGAAATAACATGGTGTGTGCCGTTGGACGAGACGAATTTCACATCGTGCTGCTTTGAGAAAGTAAAGTCCATGTCAAAGTCGCTCTCAAGACCACCGAGGCGCCACATAATATGGCCATCCTCGCCCGAGATACCGTAAATCGTGTTGGTGAAGCGGAGGGAGATGATGTAGTCGCCGGCTTCGTTCTTATCCACGGCATTGATGTGCACATAGTCCCAACCGGGAAAGCCGCCGGGCGCATCCCATGAATGAAACATGTTGGATTCATGCAGGGCAATCTTATCGAAGGAGTCCCATTGTACCAGCACCTCGCTTGTTTCCACGTCCAGTTCCACGAAGCCACCCGTTACCACCCAACTCTGCTCCGTCGGGCGTCCGAAATCCGCCATGTTGATCTCCTGACTGCGGTACGTGCACGCCAGGGCCGTCTTCCCGCCCGGTAGGACATTGAACTCGTGCATGTTGAAGTCGTGCAGGTCATTCAAGACGCCCACTTCCTTCTCCACTTTATAATTTTTATCCACGATCACACCGCTACCCTTGTCGGAGTTGTCGATTGCCCAGGACACGATAAATGAAAGGTGCGTCTCTTCGTCGATGTTGGTAACCGGCCTGAAGTCGAAGACATTACGATTGTCGTACAATGGGGCACCGGCCCAAATAAGCATCTGTTTCCCCACAAAAAAGTTTCCAAGTCAGATACTGGTCCAATCGCATGGATGAATATAGAACTGGAGGAGGAAAAAGATGAAAATCCAAAAGAAAAGCAACATACACCATCATTATCGTAGATATAGGGCCCAACCTGGTACTGCTGATACTTTTGTGTGGGGTTCTCTGGCGAAATCTGTCCGTAAGGTGCCACAAACCAGTAACCTGGAGCAGCTCTCGTGCGATCGTGATGAGTGACTTCCCATTTCAAGGCGCGGACCTCAGGGAGCTAGCAATAGAAAAACAAGATATTAGCACTGATCGGGCCCAGGTTTTTCGCAATTGGATCAATTCCCGGTTGCTTCGGAAGGGGAGCGACTCACAGTCACAAAGGACATTAAATCAGCATCATGGCGCTGTGCAACCGCAGTCTGCAGGAACAATAATGATAATGCGCCGGCAAACAGCATGGCGGGCTTTAAAGAGTGGCTAGGAAGGCAAGCTTCCCCGACGAGCAGAACGAAAGGAAGCAGAACGAGGCCGTCGAGCGCAAGAGGGAGGGAAAGAAGACAGAGCGCAACGCAGAGAAGAAAGAAAGAGGGGAGAAGAGAGCAAGATTGGAATTGAATAATCCCGAGTTCTGGGGCGCAAACTAGTCAGTATTAGTTCGTGAGCGAGACAGCGGAAGAGCGGGCGCCGACGGGCCTTGCCCTTTTCTCTCTCGGTCGTCGTCAGTCCAGAGTCCAGGGGAGGGCGTCGGGTCCAAACGAGTGGAGGCCCGCTCGGGTTGAGGAGGGCAAGGGAGCGACGAGGACTCCGCTCACCAGGAGAGGACTGGGAGGGACTGGGAGATGGGGGGACAGGTATCCAACGCTGTCAGGGGAGGAGCGAAAAGCAGGACGACAAGAGGGCTTGGCATTGTTTCGGACGGTGGAGCCCGCGAGGATGGGGGACGATGACTGGAGAAGAGCACCAAGAGGCGTCGCGTCTGAGAGCGTTCCTCTCTACTTCCGCCCTTACGGTCCTTTGTTCGTATTGAGCGTATCGTTAGCCCAGTCGGGGTTCCACAGCGTTTGGCGTGGTTGGGTTCTGCAGGAAGTATGGAGTATGGAGCGTGGAGCATGGAATATGGAAGCCGCTTGCATACGCCATACACGTCGGTCCTTCAAGAGAAGAGACATCCACGTTCAATCTGACTTGTTCGTCTGGTCACACGATAAACCCGATAGGCGTCCAGGTGGCTTTGCTGCACTGGGGATGATTCGGACTCGGTCTTGTTTTCCCCAAACGACCAGAACTCAATCGAACCAGCCCCATCCACGATTCCACACGAGGACGGGCCCCGTCAGCAGCTTGCGCAAAACCTCGTCAAGGGGAACCTGGAACTTCTTTAGTGTAAATTAGTACGTACGCCTTTCTTCAGTTGCAACCAACTGTATTTCGCACAACAAGAATTGCCGGTAGAGCCGGGCTCCGACGGGGAGAAAAGGCGCACGGACGCGCAGTGGGTGGCCAACGGCGGATGACGACTGGAGACGCCCCAGGTGATGGGCGGTCTTGGCATTTTGTCTGAATACATAATGAAAAAGACATTTTGACCATATACAGTACACTGGATCAATATGCTCCTGACATCTTCACTAGACTGTGTAAATGATGATGGTCGGGGAAAGGAAGTGCAATAAGCGCTACGAAACTTTCTCTTTCCACCTTCTCTGTACACTACGGAGGAGTATCTCAAACAGAGTTCATAGCACAAAAACTTGACTACTGTTTAGTTTCTGAAGATGCTTTCATTCTATTTCTAAAGTATTAACCTGGGCAATCTCCTGTAGGTTAAAATTATGAACTCGTATACATACGACAGATCATCACAGACGATCAATCTACAAAACACACCTCGACCCAGCAGCGATGGACATCGATCTGCATCCAGACTCCACTCCAATCCCGGCCGGCATTTGTGTACAGTAGTACATACGAAACAAGCTATGGAAACGGTTGGTAGGGCCCAAGAAGACCCGATTTTCTACATTTTGGGTCTTTTTCTAGCGTTCTTCATGAAGTTCGAATAATGGGTTGATCAGTGATCAGCTCAAGATCGTCATGCTATGTCTCCATAGTCATACAGAGTACAAGTACAGTACCTGAATACTCCTGGGTCCTAGATTTCTATGCACTTTCTCGCAAGATTGTCCAGCTTTGTAGATGGTTACAACCATTCAAAGCAAGAATTGGCTCCTCACATTGTGGACAGCTCTCTATATTGTAGTACGTACAACTTGAGGTTTTCGTCCTTGATACTCTATAGATGCTTAATTCAGTCCCACTAGACACGTCTTGCCGTCCGGGGGTGACGTGATCAAGCCTATCCACGATTAAGCCTGGCGCGGGTGCTCTATGGCATTGCTTAATTGGCCTGCAAGATTTGATAAGAAGAGGGAAACCACAATGCCCAGGAATCCTCACGATACTGCAGTCGCTACGAGATTGCCTTAAAACCTCGACACAGTACCAGCCATACTGTAATTAGCATCCTTTGACCAAGGTCGATGTTATTTACCATCTAAACCAAATTTGTTATTGTAAGCCTCAAACCCAGAATCAATCTACCCGTTATTCCCATCAACGCAATTCCCTACATAAGAAGATACGTTAATTCATTCAAAAAAATCCCATTCTGATTCAATTAACCTTCCCGCCCTTGAGCCATATTCGACGCGTACCCCTTCCACAATCGGCACGCCCATCTCCACCATCCAAACCACCGCCCACCCCTCTGCGACCGCACGCAAAACCAGCAAAGTCAACCCCATTTCCTTGATCCGCGCATCTTACGCGCCCACGATGTATGCATTCGATCCGAGAGTCTTCTCGTCATGCACGATGGCGTCAAAAGCCCAAAGCCCACGCAAGGAGTGCGGGAAAAGCTTTTAGCCCCCCTCGTGGTGTATAAAAGCCAGCGGCGGGCTGGCCCGCGTCCAGTGGGTAGCCGCGTACAGGAGACGTGGGTTCGCGAACGCGGCTGGGGGATGCGTAATCGGGTTAGGTGGGTGATCTGATCATGGTTAAAATAGGAAGTGCTGTAGAGGGTTAGTTGTGAGCGTTTGACATGTGTAGTAGGCTACGCTTCCTAGGTTATTCGGAATAGTAGAGGAGGAATGTTAGCGCTAAGTAGGACGGCGTGGTTAATCCGGTGTCGTTAAAGGTGTTGGATGGAGGTCGCTCACTGCGTATTGTGGGTAGACAGAACCAACGAGTCCTACAAGGTGTAGGTCTTTGTATAGGCGCTGGGACGTCTGACGGGCAGTGATATGCGGGGCAGGTACAGCCAGATTGCCAGACCATACGTCTGCCGGAGTCTCTTACTGAAGCTATCGAAGCTCAGAGTCATCCTGCGGGCATGGTGATGCGTGCAACCGAGTTGACCGGGATAACCAATGCGCCCGAATCGAAATGTCTCGGGGAATTTCGATGACTACAGGCGGTGCGTTGGCGAAACTTTTAAATGAGTTTTCCCTTGGACTGAGAGCTAGATTCTTGTTCTGCAAATTTCAAACTCGATGCATCCATCAAAAGGAGTCGATGCTGGACAGCACGAGACCAGCCGCTATGATGGCTTCAGCCACATCTGCAAGGATGGCGCCTCCATCTGGCAATCTCCGATGAGTCGTTGACAACGTCCCCTCTGTCGATGCGAGGAACGCGATCTAGGAAACTTCTGTTCCTGGAGCTGCCAAGTGAGAGCAGGCAATGCCCCGATCAGTCTGCGATTATTGCCCTCGTGACCACCTGCCGCTTTTGTGAGTGTGTTTGATGAGGCTCGTATCGCGACGGCAGTGAGTCAAACGGTCAACCAAACCGTCGAGAACTGTGATCAAGTTCTTCGAGGACGAAAATGATCAAGAGTTTGCATATTTCAGGTGCCACCACCAGTACCAGCCTCTTGGGACCTTCCTCTAGCCACAATAGGGTCTAGGGAATGAACCTGCAGCAGGGGAAAATGCGGGCTTACCCAAGAGTCAGTCATTGAGATGTGTTTCCAGACTCCCTGATGAGAGCTTGTCTCATGCCATGTGTGGAAGATTGTATGCACTGTGTGTTACATCGAGTATCCCTCCCACTAACAGTATCTACTGGTTCTAAAGGCTTTGACATCGATCTAGAGCGCAGGACAACGCAGATCAACGGCGCGAGCCTATCAAACCCACATTGCTGCCCTTATCAGAGGCCAATGCTCGGAGATGTCAATCATCTTTTGCAACTGATTCAAGTGTGTCCCCGCAGATCAGCCCCCGTGGGGCAGGATATGCCATACAGGCCCCAAGGAGGGGTGGTATCTTGCCTTGTCGGAACAACCCGATACGAGCAGGGCTGAGAACAAGGCCGGGTTAATTTCTAACTCTTTCTCCAGACTCGTGGGATCGCAAGTTGGTCGCCTTACGGCCAGATGTTGATGGCCTGGCATTCAGGGGATACACTGTTTTTACAGTGTGATGATGTGATGATGTGATCGCATCAATTTCGATGGTCAACGGGTGCAACTTGCCTTGAACGGATGAATGACCCTTGCTTCGTGGGTGTACTCCTTGTCCGTGGCGATCTGCTACTCGCTCCCTGATGGGCTTCACAAACTGGGGTGTATGTGGTGGCATTCTTCACGTTGTCAGGTTCCACCACGGTATCTCCTGCTATATACGTGGCTCTCGCTCGAGTACGAGTCTACTCTCTCACTCATCGACTCGATTGATCCGATCCGCATGATGACAGCGACACGATGAATCCTAGAGCCAGACGATGCACCGCAGGGTTTCAACGCCCCTCGCATGGATCCAATCCCACTCAATTACAGACCGAACCTCAAAAAAACGCAATGTTTGTGCACAGGTGATGTCATCCAACTTGAAGATGAGCATCATCGGGCAGCGACATTGGATCAGATTCGGATTGAGACTGTCGACATTTATACAGACTTGACAAGGGACATTCTCCCGAATAACCGTGACTGTGGCCATGACCATGCCGTGTCCTAAGGGGGGAGGGAGGACTTGACATGACACATTGCCATTGCAGGCGTTCATCGCGGGCTTGGCAATGGGTCAGACTTCACGGCAGAATAAGCGTGTGTCTCCGCCCGTTATGCGAGTCTATAATGCTGCGAGTCTACGACAGTTTCTCTTGTCTCTTGCCTGGCCGACATGTCCGAAACTCGTCCCGAGTGGTCCGTGGTTGCAATCGAATGCAACCGCTATCACATACACCCCGATCAGGGAAGTGGCCCGCGTGGCAGGGGAACCAGCGAAGGAAAAAAAAAAAAAAGGGAATAAACTAACTACAACAGTAGTAAGTGTACGGAGTACCAAGTGGCTAAACCAAGATCAACTATCCGTCAGGGGCGGCGCGATCGCCGAGAGGGCAATGTTTCAGTGTGTACTTTGGCTCTTGCTATTATGGGTGGTACACTATTATCATTTGATGGTATGATACTTTATGAGAGAGGGAGTATAAATGACCAGAGTACATCAATACACCAGTTCAACATTGAGCACGACGGTAGTGGTTAATATGGGAAATGGCCCTTCCACGAGGTTATGTAGTCGGGGACGGTTCCACACGAGTGTAACCGTCCCGACCAGTTGGGCCGACTACCACCGTTGCACTCAAGGGGGCCATCGAGCATGTACGGGGCATACCACAGACTGGAATGTCGCAAATTGGTTCAACACACGTACACAAACTACCTTTTTATGCAGGAAGAGAAGGGTTGATCAGTCATGTAATCATGTAACTATTATTGCGGGAAGAAGTACTCATTATTGAAAATAAGTCTATTGAATCAATGCTCATACTATGAACTAATTAAGGTACCGCGTTAAACTACTTTTTTTTCTGCCTGAGCCGCAATCAATAATGCGCCCCCCAATACGACAATAACCTTGGTCATGGAGTAATCTGATTACGCCCCAATACCACCTTAAACTCCCCCAACTGACCCTAAATGACCCCCAAACCACACCTTAGAGATTATCTGCAATACAATACCAATACCATACACCGCTTTCCCCCAGAGCATTGCGACACCGCAAGGGCTTCACAGTTGCACCCACCGTAACACTGGAGTGGCCAGGAATGGGCCAATGTTGATCCATGCTTCATCCTGCTCAACCATCTCTCTCTTTTCTTTGCTCTTGCTCCGGTGGGGTCTGCCTCTTTCTCACTCACACACTCTCTCTTGGGGACTTGACGGGGCTTGCCCAAAAAACCCAAAACCCTCTTTCTTACTACTACTACTGCTGCTACTACTACCTCTACTACACTCCCTCTCCGATCCACCTCCAACACTACCTCCGTGGGTAGAGTGTCACCTCACAAAACCTCGCCTATCTCTCTTATAACTCCCCCCGCCGAAACACTCTTCCCCTTTCAGTCGATTCGCGAATGCTTCTCCCCGCGAAGATAATCTCTGTTGTGCCCATGTCGCCGCTCTGAACAAACTCCCCTCCAATCCTATCCCTCGATCTATCCAACCTACAATTGATCATCCCTCGCCGCCCCTTCAACTCTCTCTCTCTCTTTTTTGGGGCTTCTCTCTCTTTTGGGGCTTCTCTCTCTTCTTCTTCTTCTTCTTCTTCTTCCTCCTCTCTCTATCTCTAACCACGACTTCGACCTCCCTCCTTCTTACACACCTTCTCCAACTCCGACCATGTCGGCCCCGCTCGTCAAGGTCTTGCACCGTCTGCAGGAGCTCTTCCATAACGTGGTATCCGCCCTCGAAGCTATGATTCTCTTCCCCTCGCTGTTCCGCGGCCTCTCGCGCCGAAAGCGCAAGCCCTTCCTGGGTGCCCACTGGCGCCGTCGCACCCTGGACGACTTCGCCGATGAGGTCGACACCCTCTTCACCACCCCGCTGTCCACGCCCAAGATGATCGAAATGTCCGAGAAGATCCGCGTGCAGTTCCGCCATTGCTTGCAGAACAGCCCTGTTTGCATGCTGCCTTCGTACAACCACGCATTGCCCACGGGCTCCGAGACGGGTACATTCCTGGCGCTGGATGTGGGAGGTTCGACGTTCCGGGTTGCGCTGATTGAGCTGCACGGACGGGATGCGGAGATGCGCATTGTGAAGGTCGCGTCGTCGTACATTGATAATACCGTCAAGTTGCTGGAGGGTACACAATTCTTCGACTGGATGGCTGGACATATTGATGAAATGTTGAAGAGTGTTGGCGCGGATTATGGCCGTGGTGAGGCTGTACTGCCAATGGGCTTGTCCTGGTCGTTCCCCATTGATCAAACCTCCATGGGCAGCGGATTGATGATTTCCATGGGCAAGGGTTTCCATTGCTCGAATGGCACCGTTGGGCAAGAGCTGGGCGATCTGCTGATCCAGTCTTGCCGAAAGCGTGATCTCAACGTTGCGATGGCGGCAATTGTCAACGATAGCTCCGCGGCTCTGCTGTCGCGTGCCTATGTGGACCCCAAGACCCGCATGTCCCTGATCCTGGGAACCGGCACCAACATGGCTATTCACTTCCCTGTGCACGAGATTGGACGGAGCAAGTTCGGTGTTCGTCCCGAGGGTTGGTTCGACTACGCCAAGCACGTCATTATCAACAGTGAAATGAGCATGTTCGGAGGCGGTGTTCTCCCCATGACCCGTTGGGACGACGTGCTGAACCGCACGCACTTGCGTCCAGACTACCAGCCTCTCGAGTACATGATTACTGGTCGGTATCTCGGAGAGATTGTGCGTCTGATCATCGTGGAAGCTGTCGAGACAGCCGGTCTTTTCGGCGGCGACCTCCCGCACTCCATGCGCGAGGCTTACTCTTTCGACACCAGCATTGTCGCTTTCATCGAAGAAGACACGTCCGGCTCGATGTCTGCCTCTGCGGCTTTGTTGCAGAAACAACATACCTTCCCCAACACCCCTGCCGTTGAGGACCTGCGCTTCGTCCGACGTGTCTGCCAGGTCGTCTCGCGCCGTGCCGCTGCCTACCTTGCAACCGCCATTCACAGCATGTGGTGCTTGAGTTATGAAGTCGAGTCCTCAACCTCCTCCGTGTCCGGCAACCCCATCAAGGAGTCTCCGGAGATTACTGTCGTTGAGAGCGACGAGTCTGCCAAGAACCTGTCCATTGCTTGCGACGGCACCGTCATTAACAAGTACCCTGGCTTCCGCGATACTTGCCAATCCTACCTGGACCAGCTATCTGAACAATCTCACCGCACCGCTGGATCTGTGATTCGCCTGGATCCCGCGCCAGAGAGCGCTATTCTCGGTGCTGCGGTGGCTGTGGCCGTCGCTGTGGCAGACAAGTCTGAGCAGCGGTCATAAATCTATGACGACAGAATGGATGCTTGATTGATGCATTAGTACCTCGCCACGCATAGACTTCGACTCTCTTCCTCTCTCCCTCCTTTCATACATCCCCATCATCCTCCTCTATCATTTTATTGTGACTTTCTTCCTTTCTCCATCAGTCATCGGCGCATGATCCACGAGTCCGTCTCTAAACAGCATCCGCTGTCCCAGCACCATTTCACTTCTTTTCAATGCATTTGCCAGGTGTTTTATTCTTTGCATGGGTACACAGATATGGTTTTCGCACGGGTTTTTTCAATTATTCTACATGTTTTCCCCCGTCATGTTTCTTCGGGCTTGGGCGGCGTCTGGTTTCCACTCCTGTGTGGTTGGTGCGGTTTGTTCAATTTCTAGGGTTCTAGTCTCATCATTTCTCTCTTTTTTCATTCCGTCTGTTCTTGTTCTATTTCTCTCGTCATAGGGGGCATTTTTCGGTTTTCTCATGGATAAGTGAAGTGAAGCTCTTTTTAAGATATGCATGTTCCTAGGGGTTTACAGGATGGGATTCTGGTAATTATTCTTATGATAGTGCCGATTTTCTTTATTCTTTTATTCTTCTATTATTGGTTCTTGGCTTGGGTCGTGGAGTCAAGGTGTATGATTGGTATACAAGCAAGCTGCGATAAGCAATGAAAAGCAGATATCATTCTCGGAATTTGCTACCATCAGCTCAACTTTGACAACTTGGCGAGCAACTAGTAAAGCATCATCTTCATGTCCTCCTCTTCAAGGGACAGACTCGAATATGCAGCCCCCATAAGTCCAGCTTGCCCTCCCGAGAAAATTCTGAGTTTCCAAACGGATGAAGCCCTCTCCCTCCACGCTGTCTTTGCCAGAGTACATAGATTCTGGATCTTCCTGGAAATGATCATACAGCCAGTATACCCATATAAGTCTCTCATACCCTCAGGCAATACAAGATTTATTTCGCGTTTCACGTAAAGGTAGTCGGCGCCGTCCTGAACTTTGTTGTAAATATCCATTTTCACTTTTATTTCCTCAAACGGATGATACTGAGGATAGAAATCTTTGAACCAATGGTGGATCGGACAAACATGACAGAGAACACCGTCTGACTCGGTTTCATCTTGCCACGCGATATGGAATAGGTTTTTATACCACTCTTGGGGGATATGCCATTCACCTGAGCTCATGGACATTATTGCTCGATTGGTTTTATGCAATCCATGAATGTGAGGTTGGCGCATGGGCAAAGTTCGATTATACCGGTACTTAGTATGCATGATTATGTTGGACTGTCTGTATTTGTATCGGTGCTTTGGGATGTAGGATGGAGTTTCCAACAATCTAGGCATAATCTCAAGTGCTCATTTTCAAGTCGCCGGAGTAATTTAATTTTTGGCCTTACGTTCACAGCCCCTTTTCAAAAGATGATTTTGGGTCTTTTTGTAAGGGTATAGTCACCTGATATGTCGATTGGTCGACATTCTCGTAGTCGCTCATCGTGGAGGATGGATTGGTATTGGGAGTAAAAGTGGCTGTTATAATAAAACAAGCTTTATCCTCTAGTGGGAGATAGGCCAGGTTTTGATCGATAATTTCTGGTGTAATGTGTAATATTGTTGTCTCGGGGAGTTTTAACATATCACTATGACTGCGAGGTGAATTGCTCTGGTTGATCGGAATATTGAAGATCTGATGGTCATCGATGGACATCAGTCTAGCGGGGTTTGCCATCTTTGTGTTTCACTAAGAGAAATCTGATCTTTGGAATAGAATCGAAAAGGAAAAGATAAGATGTAAAGTCGGGGTGTGCGATTATACTGCTTTATTATTGCCCTAAATGTAGTTGTAATGTCTTCCGATGGCTAAAACGGCAGTCCATTACACGCAGAGTGTCAACTAAGCCCAAAATACACTCCCATGGGTTTAGCACTGTAGCTGTATTACTATCTTCTAGTTAGATTACCCTCTAGAAACTAAAGAAACTGACTAACCAGACGTACATCAATCACTATTTGAAGGTCTTTCTGGATGTCTTTCTGGCTGTCTTTCTGGATGTCTTTCTAGCTGCCTTTCTCAATGTCTTATTAGATATCTTTCGAATTATCTTTCTAGATAGCTCTAATACCATTCAACTAAAGATTGCTAAGATGATTTTGAAATTTGTGGGGGTTATAACTTCACCCTACTCTAGAATATAGTAATACTATTACTACGCTAAACCAGAATAAGGGGTGTATCGTCGATTCAGCAATTCCCAAGCCTAATTGGCTATTAAAGCCCTTCTGGCCAGTAAAACATCGTCACGAGCGGGTTAGTTCGCCAAGTAATAGCGGTATTTGGGACTCGTATTCGTGCTGGACTCGGAAGTACCACGATGCAGACCCGAGAGATCGCTCAACGATCATAATGCATTTCAAGCAATCAACTGATTCCATTATTGAAGATTTTCGATATTAGCCAGTACATCAAGCCTTTATCCTCTCGGTTCTCATACTCCGCGTGACTTGTTTCGACGTAGGCGCCTATTGTGGCGCCAAAAATGCAAATTTCAGCCGCGTGGGCACGGTAAGCGCCACCGCGATTATTATTTGGCTGCCTGCAGTCATCATCATTGATAATCATCATTGACTTACTACCCAACTTCAGCCTTCATCACGTTCGGGTTATGCTCCGTCATCAATCTTCCAGTTCTCCGCGGTCTTATCCAGTATAGCAAGCGAGGATGGATTTTGAGATTTGGCTTCCTGAGGTATCTCAGGATTCGGGACAATCGCTTGATGTCCCTATGAGTCAATTACCTCTTCAACATCTTTACGAGCCCATGTTACAAAGTGGATCATCCTATTCCGAGATAGCATTTGGAACCCCAACGGAAACAAGACCTGCTAGGACAAAAAGGCGACCGCACACAAAGTCCCGCCAAGGTTGTCTGAACTGCAAGGCCAGAAAAGTCAAGGTTGCACCATGGCCCTACCGGCAATTTTTATCCAGGTTATGGTAGCTAAATTATGTCTAGTGTCAAGAAACACAGCCTGACCCGTGCTGTAACTGCGTGGGCCGGAATATGGTGTGTGTTTATCCATCTAAAGACCAGCTCTTACGCCGTCGTCGACCCATCTCAAGTGAAGAGCCCCGCGGACGACAGGAACAGGGCGATGAAACTGTATCTAGCATTCCTACTGCATCACCACTGACAGGATGGAAGAATCCTTCATACCATCCTCCGGGTGCCTTTTCCACGGACGACCTGCGATTCTTACATCACTTCTTGATCACCGCATACCCGCATCTCCCTTTTGGGAGTGAAGACCTATGGCAGACGTCTCTGCCAGCATATGCGCACGAGGTAGACATCCCCTTTCCTTGTTTGAGCTTATTTCTTGAAATGAAAAACGTGTGTATGCTGACAAACTGCGGACAGTGTCCACATCTGATGCACTCGATTCTCTGCCTAGGAGCTTCTCACCTGTCCCGAATCACACCAAATGGCGCTATATATACACCTATGGCCATAGCACATAGAGGCAGGGCGCTTAAAGCATTAGGTGAAGCACTCGCAAAAAGCGACCAGTGCACCAGAGCCGAGCTAGATTTGATGTTAGCCACTACTTACGCGCTTACATTCCAATCTAACTACATGGAAGACGGACTGGTCGATTTCGTTGTCATGGTTCGAGGCTGCGCGATTATCACCATGCGTATCCTGAATATGTACAAAGGGAGCGAGATGTTCGACTCCCTTACGGTGGAAGCTATCTATACCCGTGTCCTCCCACTTCTCCCACTGACTACATGCTGCGATGGAGATATGCTGGAATTTTGTATCTTGACACTCGAAAGTATCCAACCACTGCTGAAGTCTAGCAGCCATAGGATCACCTACCAGGCTATCCTGAACATATATACGGGATTGCAGCAGTCCGCTCGAGCAGGATTTATCGCTTTGAGCGAGTTCTATAATGGCTGGGAAAGAATGGGGAATCAGGAATTCATGGAGTTTGTGGATCCCACAAATCACGTCTCGCAACTGCTACTCCTTCATTTCGTTGCGATAACGGTCATGATGTGGCCCATTTTTTGTATACTGCGGCCGTCGATGCTGAAGGCACCGATGGCTAACCTTACTCCTTGTCAATGGGGTGTCGCCATTTACCAAAATTTGCCTTTGGAGATGCGTGAGTTGGTGGAGTGGCAGGCAACTTATATTGCCTCGGGTGGAGCCATAAGTAATGCAATTGGGAACTGAGGTATCGTCCGTGAACAGGAATAAATTTTCCTGGATTGGGAAAGGAAATTGTCATTGGGATGTCTATGTGATATGGCCAAGGAAAAATTGGATCAAATATAAATAGGGAGCACGATGGTGAGATAGACAGTTGCATAACGTCCACCAAACCGGACAAAGACAAACATAGAGACAGGGAGAGAAAGAATAAAGTGATGAACTGATGCCCTCAGAAGCTTCCAAAAGGCCGCCCATGGCTCAGGCCCATCTAATGCAACGCAATTGGCTCGCTATCTACCTCGGAAGAGATTGTCTCCCTCTTTGCACGAAGACCCGAGGGAATCCACCGAGCAGGATGATACCATCCCAAAGTCACCATGGCAATAAACATTGGAGCTGCTTCGAGGACATACAGCGGCCATTCGTGGGTCCAAGTATAAGTGTTCATGCCCATGGAAAATTCAATGACTCGATAAATCAGACGGACCTAAGGACGAGTAAGTCAACTTCCAGGTCAACGTAGTATCGCCTGTGGAAAAAAACTGACCATGATAAAGAATCCCGCGACATAAATCCCGTTCAAGACCAATCTCACCCCACGTTCCATACTGCTACCTTGTGAAGACGGTTTCGACCTCATATCAAACCAAATGACGATAAGAAGGAAGAGCGCAAAAGTCACCAGCTGCAAAACCAGCCCACCAATAAGAACACCAACACCGATATTCTTCTGAGTTCCCTCCCAGTTATTTGAAGACGCAATTCCACTCCCCGATGCCTGCGTGAGGAAGCTTAGAATATCCGACGTAACGAATATCCGGGGGATCCAGGCTGGGGAGACCTTTCCGAACAACAATAACGGTTCCTTCTCCGTAGATTGGATCAATCGACCAATCAAGATATAAAGGCTAGCACAGACAAGCACGGGGGCAATAACAATTAGTGTCGATGAAATCGCATATAATCCGATGTTATCTGGTTTCTTGACGCTGGCGGCTCGGAGGGCGTATGCTCCTACTTCAATTGCGGCACCGATCATGACGGGAATGAAGTATCCTGCTCGGCTGGATTTTCCGGTCCAGGGAGCGACCACGGACAGGTGGAAGTGGTAAATAAATGGGAAGATATAAAGGATGGTGAATATGATGGACGCCGTCAGAGACGGGTCATAGAAGTATATAGATGAGCCCATATTTCGAAGAGAAAGAAACACTAGGTTTTCGGTGAAGGCGAGGTGTGTGTAAACGCGCTTGCTCGAAGTGAATAGATAATAAGATATTTTTTGAAAACATTCCAGCTCCAATGCATCGAAGCTTTATATCTTTTGTCTTCATCGCCAGTATACCTGCTCAAATGCATCACCAAGAACGCCAGCAATAAGTGGATGCCAGTGAACCAATAAGCATCTCCAGTCAGCCTCGTATTCGCACCTCGCATTTCCCTTCACCCTTCCAAAATAGGTAAACCTCTCTCATGGTCCAAATATTCTGCTGCCTATAATATTATCGATAATCCAATGATTCTGTTACAACCTAGATAGTTGTGCAGTCATTTTTCGCAAATACTTCCACTCCGTTGGCAACTTCACTGATTTACCTAGTTGTTGGAATCATTCTCCCCCAGCACTCCACAATGAATATCTTCGTCCAATCACATTGAAGAAAGGTCAATGTCCTAGGCCCGACTTGGAAACTCATTTTCACTGGGCAGAAACACCAGCAGAATCTCGAAAGTGGCCAAGTCCAACTATGTACCACGGCCTTACTTTCTGCCTTGCTGCCTCAAAACTCAGGCACAATATTGATTCTGGGCTTCCTACCACCCGGTTCACATAGGCTATTTTGCATCTTTACACTACGACTAATTTAATGCTCTCTCAAAAGCCATTTGGGTGTCGATCTTCTTCCTGTGCAAATTCAGAAGCAATTAGGGTCTTTTCTTGAATTATTCCTAATCGAAAGTCTCGTAGTGAGAGATCCACACTATGAGAGGATCTATAGCAAGTTGGAGAGTTAGCCTGACGAGATGAGCTAATTTCTGCGAAAATTTCAAACTATTTTAGCTTGTCTACGCAGAATGTGTCAATAGGTGGGCGAGGGTAAACTTTTTCTTACAGCGTTATAGTCTGCTGCAAAAAAGCTGTACACTGTATTAAGCTAAAGTAGAGCAGAGCGGACGGGAAGCCTGCTCTCCATAAACTACGGTTGTATGGTCTAAAAACCTCAGAAATCTGACTGAAGATTTGTTCTTCAATTGAAAAAAGACACACCATATCAATTTTCCAAATTGATCATGCCTAAACTTACATACAAGAATACCGACAATTGAACATCCTGGGTATAGAGAACAGCAAGTCTTCAAATGGTCCAACTGGATATGTGTAACTTGCTTTCTCGAAGGGTCATTCTAGGTTACATGACATACGCAAGTCAACACCGAACATCAGCTTGTGTAGCGACTCGCCGGTAACTGCGTTCGACCGCTGTAGTCCAGTCATAATCCTTCCAAGATTTGTTTCCAGGCGTCGACCGATGCGCTTTTTCGACATGCAGGTATACATGACGACCGTATCGAACCCTTTCTTCGTCCGAGGTAGGCCAGTCACGAAGTCGATCATCAGGGTTTGGAAAGGAATGTTGGGCGATGATCGGCTGAAGAGGATCATAGGAATTACGGCGGAGCACAGCGTTCTTCTTGTATTCATCACATTGGTCGATGTACGCGCGAAGATGCGGAAGACGGCTCAGGAATTATCTCTCTGTTGCCTTTCATCATTTAGCTACGGACTAACAAGATCTTCGACACTAGTAGATTATGACTGTTATTGACGCGGACTTTCCACTTACAAAGTGTGTCCCTGTGCCAGTGGCTAGAATCGGTTCTCGTCACATGTTCACTGAATCACTTCGTTTGTCACTTTCGACGTTTTCTCCTGGCGAGAATAATCTCTCTTGTGTCCATGTCGAGGCGCATCTTGCGGAGAACTTTAAGGACAAGCTCTTGACAACATCGGACATGAAGGTTTCTGTCTTAGCTTTGAGGCGCAGACAGTACTCATCGTATCACAGGTATAGTATGGCGCTTCTCTAATGCTTTGCTCACTAACCCCCTCTCATCTATATCTTAAACCATTGTGACAGGCCTTGGAGACCTTTCGGAGATGGGGAGTAGTTTCATGCGGATTATGGGGCTGGGCCGAATGCTAAGCGTTGCCAAACACCATCCAGTATAGATGCCCCTGGCTGTGGGGTTTCAATAGCTCATACTGTATTATGCGACGTACCAATTTTCTAAGGGCTTAGAGTCTAAGGGGAATCCGTATTGACTCCTTTCATCGCGCCCGACAATAGGTTTAATGAACGGCCAGGGAAAGGGAAATCTCGACACCGAAGATGAAGGCGATCGGCGATAATGCCAGACCCTGACAAGATCTAGTCAGTATTTCAGGGTTCAAGATTAATATTAGAACAAGCTGCGACAAGCAACAAACCAAGGTCGCCAAGACATCTTGAATGTAACTGAACAAGGCCGCAAATGACCCTAAAGAACAATACGAAAAGCCACACCACAACGAAGAATCCCAAACAACCTATGACGCCTACCTAAGATAGACTAGCTCGCAGATTATCACCAAATCCGACTTCAAACAAGCATAGACCACTTTAAATCCCCGAGATCAACCTTTATTCCTTGCCCCCAGGGTCACATACAGCAGTCTACAGTATACGATGATCGGCAACGCTAAACGAGGCTTATTCTTCCCTGCAGGTTCTATTTTTAGGAGCCACCCGTATCAATCCCCGTACCTGAATGGGTGCGTCCTCGTGGGCCCCGGGAACACGAACCATACGAGCGATCAGCGATCAGCTTAGCACAAGCACATTTAAAGTTGGCTCGACGATCAAGAGAAATCGTTAGAACTTGCAGAATGCAGATCGTGTGGTGTGGGGTCCGTTTTGGTGTTGCTATAATTGACCCACAATACGAATTTTGGCCCCATGGGATGATAAGTAGGGTATACGAGGAATGGTGATCGGCTTCATGATGCCCTGTTTGGGGCGTGCTGGGATACGAAGTAGGGTGGTATTCTGCGAGAAGACTGGTTGTTTTCACGAGATATACTGTTTCTTTCTAGGAGGCAAGTTGGATAGAATCGAAAATAGAGCAAGAAGAATAGGTATAAAAGAAACTTGATTTCCGTCGAAGTTCAGATCATCAGCTCAACAACAATCTCAATCATCAAGACAGTCTAAAGACAAAGACTAACATCTTCTTCTCAACCTTTCTCTTCCTTTCTCTTCTACTTATACAAATCCAACAATCAACATGCACTTCTCTCTCCTCGCCCTCTCCGCAGCCATCGCCCTGCCCTTGGCCAGCGCCTACCCCGTCAACGCCGACGATCTCCACTGCCGCTCCGGTCCTGGCACCAACTACGGCATCGTCAAGTCCTACAAGCGCGGAACCGACCTCAGCATCACCTGCCAGGCTGCCGGCACCAACGTCAGCGGCGATGAGCTCTGGGACAAGACCTCCGACGGCTGCTACGTGAGCGACTACTACGTCAAAACCGGCTCCAGCGGCTATGTCACCAAGCACTGTGACGGCGGCAGCACCGGCGGAGGCAGCGGTGGCTCCGGCTCTGGCGCATCCATCGTGAACGCCGCCGAGAAGGAGAAGGGTCTGCCCTACGTCTGGGGTGGAGGTGGCTGCGATGGACCTTCCGGCGGTGGTTTCGACTGCTCCGGTCTGACCCAGTTCTCCCTCTGCAAGGCGCTCAACAAGAAGATTCCCCGTACTGCGCAGACACAGTACGATGCTACCAGCCAGGGCAAGCGTATTCCCCGTGCTGAGGCTAAGGAGGGTGATCTGATCTTCTGGGGTGAGAATGGTAATTGCAAGTCGGGTGTTTCCCACGTTGGTATCTTCATTCGTGATGGCTGGATGATCAATGCTGCGCACACTGGTACTCCTGTTCGCGAGCAGGCTATCTGGACTTCATATGGTGGCGAGAGCATTTGCCCTTACGCTATGAGGTATGATAACACCGATTTTTTGGACGAGGGATGATTGGCTAACTGAAACTTGCAGATTCTGGTAATCCGATTTTGAGCGGTAGAGGTGTTGGATAGAGAGAAATATTCTGTACTGTTTCATTCATGTTTTTGTATTCATCAATTTGTGAAGTTGACTATTGGAAGTCCGTGGTATTGAGCGCCGAAATAGAATCGTTAGCTGGTTTTCGTCATCTGTCAAATCATCGAGCCATTTCAATCTTTCACAATCGGGTATCAAGTAGAAGAAAAAGTAATCTGTCGAGAATCGTCATTCCTTGCAAAGATCCTCCAGTAATCCGAGCATGCGTCGCTGTAGATCGGCAAGATCAGAGTTGTTCAGTCTGGATGGTCTTGCATCCGCGGCTCCGTCCATATTGTAATTTTGGGGCACATTCTCTGATATGTCTGAGTCAATCAGGTTTTTGTGAAGCACAAAGAAGGGGATCTTCATCCCGCGAAGCTCTGCCATGAGCGCATCAGCCATTTGTGCAGAAGCCTTGTATACTTTCATGTCGTAGTCTTCCAGCTCGACTCGTTCTGCATTTTCATCCTGGGTACAGTCAGTAGTTGAAAAAAAGGCCCATGCCATCAAGAGTTAGGTCATAGCATACAGAGGTCGCTGTCGAGTCAATAGGTGCGCCGATAGAGCGTCTAACCAGGCGACGTTAGTTTCCACCCAATGCCAAATGATCATGATATAAGTGATTCATAGAGTTGATGCGCAGTTCCACTGGGCAATACTTACAATACAGCGTCAAGCTCTTTCTTCTTATCTCCGCGCGCTTGCTGTCTCTCCAGAAGGGCCTCACGACCCTTCCACCACTGTCGCTCGTGGTTATGCTGGCTTCGAATCAGCCCGCGAATACGAAGCTGGGTCTCCTCATTCTGGCCGACAGTGCGCATTACATATCGAAGCGCTGCAGGCCAGGTGGTGATGGTTGATGGATCGACACCTGAGGTAGTTGACGTTGACGGTTTTCTCCCTGGTGTATTGGAAGTCGACGCTCGTGGTGTATAGGCTTGCTCCCGGCGAGCCTGACGAGGGTCTGGAGTGCCCGACTGACTTGAAGATGCACTTCGGGATGTAATTCCTGGTGCAGTCAAGCTGGATAGTGTGTAGAGGACCGAATTCAGGTCCGAGGCATTGTAAGGGTTCTCTGCCATCCTGGGCAGGCGATAATGAAGTGGTCAAAGATGAAGAGAGAGGAAGAAAGAATTAAAAGAGAACCATATAGTGAGAGAAATTTGATCCTCGGACAACCAGACCGGATGCCTGTTGGGTTCACAAGGCAGGATAGCGGATGTCTCTATGTATCGATAAGCCGCGTGAAGCTGTTGGAATTGAATGTCTTGGCGCCATTCTCCGGCCGCTGAAAATTTACCTAACCTTCCCACCCTCAAACCCTCCAGTGCATCCACGCCGCCACCAACAACACCCCCTACGCTCTCAATCGAGGGGTTCTCTCACTAGTCACATACTCTCTGATCGATTTCACCGCCAATATCATCGCCGCCGACCCCATTCACACCCGCACAATGTCCCGATCCGCGGCGGACGCAACGCGGTTTACGGCCACGGGGCCCTACGCCAGCTCCAAGCCCAACGGCGCACCCTACGAGCTGCCCAGCTTCATGCAATCGAAGGACAACGCGAAGCAGGCTAAGCCGACTGCACCACAGACTGGTCCCGATGGCCAGCCCGAGACGCCGAAGCAGAAGGTTGAGCGCCTGCGGGCGCAGGCACGGGCTGCCCGGATGGCTCAGCAGAGCTCGGGTGTGGATCGGTGGATTGAGTCCGGGCGGAGGTTTGCGAATCGCGCACACAAGGGCATGGTTTATTCGTTGATTGTTGCGTCGGGTACGTATCGTCCATCTTGAATTGGGATGTTCGGGTGATCATACGGTTTTCTCCGGGATGGGAAGGGGTTGAGTTCATGATGGATATGGATTCCCCCGACCTGTGATTGATGATGGTTGCAATATTTAGAGCGATTGCATGACTGACTCGCTTCCTCGTTTCTAGGTGTCTGCGGTGTCCTCACAGTCTACTCTATGGTCTCGCTGACCCTTTACAACCGCCGTCAACGCACGCTCTGGATCGAGAAGGAGATGGAGAACTTGAAGCAAGCACGCCTCGCCAAGGCCAGCGGCGCCGCCACCACCGAGCAACTAGAGCTCATCGAGAAGGAAGATATCGCGGAGATTGTC
The DNA here is from genome assembly GCF_028828155.1 of Penicillium subrubescens. Taxonomy (NCBI): domain Eukaryota; kingdom Fungi; phylum Ascomycota; class Eurotiomycetes; order Eurotiales; family Aspergillaceae; genus Penicillium; species Penicillium subrubescens. The sequence goes on along the minus strand of NW_026643157.1, from coordinate 2,952,531 downwards.
AAGCGCAAGCGCGCCGAGGAGAAGGCACAGCGGCCATGGGCCAAGGCCAAGCGATTCCTGTTCGACAAGATGAATGCCGAGGACGCCGGTGCTTCCGCTGCAGCTGCTTCGACGGCCGCTGTGGCTACCGAGACTGCCCAGCCTAGCGTGGTCGAGGCTGTCCAGGCCCAGCAGGCCTTTGACGCGGCGAAGGCGAAGACCGGCGCACCGGTACCTGGGCAGTTGGACGTACTTGCGGAGAATGCAGAGCAGGCAGCGAAGAAGACCACACGCAGCTGGACAAGTTGGTTGACTGGTCGGTAGAGAATTTGATCGTTGTTATTGACTTGGGGAATCAATCCAAACAAAAATCCAAATCACTCGGACCTGGGACAAGAAAGGTCGTCTCCACTCTCCTCCCCATCTCGACCCTCGCTCATTATCTCCCGCTCGGGTACGTCCCCCTTCTTCTGGGTGTTACCACCAGACTCCAGCTCCAGTCCCAGTCCAACCAGTGCTATATGAAGTGTTTTATCTTGCATGGCGTGTGGCGAGGTGCCTCTCTTCCTCGCAGCATGCATTCATCGTGACAGGGGGTTTTCGGCGTTGCATTGTGTTCTTTTTTCTCGTCCTCTTTTTTCGAACTCCGATCCAGGACTGTGTTTCTAAACTGCTTGGGGATGTTTTAGGTTGAGGTCAGTCTGTTTGTCAGAGAAGATAGACAAGATAGGATGGCCGTGTATATTGTGTACAGTACATAGAAAATCTGCTCCTTTCTCCACCCACTGATCATTTGTCCCGTTAGCATGCTACATAGTAGCCTAGTACTACCCAGGTCACTAGCCTAGTACTTTAGCCTGTAGTCAGCGTTTTAGCTGTCGATCTTCTACTTACACCTACCTAGTTAGGATCTTGTCGAGTAAGCAATAATAGTAGACAAGCAACACCACACAATTGTCATTTTACCCCAAGCCCCACACCGTCTCCATGCTCTAATAAACCCATATCCCCTCCAGTCTTTTCCTGTATTCATCGCCTTCCATTAACCACACTTTTCTACATTTAATCAGGTTTCCCATCCTAACCAATACATATACAATCAAAGCCCCATTCAACAAACCACATACCAAGCCACTCTCAATTGGCCACATCCTCCCATCCACAAGTAGTACATACATACATACCTACAGGAGAACCACCAACCACACCAACCACCAATCCCAAAAACAAAACACATCCCCTTCGATCCCCACCGAATCACAACTCATCCACTCAAAATTCCCCAAATAATAAATCCGTCTCCATCCTCCAACAGCCGTGGAAAAGCGGTCCCCCGATCAAGCCCCACGCTATACCCTAACCGGTATCCCGGCCGCGGCAGAGCGCTTTGCCCGTCGCTGGCTTCTTTTTTTCACCACGACCACATCATCCCGTCTAGACTTGGACCCCTGCGCGGTGGATCGAGATTTGCAGATTTGATCGGAGTCCGGTGGAGAGATTAGCTGTCAGAATTTAGATCGAGTTAACTTTAAAGGAGGATGGGGGTGGGGCGTCTGGGGTATATTGTTTTTTGTTTGGAGCTTTCCCCAGACTAGGACTTGACCTGAAGGTATACCTAGGTTCACTTAACGTGTGTGGACTTGGGAGTTGAGTTTACCCTACTCTCCTGATTCCTGTGTCTACTTGCAGCCACAGTCTCTCTTTCTGAAACTATATTTACTTCTATATGGCAGGGAAGATTGAAAACCGGAAAGGAAAATCATCATATTCGCGTCCGAGCCCCATCACAAAAAACACTAACAAGACAAATAAAACGCTCGTCCGCATGGCAGCATAAAAAACTAGGTATCTATGACAAAACCACACACTTTTTTAAATTCCCGGGAAGATAGCTGATTCCCATCAAAACTCAATGACAAGAAAAGAAGAAGAAGAAGAAGATATCCATCAGCCTGCAATGCAATGCTTACTCGCTTAGTGCGAGCCATTAGACTTAGCCGCGCGCAGAGCACGACGAGCACGCACACCATCGGCAAGATCATTCAGCACATCAACCGTCATCTCCCAGTTGATGCAAGCATCGGTGATACTGACACCCTTGAGAAGAGCAGCAGGTCCCTCGGGGGGAACCTTCTGGTTACCCTCGTAGATATTAGACTCGATCATGACGCCGACGATAGCAGACTCGCCCTCGCGCAGCTGATCAGCAACCTCCTTCGCGACAATAGGCTGGTTAAGATGGTTCTTCTTCGAGTTGCCGTGGGAGCAATCCACCATCATAACCTCACGCTGCTTCTTCGCGCGAAGAGCCTCACGCGCACCACGAATACTCTCCCGATCATAGTTAGTACCCTTGTTACCACCACGCAAGATAACGAAACCATGCTCGTTACCAGCAGTCTTGGTGATAGCCGCAAGACCCTGCTTGGTGACACCAAGGAAACGGTGCGGGTGAGCCGCAGCACCGATCGCATCAATAGCAACGCCCAGATTTCCGTCCGTGCCGTTCTTGTAGCCGATGGGGAAAGACAGGCCCGAGGCCAGTTCGCGGTGGAGCTGGGACTCGGTGGTGCGGGCGCCGATAGCGCCGAGGGAGATCAGGTCGGCCAGGAACTGGGGGAGATGGTGTCGAGCATTTCGGAGGCGATGGGGAGGCCGGTGCTGGTGAGGTCGACGTAGAGCTTGCGGGAGACGCGCAGGCCCTTGTTGATGTTGTAGGACTCGTCGATGTCCGGATCGTTGATTAGTCCCTTCCAGCCGACGGTTGTGCGGGGCTTCTCGAGGTAGGCGCGCATGATGATGCACAGGTCCTTGTTCAGCTTGCCTTCGAGCTCCTTCAGGCGACGGGCGTACTCGAGGGCAGTGTCGGGGTCGTGGATGGAGCAGGGGCCGACCATGACGAGGAGACGGTCATCGCGCTGCTCGATGATCTCGATGGCTTCATTGCGGCCGGCGCGGACGGTCTGGATGGCACGCTCGGGCTGGATAAGGGAGAAGGGATTAGTTGAAGGACTTTTGATTGATTTCAAATAGAAGTTTTATTTGTTTCGGCGTGGTGATAGCGATGGTTCTCGCAACGAAAGGCGGGGTGTTGCAAGAAAAAAAAAATGACTCACCGCGGGGATCTCGGTCTGAAGGAACTGAGGCGACAGCAGAGGGTCGTAGCCGAGGACTGAAGCGGAGGAAACAGAATTAGTTGGTTCATGTTGAGGCATTGGATCTCAATTGAGAAAAGACCAGACAAAACACATACCACGAGTGTCCTCATTCACTTCGGTGGTGTTGACGAGAGGCATGGCGGGGATCGTCAATTGTACTGTGATGCGAAAATGAATATACTGGTTGACAGGTGGGAGGAATAGGGTGGAGGGTAATTGAATGATCTCAAGCTTGTAGACTGAGAAATCCGACAAGACCAAAACCAGAATTGCACTAGACTCACCTTTTTGAAGATGTTTTTTTACAAGAGTGTTAAAGAGAAGCCAGCGAGTGTGGACGAGAGTAAAAAAAGGCCGATGGCAAAAAGTGGGCCTCAGATTTGATTCCGCGGTGGATTTTCGGCGAGCGGCTGGCTCCTTTTTGGGTTTCTTGCCAACGAGGAACTGGCAGGGCAGAAGAGTAAAGAGCTTCTATACAATGAAGATCTTAGAGGGAAAGAAATGTTTATGAGATGGAAAATATCTCTTTAATATATACACCCCTCTCACTCCTGTATGATCGGTCAGATTGCCCAATCCCCCCTCTCCTTACAACAAACAAATAATTTCTCAATTTCTGCAAGGTCGTCCGATATCGTCCTCGTCCTCGTTCAACACCTCGGATCCACCGAGCCAATCACATGGCCCGCAATGCACTCGTTGTGACTTGCTGCAGACACACGCACTCCTCCCTTGGGAAGTTGGGCCTTCAGACACTGGTCGTGCAACCAAGTCAGATCAGTCAGATCGGAATCTTGCCAATGGTTCAAAGATCATACTCCGTGGAATCTAGCCCTCTCCGCCAGATTGCCACACTCTTCTTCAGGCCCCGTCCAGGTGTAACCAACACCTTGCAAACCACACGACAAGCACATTGAGAGACAATCGTACAATCTGATAGATGTCAGATACCCCCATTTGGACTCGGTCGGTCACGTCATAGACCAGAGTCTGGTGTCAGGATGTCAAGCATAGGGCGCCGCTCGATCTGTGGAGCGGATCAGCCCTTCATGGAGGTTAGCTAGTTGAGACGAAATACGGGGATCAGAGGAGAATTGAAGTCCATAGCTGAAATATCTATTGTCAATTGACAGTCTTAAAGCTGCCACGATTGAAGCTACTGCGCTCTTGTGTCAGGTAACCAGGACAAGGAGAATGTCCAGATGCAAAAGTATACGAGGGACTGTACAACCCCGACTCATGTGACCTGCCCGAGTATACGAACTATTCGGACATTTAGTATACATCTTCAAGTGAGAGACAATTCATCTTATCGTAGTTTCTTAATCTTCTCGACGTCAATTCTCCTCTAAATATACCCGAGATTCATCCGATCGCGTCCCAAGGCCAACTTCTAAACTAAATGGGATTGCTTATTGCTAAGGTTAGAAGCAGCCACTCCACAAGCAGAGCAGAAGTCGGGGGATCCGCCCTGACGGCAACTGCCGTATTCAGCTCTCCACCTTTTTAATTAGTGAATTCTGGTCCCCTTACTTCCCCAGGCTATCTCCGAGTTCCTTCAAGCTTCCTCCTCTCGAGCTGGCCACTCTTGGAGCTCTTCCTTCTTCCCACTTCCACCCATCATGTTCATCCAGTCCCTCAAGCGCCCTCGCGACGAGGACCTGGAGTTGCTCGGCGCAAATGAGTCTAGGGTAAGTCTTACCTTGGCCCGGTCCCATGAGCACGTCAAAGCGCGTCCCGTCGCGTCCTACAGCATGCATACTCGCATTTTCCCCTACTACTTATCGCGGTCTTACTCTTGCTCTTGCTTTTGCTAACAACTCAATCGAAATATCCAGAGGCTCCGCCCATGGCACTCCATCCCCGAAGCGCGTTCCGAATACACAGCCGATCACGACCAGTCGCTGCGCTTTCGCTCCTCCAATTTAACTCCCATCGACTCCTCGGACGATGAACGGGAATTCAGGAAACAAGGTGCACCAGTCCTGGGCGCAGGCCATCCCGACAAGGCCAAGTCGGCGCATGGACACCGGCCCCCAATGCTGCACCTCGGCGCCGAGGGCAACATGGCAAACAACTTGCGCCCTGTCTTGGCCAGCGGCGACAATCTATCACCATGGCTGCAGCCTGGCAGTGTGCAACCCTCACCAATTCCACACCAGCTAGTCAACCAGTTCCTGACTATCAATGGCGTGCCAACCACTACTCCTACGCACGGCTACTTCCCAGCCGACGCCTCGCCTGTCCTAGCTACACCACAGCATCTACATGTGACGGGGGACATGGCAGGTACCAATGTGATTTCCCCAGGGATACCCACTCCGACCAGTGACAATGATGACGCGGTTATGGGTACACCTGAGAATATTGGGGATGCAGACGCGGACGCGGAAATGGGCGACTACTTCCCGCCCAGCTTTACCCAGACTGACTCACCTGCACCCTCGACTGGCTTTTCAGGTGTATACCAGCAAGCGCCGCCTGTCGTTGATAATCATCACACTTCCACGTGCACTGCAGCCCCACGCCGACGATCCCCTCTCGTCATGGGCTACCGTGCAGATTGCAATAAGTGTCGATGCAAGGTACCCGGGCACTATAGCCACATTCGCGCTTGATACTAGAGTGCGGTGTGTGGTGCTATCAGAGGTGTCGATGACTGCTTCTGTATCTGCTTTTTCTCTTTCTTTTCATTATGTACAATACCTTTTTTCGCTGGCGTGATGTCTACCAGGCCATGGGCATATGATTTCCTGGGAATGGCGTTTTTCTTTGTTCTTCCGGGATGATGGGGGTGGGATGGCTTGCGGTTTCTGGAGTTTTGCTTACCAAGGGCTTGTTGTTTTCTTTCATGGTCTGGCTGGGTCAATACTGAGGCCCGAGGGTGCTCGGAGGTAAAATCGAACAATGAATGGCAGGTCCATCGTTCTCCTCGAGTCCTTGGGGTTCGCATGTATTTCAATTATTGAATATGAGTATTATTCAATTCGAGCTTCTGTAATAGGAATTCTACTTTTATAGGTAAATAATTTACGCGACGTATTAACTGTGTTTACCGTTGTTAACTAGTTAAGTGGATATATATCTCTGACTAACCATCAAGCATGGCCCGCGGAGCGCGTCCTTACCCAGCCGCGGAGGGCCAGAAATGAATAGCTCGGTAAGTGTACCGTGGAAAAAAAAGGCACATTTAAATCATTTCAAATGTTAACATCTATCGACATTAAATCGACAATAGGTCAAGGTTGATTAAGAAATCCCAAAAAGAAAAACACAAAAAGAAATGCTCACTGCCAGATTTGAACTAGCGACTTCGTGATTACTAGTCACGCACTCTACCAACTGAGTTAAGCGAGCTAGTATGATTGGTCGGCGATTATTTGGTATAGGAGGTAGGGATATGCGAGTATGTGCACTTTAGACTGCCTCTTCGTTTTTCATTCGTGGGTTAGTGATGTTATGTACCTACTAAAGCTGGGTAGAATATGTATGTATGAGATCGATATCAACGACAGTACATAGTGCGCAAGGCATGGTACTGCTGTGATTACCCCGCCTTCCCTCTTAAATCACTAAGGTTCACCAGATAGATACTGCAACCTCTACAGTGCCATACTCCAGACAGTTTCTTCATTGTTTGTAGTGTAGCCCCGCACACTATCACCTCAAGAGCCCACCGTTATCTCCGCTACATTATTACCGAAGCACGCAAAAGCAAAAGACTTGGGTTAGATCAGGATGCGTGGACCAAGACGCAATAGAAAGATGGTACATAACCTAGCCAGCGATTAGGGATGACTCTTGAGCCTAGAGAAGAACTAGCCTTCCTATACTAAGCTGCAAAGCCTAAATCCACCGTCGAGCAACGGCCAAATCACCCTGACACCAAAGATACCAAACTGCAGCCCCCTGCTTTGTTATAGAGAAGAATACGGACACTCTTGTCTCACGCAGAACCCCAGAGACGATGTTATAACATCAACGAAGATGATGTACCCGAAGCTACTTTGATCATCGCCATCGACGCCTGGCAAGAACAAGAAAGGCCAAAAATAGAAGTGACGTGAAAGTGACGGATAAATTCAACTGCCTCATACTTTCACGCCGAATTAATAGTCTTTCATTGTTTCTAGAAGTTCTAGATTATTCGAAATCAAGTGTGGTTAGGTCTTTGTTCTGTTTCAAAGAAAGGTCAAACGCGGAGTTGGAGACGCCTTTGTCTTGTCTCGGACCTTCACCTTTTTGACCGGCAACATCAAACATTCGACGTTTATCTTCCACACTCACCCCCACAAACATTTTCTGTCTCTCTTCTCGATATTTCCCTCTTCATCTTCCTGACTCACCCTCATCCCAGACCGCCTTTCCACCGCCTTTCTTCAAGACCTTTCCCATCCAATCACCAATATGCAGCGATCCCTGATGAAGCGGCAGAAGAAGCGAAAGGACAAGCCAGTCCAAGCTCAGCTCCCTATCCCGGTAAGTCTGAATCCTCAAAGAGCAGTCTGTTTTTCTGCCTTTTGGAGAGCTTGAAATATTTCCCACGCTCACTTACTCCTCTCCTCTCCGCCATCCTCACACACCTACTTTCCCAGGATCAGGAAACATGATCTGCCACACAACACAGTGCGCTAATCAAAAGTCTAAGGAATACTCTCCCATGGACCTGGACCATAGAGAGTCATGCCATCCGCCTGATCACTTGAAGACCGACGGCGATGCCACTGCTGTCGAAGAGGCTCCTTTCCGTACATTCCCAATCGGAATCTATAACAACGGCTTCATCAAGCCTGAAGATATCGAAGCTTTCGACGACAAATGGGTCTTTGTCGCATGCCCCAAATCCACCTTCAAATGCCCACACTGCATGAACCACGTCTACCATATCGGATGTCTAGTAGTCTCCGTCTGCGGCGTACTCTCAACCACCGGCCACACTCCCCGCTCCTCAATCGGCATCTTCTTCGGCCGCCAGAACAAGAAGAACCTGGCCGTCGAGCTGGACGGTGATAAGCACACTGCGCAGACCGCCGAGCTCAAGGCTTGTCTGGAGGCCCTGACTCGCGTTTTCGTCCTGAATACCAACTGGCAGATCGACCCGCCCAAGAACAACGAGATGACTTACCCGCTCCACTCCCTCGTCATCAAGACCGACTCGGACTATGTCGTCAAGGGCATGACGGAGTGGCTGCCAAAGTGGAAGGAGAATGGTTGGAAGAAGACCAGTGGTCACGCCATTGCGAACGCAGAGCTGTGGCGGATCATTGATGCTATACTCAAGCAGCTGGAGTATGATATGAAGGTCCAGTTCTGGTATGTTCCCCGCGACAAGAACCAGATTGCCTTCAATATGGCCAAGGAAGTCCTCGGCGAGACTTGAATCGGAGGCCACACCCTGTCTTCATGCGCCATTTACCAGCACATGGTTTATGCGCTCGTTATTTGCTCTTTTTTGTCCTTGGGGTATGGGCGGCGTTAATTCGGTATTTTTTCGGGAAGCATTTTGCTTATGGGATGAAGGCGCTGGATCGACGAACCGACGGATCAGCAGAGCAACTCTATCATGTATGCTTATGAGAACTAGCGCAATGAAACTCAAAATCTGGACCCTTTAGCTTACATATTCCCTCGGAAATATTAGACGAGGGACGGTACTTTCGGTGCCGGACCGGCCGATCTGTATGTAGCCTACTTAAGCGATACTATTCAACCAATGACAATCTCGGGAGCACCGCCGCATCGACGTCAACATGAAGAATTAAAGTTAGTCATTTGGAGCCACGCAATCTACACCAGATGACCTTTTACCGTACCAGTAGTAGTAGGCATTCTTATATAAGAGGATGTAAGACTGCAGCTTACTCACGTAGATGACATTACTCTCTCGTACATCCTATCCTACCCAGAGAATTATCACAAGCTCTACTTCAAGATGCAGAAATCAACAAGCACGCGCGGCCCGCTCAGCGCCAAAGATATCGAGTTGGCACGTATGCCATGCTATGTAAAATGCGAATATTTAAACACTGGTACGCGCCACTTGGCTTACATCATGATATTCATCTCCCTCACCCTACACCCCGGACTTATACTGATGGCCTTTCTTCTGCTCAGATGTTTCATTCCCCAGTGAATGTGATCTATGCTTCGAAAACATGGAGGCTGCCTCCATGTTCCGCCAGTTACCGTGTGGCCATATATTCCATAAGCCATGCATAGATTCATGGATTCTCTCGCGTGATGCGAGTTGTCCCTGGTGTAGGAAAACATTTTATGATTTGCGGGGTTTGAAGGTCTCAAGGACTCACATGATGGATTGTGGGAGGATGAGGATGATTCCTCAGAATCATGTGAATAGTACTTGGCATATTCCGCGTTGGATTAAGAAGGGACTTCATGTTGGGTAGACCTTCGTGAGGCTTATATTAATTGATTATACTGGGGGTTTTTTTGGGAGGGATGATTGGTGGGTTATGGTTTGGTTTGTCTCTGAGCATTGTGGGGACTTGAGCCTGTTTACTAGCCATGCTGTTTGAGGGATTATAATATCCTTTCCTTAGTCTGTACCCGGAATTTAGGACCATCTTGAGATGAGGAGGATCATGAGAAAATTATATCATTCTTTTCAGGACAAAGGGTCTGCGTGTCTCTTATGATTGGAATTGATCGACCCGTCGGAAAGTCTCACTTGATATTTGCAGCAATAAAAAAGTACCCAACGGTAGGTTCATGAAGTTCGTTTGGTATCCAAATGAAATTTGGAATCGTATGGCTTATACTCTGTCGCCATAAATGGGGAAGCCCTTTCGTCCAGACTATCCTTCAACAACCGTCAAATCTCTCACTCGACCATACCCACTATACCCAACCCCTCTCAAATTCCACTGCGAATGCTCGCACTCCTGCGAATTAAGTCCTGCATCCGTGGCGCAACTCAAAATCTCCCGTTGTACACCAGGGGGCAACTTAAGGTTCGCCGTCCACAATGCCCAGCTCCACTTCATACTCTTCTCCGAGTCGTTTAATTGCGCATCTACCCACGAGTCACCACCATCTCCGGACACCTGAACACGAGTTACAGGTCCACTCACACCTTGTGGAATAGCATAACCCTTTACTTGAACTGTACCGGTCGAGGATAATGTCACCGTCTCGCCATCAGCTGGAACCGCGATGGCAGAATTGATCGGGATGTCGTACATGGGTGGAGTCTCCTCCCAATACTTCTTCGCAGATTCAGTGTCCACGGCCGCCGGAGGAAGGACTTTGTAATCGCGTTGTTGGTAGATATTGCGTGACTCGTGGTCTTGGATTATGATATGGTCAAGCCATTTTACCCATCGAACACCCACGATACCGGGGAGAACGACGCGAACGGGATACCCGTGATTGCTCTCAAGAGTGGTATCATTTACCTATGATATAGAGACCCGTTAATGATTACCATATCAAACAAGATCAAGCCGGGAAGAGAAAGATCAAGAGTCTCACTTCAAGTGCTAGAATAGCATCCCTTTCAATCTCCAGACACATCCCCAGCGGAACGCTAGCCTCAAACCACTCCTCTTCTTGACACTTTGCCTGATAAGAAGCAAATGCTACATGGAATTCACGAGTTGGATCAGTGACATCCACCCGTAAACCAGCATGGAGAATCACATCTCGAAGACGAGGCCCTTTCCATTTGCAATTCATGATCGCCGCATCGCCCCAGTCAATGCCCTGGACTTCTTTAATGAGCGTGCGCATCGTATGTCGTCTGTTTCCGGCGCATTCAAGTGCGCAGGTTACTTCATGTTGGGTGAATTCGGAACGTAGCTGGTTCACACTGAGTAATAGTGGGTTCTTGACAAGACCGCCGACGCGGATAAAGTGGCCTTCGTTGTTGATGTGGGGGATTGGACCGTGGTTACGGTCGTAGCTAATGTCTTGTGGAGTCAGAAAACTGTAGTCATTTGTTATTCGGGAATCTTCATTATACGATCATAACGTAGTGTGAGTTTGGATATGGTGTGCTGAGCTCTTGAACGTACTGATCCACCAGGACCTTTGCTGAAGGCTCCCGGTTTAGAGGCTGGTCAGAAGATTCGGCTTTCTTGGTGCTCTCTGGACTGGTCATTTTGCATCCTTCCACCCGAAATTATAGCCTTTGGGTATCCGTCCGATGTATGGTCTGCGATCGTACATGATTGACCATATGCACAATGTCTTTATTCATGACGTCATCGGACGATACAATATGTAATCCTGGACGATGAGGGGAACAGTATAGCTCCTTATCCGTTATCGCCGAAGAGCAACGCTTTAAGTGAGCAAGAATTTTATTCCACGGCAATTTAAACTTCTTGATTTTGACCTCGGGGATCTCTGGTTCACTCATGGACCCCTACTGGGAGCTTGAGCATCTGTGCATCAGGTTTTGAAAATCGACATTATCCCAATTTTATGGTTACATGCAGCTCATGCCAGGACCATATACAACAGAATTGATACAGAGAGTCCATGTTTCCATCTTGGAAACCGCACACAGTATTCTGCTGCTGTGAGCAATCCAAATTGTAGCTTTTCGATGTCTATAGGTGACTGATCACCCTGGAGTTTCCAATTAGCAATGAATCCCCCCCACTGATCAACATCCTCCTGCCTGGGATCTGCATACTGTATATTCTCCATGGAGATATAAATTTCTAGATTATGGTTATCTTCCACTGCCAGTATAATTCTTAATTCCGACCACTTCGGCTTGAGTCCCGAAGACCCGATCCGAAGATCACATAAGCAGCCGAGTCGGCTCGCAGTGGGGGAATCGACGGGAGATGCAAACTGGTTGTATATTGTTTCTTTCTAGAAACATAGAGTTGAAATCATAGATGATTTGTATATGGTATTCATATTCTATCGGTATATCAGTGTTAAAAAAAGAGTTTGATCTAGTGACCCATGGAGTTGCGTTGCCTCTTTCATCTTCTTGCGGGAGAGCCCTTAACCGAGATTTCGTGCCGGGCCCGCTGGACGTCCAACGACGGGAGTGGCCAACTCTGTCTACTTCCGAAACCCGGGGTTGCTCCCGGCATTTCCCTTAAGATCCGCTTGCCGCGGAGAGGATGGCTTGGGGAATTTTTGGTTGCTTGAATTGCTTTTAGTCTTTTTGATTCTTTCTTTCTTCATTCTCTTTCATCCTCACGGTCATTGTGTATAGTGTACAGAACGAGTCCAATTCTACCCCTCGGACACACGACAGCATCGCAATTGCACTCGCGACCAGTCACCGAGAATCCACCGAGTAAATCAGCTAGCTCGGCGATATCTACACACTTCACCGAACTTCAACAAATCCACTCGCAGTCATGGCCTCACCAATCCCCCGTGGCCTCAAGCAGGTGCTCCAGAAGACCCCCAACGACATTGTCATTCTGTCCTCCCTGCGTACCCCCGTCACCCGTGCTAAGAAGGGTGGCTTCAAGGATGCCTACCCCGAAGAGCTGCTCTCCCATGTTCTCCGCGCCACATTGAAGGCCAACCCCAACCTCGACCCTGCCATGATCGAAGAGGTCACCATCGGCTCCGTATTGCAGGAGCTCGGTGGCGCCAAGGCCGGCCGCATGGCCCAGATCCACGCCGGTTTCCCTCACTCGGTGCCTTTCAACACTATCAACCGCCAGTGCTCGTCCGGTCTGGCCGCCATCACGGCTGTTTCCTACGGCATCCGCGCCGGTGCCATCAACGTCGGTGTCGGTGGTGGTATGGAGTCTATGACTCGCAACTACGGCTCCCGCGCCATCCCCACCGTCCTCTGGCCTGAGCTGAAGGACTCCCCCTCTAAGGATGCCCGGGACTGCATCATGCCTATGGGTATTACCTCTGAGAACGTCGCCTCGCGCTACGGTATCTCCCGCGCGGACCAGGACGCTTTTGCCGCTGCCTCGCACCACAAGGCCTCCGCCGCACAGAAGGCCGGCCGCTTCGACAGTGAGATCGTCCCCGTCACGACAAAGTCCTACTCCGCCGAGAACCCCGACGCTGCCCCCGAGGAGATCACCGTCTCCCAGGACGACGGTATCCGCCATAACATCTCCGTTGAGAAGATGGCCTCCCTCAAGCCCGCCTTCGCCGCTGACGGCGCCAGCACCGCCGGTAACAGTTCCCAGGTCAGCGACGGTGCCGCCGCCGCTCTGCTGATGCGCCGCTCTACCGCCGAGGAGCTTGGTCTGTCCGGCTCTATCAAGGCTCGTTGGGTCGCCACCGCCGTGGCTGGCTGTGCCCCCGATGAGATGGGTGTTGGTCCTGCCGTTGCTATCCCTAAGTTGCTCGCCAACACCGGTCTGAGTGTCGCCGATGTCGGTGTTTGGGAGATCAACGAGGCTTTCGCTTCCCAGGCTTTGTACAGTATCCGCAAGGTGGGCATTGACGAGGCCAAGGTTAACCCTAACGGCGGTGCTATTGCTATCGGTCACCCTCTCGGTGCTACCGGTGCCCGCCAGCTGGCTGATCTGCTGCCCGAGTTGGAGCGCAGTGGCCAGGATATTGGTGTGGTTAGCATGTGCATTGGTACCGGTATGGGTATGGCTGGTATGTTTGTTCGCGAGTAAAAAAAAGGCCTTTTTCGACGCTGGGGCTTTCTCCTTAATTGTTGTGTTTTTACTTTATGTTATACTATGATATGAGCGATGCATGTGTATATACATTTCGCGTACAATGATTCATTTTCAACTTCACTCCTTCCTTCAGTAGTGTCCGGGTGTTTTGTAATTGAAAGTAATATTCTTTATCTCAAAACTAAAGATCATCCCTATCCTAGTTGCCATGACCATTATCTACCAGGTCGAATAGCAAATCCTATACTCTTGATAATCTATTCGCAAGTCAATCAACAACATTAGTTCCGTAATTACTGGACACAGGCTCCATAATTATTTTGCGTTGGTAGGCTTAGATGGGCCTCTTATATCTCAGTCTCGATAAATGTGTTAAGTATCAGTCCTGGAATTCTCTTGAATGTGTGCCTACGCCAAAATGGATTCTGATATCACAAAGTATTGACCTAAGTGAGTCAATATACCACTGTCAGCTTATTATCACCTCATTAAAATCTTATACCCTCTTTATTATCACCTCACTCTTAAACATACATACTCTCACCTCTCTCTCCAAACTCCTAGGGAGACCTACCCCTTTGATACTAAACTTACTACGTTCCGCTTTATGCTCTATATGCTCAATTCTAGGTTTTCCTTACTCCTTTCTCAATTTGTTGGATTGCACGCCTAGCCCGCCAGATTTCTTGAAACTGGGCGGTCTCGGTAGTTGGGGTCAGAGAGTCGTCTGCAGGGCCATCGGGGGCAGCCTAGGCATGAAGGAAAGTGCTAGCGCCATAGGCATTGGGCCTGAGGAGGTCGCCTAGGCCCACGCAATCACGGAAAGGCTCTTAAATACAGGATCTACGATTGCTGTACAATGACTCGAACCTAAAGATATAGGGCCTGACGTTGCCCCTTCACTTTGCGGCAACGATGTTGCCGCAGAATTCGGCTCGCGGATTGTTTCTTGCCACCAGGAAGTCTCAAGCTTCAGGTGTTAGACGATTTAAAACCGCTGCATAAGACCTCTGTGGATGACACCGGCTCGTTTCTCGCTGCTTTAGGATAGGCCGAGTGCAGTGCGTGGGTGGTTTTGAGCCACATAAGGACGATTCTGAACTCAACACTCTAGGATTTACCACAAGATTGAGTTTGTATGGGAATTACTAAGAACCCAAAGCTCAGCTTTAAGGGATTTGTTGCGTATGGTTTAACGGTGTTTACCATTGGATCTGCGAGATGCCAGTCAATGAGATACGCGTTGATGTCCTCTCGAATCCATATAATGGAGGCGATGAAATGACTCGATTTAAAACAGTTCTTGAAACTCAGGCTCTATCTTGATTCAATTAGATCTATACAAAAGAGTGCCATTTACTCCATTCTTGTTAGTGTTCATATCTTGTATGTTCGCTGCAGAGGATACCCCGACTAAATTGGTTCGAAGGGACCTACCAATAGGCTGTGACTCGTGGATAAAATTATGTATTATTCATAGACTAGGGATCACTTCAGCTAGCCAAATAATATGATAAATTCTTGTTGCCCATGTTTATCGTGAGACGTATAGTAGAAGAGGGTGGGTCACGGGCATGCGTGGGCTCACGTGACCAATATCCAAAGATTTGTCTCGCCGCGCAAAAGTTGCCGTACATTGAAGCCTCAGCAGCACGCACACCACCACAATGCGACCCGCCCTACGTCTCCCCTTCCGGGAGGCATTGTATGTCTGCTCAAACTGCAGACAAGAAGTCGCACCTCGAGGCATCTCCCCCCTCGCCCGCCAATTCCGCCGCTACGCATCCTCCGATTCCCCGTCCTTCCTCGAGCGAACCCGCAGCAAGCTCTGGAACACAGAGAAGCCCCCCGGTGCCGCAGACCCATATACCGGCGAGTCACAACTTGCGCGTGGTGTTGAGCCCGAGCAGGAGCTGGCCAAGGGTGAGACCCATAAATCACAGGTTCTGGCAACGGAGGATTACGAGCAAGCGGAGACCTGGGATGGGCTGCAGGCCATCGGTTATCTTCAGAAGGACAAATGGATTCAGGAGGGGACTCGCAAGGCTGATAAATATGCCCGGTACGTTTTCTCTCAGCGCTGTATCCTAATTCTAGGAGTTAGGCTCTGCCGGAGTCCGCAGTCCCCTGATTAGATCAATAAACTCATCCTAACCCATTGGCATCTCTAGGTACGGCGCCGACGTGAGGTCTCGATCCGTCCTTTACGCTCTTCACCAAACCACAGTGGAACTATGTTTGATGAGCATGCTGGGCAAGCCTCTGACCAGCATCTGCGATGTTCCCCGCCACAACCCCCAAATCCTGCAGATGCTTGACTCTTGCTACGTGGATGCATCCAGCCCTCAGCAATGGAACGGTGCTCTCCGATTCTCAAGCCAGCAGAACATGGAAGCACTTCTCTTCGTGTTTAACCAGATTGGTGGAGAGTCCACAGTCAAGGTTGAGCCGTCGGAAACCCTGGTCACTGACAAGTCTAGCAAGGAGGACACGCACCGCAGTCTGTCCCTCGCCGACCCGGAACTCAAATTTGCCGTACGTTTCACTTCCTCTCGCAATTATGAAGACATTGCACTAACACTCTCCCTCATTCCAGTTCATCAAGCGATTCTCCCAGCTTCTCGGTCGCCGCATCTCCGACAAGGCTATCACCACATCCTGGACCGTTGGTGACATTCTGACCGGAATGGCTACCCCATTGAAGGAGAAGCCTATCCAGGTCACCAAGGTCTTGAGCAAGAAGGCTGCTAGCGGGCAACTCCCGGCCAACGTCAAGTTCAGCCCGAAGCGTCTGAAGAAGAGCCAGATCGACGAGGACCATGGCCGGAAGAAGGCCATTGTCTCCGAGTTCTACCGCAGAGGGTTGAACATTCGTGGCGCCAACAATGCTGGATTCCGCTTTGAAAAGTCATAATGCCGAGGGAGAGATATGACTACGCTATTGGCGAGGATGAAAATTTCAGCCATGAGCGTCTTATCAGTGTAAAGATGTGGAGAAATGGAGCTGGGAAATGGTTCCTTCGTGACCTGTATTATGGGTTGCTTTGTTTTGATAGCAAGACATTATTCGTGTATACTAGAAGCACTTTTTTCAATTGCATTTGTGGATTTACTGTTTGAGCCGTTGATTGAATTCAAAACATTATGAGAGGTATCAAACGACATTGGAAAAGAGAGCTCGAAGAGGAAACTTTGAACGTTTAAGATGAATAAGATTGGATTGTACAGTGCTAGATATAAGCACGCATCGTGGCTATCATGAGATGGCACCAACCGCCAAGGAGAAACCCGAGTAACAACCTGCTCCAAAACTCCAGACAAAAACAGAGTAACACCCTTGAAGATCGAACTACCTCCTCGCCGAAGCCGGAATAGAGAATCCGCGAGTCATAAAATCTGCCTTTGCACCATCCTTCTTATCCTTCGTGAACAAGCTATCAATGTTCTCATTACGACCCGTCGTCTTTCGCTTCTTATTTTTCTCATTCTCCTCATTCAGAACGCGGGCAGTCAGCGAAGCTGTCGCAGAGTTCTTAATACCATTACCGGCGCCGTTTGATTTAGACACCGATGCAGAAGTTGTGGCCGTAGCGGTGGCTCTGGGCGCATCCGTGGAGCTCTCGGTGGGGTGCTTCTTGCGCTTCTTCGAACCGGGGGCTTTCTTGAGGGAATGTGTAAGGCCTTGCTCAGCCAATTTGGCGCCGCGGGCCATAAGGCGCTCTTTGTCGGCTTCTTTTGTGGGGAGAATGGGAATGATATTGTCTTCGGTGTAGGACTCGTTGCACTAAAGAACATGTTAGATACTTTGATACATGTTACGTTCGTTGAGGTAGATAAAGATACTCACCTGCAGGCACTTATCCCCCTTGAGCTGCTGGATAGCCTCCTCGGCAAAGACATGCCCGCACGGCACAAGGTAGACAGACTTGACGCTGGGACCCAATGCCTTCGCAGTGATCGGGCAGATCCAACCCTCACGGCGCTTATGACGGTGCGCATTGGCACGGTCTGACGGATGCTCACTCAACTCGGTGTCGATTTCAAAATGCAACTCGACAACATCACGAAGACCTTTCACCCGTCCACATAGAACCTCCTCGCAATCGGACTTGGAGCTGATGCCCTCGCCGTCGTCGCCGGGGAGTAGGAATTGTAGCACGGCATCTTTATTGTATAGGTTTCCAACACTATCTGAAACTACCGGCCGTGCTAGTGCCTTGTGTGAGAGCGGGCATGTTGTCCAGCTATGCTCTTGCTGTTCGCGCTGGGTCTCTTTGATTTGCGCTGTGGTGGGCGCGCGGGCGGCTTCCCGAACGAGCTCGCGGCGGGTTGGAATACTGTAGTTCGAGACTGAGTTAGTTTGAAGAGTGATAGGGCCAGAGAAGAGAGGTAAAAAACTCACCTTCCACCGTCATTACCCATATTGGCTGCTGAGTTTGACGATGTTGTCGCAGATGATCAGATTATTGCCACCACCGCTGATAAAGACCTGGGCAAAGATAAAGCGCTGACTCAGCGTCCGATTAGATCCCGCATATCAACAGCTGGCCGGAAGCTCTCTCCACACTCCCCAGCTCAATGCCTCAATCATGAGACTCCCTCAGTCGCTTTTTCTGCTGGCTGTGGCCGGGTCTGGTGCCCGAGCTAGCAGCGACAAAACTGCTCGTCCTCGGGGTGTAGCCCCAGAATGTGAGTGACTATTAGTCCCTGATGATTATCCCCACCCCCGGACGACGAGGTGTCCACAGCTGGCGGACAATCAATTGGGTGGCATATCACCATTTTCTTCTTAAAATTGATAGTCTTTCATGTGCTAACTATGAGGCTCGAAAGTTGCCAAGTACTACCAGGATTCAAATACGTTCACTTGTATCTCGAATCCCTCCGTCCAGATTCCCTTCTCCGCCGTCAACGATGACTTTTGCGATTGTCCCGATGGCAGTGACGAGCCCGGCACTTCAGCTTGCTCGCACCTCTCACGTAACTCTCCATTGGGAGTTGCGGATCGGCTAGGAAAAGGCGAAGATGAAATTGGGGCTGTGTTGCCTGGATTTTACTGTAAAAACAAGGGCCACCGACCATCATTCGTACCTTTCCAACGTGTTAACGACGGAATCTGCGATTACGAACAATGCTGTGACGGAAGTGACGAATGGGCCCGTGTTGGTGGTGCCAAGTGCGAGGACCGCTGCAAGGAAATTGGCAAGCAGTGGCGGAAACAGGAAGAGCAGCACCAAAAGTCCATGACTGCTGCGCTGAAGAAGAAGAAGGCTCTGCTTGTGGATGCTGGGCGTCAGCAGCAGGAGATTGAGGATCATGTCATCCGCTTGGAAGCCGAGATTAAGGGTGCGGAGGTTAAGGTGGAGGCTCTCGAGGTTGAACTCAAAGCTGTCGAGGATGCGGAGCGCAAGATTGTCCGGACCAGTGGCAAGGGTAAGGGTAAGGTCAATGCTCTGGCAGGTATTGCAAAGGCTCGAGTTGATGAGCTGCGCGATGCGCTGCTGGAGGTCCGTCAACAGAGAGACGAGACTCAATCGCGGTTGAAGGAGCTCGAGGAGATCCTGACCAAGTTCAAGATTGAGTACAATCCTAACTTCAACGATGAGGGTGTCAAGCGCGCTGTGCGCAGCTGGGAGGACTATGCCGCCCGTGAAGTGACCGAGAGCACCAATCAAGCGCGGGATCGTGATTTGGATGAGATTGCCAAGGCTGATGGCGAGGACTCTGGGATTCATTGGGAGCACTGGGAGAAGGAAGAGGATGGCTGCAATGATACCGACTTGGGTAAGGTTCAAATGTGTATCCTGGGATTGAGGGTGTATGGAACTAACAAAAGTACAGTTTACAAGCTTGCAGCCTATCTTCCCCCGTCTCTTGTCGAGTTCATTGAAGACAAGGTCGTTTCCTTGCGATCCTTCCTGGAGTCTAGCGGCATCCTGGCTAAACGCGATGGGGACTCTCCATCCGAATCCAAGGCCGTGATTCAGGCTCGCGACGCTCTCAAGTCCCAGGAAGACACACTGCGAGACCTGAAGAATAAGCTCCGCGATCAACGGGCCGATCTCGAAACGGAATATGGCCCCGCTGGCATTTTCCGTGCCCTCAAGGGCCAGTGCATTTCCAGGGACGCGGGCGAGTACACCTACGAGCACTGTTTCCTGGAGGGTACCAAGCAGATTTCCAAGAAGGGCGGCTCTTCTACCTCCATGGGCAAGTTCACTCGGATTAGCTCTACTGTCGTTGAAGAGCTGAACGACGCCGGCGAGATCGTCTCCGTCGAGAAGATTGCCATCGAGTATGACCGCGGCCAGCACTGCTGGAACGGACCTAATCGGTCTACCAAGGTCGTTTTGGAGTGCGGTGAGGAGAACGAGATTTTGAAGACGGCTGAGGATGAAAAGTGTGTCTACTCGATGCTTGTGACCACCCCAGCTGTTTGTGCTGGTGGCGAAGAGGATGGTACTCCTCGCTCGAAGGATGAGCTGTAACGTTTTGATTCTGATATAAGATGTGGGCTTCTACCCAGGCCTGCTGTTTGATATTCTTTGTTCAGTTTTCACATCCTCCGTACCGGGAGTGTTTATCATCATACATCTAGAGGTTTTCTCAAGTAAATTAAAGCGAACTGTTTTCTCATTCAAATTGCTTCCAGCTACCTCCGTTATAGATCGTAGCTTCCACCCCGTGCTGCCTACCTACCGTTCATAGACAACATCCATACTCGAGATCTACAGACTACAAAAATAGAAACGACTTATGTATGAAAAAGGCAATGCATATTGAGAATAAATATACTCGCAAGACACAAAGCCCAAAAACACAGACACAAATTCGGACACAGCAATAACTAGCGACTGAAACCCTACCCCATCTTCAAGACCCCAACAATCCCATCAGATGGTGCAAACAGGGAGACATCTCGATGGCGATGACTCAACACACACACTTGAAAGAGCAGATTCCCAATTCCGAAGCTATCTTAATTCGATAGCAGCGGGATACCGGGCCTGGTATGTGTTGTCGTGTTGGAGGAGGGTGGCGGCGGCGATGGTGTATGAGCTGGCTTAGTGCTGGTAGAAATAAATCAGAACAGTTCAAGACAAGACAAGACTTCAAGATAGGCCTTGGCGTTAGCCCTAGATAGATAGGGAGATACATACACCGCAGGTGGAGCAAGAGCAGCCATTGCAGTCGTTGCTGCAGGAGCAAGAGGAGCAGGAGCAGGGAGACATGGTGATATTTGTTTGTTGGTGATGGGATAAGACCACGAAAGAGTTTGTTGGAATGATTCTGAGATTCGAGATTTGGTAGCTTGGTGTTCTATTGACAAGATCCAGGAGGAACAGGGCTGGTTTTATACTTGAAGGGCAAGGGCATTTCCACATCTCCCCACGAGCCTCTCTTTCCCCTCTTCTGGCTTTCTACTTGACGTATGGAGCGTGCAGTATACAACAAACCAACCAACAATAATATTCCCATTATTTCTTTTTCTTTTCCTGGTTCCCATTTCCTGATCCAGTATATCTTGCCATCATATTATTCGACCATCTCTAATACCCCATCCTATCAGCATACCCGCCCCCCCCATTAGCATCGCGTGGTCGAGTCAAATGCCACCCCAAGCCCCCATGCAACTATACGCTCTTGCCCCTCCCAGCTCCGAGTATCTCCACTCTGCTGTTCCTCACGCGCTACCCGCCCCAGCCAACAGCGTGTGCTCTGACGCTCTGCCTAGTAGACGGATTTCTTTTGCTGTGATCTGGGCCAATATGTGAGGGTCTGGGTATGTGCGGCATGCCCGGGCCCTGGTAGGTGGGGTTTCGCAGTACTGTACCCCGATCTGTTTTCTTGCGGATTTCGGGCTGGGATTAATGCGGATCTACGCGACTGGCGATACTCGGATGGGCATAGGTAAGGATTATGTGGATGGCGATGTGGGCGTTTGTGGCAGGTTCGTTTGGACTGGCTTATGAAGGAACTTACTAGGGGAGTGTAGCTCTATGTCCCTGATCGGAGAACAGAGTAGTAGTATTCGATCTCTGACTATCCTCTATTAAGCAGCAGGAGTCTATCGGCGGCCCGGTGCTGTTAGGCATACTCGTAAGGCGTGGGTCCGCTCCATGCGTTATTTAAGAGCCTGGATGGAGCTTACCCGGGCGAGATATTGGGCAGTCACCCTGACACCCAGGCTAACTCCCGGTCTTACGATTATGGAGCTACTCTCTTCTCTCAGCTTCCGTCTCGGGGTTTCTTTTTCTGGCTGGACCGTGAAGAGAAGTTATCACGATGTGCAGCCTCGAGTACGAAGACGAGCATGCGTAGACAAACACCGTACCATTACTCCTTCTCGCCTCAAACATAGCCGATCATCACGGAGTACTAGTCATGTCACAGTGACAAGAACCGCCCTTCGCGAGCTCTGTGTCGATCCACCTATTCTTCGTACAGTCGTTCACCAGATCCACTCTTCGGAAACGGGTCTGCATTACCTCATGGGTACAGTCATACATGTAGCTTGCCAGGCAACCGGGGAAAAGGGTATTCCAGAAGGGAATTATTTTCGGCGCCAGGAGCGGTGCAGAGCCTGTCGGGGACTCGAGGCAGCCTATGAGGGTGCGGGTGTTTGGGGCAGGATTGAGGACCTTGGAGGAGGGGCGGTGCGAGGGCTTATTGGTAGGTTAGGGCTGGGGAGTCCTGGATACTGAGGTGCATGGTTTTCCTTTACGCTGGGGTGGAGTCGAGGTATTCATTTATGTGTTTGCTATGTGTTTGATTGTTTGTTAAGCGTGTAGGTGAATTACTTCTTGATGGAGGGAGTATATCAAAGCTGGATATTGCTGAGGAACGGAAGAGGAGAGCAGGTAGGTATTACGGGATCAGATTCATAGCTTTAACTAGGTACACGCTACAATGTACATAGCAAGGTATCCGGTTTGCAGAGTACTGTACCTAATTGAGATCTGATAACCAAACTTGCAAGATGACCGCGTTCACCGGAAACCTAGTGCGCTTGCAACCCGTTCATACAGGCCCAAGATCCATCAAAGTCAGGCATTTTGACCCACACAGAATAAATCTCCACCTCTTTACTCTACATCCTACACCGTCTCGTACGCAGTCGAAGAATTTACTTCTACAAAACCGGGCAGGCTGCCCAACTGAGTACTGTATCTGGGCCAAAGTGGACTCGAGCTGCATGATAGCTCGAAGCTACCGGAGCATATCATACCCTGTCTGTGCCACGGACCCTCCCGATATGCACGTCGAAAGGTTATAATTGGTGGATGGGTGATCAGATTCCTCGGCGCCCAGGCTATTAGCTCCGATGCGTTGTTGGCCTGAGAAAGACAGTTCGGATTGCATCGCTTGCTGGGTAAGGGTAGGGAGAGTGTGTAGGGCTGTCGTAGGTATAGGTACTGGTAGCATATGAGCATAGTTAAGGATGGATGTTAGATACTGAATACTGGGAAGGGTGGTTAGAAAGCCAGTAAGATCAAAGCCGAGGTATAGTTTGTTGCGAAGACGAGCTCAAGGTCTAATGTGTAGAGGGTACGTTTGGGAGGCAGTAGCTATACCCAGGTCATGGAATTCGGCGAGTAGTTCGATGTTCATGGGATTGATGGTATGGAAGACGAGACCATGGAGCATAATCTCGGTTTTCGATTTACTACAAGTAGTCCGTCTCCTCTAATGTCTCTTGTGACTTCTAATACGGTTATTCTCAGGATGCAAGCTTCTCCGGGAACAAGTCTGCTCACACATCTCATCTACTATACCTTACACATACTGGATGATATCCAAGAAAAAAGAGATAGGATCTTTATTCCATTCTCGCCTTTTCCTTCCGATATTTTCCCGGTTTTTTATCATGAACCACTGAGAAAAGATCACAAGTAGTTACCGCTCTTATATGTCAAGATCAGTGTATCACCCGGGTACAATCTCCAGCTATGAACAAGGGTCGCCTGTCTATCCATGCAATACCGTCGTGGCAGACTCTGTCTCGATCCCCGATGCCAATGATAACACCCCCGTCTCTCTACTACTGCACTCGGGTTAAGCTCGTGCCACCCCGCCGAGTCTACCGACCCAAAGATCGGGTCAAATGTCCACAAGGTACCTAGGAAATCAGGAATAAAAGTATCTCAGCAACCGCCGATCGTCAAGATTGACCTCAGTCGATCAAAATCAACTCGATTCTGAATTTCTCTCTAGTTTGCAAGCTTGCACTAAAGCAACAGCACAAAAAAGAAAGCCATGAAACGGAAGCCTCGGCATCCGATTCAGCTGATCGTCACATCATCCAGCCCGCATATCCCCCGCGCTGCATCTCGGTCGAAAAGAAGAAAGGAAATTCAGCGAAAGCGATTTGCGATATTTCCCACTGGTAACTCTGCAAGCAGCAAGCACCGTTGGATAGGTAGAAGTGTGTTGATTTACTTCTGTACCCGGGAACGGAAAAGCGGGGGAGGGTTCGTTAGCCAACTGGGTGATTTGATAACGAGGTGCGATAAAGAGGGGGATGGAGGAGGTTACTTACGGGGCACTGGCAAGCGCCGGCAGGGCACTGGCACGAAGCACCGCAGCTGCAAGTGTGGTCGGGACCTGATGTGGTACTCGTCAGCGATACTGGAGGCTGAATGGAACTTGAGACTCGGGAATACGAGGAGGGTTGTGAACATTGAAACCCCGCCATGAACCCCGCCATGAGCCATAGCCCATAGGCTATGCTGGGATCGGGTAAAGAGGGTGCAGGGTGCTGGGTGCTGCCTGTGAAGGGCAAGATGTAGTAGGTTAGATGTGAGGGTTTACGTACCCATTTTGATGGAGAGTGGTTCTTTTTGAGAAAAAGAGCTGAGAGAGCTTGTGGTTGGTAGTGTGAGTGGTGGGAGTTGTGGAGGGAGGAAGTTTGGAGTGGTGTGATGATGGTGGGGTGGGAATCATTTTTGGGCCCGACTGCTCTTATAGACGGCGGGCCGCCCGTGACTTCCCGGGTTTCAAGGTTGAGGTCCCCTACAGTAACTAGGCTGTGACCTCCCTAGTGACTATGAGAGCCATTGAGAGGGGCGGAATGTCGCAACTACGAGCACATTTGCGCACTTGTTACCCCGCCTGAGCACATATCCTGACGCACGATTACTAACTAACAGAGCTTGTACAACACAATTGACAGCATCACCAAAGTCAGTTTGAAAGGCTCTAATTTATACAGGATATTACTGCCAGCACAATCGCCGGTATCATTGGAGCTGATTACCTATCCGACAACAGTTATACTCGCCGGGATGACCACTTCGATTACTTGCCTTTGTGGAGAGACAAGGTTGTCCATCCAGCTGGACCCTACCACCGACCACACTCAGCTCCAGCTATGTCATTGCAACAGCTGTCGCGCTGCGACAGGCCTGCTCTGTACCTCATATTACCTCATGCAGCATAAGCCGCCTGCCTTGGAAACTCTCCAAGAGTACCAGGAATCCCCTCATGTGAGCCGCTTCTTCTGTCGGACCTGTGGTGCTCATGTCTTCGCCCAGTCCAAGCCCAGTGGCCGATATTTTGTAGCCTCTGGGGTATTGGTAGCAGAAGATACACCTGCAGTTCACTCCATCCAGCATTGGAAGGTTGGTGACACAGGAGATGGTGGGTTGAGTGTATATCTCCTCGGATGGCCTGCTACCGACATAAGCTGCAGATTGCAGGCACCATCAGGACCTCCCGAATTGTCTGAAACAGGAGGTGATGCAATGCAAAAGACACCACTAGAATCTTCGGATAGTCTGCAGGGTCAGAACAAGCTGCAGGCACGATGCCACTGTGGAGGGATTGACTTCTTCATCACACCCCCAGATGCATCTTCCACTCAGGCCTGGTCACAGTGGAGTGATCTCTTGATGCCCTACAACTCAGGATATGCTGATCTGGACAACGATGCCGATGTCAAATGGTTCCTGCGCAAGGGAAACACCAAATATCTGGCGGGAACCTGTGCTTGTGCTTCCTGTCGATTACACAGTGGTTTTCCCATTCAAGTCTGGGCCTTCATCCCTAAATCAAACATCGTCAATGCGGATGGATCCTCTCTCACATTTGGCCATGGCACGATGAGACAATATAAGAGCTCACCAGGGGTCTATCGGGAATTCTGTGACCATTGTGGTGCGACAGTTTTCTGGCATAATGATGGACGGCCAACCGTGATCGATGTAAGTGCTGGGTTAATTCGGGGGAGACATGCACGATCAGAAGACTTGTTGGATTGGGCTACTGGGCGTGTCAGTTTTGCAGAAATGGCGGTACAGAAAGATTTGGTGAAGCTGTTGGAAGAGGGCCTACAACAGTATGCAAAGCAGCATTAAATGATGTAAATCCATTGAGAACCTCGTGGAAAGACATAAGTAGTATCAGTCACAGATCAGGGAATCAGAAGCCAATCAGCATGGCGAAATGTTTGCCCGCCTTTGGGTCGTGTGGATTCTGCCGTTCGCTCTTTCTTTTTTCGAAGTTGGGAAACTTCATCCCAGTTCAACCTCGACTACCTCCTTCCCATTGCTGCACTCAGTGCTCCTGTTTTGAGTTGATTGCTGGTTAGTACCCGCCCTATTCGGCGTAATATATATACACACCTTATTGGACCCTGTTCTGCATATCAGAGTGTCTCGCCATTGTTGCGTTCGTCGCGTCTCCGACATCTCAGCCTTGACTGTGCGCGTTCAGCAATGCCTCCGCCATTCCAGTTTCGCGGGAGTGGTCCTCCCAGAGGCCCTCGCAGTCAATACTCCAAGCCTGAATTCACATTTCGTCCCCCGCCCCGTCCGACATCAGAGCGCCCATTGCTAAGAGGCATGAGGGAGCCCACGCCCGAGCTGCTGTTCCCTGAAACAGGACCCAAGCCCGCTCCGAAGTTCGCATCGATCAACGACCTTAGCGACAGCGAAGAAGCCGAAATGGATCTCTCTGACGATGGCGAGTCTGATTCCGAGGCACGTCCACGGAAGAAGCGCGTTGTGGCTTTGGATGGGAATGTCGACGCCGCTCAGCCCATCCTCGCAGCTATTCCCGCACCCGCTCCTCCTCCGCCCAAGTGGTCCAACCCTGACCCCTACACTGCGCTTCCCCCGCCAGATGACAGTCAGCACAAGCGCGTCGACTTTGTGAAATTGATTAGGAAAGCACGGCTGGCCGCCGTCCAGCCGAAGGCGAACGATGCCGTGGTTGACAATGTGGACTTTATCTCGCTCGGCGCGATCGGTGACGATGCAGGCGCGCCCGTCAAGCAGGAGAATCAACCGCCTATGAATGCACCCAAGGGACCGAAGGGGATGGAAATCAAGCAATCGGCTGTCGCGTCTCGCAAGCGGACTCGAGATGACCAGCCCAAGCCATTGACTACAAAGACTGGAAAGCCATTGAGACGGTTCAAGATGGACGCATCGATTCTCGATGATTGGATGCCTCTGAGAGACCAGGATCCCACACCGTGGATGGATACAGTCACTCCGTTGGACACTACGACCAGGTACGCTCACACCCCCACCATGACTGGTAGTCGTCACGCTCACTCACATTTTACCCAGACTCCACAACGAGGTACTTTCTTTCTACAATTGGGTCAAGCCATGTCAATTCGAGCAGATTGTCCGCCAGGATATCGTGGATCGGCTCGAAAGAGCATTCCAGAAGCGTTACTCGGGTATTCAAATCCAGCCGTTCGGATCCTTTGCATCCGGTTTGTATCTTCCCACAGCCGATATCGATCTCGTCCTCCTCTCTACGTCTTTTGTGAAGACCGGTATCCGGGCATTTGGAGAAAGAAAGGGTCAGATTTATGCGTTTGCTGGTTTCGTCAGGACTTCGGGCCTTGCTGTGGATGGCACGGTGGAGGCCATCGCAGGTGCGCGAGTGCCAATTCTGAAATGGGTCGATAAGCTGACTGGCCTGCGCATTGATCTATCCTTTGACAATGACAGTGGTGTGCTTGCCAACAAAACTTTCCAAGAATGGAAGCAACAGTACCCTGCGATGCCTGTCGTCGTTTCGGTCATTAAGCAGTTCCTGCTTCTTCGAGGGTTGAATGAAGTTCCGACTGGTGGTCTCGGTGGGTTCTCCATCACTTGTATCGTGACAAGCCTTCTTCAGCACATGCCAAGAAACCAGGAGCGCAATATTGGTAGTCTCTTGCTCGACTTCTTCCATTTCTATGGCAGGGCCTTTAATTTTGAGAAAACTGGCATTCGCATGAATCCTCCGGGGTACTACAACAAGGTAAGCCCGCCCATGACGCAAGTAGAGTGATTCATCTGCTTATGAAATTCTCTTGTACAGGTCTTCGAGAACAGGGATCGTCTGACGATTGAGGATCCGAACAATTCCTCGAACGATATCTCCGGCGGTACCAAAGAGATTGGCCTGATCTTCAGATCATTCCGCCACGCATATTGGGCTCTTAGGGACCGAATCGACTGGATCAATGATCGCGGCAGCCGGAATGCCAGTATCCTGGAAGCCATCATTGCAGCCAATTACGACGAGTACCTTGACCAACGGGACCAGCTTCGCCATGTTTTCGACACGGCTCCCCAATTCGCGCGGTATCGACAGTCTCCACCACCGCCGCCACCTCTTCCTGTCGGCGAGTCCCCCCTCCGCCTCCTCCCACCGGACCTCGAAACATGCGTCCCGGACCAGGCATGCGAGCCTAAGCCTGACTCCTCGACTTGTTGCACCGCTGTGCCGTAGTCTTGACGACCTCGACGAGTTCCCTTGCATTTTTTATGCCCTTCTTACACTCGGTTATGCGTTCGATACCCCCTCTTAGTTTTTCGATGGAGCCAGGAGATGGAGAAATGGCATTTACATTTGATGGTGTTTGGCGGGCGGATTCTTCCTTTCAGCGTGTGGCCTTGACGTTTTCCACGGCAAGGTCTGTCTGCGTTTTTTTTGTTTGTCCCCTCTCCCTTGCGAATGGGGACATGAGTATCCAATTCCTTTGAATGAGGGACTGTACTACTTACATCTAGGAAATGAATTAGCGTCGCCATGAACTTTTAGTTTCGGGTTGA
Organism: Penicillium subrubescens; assembly: GCF_028828155.1. Lineage (NCBI taxonomy): Eukaryota > Fungi > Ascomycota > Eurotiomycetes > Eurotiales > Aspergillaceae > Penicillium > Penicillium subrubescens. The sequence continues at coordinate 2,923,740 of NW_026643157.1, read as the reverse complement.
CTTGTCATATGACATGTGCGGTATCCGCGCCTGTTAAGACTGGTCATTCAGACGAGAATTGACGACTCTTTACATTGATATCACGGACCGAATTGAATCTATCTTTTCTGTCTGTCTTCCTGAGTACAGCTCGAGGAGAAAGACATGGATAAGGTATTTAACTGTCTTGATCTTGTTTTAGTGACTCCAATGGAAACTTGGCCCGGCATATGTGGGATCCGTCCTCCGCGGCGACCTGCGCTGGCTTTAAATGCTGCTTTCTTGCTCCCTCCCACCTTCCCCCTTCCCTCCTTTCTCATCAAGAAAGTGCTATATGCGATTTCTTGGAGAGGATGTGGGGCTTTGGGGTTTGTTGGTGCTCTTGGCGGATGGGGAAAGTGCGACTGGGGAGGTCATCGAGTATTGGGATTGAAATGGTAATTTTGTACTAACTTGACATAACCTGAGGTGGATGGAATTTCAGGGTGGGAAGGGAACCTTAGCTTACGATCATCATAATAACCGTTCGTTTTTATTATATGTGATCCCGATACTATTCAGGAAATCCATGTATCCACGCAAGAACCGGGCAATTCGAGTTATATCTTGCATAGCTCTGCAACAAAACACCAAGTCAAAAACAAGAACATATTCTACACCCCCAAGCCACAAACCACCGTATCTACATCCTACGCCAACTGTGCATCCGCATCTAGCGGCGGCGTCAACATGCGCTCATCCCGAACAAACTCTGCAGGCGAAGCTAGCATCTTGCCCGCGGCTTCTTCATCCTCGAAAACCCTCATTCCAGCGAGATGTTCGTCTGAGAGGGTATTCTTGAAATCTGGTGGTGGACTGGCCCAGACATAATCTACCCATTCCGCACCAAGGACGTCACGGACTTCCTTGGCGAGGTGCAGAATTTTCGTGCGGCGGGTATGAGACCATGCGCGATCTGTGATGAGACCTTCGGAGGGGGTGAGGATTGCAGATGGAGCGATAGCGCCGTCGGTCTGAGGCTTATCCACATCCGCTGTACTCGGACCAGTTTCCAACAAGTGATTCTCAACATCGAACTCGGATTCCTCATCATCCTCGTCCCAACTCTCCAGTCCATCCAAGATACTATGCCAAACGCGCAACGTCTCGTCCAACTCAGCAATATTACTAACACCCATCACACTAACACCAAGTCTCCGCCCCGTACCCATATTAGCAACAGACAAAAAGCCCGGATCCGCATCCGCGGACCGAGCAAGCGGTGCACCAAGGGCCCCCGCCTTCGCGCCAGCGCGTAGCCAGGACTCGAGCGCGAACCGAATCGCAACGACCTCGAGTTTCTCGCCGCTTTGTGCGGTGCGGTTCGCAGCGGCGTGGATGGCGGTGCGTAAACCGTCTGGCGCGGGGTGGAAATCGCCCATTGATCCGATGGGGACACCGTCTCGACGGAGAAGACCCATTCCCAGTGGGGAGGCATTGGGTACGACGTCTACGCCTGCAGCGAGGAGTCGCGGTAGTGCTAGCGAGCGCAGCCGGGTATTTTGCAAGGTGTAGTTTGCGTAGGACATGACGATGTCTAGTGGTTCGCCGGTTTCCCGGAGAATCATTTCCGCCAGCGAGCTTAGCACGTCAACGGGGTATCCTGAGATACCGACGTATCGGAGAAGACCCTCTTCATCGCGTAGTCGGCGCAATTCCCTTATGGCGACGAGGACTTCTTCCGGTGACACGAATTCCACATCGTGGCAGTATACGACGTCGAGATATGTTGTGTGTAGACGGCGCAGACTGCGGCGCACGCTGTGTCTGATCCAGGTTGGGGAGTAATCGAAGGACTCGCCTGCGATACGCCCGACTTTCGTTAGGAGTCGGTATGACTCGCGGGGGAAATTGGTCTGGACGAAATCGGTGGCTAGGGCGCGGCCAAGGAGTTCTTCGGCGGGGCCGTAGTAGGGGGATGTATCGAAGGCGCGGACGCCGCGGGAGAGGGCGCGGTGGACTAGTTCGGTTGTTGGGAGGGCGAAGGGGTCTGCGTTGTATTGCGAGTTGAATGTCGCTGTGCCCATTATCAGCGGGGGCAGGTCCGCGGATAGCGGGGTGGAAGGCCGCATGGTTTCTGTCCGGAGAAGTAGGGGGAAGAGGGTAGGTGTGAGTGGTGTCGGATGGTGTATTGAGAGGGAGAAGTTGAGAGATGGAAGGGGAAAGGAGTGATTCTTAAGGGAAAGATCAATTCATCATGGTGGTCGGCGTGGTGGAGGGGCAAGTTTTCTTATTCCCGAGAATCGAATCGAGATCGAAAAGGAGATCGGAATCGAGAAATTGTCCCGGCTCCGCTCCCCGATGGCGCCATGCGGCCGATGATACTCTGGGGCCTGATGAGCCTATCCTAGACATCTCTGGATGAAAAAGGATCGGATGGGTTGAGATTTTGGACGGTGCATCTTCAAATGGTTTATCAAGATGTGTTCCTGCAAGTCATCAGGACTTTTGCTGGATGAAACTGATAGCCAACCGGCGGTGGCAAAAAAAACCAAGTCTGTGCTCGGGCATACGGGGGACTCTGCAGACAATGACATACTGTGTATAGGTAATAGACAGATAAATGTAATCAAATCGGCCATTCAAACATGTGCAAGTATACAGCTATAGTACATGATTTTCCTTTCCGGGTCCAAATCAGAGTGGAGAAGGGGGGTGAGGTTGAGGCAATGGAAACAAGACTCGCAGATGGTATACACAGAGAAGACCCGGAGGTCTGAAAGGGAAAGAGAAGAAATCGCATCGAAAGAGGCGATGACTCCCCATGCCAAAGAGAATGACCCTGGAACCAAGGAGAAATCCTTCACTCTAATGAAATAAGACCTCTTTCCCGCAAGAACCCAAAAACGCCGTGCTATGCCAAATCAAAAAGGACGAGAGGACTGCGGTGTGGTGGTTGTGTGTGCCGCAAAAATTCCACTCAATCGTACACGCAGAGGTTGTCGCCGCGGCGCGAGGAGGGAAAATATGGTTCGATAATGAGGCATATTGGATCGATCGAAGCGATCAAGGTTGTCCGTCACTTCACCGGTCCTTGTAGACCTTGGGATTCCAACCCTCGCGCAATTCCTTGTCCGTAGCCGCCTTCCGCTCTGCCTCGCGAACCTCCATCTCTATGCGCTCGCGTGCTCGCAAGATCTTGCTCTGCAGGTAGAAACTGCCACCCTTCTGGGGATCGTTCAGGTCGAACAACTTCTTGAATCGCTCCATGACATGCTCGAGGCTGGTTTCGCCGCCGGCCGGGGGCTTGACGTTGAGAATCTTGCAGGCCTCGTCGAGGGTCAGACCCGAAGAGGTGAAAGCGCTACCTCCACCCTTCTTCTGCGCAGCATATTTGCCAGAGGCCTGGGCCTGCTTGTAGGCTTCGGCGAAGGCGCGGCCGAAGACCCGGGCTCCGGTAACGACGACTTGGGTGACGATGCGGTGAGCCTGGGGGGAGGGAGAATGGGAATTAGAATTTTGATTTCAGAGGAGAATATGTAGGTAGTCAGAATTGAAGGTTAGGAGAATTCTTACCATGTCGACGGGGGTTGTGGAGGTGTCCAAAGGCGATGATCACAAGGAGGTGGAAAGAGGAAGAAAGGGAAAATTTCGGGCGGCGCGTTTTAGCGTCGGGAGTCGGCGAGTTGCAACTATGCAACTGAGATGCCGAACCCCAACAATATGGTACATATAAGCATGATGACTGGAAATATGTCTATGTTTGATACTGCATATTGGAAGATAATAGTTTTGAGTATTCTTCTCATGGTTTACACATGAGCTGTTTGATGGAAGCCTGCTAAAAGAAAAGGCAAATGTTTGGATGTCTTGACTGTCTACCCCATAGGGAGTTCACAATAGTTGAAGAGTGGTTCATATTGCAAAGTAATAGTAGCAATATATCTTTTATCTTTCTACAAAGAGAAGAAATAACAAGATATATCTTACCAGAGTATAATAAAGTACATCCTTTTGTACTCGGCATCACACCGACGCCTAGGTACTTGACACCGGAGAGTCACATGTCCCCCCCGTTGATCCCCGCAGATCAGCTTTTTAGACCGAGACGAACCTCTCTTCCAGCTCGCTTAAGGCTACTATATAAGAGAATGCAACACCCACCAGCCTCATGAGCTGAATCCGCACCCTATGACGTCGTCATAATTGGATGGCAGCTCTCGGTACGTCCTTCTCTACATTCTCCCTCCCCTTAATTTACTGCCCCAGCGCGTTGCTCATGCTCATGCTCCAACAGAAGATCTCCCGTGGATGTCCATGGCACCCGCATCGCAGCCGCAGGATGGCCAGGCCGACTCCTCCCTACCCCCAACGATCGCTGCCTTCTCTCCTTCAACGATCGCGGGTTCGGCCTCGACGTCGCGGCAGCGTTCCAGCATCATCGTGCATCGCAAATCACCTCTGCTGGTGGCAACGCCGCCAGCCATCACCCGAGCTCTCGCATACTCGCATCCATTCCTTCTCCCTCTGAATAAACTGGTCGGTCTCCTCACATGGACAACGGGGGATCCGTGGCAGAGCTTCTTGCTCGTGGCCACCTTTTGGACGGTGGTTCTGTATAGCGATGCCATTATTCTCTATGCAGGTCCGATACTTGTAGTGGTTGGGTTGATTCTCGGCATGTATGGCCGTCGCTATTCGCCTCTGTCGTCGACTACGTCAACGGGTGAGAAGCATCGGCGGAAAGCTTCGGCCGAGGTTACCCGTCACCAGAAGAGCTTGGACGATATCGTGGAGACCTTGCGCACTTTGACTACGAGGTGCCATATCCTGCTTGAACCCTTGCTCGATTTGACCGATTTCCTATCTACACAGCGGACACCTACCTCAGCGACGACACGCCCAGCCCTCACGGCGCTTTTCATTCGCATTCTTTTGGTCACCCCCGTCTGGATCATACTCACACTTCCTCCATTCTACATAATCACCACCCGGCGCGTTGTCATGTGCGTTGGAACTATCATCCTCACCTACCACTCGAGGCCAGCTCGCGTCTCACGTGTTATCTTATGGCGCTCGCGAGCGGTGCGCCGACTCGTTTCTATAATCACGGGGTTGTCTGTAGCGGATGGCCCGCACACACCCCAGAAGTCTGCGGTCCAAGGTATGGGGTTGAATATCTCAACTCGGCGACGGGGAAATGGATCTGGTGTGCGTTTCACATTTGTTGTGTACGAGAACCAGCGCCGGTGGCTCGGTATTGGGTGGACCTATTCGCTATTCCCAGCCGAGCGCGGTCCCTGGACAGATGAGCACCTCAACACTGTTCTGCCCAAGGACAAGTTTGAGTTACCGGATGTACAAACTGGAGACGCGAAATGGCGCTGGGTTGAGGGTAGTGAATGGCGTGTTGAAGGGGTGATAACTCGGGCAATGGGAAATCCGATTCCAAGGGCCCGAGTGAAGGATGGATCTACTATGACAACAAGGTATGTTTCTCTCTAGTATTGTGACCACAGTATCATTTCTGACCATTTTCAGTGGAACGATGGTCGCCGAGGACAGGACGGATGGGACCGGTACACACGCCGCCGCAAGTGGTATCGTGATGCCGAGCTGGTAGACACCCAGCAAGACGGTCCCTCAGAAGCCGTCTCCAGTCTCACACAAGCCCTAGAAAGAGAAAAAGAACAAGAAAAAGACAAAAAAGACTCCGACCCCGAGACAAACAGTCTCTCCCCCACACACCCCTGAAAGCCCGTCGTCGACGCTGGTTCGGCAGCAAAGACAGCAGCAAAGAAAGCAGCAAAGAGCGCACCAGCAGCGGCGGCTCCATCGACGCCGGCCGCACAACCAGCGCCAATTTTTCCGACGCCACCGGCGGCGCTGGAAGTGGTCGAGGCACGCCCGCGCGACCAGTTAGTATCCAGAATACCCGCCGACAATCGCAGTATAGTGTTCGGGAAGGAAGTATGGCGACGAGTGATAGTGCTAGTACGCGCGAGAAGGAAATGGCGAGTTCGCACGATCGACATGATAAATGGAGTACGAGGGCTGCGGGGGGAACGGAACGTGCTGAGAGGGAAATGGGATTAAGTGATGAAGTACAAATGGCTTTGAGTTGACAATGACCGTTGTTGCGAATTTCGCTGTTACACACATACCATACCCCCTTTTTCAGTGACAGTGTAGTGATACTGTTTGATTCCTTACTTCTCTATCATATTTCGGGATTTATTTCCTTTTAATGTCGTTTTGAGGGGCTACTCGGTGTTCAAATGCCCCAGGGATTAAGGTCAAGGTTGCTGATAGTCAGTCTGTTTTGAATGGAAGGAGGTATCTATTGCCTTTGGAACCAAATATAATACAAGAAAATCTATAAGTATACACTTCGTAAAAGTCGTAAAGGTAGGGGAAAGGAGAGCGCTATGCAAGTGTCAACTCCCACTGCAACTCCTCCAGAATGTCCATCCAGTGCGCTTTTCTAGATAGATCCTGGACAGCGGCATCTTGTCTGGCCCATAGGATACGAAGAATATCCTTAGCACGAAGCGTATTCCCTATGCCAAAGTTTTCTTGCAGTTTACTTAGTGACTGGAGCACAAGTTCCCTATGCTCGAAAACGTCGCTTTCAGCACCCGCTATGAAGAGCGGGAATGTGAGTGCTGAGTACTCGCAGTGGTCATCTAGTGGGAAGGACTGGATGCGAGCGAGCAGGCGATCAATGGCGATGTGTTTAGGTGTGGTGATTAGAGTTGACCATTTGGGAATGGAGTTCGGTGTTTGAGAAGTGGTGTGGTAGGGAGGTGAAATATCCCTGCTCATGTGTTCGAGGATAGAGTGTAGATAGATGAAGCCGGCATCGCGGAAACATTCGGCGACGAGCTTAAGGCGGACGAGAGTTGATTGTGTGAGATCTTGGGGGATGTTTAGGCGGGTTGAAGAGGGGGTCCAGGTAAGGAGGGAGTCATTTCTGGGGTAAGTCAGTATAGGCCTGTACTATAATGTTGAGGATGAGATAGACATACATTGATGCAATCGCTAGGCGTAGTGAGAGATCATCGCCTGCAAGTGCTGGTAGCTCTGCAACACAAGCACATATTTTGAGAAGGTCTTCTGTAAATCCAAGGTATATACTGAGTCTCGGAGTCTCCATGTCAGTATCAGCAAGGATGAGATTTCCGAGAACCTTTTTCCGGTTGCTGATTTGTCCCATGCTGTAGGCATATACGTATCTAGAATAACTCATTAGTCCAGTCTCAGACAGCCTCATATACCAAAAACTTACAGCCCCCGTAAGAAATGCGCTGCCTCTGAATCCATCGAGCCCAATCCACCACGGGATTCAATAAGCCGATGCAGCGCAGTAAGATGAACAACCCAATGCTTCACACTGCCGCGCACAACTTCATATTTACACAACATACCCACCGCCAGCATGGCATCATCCGGCACGACCTCTGTTACAGACTGCGCCATGACTGCCTGCAAGCCCCTTAGCGTCCGACCATAGAAATCAATCGCAGCAGTCTTCGCATCAAGACTATCCGTACGATTCGACAAATGCATTGCCGAGATCGCACAAACCGCCTTCATCAATAGTGGAGAAGACATAGCGCGAGGAATGAGGAATGAGCGGAGTGGATTGTGCTCGCTTTCGAGGTTCGCGAGACGCTGAGAGGCCATGGCTTCATGGTATTGCAAATAATGAGCCTCATGACCAGATAAATGGCTCAAGAAACCCTGTGGTTTTGGAATCACAGAAAGACAGTCCAGTTCAGCTGAAGCTTGTTCTTGACTGGATTCCTCCACATCAAGATCAATAACTCGACACTGCGGAGAAGAAGGCACAGACCAGCCAGGCGTGACCGGCTGCGGTGATAACTGTGCATCCTGCCATAGATCACTCGAGGATGGCGATGAACATGGCGATGGCGGTTGCGACGGCGACGAAGAATTAAGTCGCCTTCTCTTCGGCCCCTTATCCGACTTGAAAACAAGAGCCGAAGGTCCTAACGGTGTCACCCAAAGGTCATCATATCCCTCGCAGACTCGGCCAAGCTTCAGACAATTATTACAGCTTGATTTTGTCAGTTTTCCACCTCGGAAGATAAGCTTATGGGCAGGGCCACCTACCTTGGGGTTGCTCTATCACAGCCACCCTTACGCCGGGATTTACAGGTGATGCATCCACCACGAGTCCAGGGTGTGCCTGATCGCCGACTCCGTCCCTTTTTCTGTGCAGGAAGCGTGGAGGCCATGATGTGTGCAATATTCGTGGAGGGTTTCCCCGCGATTGATAGCAAATCGGGGTTGACTATTCCTGATCGGGGAAAACTTGCGCGTCTGGTCACGTGACTGGGACGCTGATTCTTTTAATACGTGCCGTTGTGTTTGGTCGAGTATGTAGTAGTACTGGGCCCTGGCAAGAAGTTGTATTGGAGATTCTAATAAGGAGAGCGTTCATTAACATGGAATTTGATCTATATATTGAGCTCCAGTCCTTTTATTTGTATCTGTCACTCCACTAATACATCCCAATATCTCTCATCTCTGTGAAACGGTCCATGGAAGATGAATGGGTAGAGTCTATAACATTGAAAGTATCAAGAAGCGCTTGATTTTTACACACATTCATATCACACACCTCCCTTGAGAATCATCGAAATGAGACATCTTGCTGACCTCATTTGATAGTGCGTATGTCAGCCATGGTTCTTTAGAGTTTGTATGGCTCCCACACGAGATATGCTAACCTCTTCCAGCGACACCTTGCCCGATGAGGAATTTCCTACGGTAAACTGCCGAAATGAGGTCAGCAAGGCGTTAAGAACTGAGCCACCATAGCTCAGCTGGAATTTGCGAACCCACAAGTCCATGTCCGAGTACTATTACAGCACTGCACACAAACACGCGTTATTGCCCCTGACTCCCTGGGGGTTAATCCTTACCAGGCTTACCAGGCTTACGCTCAGCCACAGGGTCCCATACCGAGACCAATTGGGGCTGAACAACTCCCCCAGCGGCACGTTCATTGGGCTGTATAGATGCCGACCGACCATTAGCTTGACTAGGATAGCGTTAAGCTCAGCCCCAGGTTCAGCCTGATTACGCCCTACCGGTCCCTCAATTTTGCTTTTTCTGCTGTACACATCTTGCCGTCGCAAGGCTACTCCTGCTACATCTGTCGTCTCGCAGACCTTGGTGAATACCCATCATGAGGGCAAACACGTCGCAACCCGGCGGTCCTCAACCACAACCAAGGGTATCTCCCGACAGCGCACCATCTTCAGCAGATAGCGGGGCCCCAAAGCCTCGCGAGAAGGCACGACGCCGCAATAGGATCATTCACTCGTGCCTTGAATGTCGTCGGAGAAAGCTGAAATGCGATCGAGGGGTATTTACTTCCCTTGATAATTTCCCCAGCATCAGCTTGTCTAATAAAATTCCTAGAATCCGTGTAAGAGCTGTCAAAACTTGGGTGAAGAATGTCTCTATGTCAGTGGTGCAACGACCGATGTCCAGTTTCGCCAGAAACTGGTGCAGATGAAAGAAGCAAAAGATGAGATCGACAGTTCCTTTCGCGAAACTATCGGCACGCGCACTCTTCAACCAGGGGAAAAGGGCCTATGTCGCAAGCGTTCAAGGCAACTGAATCAAGGAGAGGAAAGCGAAGGCTCAGAAAGCTCATCACACGATGATTTTCTCGAGCCTACACCATTGGCAGTTCACGACGCTGCGTATGCAGACGAGGTGGACGATGATATTGAAGATTTGGGCTTTAGAATCGGGCGGATGCGCCTGGGGGAGAGGATCGGAGGGCATTATCGGCCAAGAATCGCAGATGAGGTATCATTGCAACGAGGATTGAAAAAATATCGACAATTGCTAATGTTGATCATTCCAGATCATGTCATCTCTTCAGCATATCTCGAAGCGAAGCTCTCCATCAGTCCCCGTAATTCTACCTTCTATCCCAGCCAGCGAGCACTTCAAGCCTGGACCATCCTTTACGGCCCCATCGCTCGACTTTGTCTTTGACCAATCTCCTGCGCAAGACTCACTACTAAAGTTTATTCCTCCACGCAATATTGCAGACAAATTGCTCCAAAGGTACTGGGACGCTGTTCATCCCGTGGCACGAGTACTTCACAGACCTTCGTTTGCACAGCGATACGAAACACTGTGGGAAGCCATTGAGAATGAGTATCAAGTCGCACCTTCACTTTCAGCGCTAGTCTGCGCTGTTCTATTTTCAGCTGTGGTCAGCATGTCCGAGGAAGAAATCTTAGAATCTTGTCGAGTTTCCCGAGTGGACCTGAAGAACCAGCTGAAGTCCGGAGTGGAAACATCACTCGCAAAGGCTCAGTTACTCAAGACCACCAAATTCGAGACACTGCAGGCATTTGTGGCCTATCTGGTATGTGGACTCAAATTTGCCCGAAAATCGTCACTCGAAGCGATCTTTGGAAGTTGATTTATGCTGACACAAAATTTGCTGTCCAGCTGTCAATGTGTGTAGATGAGATCTCTCGGGCCCACACAGTCTTGACCAGCATAGCGATCCGAATCGCAGAATGTATGGGACTTCACTGTGATCCCACCGAATATGGCTTTTCACCGATTGAATGCCATGTCCGCCGCCTCGTTTGGTATCAAATTTGTTACCTAGATCTCAAGACAAGTGAAGTCCAGGGACCTCGACCTTACATTTCCTACGATGGATACACAACACAACTCCCAATCGATGTTACCTCGCCAAAGTCACCCCAGTCTCCAAATTCCCCACCAACCTGGAACGATCTGATATTTTCTTCCATCCGATTTGAATGTCAAGAAATGCAACGAGAATGTCTGCTCTTGCGAAACCGCGTCGATCAGAAAAAGCTCAGTCTGACCAAAGCCGTTTCCAAAATTGAAGAGTTTCGACAGTCTATGGATGCGAAGTACGGGCCGTACCTTTATACAGCAACGCCAGGCCCGACACAAAGAATGGCTCATCTGGTGATGAAGCTTTTTACCAGCCTTCTTTACCTAATAATTCTACACAGGCACCTCAACTCGGTAACCTACAGAATCCCAGATAGGCTGCGTCAAATTGTCTTAACGAAAGGCACGGATGCGCTCGAAGCCGCTGTGGAACTTGAATCAGCCGAGGACCTCCAGCAATGGGCTTGGTATTTTGGCGCCTACCACCAGTATCACACTGCCTTCCTCTTGCTAGTTGAAGTTTTCACCTACCCGATGCGACGAGAGGCAAATCGGCTTTGGCGATGTTTCGATTTCATTTTCGCCGAGGCGTTGAGTAATGTCCCGCCATTGCAAACGAATAATCCAACGCTTCAAGATATCGTTGCCCATCGAGATATCAAGGCTAGGTACTTGCTGACCATGGTCTGCGTACGGATGCGGGAGTACCGGAAAGCCAAGGGATTAAAGGATCCGGTGCAATTCAAAGACTCGATGATAGTCCTCACGCCTCAGAAAGATGGCGACAGCTCAGATCCGCGCATGCCTCTCAACTTTGCGCACGGGGAACCTGAACCTGAGCCTGAACTCGAACCCCAAAGCCACTCCCAGAACGCTCCAGTCAGGGTTGGTGTTTCCACAATGGGTATGCACGCTGGGATGGCCCATCTGCCCCCGACATTGACAATAGAAGGTGAAATCATTCCCACAGAAGTCCCGTCTGTTCTAGACAATACGGCTAGCGTGTGGGCCTCTTCTTCGGATAGCTTCTCCCCTTGGATCCAGTATGGGGAATCGGACCTCGACGGCGATAATTATACCCGGCTACAGCCGACAAACCCTCAAAGCTATGCTGCAAGTGCCACGACTGAAAGTTATTCAGCCACGCAGATCGTTGAAATGCGCAGTGGAAATGCAGACATTGATCCGCAAATGCTTGAAATTGACTGGGTGAGCAGCAAACACTTTCTAACCCTGTTATTTTACGAAATGCCTTTACTAACGTATGGATAGAACCTTTGGGATACTATCTTTCCCCCACAGGTTAATGATGGTAACTTGGATGTTTCTGATGATTATATGTGGCAGTCATATGGCTCTTATAACCCTGGATTTTGATTTGGCAATGTCTGCCAGTGTTACATGTACAAGAACGCGAATCTAGACTTTTTTTCGATTGCTGCCCCGACGACCAAGGCTCAAGCGCCCAAGCTCTAAAATTAAGATCGCACTGTATGTGGAGATTGCGTCGCCAAACTCCTTTCCTTTTTGAGAAGAGCCGAAGCTAGTCAATTAGTCGCCCCGGCACTGGGCCCAGCGCCCACCTACCTAGGGCTGCCGACCTAGTCAGTGATCCCTGCTGAGTATAGTAAATATTATACCAGAAGAAGCTAAATTAATCGTCTACGACAGCAGTATACAGTATATAGATAACTGATTCATATTACGTTTTTATAGAGAGAACGATATGTTTAAGATTTAGGAGAGTTATTATTATTATTCGTTCTTACTTTAGTTTCCGTACTCAATCTGCGACGGGTGTATTTACGCAGCGACTTATAGCCTATCTTCTAACTACTACAGAACATCCGAAACGCTATAATATAGTATTATTCTTACAATCAAACTCTCTTATTTAGGCTACTGTTTTACTATTTAGCAGTGCTCTTTATAGATTATATCGATACTTTTTCAGAATAACGCCTAGGCCGAAGCAGTTCAATTTAAGGAGAGATAGTCACGGTCCGTTACTTTTGTTAATTTACGCCGTATAATTATATTAGTGTTTGAATTACACGTCTCTCTTAAGGTATACTAGGCGTAAATCTTTAAATAGATCTTAGACTTATATTAATAATTAGCTAGCGGCACTACCTTAGTTTCGCTTAGGAAATCGGATCGGTATAAAAAGAAATTACGGATATAGTAGGTAGCATTTTCACTCCCAGAGTCGTCGCTGCAAACTAGCTTGGCCTAGGCACGGGAGTCATCCACACCTTCGTCACCAACCTCGCTTTCTGTCTGCTTACGATAAAGTTGGACCAGAGTCGTAATGTGTTTTAGGTGCGGAGTGCGTGATTCGCTGCCAGGGTATGGTTCAAGATGGCTCCATGGACTAGGCTGGTTTGAAGGCAACTCAGTGATGGGATGAATGGAGAAATCAGGTGCAAAGTGTTTTTTGGTGAGAGCTTGTTCATTCTTCACTAAAGTTCTTCAGCAAACCAGGTATGAACTTTTATTTCAACTACCGTGATGAACTCACACTAGGGGCGACGGAAGCATTCCCTTACAGGCCGCTAATACGAGGCTTCCAAATTCCGTGACCTCATCAGCCCCACTCGACGCGAGCATGTCCGAGTATTCACGTAGAGACACCATTGAAATTGGCCTTCGTGATGTGCCTTCCTGCCAGGTCTGTTCCGAAGGCGCATCCCATAAGAACGTGCGGTCATCGAAGGGTAATGCTTCCACAAAAGGAGTTCGAACTGAATAGTTTTGTTTCTGCAGTGAATACACACTGCACAGTACATAGGAGACAATGATGGTTCGCCGGACACTTTCCGCAAATAGCCATGCTCTTCTAGGACTCATCTCATGAGGAAGCTGGTTCGGCGCCTGTGCCCAGAGCCGTCGCGCTAGTCCGGCAAGTAGGCTGTTGGTGGATTCGGCATTCTCTTCATCACGGTCGAAGACTAGCATGCATTGTATGAGGACCAAGGTCTGAACGTAGGCGAGGAGCTTCTCAAAGCTCGTTAACTGTCTCGTCTGTCGATAAATCTCTGCGGACTTCTGCCTCAGAGAGGCAACAAGAAGCTTATTCGGGGAAGGTTCAGGGCCCTGGTAGAGACTGCAGATAGTATGGATATCCTCTAGGGATGGGTCATAGAGATAAGGGTGCATGAATAGAGTCATTTTATACTGAGCGAACGCGACCGGGAATCCCCTCATGCGGTCTATGAGAAATCGCACAGTGGCCCGGTCATGAGTTTTGAGGATCTCCGCATGAAGGAACGGATGAATGTGAGCCATGCTTATATGGCCATATTTCTTGACTTGCTTATGTCGGTGACTGGTTTCGGACTCTGCACCTGCAGGCAGCGGGATATTGGTATACTCGCAGACAATTCTTCTGTCTGCACATCGACTGCAACTGGGTAAGGAGAGATCGCAACGCCGCTTACCCTTGACGCAAGCTTTGCATGACCTGCGCAAGCTGACTGAATTCGACATCATTAATGCCACCGCAGCCTTAACACTCCGGGAGGACTAGAATTGCTTCAGCTGGAATACGAGCCCGAGGCCAGGATCTGGATGCCAGACCGTGGCAAGAAAAATGACTAATCACACTCACGTGCGGCGGCATAACTAGTTAGTGTCAGGATTCTCCCTTCCCATTCGTCTCCCCCGAACCAGATGTTGCAGAGTCTAGACATTTTAGGCTTAGTCTCCGCAACTTGGTTTGTTGTCACCCAAGATTCCTCCGACAGACCAAACCTCAAGACACCAACCTATCGAAAATCATAGCGATTCCCTCGACCCATCGCCAGATGAGGTTTAACCTCCACTCAACGTTCTCGTATCTGCTATGGGTCAAGCAATGCTTACTGAATGACTTAATACTAGTTGATTTGTAATGAATATAATGGCAGAGGTTGCGAGGGTATATATTCAGCTGCCGCGCCTTATCTGCTCTTGTTGGATAAACCATTTCTCTTTTTCCTCCTCCTTATAATACCGCGTTTGTATTCAACACAAGGGTCCATTAAGCCGTTCCATCAACATGGCTAGCGAGGTGAAGAATGTTATTGTTATTGGGGTACGCGGACCGGCCTACGGGTGATCGACACATGCTGACAACTGTATTATGTACTCAGGCCGGTGGTAATGTTGGCACCATTCTAATTCCTGCGTTGCTCGACGCAGGATTTACCGTCTCCGCCTTGGTCCGACCTTCGACAAATGCTACATTTGTAGGCAATGTAACGGTGCAGAAAGCTGATTACACTGATTTCAATGCCCTTGTTGCTGCGTTTAAAGGCCAAGACGCGGTGATCTCGACTATGGGGACTTTCAGCGCCCACCTTCAGCAAACTGCTATAGACGCCGCTGCAGTCGCGAATGTTAAGCGGTTCATCCCTAGTGAATATGGAGGCGATACTTCTCACACGGACAACGTGAGCTTCGCACCATTTCCAAAGGAGAAAAGGCGGATCGTGGAGTATCTTCAAAGCAAGGAAGCAGAAGGGTTGACCTGGACTGCGATTTGTACTGGAGCCTTTGTCAATTGGGTGCGTGCATTAATAGATTGTTGTGGGTGGTAAGTGGCTGACCATTTTCTGAAGCTCCTTGAACACGAAAATGCCGCTATGGGCTGGGACATAAGGGCCAAGAAAGTAACGATCTTTGATACCGGCGATCAAACGTTTGACGTGAGCACTTTGAGTCATGTTATTCAATCAATTGTCTCAACACTGCAATACCCAGAAGAAACGAAGAATACTTATGTCTACGTACGGTCCTTCACGACCACGCAGAACAAACTTTTGGCTACCTTGGAGAGGATATCTGGGAGGAAATTCAAGGTAACCAGGGCTAATACGAAAGACCTTGCTGAGCGAGGGCAGGAACATTTGAAGCAGGGAGATTATGAACGCGGGTACCCGGAGATTGTAACTGCTCTTGGGTATGGCCCGTGGGGATTCCTGGACTTCAAAGAGCGCGCAGAAAAATGGAATCGGACTCTGGGTTTGAAGATTTCCAAGGAGGAGAGTCTGGACTCCATTATTGAAGACGTTTTGAAGAAGAAGGATGTTATCTAGGTTACTTCATCATGGAGAATATCAGGGGTTGTGGCTTCGAGAGTATGTTCTTAAGGCATAATAGTTCTAGTCACGTCATTACTCATACGCTACAGAGAGTGTCAAAAATGACGCCCTGTGGGCTGAGACGCTTTATCTCCATGGCAAATTCCCATCTCAAGCAACAACATGATAAGTTCAATACGATCATACTCTCACTCACCTAGAGATCTCCGAACGAAAAGTAGTCTTGAAAGTCTACACTGTCATGTGTAGGATAGACGCAGAGGTCTAACAGTACTGGGGCATTGGCTTTGGACCTCGTGACTGCTGCGATTATGAGAATGGTATCAGCATAATTCCAATCAGGCGGCTCACCAATACCGATTGTACGTGGCTGCTCACTGCGGAGTATGGGGGTACCGGCGATCTCCCCATTCAGGAGGGCATGGCTGTCGAAGAGCCGGACATTGAGCTTGGGACTGGCATCGCTTTTAAGGTCATCAGTCGACGCATTGCGGCTGGCCGTATAGGCAAAAGTCTTAAGTCAGGCAGGGTGGGACGTGGTGGTCGTCGTGACCGACGCCGAGGCAGGTTGACATCTAGGGTAAAGGGCCAGGGTGACCGGGAATTACGTTAATTATATTTGTGTGTATCGAATGCGTTAAGAGCTGCTTAAATTCCTTGAGTTATCGGATCGAGTTTCAAAATCTAGTAGTTTTAATACCGCGGAGCCTCAATTATCTAATTCATCAATATTGTCCACTTAGATCTACCAGGCCTTCTTACTTTTGCATCTCTTGGGGAGCTAATGTTACATCAATCAAATCAATCTATCAGACTACCAAGATTAGTTGAAATTCAACTAGGGTCGACTTTAGAACCCCGTTCGAGTGGTTAGTTCAGCTGAACAAGGTGGATTTAATATAAATGGTCTATTCTAGTAGACAGTTTAGCGATTTCGGCCCTTATTATCATGAATTAATTAGTTTCCGGCAACTAGTAAGGTAAACTAGTCTCTTAATCATATACCGGTAGTCAGCTAGTCTCGATTATATCATTTTTATAGCGCTATATTAAGGTGTATACGCTATCTAGTCGAGCGCTTAAAATTCCGAATTTGAAAAAGAATTATTTATATATTAACGACACAGATATTTAACAAGGAGCTGCTAGAATTTATTCTGTAATAAAATCTTACTCTTTTTCTCCTAACTGTATATTTCGTCTAGGACAGCCTACTTTTCGCTCTACCGGACTAGTTTGTTTTAAACTAGCTACAGTATTTTGCAAGTCCTAGATATCGTTTAATATACCTTCTAGGGCACCTTGTATCTTTTTGTTATAGCTACTTTGTTAGTGAAAAAAGTCTACTATTGTTACGATATACCCGACATGAGGTTATTCCCAAGTGTTGGTGCCTCAGGCTTCCCGGACCTGATAAGCCGGCAGGCTTTCTGTAGAGGTTCGCTGGGGCTTCGTCATCAGTACGGGTACGAACTCCTGCAGGGAACACCCTTGACAGAGGTTACACAAGACCCCGCTCCTATCCTTCTACTAAGGATACATCTCCTTCCTGTTTGAGCGATGAGACTGTATATAAATTTCTTCGTAGATTAGGGTGGAGCCCCGGCCCCACACTACTTTAGGAGCCCCAGGGCTCATCCAAACTTAGATTCCTCATAGCTTCAATAACATCCAAGTTTCCTGTTACTGCTTCACATTAAGAAAATTGACCTATGTTGAAGAGGTTTTACGATCCTCAAGAAACAGTCTTTGACCTTTCTGAACAATTAACTTGGTTCCTTTCCCCTACCTGATTGACAGGCCTCTATCCTGACTTATAGAGTATATCCTTACAATTTCTGTTGCTTCTTCTTCGATCACCTTGGAGAAATAGTACCAAGGACCCGTTCTACCCCCTCTACTGAAGAGGCACCAAACCCTCCCCGTATCACGGAGGAAATCCTAATTGCGACCGACCCGGTTTTGACTGTTACTAATCTTAATACTAACCTCGCAGCTACTTAAGCTACTATAGAAAAGCTACAGAGGCTCAAAGATTTACAAGACTAAGTGTTATGATATACCCTGGCATGAGGCTATTCCCAAGTGTTGGTGCCTCAGGCTTCCCGGGTCTGATAAGCCGGCAGGCTTTCTGTGGAGGTTCGCTGGGCTTTCGTCATCAGTACGTGTACGAACTCCTGCAGGGAACACCCTTGACAGAGGTTACACAAGCCTCGTGTTTCACCCCGCTCCCATTTCCCTACCAAGGATACATCTCCTTCCTGTTTGAGCGATGAGACTGTATATAAATTGACCCATGTTAAAGAGGTTTTACGATCCTTAAGAAACAGTCTTTGACCTTTCTACACTATTGACTTGGCTCCATTCCTCCTACCTGATTGACAGGCCTCTATCCTGACTTATAGAGTATATCCTTACAGTGTTCCTTCCACTCCGCCAAAACTGACTTCATTATTCCTATTCCTATTCCTTGACTTGTCGCCCAGCTTGACCTTTGACCTAGAGCTCTCGCTACTTGGCCAAAATGGCTAGGGCTAGGGCTATGAATGAGTCTGAAGCCACTTGTGTCCTTCGGGATATGACACGTGACCGCGAAGAGACGTGGGGTTTTTTTTCTACCGCACCTGTTATTACCACGATGATACATGGTGGGAGAATTTTCTGAAGCGAATGAAAGAATTCGCAGAAACGATTCTACTTAAGCCCCTATCGTATAATCGGGACGGCGGTGGAAAAATTCTCTTAAACAAACTAGAGCGAAATATTCAATCTGACCCTTCGCTTAATGGCTGTTCGAAAGAGGAGATCTGGCGGTATGGATTCTAATACCTTAAGACGAAATTTCTATATTGAGATACCTAGGGGAAAAAACCAGTGTAGGTATATAGACGCCACCGAAAGCTTATGAGGTCTCTTTATGGAGGATATAATGCTGCTATAATCAAACACGGATTTCCTATTATCGTGGATAAAGAGTCCTTAGATTCAATCCTAGAGGCCCCAGGACCGACTGAATGGAGGGCTTCTCACACCGATGATTCAACAGCCCATGTCACTGTGCTTGATATGCAATGGTTCGACCTACGCGAAGCTCCTAAGGAGGATGAGTATTTGCCAGAGGACGAAGTCGGGTGGACCAAGGTTTTAGCAGTCAAGGTACATCCTAGATTGTACTACATGCTACAGAGCGGGCTGTGGCCGCAGGTTGTCTATTGTGCGCCACCGGAGATATCTCGCCTGCCCTAAACTCGCATTCTTGGGCTGCGACCTCGGCCAATTGTACGATGCGAGCATCAGTATGAAAGCTCATTTCATAATCGACACGAGAGAGCTAGCGGCAAGAGGAGGAGGAATAGACGAACACTGACAGCGGAGCTGGCGCCGTAGAAGCCAGTCTGATCGCACGGTATATCCTCTTCGTAACAGCAGGAGACACAGTCACTCTATCCAAGGAATCGTATGGACGCTATATTCAACGGTAGATAATGAAGAATTGAAATAAAAATGTCTAAAACAGGTTTATCGGTTGTATGTTTTCCTAAATGTACTTTCTGAGAAATTTTTATTTTTATTTTTCGGAAAATAAGTCTTACAAGCGAATAGGACCTTAAGAAAGAGCCTAAGCTCTATTGAGGTCGCGACTCAACGGAAGTAGAGACATCGACGGTTCTGGTAATTCCAATGCCCCCAAGGTTAGAACCATGTGAGACTCCTCGTTCCTCCGCGTCGCCGTAAATTGTAGTTTGCGTCGGGTTGCTCTGTGCATTGGAGACCAGCATATCCTCATCTGATTCAGCTTCCCGTACGGTCGTCTGCTTTCTGCTGCGCTCCGCCTTGGACTGATTTCTCATCGAACTCAGCTTGTATTCGGACTCGTAGGTTTGTTTGTCGGTGGAGTATTCGCGGAGGACACGCTTGAGAAGGGCCGAGAGAGCGGGAAGACAGGTGCAAATCACTCCTATCGCGATTTCGGCATTTCTATCGAAAAAGGGTATAGTCAGCATAATTGCATTTCTGGCTGGATAAAGTTATAAGGCTTCTGAAGAGAGCATACCCAAGCATATTGATTCTCATGAAGGCCAGAGTGGCATCCTTGGATTGTCCAGTTAATACAATAAGTATCAAGCGAATAATACTGGCTGCGACAGCCAGGCCACCAGCACCCAAAATAGCTATGACTCTCGTCTTCTTCTTCTTCGACATCTGCAATGTCATAGTCAACGGCAGGGGAAGAATAAGAATGATGAGGTCGCTGATGCAGCTGACCACTGCATCAGCAAGGATGATAGATGTCTCGTCCAGACATGTTCCCTTAACATTGGTGTCCCAAAATAGAGAAATCGGGTTGCAAATTCGGATCTTGACAATGACGGCCGGAATATAGTACGCCAACATGAGGGTCATGAAGCCGTAGATGAAGAGGACAGATTGGCGGAAGGGGCTGAATACACGAGCCATGATCCACAGGAGCAGAACTTTGGTTAAATAGGCGGTTGGTCCGTACATGACCATTGTGACATAGACGGTCTAAGTCTGTTAGGATATCGTTCATGCTGATTGGAAGGGCAAGGGGGAAAATACCTTCTGGAATGCAATTCGATCTTCGGGCGGAACATCAGAATAATGTAAACCTCCTCCATAATGTCCCACTGTAGTAGGGCTGTCAGCCAACATCTGTTTTGACTCGTGCAGGCCACTTACTGATGAGCGCGATGATAGAATAGCAGACACCAAAGAACCATGCTGCTGAGCATACCCCTGTAGTAGAGTCAATGAAACTGTCCTTGCAGACCGGATATGACATACTCACAATCCTCCTTTCCGAACCCACTGAGAATGAAACAACGTGTATAGACTCGAAGGCCAAAGAAAAGGGTCATGCCAATGATGCATAATGACTGACACACATAGTTCCAAGTCTGCACACTGCGGTCAATTGATGCATCCCTAGCGTCACGTAGTTCTAAACCCGAGGGCAACGGCATATTGGCATAGCTTCGTGTAGACGATCAAAATTCGCAAGAGAATGTCAGGCCAGAAACTGCAATAGAGGGATTCAGTCTTATTGAGCACTATTCTTCAGATAAATCCGTCACGGAAAACATCATTGGAGAGTCACTGAAGGAATGTCACAAAATTGACCTTAACCTTAACAGATCCCTGCTCAAGGATCAGCCTTCTCTTTGCCGAGATTTGACAAGGTTTAGCGGATGAGAAACTTCGGATATTCTCTCCAAGAACGTTCCAAGAACGTGGGAAGAACTAACACCTTCGGTGACCAAGAATTATCTTTAGGAGCCCCGTGCAGAGCTTGAGGAGAATTTCTTGGGCAATGTACTTTTGATGCATGGTGCTTCTCGTACGTAATTCGCTTGTCCAACGATTCCGGAAGTTACCCACGCTGTGGTTCTCGCAATATACATGCGTTTAACTTTTCAATTTCAGATAATTACACAATAATTAAGCGCATGAGGCATAATCACAGAGTGAATTAACAACACATGACCATTTATGTCAAACCTCAATGGTTTCGCGAGGGCTAACTGGCCAAGATGCTTGCAAATTGCAATTTTATAGGAACTCCGACTCTAAGCCAATAATATAGGTTGGGCAACGTAGTTCGTTAGCTGAACGGTCTTCACTATATTAGGCAAGACTCTCATTATTACTTCCGTCGTCGATAGTCTCGAATCTTGTCCTAATAATATTCCTGCAGGAGCACCAGTGGGTTGGCCCCCAAATGGACAGACCAGGGTTCGGTAGAGCACTCCACTGCCGCGGGAAGAAGCGGGTTGTGGGTATCAACCTCTCCGTAGTCATCGTACCATTCGATGCGCTGAAAGCTTCTTTCACTGCCCATAGCGTTCCAAACCACTCAATAGTCAGAGTTAAATTTGTCCGGAAGGAGTATTCTCGCGGATATGCGGGAGGGAATGGGTGGGGGTAAGGAGATAGTTCGGTAAATGAAGACAAAAATCAAATACGAGCAGTCCACATACTGCATATCTTGAGTCTGTCTCGTATGAAACTGACATTTCGATTAAGTATGAAACGATAGGATAATTCCATGTTAGCCGCTGGGGGTATAAGTGGTCCGTCATCCAGTATCGCCTAGGCATGTTTCTTGCGATTCCACAATTGCGACCCCTACATAGACAGCGGAGACTTCCCGAATTTTGCTGAAGGACGCAGGGCTAGTTCATCCTTCGCTCCTCATCCTAGGATCCTGCGGGGCCTGGATCGTCTTGAGACAATTCATTACGGCGCCACCCGTTGTCGATCGATTATCTGTACGGAGTACATAGTCCCGATACAATTTTGAAAAGCTTCGGCTATTGTAGAGTATGAGGACTAAAAAGTTTGATACTATTGAAAGCTATCAATTGCTAGTCAATCTGACAGACTAACTTTACGGGGTCCTTTAGAAGATCGCCAAGCAATTGGGAGGAGAAGAAACACCTCCAGGCATATTCAACGGCACTGAAGTTACGAAGAAGGTCCAACGCCCAAGCTCCTGGCAGGTTTGGGCTAGAGCTTCTAGATCAAAGAGTTCCCCTGATAGGACTCCACGTTAGCTGGAAAAACTCTGATAAGAAAGAATTCATGCTCGCTTAACTGACCGATCGGGCAACCCCAGCCAGCAAGGACATACTCGTGCAAAAATACGTCGGTGGATTGAGGTGGATAGACCTGTGGCGTTTTAGCTGGGACTCCCGGTGAAGTTACCACAAACTTTGTGAAGTCCATAGAAAGAATCAAACCTTACCTCCCAGCTGATCGCATCACTGGCAATTGCCGCAAAGCCACTATTCCAAAGCCATCGGAGCACATCCTTAGTAGCCTCGACTCCTGCGTGCTCGGGTTGGGGATTGTCAGAATATTTTCTCTTTTCAGCGTCCGTCATGATAGTGTCCCATTCCTTCGTAACTCCGATTCGGACGAAGAGGATATCACCCTTCTGGAAAGTGATGTTGTTCTCCTTGGCGATTTGGAGAATATCCTGGAGGCGGACCTGATGTGTTGAGAACGTGCTATACTTGATTCCCTTCCTTTCGGCCCATGTCGAATAGTCGATCAGGACTCCACGGCCTACCAGGGAATTCTCAGTATTCGAGGTCTCTGATTGTGCAAACTCGGGGGATCATACCGGCAATTCCCTCCTTTGCCCAATGCTGAATACCAATTCGATCGTTCTCACGGTCATTTATCTCCTCGACAGTGGTACCTCCGTAGAAGACGCGGTCGGTTTGACCAGGTACAGTCTGGCTGAAATGCCTCAATCCATCCCACTGACTGCTTTGCTCTATGCACCACATTTAAAATGTCAATTATTGGCAACGAAATCATATGACCAGCTACCGAATTGTTATCTTACGGGGATTGAAACTGTAAACATCATCAAATGCCACTCCTCCCAATAAAGGCACAATCTGGTGATTGCAGGGTTGCCGGTTGAGATTAGGGTAGTCCAGCTTGGTCATTTCCCAATTCATCGTCACTCGGCGACCGCATTTGATCTCACTAGCAGCGGCCTTTGCAACGACGTCGGGGGTAAGGATAGCTAATTTTCCTAGGCCTTCTTCATAGCTGCCAGGCTTTCCCATCCAAACTTGTTTGGGGTTGGGTAGCTCATCAAATGGAGTATCAAACAGAGATCGAGTCATCGTTTTTGATCCAATCGCTGGACGCTATAAAGAAAGGTAAAAGGGTAAAAATAAGGGATTGATTGCAGGATGCAATTCAAAGCATCTATTGACTCGTTGAGCGAAAGGTATTCCGTACTTTTGTACAGCCGGATAGTTGAAAAATCCCGCTCGAGCGTGGAGACTTTCCGAAGCCGCTCCGGGCAGACCTTCCAACCCCGAGTCGCTGTGAATGCATCGACTGATGCTGACTGCAAGAAGAGAAATAAATTATAGAATTTCATTAGCATTAAACCAATTCACACTGAATGACGGACAGGAACCCCTCCAGTAGCACGGGCCTGGCACGATCCACGGTCTGTTCAATCCACGAGTCCTCGCAAATCTCCCTCTTAGATGCATAGATCGACATCAATAGAGAAGAAAGAGTAGAAGCAAGACGATGAGAAATTTCTATCCTTGCATAGACAACAACGGCTCGTATCCCGTCGTACATTAATATTACATTCTTGGCTGCAGGCCTGGTCATGATCGGCAAAGGAGTTACTTAACTTCTCCTCACCACCAACGTTTGTCCATAACACTTAAGTGGAGCTCGGTACTCCACCTGCGAGTAAATGAATTGAATCCTTTGCACTCCTTGCTATCTGAGCGCGAGAAGAGCTAATTCCTTTCCCTTTCACCTGTGTTCACGTACAGCGACTGCCATCTCTCGTTGATCCTGGGCAATCCCCTCAGGCTCTTTCTCACCCACTTGGAAGTTGATCTCTTCAGCGTAAGATTTGTTGAACCAGATCATCATGAATAACAGGTTCGGGTCCCAGATCAGTACCTACAATAGGCTGGTGACAGTCTTTGTAGCCATTGGTTCTATGGTGAGTCTCCGAGATGTCTCTTCAAATCTGAATATTGAAATATCTGACCCCTGTTCATGACCAGACGTATGGCTACTGTGCTTCGATCATCGGTAGCACTATCGGCCAGCCAGGATGGTATACCTACTTTAATTTGCCTACTGTGGATGAACCTGGCTATGCTTCGATTACGACACCCGCCATCTCGACGGCCAACGGTGTCTTCAGTGGCGGTGGAGCGGTCGGCACTTTGTTCATTATGTGGGCATGCGACCAATTTGGTCGGAAGGTCTGTATTCAACTGGGCGCGTTTTTCGCAATGTTTGGTGGAGCTCTCCAAGCCGGTGCAAACTCTCTAGAGTAGGTCGTTAAATCCGTAAAGACACATTGTGTCTCGCCTCTGACTGACTGATTACCTATAGTATGTTCCAAGCCGGCCGGTTCTTGTGTGGTCTTGGAATCGGAATCCTAGTTACTGTTTGCCCGATGTACCTTTCGGAGATGTCCAGCCCTTTACGCCGAGGCTGGTTGGTTGGGCACCATGCGATATTCCTCGTGTTCGGATACATGCTTGCAGGATGGGTGGGATTTGCATGCTTTTATGCTGGGAACATCCCCGCGTTTGGCTGGCGATTCCCTCTGGCTCTTCAATGTCTCCCGCCATTGGTTCTTCTTGCTGGCTCGCCCTGGCTTCCTCGCTCGCCTCGTTGGTTGATTTCTAAGGGCAAGCTTGACGAGGCTCAGCATGTGCTTCAGCGTCTCCGCGAGTCTCCCGAGGACCCTGACAACCTTGCCGCGAAGGAAGAGTTTTTCCAGACTAAGGAGCAGATTAGACTTGAGGCTAAAAAGATGACCGAGTATGGAAGTCCATGGTTGGCTGTCATTAGGAAGAAATCATACCGGAAGCGCATGATTATTGGTTTCCTTACGCAGTGGGGAGCAGAGTTTGGTGGCCCTCTCATCATTGTAAGTCGAGAATTTGCCAGCTTTCTGGGACAAAACTGACGCGCCCTTAGAACAATTATGCTGTTCTGTTGTACACAAACCTCGGGATGAAGGACGGCATGCCTTTGCTGCTGAGCGCTATTTGGTTGACCACGGCTGGTAAGTTTGAGAGATCGGCTACTATATTGGTCTTACTAACTCCGTATCAGGTCTGATCTATAATCCTCTGGGTGCTTGGCTCCATGACAGAGTCAACTCTCGTCGAGGCATGTACATAACTGGCTTTGTCGGTATTATCGTTACCACATCGTGTCTCGCTGCTATGACTTCTGAGTATGTCGGCACCACCAACAGGGTTGGAAATGCCTTTGGCATTTTGTTCATCTACCTTTACTTGGCTTTCCAAGGGTGAGTTTATGTTATCTATCCTCTGGGAATGTAGACTGACCATAAGATAGTACGTTTTGTGACACAACAATGTATCTCTACGTCTCGGAGATTTTCCCAACAGAGATCCGTCCAATTGGCATGGGATTCTCGTTGTTCGGCCAGTTTGCTTGTGAGTTTCTCCAGTTAATTTGCCTCTTTCGGACTGTATTAACCAAGGACAGCAACACTTATTCTCCTCGAGACCGCTCCTATGGGCTTCAACAACGCTGGGTGGAAATATTATCTTGTCATCATCTGCTGGTCGGTAGTCTTCATTCCAGGTAAGATTCCAGCACATTAATCCCCATGAAGAATGTACTGACTCTGAATCCAGTCATCTACTTCTTCTTCCCGGAGACTGCACGTTTGACCCTGGAAGAAATTGCCCAAAACTTCGGCGAAGAAGTTGCTGTTCATCTGACAGATACTACCGATGAAGAAAAGGCCAAGCTTGATGAGAAGCTTGCTCATTCCAGTGGTGCTATGTTTGAATCCTCGAAAACATCAAAATCTCCTCATCATGGAGAGGAGGCAGCGACTGCTCCAGTACCTGAAGCCGAGAGTAAGGACCAGTATGTGATCTAATAATGCTCAAGCAGAAGTTTTGCATGCAATTTGAATTTCTCATGGCAACTTCGAACGTCTCTGGCTGATTCTCATCAATTCAGGTCGACGAATATGAGCGTGAGCTTCTGACGCAAAAACGATATATAGACAAACTGTTTCTTTTATTTAATGGATATCAAAGGTGCGAATATTTAGATTTACTTGGCACCTTTACCTCTCGTCTCGTGATAGAGTCCGTAGAGTACTGGAGCTTGGAAGATGGAAACAAACTCCACAGAGCGCTGTAACCTACACTGCTCTGATCCGGCCAATCATGTCCCACTATTAATGCCCCGCAAGCCGCAGGGAGCATAATTTGACCAATCGGAGGTTGTTATTATTTGATGCAATCACGGACCGGCCCGCGGCCAAACAGACACTCACAAGGGAGCCAGCACCAGGAAGGGTTTCCTTTTTCTATCCTCCGTGTACCAGGAAGCCTAAAGCTAGGATATGACAGTGAGCTATCTATTTAGAGTCTGTCTGCGAGTCCTTCCGTTGCCCTTTGGAAGGGGAAATGAACCACATGAGACCCCAGGAATGCATCACAACTCACCACTCGATGAATATTGCAAAGCCTGCAATGTCAGGAGGAGTAGACGTTGTGTCTTCATGACTTCCTTCCCTAGTCGATAAAATTCATGAATCTAAGGAGCAGTTACACGGAGGATCACAGTTTGTTTTCAACCTCCTGCTTTTCATTAAATCAAATGCCAGAAACATGTACTATATCAGATGCCCAACCACAAGAGAACCCACGAAAAAGATACACCAAATCATCTATTAAATCAATATTCCCAATAAGAACCCTCGAAACTTCGTAGTTTCGCTCGAGCCGGGTTTCAACCTATCCAACTCATATCAAACCCCAGTTCCTCGGCGAACTTTCATCCACGCGAAGACACCGCTGCCAATATAAACCGTGATAATCGTAGCCTGAGGAATTAGACCCAAAATTAGATATATCACCCAACTGCCATTCATAATGTTGTATTTGGTGGTATGACCTGTATGGCCCGTAGTGTCCAGATTCGTCGAATTCAACACAGAGTACAAAATTCGCAGGAAGAGCAGGGGCAGAACGACAACCATACTGCGCACGATGTAATAAGACACGGTCACGAGTGCTTTCCGGCTCTTCCACAATTTGATCACGCCAAAGCAGATAGCTGCAAACGCAACCAGGAATAAGGCGCCTGAAACCTTCATAAAAGTTGCACCGCGATCATACTTGTCCGAATTGATGATTCCGGTGGAGCTGTCTGGCATACGGTCAATTCCGCTGACAATGCCTAGGACTAAGCCACAGATGATGATGGGGTGCACAAGACGAAGGATCATGAGCGATGTCCCCTGCGTGAGTGGAGCAAGCGGAGAGTAAGAGTGCTCATATTTGTCTTCGTCGGGTTTGGAGGATATGTTGACGAAAGATAGTGTTGCAGACATAAGAGGGCCTAGAGCAATTTGGTATAGGATCTGGGCCGCAATCTGTAGTCCGGAGGATGGTGATGAATGCTCAGTTATGCTGATGAAGATTGCCGGGCCCGCGATTTTTGCTAGAAAAGATCAGTCTTTGTAACATGTCCGGGCAGTAGGTGAAGAAAATGCATACTGATCACGAAGGCATGGAGATAAAGCCATCCAAATTGTCCCTTGAAAACATAATGGATTGTGCAAAATGTTGCGGGAAGTAGAAGGCCAACGTAGATCGCTAGCTCGAGACAAGCCAAAACTTCGTGGGCAATCATGACTGTCTTTTGAGATTGAATCTCTATTCTTGATTGCTTTTGAAATTTCTCTGGCACTCGATGTTGAAGGCTTCTGGAAAAGACTTAATATATCTACTTCCTATCCCTATTTTGCAGATTCGAGTCAAATATCGGCAGAAAACCAAGCTTTTGGCCCCATCGCCGCACCCATCTCCATTGGCGGCTGAGGAAGCATGTTACGGCCGTAAAGCGCCACGGCCCACCAAGCATTACTGCCCAAGCATTTGGACGATCACTCCATGTGTTGGGACATACGACCATTAAAGAAGGGGTCTTGAGGCTAACAAGAGGTAGTCTATTTCCATTTCAGGAAAATGGGGAGAGTGTGGCGGTTATGATGAATCTCCACCCCGATTCGCATCTCTACATCCATACTACTATAGTTCGCTAGCATAATGTAGGCATTGCTAAGAATGAATGATATTCTAAGCCTTTTTCCATGCTACAGCTACCGTCTAGTTTTGCCGATGGTTTTGCTTTTGCGATCTCGTACGTCAAAGCGATTTGCAGTAGCATTTCCTCGAGTACAACTAATAACTCTGGAGTTCACCTAATTCTGAATCTGTGGGCACACGTTGTGAATTTGAAAGCAACTGTACTCGGACAAGCCCATGTCTTTGAAAAACTGTCACTATAGATGCTTTTTCAAGTGATCTTTGTTGTGTATTTCCTAGCTCTATTCCGGGCCTTTGGACTGTTTTGTTGTTGACTCGGCCTTGAAGATCTTCCAGCCAAAGCACGAAGTTGTCTCGTGTAATGGAATAGAGTTGGGTAATTAAAAATTTATCTGAAGCCCGGGACAAGAAGGAGGCAACATATCTCAACGAAAACAAATGTGAAACAATTTAATAATGAAAAAAATGACTTAGAAGCTACCACATCCCACAAACCCCCAATAAACGTACAATAATATTGTCAAAGCTTTACAAATCATCCCAATCGATCTAACCGTCTCTCAAGTCTCTCCCGACGACGATCATGAGCAGAACCATGCCCGTGATGACTCCCCTTGATAGCCTTCGATGCCATATTAGCCATAACAGCACCAGCCAAAGCACCACCAACTGCACCCAGAGTTCCATGATCAGATTTCTTCCCGACTTGATGTCCGACGAATGCACCCTGTTAGGAAAGAATGATTAGCTGTGTATCTGCGAGATCAATTCCAGAAATTATGGTGCTTACTCCTGCTCCACCGACGACTGTTGCACCGAGACCTCTTTCGCCTTCGGGTGGTCCGTTGGTAGTAGACGGGTCAAAGTCTTTCCATTGATTTTGTTGATTGAAAGAATTCTGTTCGCCCATTTGTTGTTCGTGGGCCTGGGATATCTTGGATGATTAACTGTTGAATACTAGCACAGGATGAGGATGATATTACCTGTCCGGGAACAAACTCTGAGTTCTGCATAGAACTCATTTGCTGGGGCTTGTCCTGCGAAGACAAGTTCTCGGGAGTGTAATCACCGTAGTAATCGCGGTTAGACATTGTGGAGTTGGTTGGTTTGAGTTGATGGGATAGTCTGCAAAGAGATGTTGTCCTTCCGGCTGTCAGCTGTATATTTATGCGACCTCCCCGAAGTGCATTTTTATTTTAAGTTTCAAACTAAGGTCTAGTTAATAATAATAGAAGGTTCTTTCGGCCGTATATTTGGTGGAACTAAGAGTATGTAGTAAGCCCCCGCTAGTAAATAGTGTTGTCGCGCTACGGCTGTACCTACGGCCGTAAGGCGACCCGAGTCAGCACTATCCAGATCCCGCCACCCATAGATGGGCATTCAAGCTATGGATAGTCCGCGGATCTATACCAGAAACATGATAATCGAGAAGCTTGGTAAGACCGTCATTAAAGAGGGTTTGATATTCGCCTAGTTCACCCCCTTTCTGCCGAAGCGGTATCTAGCCGCAATCTCAACAGTTAGCAAATGTTGGCCCTACGGCCGTCAAGTCATCAAACCATAGCCTCAACTTCCTTAGTATGGCTTCAAAATGGGTAGAAAGTCTTGGCTCAGCATTGTTGCGTTGAGTTTACTCCAAGCTAGCCAGGAAGCTGAAGTCTGGAAAGTCTGAGTCGGGCCTAAGGAGGAAAATTTCTATACTTGAAGCAAAATTCGTTCTCAACTACAATCTATAAATTCAATCCTTTCACCCGCTCCCCGATAAAAAGAAGGCACAGCAGAGAACAAATTCCCCTTCCAATCTCATCTCCTAGAAACCGATTTATCTTTGCAATCATGCTCGTCAACCGCTCCACCCCTGACTGTACAGAGGTAACCCCCGATTGTCCCGTATCAGGGTCCATCTACGGTTACGCCCCCAACATCGCAGCAAGCTATGCATTCGCCATAAGCTTCGGGCTCTGTGCCCTAATACAATTCATCCAAATGCTCAAATGGCGCATGTGGTCCTTCGGTATAGCAGTTATTCTCGGTGCTATATCGGAAGTCATCGGTGAGTACAACACACCAACCGACACTCACAAGCCATACACCGAAATGAAACCGCAAATCTAATAAAACTTCTGCTTCGTTGCAGGCTACATCGGCCGCATAATTCTCCACTCCAACGCCTACTCCTCCGCCGGTTTCGAGACCCAAATCTGCACCCTAACAATGGCCCCCGCATTCTGGTCCGCCGCAATCTACCTAACCCTAAAGCACGAAGTAAACGTGCTAGGCCCAAAATTCTCGCCACTCAAGGCGAAATGGTACCCCTACATCTTCGTGACCTGCGATCTTATCTCGTTGTCCTTGCAAGGTGCGGGCGGTGGACTCGCGGCTACGGCGACGACTAGCCAGGGCAGTGCGATTGGAAGTAATGTTATGATGGCGGGAATTGTGTGGCAGGTCGCTACGTTGTCAGTTTTTGGGGGTCTTTCGGTGTTGTTTTTTTTGAGGGTTAAGAGGACGCCGAAGTATCAGCTTGAGGGGGAGGCGAAGAAGGTTTGGGAGAGTCGAAGGTTTTGGGGGTTTTGTGCGGGGATTGTGGTTTGTTTTATTATGACTTTTGTGAGGTGTGTTTATCGGTACGTTATTTCCCTTACCCCTGTACTCCTGGAGTGCGGCTTCGATACCAACAGAAGACGACTACAGTATTGCGGAGATGGCGGGAGGTTGGAGGAATAAGATCATGCAAGATGAAGTTGGATTCATCGTTTTTGAGTCTGCGTAAGTTTATATCATATGCCATCTTCCAGCCGGTCACGCTAACCATGATAACATACAGGATGTGTGCTGTGGCGGTTGCGGTGCTTTGCATCGCCCATCCAGGGTATTGCTTTAAGCAAATGCGTGGAGAAACACCCAAATCGACTGTGGAGGATACTGTTCTTCTGGAGCAAAAGACCGAGTACAACGGCGGCCATAGTATGGCATAAACTATGCACCCACTTACTCCACGAGGACGATGTCGGCATTAGTTGAGATTTGGGTTGACTGTTTTGTGCTTTGAATCTGTACTTATTTCTTTCTACCCTGATTTTATGATTGACGATCGAAGATTTCCTTGGGAGCTTGTTTGTTTGGTGAAGAATTAGACTAATAATAGACCGTTTGTGCCTTTTGATTCTTTCCCAGCCATAGACAAGAAAATGCCAAAGCCAAGTAGGAGGAAGTTCACGAGACTTTGGTATGAGAGAATGGATGAACACAATACCAAGCGGCATTAAAGCTTTGCGACCAAGTTATGCATGACTTTGCATACAGTAAGATCATCAGAAAGATATGATTATCAATTCATGTTTAATAGAATAAAGACAATGGAAACCCCCTTTTATGACAATTCCGTAACCATTCATATCCTATTCGATACAAGGAAAGACATGACATAAAGATCTAATTCAGACCCGATACAAGCCGCCGCCGGGGCATAAGCATACATCACACGTCTGGATAGATCCAGCTCAACTACCCTCAACACATCTTCAACACTTTTGGTCGTGGATCTATTCACTTCCATTCATACTCGTATCATGCGTGTCCTAACAAACATTCATGTTCGCAGTCACAGGGGCTGCGGAACCCATAGGGCACGCCGCATCATTTCCGATTCTTTCGTTCCCTCGGAGCTCCAAAGATCCCATGGGATAGGATTGAAGCTTTGAGGGAAGGAGGGGCAATTCGAATCGGACGTTTACAGGTCCTTCTTGATGATGTGGGCCTTGGGGAGGGTGCCGTTGGCACGCTCGATGGCGGCCTCGCGGGCAGCGGTGAGACCGAACTGGGTCTTGATGCCATCAACACGGTGGGTGGAGTTGATGTTCTTGACGAGGGTGAGCTGCCAGCAGGTGGCACCACCCTGGCGGGAGGTGATGGTGGAGGAAGCAAGGAAGTACTCCCAGATCTATGGAACGAAATCAGCAACTGACAGACCTAGAGTTCAGAATAAAATGAGCAAACTTACGCGGAACCACCGCTTGCCGTACTTGGCCTCAACTTTGTCCTTGTTGCCCATCCAGTTCCGGTACCAGCGCCAGAGGGTGGCAGAGTAGTGGACACCGATAGTGTCAACGGCCTTGATCTCGAAGCCGGCACCCTCAAGGCGGTCGACGACGAAGCCAAGAGGAGTAGAGGCATCAGCACCGGGGAAGATGTACTTGTTCATGAACAGACCCCAGATGAGATCCTCGTACTGCCAGGACTTGCGGAGACCAGCAATCTGCAGGAAGAAGACACCATCGTCATCGAGCATGTCGTAGACCTGAGACAAGAAACTGGAGAAGTGACGGACACCGACGTGCTCGGCCATCTCGAGGCAAGTAATCTTCTGGTAGCCACCCTCAACGCGAGGAGAATCACGGTAATCGGCGCAGACAATGCGGCTCTGGGACTCCTCGATGCCAGCTTTGCGGAGACCGTTGTTACCCCAAGCAGTCTGGTTACGACCAAGAGTGATACCAGTGACGTGGGCACCATAGTGAGCAGAGGCGTACTTGGCGAGAGTACCCCAGCCACAGCCAAGATCGAGCATCTTGTCACCGGGCTGAATGCCAATCTTCTCACAAACAACGGCCAGCTTGTTGTCCTGGAGCTCCTCGAGGGTCTCCTCCTTGTTGATGTCGCTGATGATACCGGAAGTGTAAATCATGCGGGGGCCAAGGAACCAAGCGTAGAAGTCGTCACCGCGGTCGTAGTGGTCACGAACCTGCTCCTCATCTGGGGATTCCAAAGTTAGTATATCAATGAGGCCAGAATATTGCAATTAAAATTGTACGACATACCCTGGGAACGAGTGTGCAGCAGCATCTCAGGGATGAAGCCAAACAGGAAGTGCTTGAAGAGACCCATGGTGAACTTGAAGTTGGCCCAATCGTGACGGTACTCGAGAGCCTCCAGGGCATCGCCCTTGAAGTCAACCTCGCCGTTGAAGTACTTCTCGTAGAAGACCTCCATGGGGATCTTGCTCTTGCCACGGTAGGTGGCACGGTCATGCTCACTGTGGAAGTTCAGGTAGTACTCAACGGGGCGGCCGCAGTACTTGGCCTTCTCGGTCTTGCGGGGGGAGATAGAGGAAGAGACGGTCCAGAAGGCCATCAGAACGGGGACAGTGGTGAAGATAGCAAAGAAGATGGTGGTGTAGAAGCCACCGCCAACCTGGCGGGCCAGGTACCAAGGCACCACGATGACCAGGAAGATCATCAAGCCATTGGAGAAGCTGTCGCTACCAGGCGAGTCGGCGGGAACGGGGGCATTCTTGATTGCCGGGTACTGGAAACAATTGTTTAGCTGCGTTGGTCTCGGAGTCGCTTTGGGGGTGGGGAGAGGGGGAGCTCGGTGGGAGCTCGGGCGCTAGCTCAGTAACTCACCAACGTGGTCGGAACACCGCAATCGAAGGCAGGCTTGGACTGCACGGGAGCTTCCGGAGTCTGGATGAACTCGAAGTCCTCAGTGGACTCCGGGTGGGGGGTCGTCATGTTGGCGAGTTGACAATTGAGAGGGATGAGGGAGTTGAAAAGGAGAGACAAGGGAGTAAATAATATCGTGGCAGTTCCACGGGGGGCGGTGAAGTGTGGATGTGGTGCCTGGTAAACTTAGTATGCAAACTTAGTACCAGCCTGTGCTCTGTGCTCGGTGCTCGGTGGCTGCTCCAGCCTCCGTGAGCTGCTGCGGCCCAGCCGACGCGGCTTCCAAGGGTCACTCTGGAGCTATGGGGAAGAGAACACGTTGACCACGAAGCCCCTGATAAGGTTGACTGCAGGATAATTGCTTTTTTTCAATACCAACCGACACTCTCTATTCGCTACAATATACAATTGTGTGGTATTCCCTAGCAAGGGCTCAATTGGCATTTTGCGTGCGCTTAACTGGCCTTGGCTCCGCACGATCTTCACAAGGAGTGGGGATTCCTGAAACAGTGGGATCCGCGGTTGCCAAAAGTCCCCGACAGAGGAAATAGAGAAAGACATTCATTCCCTTATGATACGCCAATAATAATTGTCCTGACCCAGCCGAGTTTCTCCATTTGCACCATCCCCAAATTGATGTCATACCCAGCCAATCCCAGCCCAAATAAAAGGAGGTAAACAACAAGAATAGACGAATAGAATCATTCCAGGATTCAACAATAGTTCGTAATTCCAATGTAATAACGTGACATGGCGGTGAGTGCTGAGCCGCGCTGATTACAGCGTCAGCTGGAAGCTGTCGGCCTCTTCAGCCTCCTCAAAGGTCGGCAGCTGTTCCTCGAGTTCCTGTGAAGCAGCACTCTCTTCCGCACTGTCAAAGCAGCCTGCAGCCTTGCAACGGATCCACATCTCAGAGTCCAGCGGCGGCATTCCGTAGAGCTGCATATAGGTTTCGGGGGATAGCAGGGCCTCCGAGTTGGCGGCTTTCTGTGCGGAAGCAGTCTCGCGGAGGGTCGATGAGACACTGCGACCCTTGGAGTATCCCACGGTCGTGTTAGAAGTGACTGCTGCGGCAGTGCTGCGCATGGAAGAGGGATTGGTCGGAGTCCGAGTATGCTTCCGAGGCATCAAAGCAGATGCTGCAGACGCAACTCGGGACTTGGGAACAGCAACGGTTCGCACAGGAGCTGAGCTGGGTCGCGGAGCTGCAAGCGCTGCGGCGGCCTCACGGGATCGAATGGTAGGAACTTGGCGGGTAGGACGCACGCTGGTGGAAGGAGCCCTGCGGTGGGTTGATTGCAGGCGTGGTTTCGGGGCTCTAGCTGCCACATCTTCGGTGTGCTCGGTGAAACTGATGCTGTCCAACTGTTTCATGATCGTATCGTTGATCATTTTGTCGCACTTGACGGAATCCTCCTGGAACTTGCGCTGTTTCTTGGTCAGGCCATCGCTGCCAATCTCCTGCTTTCCGTAAACACTCTCTAATCCCAGAGCCCGATGCTTTGGTTTGAATTGGGGGAATGTAGTATCGTAGGTGACATCATCGGGCTCATCCAAGAGAGCTATGAGCTGTCAGCAACCTTCTTCTGAATACAATTGCACGATAGACGCTTCCATACCTGTAGGCTTCGGTGGCATGTACTCAATGTCTGGCACATCATCTTGAGCAGCCTCAGTATACACCTTGGTCTGGGCCTGCTGAACTACAGGAGCCGCCTTCTTGATTCTCTGTACAGTCGAGGTTCTCCGGTTGTTTGTCTTCTCGGGCTTTGACGTTCCTCCAAATGGACCTGGAGTCTTGAAGGCATTGGTCTTGAGGTTGGTGGTTTTGTTGCCCAGTACAGCACGTTGTCTGGTCTCTATACGAGCAATTTATTAGTCCCACTCCAAAGCTTCGCGTCAATTGACTCAAGGAGCTCGGTCACGTACCCCCAGGCGTGACGAACGCGTTCAACGCCGGTTTTCCATTCTCCTGGCCACTCTTATTGCCCTTGATTGTTCCCTTCCCGAATGCGCGAGGATTGTTCTCATCGTTGAGCGGCACTGACTTGCCGGGAGTCTTGGGCGGTATTTTGTTGATGCCCTGGTTCAAGGGTTTCGCTGCGGCGGCAGTCTGGTGGGTATTTACCAGGTTCTCCTGGTCGCGAAGGGCCAACATGGTGGCGTGTGGAGGCAGTCGTTTCGCATACACTGACGGATCGATTCTGGCAGTGGCAGACAAAGAAACGGTGAAGGTAACCTGGTGAGGCGTAAGGTCGAGAGCTCGTATGATCCAAACGAGTCTAGAGTGTTGTCTGGGTGGTTGCCCGTGGAGACAGGGCGATCGGAGCCATGTGATTGGGGTAGGGGCCAGCGGGGCTGGTTGTGTACGGTACACGGCAGGTACCGTGGCAGGAGTCACTAACGTACCTAAAGGACCTAAATGGAAGACTAGGCAAAGTACCCGGTACTTTGCGGTCGGCGGCCGTGGTCACCGCTCAACGGGTACTAAGTACACCATCAGCCATGAATTCCTCCCCTTACCCAAACTCCGACCTCCCCCACGGCCTAATCCCTCCCCCCCCATCCCACTACTACTACTCCGGCTCGCTGAGCGAAAGCCTACTACTTTTCTTCATTCATACATATTACTCTTCATCAACCCTCTCTTCTTTCAAATCATCTCAACATGGACAAGATCAAGGAGGTAAGTGTCTGCCTACCATCCCTGTTTTGGTGGGGTAGCTTTGGCAAGCTGTCTCTTTTACCCTTTTGGCCTGCCCCTCGTCTTGCATACCATGCCTATGCATACCATCCCACTTCTATCCACCCGTCTGACCGTGGCATTATGCTAACTATGTTCTTTGCTAGCGTATGAGCGCCCTCCGCCTCGAGGCCGACGAGGCCCACGAGCAGGTCGAGGAGCTGAAGGCCAAGGTCAAGACCCTGGAGCAGGAGAACCTGTCCAAGGAGCAGGAGATCACATCCCTCAACCACCGCAACCAGCTTCTTGAGGAGGAGGTTGAGAAGCTCGAGGGCTCCGTCAAGGATGCCAAGGATGCCGCCAACCAGAGTGCCCAGCACGACACCCAGAACGAGGCCCTTCAGCGGCGCGTGCAGCTCCTCGAGGAGGAGGCTGAGGAGAACGACCGCACTCTCCGGGAGACAAACGAGAAGTATGGTCTACTTGATAACGTTTACTTTTCCACTTCTATGAACAGACCTTGCTAATCTATCTGGATCTATAGGCTCCGCCAAACCGACGTCAAGGCCGGCCACTATGAGCGTAAGGTCCAGGCCCTCGAGACGGAGCGTGACCAGTGGGAGGCCAAGTACGAGGAGATGGCCAAGAAGCACGCCGAGTTGCAGAAGGACCTGCACGACCTCGAGGTCTCCATCAGCAACGTCTGAGTTGGCTGACTTGGGGTATTGAGTGTAGGGTGTCGAGAGACGTTGGGGTTGGATGCAGGCTACTCCCCTTTCCATCTGTCTGCTTGCTTCATTTTGTAACCAGTCTTGTGTTGCTTCCCCTACCATGCTTTTGGAGACCGCGTCCCCAATAGCACATATGCGATGTTGACTATGGTGCCAGTTTTGTCTTGCAAATTAATTACCGTTCTTCTGTCGCCAGCGTCGGTCTTGTGAATCATAGATTTGATTAAACGCCAGAATTTTCGAAACTCCTAAGTAGTTGCTAGATGGTATAACATGTATGAATCGCTTTTTTTGCGAGAGACACTTCCTTCAGAATTGTACATCTCATCATTTCTCCCTCCGGGCCTTGGCCTTCTTCGCCTTTGTCAAGCGCTGCTTGGCAGCCGCGAGTTTCCGATCCTGCTTGCTTTCATACCGGAACTGCTTCTTCTTCTTCTTGGGCTTGTCGGCCGTCACTTTCCTCTTTTTGGCGGCCTCGGCTTCTTCCTCCTCCCTCTTCTTCGCAGCTGCCTCTGCCTTGGCCTTGTTCTCTTCCTCGTCCGAGTCTTCTCCCAGAATCGACTTGCGTAGGCCCTCTCTCGAAGAGTCTATCTCCTCCACGGTGACGGTAGTGTACTTGTCTTCGTCGATATATTCGGCCTCGTAGTCAACCGCGGGCGGTTCCTCAATACCCTCCCATTCGTCGTCGCTCTCCTCGTCGGCATTTGTGTCGCTATTATCACTCATGTCCTCCTCCTTGAGACGCTTCAGCTGTAGTTTGTGCTCTTCCATCGCTCGTCTGAATTCTGCTGCTCGCTCTTCACGAAGCTAAACGCGGACAATCGATTAGTGAATGTTGTTGGTTGGCCAAAATCTGGATAAATTCATTTCACACCTTTGCGCGATCCTGTCGCTTCTCTTCTTTCATCCGCTTGATCGCGATCTCCTGCGCATGCTTGATGCGCTGTTGCTTTCGCTTCCGAAATCCAGTCAAGAATTCTTCGCGGGCGGCTGCGTCGAAACTGACTTCTTCGACCTTGGAGGTCTTGCGACGTTTAACGGGTGGACCCATTGTGTAAAAGGATTCAGAGTAAATGGTACAATAAAATCGTTCAAGAGACCCCCAGTGTCTGGTCGTGGGACTGTGTTCTGTCCAACCAGAAAAAAAAGTAGCGTCTCCAAAAGCTCAGACGCCGCAGCGGGCCCGGACTCTGGGCGACCGCCTCCGAGGCCAAGTCGGACCTCCCGTTGGCATCATCATCATCCACCCCAGCGACTCCTCCACAAAGCACAATGCATTTGAGCAGGTTTGGGCTAGTCGCCCTCGGGGCAGCTGCAGTCGATGCCTTCCGTGACACTTCTCCATTCTTCCTTGCATCGACCTCCGAGTAAGCAGCTTGAGTCCGTCTTGAAACTATGGCCAGCTAACCAGCTCCTCCTGCATGTAGGGTCCTAGCGAACTCCGCAAACATCAAGACCAGCGCCTCGCTATTCGGTGATCTTTCTTCTGCTCTTGGAGCTTGCCCGTCAGAATACTATGTCGTCGTCAACCAGCCTGGCGTGCATAGCTCTGACTTCGCGACCCGCAAGTCGGCACCCCGCCTCGGCGCGAAGATGCTAGGCAAGGACAAGTCTATCCGATCGAAGATGAGCGTCAACGAGGTGGCTGGTCTTTTGGAGGTTAAGCAAATCAAGGGCCTTTTGGAGGAGAAGTGCCAGGCCCAGACTACCGTCGTTGACGGCTCTTGTGAGTTGCTACGGCCGGCCCGGCTTCAATGGTGGCGGGTTATAGCTTGGAAACCAGGACTCACAAGGACCAATAGCTGGATCATACCCCTCATACTTTGAGTCCGGTCCTCGGATTATCGACATCGAATTCCCCATGCTCTCGCTTGGTTCGGACCGTGCCGACCAGCTCTCCAACAACGGTACGTGGAGCTTGATTGTCGACGACTAGTCTTCTAATATTCATAGATGGACTGATTGCCGACATCATCGACCGCATTCCTTCCTCCTCCAAGTATACTCTTGTCTATGTCACCTCGCCGAGGGAGTTCCCCGAGACCGACTCAGTCGTCTACGAGACCGAGGATGCCTATCCCGACTCTGTTCGTATGGAACTCAAGCGCGACTACTCCTCCCACTCCTCATACTCTAGCGCGTCGGAGTCGGATCGCCAAACCTCTCTGTTTGACGAATACCAATTCTTTACCCCCGGTTTGTATTCGCTTCCTTATGATTACTCTTTTATCTTGTTCTAACTCCCTGGCAGGACTTTTTATGGGATTCATGGCCACATTCCTCTGCCTGATCATCCTTTATATCGCTATCAGCGCCGTAAGCAGCCTTCGGGTTCCTTATGCTGCATTTGAGAAGGATACTTCCGCTGCTGTGCAGAAAAAGCAGCAGTAACTTTGGACGGGCACTATTTTGGTGGCAGTCGTCGACTCCAAGATAATACCTTGCTCGATGCATGCTACAATTGAATTATTTGCGTCTTTTCGGGGTCAGGGGCACCATTCTTTTGTGTTTATGTATGATACATCACACTGCGATTTTTCTGGTAGAATTCAAGCCATCATCATGTGACACCCCCTCAAGCCGCACGCCTGAGGCCTCAGGCCTCCGGCCTCCGCGTTCAGGCACTTAATTTAGCGCAGTAACTTGGTGTCGTTTAGCTTTCCTCCGTGTTCTCGCTTACCCAAAGAGACCCTTTTCCCCTCTCCGAACCCTCAGACACTCGTTGCTTCCTGTTGGGAGACAGTCATTCGTTTTACCTGGAGATGTCAATGGTGTATCCCTGAATTGGAATCTGTCAAGAGTGTGGAGCCCCACAGATCCTGTCAGGGGAACGGCTTCAACCACGCATTCCGGGCGCTGAAAGAGATTGGCCCCCAATATTTGAGAGCCTTTGACTCGAGTCCAGCTCTCAGGAGTGCGCTGTTAACGATTTGACCGATTCCTGTGTCTCTACACACTCGCTATTGATTGCCAACTACCCCAGCTGACCCGCTGTGGAGAACATCCGATTCCTTTACATATTGACAGAGCGAGCGAGGAAACCAGAACAAGATGAGACTCTCACGGCGCGGGCTCGGGAAGGCCCAGCCGTCATTCATCTTCCTCTTGGTACTGCTGCTCGCCATTACCGCTCGTGTGGCTGCAGAGCCAGCGGATGCGAAGTCGACCTCTACTACAACGGATGCCGCCCAGACCACCACCGCTGATCCCTCCTCCACCACCTCTAGCGTGACCAGCACCTCGTCCTCCTCTTCATCGACATCGACAACGAAGTCCACCTCTAGCACGACTTCTTCCTCGTCTACAACATCTACGACCATGTCAACTACGTCGACGACGTCCTCCTCGTCGACTTCCTCTACTTCCTCCACCTCTAGCACAACATCGTCCGTTTCCACAACAACCGACTCAACATCCTCATCTTCAACCTCTACGTCCGGCCCGGTCGTGACCGTCCCTCCTACCGCAAATGCGCCGTATATGCAGACAACGAATGTCCCGGAGGGTACGGTGTTTATCGCCGTCGGCGCAATCCTAGGGTTGATCGGGCTGGCGGTCCTTGCCTGGCGCGGCATGGTCGCATGGTCTGTGAACCGCTCAGTGCGCCGCGCAGCCCTTGCACAAACCTCCGACAAGAAACGACTGGCGCGACGGGGCGGTGGAAGGAAGCGCTCCCACGGAGTCTATGCGGCTACAGCGGGCAACGATGTATCCCTCGATAAGCTCGGGGCAGCCACTCGCGCAAGCTATAAGCCCTCGAAGCGAGGTCCCAGCACAAACAGCGGCTTGTTCTTTTCGCCAACCGCCGGCGGTGCTGGATCGCATCATAGTCTCAATAACGCGGGTAACCGTGGTTCGAGTTACCTGCCCGCCGGGTACTATGCTGCCGCTGGTACCTCCACGCCAGTAAGGGATGCGAGCGGGTCGCAGACCAACATCTACTCCCCCACTGCTGGTCTCTCCTCGCCCACTGCATTCCATGCAGGATCCTCCCCATCTCTGCCCGCGGTTGGTGGATACCCCGAGATGCCGCACACTCGCCATTCGCATCTCGGCGCTTCCACCAGCTCCCTGAATCTCAGCCAGGCACCGCAGGGTCGTGCACCGAGCGCATATCTCGAGGATCTTTTCGAAAGCCATACATCACCCCGTCATTCCGAATCTGGTCTCGGTCGTCAACCGGACTCTGGTCGGCGATGATCATTAGTCTCAAGTCCATAATGACAAGGATGAGTATGGGCGGCTCATTTCCAACTTTGATCTATTCTTGGTTTCTTTGTGCCATATTTCAAGTTATTTTCTTTTATTACTCTCCGTCTTCGAACGCACTGGCGTTCTTTGGAGCTTTTGGACCCTTTCTGCATTGTTGTGTCTCGTATTTACTTTCCATCTAGGTCAAATTTCATGTTCATAAAGCGAGCTGTGATCTGATAATATAATCCCTTCATCTCCAAATTCCCTCATGGCAGCACAATGAGTACATCCATTGGTTTTTGCCATGATTAGCATGTCTATCCGGGGTTTAAGATCCCGGCATCCTTCTTAATCCAAGCCCTCCATTGAATAGCAGCCTACATTGTCGATGGAAGGACATGGTTGGTGGTATCTCAGCAAGGTGGTACCTACCTTAGGACGGGTTGCCATTCATGTCCAACTCCCATGAATTAGCTGGTTGCATCAATTTCGTCTCCAATGGATGGAGCACAACAGAGTAAATTTAGGGCTTCAAGTGGAGGCCACCCTTGCCTTGGAAGTACGATCGTCGAAGAAGACAAAAGTGATATTGAAAGCTAGTAGAACTTTGCCGAGTACAGCAGATCATCTGGGAAGGAAGATGCCGAGAACGACACTCCGTAAACCCTCTATTGGGTCTCTGCTAGGCTATGTATTCATTCTATCACAGTCATTTCACGTGCGAACATGGAATTGTATCAACCGTGAGTGCTGTCCATGCTTTGAAGTTGATATCTACTTTCCTCTCCGGTTGTTTTCTAGGATACTTGTAGATCCTCTAGATTGTTAGGTTTCACCTCGGGCGTTCGAAAGAGAATTGAACATGTCCATTTCTAAAATAGAAACTTGAAACTCCAGAAGTTCATAAACCAAGCTCTGAGGGTCCCTCTTCAAACCAAGGATCTGTGAGTAGTTCCTTTGCCGTCTGCCTGTCCTCGGGACGCCATTGTAACATCTTCCTCAAGAAGGCCAAGAACATTATTTTCTCTTCCCCTTCGAAATACTTTTCCTCTTCCTCCAGGCCT
Source organism: Penicillium subrubescens (assembly GCF_028828155.1). NCBI lineage: Eukaryota > Fungi > Ascomycota > Eurotiomycetes > Eurotiales > Aspergillaceae > Penicillium > Penicillium subrubescens. Next base: position 2,881,231 of record NW_026643157.1, on the reverse strand, counting down.
CTTGCAGGGATTGCCACATCATCGAATTTCCACTTGCCTAAATCATAGTCAGCACTCGATACAGATACGACCAAGAGAACGAACAATGACCTCACCATTTTCGTCAAATCACTCGAGACTTCTCTTGCCACGCTTGATCAAATCCGCAGGGGGTGGTTTCAGAAGCCCAATTACCTCCGCCAAATGTACCCTTGTGAGATAGCTTTTTCTCTCTGGATCCTGACCAGAGAACAAAGAGTGTCCCGGGGATAAATCCCAAGCCTGCCATTCATAATCAGCAATAGGAAACTCATGGACTGTAATAAACAGACTTACCATGTATCCGACATTTCAAATAATTTCAAATATCAATGGCATAGTCCCAATCCGCCTTTATCATTATCTCCGGTGACCTGTAGGCGCCTGGCTGGGCATCGTGGTTGTGTTTCTCCTCCCCGAATACAGCTGCACCAAAGTCAGTCAGCATGGGCATGCCATACTCTCTGGGTTCCCTCCAAGACCGTGATTGGTAGATCGTTCTTCCCCCTACAAATTTCCGGGGCGATGGGTAAGTGTGCTCATCCTCCTCGAACTGCTGCAAGATAGCAGAGTCCGCAATTGACACGAGGATATTATCCGCTTTGATATCTGGTCAGGACAAGAAGCGTTAACAAATCTCACACAGCAAGGCTTTTGCATAATCCCCTACTAGTATGAATAATTTTGCGTTCAGTGTGTACGTAGTCAAGGGCCATGAGGACATTCCACAGAGTTTCTTTCAACAGGTATAGGTCCAGACGGTTATCGGGCCAGCGACTCTGAATCACTGATAGGTTTTCCCACATGGGCTCCAATCCCTCAGCCATTTCAAGCCGAATGCCATGATTCGAGAATGTTTGGTGATTTTCGGGAGGGAAAAAGAGCTGGAGAAGGTGAAGAACCTTTTTTTATTCTCATGGAAGTTTCCTGTCTCATATTCATTTCTTCTTTGTTCCTTGTCTTGGAGGCCGGAGATGACTAGTGTGTCCCAGCCAGCCCTGGAGGCCTGGGAGGTTTCTTTGTCTCTCTACAAAGCCAGTCCGGCCCGAATCCAAGAAAACAAGCCCTCCAATATTGATTGACACGCTCAATGGGGATCTTATTTGTTGAAAGCTTTGTAAATTCTTTAGTCCTTTACTGTTGGGTCACTATCCGAGGCGCCGTTGTATGATCTTACCAAAGATAGCAGCCTCGAGTGTTCAATAAATAACGCCACAACTTCGTGCAGCTTTTTGACCCGTTTCAGCCTTCAAGAAATAACTTATGCTATCTGTTTTATCTCGGATGGATTAGGCAAAACAAATGAATACCGGGGTAGAATTGGAAACCATCCAACTCCAGGCTCCCTGCTGAACCTATAACCATGAAATCTTATAAACGACCCGGAAGTTTCCCTGGACTATTTGCTCTCATCCCATCTTGATTGTTTGATATGCAGAAGTGTGCACGTATATACACGACTTTGTCTACCATCCCACGCGAACTCGATCCAAGATGAGCCGTCCAGGAAGCTTGCAGTCGCCTTCAGCTAAACCATTCTTCTTATTTCGTTCTCACAAACCACCACACTCGCCAGGTTCCTATTCCGATACATCTCGCCAAGAGAAGCAACCAAGAATGGTGATCAAGGTTCATTATCAATCTATTCTCGTCTCTTAGGCCCCGTCAAACATGGACGAGGGACTGCTGGCAACGCCTACCGAAGTTAAGGATACGATTCAAAGAAGTTCAAATAACAACTCACTTGGGATCCTTTGAAGGTCATTACCCGGTTCTATGAATAGGTGTTAGTGGACTCCCTCCTGCGTACCTCTACATAGGTAGGCGGGCCCTATCATATTCTCTTTACATCTACTGTTGGTCCCGAAGAATAGCAAACCACCGTGTATAATTTGTTTGCAAAGGGAGCTTTATACAATTCAAGATCTCACTATTCAAAGTTTGTGCATGGCTTTCATTTCTCTGATATGATATGTCATGAAATCGTGCTAATCCCCACCTGTCAAGTATAGAGAAGAGAAGGAGGAAGTTGAAGATAACTATCTAGCCATATGCCGTTTCCTCCGTCGAGATCACAATCATTAACGTCCAATATTTCTCAAAAATCCCTAACGGGTTTCTTCCGAAGGCTCTTCTGAAAGCTCCGCCACAAAGATCCATGTACTTTTTCAGGGCAAGATTAATCACGTGATCGAACCACCGGCCTAGAAAGCCACTCATTCTAGGCACTTTCTGTCTTTTCCTCTCCCGCCTTCAGTTCTTCTGCCCTGGTTAAAACCACGCACTATTTTCTGAGTATATAGGAGTCTCCCATTCTCTCTTGAACATGATATCTAAACCCAGTACACCGCCCGTGCCCATGTCGACACCTCAAAGTCCTTTGACAGGCTATAGAGTGACATCGCTTGCCCCGGTATTGATTTGGTGTATCAGGTTCATAGATCATTGCCCCATACCCTAGTATGTTATATTGCCGGCTAATAAATTGTTCTAATGATACCTCAGACAAGGGTCTATAAAAAGTTCGGGGGTCGGACGGTCATACCAAGTACTAGATCTAGGAAGACTACACCGACCGTAGTTTTATTTCCTCATGCTGTGATATCAAATATACAAACCCAAAGAAACTGATCAACGTCACTACCCCAAAAAGGCTAAGGCGGGAACCAACTTAGCTATCGATCGGGTATCAAGGCGGAAAAGATACACATAATGAAGGACCTGTCTAGCTTAGTGAAATATACTGCTTTCCACTATCGAGGTTTCAAAAAACATCATGAATAATCCATTGAGGACTGTTTCTAAAAGAATTTCTCTTCAAATGACAAAATCCTCAAATACTTCGCTAGAAAGACCCGTGTAATTATCTCCGTATGTAGCTGAAAGGGGAACAATATTCACCTTATCACCCCCAGCGAGTCATTCGCGATATTGCCAAGCTTACAGTAGATAGCTTTAAGATTGGAGTGAACGTAAAAGAATTGAACCAAAGTGACACATGCGGCCTCGGACTTCATTTCTCTTCCATCCAGACTGCTTGCTCTTCAGCTTATGGAAACCTGCCTTTCATTGTCAGGGGACGGCCTACTGGCGCGTAATAAGCAATACATGGAAGCATTCTAGCATAGCACATCGAGTGCTTTTTAGTAAAGACCAGTTCGTCCTCCGAGTCATATTGTACATGTCATTGAAATTCCGAAGCTCCTAGTGCTAACACCAAGATAAACGGCAAGGAGCTGACAAATCAAACTAAAAAAAAAGAAAGTAATGTACAAAAAAGCGCTAAAGACATGTATGAGAACCTCCGTCACTTCCAGCAAATTAACCTTAACGTGAAACTAAGTAGCCAGCTGAAACGAGCATGCCAAGTCCACGAGCTGATCCTGACACAGGGAAAGAATTGTAAAAGGAAGAATTCCAATACCGGTCAAAGGAGTCTTGAGGATCGAATGTTCAACCAGAAAGAAAGAAAACGAAGAGAGGCATACAAGTGAATGATATGTACTTTCCTTACACCAAGTAAAATGAGAGATCGGGGTCTCGTGTCTATAACTGTTCTAATTGTATTGGATGGGTTGACGTAGGTAAACGTCCGTAGATGATGTGGGAAGCATGTGTTGCTTCCAGAGAGAGGGTGTTGTGGAGGAGTCGACAACTGAAATTCTGTGTCTCATACTCGTTCCAAAATGATGGGTTTGAACGGAACCGCTTCAAAAGAGAAAAATGAGAGCAATGATGTATTGCCCCGTCGCACGGGATGGCGTGGCGGTCTCTGTTTAATCCGCGTCGAATTTGTGGTTGAAGTCGCCAAGCAGAACATCGTCTGGGCCGGGCCCTTGGGTGTTCCGAACTGTTGCACAAAAGAGAGGTGGTCAGCAAATGAGAGAAAGAAACCGGGACCGTGGTGTTCAGTAGATATCCGCCTGGCAAACGGCTCGCTGCAGAAGGTGTGGAACAGCTGAGACTTACTCCATTCAGCTTCGACCCGGAAAAATACCCACATCCAACGACGGGCGACCTCGAGGAACATGAGCAGGAACAAGCCAGATTCAGTTTCAGAAAGCCATGTGAGACCCGGGACCACGCGCCACAGCCATGAGAATCGGAGCGCAAGATCCGCGATGATGACGTAGTGGTACAACCGGTCGGAAGAAAAGTTGCGGTGTCTTCGTAGCCCGTATGGGTGTTCACGGTCTGAGCGATTGGGGGAGAAAAGTGTGAAGTCCCAATCCTTCACGACATCCCACCAAAACGAGTAACTAGAGTTGATAAATGCGGAAATGAATCTGTGAGGTGTATTAGAAGTAGGTTTCATTTTATAGTACAATAACACAGTTGACTTACAAAAGACGCATAATAGTCACCTCGCTGAATCCGTGGAAGTCCAGCGGGCTATAGTTGCGGAGCTTGGCATTCAGGTAGATGACCGGGAAGGCGGTGGAATACTTCAAGGCGTTGGCCAGGTGCTGGGTTCCCTTGCTGATTTCCCGCCGAGATGTCGACCGGCGCGAGCGCATATATTCCGTCAGACACTGACGCAGTCGAATCGCGCTCGGCACGGCGATAATAATCGGCACAACAAAGTCTTTCCCACAGGCACGATTCGGCTTGGATGTTGCAGACAGACCGTCCGTGAAGAACATGCAGAAACTGATATAGAGATCGGCCAACACACGCGCATAACTCGTCAGGGCATCTGCCAGCAGAACATCGCCAAACTTGCCATCCTGTGACTCCGCGAGACCTCCGATAGCGACCCGTTTCAGTGTTAGAAGGAGGCGGATACGGCCTGCCCGGGAAGCCCGGTTGAAGGGCCAGATCAGGATCATGAGGAGGATAATAAAGATCGACTGCGGGATGTAGTCGAAACGACCGACGAGCTCAAACTGGCAGTGCGTGACGATCCAGAAGACGACCAACCACAGGGTGAGGGGGATGGTGAAGATAGTGGCTAGTCGGTAGACGGAGGCATGGTGTGTCCGTTGAGCGGAGGATGGGTATCGGATAAGTGCAGGGACATCCTAGAAGAAGAGAAGCGCTTGTTAGACCTGGGATTGGACATTTCGAGCTGGTTTGAGGTGTTCCGGGCCCCGCGACGTACAATATTGGCCTTGGCCAGAAAGTGTAGGTTGATCGCCCATCCCCAAAACCCTGTCGTTTTGATTAGCCACTGCTGTTCCAGCTTGTATAGAGACCAAGACAAAAACGAGGACAGCCGATCACGTACCAGCAACTAAGAGGGCAGCGACCCGAATAGGGAAGGGGAAGGTCAACCCGAAGCCATCTATTTGCGGCTGTTGATCCGGCCCCATTATTCCATGGATTGATCGGGGAGAGAGGGGAAGTAGGAGGAGGGAGGGATGGTGGAATGGAGGGGCGAGATGACGAGGCTAGACGCAAGACACGAAGACCCCGTGGGGGAGTTGAAAAAGGGAGGAAAAGAATGACTAGGGGTGAGGATCCGGATTTTTCGTGAAGATGGGGACGAAGTTCGTTTGGATGGAGTTGCAACTTTTGGGAGTGGCCGCTTTCAGGCCCCGTTAATAAGCACCGTCTTTGCTCAGGAGTTACGCGCCCTGCGCTGGTCCGCTGGTGCAGGTCGGCAGTGGAGAATAAGATGTGGAATTTCAGTGGATTTTCCAGGGGTCTTTAGTGGTCTTTGAAGGTCTGGAACTCCACCATGTCCGATGGTGTTTCTTCGTTCGGACTGATTTAAATGGGTTTAAGTGGGTTAATTGGGTGACAGGGGGAAAGAGAAAAAGAAAGCCTGGCATTGGGAAGGAAGATTAAACTCTCATAGGTTTAGTGGGCAGCTGCAGAGTTCTATTATTATTAGCAGTCCCCGAACATGATTCGATTTCAATTCCCAAGAGACGACCCGAAGATCTGCTTGCGATCGACAGTCCAGGGGCCGCTTTTCAAGCTGTTCGCGCTGTGCTGGTCGTTCTCTAACAATCTCTACTCGTCTGGTGGAATCCACTATGGCATCATGGTGATCCCTGCACCCACTCACTTACGCAGCGCCCAGCACCAGTGCTTTCATTGAAACATGACCAAACTTGGCTATATAGATGTTACCACTACCGAGCCACCAAAGCATCAAATCATTGACCCTTGATTAGCCACCGGCTGTGTTAAGGGTCTTCTCTTAAACAATAATATTAAGGGGAGTATGAAATATGTAAGCCTTGATATTTTTTAGAATTTCTTCGTCTTATGTAATCGGGACTGCCCGATGCGGTTGGATATCATGTGATCATTCTGGGTCGGCCTTCAGTCCCAGGGTCACCTGATCTCAGCCGAGGCAGTCCGGGGAATGAGCCGAAGCATCGCTCATCGCCGTGGGGAAAGCACCGGGGATGCTTCCCATTGCCCCCATACACAATTTTGATCCTAGCAACACTTCATTATTCACGTACCTGCTCCAATCACTCATACACCTACCACCATGGCCGATGACGACCCCCATTTGTCGCTAGCCACCCCCGACGCCCCCGTCGGCTCAACCGCCTCACACTTCTACCCCTTCGCGACATCCCCAGACATCATCCGCTCCCACGAGAAAGATGCCTACCTCACCAGCGGGCTAGTCCAACAAGCCCAATCCATAGTTCGAGCCCTCCGCGGCGCCCGCTACGCCCACAACCACTCCGACGCCATCAAGCACCTCACCGAGCTCCTCTACTTCTCCCTCACCACCGCTATCGGCAACCGCACCCTCGGCGAAGAATACTGCGACCTCGTCCAGCTGGAAGATGACACCCTCCGCTTGCCCGCTATAACCCGGCGCGTCGGATACATCCTCAGCAGTATACTAGTGCCCTGGTCACTACAGCGATTGCTACCCGCGCTCCGACAGCGCGTGCGCAATAAGCTCGAGCGCAGCATTGCTAAGCAACAACTCCGGGCTGCGCAGCAGGCTGGCCTGCTCAATTTCAATAAATCTCCTTCCGGCGTGGTGAGCAAACAGCCCAAGCCGTTCTTTACGAAACTGCGGATTCAGCAGTATATCCTTGAACACCTTGATTCGATTACATCCGTCTCGCCGATCTATGCGCTTAGCATTGCGACGTTTTATTTCACCGGCTCGTATTACCATCTTTCCAAACGGATTTGGCGTCTACGATACGTGTTCACGAAGAAGATTGAGGAGAACGAGCAACGGATTGGGTACGAGGTGTTGGGCGTGTTGATGGTGTTGCAGATCGCTGTGCAGGGATTCCTGCATGTACGCAAGATTGGCGCGAGCATGAACGAAGATCTAGAAGAGTCTTCAGGGACTGGGGAGAATCGATCGGAAGCTGGGGCGCTCATCCCGTCTATCCAGAACCCCCTTACCGTGCCCCTGCTTCCTGCGTCAACTGCCCGGTACGACCTTGACGAAGATCCCGGTGCAGTGGCGTGGATCCCGGACGGTCAGCAGCGGAAATGTACATTATGCTTGGAGGCGTTTAAGGACCCCAGTGTGACGACTTGTGGACATGTTTTTTGCTGGGTTTGCGTAAGGGATTGGGTGAGGGAAAAGCCCGAGTGTCCGCTTTGTCGGCAGGAAGTGCTACTGTCTAAAGTACTCCCTCTGAGAGGGTAGTCTTGTGTCTTGTTAGCCTTCTTTACTTGTAATACTTGACTTTACATATGTACTAGATGTATATACTTGACCTGGATGAATATATACCCCCACTTTCTCCTACGACGAATACACCTTCGGGCATGCATCTACTTCTACGTATGGTTATCACCTATGGCTTGTTAGCCTTATTCACTTACAATGCTTGACTATACAAGTAGAAAATACCTGTGAAACGACGCCGAAAATAGCTCCTCAACTTTTAGGGCTGCACACGAATACCATCTTTACGGATATAGGAATACTCGTGCGAATACAAAGAAATCAGTTGTATCTGCTCAGTAATATTCAAACTAAGTTCTAACTTGGTAATCAACGAACATAATCTCTTTGAGTAAGGTTTTTGAATCAGCTAGGTAAGTCTGCAACCCTCATTATCCGACTAGTGGCATCGAAATTCTCCTTCATACTTCAATAACGCTCCACACCAGCCAGCTTGAGGAGCCTCTCAGTCCTCTCCGCCTTGGTGATCGGCTCATCTCTCTCCAACGGGTCCGGAACTTCTTCCCCATCAATAGTCTTCGTGGCCTTACCATGAGAAAAGAAGTTCGTATGCGGCCAATGAGTCGTAGTCTCAAAGTTCTCAAAAAGATCGACCTTCAAAGCACGATCCTCCTCAGACATCCACGCCGCAGGTGTGTAAGTCACGTACGCAATCGTCCGAATAAGATCCGAAGTGCCAAACTGGGCCCAATGCATCTGCCTCGAATCCCAAAGGATCAAATCGCCCGGCTCGGCACAGACTTTGATCAATTCGCAACCCCGGGCTTTATACCACTCCAGGTCTTTGTCTTGGAAAGGGTGGAAGTCCTTGTGTTTGGCTGTTCGCCAAGGTGTAGGACCTTGAACTGGGTTTTCGGCGAAGAAATCGTCGAAGAGCTTCGATGATCCTTTCATGACGATCAGGCCGCCGTCATCGGGTCCGGCGTTGGAAAGGTTGACGATTCCTTGGACGCATCGGAGGCCGCCGCGTTCGGGTTGTTGGTCGACGTGTGGCCAGGGTTTGGAGTCGTAGGCGCCGACGATGGATTGAGGAAGTGTGATGTTCACGGTGTCAAAGGAGACAACGAGCTCTTCTGTTTCCCATAGCTTGGCAAAGGGTGAAATGACTCCAGGTTCACTAGGATTTTTTGAAAGGTTAGCTGTTGGTTTATGTTGAGGGGGGATTGGAAGATTGTGCTTTACCATCTGATATCCCACATATACTTCTCATGAGCGGCAGAGAAATGGAGGTACATCCCCCCCTTCCAACTCTGAGGAAGATTCTCCTTTTTCCATGTGGATTTGTCGTTACGATCAAATCCGAGACCAAAAGACTCTAGCCAAGTCAAAGCATCACTCTGATATCCCTGTGCTCGCTCCTTGGGGATAACACCCTTGATGACCACATATCCGTCCCGGAAGAAGTCATTACGCCAGTCCCCATACTGGGTCTGCTGCTTAGACACAACAGCCTCGGGAGTGTCGATGCGGGAGGGGGCCATATTGAGTTCTGTGAGGCTCAAGTTTAATCAAATGGCGTTTTCTAAAACAGAAGCAGCCTCAATAATTATGGCGAGGGACCCAACAGAGGCTTTTTAAGCTGGGTGAACAGAAATGGGCCTGTCAGCCATGATATACCTCAACCTCCACCCTCTGGCCTGGTAGGTCCCCCACAGATCCGAGTTCCTCAGTCATAGATGACCCCAAATTCCCATCTCCCTCCAATCGAAGTTGTCCATCGTTGGTCAGTTGACGTGTGGTGACCAAAACTCACCCGAACTCGTCCGAGCTCGGGCGAGCTCAGCCGCCACTAGTGGATACCCTTCGTACAAAAATGCAAGAACCTGAATAGCAACTTCATCTCCACATTCCGATAGAATCTACAACAGACAACTAGATTTAGTTCGAATGTTGATAAAGCCAATCGGTGTTTGGGATTCACTTGATCCCGTTCAAACCGCGATAAAACAATAGTTGCGCCTTCGACAGTGCCGTGTCGATCAACGCGGCAAGACGCCAACCTCAGGCAAAGCCTTGAATAATTATGAGCCAAAGTGAGAGGTACCGCATCTTACATTATGTTAATATGGCGGTAGATGTTGGAATATAACCAATATCATTTCTCTCATTTTGGGTACTGGGTGACTTATGCTACTTAAAGTCTGAGAAGTCGGCGACATTAAAATAGAAGATTACAAATACCTCGTGACTTTCGAAGGACAGTTATGGTACATGCAACACTGCTATTTCCCCATTTGACTACTCTTAATGCACAGGGGTATTATGTGAAACTATCAAATACCTATGAAGTAGGTCAGGTTGTCAACAATACACCACTAGAAAGTTCCACAACGACTGCTGTCTTGCTTCTAATGGCCTGTTCACTTTGTCGGGTACTTAGGGGCATATTGATGAGAGTCTGAACACCTGGGCCCAGCATAGTGCCAGATAAAGCCTGAATGGCAAATTTTTATACGTTAATCTTTTGCGTGTTAGCTAAAAGACACTATACTAAGCAGATCAGGTCTGCCCTTCACGGAATCAGAATTATCAGAAACCATAAGAATATTAAGAGCCAAATGCCATATCCAACTGACCACACACAAACATTCTCCAAGAGTCAACCTGAAATAAATCCCCCGCCTTCATGAATCGAACCTTCGGCCTTGCTATTCTCTATATACTTCGCCCTTGTTACTACATCGCCGTCCCAGGACACCGAAAAACATCGCCATCCCACCCTAGTGCCGCACCTAATATACAGCACCCTCTTTTTCACCCTCTAACACCGGTTAAATGCTATTAAAGAATAAGAATCAATAAAATAGATTATTATAAGAGAGATTTCTACCAGAAAAATAATATTGCCCAAAAATGCGGAAAACAAAAAAAACTCCCCCCGCCTAGGGGTGTGCCCGGCCGTTTGTGGAGCTCGAAGCGTCAACACTGGCCCAGTATCAATTCTTCTTCTGTTTGCCCAATCCTCCAGGGCACACCAATGGTTCACCAATTTATGGTGGATACCAACTAGGCCATCGGAGGGCCGAGTGATTGTTTGACCTGGAAATCGGTGATAACCCTCCAACTCTCCGATTTAGAGTCTTAGCAAACAAATATTGCCAAAGCATCTGGATAAAACTTGTTATGCTTAGGAAGCGAACACGTATTCTCGAACGCTAAGCATTTCCCTGCAACTTAGCAAAACAGTTAGTGATAGCAAAGGAGTTGAAAAGACACGGCACCGATCATAAACATATAACACTACCCAAGAACCCTGAGGACTTCGTATCAAGATTCAGCTTCAGTTGAGTACCTCCGGGCATATTATTAGTTCTTCATTTTCATACTTGGATGCAATTTCCAAGCACTTGAAGCTCAAAGCTAGGCTGAGATAGCGATAAATAGTTTCTAAATGAATTCACAACGAACCAGTGGGGAACTATGTGCTATACGGGCGAGATTCCGGGCTAATAGACCGCAGTTGGTCGCTAGAAATGCCATCAACTTAGTTTTCGGCTCAGTTCGGGTGAGGTGGATTACCGTCGCCACAACCTCAACAAAACCTCGAATAGGACTCTTGACCATGGAATTTTCCTTCACAACGCACGCGCAGCTCCAGATCTGAGGCCAGGCACTCCACGTCCCGAATGACAAGGACACAAGGTTCTCCGCAACATTCCCCGGCTAGGCTTCCCCACAACAATCCAGTACGAGACAAATTTTAGTATAAATCATGGGGGATCCGGGGAAGTTGGTCAACGAGACATCAATTCCCTGTGCCAAAGAATCTCACAGTGGCATTCCAGGGAGCCTAGTGGCTTCATCTTACATCAGCCATGGATAACAAGGAACCAACTCAGACGATTCACGATGAAGTTACTGCTTCGAAGGCGGAGCATCACAATCCCACCGGAACAGTCACTCTACTCGAAGACGGAGAGATCATCTTGATTCCTACTCCTTCTCCTGACCCACGGGGTAAGGGCTCACGGATACATGTTCATGAGTGTTTTTCTGATTTTGATTCGAATATTGCTAGATCCACTTAATCTCCCCGTTGCTCAGAAATTATTGATCAATATCACTCTTGGATTTTGTAAGTCTTATTCCCTGTGGAAGCCAGGCCGGGATTGTCCGGAATGATCTCAGCAAATTTGATCCTGACAATTTGCAGTTGCCATATTCAGTGTCCTATTGACCTCAGGCATGGGCCCCATTCTCACCGTCATCTCGGCTTACTACGAGGGTGACTCTCGAACCTTGACCTGATGACCTACCCGACATTATTCATGGGAATTGGAAATATCATTGCCATGCCCCTGTTGCAAGGTGAATTTTCTCTAGTCCTCTTTTGCAAATATAGACCCTCTGGTCTTCAAATTCAATACAGGATATAAGCAGTATAATAAGCAACTGATCTCCTAGAACAAAGGTAGCGTCTTTGAATTAATGATCAGCCTCAGGAATGTCTTCTGTAGGGAAAACCTAGGTATATTCCCTGGAACATCACCCAAGAAGTTCGCCTCGATGATCGGATAATGCATCGATCAAATCCGCGGCCGGAAAGAACTGACCCAAATAAGGTATCATTTCCTCTTCTCCTAACATCGGGAAAGGGTCCCAAACATCAAGTGTCTCTCCTTGCGGAACGGCACCATATATCTCATGTTGAATCGGATAAGGTGTAGAAGGAGATGTGAGGGACTGAGAGTAAACGCGATGAGCGCTAATGTCCCCCTCGCTAGTGGACTGTGAGTCCTGGAAGACAAATCGCATAGTCGCATCTGAATCTGGAAGGGAATCCCATAATCTGGGAACAGCCACGAGTTTGAGTATTCTTGCTAGTGCGTTCCTATCAATTTTGCGGAACAGGGCCGGAAGCACGATTTCATATAGATGTGATAGTCGCCTCAGGACTAGCAGTCCACCGTGACGTGTCTCCGCCGACGATTGTTCAAGCATTTTGAAACTTAATGCAACCATTTCCTTCTCTCTCGCTACCTCAGTTGCTGGCCGATATTGTTGAAAGCAAATAATATCGAGAGCGAGGAAGATCCCCGCTGAAATAATAGCCGAGTTAGCGGCCCAAAACTTGAGAAGGCGCAGATTTGGGTTATTGTATATCCTGTTCAGAATTCGCCTCGCAACTGGGACGCCATTGGAGAAATCCGCATGCTTGGTTGGTTCGAGGGTATCTAGCATTTGAGGTATCTTGGCAACATAGAGACTTATCCGCCAGGAGTCAACACAGTTGAGGGCTAGATTCCGTTGAAGTGTGTTCCAATACGGCTCGTTATTGTCGTCATGAAGATCATGGTTGAAGTTATTTGCAGATTCGTGGCACCGAAGATGTATTGGAAAAGAGTCAAGGACGCGGTCGAGGTCCTCAAAGGATGCTTGCAGTATCGCTGGACTCCAACCTCTGACTGAAGTGACTTGGCTGCGGATCATGGCTGCAATTCGGGCCATGACTTTGTGGTACTCGAATGGTGAGGGAGAATCGCTAGTTTCATCCTCGGTCTCTAGCATGGTCGTGAATGAACCGGGATGGATTGATATTGGACGCGACCCGATCGTCATCCTACCAAGCATTAGAACCCCGAAAAGACACGAAAATATATAGTAGTATACCAGTCACAGATTACCAAAGTCCACCAGAGTCTTCGATGGATTACTCTTTGGGCCCTGTTTGGGTCTTTAATCGCTGTCCTCCTTTTCTCTTTTCCAAGATGATCAATCCCAATGAGCCTGGCGATATTCACCGCCATACCATGGAGGATATACTCTCGACTCGATTCGCCCAGATTTTTGTGGACAATATTTAGGATAGCGACCGTCTGAATGGTTGATAAGGCGGGTTTGCGAGTAAAGTCGGCGAGATCAAGCTCCCTCAACGCAGCTTCATACCAAGTACGACACAATCCTGCCGGGCTCTTGCCCCGCAACAAGACATCTGGAGGGGGTTGACTAGAGAAGCTTTCGTAGAGAAGCTGTATATCGTGTATTTCCGCCTCATTGATAAAGTACGCCCCGACCTATGACACATCAGCTTGCGTATCGCATACAGCCCTTTTTTGGCAAACTTACAGCGAGTATACTCAAATATACTGCAATCCAGCCATGATTTGTCAAGCATTCCTGTTTATCTTCGACCAGACTCTGCCAAAATTCATCGTGCTCCTTCATGAATATAGCTTCATCCACAGCGCAATGAACCCAGCCCAGTTGCACCAACGAGAAGTCAACGATAATCTTACTCCATTGTCGAGTTGGTAGCATCAGTTTCACACTGCTATCTAGAGACCGTTTGCTTTGAGCAGGCCCCGATGCAGGCTCCGCAAAAAGACCAAACGTCTGGGTCTGGAAGTCGCTCATAATCCTTTTTGGAATTTGTGGGCTCTCGGGAAATGCAGGAGCAGGCTCTGATACGCATCTCTCTAGCCTTGATAATTCCGGCCGTGCAAGTGCTAATTCGAGTTGCTTGATGCGAATCCTTAAGCTTGTATTCTCTCTTATAAGATTTGAAGAGTGCGACGTATTGCTATCTTGACCTTCGTTGTCGACAGCACTTTTCATCGTGTCTTTAGCGATACTATCCTTGTTTCAGGGGCAGGGCACTCACACTGTTACTTTTCCCCCGACTTTCACAACCTCTCGCGTGCAGGCAGCGACATCTGCCCGTTGAATACATTGCTCGCAGGGTATAGTTTTGGAACATTTAACTTTTCTTCGAGCACACGGTATGCACGACCGAGGAGCCCTTTGAGTCTCACGAAAATGCTGCGGCATGATTGGAGAGACTCAAGTAACAATCAGGCAACGACCTTTTTAGACCGACTCAAGCCTAGTAGAATGATACCACGGGTTTTCCAAATCCGAAGCGTGATTGATGGAACGTTGGCAAAGGGGATATTCGAGGAGTGGGGTTCTCGACAGGTCAGGTAAATGAATTACCTAAATTACTTTCGTTCGGCTAGTGTGCCCGCAACCCGATTCTCGTCTACCATTGTAATTTCCTGTGAAGAATTATTCGAGGCACAAAGTAGAGATATCGGCGGGTCAGGATTAGGAGATACGCTTATAGTGTCGCCGTTCAGACTACCTAGGCCACTATACGTACTATTTTTCCTCTGCCGGGTGGGGCTTCCCTATCTTAGCTGCCGCCGCTTTAATGAGGGCGATTTGAGTCAAACTCACAGTGAATAGATTTCAGTCAGGTCAGTGCTATCACATGATTATCAGTGAGGTCGTCTAATGAGCACTCACTGATCCATCACTGATGGATCACTCAAGATTTATCCAAGGCATCTATTGAGCAATCAGTCGACGCTCGGCCCATACCTAAAGAAGACCTTCGGATCAGTTGAGAGTCAACCAGAGATATATACTAAGTACTTCTTGCGGAGAGGATGTAATAAGTAAACAAGTCGACTTTGTGCATCGCTCCGGAGTAAACACCTATAATAGATGGACCTATGATATTAAAAGTGATAGCCCGTTCGAACGTAGCTAGCGGCTGCGATTCTCTGTCTGTCAATCTTCGCTCGTCTCTATCGACCATCAATTTTATGTCTCATAACCCACCATTCCCCGTGCAGATTGCCCGCGTTTAACCAGGAGATTCCACTACGGGTTGCGTCAGGTTTCGGGTCGAGGTCTTAGTCCAAGTTTGGCTTTACGGAAGTCTACGACTCTTTAGCGATAACTCTTGCAGTAGAATTTCATTTCCAAGAATGATTGCCCCGGTAATAAGTGCTTGCTCCTGGGCTTTATCCAGCACGTCTTTTTTTTGGCCCAGGGCGCGCTGAATAAATTGGCGATCATGAACGCGTCCTTTTGGCTTGCCACGACTGTAGCAGGCTTGATTCGAGGGCTGGCCTCAACTTCTCTAGATACCTTAGGCATCGTGGTAGTGGATAGTACTAGGAAGAAGTTGAGAGGGAAAAGGAAATGATAATTTGACCGTGGGACAATTTAACTGTTGACAGCACCCAACTGATTCTGGGCAAGTATATCATTTGGCCAATTTCCTTCTGCTCAGGTAGAGGTTGGTCTAGAGTTTTAATGGTTGCCCTTGCTGAACCGCCACCAGTTGACATTGAACAGATCCCCAGTGCCAGCGCCGGTATAGACGAAGTACAGATCCTGAATTCCCTTTGCGCTACTGACAGCACAGGACACTGTGGTCCACGTTTGCCATCCTCCAGTACTCGGGATAGTACAAGCGCCAAGAAGAGTGCCGTCCGTACTGTCGAGGTGCATCTCGATTGTGCCGCCGCTTGCAGCTGAGGCGACTCGAAATTCAACAGACTTGGCGCCCTTCCCACCACCAAAGTCGACGCCTTCGACTTTGATGTAATCGCCATTGTTGATATTGCAGACATTAAGACCGCCTTCACTGCAGACCTCGGTTGAAACGCCAACTTCCCAAGCGATCAACTCTGCCTCCTGGCGTCGGTATGGGTCCAAGGTGTCAATTCGTGGAGCACCCTTCTTCGTCATATTCATCTGGGGAATCGTACCATCAGGGTTATAGGTAAAGGGCTCAACGGCCACAGATCGTTCGAAGCCACCACCTCCTGGTAGAGCGCCGTTATGGTAAAAGAAATATGAATGGCCCTTATAATCAATGACCCCGGGATGATTTGTAAAGCTCGAGCCTTGGGTCGGCATGAGAACGCCCTGATAACTCCAAGGTCCGAGGGGACCCGTACCCATTGTGTAGCGAATATCCTCAGCGCAGCAGTCTGCGGCGTAGACGATATAGTAGATGCCATTTCGCTTATAGACCCATGGGCCCTCCTCAAACGAAGTTGTGCGATTTTCATTGCCTTCACGGGCCCCAAAACCAGCAACCGTAAGGTTGATCTGTGCAGGAGTGCCCTTATATGAGATCATATCCTCGTTCAGCCTGACATACCATAGGTCTGGGTTACCCCAATATAAGTATGCCTGGCCGTCATCGTCAATAAAGACAGTTGGGTCAAACTCGTTATTTTCGAGGAAAGGGTGACCAAGCGCATCCACATATGGACCGGTAATTGTATTGCTTATACCAACACCAATAGCCATAGCCCCAGTTGCGCCATGGGTCATCGGTGCGTAGTAGTAGAATTTGCCATTGCGAGAGATGACTTGGCCGGCCCAGGCACTTGCACCACTAGCCCAGCTGAAAGTCTTTAGGCTCATGACTGTGCCGTGATCCAACCAATTGACCATATCCGTAGTGGAAAAAAGCCGCCAGTCCGTCATATTGAAGAATGTCGAGTTTGGCAAATCGTGATCGGTAAAGCAGTAAAGGCGCCCATCATGCACGACCGGTGCTGGATCTGCTGTATATATGGTCTGTATGATGGGGTTATCAGCACTAGCCAGCTCGCTGCCGCCCAGCAACGCGGATAGGCATAGCAGGGACCGGAACAATAGAGCACAGGCTCTCATCTCGGCGAATGGGTGGGTGGATTTCAAGGCGCTCCCTTGCTAGATTTCCAAGTCTCTTAGAAGATCATGTACCTGTCGCGTTGTGCAAACGAATTATTGGCAAGGTTAGGTTTTCAAAAATTGAATTGATATCCATGAGATTTTAAGGGGGCTTAAATACTACAGATCATCACATTAGCCGGACGTGTAGAGAAGAATTTAACCGGCTCGAAAGCTTGACTCCAGACTAGGGCCGAATGCCTTAAAGGAGACATGGATGCGGGGACCCCACCCCCGAAAGGGTGGTAGAAAAGGCGTACCTATCTATTTAGGCTAATCCATCCGTGGTAGATGACTCTAGAAATTGAGGGCAGGACTAGAGCCATCAACCGACTACATAGATGACCCCTGGGCGCTTGTTGATCGGACACTGAGCGACGCTGGAGGATCTTCGAGTATCGAATGAGCACTCACGGGGAATCGGTCATGTCCCACGTGACTGACGCTGAGCATAGTCAGGAAGATCGAAGAGGAAATCCAATTGAATAGTCAATTTATTGAAACGGGTGGGAATCCGGGGAAATGTTAAATCCCCCTATGAAAGCTAGGTACGACTCCCGGCTCAATCACCACCAGTACGGAGTAGAAAGCGGGGTATTGGTGCTTTACCCAACGTAAACTCATCCACGTTATTGCAAAGTCGCTCCTCTTTAATAGAGCGGCTATATCGACTTCTACGCACGGATAACGCCGCGGACAAAGAGGTAAAGGTACCAAGAGATTGAGATTCTCCTTGAGATCAAAACAAACAGATCTGGATATCGAACAAATAAATCGCCAGCTAGGTAACCAACAAACGCATAGAAATGCAAGGCAAGGAACACGACAATAAATAGTGTGAAAAAGCCGCTGTCTATGTATTGGTATCAAAGCCATGCACATACAACAGAGAAAAATAAACCGAGAGGGATCCGGTCATGAGCGGTCAATCACAGCGCCATCGACTAAACCAGGGCCAACATCCCTATCCTCAACATTCACAGCTTCTCCAGTCGGACAGATAATCGGCAAGTTGAGTTCCGCGTGTGCGGGCCGAGGTGGGACAGGGTTCATGGCTTGCCTCTTCTGCTCCATGACGTTGAACAGACAGACGCAGGCATATGGATCCGTGGCGGCATCTATCAAATACTGTTAGTTCAACGAGTGATTGATACTTCGCGCTTTGCCAAAAAAAAACCAAAGAAACTCACATTGGACCTGGCGGTAGTTCAACGATCGCGCCCAATCACCACACCGTACATCCTCGCTCTTCTCAAGCGGTAAGCCCAAATGCTCCTCGACTTGCTCACTCAGGTTCACAGTCCTCTTGTTGACAAGTTTCGGCTGTGTCTGTCCATATTTCACCAGTTTGTACAGATGGCTCAGCTCGAAGATAGATTTGGCCTCGACGCCGAGGTACTTGCGTAGCCGGGTCGAATCCGCTTTGATAGAGACGCCTACTTTGGTGATATCTGGAGACTCGATAATGCGTTTGAGAGAGGGTGCGACAAAGTCCTCTAGCGAACGAGCAGGCTTGAACATAGCGATCTGGAAGAGGGCAATGCGCTCTTCGTTTGCAATCTGAATCAAAGACAGATTATTCTGGATGCTGTCCAAGGCAGACGCCTGGGCTTTCCACTCCATGTCAAATCCGACAACTTTGCTATTGAGAAAATGCCGTGCGACTGTTTCGGTGCTCTCCAGGGATTTACAGTAGTGCACTATTGGT
This sequence comes from Penicillium subrubescens, assembly GCF_028828155.1. Taxonomy (NCBI): domain Eukaryota; kingdom Fungi; phylum Ascomycota; class Eurotiomycetes; order Eurotiales; family Aspergillaceae; genus Penicillium; species Penicillium subrubescens. The sequence continues at coordinate 2,862,416 of NW_026643157.1, read as the reverse complement.
CTTTCGCCACTGGGAGATTGCTGGTCGCTGTGACTCCAGAACAGTGGGGCTTCCTCACTTGAGGTAGAGTCTACCTCGAGATGGTATGCGTCTTCGGCTGAGATGGGGAGCTCGACATCCGTGTCCGTAGGCCGGACAGCATAACGCGGCGTCGTCCCGGGCAAAGTGTCGTGATTGCAATCAAGAGTATGGTTGCTGGACACGATCGAGCCAGTGCTGTAGGGTCTTCCCTTAGGCCTTTGGAAAATACTACTAGGACTAGCAACAGGATTTGGATCCCAAAAGTTGCGCTTCGTGCTCTTGAGTTGTTTCCCTCCTAGAGGAGGCACGCTTTTTGCCGACGTATCACGCTTGACGTTCGCTGACTCCCGAGGCCGCTCAATTTTCATAAGCTTATCCTTCCAACCCGGTGCAAAAACAGACTTTATTGTTGGCGGTCGTGTTGCCTCACTCTTCGTCGTCTTGGGCTTGTCAGGTGTGCGATGAGATTCGAATTCACTCTTCATCGACATTGCCTGTCGAAATCGAGTCTTTGCATCCACGGGCGCTGGCTTGGGTTGAAACTCTTTTGCTGGACCCAGAAAATCCCAAACGGCAGTGGGTCCTAGCCTGCTCCGAGCGGCCCTTCGTTTCCAAGAACTGGCGTTCTTTTGCGGTTTAGGCTGTGGAGCTTGAGTATTCTTCTCATCCGATTTCGCGCTCAAAGACTTGGAAGGGCGCTCGCTTTTGGGCTTCTCGCGAAGTTTGGGGATCTCTTTCGTGGACGGCCGACCAGCAGCAGGCTTGGAGCGCACTCTCCGTGCAGGTTTGTGTCGCACATTCTTCTTGGATTTCGAAAGGCGTGAAAGTTTGGCTCTCTTCTGCGAGACACCCCTCCGACGGACCCTCACTGTGCCCAAATCCAGGATCTGAGATTTTCTTCCGGCTGTGTGTTCATGGAACTTCTTCGTCAATTGTAACCATTTCTCCGGGCCCTTGGGCTCTTTGAGTAATCGGAAGGCAGTCTCTGATACCCAACCCTGGAAACTGAGATCTGCCATCTTGTCAATCCACCGGTGAAAGCGCCGGATATCTTGGCTCAAAGGCTCGCTCGGGACGAACAGCCCTTGAGCTTGAATCAGATTCGGCACACCCAGCTTCGCCAACCTTTCCTCAACTCCGAGTCGATACCAGTCGATGTACCTGTACAATTCTAGTTCTGTTAGGAAGTCTTTTTGCTGTTTTTTGTAGATCTTATGCCAGTCGTTCAATCGAGTCTGATGAGCTTTACGAGTTGGATCGTCAAGACTTTCCCACATGGGTCCGAACGCTCCGTGGAATGTCGACGTCAAATACATAAGATCTTTCGAGAGTCGTGCGTGGTACATTCTTTGTATATCAAAGGGCGCAAGCATGTCGAGCTGTCGCCAGTACCGGTTGATTTCAGTGGACTGGCTTGGCTTCGGCCCTTTCCACTTCTGCAAATATGGTCTGCGTAGGAGATCAGCAACCCGGCGCCCTCCCTTTTCCATGAGGGCTCTGGTCTCCCGGTGAGCTCTATCATCAAACATGAGGGCTGATAGGGCCTTGGATGGCAACATTGCTCCTGATGATGGTGTGTCAGACCCAACACGGTTTGAAAATTCGAGCAAAAATGCCCCACCGAGCGGATTCTCATGTCTTCTCGACAGGCGCCATCTCCAACGGTGCAGGTGTGACACTCTAGAAAAAATATTGGCAATTGAATCGGTCGCATCTAGAAAGGGTTTGTAAGGGGACTCTTTCCGCGAATCCAGAGACACAAGTGTTTGCAAGAGCGCCATAATCGTGCCAAGCCCATTAGACACGGTTGTAGACTTGGTCTGTAATTCACTGTATTGATTGGCTACGATCTCTGCATGGGCAAGGATCTGATCGATTCGCGTCCTGGCAGAGTTCCGAGCTTGCAAATACTCCTTGTCGAGATGGGCACGCAGATTCTTGATGAGTTGCTCCGAGATGTGTAAAGATTGGGAAAATACTTCGATCTTCAATTTAAGGATATCTCTATCCGAAATGGACAGTTCTTGCTTCAGATGTCCAATCTGTCGGAACGCGATCTTGCAATACTCGTGCTCCAGATACCGACAGCGCTGTTGCATCTGCCCCAGGCGATCTTCCAAATATGAAACGTATGAGGAAAGGAGGGTGTAGTACTGGAGTCGCGTCTCTGCGATAGCCTTGGCAGATTGAGAGAGGCAATGCTCAACGTGAGCGTACTTCAGTTGTAGAAACTCATCACCCAATGGGTAGACATCGTTCAGCACACGAGCCTTCTTTTCAATCTCATGGATCTTTTTGCGGTCAAGAGGTTGACTGGCTCGTTGTTTTGCTCTGAGTTCACGTGTCCGGATCAAGTCGTTCATATTTCGAAGTGCAGCCCGGGGTCTATTCAGACTTGGTTGGTGAATTTGGGGTGGGGAAGGTGCTTCTACCTCCTCTTCGTCGTCGATTATGATGATTTGCGCACGCGGTGAGCCAGAGAAGGCTCGTCTGGGCTCCCATTTCATGATTCGCGAACGGTGAAAACGGTAGCATCGGTTCCGAGTGACTCTGGGTTGATAAAGCGAGCGGGACGAGCGGGAGGTGGAGGGGCTGGGGTCACTACGGGTCAACAGTTAGGCATTGGAACTGTATTGCGCAGAGATTATAAGCTTACCTGTGATATGAGAGCCATCGGAGCCCCAGTTTGCTATTGCCATGCCCAAACAAGTTGCCATGGGCCGTCGAGACCAAGGACGGGTACCTCAGACCTGCTGAAAGTATCGCCCATCTTCGCATGCTGTGTAGTGCGCATAGTGCGCTGCCCAAAATATGGCCAGTGTGGCGACTGAAAAAATGCGACGCTCCTCAAGCTCCTCAACCAACTTCAAGCAAAGAACGAAAAGCCCAGTGAGAACAGGGAGCTATGTACAACGGTCGATTGTAGGTGGGATACTCGTTCACCCGTTGTCTGGGGTCGCCGCACTTTACCTAATTGGGACTAGCTCATCGGCCCGGAGAAAACCAGGTTCCTGAAGGCCAGAGATCGCAGCTCTGCTTTGTATATCGCGTCCTGCTCGTCCTAAATCTCCTTCGCGACGCACGAAACACCGCTAGAAATATTTTCTAAAGTTTCTAGCTCCCCGACATACAAGACACGATGGCCTCTCAACTTCTTCCCCTTGGTGTGTCCGCGAATGTCCCGCCCACCGTGTGACCCCGCTAACCGTTCGATAGAGCTTATCGACAAGTGCGTTGGCTCCCGGATCTGGGTTGTCATGAAGGGCGACAAGGGTGAGTCTGAATTTTCGTGGAGTGGATGATTTTCGGTGTACTAATGTGAACTACAGAGTTCTCCGGAACCCTGCTTGGCTTCGACGACTACGTCAGTAAGTACCCCTTCTTTCTTCGGGCATTGGTATGTTACAATTTGCTGACTATGGACTTAGACATGGTCTTGGAGGACGTCACCGAATTGTGAGTGTCATCATTACGCCTCACCTTCCTGGGAGAGAGTCATGGCTGTCAGGAACCTCATGTCTTGACAGCCACGACCTCTATCTTCATGATGGCGTTTTTGATATTCAACAATCCTACGACTCTCCGGCAGAGACTAACCTGCTTTCAGCGACTACTCCGGTGCCCAGATCAAGCTTCCCAAGCTCCTGCTCAACGGCAACAACATTTGCATGGTAAGTCTCTCCTCTGCTTTGTTTCGGCCGGGTCTCTAACGACTTTATACAGTTGATCCCTGGCGGAGAGGGCCCTGGCAGCGCATAAGCTTGGCCCAGAGGAAAAATGATGAAAAGAAACCTTTGCGTTAATGATACCGAATGCGACGACATGAAAACTCCTTTTATAGAATGAATCAATCCCATTGATACTAGTCATATCATTCCAAATTCCAACTCCGCTGCACCCTTGCCGTGTATGGAAAAGGCAGAATCTTCAATATATTGGGGATATCAGGCTCGAATACTAGCTTCAGCGATCTCGGGCTAGCTGTATATTCCTATGATTTTAATCTCAACCTCCAGTTGATCAAAACACGAACGTTGCAGGGGGCTTCTCATGCTAGTTAACACTCACAAAAGACCCTAATCTCATCAACCCTCAGAGAATCTGCCAGGAATATCATTTCTCAAATGCCGATTTCATTTTACTCTTGCTGTGTATGCTGACAGCACAAACTTCAATACCGTTAAGGATAGGTATCAACTCGAATACTTGAGTAAATTCACTCTACGTGTGCCGCTGAGAGTTCCTTCAACGTCGACCGAAGCATCAAGATCACAGTGAGAATTTTAAGAGGAACATACTCAGCAGAGAAATCAGAGGAACCATTCATACCCCGAAGACTGCGACAGCATTCCCTACCCCGCGCCTTCCAGCTAAAACCATACAATGACAAATTCTAGCACTATGCGATACGAAGCCCGTGGCGCGGGCATTTTCCAACTCAATTACCCAATCTCCATCTCCATCTCAATATCCCTCATAAGGGAAAAGTAACCAACACCCCCAACATTCGCTACAGCACGCAATGACAAATCCCATCACCATCCATGTCATAGTTACAAATCCTTCAAGCCCCAATCCAACTCAATTACTCAATCAACATCCCTACCTCAAATCCCTCATAAGCGGACACTCGACCGCCAACAAATCCGCCTGCATCAAAGTTCGCCAATGCTTCTAGACCACACCTCTATGCAGGCACACCCAACCTCCTCCAATCACCCCCAGCCCCAGGACACAGAGGGAACAACAACCAGCCTTAACCCCAAACGCAAAGATAAGCCGCCACCCCGACCTCCGAGCTAAAATAAACAAACTCTCGCCGAGCCGCGCTACCACTAACCAAGTTACCAAACAGCTTAGCACCGGCTATAGCCGGTGTAGAGATTCGTAATTCGCCATCGACGGTCTGAAACCGGGTATTTTGGGGCGCATGAAGGACGACCTTTGTGGGGTGATTGCTGGTTGTTCCCACAATTAAACCGTCGAATGAGGGGATGTGGGTATGAAATTATGGGAATATACCGGGGAAATGGGGCATTGGATGTACCTAGGGTGTGGGTTTCTGGGGTAATTTGCGGAGTAAAGAATGCGGATACTGTACGCTTGTGGATGGAGATGGATATGGAGATGTTGATCCCCGTACTGTGCTGGTTATGGTATGTGGGTACGTATGTACTACTGCAGTATGTATGTAGGTAGGACTAATAATGTCCGGCGATGCAAATGTAGAAGTGTAATTGAAGAATAGCATCCACTTAATACGCTCTGCCGCTATAGTCCAGAATGAAGTCATGACGCTTGCGGGTAGATATGCTTCCCACACAAGTGCCCGCGATCGTCGACTCGGGACTTCAATCTAACAGACTACTCATACTAGAATACATAGTCAAAGCTAAGGTGGCTTGGAGATAGGTAGTCCATCGCCGTTCAGGGAAGATCGCATGCGGGTATCCAAGCCTCCCGAACCTTCGCCAGGCCGGGGCAGATTCCATCTATACGGAAGTCGGGGTAGAACTTTCTTGCGATGGATATGGCATCCTCCCCATGGGGAAGTCAAAGGATGCCGCGTATACAATAGGAGCTAACTCATGTTAGTCCACTCATAAACTAACCTGTGCTTGTACTATGTACGCGGACATCGGAAATCCACCAAATCCCCGAAGACCCGCCGTAACAAGCACATCCAACCCCCAAATCCAGACCAACCAATCATCCCGCCACGGTTAGACAACAATATCTGAAATCATGAAATATCAATGAATCACCGTCATTTGCTACAATTGAGCTCAGCCCGTAGCGCGGGTTGCTAGCTCTTACCCCAGACTCAGACTCGGCGCCCGTGGGTGCATTGTGGAAACTGTTACCTAACAGCTTTCGTGTCCCCCGCATTTAACATGGGGAAACTGGATCACCCCCGTGGGCTGGTGGGACAACTCTAAGTAGACCCAGCTGGGATGTAGTGAATCAGTGATAGAGGGGGGGAAGAGGTGAAGATGAGTCTTGCGCGATTTTTTGGGGTCGGCTGAGGCGGGTTGGTGATGTTGAAGTTAAAGTTGATGTTGGAGGAGTGGAGGATTGAGTTATGTGGGAGTTTGGGCGCTACGGTCGGCCTTCGGCCTCGGCTGGATTGAATTGCGTCGCCACAACGAGGCGTATCACTTCTAATAGACTGACTAGTTACCTTATCCCTTCTTAGGACATTAGTAAACTGAAGATTACGGAAATGTTAAAAAACAATAACTATAGTGTTAAACCTCAATTATCACGAGCGTGCCTGTTTTCAGAAAATTAAGGGCCATTTCCATTTCCATATCCATTCTCATCCCTGATCCTGTAGCCTCCCAAACCAAAGAACGAACAACAGAGCCAAGCTCGCAAGCAACAGACATTCCCTATTCGCTTCAGAAAGGGCAATGCTCAGCCTCGGAATCACAGACACGCCAACCCTGGTCCGATGCTACCGTGGCTTTCTAGGGGGTCAGCCGCACACAGCCATTCACAAGCCGAGATGAGCGCCATCAAGCAAGTGTGGCGGCCTAGAAGAAAACCGGGGATCACAAAGGCAAGTATGGACAGCAGCCAGTACTGTGAGACAAGAGTAGACAAGGGCAAGGCCCCTGCTGCGCCCCCGCTGCCGCCCTGCTAGACTGCTAGTGTTCTGTTCTTGCGTGGTAGCATATTTCTCTTTTTGGAAGTAGGAGGTGGATATCAATGTTCCGAGTGTATGGGACTATAAGTCTTGGGTTACGGTTTCAAGATGTTCTAGATTGGGGAGTTTTCTTGGCTACTATCGAATTGAAGTGGGATTTTCCCGATCGATTTGTTGATGTTTGAATGGCCTCGAACAGCACTGTTGTTATTCAAGACTTCCATGTATCTACACCTACAGACTGAGTATGTTGTAAGTCTGGAGGCCAAGTCCATCTCTGGTAGACCCGTTGAATAGAACCGCCCCCAGAATTCGAGAAGGGTTCGAAGGGTCTTACGATCGGCGACCAGGTGTTTGGGTTTGGGATCACAACGCCCAAACTCTCCGCCAGAAGCCAGGTCCTGTCATCGCGATACGACCAATCTACTTGGCAGCGAGATGCGAGGGCCTTTCCGCAGAGACACGGCGTTACCCTCCAACCAGCGAATGTGACCAAGCTATTTCTCTACACGACCTGCGTCTCGAACGTGGCGCGTTAACACGATCGAGGATGATAATCACGGACTCTGCATATTACAGCGCGTGATGCATTGAGCTTGGCACCACATATGTACCGCAGGGGTGGACAAAAGGAGGGGCGAACTTTGAACCTTTCAACTGAATCCTGACGAGGGCCACGCTATCACTGGTCAGCCTGAGAGTTTTTCTCCCGTGCTTCCATGCATATCGTGGCAGACCGCCACGAGCCACCCGAACGGCTAGGCGAATCAGGGTCTCTCTGCCGGAAGTCAAGGGGGTGGTCGTCGTCGGATGTCGATGGGAAGGATTTATGGTTCCATTCGCGTAGAAATTGCCTCGGGGCTGGGGAAAAAGCCAAGGGTACCAAGGGTTCCATATTTCCCCAATCTAGTTCCAGTCCGATGAGCATGGCCACGGCCGCACGGTGAACCCGAGGTCGAAAGGAAGACAACGGGCGCTTACAGGTTCACGCCCACGGGCCAAGCCACCCTTTTTCGATCATAATCGCCGTGGGCGTGTTGGAGTGTTCGTGAGCAATGACATGATGTTTTGCGCAGCTAGCTTCAGTGGAGTCTAGAGTCTGTCCCCAGGTTCGTGAGCACTGTAAGTTCAAAGTTGTCGCTTGATCCCGGGGCTTCCAGGGTAACATTTATCCACGCCAATCGGTAATGAATTGATGAGGGAGTTGACTTGAACTAGTAAAGACATCTGGCCGTTTCGGCTCAAGCGCGCCTGCCACGGACCCCGTCGGGAAGTTTTCCCATAGGCAAGGGGGGTTAGAACTTGGAGGAAAAAGGGAACCCGGGGACTAAGGGGGACCGGGGGCGAATGGGTGATTGAGCCATCCCGTCCCTCATGGCCCGGGTAAGCCACACAGATCCTTGTTTGCTGGCGCAAGCCCATAGCCCATAGCCAGGGAGGCGTCCTGGAGAGTTTCGGATAGGGGTTAGTACAAAGTATCACTGGCAGGGTTCAAGTCGATCACTTTGTATACCCTCCATCACGAGTTGGGGGACAAAGATGAGAGCACCCAAGGGTGGTCGCATGGGTTCTCTTTTTCGCCCCCGAATGGCTTCTTATCTCGAAAGATGTTCTTGGAAGATGCTGATTGGCCACGCGCTATCGCGTGGGAATGCGGAGAGCGGACGGATGGGGATAGTGGGGCATGCTGCTGCCGTGGTTTCTGTTGGCTACCGCGGGCTTGAGATGGGCAAGTCGCCGCGCTGGTGAGTGGTGCTGGTGGTCCCCGAAGCTTGGCTTTTCCTCTTGTGCTTCTTGACTCGTGCTTTTGTGTGTTCGGGATGGCCGTTGATGCAAGGTCGCCACACGATAGGCAAGGCTGGGCGATGCCTTGGCCCTTGGGCAAGATGGTCAGCAGAAGGAAATCAGCAGCAAGGAACAACCTGATCGAAGAGAAGCCAAGTCGGTCGGATGAACAAGCAGGATGGGATCGTCCCGCTCTGACAGGCTCACGAGATGACTTGCGTGGCGTGGCTCGTGAAGTTCCCCACCGAGGAGGGTGAAACACAATTCGAGTCCATCTCCTGCTAAAAGGCAGGGGGACAAGTGGTAGTACTATCAGATAGAGCAGTTGATCAAGTTCCAGAAGGAATCTGTACTCTATAGTTACTGGTTGATGCCGAGTACAGGTGCATGTGGAACTCTGTAGTCAGCGTTTGCTCTTATCCGCCTTATCTCCCCGTGCCCCATAATTCTCACCATCCGGAACATTATCAGCATCGTTATCAACAGCGATGGGGCAACCTACAGCTCGGTGGGACGACCCTCACGTATGACCACAGCAATGGGGGCCATACCAAGAGTCTTGGTGCTATTTCTCAAGCTATGGGGCTACGTACGCTACTGATAGCGAATATTAATATCAGCATTGGGTGGTAAGACCGTTTGCAGCCTACACAACAGCCGATGATCTCTGGTGCAACAGTCGAATAATAATGATGAATCAGAATCGGGTCTATCCCACTAAACGCCTAGGGGCTCGGTTCTCGGTAACTTCTCCCCCTTGCAAAAGACGAAGAAAACGAGTGAAAAAGAAAACAAAAAAGAACGCACGCTAATTTGCCTCCCGAAAGACTGGGGTAACAACCGTCGGGGGAACATACTCTCCTCAGCCAAACAGCCACATACCCAAGACTTGCATTAGACTAAGTTAGTCCTATCAGGCGATGGAAGACAAAAGGGAACACTAAGAGAATTAAGTTAGAGGCAAACCGGTACCTCTTCTCTCCACCCCGCCCAACTAGACTCACTCGAGTAAATCGACCTGCCTAACTCGATCGGCCATAATCCAAAGTCAAATGGCGCCCAAAGTCAAAAAGTCAAAATCCGCCAGCGACTCAAAAGAGGCCCCCATCCCAAGTGGTCTAAGCGCACCCGGTTCAATGCGCCTCTGCGGTCGTCTTTATTGGTCCTCCATGTTCAAGTTAACCTAGTGAAACCCAGTCGAAGTTGGTTCAACCCCCGGCCATGAAGGGCCTGTACATGATAATAAGGATAATAATAATGATTTATTTAAATTAAATTATCAGAATTTATGTTATTCCTCCTCATTATGACAACTTAAGATTATCATTGACTGTGACAATCACCTAATGGATATTCACGGCCCTGGTCCATATTTAAACAATCCGCCCCCCCAGCTCTCACTCTCTCCTCCTGCGTGCTAGTCGAGTCTCGACCATTCCCTGTTTCTTCCCTCCCTTTCTCTCCTGTAGAGTCCCCGGTGGAACTGCTTGAGCTGGAAGTTCTCTGTCTCAACCTTACTTTACCTTCCATCTCATCATAACCTCATCCTTCCACTGAAACGTCAACGCCCTATAAAACGAACTGGTCGCAATCATGGATGAGAAGAGCTACGACTCTGGGTCCAAGGTGGCCCAGGCAACCGGCGAACAGCTGCCGGCCTATGGCGACTCCTCACCCACCAAGGGCAGCATCGGCCAACGCATCATTGATAGCTTCAAGCGGGATCCTAATGCATACATCAACGGCGGTCACGCTTCTACAGGCGCCGATGGCTCTGGCTTCGATGCCGAGCAGGCTGCTCACAACACCGCGCACTCGCCGCTGCAGCGCCGCTTGAAGGGCCGTCACTTGCAGATGATCGCCATCGGTGGTTCAATCGGTACGAAACCCCCCCCCCCCCACTACTCCGCACGATGCATCCGATACCATATTCCCCGGCATATTTTTGACTAACGCATGAACTTTAGGTACTGGTCTCTTCGTTGGTTCTGGATCGGTCCTTGCTACCGGTGGTCCAGCATCGGTTATCATCGCCTACGTTCTCATTGGTATCATGCTTTACTGCACCGTCCACGCGCTGGGCGAGATGGCTGTTCTGTTCCCCGTTGCCGGATCTTTCTCTCACTACTCGACTCGTTTCGTTGACCCGGCGTGGGGTTTCGCTATGGGTTGGAACTATGCGCTACAGTGGCTGATTGTCCTGCCCTTGGAAATTGTCGCTGCCTCAATCACGATAGACTACTGGAGTCCCGGTGTGTCAAACGCGGCATGGGTGGCTATATTCTGGGTTCTGATCGTCTCTATCAACATGTTCGGTGTCCGCGGTTACGGTGAGGCTGAGTTTGTGTTCTCGACCATTAAGGTTATTGCCGTCATTGGATTCATGTATGTGACTACTTTTGTTTGTTTCTGCGACTGGCTCTTACTAACATCTCTGATTAGTATCCTCGGAATCGTCCTGAACTGTGGTGGTGGCCCTGAGGGTGGCTATATCGGTGGACGCTACTGGCACGAACCCGGTGCTTTCCACAATGGCTTCAAGGGTCTTTGCAGTGTGTTCGTCAATGCTGCCTTCGCCTTTGCTGGTACCGAGCTGGTCGGTCTGGCGGCTGCCGAGACTGCCAACCCCCGCAAGTCGCTCCCCACTGCTATCAAACAGGTGTTCTGGCGTATTGCCCTCTTCTACGTGGTCTCTCTCACCCTGGTTGGCCTGCTCGTCCCCTATGACAACCCGAAACTCGTCAGTGGTAGCTCGTCGGCCGATGCCAAGGCTTCTCCCTTCGTCATTGCCATCGAAAATGCTGGTATCAAGGGTCTGCCCTCCGTCATGAACGTCGTCATCATGATTGCCGTGCTGTCTGTCGGTAACTCCTCCGTCTATGGTTCCTCGCGTACCCTCGCTGCCCTTGCCGAGCAGGGTCAAGCTCCGCGCTTCCTGGCCTACATCGACCGCAAGGGTCGCCCTCTCTGGGCCATCTGCGTCGCCTCCGCCCTCGGTCTGCTCTGCTTCCTGGCTGCCTCGGACAAGCAGACTGTTGCGTTCGGATGGATGATGGCCATCTCCGGTCTCTCGTCCGTCTTCACCTGGGGCTCTGTCTGCTTCGCTCACATCCGATTCCGTCGCGCCTGGCAGGTTCAGGGCCACAGCCTGGACGAGCTGGCTTTCCAATCTCAGCCCGGTGTCATTGGCTCCTGGATCGGTTTCATCTTCAACTGTCTTGTGCTGATCGCCCAGTTCTGGGTTGGTTTCGCTCCCGTCGGCTACAAGGAGAAGACCGCCTCGGAGTTGGTGTATGCCTTCTTCTCCAGCTACCTGGCTGCCCCTGTCGTGCTGGCCTTCTTCATCCCCTACAAGCTCTACTACCGTACTAAGTTTGTCCGGTCTCACGAGATGGACCTCAGCACTGGTCGCCGCGACCTGGACATTCAGCACTTGATTGACCAGGAGCGGGCAGAGCAGGCCGCTTTGCCCAAGTGGAAGAAGTTCTACAAGCTTTTCTGCTAGAAAGTGGAGGCTCTTTTTGTGGAATTTTCGTTCATGTTGCGCAGGCGATCTTTCTGGGAAATGCACCCCCGCCTTTTTATGTACATCTCTATTCTACATCTCTTTGTCCTGGATGTCTTTATGACTCTTGTCCTATGCTGACGATTACGGATACCATAATCAAGAAACGTCTTTTCTATTATTCACTCTTCTCAAATTCTAGTCTTTTCTGTAGATCTTGTCCTCTTTGGTATTGGAGAAGACAATGTCTCACATTGTTTCCAAGGACTCTAATAATTATCTCATGCTCAATCCACGTGTTTCTCCCGTAGAGGCGCATCCCAAAAGCATGTTCAGAAAGGGGTTTCCATGAGCCTCTCAAGTAGTAAACAGGCTAATCTATTCATCTGGAATGTGCACCTACGTAGTCTGACGTCGGTCGACAACGGCCTCGCCGATCGTGTCGACTCTCCAGACTTGGCATGTTTGCACCTGGGGGTTGTAATTGAATTACCAGATTCCAACAGCCTTTGTTCTCCCCCCCAAAAGGCCCAACTGTGCCATGTTGGACCTGATCCAGCGTATCACATGTACGACTCGGACCCCCGAAGATGATGTTCAACCAATTGTCTCTAGACGTTCAGGATGAAGGCTACTAACATTTTCTCAAATCCATTCATTCACCTAGACTTCCAATTTGACCTTTAGGCTGCGTAATTCTAATCTCCCGGCTCAACGGCTTCCAAAGAAATCACCTCTCCTCTTCATTCCAAAAATAGCACCAGCTAATTATGTACCTACTGTATGTCCTAGAGCTACGTACTCGTACTGAGCTGAGCTGGTAGTGTGGTGGAGCAGAAAAGGGCTGGGCTGGATTATACTCGTCCCATACGGGCCGCCCGGTAAAATTACAAGCCACCTGACGAACACTCGATGGGAAACTCATCAACATCATTAGCACAGCCCATCTCTCTTCTTTTCCACCCCTATTCCTGCATTCACTCCGTCTCTAGGTGTGGCTTCTATCGCATTCTGCTTTGCTCAATTGCCGTCCGGCCGGCTTTCATCCGCTCATTTTGCGCTTTGCTCCACCCATTCGAGACCCATAGCCCGCAGCTTGGGCGCTTACACTGCCGCGCACCTCTCGTTTTCCCCGGGACGCATCCTCTGCACGATTCAGGCACACTCTTTCTCTCTGCTGCTTCGGTCTCCCCCGCTTGATGCGCCTGACCAGCCAGTGCTGAACTTCATATCGTCTTGAGATTGTTCCCATCGAAGCATAGTTGGGCGGATACGAGGTCAACTCTGGAGCCTAACACCGATCAGACTCTTCAATTTGCGGAGGGGTGTGCCATCTCCGTCTGTTCCACAATTTGCATCGGTTCCTGCATCTCCTGAATCGAGAATTAGCGTTCATCGTCCTCTCACGTCGTGCCAACGTCCGAACTTCAATACATTTCGTTCTCTACTTGACTCCGGATCGTTCGCCTGTCGGCCGCTGTCACAATGCCTGGTTTCTCGGATTCCTTTTGGACACCCGACTATGCCACGGGCCTGGGGGTGCTATACGGGAAGTTGCAGCAGGGTGTGGTGGAGAATAGACAGATTCTCACTATTGCATCTATGCGAGCAGATGCGGAGGAGCAGTATGGTCTCCGCATGGGCGATATCGCACCCAGTGTCGATCGCATGTCTGCCGCGGGTTTCGGCAAGGACGACGGTGCGAGTGTGAGGAAGGTAAGCTTGCAGTTGAACGGGGAACTGGAAGGAGAACTCCCGCTAATGTCGCATCTTGCAAATTTCTCCAGGCATACGAAGGTGTCCGCACTGAAATGATCGAGGCCTCGCGCAACCACCAGAAGATCGCCAGCAACATCCGAGAACTTGTCGTGGCGCCCTTTCGACGCTGGAGTGATCAGCATGACTACCGTGTCCAGACCTCCCACGATAACCTCCAGGCGCGGATCAAGGAACATACCAAGCAGGTGGATTTGGTCAAGAAGCTGCGCAGCCATTACTTCAACAAGTGCCGGGTGGTAGAGGATTTGGAAGAGGAGAATAAGCTCGCCTTCCAGGACCCCGATAACAGCCCCAAGATCAAGCCCACCCCGAAGATTGTTCTACCCACCCCCGAAGAAGAACCCGAGGAGGATCCATATGAGATTGGCGATCGAATCTATCCACCTGAGGAGATCAAGAGACTTCTGCTGCACATGCTGGACAATATCAGACTTGGAGACGCCAAGGTTCCTATCATCGGTACCTATCAAAACACCTCGTCTGGTGCAGAGATTGTGGAGTATATCCAAAACAACATGGGTGCGACCAACCTCACCCAGGCAGAGGCGATTGGCCAGGATCTCGTCGACAATGGATTCCTCCGCTTAATCGGAAACATGGGCAGCACCTTTGCCAACAGCTCAAAGATGAACTACCAGTGGCGTCCTAAGGTTTTCCAGATCACCGGGATTCCCGAAAAGAAGAAGCCTTTGATGCGCGTGACTTCTGTGGCTTCGAGCGAGGATGGCAACGGCGGCGAATCGCCCATCACATCCGTTCAGGAAATGTTGGCTGGCTGGAACCCTCTCAACAACCCTTATCCTAACGAGACCCCTTCGGAGAAGCTGCGCAGAGAGGCTTTCGAGGCCGACGAGAAATACAAGGCTGCTGTTCGGAGACTGGATCAGATCAGGTGCCGTCTGGAGGAAGAGGTTATTGAGAACTTGCGCTTCATGGAGCAGTGTGAGCTTGATCGCCTAAAGGCCATCAAGGCCGTGGTGCTGGACTTCTCCGGTGCCATCAGTAATGTCATCCCCAACCTCCAGAGCACCGTCGATCACATGATGCTGTACCAAGAGACGATCCAGCCTCTGGGTGATCTGCGATATCTGCTGGAAAATTATCGCACTGGTGGGTTTATTCCTCGAGTGCAGGCATACGAGAACTACTATGGTTCCGTTGAGGAGCAAAACTTCGGTGTTGATCTCGAAGCCCGTGCCCGGGTTGATCGCAAGCGTGTCCCGATCCTAGTGACCACCATTCTGACCTATCTGGACAACGCCTACCCCGAGCTTGAGGGTGACGAGGCTCGACGTGGGATCTGGCTCCACAACCCTCCTCTTACCCAAACACATCAATTGCGGAATGCCTTGAATAACAGCAAGGTTGATTATCGCGAAGTCCTCCCCAAATTTGAGATACCCATTGTTGCCAGCGTTTTGAAATTGTACCTTCTTGAACTGCCAGGTTTGTCTTCCTCCCACCATTCCCGCTTTTGTCATCCCTGCTCACTGTTACTAGACTCTCTTGTTTCTTCGCAAGTCTACGAAATCGTCAAGACGATCTACTCGACCACCGCTCACGAGACCACGGAAGAGGGACGGATCAAGGTCCTACAAAGCACTCTCGGACAGCTCCGTCTCGTCAACATTGCTACGCTTGACGCTATCATGACCCATTTCACCCGCCTGATTGACCTCACTTCCGCCGAGGAGCAATACATTGCTACTCTTGCCCAGGCATTGTCTCCCTGTGTTCTCCGGCCCCGTACCGAGAACAGTCTCACCATGGATGAGCGCCATAGTTACCGCTTGATTCGTGATCTGTTCGCCCACAAGGATTCTATCTTCGGCGAGCTGAAGCGTCAGTCGAGCGCACTGGGCATCTCTACTTCGAGCCGTCCTCGCGCCATCAGCACGGATGAGAGCAACCGTCGGGCAGCTATGGAAGCTCGCCAACGCGCCATTGTCAACCGTAGCCGGGCTACTAGCCCTGCCCCCGGCGCACGACACCGCCGTGATCGCTCTAGTGGTGCCTCCGCAGCCACCCGTTTCCCTATCAACGTTACTAGCCCGCAGGACCGCTCCCGGGCCGCCGCTCGCGCTAGCCTGGATGTTCCTCCCAAGACCGAATCACCCACCACGACCGAGGATCACCCTACTGTGAACACCCATGTTGCTGAGACTGCCATCAATGGAACCTCCACCGAGTCTCCAGCCTCTGCCGCTCCCAGTGTTTCTTCTGGCACAACAAGTCCCCCTCCCCCTCCAGAGACTGCCTCAGAGGGCTCTCCAACTCCCACTCCCACTCCGGCTCCTACATCCAGTGAGTTCGACAAGCGCAGTTCCGTCCGGTCCGTCGGTGCTCGATACACCCGCAAGCCCGGTCTCGGTAGCATCTCTAGCTTCCCCGCTGGTGCGGGTGCCCCGGAGTCGGATAGCAAACGAAGCAGTCTCGCTGAAAGTGAGCCCAAAGGTGTGACATTGGAGGATAAGCCTATGGATGACTGAAGAAGAGAGGCTACGGTTTGACGTTTCTCATTCATGTGTTCTCCCAACAGTTCTGTATAGATTCAAAAACATATGTGGTCCTGCCTTCTAGGGCTTACATTTCCTGTCTTATTCTTGTGCTTTCGATCTTCTGCGTGGATAATCTATTGGTATAGCAGGCACTCATACCCCATTCTATGCCTTGCATTGCCTTCGTGTTTGTGCTTCCGAGTCTTCTCATTCTTCCCATATTACCTAGTTCTATTCCAGCCCGTTTCATGTTTCCATACATTTCTTTCTATAGGGCTCTGTTTATTAGTCTCCCTGATGCCTATCTAGTCATGTATGCATATTCGATTGGATTCTACGCTTCTCTCCATGCGTTCTACGCTATTCTCCATCCTGACTGCCTCCTCCTCCGCCCTCAATCCAGTCGAGCAAACAACCGGATAATTTGATATTCCACCCCTATCGATAGGCATGAGGCAGCGCAGCGTAAGGCAGACGCCAGCCGACTGCCTAATCGGGTAATCGTGACTCTACCGTCACTTGCGCACGGATATAAAGGTGTTTTCTCAACCTCCCGAAACACGTCCTTGTTAACTCTTTCACACATCGATTTCTCAGATATCACAACGCCCCGGGTATCGTTTTCATCATCTGGTTATCGTTCTCAAGCGTCTTCGCTCCGGAATCTTGCGTATTGATCAAGATGACGGTTCCCTTGCCTTCATACGCCCCTCCCAGGGCAAGTGGCCCACCTTTCAACGTTGGCATCAACAGTGACTTGATCCTCTATGTCGCTACCGACTGTCGAAGTTTCGTCTCGAGCCCACCCTCGTTCGTTCCTGATGAGCCTGCTTCATATATTGGGAAAGTGTTTGCTTGCTGGCCGGTGGTTTTCCCCGACGGTGTGAGGGTCATTGTCGAAGACAAAGCACAGATCAAGAACAGGATGGAGGCCGAATGCAAGTTGCTGCAAAAGCTGGAAAAAGGTGGTTTCCCATGGTCGCCTCGCGTACTCTACCGCACTCTGGACGACATCAATCCCCTGGACAGGCCATACATTGTCCATACCAGGTTCCCTGGAAAGCAGCTGCAAAGGAGTGATACATTTCCAGCTAAGAAGGCAGACCGGGAGAAAATTCTGGCCCAAATCGCTCGGATCAATTTTGATCTGCTGTTCAGCCGGAAACTCAGTATGTGCTTGTTAACTTACCCGGGCCGATGCAATGCAGTTTGCTTATAAGACAATTTCATCTAGGTTAGAACCTCACGCCTGAGAAATGGGTGGAAATAATCGTCGATCGGAGGATTATCCGTCCGATGCCCAGCTTGGATGAACACTTGGGGATTGACGTACTGTCGTCTCTGTACCTGCGGATACTTGCGTGGAGACTCACACAGGGGCAGATGAAGAGCATGATCTGTGCTCTTTCCCATGAAAACCTGGTTTCTCGCAATATTTACATTGATGAGAATCTGAACCTAACAGTGTATGTAATCTCATAAGTCCAATCTCTCAATTGTGAAAAAATACTAACATCAGTACTAGTTTCATCGGGTGGGAGTTAGTCAAGTTCATGCCCATTCGTTTCGCCATGCGATTCCCTTCGTTTCTGGACATCACTAGCAAGCAACAGCCGCGAGACCTGCCTGTCGACCCGAAGGAGTTCAGCAAGAAATACCTCAAGGTCCCAACATTCATGACGGTCGACCGGGGATTCTATGTCTCCCGTATGCAATTCGAATATGCAACACGAGCATCTCGCTATTCCGTCGGTCACCTCTCACCACCGGCGTGGGAAAGGATGTGTTGGGACTTGATAATGTCGACTGGAAGCACATCGTTCTCGATGAGACCGACAACAACATGCGCTCCTATCAGCACACGACTGCCTCGTTGGTTGCCTTCCCGAGTGCCTGAGTGGGAAAATCGAAGAGATAATTCCCCAGAGAGATCTGTACTTGGAGGTCTGGGACATCTTTCGCCAACACGTCCCGAGGAAAGGCTTCAATCAGAGGGCCAAGCTGATCGCCCCCTTCCTGTATCAGGCGCTCAACAGAGAGCAGGACTGGGAAGACGTGGAGGCGAGGCTGCGACAGGCGATTGGTAGGCCACGACCGTCGGCTTAAAGATCTGGGGGTCGCCACGGTGGTCACAACCTCTAAGGAGTGATCCGGGGATGGTCATTCGTGAGACTGTCGCTCGATTCAATTTTCTTCTGTCTGGAGTATGGATCGGTTCGCTGCTTTTAGAGGAGGGGAGGGGGGATTTAATTTTTCAAGACCCGGCGTGGCAGCTTCATGTTCGTGTACGATCTGGGGCCAGCAAATAATTTAATTTAACTCGTTAATGTTTCAATTTCGCTTTACATTTTCCGATTAGATGATACTCTAGTCACTCATTCGGTACACTTAGAATGTATGAGGTTGATATTCTTTCAACTTTGCAGACCCACCTGATCTGCGTCTACATTTGAATCGCCCACTTCTACTTGCGTTGTCTTTATTCGAAGTATATCGTGCATGGCATTGTATGTTTCAAACTCATGTACATAAAACTAAATCAAAAAGTACTAATCCCTCCTCACCCAGACTCAACATCACCATTAGACCCCCCGCCCACAACAACAGTCCCATCCCCCTTCAAAACCCCCGCCCGATCAATCAAAGCCCTAGCCCGGATATAAGGATCCAACTTCCAATAATTCCTCCTAAACTCCTCAATAATACCATTCCGACGTGCCTTCAACTCCTCCACCTTCCCTTTATCCTCCTCGCCCTTTGAATAATCAGTAGCAGAGATCCACGCAGCGGTAGCAGCGAACATGCGCAGACCAATCATCATACGCTCGTACATGAGTGAGTCGCGTTTTGCCGTATCTTGCATGATCTCGTTTTCTTTGTCTTCTGGCTGGATGTATTCGTACTGCCAGTCTTCGTCGCCGGCTAGTTCGCGGGGGATTTGGTCGCGGGAGATGTATTTGTCTAGATCGTTTACTGAACGGGTGAAGTGGACTTTTGAGGCGACTACGGGGTCCATCCAGCCGTGGATGAGTCTCCAGATTCCTTTTCATGGTTAGTGTTGGGGTTTTGGGATTTGGGAAATGTGTTGATCTGGGGGTTTGGGTTAGTGGACTTACCGGAGAAAATCCAGGGTGCGTTGTGGATTAGAAGTTGGCCCAGTGATTCGGGGTAGTTGGCTTCAAAGCATTTGATGATGAATTTGACGGGCTGGTATTCCTATATGGAACGAGGGTTTGATCAATTAGTTACCCCCCAAGCAAAGTAGTGAATGGTGAGCTTCTTACCATGTTCGACAAAGAAAACCCTGTCATATCAAACACAATAGTCTACCAGAGTGTCAGCAGGTATATCATCCACAACTTCCAAGAATCACGCACGCCAGTTTCAATCGGAGGAACCACGATAAGCCTCGTCGTCTCAATAACATGCACAATATACCTCTCCAGAACTTCCTCACTCTGAGCCCCCGGTTTGTGAATCTTCACTCGCACATAATTCACCGGTCGTCCCTGTCTATCAAATCCATGCAGAAAACTCTTCCCAGTCTTGAGCTGTTCAATAAAGTCCCGCCCTTCTTTCTTCTGCTTCGCAGTAAGTTTCTCATCCCGAGATTGCTCAAGAGCATATAGTTCTCCTTTGGGAAGAATATCATCGTCGACTTCCATCTCTCTTCTCCAGAGAATATTCGTAACCATCATTGTGAAACCCTTGCCAACGTCCCATTTTCTGGCGCGTAGAAATCGGAGCAGTAAACTGTCAGGGTGCTCCTGCTTGATCATCTTCAGGATGGAGAAACACATTTCTTCGGGGGTCATCTTGGATAGAATCTTCTCCATGGATTTGATCTCTGATTCTTGGACGCCCATTTTTCGGAGTTGGGCGAAGAGAGATGCAAAGTGCTGTGGAGTGACTTTTTTGGTGGCTATTTCTGACATGATGTTCTTTTGGGCGTCTTTGTTCATGAGGGCTTCCACCTTGTCGAGGGATTCCTGCTCTTTGCTTGCTCCGTTTTGAAGCCCGTTTTCCTCTCTGTTGGCTTGGCTAGCTGTGCCGTTACTGTCTGATGGCTTTCCATTGCTGTCTTCTTCTTTCAAGGCATTGATGATTGCCTCGACTGTGGGCTCGTTGACTCTGTCCAGGATCTCGAAGAGCTTGTTCGGTGATCCCTCTGGAAGGGGAACTTCGTAGACTGCCGAAAGAACAGAGGCTGCTGAGGAGAAAAGAAGAATCCACAGCTCACGCAGCTTCGCCTCTTGGCTGGGAGTGAGATTATGCACGTATCCAGTCGAAGTATCCAGTGTGATGGTCATAATGAAATATCAATGGTTATATTCAATCAACTTCAGGGTCTTTGTAATGGTATTATCTGAATAAATACAGTTGTGAAGCAACATACTTGGCTGCGCTGCTTTATTCAAACCAAACTTGATATCCACATGAATGCTTGGCTAACGAGGGCTACAAGCTGCCTCGGTCACCCCTCTGGGATGAAAGCACGGGTAAGCTCATGGTACTGCCTCGGTGGTTGGATCCGGTAGATCATCTTGTCGCTAACATGATTAACTTTCATGGGTGTTGGGGCCGTTTCTTTAACCGCTCACACGAACCGAACCCTGGAACGAGAGAGATCCCCCGCAAGTGGAGATACTCCAAATTATTTGGTACTGAAATTATAAATTGATTTATGGGTCTAAACCTGTCTATTATAAAGTTTACAGAAATTGGTATTGTATTATATTGTGGAACTAATTCGACATCAAAGCAAAGCATATCAAGGAAAAATCCACCCTAGCCATAGCAAGCATTATCAACTTCAATCCCACAACCCCACTTGGACTGTGAAAACCACTATTCCAAATTCCACCCCTCTAACTTCGTCAACTTCAAATGCATCCCCTCAATAGGCTGCGTGGTCAAAGTCCCCCCAAAAGTAATCTTCTGGCCTGGCTCCTTTAGCTGAAAACGGAACATCCCAAACAGCCCCGCAACGGCACATCGGAACTCGGCTTTCGCAAAGTCCTTTCCAATACACGCCCGTGGGCCATGAAGGAACGTAATCTGCGCAAAATTCGTAGATGCACCACCATGTTTATTCGGTGTTTGTTTTCCAGTCTTCTCATCGGTATCAATCCATCGTTCGGGGAGGAATTGGTCCGCCGTTTCGCCCCAGAATTCGGGGTTGCGGTTGATGGCTTGTGGGCATAGTGCGATGGTTGTACCCTTGGGGATTTTCTTGCCTGCGATAGTTGTTTCTCGGATGGCTTCGCGGCCGGTCATGGGGACTGTTGGGTATAAACGTAGAACTTCTTGGCAGACTCCGTTGAGGTATGGCATTCCCTCGAGATCTTGCCAGGATAGGGAGGCGGAGGGGGAGGGGATTGTTGCGTATATCTCTGAGCGCAACTTCTCTTGAATATCTGGTTCGATACAGAGATGATAACAGCACCAGGTAAGTGCTCCGGCTGTGGTTTCATGCTATCAATTTAGTTAGATTTGCCTGTCATATACGGGGAAAAAAAGAGATGTGTTCTTAGAAAGAGCAAAACATACTCCAGCAGCGAGGAATGTCAACATTTGATCCACCAACTCACTATCACTAAACTCTCCACCTCGCATCATGGTGCCCAAAATATCACCTTCGGCGGCTTCTTGCTGGGTCTTCTCCTGAGCGATCTGTGCTCGCTTCTCGTGGAGGATGTCGGCAAAGAGTTTTCGCAGATATTCAACCTTTTCCGGCAGCACGGAATTCGCATTGCATGGAATACGCTTCACAAACCACTGAGGTAGAATGATCGAAACGGCAAACAGCATCAGTAGGTCCAACGATGGCTTGAGAATGGCGTTGAAGTTCTGCGATACAGGATCGTTCTCATTCTCCAGCGACTGGAAGTCTCGGCCGATCGCAGCTGGTCCAATGATGTCTAATGTCAATCGACTATCCCAAGGAGGAGTTAGCGAAGCTTATATGATCTGACGGGAGACTGTGGCTTACTTGGCCCATCCTTGGATCTCCACAACCCCAGCAGATTGACCCTCCTTCCTACCAGGCACAGGATGAAGATCGATTTCCTTCTGCAACTGGCGAAGGAGATGCTGAGTTTTCATCCACATCAGGGGATACATGGCCCGAATATTCTTGATATTGAACGCAGGAGTGACGGCCTTCCGAGCGGCCCGATGAGCATCACCCTCAGATAGAATGAGACCATATCCCAGGCCGCGAGCCAGGAACTCTCGTCCGCCTGGTGGTTTGACAAAGTCGTAGCTGTTCGTATGAAGGACATCCATCAGGGCTCTGTGATTGGTAGCAACCACAAAGCTGTAATTCAAAGCCTCTCGGAAATGGATCAGTCCTTCATTTGGAATGGTCCGTAGCCAGTCCACGATGATACTTCCTCGAGGTTGACGAAGGAAGACTTTGGCTCCGATTAGGGGACCCTAAGTCGAGAGATATCAGCATAGCTCATGTATTGACTGATTAACTTGGAAGGGAAGATACATGAACTGTCGGCAAGTGTCGAAGAGGGTTGACAAAGAATGGCCATATGAAGATATTCCATATTGCCATCAACACAAAGTTGATCGCGAGGGTATAGAGAAAAATAGTCGCAGGCCGCTCCGAAGTCATACGGGAGTAAATGATCAAGCCTGTCCCAACCACAGTAGGAGGAATCAGAAGAACAAGACGCTCTCTAGCAGTAGACATTGTGTGACTATTGATCTTTGTTTGGGATATTGATAATGCTAGCTATGAATTCTATACAACATATCCACCACGATATATACACAACAGCCAGATAAATGCTGCCTACCCAATTCTCTAGATTCACATGCTATTCACAATGATGTCGCTTGTATTTCTTCACGGAAAACACTCTTAATCCGCCCTAGAAAAGTTTCATTTTCCATCACTCATTCTTGATATTAGTAATACCACTAGTCACGATCCCTCTAGGGTTCACATGAAGGACGCTAACGCGGTCGATCAACTAAAATGCGGGGAACATTCTTAGCGCTTCCCAACAGTTTCTCCTTCCATCTAGGAATACACTGTGCAACATGTCATGCTGGAGCCTGGAGTAATATTCTCCGCAATACGAAGCGAAAAATCACATGTGGATGTCGGCTATCTCCCGGACTTCAAGCTTACCATTTTGGGCATGCAGGGCGAACGAACCAGCGGGCCTTCCTTTGACGCATGGACTTCCTGATATAGGGAGAACTGATGCTCATCCATGGATCCAGTTAATAGATAAAGGCTAATCACTACATACTCAAATTACCCCCAGACTTGATGATGGGATGATCTTCGGCCCTATGGTGGTTGCCAGCGCTCATCTAGTTTTGTACATGTAACATCACATTTGAATTGATTCATGATCTACACTGATAGGAAACAAGACGCCAGGAACAAAGAAACTGCAGCTGTGGTGAAAGAAAAAGTCCCGGGGAGATAAGGATAAATGGGGGAATTTCAGTGAACCAGTCACAGCGCTAGTAATCAAACAGACAAATAGACGTAAGGTCATCACACAGAGAATCTAGACATGAGCTTTGTCGGCTTAGAGAGAGTTCGGCTGAAGCCGCACAAGTACTTCCTCGAGGAAGGCGTCAAGAATAGCATCGACTCCATTCCCCAGCTGTACTGGGGCTTCCGCGTCCCAGAGGTGAAGGTTGGCGAATGATTGGGCGATATCATCCGCCATTTGCTCCATACCCCGATGGATACGCACACTGCGCTCCCAGGCTTTCTCCTCCTCGGGGGTTGGTTCCCGATCACTGTGGTTTCGCCCGGGCTCCAGGCGAGCAAGCTGGCGGCCGCGTCGATTCATTGCGGCGCGGAGGGCGGGAACGAGCACAGAGCCATAGGCGGTTAGCCGCTCGTTCTCGGCGACCGCCTTGGAGGGAGTTGGCAGCTGCTGGGGCCGCTCATTCATGTGAGGGCCTTGAGTCGATGTTTGCCTCTTCGCAAACCGCTCATCCTGTCTGGCTGGTCCAAGCTTGGACTTCAGCCCAGACGCAGGTTTCGGTGAGGCTGGCGCCTCGGGCTGCTGCTGCTGCTGCAGGCTCGCATGAGAGGATGGTCTGTGAAGACCAGGGCTCAGAGGGGCATCGGGGAGTGGGCGTTGGAGCGGCGCAGGCTTTCTGGCAACCTGGCCGGTAGGGGAGCGAGGGGGCTCTGTGACCGTAGGCCCGGCAGACCGTGATCCAGATACCAAAGGAGATGGCTTGTTTGGTGCTGGGTCATTTCTGTGGTTCGTGATGGCCTGTGTGTGCCGGTCTTTGTGGCCTCTCGCGGGGGAATTTGGCTCAGTTGAAGTGAGCTTTGGAAGAGGGCGAAAATTGCGCGAAGGTGAAGCCTGTGGCCGAGGCTGTGCGGATGAGGATGCGCTCTTAAGGGGAGAGGAAGGCGCAGATGGAGGAAGGGGGATTTTGAAGGGAGAGAGATCAGCCGCAGTGTTTGTGTGTTTGCCCAGCTGTGGTACGGAGGGAGATGGACGAGTCTGCTTGGTAGACTCATCACCCAAATCCCACTCATCTGTATCCGGGTTGCGTGAATTGGAATCCGGCTCATTCAACGGCGTCCGAGGCGGGTCAGGAGCTCTTCCAGCAGGGCGTACAGTGCCAAAGTCCCAAAGATCCTCGTTTTCTTCTTTCTTTTCGCAGACTGCTGGTTCATCGAGTCCATCAAAAGTTTGCTCGTATTCTCTCTGACTGTGACGTGTAGCTTGCCAGCGCTCTGCACGCTCGATAAGCTCTGTCAGGTAGGTGGTTCTCTTGGCACGTTTGATAAACGGATGCTCCAGCAATTCCTTGGCGGAGGGACGTTCCTTAGGGTCCCGACGCAGGCATAGCTCTACGAATTGCTTGAATGGCTTCGTGAAGTCCCCAGTGAGAGTAGGAGGAGGGTTCTTGGGGATCAGGAACAGCACCTTCATCGGGTGGATGTCAGCGTAAGGAGGGTCTCCACAGGCCAGTTCGATGGCCGTGATGCCCAAAGACCAGATGTCCGCCTTGTAGTCATAACCTGATTGTTTAATGACTTCTGGGGCCATCCAGAAAGGTGTTCCGACGAAGGTATTCTTCTTGGTCATTGTAGCTGACAATTGTCCCGAGACACCAAAATCGGCCAGTTTGACCTGACCGCCTGCAGTGAGAAGGACGTTTGCGGCTGCCAAATGATCAGTAACTCTCATGTTCCAGAAAGCAGACAAGGGTTCAGTTACCTTTGATATCTCTGTGAAGCTTATGATCACCATGAAGGTATTCCAGGCCCTTCAGAAGCTCCCGCAGAATGATCGCAATGTATTCCTCGTGAATCGGTCCAGGCAACAATAGGTCATGGCAACTGCCACCGGAACAATATTCCATGACAATCCATAGATGGGAGCCCTTCAAGTATGACCCGTGATACTTAGTCACGTAGGGAGACTTCAGTTCTGAGAGAATCGCGATCTCTTGAATGATGTCGTCCACTTCGTCTTCGGCGTTTTCGACGTCGATAATCTTGATGGCAACGGACTCTCCAGTACGCCTATCGACTCTGATATAGCAAAAAAGTTGATTCGTTAGCAGGCCTTCCTTTGTATCAAGCTGGGGTTTCCAATAAGTACCCTTTGTAGACCCTGCCAAAACTTCCACCACCTGCGATGACAATCTTGTCAGCAATTGCCCCAGTGGCGCTTCATCACCGAAGTTTAGAAGGGTAGTTCTCACCAATACACGATTGTTTGGTGTAGATGCTCTCTGGATCAATGGGGCCTGTCATCTTGTCGGCTTATGCGGGCTTCAGTGTAAGTCAAGATCCTCGGCGCTCCTAGATAACTGATCAGTGAATCAGCAACTTCCTTCATGTGCCCACTGCAGGCTTTTGAATCATTCCAGTGCAGGGATTTCTGTTGCAGGGGAGGGCCTTGGGTCGGTAGGAGGAAACAGGATGGCACATACCGTGGAGGCAGGTTGATCCGAGAGATGGTGGGGGAGAAGGCGGGTCACGATTCACGAGGAAAGGTTACAGGACGCGTATTGAAAGCAGATAATAGATGATTCAATGACTGTTCTGTTTTCCTGTACAGAAGGCCACTCGGTCGGCTCTGCACGATATCTGTTCTTGCTGCAACTCACAACCATGATTAGCGGGACATCAACAAAGGCCATAAGAGAGGCATAGGAAAGCCACGATGGACTAATACCTCGAACACTCACAGGAGCAACAGATTAGTCAAGATGCATCATTGAACTGCATGGTTCATGGGCTTGACAAGGGGAACCAGACGCGCAATGATAGTAAAGGATTGTAAGAAGCTCAGCTCCCTTGCTTGTGTTTATCGACGCGGGGGCATATACTGCCAGGCGGTCAGTCTTATCTATGGTGGCGAGATAATAAATTGCCTATATAACTACTGTATATAGAAGGCGGTCACTAGAGTTGATGGAAGGCGGTATGTTCAGACAGAATTAGGGCGGTAACCAAGCCAACGGGGTACTAAACAGCCAAGGGCAGTATGAGTACATAGAATGCTACTGTATGTCCCTTAAAACTTGAAGACATATCATGAATTACTTTAGACTTCAAGATTCAAGTGAAAAGTCATTGGTTCATAAGATTGCTAAATTCTAAGACCGGAAAAGTCATGGGGCAAAAGGTTCTAGAAATCGTTTCATATGACTGAGTATCACCGCAAATGGGAGATACCAGGCCTCGTAGGCCCTTGCATGGAGCAAAGGGACTTTATCGCACGCTCCAAATGATTTACCTTGGTCAGGTGTGCCAAAGCCCAGCGGGAAGTGGTTTACACTTCGAGTTGAGCAGCACAGAACAAGGAGGGCGTTCAGTCTTCCAGATAGCCAATCATGACTGTGCCATTCTTCAGACCCGCATCTTGAATGCTCGTAGAAAGGAGGTCTATCAAGTTCTGCCCCATAGCATTCAGCTCGAATTCGACGCCAGCTTTGTCCTCCAAGGGAGGGTCAGCCTTGAGCCATTCATAGATGCGTTGGACTGGGTCTGACAATGCAAAGCGTCGAATAACACGGCCCGAGGGGTGGCGGAATTGGATGCGGGTGGTCGTGGCAGGATCAGCTTCGGGCTCAACGTGAGGTCGGTTGCTGGGAATAGACGAAAATGGAGACGCCTCCACTTCTTCAGCAGCCTCGGGGATAACTTCGCTCATGGCGTGATCGTGAGCGCCAGTTGCTCGGCCCTTGCCCTTGACATCCTCGGTGCTTCGAGTCAGGTCGTCTGGGTCTTCCAGCTTCGGTCCGGCCGCCAAGCCTCCCCCGAGGCTGTTGTTGATGGCCATCTCCATCATCTCCTCTTCCGTCATGGCATCCACGGTCTTCTCCTTCTTCTCCGACTTGCGTTTCGCCACGGGGTTGCGCACGTTGTGGTTCAGACTGTACCGGTCCAAGAACTCATGAAGTTGCATCAAGAATTCCGAAGCCTTAATGACTGGAGGACCAGACCATACCTTCATTTGTTCGCCCGTTCGGGGGTCAACAATGGCAATATGGGGGTAGTTGTCGGAAACGTCGCTGGCTTGGAAGTAATATTGGAGGTATGGTGCGGCCTTGGGATCATCCTTTGAGAACTGCAGGAACACGAAATGTTCTCGAACGGTCTCCTGAACGGTCTTGTCCTTCCAGAGATCGCGGTTCAGAACTTGACAGTCGAAGATTGAAGTGTCTTGTACGTTGACCAAAAGCCACTTCTCATTCTCGCGCCCTTCCTCACGAGCCACATCCCAAGGCACCCGAGACATGATTTCGAACGGAGGTCGGTACATTTCGGCGAGCATATTTGACTTGGAAGATGTCTCCGATGCACCTCCCGTAGCCATCGATAATCGTTCCTGGTGTGTCTCTGCGGAATCGCCGGCCCATATTGATGGCGCGGATCTCTGGTTGAAGATGCCTGCACGGCCTAAAGGTAAGTAATGTCAGTGATGTCAGTCTTAAACCAGCACTCTAAATCGCGGTCTTTTTACTCACTCTGGCCGGCCCGTTGACGAGCACGCAGCTGGCTGAGAATATTGGTGTGCATATCCTCCTCATCGTCGAAACCAAGATCCGGGCCCACCAGGGTCTCGGTCGTACGCGCCATGGGCGCCCGAACATCCTCATCATTTCCACCAATACCACCGGCGCCAGGGCCACCCCCGTACATTTCCTCTTGTAGGCGACGGGCCATGGCGGCGTCATCTTCGAATGTTGAATCTCCCGCAGCTCGTGTAGAGGTCTGGGTGCGGGCAGGTGGGTTGTCGTCATCATTGTCTGAGTCGATATGAACCACCCCAGCTTCATCCTCGAAACGAGTACGGCGTGGTGGTTGGGCAGGCTCTTCGGTCAATGGGGCACCTCCGTTTTCGAAAAACAGCAGCATGGACTGTTCGATGTCGAAATCAGCGAGCTGCAGGTACTGTGCCGCCAGCTCAGGCGTCGCACCAGTAATTTCGGCGAACTGGGCCACCAGGTCACTCTCCATGGTGGGCAAAGAGTGTGTGAGAGATGTGAAGGTTGAAATGTTCTAATCAAGAGAGGTAAAGAAGGAAAGAGAAGAGAGAGAGAAGCCTTGAAGAGATCTAAGATGCAATCCACCTAGTTCAAAGTAGAAGTGTGGGGAGCAATCTGAGGTGCAAACAGCTGCAAACCGAGGGATCAACGCAGCGAATACCCCGCGCAACGGATGCTAAAGGAAGATGACATGAAGATTATGAAGAAAGTTGAAGACTTTAAGCTCTTAAAGCTTCCCTCGCCGTTGATCATGTAGAAGAGATGATCATCTGCCACTAGGGACCAGTGACGCAAATGCCAGTGCGGTGACCGATAAAGACAACAGACGCAACTCTGCACTTCTGGTGATAGCGGATCACCGTAGCTGATCTTACTACTTGGGGAATGCGACGCGTCGCGCTACGCGCCTCGAAGGGCCCGCGTGAAATAATGTGGACCACCAACCGTCCCGAGGAAGGTACTTTCACATCAGCTCCTGCAACCTTGTGTCTCGGGTGATCAACGTGTATCATGGCAGCTACGGTCTTGGGCAAGCGTTCGCGCAGTGGTGCAGAGCCCGAAGGTAAGAGCCCCTACAGTCCTTTCCTCCCCTTCAGATCAATACTAATTAATCTGGTTTTAGCACTCCCAGTGCGCACGACAAGCAAGCGCCGAACCGTGGCACCTCGTGCCCGACGTGAAGAGGCCGCCGTTCCTAAGTCACTTCCTCGGACACGGTCGCGTGCAAAGATCGCAGAGCCTCTGCCCGACCAGGAGAATGGAGATCTCAAGAAGACCTCGGACAAGGCGCCCTCCAAGCACACAATTCGTGAGGAGCAGGGTGGGTCACCGTCCAAGATCAACTCGCATTTCCGCACCTCAAAGCTAGTGGAGGGTAAGCTGAGAGAATCGGAAGTCTGCGCAATGTCAGAGAAGTTGGGCTAATAGATTGTCTACACAGAGGAAACACCCGCTCCGCTTGAATTCAAGACCCCACAGAAAGCACGCTTCCGAGATGCATTGCAAGTTTCACCATCTACGCCTCGGCATCGTGTCCAAGTCGGGGCAAAAGCAGTCACTCCTCGAACCCCTCGACACGCCGATCTCCCACCTACTCCTCGTCAAAGTGCCACCCCAACCGTCGCACAATCGGTGTACTCACAAGCGCGACAACTATTTGCTCGGGGAGCCAACTCTGGACGGCTGGTTGGTCGTGACTCGGAACGAGAGAAGGTGGCCACATTTATTGAAGATTGCGTGAAGTCTCAAAAAGGCGGTTGTCTTTACATCAGTGGACCGCCTGGTACGGGGAAGAGTGCGATGGTCAATGAAGTGTGTCAAGACATGGATTTGTCAGATGTCAAGGTCTCTCATGTCAATTGCGTGAGCATGCGGAATGCTCGCGATGTCTATAGCAAGCTCATCCAAGACTTTGACGAGGGCTCGGATGTATTCAAAAAGAGTGAAGGAGACCGATTGAAAGCCATGTTTGTTCCAAACAAACCCAATGGTCTTTTCCTCGTTTCGCTGGACGAAATGGATCATTTGCTCATGGGTGACTCGGGTGTTCTCCAGTCGCTGTTTGAGTGGTCGTTATCAAACAAGTCAACCCTGATTTTGATTGGCATTGCCAACGCTCTGGACTTGACCGACCGCTCGCTGCCGCAGTTGAAGGCAAAAAACTTGAGACCGATCCTCTTGCCATTCTTGCCTTACAATGCGGCGTCTATCGCGAATGTTATTACCAACCGTCTTCGGTCTTTGATTCCCGCTGGCATGGATAATGACCCGAAGTTTGTTCCCTTTTTGCAGCCTGCCGCTATTCAGCTATGTGCGAAGAAGGTGGCGTCGCAGACGGGCGACCTGCGAAAAGCCTTCGAACTCATCAAGCGTGCGATTGATACCATTGAGCAGGAGACTCAACAGAAACTCGAGAAACAAGCCGCCGAGGCAGAGAACAATTCGATACTCGCTGAGAATGCGAATCTCTCTTCTCCAGCAAAGGCAGCTCCCGCTCCCCGTCCAACCACCATGTCAAGCTATACCGCTATCACAGCACCTCGCGCCAGTATCGCACACATTGCCCGTATCACGACTTCGGCTTTTGGACAAGGTACCGTTCAAAGACTGAAGGGATTGAATTTGCAGCAGAAAGCTGCCATCTGTGCTTTGATTGCATTAGAGCGCAAACGTCGTGAGCTTGACATTCTAAGCACACCATCCAAGTCTCGATGTTCTGCTCCTACGGTCAAGCAAGCATTCGATACATACACTACACTTTGCCGGAATGATAACATCCTGCACCCTTTGACTTCCACCGAGTTCAAGGATGTCTTGAGCAACCTCGAAACCATGGGCCTTGTGGGCGAATACCAAGGCCGTGGCCGTGGCGGAACTGTCGCTGGTGGGTCTGACATCCGACGCACACCATCCAAGTCGGGAAATGTCATCTCCACTCCCCATAAGGGCATGGATGAGCAGGGTCTTCTCTGCTTCGTCTCCCAATCAGAGATTGAAAGCCAGATTGCCGGTCCCGGTGAAGGGATCCTTAGAAGGCTTCTTCGTGGTGAAGGCCTCTGAAGTCGGCTCAGGCCTTGTCCGTTCTCTCACTATGCATCATCGGAGTTTTCAGGCGCATTTTTAGCATGTACACCGCTGTCGTTCGCATTTCTGGAGTCAACCCTGCATCGATCATGTTTAGCGTCATTTTTATGAGTTTCGTTTGTTCATTATGAACCTTTCCTTTGTGCAATATGCAAAATCACTCTTCTCGAGAGTGGGATTTGAGTCGGTCAAATCTTTCAGAACAAAATACAAAACTGCTGAATGAAAATCTGGCTTCATCATGTAAACATTAGTCCTAACTATTAGGCTCTCACTACAGCTAAGATTTGTTTTGATGCACTTCTTCAATTCGCACTATGTATTTTCCTATAGTCCACATCAACAACCACCCTCGGTCACAACTTTTATTGCTTTGTATACTCACCCAACACCCCTCACGCATCAAGACTCTTCGGCTTAATAGGCCGCACCAAATCAACATAATCAAACTTAGCCGCCACATTCTTAAACAAAACATTTCCAGGATGAGCCTCCTTCTCCTCCCCCGGAACAAGAACGTATTCGGGAACCCAGGATCAAACTCATAAGCACTCTCAATCTCCTTAATATCCTCCTCACTCAACTCCAACCCCAACGCCTCAACATTACCCAATAAATGCTCGACCTTCCGACCGCCGACAATCGGGAAGACGTGCGGTGCTTTGCTCATAACGTACGCCAATGCCACACTAGTGATTACCGTGTTATGTCTGTTCGCGACATTTTCCAACACCTTGGACACAGCCACGTCGACGTCCCGGGGCTCGATTTGTCGGCCTGGGTTGCCGCTTTTTGCGAGCTCTTCGCGGTGCGCGGCTGTTTTAAATGCGCCGCCGCCGATGGAGCCCCAGGGGCAGAGGCCCATGCCTTCGGCGGCGCACATGGGGATGATTTCGCGCTCGAAGTCGCGTCGGGCGGCGTTCCATTGGCCTTGGTAGACGGAAAAGGGGCGCATGCCGTGATCACGAGCGTCTGTGGATTTATTATCAGTGAGAAGGTTTTTCTCAAGAAGTACTTTGGAGAAGTGCTTCTTACATTGGTTTGCACGGCTGACAACCCATGCAGGCGTGTCACTGACACCGAGGTATAGTACTTTACCTGCAATGACTAGCTGGTTGAGGGAAGTCATCACTTCCTCGATTGAAGTTCCGAAGTCCCACCAATGAACATACAACTATATCCAAGTTAGCTTTTTGCCCTTGTTTTTGGTGTACCTGAGGAGAGAATAGTCAACTTACCAAATCGATATAATCAGTGCGCAACTTCTTCAGACTAGCATTGACTGACAACCTCATGCTCTTCGTGTTGTTTCCCACAAAGTTTGCCTGAATCTCGGACTTGTTATAGGTCCTGTAACCCGAGGTATACTTTGTTGCGAGGACAATTTGGTCTCTCAGATCACGCTTTTCCATCCATTCGCCTAGCCAGGCTTCAGAGTCCTCATTCTGGTAGTTGTTTGCACTAAATGTGTTAGCAGGAGCGCTCTCAAGGCTAGTGATTAGCTTGTCTTACGTATCGATGAAATTGCCACCATTCTCGTAGAATGTATCCAAGATCTTGAAGGATGTCTCTTTGTCACATTCACCCAGTCTCTCCTTCCTGGAGGGCAAAGTTAGCGTTGCCCACAAAATGCAATTATGCAATGAATAGAAGAGATCAATTCATTCTACAATCTTGAAGACTTACCATCCTTCACCAAAGTTCATTGCACCCAGACACAGTGGGCTCACCATGACACCCGCAGTGGGGGCAAGCATGCGGTATCGGCCGAGGCGAGACTTGGGCGGAGGGGCAGTGGGGAATGACATCGTCGCGTAGTTGGCAGCAGACCCTTTTTTCAAAGTATTTCCTGTCAAACCGAAGCCGGTAGTGTATGAATAGAGTCTCAATGTATTTCGGATTATCTTCCTGCAATGATCAGGAAATTGTTTCGTTGGGGTTGCGGTGTGAACAGCTCTTTATACTCCACAGAGTATCCTATCTACACTGCGGGGAAATGATGTAAGTAAACAGGTTATGAGGGCATGAAGCACATTATTAATGCTTGTGATACCTCAACCCTCAATCCGCCATAACTCCGGAGTCCGGCCCTCAAGAGGCACGATCGAGCCAGTCACTGTTCATTCTCGTCAATGCTGACTGGGTCGCGGCTCGTTTTTACGAAGCTTGGCTGTTTAACTCCGTGTCCAAGTCGGTTACTCTGGTCGGTACTTGTTTAGAGTTATGCTATCGGGTAATTGCCGATCTTCTCCTGCTGTGCCAGTTAAATGATACTATTCACTGGATTTGCTCGAGTCCTAGAAATCTATGTATTTCAAAAATAAATCCTTGGAATTCGTGAAATAATGAGAAGAGATAACTGCTAGCAAATAATAAAAAGACCGATCTAGGTCGCACATCAAATACTTCTTCCCATTTGCAACACGCTTGTTCCGCTTCTTCGCCGGTCCATGGTAGCTCTCATCCTCATCCACCTTCAGGGACAGTTTCCTCAACTTCATTCGATATTTCTGTGCCCATTTCACCCCATTTCACTAGATCCGAGTGAACGTCAGCCCACATCTTCTCATCCGGGTCCATTTCAAGTTCGTTAACAATATCATCAATAATCGGATCGTAAAGTTCCAAACCCTACTCCGCCACCATCACTACCTCCTCCTTCTCATTCCCCCTCTCCTCCTCTTTCTCCTCAGCCTCCATTTCTTCGAGCTTTCTCTTCCGTGTTGGTGATTGCGGTGGTTTTCGGACCGACAGCTCGCGATAGATCACCACCTTGCCATCCTTGACAACAGCATGTTCCTTGTAGGTGGGTCGTTCTTCGCCGCCTCGAGCGATTTGCATGGCTAAAGGATTGGGGTTCTCGTTATCATTCTGTTTCTCGTATGGGACCCTCAGTGGGCTGATTACAGGTTCGGGCTCATCCTCGGAAGGATATGTCTGATCACTGAAGTTCTCGGAATCCGGGGTTTGTGGTCTTGGTGGGTCCCTGCGGCATCGAGGACATTTGCATGGACCTCCGAAGAGTCGGGTTGCACGTCGCTGGGATTTGATTGCGTGGTTCCGATAACGAATTCGAATTTCTTCTCCCTGGGCAATGTTCCTGGTAGCCCATACGATGACACGGTTGGGAACTAGCTTGTCATAGCCCCAATCTGCATTGTGGGATCCTGCACAGGAATGATTGAACATGCTCAGTCCCGGGAAAAGGTAAAGGTTTTGCAAAGACGGATCAATATCCATAAGTGGTTCTCTCTTCTCCATGCGCTCGAACTGGACATCCGGGGCATAAAGCTTCTTGTCTCGATCGGTTGCCAATCTGTCGGGGACTTCTCCCTGGCGCCGCGGATCCCATGGTACAGCATTGACTAGCAGCTTGCGCAAGATGATCTGAATAATCCATGTATCAAATTCTGGTCGTTGGAAGATATCCACGCCGAGAGATTCAAGGATATCGAAAGGAACCTTGATGTTCGCTGCCAGGTTGAAGGGGAACCAGCTTTCTCTCCATGACTTGCTGTTCCCATCAAGAACCAGGAGCTCGTCGATCTCGTGCGCGTTCAGTCGCATATTATCATCTGGTTCCTCCTGCCGACGGTGCAGCGCGATCTCAAACACATTGCGTAAAAGAAGCATGAGCGTGGTTCCATGGCCTTCATTTGTGTGGGAAATAAACTCTTGGCCCATCCAGGTACTGACAACCGGTCGCATGGAATCATAAAGCCACTGCCAGTCTTTGCCACAGCTACCGAAATGATGAATCTCGCGGGCAATTTCTAGGCAGCTCTTTTCACTCTGCCACTTCGGGGGCGCTTTGCAGAACATCCGACCAGGGGTAGCGGGCTGGCGTAACCACATATCAGCACATGGGCACTTAGTTGGGGCCTTATTTTTCAGTTGTCGAACCATCGCTGGACTGATCGGCTTGAGGCAGTTTTCACATCGGCTTTTGTCATAGGCTTTGCCGTGCAAGTCCTTGGGCAAGCGGCGCGGTGGAAGATGACCTCGAATCGTGGGCTCTTCAATGTGAATGACGGCGCCAGTCTTGATTGCGCTCCTGGCGAAGACACCAATTTCCTGCTTATCACCACCAGCCTTGCGAATGACACAGGTTGGCTTCGAGTCTTTACCCGTTATGCCATTCTCATTGAAGACATTCTTATTCAGTTTGTCCAGGAATGACGACGAAGTGCGATCGACATCCTGTGCCTCAAATGGATACGGTCGACTAGCTGGAACTGCACCAGCGCTGTGCTCATGGAAGAAGAGTTTCTTCTTATGCTGGGTCTGTTCCTCGTAGACCTTGGCGGCCTTTTCGCTCAAAGTGTTGCGAAGCTGTGGCACTCGCACATCACGATCAGGCATCCCCAGTCTGGTTTCGAGGATCTTCATGTGGTCAAGGTAGTCGTGCCATGCGTTGAGTCCAGCAAGACTAAGACTGATGATACTGTGAAGCGACTTCTGAAGCGTGGGCACAAAAACATTGACACCGTTTGCCCTCCGCATGCGAGCAACTTCAGGGTTGAGATTCCCTTTCTTATCACGAGGAAATACCATCAAGTGTGCCTCGACTGCCTCCCAAATTCGCATGTAGAATCCAGGTCGTCGATTGCGCTCCAATGACTGCTCAAGCACATCGCAAAGAAGTTGTGCACGGTAGGCGTCACCAATGGCCAGATCGAAAAATCCCAGTTGATAATGACAGTAAGCCCGACTGACCCAGTAAGTCGGATTGTAGGGACTGATTTGAATTGCAACAGTGTACATTTCTAGTGCAGTCGCCTTGACTCTCTTCCAGGGTTCCAACCCATACTTGTGTGTGCGCTTTACGCCCCAGTAAGAAAGGTCGCTCTTCGTTAACATCCCCGACCACTTGTCCATGGTGTCTGTCGTAATGCGAGCTCTGAGCTTGGCTTCATCTCCAGACGTATCCAGTCCCCTTTCTTCGCATTCTGCTCGAAGCTGACTCAAATCCAGAAATTCCAGGTATCCAAGGCTGCCCGAGTCGATCGCCGCCTGTTTCGTCTGCTGCATGTTCTTGGAAAGATCATATTTTCGGTCGAGCCCTTGCTGTGCGATTATTTTTCCACCGTCTTCATAGGCCACGGGTAGGAGGGGATCGCTCATCAGATGCTCATACACGTTGTGTGCCAGGACATGGATATCGAGTTCTCTGTCGGGGGGTCGAGTGAATGGACGCTGTTTCTTCTCATCCCATTGCTGCCAAACCTTGCCGAGGGTTTGGTCTGGTAAATACCATGCCATGTATGCATCGTGGGCCCTTTCTGGGGTGACGGGTTTTCTCAGAAGCACCTCGTCGAAGATGTCTGGTCTGGGTGGCCAATCAGGGGGTTCGATCACGCCCATTGCAGGTTTCGAGAGAAAGCGCGAGTCGATGGATTTTAAATTTTCATCGGGGTCAAACGGCATCCTCCCTTTCCATTTGGATTTATTGGTTGCCATGGTGGTCGGAGGTTGAGTGGTAGTTGGGGGAATTGATAATAGTGCTAGAAGTATAGGAATGGCACTTGAGAAGGTCCTTGGCAAAGAGTGGCCCGGAATCAGATATCAAGTTGAATGATAGAAAGGGTAAAATTCTCTTCGAGGTTTGCAGGTCAAGATGGGGATAATTATATTCGAAGCAAAGCGATTCTGGGGTGGGCAAGAAGCAGTACTACGGCAGTCATTTCAAGGAAACTCATGCGAACAAAGGAAGCCAGTGTTATTGCTAGGTAGATACACATTGAGGTCGAGTCAACTTGTCCAGTAAAAATCAAATTCTCCCATGAGAGAATTGGCCCTTCGAGGTAACAAAGAAAATGTACCAAGTCAATCTGTCCGAGTGCCCTGTCTGGTGCCTAGGTCCAATGCAGCTCGACATGTCGGGAAAGAAAGGACAAAGAAAGTGCGATCAGCTCCCATACCTATTCTAAACTTATTCGAATCAAAAACCAGAATCCTTCGAGCCCATATTGGAAATATCCAAGCCGAGGAGGTGGCTTAGCTTTCGGTTTTTCCCAAGGTCCGAGAGCTCTGCTGGGGGCCAAGCGGGCACCTTCGCATAGGGGCGTATTAGGGTCATGAAGAGTTCAGAACTGGGACAAAGGACAAAATTTCTGAGTTTTTCTTCCCAAATTGCCAGGCCTTGTGACAATATTACGCTTGCCTTGGGTTGTGATGAGATATCAACGAACAAAGAACGAGGCCGAGCGCATAGTTCGTGTGGAGTCTACACTTCAGATAGGGAGACTTGTACCAGGGGATGGGCAAGTTCCCCAGACACGGGAGAAAAGGCGCAATCTGATGGAAATCACTATTATTAGCATACTGTCGGTAAGTGTATTCCTTCGCACTTCGTAGCAATCATCAAGAAGGTAGTAATAATAGTACAAAATAAGTTCATCCTGTAGTTCGTAGTTGGAGTGGGGCAGAAGATCCCGCGTGTCACGGTATCAGGCTGACTGAGTTGCACTCCTGTCCCGCTTCAACCTAAAGACAGCAATCGCTAGGACGCCTTGGCCGTCCATCTTGAAACACTGTTCGGCAAGAGGAGTCCGCGGCCGATCAATACTTGATTCTCCTTTCTCCTGTCTCGCACCTTTTGACAACCACTGCGATGCCTGGCCATCATGTATGGACGACCTCAACCAGATCCCCCATCGCAGCCTGAATGGCGAGTGCCCCCGCGACGCGAGGTAGGCCAACAGGCGGAGGGACCTGTTCCTCCTCCGCCGCCTCGTCCACAGACAACAGGTGCATATAGTCCAGCGACGTACGGCCCGATCTCAAACTCCCCGGCAAATGCAGGCACATCGCCTGTGACGGGTGCGGACCCAAGAACTTGGGGGGTGCGGTATAACCAGCAACACCATCCGATATATGCTCCGCCGCCGTTGCCGGTAAGTTGCATGAAGCTGTGGTGAAGCTTTCTAGCATTCCAGAACTAACCGCCCATTCCTGAATAGCCTCGGCCATCGAGTACCAACGAGCAACCGTACGCCTATGCGCAACCGCATACGCATCCGCCGCCCATAAACAATAGCATCTCCCCTCCGCCGCTAGCCCATGGCGTCGAACCTTTCTCGGGCGTTCAACCCCCATTGGCCTCGTCGATCGTTCCACCACCGTATACCGAGCATCCAGCCCCAGCCCCAGCTCCAGCTATATCTCCCGTTCCACCTCCGCCTCCCAAAAAGCCGCAAGGATACCAGCCAACCCCGCCGCCTGTTCAGCTTCTACCGGAACGGCCTCCACTGCTCGCGCAAGGCTCAGGGCCGGCAGCAACACAGGGTTCGTATGGATTTACGGGGCATACTTCTATTAATACCAATGTGGCTCCAACGGGTCCCTCGGCGTTGGGCCCAGGAACACCCTCTGATTGGGAGCATTTGGGACCAACGCCGGGTGAATTCGACGATGCCCCTTGGTTTCCACCAAGGCCTCCACCTCCACCTCAACCCCAAACTGTGACTTATACACTACTCCAATCGCCAGATTCAATTTCCACTCCACCGGGATACTCAACTGGAATGCCCCCTCCTGCAGCCCCAGTGCCAGCAAACGCACCACTTCCGCCACGGGTAGATACAGCGCCGCCACCTCCGGGCGACCTGTATCATGGCGATCATTCGCGTCGGAATGATTCAATGTCACCGATCAGCCCTGCAAGTACCAAGGGAGGGCGCCCCACCGATCCTCTCAATCGAATGGACAGCGTTAGCTCTGGTGTTTCCTCGTTTGGCGGCCGCGCCGACAGCATCGACAATGTCATCGATGCCTGGGTGAAGCCATTGTCGCCTCCGTCCAGGCCAGCACAGCCAGATCTCCCACCTCCGAGTCATCGGACCACTCCGGTCGCGGCCGCTCCACCAACACAGAGCAGCCCGCCTCCGGCTCAGGATCCGAGAATGCTTTCAAGTCCAGTGCAAGTGCCGGCCCCAATTGCGGAGGCACGACCAAGCACTGTAGCTCCTAGAGAGCCAGATCCTTATGAGGATCTCGACCCATGGTCTAAGTCCTCTTTAACCCGCTTCATTGCGATGCTACGCAAAGAGGCAGTTGCCGACTCGGACGAGGAGCGCTACAAGATCTTCATTGCTTTCACGGCCAAGGAGACCAAGCTTCGGGAGATTCTCTATAATATTGAACACGATGTGCAAGATACCCTGCCAGTATCTCGTAGCTCTGAGGTAGCACAGAATCGGTCGTCTCCTATCTCAGACAATGGCAAGCCAGCTATCGAATCAGGGTTAATTCCCGTGGAGACAGAAGAAATTCGGTCACCGACTACTACAATTACGGATGACGGAAATGACGGTGATGATACGGCCAGTGAATACAGTGCGGGAGGCCGACCTACTCTCGGCAAACGAGCTCGTCAAGCGTCACAGTGGACACCCAAGCTCTCAACGCTTCCAGCGGGTGAAGACCCGACCAGTCGACCTATCAAACCCCCTTCAAGGCAGTTCTCATTGGACGATGCGCTCCAAAAGCAGACAATTGAGCCGCTCACGACCAATCCCCCGCGGCCTATCTATACACCATTCCAGTACACCGAAGGGCCCCAGCGTGGCTCAGATAACCTTACTTTTGACCGTCCGGCATATCAGGCCTACTCTGAGCTTCGGCAAGCTTCCGCCGTGAGTGGACGAATCATGTCAAATGTGCCTCCCCCGATACTTCGATCGAGGTCCGACACACTGCCAACGTCTCCGGCTCAAGATGAACATAATGAGACTTTCCTTGGCCTCATCCGCGATAAGAGCAGCGCTTATCAAGCAACAGACCGCCGAGCAACCATCACGGCCCCGTTGCTTCCCGCACCTCTCCGGCAAGGACGACGGTCCGATGATCCAGTTGAAGATATTCGTGCCATGGTTTGGACTCCCCTGGACAAACAATCTGAAAGCTCTTGGCATATCACGACTCGGGAAGAATTGGACAACTTCCCAGATAACTTCGCCTATATTCAAGAAACGGTTGATAACTGGGAGAGTTCCGCACATGAACGCCGGTCAAAACTAGAGCAAGAACGCACTGCTCGGCAGGAGGAATCGGAAGCCCAGATCGACGACCTCTTCAATGGCAAGGAGATTGGATATGCTGACATCAATACTCTGGAAGAGGATTTCCGTCAGAGCGAAGCTCGTATTCAGCTTGATGAGGAGCGCGAAGAGGTGAACGAATTCATGGAAAAAGTGTTCAATCCTCTGGACGAGCGCTTGAAAACCGAAATCTCGGCTCTCCGCAAGTCCTATGACTCTGCGCTCAATCAACTGGATCGAGATCAGAAGGGAAAGAGCTCGCCGGTGGAGCAATGCAGCCCATCCGTGACCATGAAACTAGTCAATGATATTCATAGCAAGCTTGAGATCCGTTTCCAGAAGAGGCTCGAAATTGCCTTGGACTGTGAGCGTCGTCGCAAAAAGGCCGAACGTCGTCCCTTGGTGTTCATGGGTGACATGGCTAGTCTTCGCAAGCTAGATGGGGACTTTGACCGCATGGAGAAGCGGAACATTCTGGAGGCGGCCAAGGATCGCGACGATCGAGCGAATCGGCTCATGGATTCATTCGATGATGCGATCCTCCACGGGCTAGGTATGAATCAGAGCCTCCTGGATGAGCTTGCGAGCAAAGCAGCCCGGCTTGACCCCGCGACCCTCCGTGCGTCCAACCTGCCGGATTCTGAAGTCGAACAGATTCTCAAATCCGTGGCGACGTTCGCGACGTCGCTTCACAAAGATTCGGAGGCGATTCTCCGAAGCTCGGCTGTTGCGGAAGTAGCCCTCAACGACGCCGACTACAACGTCTCCGTCGCCGAAGCGCGATATGCCAATTCGGAACCGGATATCTTCCATCGGCTTGAGATGGAGAAGAAGAAAGAAGATGCGATTCTTCAAGCAGACTTGGATACTAAGCTGCAGAGCATCCAAAAGGGCCCGCGGGAGATTGAGGCTACCGCTAAACGCTTGCTTGAGGAATTGAAAAAGACCCCAAAGCCTGCGACACCAAACCCGGCCCCGGCCCCTGCTCCGGCTCCAACACGAGTTCCAACTAAGTCTCCAAGTCCTCCAGCAGCACCTGAGCCCGAGGGGGCAATCATGGCGAGTCGGCCAGCTGATTTGTTGCCATTGGACCTTCGCCCTGCGACTATTGCCCCCATTCAGAGCCCTAGCCCACCTCTGGCGAGTCGCCCTGTGGTAGACCCCGAGGTGGAGCATAAGGAGAGGCTGCGGAGAGCACTAGAGGATGCGAAAAAGCGCAATGCAGCCCGGGCCGACCAATAAATTTTGTCTTTCTTGACTGGGGCTGCTGTAGATTGAACCCACAGGTTGAACTCATGACGTGACGAATTTCCTTGCATCTGAAATATCTTTCATTCTCTGACTACTGTCACAGTGATCGTGGCAGTCTTGATGTTATTCACTTCATACATGGATACCCTCTCGTTATTGTTTACTCGAGTAGTCTAGCTATTTGGATATAAGATTTCCTTTTACACATTATCTTCTATATTATTACAAAACATATCCCCCGTGAATACCTGAGAGCACTGACATGAATAGTTTATTTAGTTGTATGTAGTTGGATTTGTCGATTTAGCACGAGTGGGTTATGCACAGGCCAACAACAAGTACTTACATGACAGCAAGGACCCAACCGGATTCCTTTTCCCCACGTTACACGGGCATTTTAGCTGTTTTGATTGTCCTTTTGGAAAAAGCACAGCAAAAAAGCAAAATTTTATCGAGGAAGTATCCAAAACCACTTACCTCGACACGATGACGCAACATCGCATGATGAGAAACACCAACTCTTTTGATCCTCCAACGGGCGAACCTGCCAATCGCGCCACCAACTGTGGCTGCACAACGAGCAGGGTTCACCAGTCAAGTGATTTGAATTCTGCGAACAATCGAACGCACGGACAACTTCATCCAACGACCTCGTCAGCCAAAAAAGACTCAATGACCTCTAGAGAGTCAACATTTCCACGCCTCGGCGTGTGAAATCAATCGGAAGTCATGCAGACAAGGCACAATTTTTAGGCGCCCGCCCTCAATGATTGGCGGCCATGGGGCCAACTCGGGCGATTAGACGCCAGATGCCTGTCGATCAGCCCTGCTGCGCACGAAGCCTGCTCTGACCACCGCTCAACAGCTGTCATGGATTGTGGCCGTCACCTCCATCCTCGCGAGACAAGCGGGGACTTGTGGCCCCAGCTGAGAACAAGGGTGGAAGACTCTCTCCAGTCCAAGAGCTAATTCAAACCCAAATTGCCCACGTCAGCGGGGCCTGCTGGACTGCACAGTACCTACCCGACGTGCTCGGATTCGCTGTGCCCCCTGCACTAGATGTCCAGATTGATCAGAAAAAAAGCTAACGGCACATCGGCCGAAGCAGATAGGCACCGTTCGCCCGCAGGAGCTTCGCCCACCGTGAACCCCCCCACCTCTCCTAACACCCCTCATTTGTGCTGTGCCGCACTACTCGACATCGGGGATCCTCTGCCAATGAATTTGAGGCGATATGCAAGGTGCCCGTATGAATCACCAACTCGTCCACGATCACACTAGAGAAAATGATCCTGCGGCGTCTATGGAACTCGGCTGCGGCCTTAACAGGGTACTCCACTTTGTCCCCCGTCATGTTGAGATCCAGGCTGCTTCCACGCTGCACGTCTTGCCCTAACTTGGAAGGAGCATCGATCTTTTTGTTTGGTCTGGAGATCGATCGATTTCAAGGGTCCCCTTGCAGCACACGGACCAGAACTTTGTCGCGTGGGCCTCGATCAGAATGTCGCGCTTGCTATCTGCCTCGTGAATCGCACTGAGGGCAAGTTCAATTGCACTTCAACTCCTATCACTGGCAATTGTCAGAGTGAGCAACAGAGGACCAACACGACAAGGAGAGGCGCGTCGGATGTGACGCCATATTAATTTTCGGAAAGGGGGAAAAGGTTCGAGACCGGACCCAGTCGACGGCGATCGCGGACTAGCAAATTGGGCATGCGCCTAAGCGGCGGAGCAATGAGATCGTCACCAGGCCAAGACTTCCAGGTGTGCGTATGCCTATACTATCGACGATAAGTCTTCATTAACGTTGTTCGATTCCACCTATGTGGTGGCCAGATTTTGATATTCCCCTTCGCTGTGCTTGAGTTAAGGTCATGATCTGTTCGCCAGGTTGGCCCAACGGCGCCGCCTACGCCCTTCCGGTGTGCAGCCCAACCAGGATGAACTGTAGAAA
Organism: Penicillium subrubescens; assembly: GCF_028828155.1. Taxonomy (NCBI): domain Eukaryota; kingdom Fungi; phylum Ascomycota; class Eurotiomycetes; order Eurotiales; family Aspergillaceae; genus Penicillium; species Penicillium subrubescens. The sequence continues at coordinate 2,818,837 of NW_026643157.1, read as the reverse complement.
TGGAGCCATTCCATTACGACAAGGCAACAATCTCTCACCAGATGCTTGTCAATTCAAGCTCCTGACTGTGCTTGATAAGATCTTCCTGCCTATGAGTATGGAGAACACCAACCTCAGTACTTCAAGGCTGATAACATAGCTCCTTGGTCTTATTCTCCTATCCGCTCTCCTCGGAGCCCAAGCCACCAAGGCGCAATGGCCCCAGATCTGTCCATTCCACAACGATCCCATTAGCGGGCGTCTGTGCGCGACGCAATGATGCTGATCAGTCACTGTACGAAGGCCATAGTCAAAACGGTTCGGCCTTGTTAAGACAACATCCCTTCGCGGCCATGAATCTTGCCCCCTTTGCCCTGGTCCCCCTAGATCCTACCTTAAGCGCCGTTGGAAAATTCCGCAGTTTCTCAGCGTCGAACTAACGACAATTGAGATTAACCTGTGGTGTTTAATTTCCGTTCTGTTTGATTTGGATTTTCGTCTCTCTCCCTGGCCCATCTCTGTTTCCCCCTCCCCGCCTTCCTCCTGTTTCTCTCGGAAATCCCGTCGCGCGCTCTTTGTTCGCAATCAGGTTCGGGGGTCCTGCCCCGTCATGCGCCATTGCGGGAGCACAGCGAGCACAGGAGCGTGCAGATGGCGGCCACGGATGACGAAAATCATCGTGGGTAAATCGACCTTGACCTTTGGCCCCTCTTATGGGATTATGGGTAATTCGTTCGGCCAGGATCCTCTAAGACTCCGCCAGTCTCCTTCAACTTGTATTTAAGGCGGGAGGGCCGTTCCATGGTTCAGTGTACCCGCTTCCGTCCATGGGTCGGAAGAAACTCTCCAGCTTAACTCGGGGCATTCAGCGTTAATGAGTGAGGCTTGTGGAAAATCCACCAGGCCACGACGGGATTTACACATCTGCAACTTTCCCAATTCTCTTGCCCCCCATCATTGATGCCCAATTTTTTCTGTTGTTGGTCGTCAATTTTCGTCGGTCGTCTGGTCTGCTTTCTAGTCTACCCTTTGTTGGCCTCGATCGGTGATGGCTCCCCCTACGAGCCAATTCCACAGGCTTTCTATCGGTCAGAGTATGCCTGAAGCTCGGGCCCAATCGTCACGGTCCGCTCGTGTGGCGGGGCGGCCTGATCCTGCCGACAACGACGAGGGTGATTGTGGGAATCAAGGGGATGACAATTCTCCTGCAGAGAGCTCGAGTGAGGAGGATGAGGACAAGGATGAGGATGAAGAAGACGAGGAGAGCAGCGAGGAAGAGTCTACTCGCGCGTCCACCGTCCGAACGCGATCTGGGGTCACTTATGATCTGAGCCAGCTAGATACCGAGTCCGAGGCCAAAGCTTTGGTGGGTTTAACGGGTCAATTCGAAGTTGTCAATTGCGGTGCCTCGTCCTCGGGCTATGAGTTCCAGCTCCTTGATCGACCCCGAGTTCACATTGGTCCCGGTCCGCCTACTTGTACTTGCACGACCTTCCAAACCCAGCCGGGCATGGCCTGTCACCACATCTTCGTAAGTGAGAAATGCAATTTCTACAGGCAGAGCCGACGAGTAGGCCAAGGCCTTGTTGCTGATTGATTCCTTTCTGCAGTGGCTCCTCGATCAGCTCCATGGCTGCTTCCTCACTGATCCTGCCTCGACGGAGTTAGCTCTATCCCACGATGGCCGGCCCCGTGTACGTCCGCGTATTGAGGACCTCCTCAACGGTCAGCTAGAAGCGGTAGCAGACCGGCTCAACTGGCCGTATCTTCGGGTTGAGGGCGATGGGAGAACCACAGGTATGACGCGTGCCGAGAAGGTACGAGACGTTCTCTCTGCTTTCAGTTCAAAGGTCTTGCCCGAGGATTTCCGCCGGGACTTGGTCGAAACGACAGCGCAGACACGGACTCCGGAACAATGCGTGGTTCAGGGTGACTTCGAGGCGACGATCTTCCGGCTTGCGGTTCACGACGACAGCGTTTTCACGAGCATGTGCAAGGCCATGCCTTCCGGTGCATGTGCGGCGATCTACTTTGACAAGGTTCAGGAGCAGTTGCGCCGGCTATTGGCCGATTTCGACCGCTACTGTGCGACGGGGGAGCGGCCTGCCGACTCGAGCAGTCCTGGCAGAGGGCGACTAGAGGTAGATGAAGTCGTTCAACAGCTACGCTACTCGGTTTCTCGAATCCACGCGAACATTGCCCTCCGCGCGCCGTACGGTTCCGAAGGTGCTGCGAAGGCACTCGTCTCTATTCTCGAAGCGATTGCCGCGCGTAACAAGGATGCTTTGGAGGGTAATGCCTGGGGCCGAGCTTCCTTCCACGGGGAGGATGAGGATCAGCGCAATCTCTACCACTTACTCATTGGCTCTGATGATATGGATTTGGATCCTGAGGCGGAGCTGTTCGTGATCGATGCGTTGTATGCCCTCCCCCTGAGCGATCTTGCACAATACATCCCCAAGCTGCTGGAAATTCGGAGCAAAATCGAGGTCAATCGTGCGCCGAAGCAGTTTCTTATTCGGCTGGGGGCTTTAATCCGACAAGCTGAGTCGGCGGCAGCAGCATCAGCATCGGGTCAGATGGGCTCTGGACAAAAGCGACCAGCAGCTGGTAACTCGGGCGGCTATCCGAAGCGAAGTCGCTAGGCTTCTACTTTGATTTGTAACGGCGGGATCTGTCTATGGCTTTTGCTTTTGCTTCCTAGCTTTGGCTACACTATTGTTTCTTTTCTTTTGTTTTCATGTTTGGGCGGCCATCGTGCTCATTCGTTCCAATACCCCCTGCATTCTTGTCACCAGCGAGTCTCAAGACTCCCCGTGCCATTTATTTTTGTCCTGTCATTCATTGATTCTTGCATTTGTCCTTCTTTTCTAATTCTGCTACGCATCATTTGGATACACACTTGGGTGGCTCGCATGTCATTTTCCACATAGCATCAATCCATCAATCCCTTTTATTCATGATCTCATCATCTCCATAGCCCAAAAAACACAGTACCCTCGATCTGGCCGGATTTACTTTTTCCCAGATCAGATCTATATATCCCCATGACACCTATTTCCGCAATCCGTAAGGGTCATCTGTACCATGGCGTCATACCAGCCCCAATACTGCGGCCTTGGGACCCCGCGTCCACGGATTGGATCATTGGTGCACAGGCCGGACGTGTCACTTGTCCTCCAAGCTGTGGCAGTAGCCCGATCTGACGATGCAAACCATGGGTCGACGCTGAGCTTCTGGTGGTCAGACCCACTCGCACATGGTTGGGCCCGCATGATGAGGGAATGTGAAATCGGAAAGGGGGGTTTCACGGGGCTAATGGGACTGACTATTGTAGCTTCATACTCTTCAGTTTTACCTGGACAAAGTCGGTTATATCGATATGAATGGATTTACTGGTGTTTTGTGTGTAGCACAAAGAGTAGTGGTCTCTTCGGCTGTATACACCGATGTATGTTTATAAGCTGTGGAGTCATGGCGGAGCAGCTCGGCAGTATACGGAGAGACGCGTTCAGGAAAAAAAAGTTAAACATAGTCCCCATGGTGCTACGGTTGATTAGTTACCTAAAAGCCCCTCCAACGCAGTTCCTGGGTGCTCAAAACAGACTCGCTCAACGCCGGGGTGGTGCTTACAGATGATTGTAGCAAATGCTTACAATGCTACCTAAAACAGCGGACGCTCGCTTATCATTTTGAGTCCCTGACTCGCGTGCCCCCAGGGGGGACCCGTGCACGGTCCTAGCAGTGACAACCTCGGTCCATCCATCCATCTTGTTGGTGTTGGTTGCTACCTAAACGGGCCGCTTAGGTTTGACTACGTATCAACAATGACATTGTCTGGCGGTGTCGAAAAGGCGTCGGGTCCGTGCCGACTTTGAGGTACTGACTGGGGTCTTTTGCATAGTGAGTGGACCGTGCTTCTACCGAGAAGGGGTAATTCGTGTGGATTTGCGCTGGGACTGGTTTCGTTAGTGTGCTTTTGATGGTGGAGATCCTCTTAGGTGGGGATCTTCATGATTGTTTTCGGCTTTTCGTCCGGGACATTCTCGGTTTTCCAATTGAATTTTGTTGATTTGGAATAATAAACGCTCTGATGGATAAGTCTAGTTCTAGTGATCGCCGCAGCTCTGAAGTACCGAAAATTACCGTTTGGGTATTCATTTCTGCCCAGAAAAAGCTAACTAGCTAGTATTCTATCAAGCATACAACAAAGTTCACTTCTTGGCCTTACCCCCTGGGTTCTTTTCTTCATCGAGGAACGCAGAGAAAAGAGTACTATCAAACCAAGGCTGAAAAGTGAGGATATGCCGATATGCCTCGGCCTGCTCATCAGGAGGGACCTGAGATTCGAAGAACGCTCTCTCCCCGAGATAACTATTCTCCCTTCCCTGAGGAAGATCCAGGTTCCAATCAACACATTGCTGGTAGAGACTCTGCCACAGTCGAACATAGTTGCGCACAGCAGGTAAGGTTCCAAGATTCTGAAGTGTGCTCCAGTCTGATTGAAGCTTTTTCAGAGTCTTGCGTGGCGGATGATTAAACATTCCCGAAACAATCTTCAACCGCTCATAAGGCTGGCCGTATACATCCTAAATAAGAGATCTTTATTCGCTGGAGATTGATTCCATGATCAGATTCGATAGATCTCCAAGGGCGTGTTTCTTCTTTTGGTAGGTAGCCAGCTCTGCCTTGTACTTCGAAGCAAGGGAATGGAGATTGGTGAATCAGATAAACTAAGATCGACGAGGGAGTCTGCCAGGAATTGGACGGAACGAATCGTTGGCTCCTTTGGCTCTTTCAGGCAGGGTAGGTCTGCTCTCTCGGTTTCTGGGTTGCAATATTCCCATATTTCTGATTTCTTGGCGACTTGCTCGATGTGATTCTTCCATAGGCGCCAATCGTCGGCTGACCAGAGGAAAGGCGGACTAGGCGTCCCCTTGCGAGGCTTGGTATCTCGCTTTGATGCCATTTCCGGTGGTCTCAAGATCTTACTTAGAATTTGGATTCAAATTGATGATGATTTTCAGAGGTGAGTTGGAAGCCCGGGGTCACGCACACACCGCTGGATTCCGATCAAAACGTCATGATGAGGTTTTCTATGTCCTTTATATATACATTAGTCAGTGAAAGAGTCCCAAAAAGGCTAATTTCTTTGGGCTTAACTACGGTACACTTGCTTTTCTACCTCGTTTGATGATTGCGCATCGCCGGGAGTTTCCGGTATATTCTTTGAGAGTTGAACCAATATCCCCGTTTCCCTCATGATGCACTTTGCATAATGGTGGAGTTTAGATTGAAGGACCATCTCTATTCGTGTGTTCCATTGAGAAATTGACAAAAGCAATGGCATTTCTGGGTTTCATATAGCTATCGACCACGTTAGCTTTGGTCAATTCTACTCTCAAAGCTAGCTAGGATCCTTCCGGACTGGACCTTCCACCTCAAAGTTACTTTAAGCCGTCTGTCAGTACAACAAAAATAAGAAAACCCCTCTTTCTTAGGGCACTCGCACTCACCCAGTCATCTGCAGCTTCACCTTCCTCGTCTGAATGTGCACCTGCGTCGGTGGACCATGAAATATCGAATTTTCCATCCTCCTCAGTTTGACTCTTATCGGCGGCTACTGTGCTGGCCTTCGGCGCTATCCCCCAGCTATCTGTGGACTCCTGATCAAACTCTGAGAGCCCAGGATTCACGAACCAAAACTGAAACTGCAGAGGCTTCCACATCGTAGCTGCTTCCCGGGAATCCAGCAAGCTCTTTCCCAGAGCCTGGTCTGGAGCACCATTCGCCATCTTCAGGCTGAGGCATTTCTCGAAGAGCGCTTTCCAGCGAGTAACATACTGCTGGATATCCTGAGACTCTGCCAGCTGTTGAAGTGCAAGCCACTCGGAGGACACCGCATTGATATCTTCAGGAGATGGGCCACTGAAAGTTCTCGAAAGTGCCGTCAGCTGGTAGTATGGAGTAGCCCCAAAGATGTACTTGGTATATTGCCCAGAAACGGAGGATTTGATGAGCTGCTGAATCGTCTCAATAGCCTTCCGCTTTTGATCAAGCCCATCCTTATTCTCCTTGTACTCTTTGACTAATTTCCGGAGTTTCTGGAAGTCCGCATCCTCAAGGTCAGCAATGGACCATGCATCATCGCGGACTGTTCGGAATGTAGGCTCCGAAAGCTTTGCCTTCTGTTCCAGATATTCGTCTTCCGTGTTGGCTGGATCGCAGAATTCCCAAACTCCACAGATCTTTGCGGTCCTTTCAATGTAGTCTTTCCATGCCGGCCAATCCTCGCGCGATCGTAGCTGAGGGACGGGAATTTTATCCACGATTTTGTATGGTAGACTCTCTCGGGAGGCAGACATTTTGAGATTTTGTATAATCGAATTTGATGTCATGAGGAGAGGAATGAGGAGAGTTGAGTGGGTGTGAAGAAAATGGGTTTGAGGCAACTATGACTCCTTTCTATCAGACTCGTAGTGTAATGATGAGGTCGTAGTTTAGACTTGGTACACCAAGTTTGGCATCGTGCTTTCTTAATCTGGAAAGGGGGGCTACATAACTTAGTTTGGGCTGAACCAATGGTCCTGGCCGAGAGCTAAAAGTGATTATGCCGTTGTATGATTCGCGTCACCTCCAAAAAGGTAAATGAGATAATTTTATCTCTCTAAGTTGACATGCATACCGTATATTGTCGGGAAGGCAACCCGTCGCGCTGCAGTCGTGATACCCATTGCAAACAAAATTAATCAGAAAGACACTAACAAAAGTTTGATCTCGCTTTCCAGATGTCCTATTATGAATTTTGAATATGCTAGTATTCTTTTTGATTTGTTTTCTCTCTGCCTTGTCTATGAATTAAGTCTATTGTAACTCAAGCGACTTTTTCTTAGCCCCAATCAAAACGAATAGCATCCCACTCATATTCAGTCCTTTCCTTGAGGACTAATAACCACTCTCTGTGCCTCGAGGCTACTACTATCCGTTTGCTCCGCCACCTCAATCGTATCAGGCTGATTCCAGTTGCCGAAAACTGCAAGACATGTGAAGGGTATCGTGAAAGCCCAAAGTGAGAATCCTAATATCATCTGGTTCTGGTTGGGCCAGTGGGTTGCACCAACTGCATAGGCAATCGTGCTACCGATAGACTCCCATGATCTGAGGATGCCCGTAGTTCTAGCAATATCACCTTCCCCTTGTGCTCCCTTGATCTCGGCCATCAACCAATAGATATAGGTCTGCAGCACCTCATAGAAGAACTTGAAGAACATGTAGACGGTAAAGGCCGAGTTGAAGAAGTGACCACCCCCAAGATCAAAGGCAGGTGGGTCTGCCATGCGGGAGAGCTTTGTCTGAATGACAGCACACCATGTCCAAGCTGCCGTCACGAAGGTGAGGACAAAAAGGTACACTAATTTTGACCTGGTCTCTCGGGAAAAGTACTTGAGATCCAGGATAATACCTGTCGTCACATTAGCCGTGGCCCCAACCACGGCTGTTAGGAATGATGCGAGGGCCCTAGAGCGGACGGTGAAATATGCTAGCATCTTCGTCAGCGTTGCGGCTCATACAGAGATCGCGCATTTGGAGGGCTCATACTTGTCAAATAGTTTCCTTGGTAAGTGGTACCAAACTGTCCCGCGAGGAAAACTGGAATCAGTAGCAGCATATACTTATTTGTAAGTTGCTTCCAGATAGCCCGAGACTCAATGCTGAGACTCGTCTTCTTCATGTACGGTATTTTAGTGCCATTTCGTCGGACGACATTCTGTGGCTGTGATAGCAGCAAGGAAAATGGAGCTCCGAGCGAAGAAATCGCGACAAGCCCAAGGTATGTTGTGTAGGTGACCTTGCCGACGTGAGAAGTGTTGACGTTGAGGGCGAGTGAGATTGCACCGCCAACGAGCGGTCCCATCTGCCGGATACCCATCCAAATTGCAACGTATCTACCATTGATTTCGGTCAGATGATATCAAGTTTATTCAAATATTTTCATCTTACCGTCCTCTTCTTTCCTGCTCCGGATATCCCACCGCAATGGCAGCCTCACTGGCCCATAGGAGAGATGCACCAATACCACATAGAGCAGCTCCAAGCAAGAGAAACCATTCATTTCCATAACGGTTGTTGCAGTATAGACCAGCGGCATAAGGGGTGTAAAATGCTGCTCCGAGGAACAAAGTCCATTTCGCCGTGATTTTGTTGGTGACACCGCCAGCAAGAAAACAGCCGACTGACATGAGTCCATAGGTCAAGGCATTGGCAGCATTGTTCAGGAAAGGCTGGTGGTAATGTCAGCTATATTTGGACAATACGTAAACACTCGATTTTGTTCTTACTTTGGCATTGCCTCCTGCTCCGAGATTGTTCAGGGCTGTCCAGATGCCAGGTTCACAAAAGGCGACCAGTCCCACGATGATGATCTGAAACAAGCACGATCGGTAGAACTGAGCTAACCTTTCGAAAGCCATGATGGACAGATAAGGCACTTTCGCGCGTTACAAGCCACACTCGGTCACTGATAGCCATGATTTTCCAGGGCCATGCCTCCATTTTTATAAGAGAGAGGAATTTGACCCAAAAGAGCACGCCAGGACCCATATTGATCGCGATATCATGATTTCATCTTCTCATGCCTTGCTAAGAGTTGTAAAAGTCACGGCGGACTCTTTCCGATAGCATTTAGACTACACGTGGGGGCTCGTCCTGTGAATGCCCAGGCCTACAAGCACGCAATACTCCACCTTTATGATATACTTGATAGGCATATCCTGAACTTTGAAATTTAGTTAGCATCTCTTGACAACTGATTTATCTTGCTCTACTTGCATAGACGATTAGAAAATATGTGCCCATTGTGGCCGGTTTTAGATTCAAGGTATATCAGTCGGTCATGACGTTCCGAAAAGGTATCCTACGATCAAATAACTGGTCTCGACTGGCACAAATCTGTCCTGTACATGACTCAGATGCTTTTCGCTAGGCTTCAGAAATCTTCGAATTAGCGCATAGTTGAGACGATAATGACAAGGAGCTTATCTAAAGTACCACAATTTGGAGACAATGGATCTGGGGAATTGCGAGCTATGTACAGTACGGAGATATTCTCGCTGCTCATTGGAGACCCACACACGCCGAGACCTGCTTACGATGCACCCTTGACTACGCCATATTTAAACGAGGAAATTAGAGCGCGGTCAGAGGGCAGCTACCACTGATATTTCTCGGGCGAGAAGGATTCCCCCAATTCTCGCTATACTACCGTTGCCCCAATAGCCACGCTTTGCCACGTAAGGCTTTGTTGTCCCATTGGGCGGCTGTATGTACCACGGCATGTGTTTGACCACACATGCTTCCTCCCTATATCAACTAGACATGAATACTGACGCCCCCGACTATCCCTATTAATCATTACGGCGGTCCTAGAAACCAACAAAATAGAACCACACGTCCTATTCTATTATTCCATGCTAATGTAATCGATAAGTTTTGAAAATGGTTTAAAAACGTACATGGATTAGGTCATCGCAGTTGCTCGGCTCTATTTCGTACTTTCTCAACCTCAATATGTATGCTTGAGCAAAGAGGGCAACACATCTATGTTCTCATCTCTACCAACCAGGAAGCTATGTTTGACGAATTTTGCATTGAGGCGTTGTATTTTTTTTTCTTCACATCTTCATCAACCAACACTTGGCCTATCGGTTAAACTGTTCGGATGCGGCCGGCTGGCCCAATGGCAAGGCGCTTGACTACGAATCAAGAGATTGCAGGTTCGACCCCTGCGTCGGTCAAATTCTTTTTTATCACATTTTTTGCACCTGTGATCATTTATCAAGACGCATAGACCATCTATCTATCTTTGAAAGAAGTAGCATGGTATGAAATTTTACTAAAATTTCCTTGCAGAAATTGTTGAGATTCATTCTCACAGGAGCGTGATTCACGAAAACAACGTCGGCTTTGAAAAACTAACTGACGGTTATGGAGTTGTAACCCGTGTCAGAGCGATATATATATTCGAAAAAGTACATAGTATCAACACAAACTCGAAAAACCGCAACCTCCGGGCAATCCCATATGGATCCAAGATCACTTAGTCTGACAGATCCAAAACAACACGCCCTTGAACCTTACCTTCAGCCATCTCCTGGAATACTGAGGTTAGAGCATCCATCTTCTCAACCCGGTAATGAGCCTTAATTATGCCGCGAGAAGCAAATTTCAATGTCTCGACCGCTTCATGGCGATTTCCGACCGCAGAGCCGGTGATTGTATATTGCTTATTAACAAAAGAAGTTGGGAACGCAGTCGCAATCGGCTGTGGGTCATGCTCGGGCATTCCAACACAAACAAGGGTGCCATTAAAGCGCAGCAGCGGCAAAGCCTGGGCATACGCTGCGTTTGCAGCCGTGCAGACAATGGCAGCGTGGGCACCCAGTCCCTCCGTTAGTGATTGGACGTGTTTCTGCAAGGCGACACCCTTGTCGTCCTTGGGGAACTGTGTAATGTCGACGAAGTGTTCTGCCCCAGACTCCTTAACAAGCTCGGCCTTGCTGCCGTGGTCGATTCCAATGACGCGAAGACCCATTCCTCGGCTTGCGAGTTGCACTGCAATATGGCCGAGGCCACCACCAGCGCCGGAGATGATGACCCATTGTCCAGGGCGTGCGTTACTACGCTTCAAAGCTGAATAGACCGTCACACCAGCGCAGAGCATTGGTGCTGCCTCGGCGGAGTCCAGGCCATCGGGAATCGGTGTCACATAGTTGGCTGGTCCTAGTGCGTACTGTTGGAACGTTCCTGGGCTGTAGTAGCCTGAGACCTTCTGCTTGAAGCACAGTCCGTCGGCTCCCGCTCCACAGGGCTCTGTTGTGAATTGTGATCAGCTATGTTTGTCTCAGATAAGGCCGATGGTGGGACATACGGCAGTTTCCGCAAGCACTGGCGACCCATTTGATACCGACTCGATCGCCAATCTTCAGACCAGAGGACTCGGTGCCTGCACCAAGCTTGACGATCTTGCCGACACCTTCATGGCCTCCAACTTGACCGGGTTGAGTTGGGTATGGTAGGTTTTTCCACTTAACAAAATCAGTATCTCGAAGAATAACAGTATCCGTGGAGGCTAGGTCATCATACGGTGTTGGTCATGATTCCATAGTCAGAGTGGCATACGCCGGAATGAGTCCTGTCAACCAAACAAGTCAGACCTCTTAGTTCATCTTAGATTAGGGCCTCACAGATCACCGTACAGGTTAATGAGAACCTCGCCAGCACCAGGCTCGGGCACATCGATCTCCACAACCTTAGTTGAGATAGTACCAGGCTGGTCGTAGATAGCAGCCCTTTGCTTCGTAGGGATATCGACAGTCGCCATGTTGAGTGAAAGCCCTGGACTAGTGTAGAGGGTTGGTATTATCGTAGTGTGCAGGATATGAATGACTGCTATGAGAAGTCAAAAGATGGTCTGCGGGCAAAAGGATTACTATTTAAAACCCGCCACCTAGTGAAAGAGACAGAGGGCGACAGCCAATGTGGAGAAGCTGGATCGCGGGGCTCGGAAGATTGGCAGAGTTACATGATTTTCAACGTGTACGAGCCTCGGAGAGTCGGAGCCCACTAGGAGGCTCGTCCGTGAACAAGTTAGTGCAGAGCTCCAATCCTGGGCCAAAGTGACGCTGATGAGGGGTGCGAGGTGGAGTCGTGATGGACCTCGGTCATGGACGATCCACGGTATCCGCGACTGCATGGTACATTGCATAGAGCAGCATAGCTTCATGTTTGTTGAATCAAGTGCGAAAAAGCAGTCAACGGAGATCAACGGTAGATAGATTACTCTTTATTTATACGTAGAAACCAACCGGTCGCTCAAGGTCCTCAAGAGTTAGTGCTACTGTGGTGTTCTTCGCGGGGCATCTCCATCCACATGGATCGGCCAACCCCGCAATCTCCACTTACTGGAAAGCCACAGGGGAGTAACAGACGGAGTCTCGCTAAAACTTATGATTTAGAAGGACATTAATCATTCCGAGAGTATTCTATTCGTCTCAGGAAGCATTATCATTCACAAATTCCCCCGTGTATCGGAAATCCTACATAGTAAACTCCAACAGATTGCCGGCATAATCTCGAGCAAAGAACCGTTGAGGGTATTCCTTTCCTTTGGTACCTACAAGAATGTATCGTTAGTCTCAAGCGCCTCAACCACTTCATACGATACAATAGAGTCTCTAGATGAAACAGCTTACCTGATCCCTCTTCACCAGGCTTGTCTGCTGCCATTGGTGCTGCCGGCCCCCGCGGATGTGGTGATCGTAGATGGATTTTTTGATAGTTTCTAGCTCATCACGGCCTGGTAGCTTAAAGCATGGGTGCCGAGTCGATTTGGGGTCAGTAGGACCGCAGGTAACATGAATTTGTTGTCCGCTAGAGCCAATATCGAACCTACATTTCTCAGCATTTCGATTAATCTCCAATTCGTACTGGGCAATGACGTAGACTCGAGAATTTACCATAGAATAGTCCCGATCTGCAGCTCGGGAACTGGTGCAGAGTTTAGTCCGAGGGTCTGGCCATAGAACTCCTGTGCTTGTTCTAGAGTCCCCGGGTGTACCGTGAGATTGACGTGGGCGATGCTGGTGATCATGGTGGATGACTGCAATCAAACAAGCTTTTGAGTTTAATTTTCGAGTGAAAGACAATCCCAAGTTTATTCATGAACTGTGTAGGACGCTTGCGACGCTTTATTTCTTTCCCGAAGTCACCCCCACGTTGGACGGGAAATCGGAAATCGGATCCCGGTTCTGATTGGTGATTGTTTGTGCTCCACTCACGATACTTTAGTCGTCACTCGTGGGTTGGGCCCCGTAGGGCAGTCGTGATTCATGACTCACAGACAGTGCGATCTCGACTTCATCGGCTTATAAACGTGATTGTGTCATCTGTGGCTTGGTCATAAAACGGAATACCCTCCCGAATACTGAGTCATTTACACCACGAGAAAGAAGAGGTACTTGTTTGGCTACTGGGAATGAATCCCAGGGAATCTGTATTAATTACTCATCTCAACAGCTGGACAGTTATTACAGAAACATCACCACATCCTACATCATCACGGTCATTGTGAATCTAGAAAATCGAGCGAATGACTCTCATGGGTGCCGCCTTGAACCACTCTCCCCAAGTGTGGTACACAACCTTGGGGGGAGGTCAACGTCCAATGCAGTGTCACGCATGTTACTAAAGACATCCATGTCTTGCACCTTCACGAACCAAGCACCCCGGTCAAGCTTGGGATCTTTGTTGAACTTGGTATAGATCACCCAGACAATGAACAGGGCAATGATCAGCACGCCTGCGAGGTAGTTCTCAAAGAAGACCTCCGCATCCTTGGGAGCAACCGATACATAGAACTCAGCGACCAGACACATCACGTTCAGACCAAAGCCAATCCAACTTCCAATTACGCCGAACGGAGCGGCAAAGGCAAGCTCGCTGACTTCACGACCGTGGTGCTTCCAACCGGCGCGGAAGCGAACGTGCGCAAGGCAGATACTTCCCCAGACGAAGAAGGAAATAGTACCGGACAGAGCCAGAAGCCAGTTGAAGATGATGCCGCCAGTGCTCGATGCCTCGTTGATGAAAGCAAGGAAACCAAAGGCGATTTGGAGAAGGATGCAGTACACGGGACGACCCTTCTTGTCAACGTACGCCATGAACTTGGGGGCCATGCCACGCGCAGCCAAGGCCTGGAGAGTACGGCTAGATCCATAGGTGGCAGAGTTGGCGACACTGATGACGGAGATGGTGATAACAACATTCATCACTGATGGTAGGCCTTTGATACCGGCATTTGCGATCGAGACAACGAAGGGAGAAGCCTTTGTGTTAGCACCTGAGGAGTTGAGCAGGTAGTCGGCAGTGTGAGGGACGATCAGGCCGACAATGAATGTTCCCAGGACATAGAAGATCATGATACGCCAGAAGACCTGCTTGGTGGCTTTGGGCACAGACTTGGCGGGGTTGGCGGCCTCAGCAGCAGCGAGACCAGCCAGCTCAGTACCAGAGAAGGCGAATGCAGCTGTCACGAACACCGAGCAGAAGCCCTTGAAATCGGTGAACGCGCCGGGGTCATGCCAGTAATGGGCACCAATATATCCACCCTTGGGGGCACCGCCACAGTCGATAACGATACCGAGGATGATGAAGCCGATGACCGCGATGACTTTGATCATACCGAGTGCGAATTCGACTAAAGCGATAATTTGTTAGAATCCAAACGGCACCGACAAAGGAAAAAGAAAAGGAACGATTCATACCTTCACCATATCCACGAACGCCGAAGAATTGAATCGCGGACAAGATAACCAAAAAGACTGCGATCCATATCCCGACGTTCAAGTCATCGCGCCAATATTGAATGGTGATACCAGCGGCAGTGATCTCGAAGGGTAGGATGATGAGCCAACTGATAGCATAATCCCAGCCGACAGCGAAACCCCTATTGATTGATACATGGTTTATAAGTAAGTGAAACAAAAGAAGGGATAGAGGAGACTAACCAAGCAGGATTGATGAACCGAACGCAGTAAGTGAAGAAAGCACCATTTTCAGGATATACAACAGCCAACTCTCCCAGCGCCTGGACCGTGAGCAGAAGCATGCCACCGACAATCAAGTAACAGACGAGCTTGATAAAGTTAGTTCTCGCATTACTTCAAGCGGCTTGATCGGAAAGACCTACCAAAGCTCCAGGACCTCCCGCGCTCAATGCACTACCAGTACCGACAAACAGACCAGCACCAATGGAACCACCTGGACATGCCATACATCAGTCAAGATGACCCATCAAACCGATCTACGAAGCACATACCAATAGCGATCATCTGCATATGACGACCCTGCAGACTCCGCTTGAGAGGGCTGATCTGGGTAGTGCCGACCGCAACATCGTCGTATGCCGGCATAGACCTATCCCCAGCGGGCTCTACGGCGGTCACGCCCTTCTTCTCAATATCCTCCTCTGAGGCAGTCATCTTTGAACCGGGGTAAAAAAGAAATTCTCGAACTGGTTCAAGAAAAGAAAAAGGGGGGCGTCTCAGATCAAGGCCGGGCTCCGATGGCGTTATATACGTGCCGTCTGAGGCTAACAGGATACAGAACAGACCGTGGCGACCGATACAGCATTAGGTACGACATCTTGTCAAAAAAGCTTCTTATAGGCCCTGCGCCATTCGACGCCCGGTCAGACCATCCCCAATTGGAAGATAAGCCCATTGCCCGTTTGATAATGACCGCCCCGTGATCTAGTCCAATTGGCTCGAGCCCATCGTCCAACTCGCGCTTATCGCAAGGGTATTCAGCCCCGACTGTAACCGTGAGAGGAAGGTGGAAAACGAGACTTTTACTTTCCTTCGTAAGCCAGTAGAGGGCGTTCTTGAGAAGAATGTGGATCTAACCCCGCGTTTTGAGGCAGAGGCGTGGCGTTGTGGTTGACGGGAGGAAGCAAGCATGTGTGCCACCTTGTGACCCTGAGGAGAA
This sequence comes from Penicillium subrubescens, assembly GCF_028828155.1. Classification (NCBI taxonomy): domain Eukaryota; kingdom Fungi; phylum Ascomycota; class Eurotiomycetes; order Eurotiales; family Aspergillaceae; genus Penicillium; species Penicillium subrubescens. The sequence continues at coordinate 2,803,315 of NW_026643157.1, read as the reverse complement.
TAGTGACAGGTTCGGAGTAGCCAGGGAGGGATTAGGATTAATGCATCAGGTGTTGAAAACAAGAATCACTATTTCTGGAATGTTAATCGAAAGATGCATGGTGATAATCTCAACATGATAAGGGGTAGGGCCTTTTGCCAAGTCGAACAAGGTAATTGATAACGCTTAGCACGCTACGACTGATAATGCTTCATCCACCTTGCTGATTGTACTCCGTACCATAATCTACCATTACGGGTCGTCTGGGGTCATCCGTCGGGGCTCCCGTTGATAAGAAGGTTGCCTCCACATCCCAGTACGAGGTCCTCCGACCGAGGATACCACGCGGGCACGCCAGACGGGGAAACAACAGCCCGTCAAGCATCAATTCGCCAGGGGGCCATGGGGCAATCTGAGGCTTGAGTGTTGACATACAGTACGGAGTACTCATACGCAAAAAGGTAAGGGATGTCCGTCTTACGCGGCATCGGAGCTTATCAGCCACCAATGGCGAGAACGAACAGCCACTCGCTATAATGAGCCCAAACCCGATTTAGATCTGAGGCGTTCTAGAAGGAAATTAAAGCCGACCAGATCTACTGTGGTGATGAACCAATCAGGTTGCTAATCTAATTAAGCTTTCTTGGGAACCTTGTTTCTTCCGAGTGGTTTTTATGGGAAACAATCAATTTAGGGGTACGTACCGAGGACATATCTGGGTGATAAAAACCTTCTTCAAGTTTAACAACCGGACCTGAACAATCCAAACAAGAAAACAATCAACACTGGTAGGAATTCAATTCAATTCAAATCCCCACAACAAGTCGGATCAGAACCATTATGTTGCGAAGAATTAACAATCTTACCCAGTCACGCCACAATGAAAACCGAAATCCGTTGAAATCCGCATCGAAAAATACCCGCAGCTATCCGGTTTCTTGAAGCATCGAGTCAGATGTGGTCAGTTGCAGGGCAATTGGCAACGGTTAATCATCAAGCGATTACCTAGGTTGATCCGAAATGACGAAGAGCATATGCATAGAAACCTTTTGTTCATCCGAGAAGGTGGAGATGCTCGAAATAAGCTTCTTGCCGCGATCATAGCCCCTGAGAACTAAAGCGACCACTCCACGGCCTAAAGGAGTTCCCAAAAGCGCCTTATACTCGCAAGTACTAATCTGCCACTCTCGCTGAACAGAGTCAGGCCACCTGAGGCCAGTCTTCACTGAATAAATCTCCTCGCTGATCAGACGTTCAACAATCTCGTTCGTGATATCCACGCGGAATACATACTTCAACGGAGCGGTCTCATATTGTTTATAGACCGCAAGAGCGACGTCGGACCAGTGTGGACCCATGAAGCGGGAACTGAGCTGAGATACGATTACACCCGGACCGACTTGAATGATATAGTCGCTATAATCGCTCTCGGCATTTTCCTTGACCAACTTGAAAAGTGACACGGTTTTGTAGATTGGCTCTGTCGAAATACCAAGTTGTTTCGCAACTGGCAGGATAGACCAAGGCAGGGGGGTCAAAGGGGCTATCGCTGGTTTCCAACCCTGAGTGCTAAGAGGTGGATCACCCTTCCATCCGACCCTTTCAATGGTCCACCCTGTTTTCACGAAATCCTGGGGTGCCCAGGGAGTGTAACCAGAGAATTCAATTACTCTTGCCTTGGTATCGTTTGACTCTCCCGGGGAAAAAGTGAAGCATTTCTGCAAAGCCGCACCTTCTTTCTCCAACTCACCGTATTGGACCTTTCGGAAGCGAGAACCCCTCTTTCCTGAGTTACCAACCTCGGGGGACCTGATAAGTTTGTTGAACACCATTATGCTGTACTGAGTAAAGATGAGTAACTAACTGGTAGAAAGACTTTGAGGTAGGGGTATGCAGTAGAGAGCAGAAGACCTTGTAATCTGATATGGTGCACACATCGCGAGAAACGAAGTCCTTATATGGGAAATAAGGCCATGATGCCTATTTATAAACCTTGAATAGACATCAATAGGATTGTTTTTGTCAAATACGACGAAAGAGTACTCGAAATAGTGCATTCTATCCATAAACAATGGGTTCAAACAAAGAGGCTTTACAGTGTACAAGCACAGAACAAAGAACGTTGAATGACTTGGCCTTTGTGATATATGGATAGAGACTACTGCTAACATAATTCGCATTGTGCTACTACATTCTCATTATTACAATTGAATTGAAGACTTCAAATGAACCATGCTGAATGTAAATAGTCTCATCTTGGAGGTGGAATATCATTGACAAACTCTGGGTACGTCATTATGCCTGCATTAGGGCCAATGGTGTTGAACAGCAATAAAGTTGAATGCGACCAAGAACTCCCTTTCAACAATTGACAGACATACAACCATATCGATGACAAGAGATTTGCAGAAAGATTCCGATTACTTCGATATTACAAATAACGTTGGTTCCAAGTTGGAGTCTTGGAGACACTTAGGTCCTTCAGATCCTTCAGGGGCAAACTAAGTTGTTTAGAACTAAATAAGACCATGATTAAGTTTGAAGGCACACAAAAAGCCGCAGCAAAGTCAAAACTAGATAAGGAAGGATTTTAGGTAATGTAGCCTTATTCTGGACTGGACTCTAATTTACCTCAAAATTTAACTACCTCTAGTCAAATTTAAAATCTTTCTAAGCCCATCCGGCGAAACTATTACATAATGATATGCTTAGCCTTATCGAAGACATTCCTGTAGCCTAAAATTGGTACAATCAATAACTCTTTAGACTTGTACATCGCCGATCGGGATCCCCAACCGACGAGTCCCCATGAAAAGTGAAAGGTGTTTGCAGGATGGCCTATGGCCAGTGGGATAGATGAATGGGAGAATGCAGAGTCACTTGCAGATTAAAATATTTCCGTCGGTAATGAACTTGTGATTAGAATAACCTGTCCACATCGGTTTTTCTGGAGAAGATAGAGGATATAAAGGTTCGAGAGATTGTGAGCACTGAGATGTGTAGAAGCAACAATCTATCTGAAGGAATCCTATACACAGAGTCACGTGGCAAATTCATCACATGATCTAGTAAACACTGTTTTCTCACAAAATGATACCCTAGTTAACTAGCTACGTCTTCGGTTGGTTGATATTTCCATTGAGCCATGATGCGACCGGTGGTGGATGGTAATTGAGGCTCAACACGTTAGCCAACCACAACTCGTCTCTCACCAGTGAGGCTGTGACAAGCATCACATGATAAGAGACTGCGTAATGCATATGAGGGGATGCTGGCGTCTGACAGCCCATATAAAATTTGCGTGATAAGTTACGAGACCACCTCTTATAGATAAGTCAAAGGTGCCAAAATGACAGCAGAACAGGTTCTTGCGACAGCCGAGCTCCTCGAATTCATTCTACTCCACCTAGACTTACGAACTTCTCACCGGCGCCCAACGAACTTGTCGACCTTCGAATTCTTTCATCCGAGACTCAACTTCTCTGCAGAAATATCTTTACTTCATACCAGATGAAAATGTATCCAAATCATGAAACCCTTTGTTGGCAGAACTTTTCCCAACGTTATTTTCCCTGGATGGCGCATCGCTAGCGAGATTTGGCTGTTTCAGTTTTGCGAATTGGGATATGATCAAGTACCCCGATAAGATAGCTGCCTATGATCGAAAAGAAGTGAGCTGGCGTCGTATGCTTATTCAGCAGCCTCCAATGTCGGGATTTGTCTTCTTTAACGTGGTGTCGGGGCGTCTGCAGTCGCAGAGCATCATCAAGGCAAGTTCCCGGCTATATTTCTAATTGAACATAGAAATGTGACTGACGCTCATTGCGAGCAGCCTAGAAAACTTGAATACGCTCGACTGTAGTCCGCATGGAAACGCTGTTCGAGTTCGTGGTCACTCGAGGACCCCTTCGCTATGGACAACAGATATGCCAGCGAGCGTTTTGGGCATGCTCACCATCAAAGGAATACCCTGCGTGGAGCCAAAATTCAGGCATTGCTGAACCCTTCAAGTAAGCGACTGCAAAATGTGATGTTGTGGTTTATCAGATATCTGTACGGGGTTATATGAGATACGAGCCATGCGTGACTGAGGACGAGAAGATGAGACGACTGATTCTCTCGTCTCATGCTGAGTTGAGTCAGGAGAGGGACCCGGAGACGTATGATGTTATCGATGTTGAGGAGGATCTCTGACAATTGAATGGCTTTTGGTCATTTGACCAGTAGTTCCTGAGAGCTAAGCTGTCAGAGGAGATTGATATACATCCGGCCAATCCACTGAAGTTCCTGCAAGCAAAGGTCATGTTTAGACTTGAGATGGCCAATCAGAGAAATCAGCCATACCATCACTTTTGTAGATTGTCATATCTCAAAACATATCTCCGTTCCTGGATAAAAGATCCTGTCGGACGGTCCGATCGCTTGACAGGGACATAGTTTGGTGATTGAAAGATGCTTCAGAAGAGGAAAATGCCCACGCGTCATAGGAAAAGGCCCTTGCCTAATTTGCCCTACAGACTAAGGTCTACCAAAGTGATCGGTAAATAGTCTGACCCCGAGCGGTAGCTGGACTGGGTACCCCATTGTGGACTTGAGACATCCTCATTGTTGCTATAGACGAGATTGTTGTGGTTGGCCGGAGAATGCCGAAGTGTTCGCTAGATTGCCTCTAAGTGTTCCTAACAAGCCTCTAGCCAGTCTCTAATTGGCTTTAAACATGGCTGGGTGGCTTTCATTGGTGTTCATAGATCCTGCCTGCCGTCTGAGTGTCCAACAGGCTTTTGCGAGGACAGCCCACATCTTTACTGCATTGGGATTACGGTTCCCGACTTTCTCTGAGTCTGTGCCACTTCCGGGCTGCTCTTTAATTATGCTATACAATGTGTTTTTGTGCTCGACGGGATCGAACTACCTGTGCGGGAGGCACTATGAGAGGGGTATCCCTATCATGCGAGCTTGGCTCTTTATTTCTCCATCTCTGGCCAAATTTCCCTTTGGATCATGTCCACTCCGCATTGTGCGAGGGACGTTGTGAATGGGTCTGGGGGTCGTCGCATTGACCCCAAAGCGGCCAAGCGGCCAAGCGAACGAAGTGGGGAAAAAGGCTGGGTTGGCGGGTGCTTAGCGAAAAGTCGCAAATGGCAAGTCGCAGTAGTTAACGAATGGCCTCGGTTATCGGTCGGTGACATTTAAAACCCTGTCCATCTCACTTTCCTCCCGATTCTCCCGATTCCCGAGAGAAGATATAACTGCACGTTTGAACAAGGGTCTTTGTGCAACTCCTTGAAGTCCCGTTGATCGCAGAATGTGTGGAGTCTAAACGCAACTTCCTGTTTTCCATCTCCACTTCCAGTTTGGTCATCCAAACGGAGCTCTCTACCTACTTTCTTAACGGGCGGCTCCGAAAATCCAATTCACCATGCATGTCGAAAATGGCCCTGAGACCAGCGATGATCTGGCTCTGGCCCGACTGGGCAAAAAGCAGGTGCTGAAGCGACGATTCAATTTCATGGCGATCGTCGGTTTCGCAATGGCCGAGTTGATCACCTGGGAGACTGTTCTCACCTTGTTCTCCCAGTCATTTGACAATGGTGGTCCTGCGGGCGCCTTCTATGGCTATATTATTGCCTGTTTGTCGACATTATCGACATATACAGTCATCGCAGAGCTGGCCTCAATGGCACCCATTGCCGGAGGGCAGTACTACTGGGTCTACATGCTCGCACCGATGCGTTGGAAGAAAGTCTGCAGCTACTTGATTGGCTGGCTGACCTCCCTTGCATGGATCGCTACGATCGCGACGGAGACGATATTCCTCGGTACGATGATCGAGGGTCTCATCACCTTGAACAACCCGGATTTTGCTCAGCAGCGTTGGCAGAACACCCTCCTGGCATGGGCCAGTGTTGCGGGAACCTTCTTCATCAATGTGGTAGTACCTCATATTCTCCCTCGTTTCGAAATTTTCATGTTGGTCTTGCATTTGGCAGGATTCATCGCGATCACTGCTGTGCTTTTGGCCATGTCACCCAAGAAATCGGCAGATTTTGTCTTCCACACCACGTTGAATGAAGGCAACTGGCCAACACAAGGAATTTCTTATTGTGTTGGCTTTATTGGCAATATTGCTACTTTTGTCGGAGCTGATGCCAGTGTGCATATGGCGGAAGAAGTTGCCAACGCCGCGGTAGTGATCCCCCAAGCGATCATTGCGGGCATGTCCATCAACAGCGCCCTCGGATTCTCGATGATGCTCACGGTTTTATTCTGCCTGGGCGATGTCGAGTCTGTGCTGAACACTGCTACAGGGTTCCCCTTTATTCAAATTTTCTACGACGTCACGCACTCGTATGCTGGCGCCTCGGTGATGACCGCCCTCATCATGGTACTGACTATGGCCTGTTCGACCGGTATCACGGCCACTGCATCTCGTATGACCTGGTCTTTTGCTCGAGACCAGGGCTTGCCCTTCTCCCACTATCTGAAGAAGGTGAACCATCGCACCAAAGTCCCCATCGTATCTGTTACTGTAGTCTGCGGTCTCGCATGTGCCCTGACGCTCATCTATATCGGATCCACCACTGCCTTTAACGATGTCATCTCCCTCACCGTGACTGGATTCTACGGCACCTATTTCCTCCCCAGCGCGTTCCTTCTCTACCATCGCATCAAAGGAAATGTACTGCCCCATGGCACTATGATGGACGGTCTCTCGGATTCTGCCGTCGCTGCCACCAGCGCCACTGCCAACTCTGCGGAGAAACCTGCTACCCCTGTGCGCCCCAAGAGCCTAATTGACAAGGAAACCCCCACTTCAGGCCCTTCACAGAGCCCCGAACGCAACATTCCTGAGAAAAAGGGCATTCAGCCCACTGAGTATGCCATCGCCCAGGCACCTCTGATCTGGGGCCCATGGAAGGTCCCTGGCATCCTCGGTACTATTAACAATGCGTACGCTTGCGTGTATATGTTATTCGTTATCTTCTGGAGTGTCTGGCCTCCAGAGACCCCTGTGGATTATACGACCATGAACTACAGTATCGTCGTGACAGGTGGCGTGCTGATCCTGAGTGGTATCTGGTACTTTGTCCGTGCTAGGAAAGAGTACTCGGGTCCTCTCATTGATGAGGAGGTTGCTGAGATTATGCACCTTGCCCCTGCAGCGATTGCTGCAACAGTTCCGAAGACTGACTAAATGCCGAAGTCAACACAGGTGCCCGTCGGCGAGAAAAAAAAACAAGGAGAGCAAAGAGGAAGAGGCGGAAGTATAGCATGGAGTTTAATGTGAAGACGAACATGGGATGAGAAATGTATCGATACCCCCAGGAACATACGTCATGTACCTAATTGAACATCCAAAAGGGAAACACGAAATTAAAAACATATTGAATTGTGATCGCGACGCTTTGGACCTCTAGTTCATCGACATATGCAAGACTTCGTTCGTCGCCAGGGCCTCCTCACTCATGCGCGAAGGACAATCAACGCATCGACCTGAGCGAATAATCTACCCATTTGACAAACATGTTCACAAGCTAAACCCTCTCACCCCCCACGAACACCCTTAGATCTAACAAGATCCTTCCCGATTAGTCGTTCAGCTTACAATAGGAAAGCAGCGCCCAGACGCTGAAGACGCGACCCACCAAGCGCCCGCCCAACCAGCACGCCGCAACGGAGCCTTCTTAGCGGTAAGCTGACCGTATCCCGGGCGATCTACAGGCCAAGGATTATGACAGACGGCGGAGCGTGGAGAAGTACTCGAATTTGGTTGGATCGTATCTTGCAGCCCCCGATTCATCTTCAGCCCAGGGATCTCAGCCCCCCGCGACACTACCCGGGTATATTTACTTTGTTGACTCTAATAAATAATAAATACGAACCATGGGCCCCATCAGCTGTCATCTTATCTGGACGACATTCATCGCGATATCCGGCCCAACATGGACTCCCACGAACGGAGGGAGGCCTCCGGGCCATTTGCGCAGCCGAAACAATTCGTGTTATGTTTTGATGGGACGGGGAATAAATTTGCGGGCGATGAGTCGGATACGAATCTCGTGAAGATTTATCGCGTAGGTAGTCACTAATATCCCTGACGGCTATTTCGACGCGACTGAACTCGCTCGCTTCAAATATATCTAGATGCTTGATCGCAGCCAAAGCCACCAATACCACTACTACCAACCCGGCATAGGGACATATGTGACATCACATTCACTAGGCAGCAAAGGACGAATCGAGCGCATCAAATCCTCATACAAAAAAGCCAAGGATGCAGCGCTGGGATCCTCGTTCGACGAACACGTTCTCGGCGGATACAAGTTCCTGATGCGATACTATGCCCCTGGCGACGACATTTGCTTCTTCGGTTTCAGTCGAGGCTCGTACACGGCACGTTTTCTCGCAGAGATGCTCGATTACATCGGTCTACTTCAGCCCGGGAATGAGGAACTGGTACGATTTGCATGGAAGACTTTTGCGAAATGGCAGCAGCAGAAAAGTGGCACAGAGCGGGATGATAAAGAGAGGCATAAGCTGTTTCGGTTCATGAAGGCGTTCCGGGAGACGTTTAGCAGGCCGGTGAGCCGGATTAAATTCATGGGACTGTTCGATACGGTGAACAGTGTGCCGATGTTTGAGAATGCTTGGATGGAGAGGAGCAAGTTTCCTTATACGGCGCAGACAACGGCTCGTGTTATTCGGCATGCTGTTTCGATTGATGAACGGCGAGCGAAGTTTCGGCAGGATTTGATATCTGAGGTTAGACCTGTTGCGCATGGTCATTTGCATTCACATCGATTGAGGCATTTGCTGTCAAGGGAGGATCATGAAAAGACCAAAGTCCCTGAGATTGTTTTGCCCGAAAATGATCATGATGCTGGGAGAGAAGGGCGTCGCAGGCCTGGATCTGGGAATGGGACAGACGAATTCAGATATCGTGCCCCGTCGTCGTCGCCAATGCGCAAAGGAAGTTCCGAATTACCCAGAACCAATGCCTATTTGTCTGAGCATCACTCAGTGAAGAGTGCAATCTTCAGAACATCCCTTCGAGTCCCAAGCCTAAACATTCCGGGCAACGGAGAAGAAGAGCAGGGCGAGCAGGATATCTCAGAAGTCTGGTTCCCAGGCCAACACGGCGATGTCGGAGGTGGTTGGAAACTCAACCCAGAAGATCCCTGGCCACTTAGCCATATACCGCTGGTATGGATGGTCAAAGAAGCGCAAGCTGCCGGACTGGAATTCGACCCCGAAAAACTAAAACGCTTCAATTGCTACGAGGAATACCCCAGCACAAGCGAGGCACTCAAAGAAACCATAGTACCCAACAGCCTCGCAGCACATAATCAAACCAACCCCCACCGACAAACCGACAAATTCAACGAAGCCCTTACCCATACCATGAACCAGGGCACTGCCCACGACTGTCTCACATACGGCGGCGGCCTTTCATTCTTCTCAACACTGTCATGGCGAATAATGGAGTACCTACCTTTCCGACGAATGGATCTCCAACCTGATGGAACGTGGAAGCCGATTCGCTGGCCTCTTCCATGCGGAGAAGTGCGTGATATCCCTGAAGGTGCACAGATTCACATCTCGGCCGTTCATAAGCTGCGAATTGACCCGAATTACCGACCGGGGAATTTGATAGTTGGAGGTGGTGGGCGTGGAGTTAAGCGTGCACCGGAGAAATATGGTATTGGGGAATGGGAGGTTTGTAAACATGAGGGCGATCTGGTGCGACAGACTTATATTCGGAAGAGTTCGAGGATTCCCGCAGAGTCGATTTGTCAGGATGATCATGCTGCGGATGTATAGGTGGCTGGCGAGGATGGGGTTTATCATTTGATGTGAACGATACTATACCATTGGAAGAAGTCAATGCCCCTGTAATCATTCTTCCACCAAAGGCAAACAATGTCTCGCCCCCACCCAGTTTTATTCCACGTCTAAAGGGAGCCGACGCAGAGGTGGGTCGATCTGCGCGAGGCTTGCAGCCCGTCGATGGACGATGTGGGCAAGACTCCACTGCTCTGTGGCACGCCTTGTTTCTCTATCACCCCGCCATCAAGTCCGTGGATATAGCTATCAAGCATTTTTATTTTCTAGTTGGCTTCGGCAAGTATTGGAGGCTAGAGGCTCTGGAAATGAGAATGATTGGTCGGTGGGAACCTGCGTGTAACGTGTAACTGCCGGTGTAGCACCGTCATGCACGATGATTTGCGTTCAGCCCAACAAGGAAATACTCAGATTGATACCGGGGTATTGATAGGCAGCTTTTTAGCTCCACTGAGTAACATCCTGTACACAGGTGGAACAATAATAGCCCCTCATCGCGAGAGGAAATTAATTCAATCAGAGGCGCTGACACCCCGCTTCTGGTTGATATCGGGGCCGGTCGCGGTCATGATCTGATCGGATTGAGGAAGCGGTTCCCGAACGCTCAAGGTAAACTGGTCTTAGAGGATCTCCCCGCAGTCATTGAAGAGGTTCAAGGCGCACAGGATCTGACAGCCGCTGGTATCGATACTGTGTCCTACGATTTCTTCAATCAGGTCCAACCTGTTCGAGGTAAATTTCCAATACCGCGTCTTTTGAGTTGTTCAACTGATCTTCGAAATCTCAGGCGCGAGGGTATATTATTTCAAGAACGTGCTTCACGACTCGTCCGATGAGAAAGCAGCCATTATATTCAATAACCTCAAGCCAGCTATGAAGCCGGGATTCTCCATGAAGCCGGGATTCTCCAAGATCATTGCGGAGGAGTACATTCTTCCCGACCAGAACGCTCGTTCTCTGCCTTGTATGACTGACATGGCAGTCATGGTCTTCTGTTCGGGTCTGGAGCGAACGCAGCTACGTTGGACTGATCTCATGACGTCTGTCGGCTTGCGAGTTGTCAAATTTTGGGTGCATGAAGGCGATGGACTGGGAATTGTTGAAGCTGAACTGCCTGAGGGCATTTGATAAACTGAAGTGAGGACAGAGCTCCAAAGCTCTAGTTTGAAACCAAGAATGAAATGAGTATTCTAAATGATCAAATAATCATCCTGATGCATTGAGTCGGCGTTGTGGGTCTACACCGGATTAGCGAAGCACGATAACCTGGGTATGCATGTTCTCTCACAAAATCCATCCAAGGAACATTACTATGATCATTTTCTGGCTGACGGGCTCTAGCTTCCCATACCTTTTCAAGCAATGACTGAGGTGCCGCCATGCCCATTTCAGCTCTTGCTTGAATTTCTGTAAGTCGCAAGAGGACATAATGACGCGAGTGAGGAGAGAGGCTATCGGCACCAGCTATGAATAGAGGCATCACGTTGATCTCTATTAGTGGGTTGGTTCCAGGGATATGTGCAAGGGAATCGAGGATCGCCGTGACCGATGTCTGTATGTGCATCGTCGATGCGGGTTCGGTGGGATCTAGAAGACGCCAAGCTCGTAAGATGCATGTATGACGAAAGGCCTCTGCAACGCATCGCCAGAGAGGATCTTCACTGGGAAAGAAGCACCGAGAGCTATCCCAGAGGTACATCTTTTGGATCAATGCTTGGACTTGCGTATGATACTCTTCAGTGCTCAGACGGCCACTTGAATGGGCTTTGGCATGCTCGAAAATTTCACCGATGATGAGAACTAGCTCCCGCGGGCAGCCATTCACTTCCTCGAATCTCAAATCACATAGTGATAGCAACTTTTGACGAAGCTCTTGAGTGAAGCACAATCGTTCAGGCACAGAAAATGCTCGGATAATGTCTAGCCTATAACGAACAACAGGATGAGACTAAGGCTTACCATGCGAAATAGAGAAAACTCACCAGATAAGATTGCCCAAGAAGAACACAGTCCTCTCATCTTTTATGGTCAAGTGCTGATCAAGCTTTAGCTGTGAACAAATGGACAGCGCGCCTGATATATGTGCGCCATGCGTCGACACGCCAGATTCCCGAATCTATGTGAAGGGCAGTCAGTCATACAGCATTGAATCCAAAGTTTCCTTCACTTACATCATGAAGCAGCAGGATCTGTATTGTTACAAACACGCCATCTCGCTCATCATCGCTGAAGCTTCCGGAGCAGACTTTTCTGATTCCTGCGCCTAGGGCAGTAATTGCCTTGACCCGATAATTCACAGCAGTCGTCTCATACAAGTGCTTATCAGATCTCAAATGACCCAAGTGGCATGCAGAGAGTCCAAGCACGGCATAAAGGAGGCCAATCTGTTCGTACGCCAGAGGCAGCACATAACGGCGATAGGGATTGTCCCTATTATCGGACTGCTGGGCAATCTGATGAGGGCAGATAATGTGATCGTCTGTATAAGCCTCAGTCAAAAAAATCCAAATGATAAATGACTACACAAGCAACTTACAGTGTTTCAGAAGTAATTTCGTTTCCTCCAAGCCGAGGACTGTCTTAATTTCCGACTGCTCATTCGGGGTCGAATTCTGGGATACAGGCTTCTGATGGGGAGAAGCACTCGATGAAATCCCACTTCGCTCGAACACAGTCTTTTTTGAGACATTCGATGATGAGGGGGAAGCTGAGGCGGATGCAGATGTAGATGCACCCTGTACATCAACCGGGGCATCTCGATCCTTCCACTTGCCACGGCTGGCGATCCCGCAGAAGCGAAACTTGTCTGGGTACCCACCGCATTGCAAACCCTTACTGATGCAGCGTTTACACATCGGCCGCCCACGATCACATCGACGGGACTTCTGACGACATGTCAGGCAGGCGGCTTCTAAGAGGAGGATACATGGTCAGGAAACCCGGTGAGGATAGCTGGAGGATGCAAGTGGTACGGACCGGAGGAGCGCATGTTCGGCTCTCAGTTATAACATGGCGTGGATTCTATCAAGATAACTTCTGCTTATTTGATTTTTCGGATACAACTGTGCTCGTTTGTCGTCCCCGCCTCTTACCAAACTGAGGATGCTGGCAATCTTATCGTGGCTTCAAATGTTGACACCTAAGGTATCAGTAGATTATGTAATCAAATATTGTAGTCGAACAAGATGAAAAAAAGAAAAAGATAAAAACATTCAACAGCCAGGATTCGCATGTGGTCACCCACCATACTACTAACTAGCCGGCGTGGCTTATGTGCAGTCAGGGTGAGATAAGGTGAGTGCGCAATAGACAGGGTGAGAATCAGGGTCTCTACGATGTACTCGACAACAGAACTCTCAGGACAGCAAATTTTTCGGGCTTCCCAAGGAAGTGAGAAGGATGATATACATTGAGCTGATGGGTAATCGACGTGTACATATCGAGTATGGATGGATGCCAGGTTCGCCTTTTGAGCCAAACCCTTTTTCAATCAAAGCCTCCCCGGCCCCTTTCTTCAACGCAAGCGATTTTTGTCAATGATCAACGGCCCGGTGAGGTACTGGCTGGCATCACATTATCTGCCAAGAAACCAATTCCTTTACCCAGAATGCTTGGATGGACCGATGCGTGGTGTACGCGGAAGAGAGATGGAAGAACAGCCGGGATCGGCTAACAAGCACACCGCCGGGTACAAAGCTCGAGGGTGTGGAGTGGTTAAGGTGTTGTCAACTTGGGCAAGTCGTTGAATTCACTTCGTTGCTAGGACCTAGATATGGCTAATACGGTGTTCTTTTAGCTACGAAGACGCTTTGCCAGTTCTGTACGGGACAAGTGTATTCATCCCACGCAGTAAAATTGACTCTTTGTTTATCGTTTTGAGAGTTTTGTCGCCTGGTTGTCTAAGCCTTCTCCAATCGATGGATGTACTATTCGAACTTTGAAGTGCCTTGAGCGAGCCACAGGAAGAGGTAAGAAGCAGCTGGACACCCGTCTACCCTGCATTCTTTGGAGTCTTTTGGCAATCTCTCTCCAACCTCCACTCATTACGACTGACAATTCGAATGCCCTCACTACAACATGAGACTGTTTCTCCCAGTGACATGACTGAATTTATGGCGCATTGGGACAGACTTGCTTCGAGTCGAACATGGAAAAGGCTACAACTTTGCGTTCCTGTCGACTGGTACCTAATTTTGCTAGAGCAGGCGGAAACTAAGAGTCGGTGGGAGCTCACCCAAACCTGGTGGCAAGACAGGATCATGAATTATTCTTGTGGCTTCTAAACATCTCAGACCGGCCGCCAGCCATACTAGCTAATAGTCGTTGCCGGAACTGGGGTCCCGCTGGTGATGGTGGTAATGGGCCTATATCACCCCTGTCTGGAAATTTCTCTCCCACATCACCCACACTCACCCAAAGATCAAATCCACCGCCATTTTAGGGCCCAGGGCGCATCGAGAATTGACCGCGTACTATAATGGGCTTAAGTACGGCTGAGCGGACGGGAAGCCCTGTTCTCCACACCCTATGGTCGTGGGTGCTAGGATGTCAGCCAAAAAAGAATATATGCATGCTTGACTCCCAATCATTGCCTACTAGGCTTCACCTTAGGTAGATTCATATCTTACTGCCCCATGTACCTTCCAAGGCTCACTTAGTGACTGAGTTTATATACCTGATCTAGGAGGTTCTTCAGTCCTGTATTCATCTTTTGGTATATAACTTCAAGATCCTACAGTATTTCGAATTGGTTTGCTCTGAGTCTCGTGGCGTTTCATACACCCGCAGCATCTGGTCTCTGTAGGCGGAAATCGGAAATTCAATATGCCCATTGCTACCCTTGACATTGTTTCTCCACGTAATGCATACTAGTTAATGCTGTTTTAATCTGCTCTGTTATTATAATGGATGCTTCGTGGAAACTGCCAGAGACCCTGTCATGTCACCATTGACTAGTCAGCTTAGTCCCCTTGTAGGAAATGGTGAGAAATGGGTTCACCAGTCAAACCAGACACAATTACATACCTTGCTATCATCCCTGCCCTGCAGTACAGAAAGTCCCGGATACTGTGGAGCAATCACACCCGACCCTCGTTTTCGGAGCTCGCTCAGGACTCGTGCCGACAATGCAACTTCAACCTCGAGACTATGATGTTTCTGAAACACAACCTCCTCGACTATGCCGAGAGACTTTTCCATAACATCAATCAAAGGCTCGATGGAATCACCTTCCGGTTCGCCAAAATCTAAAAAGGCGCCTACATCGTAGGAATCGATAGAGAAATAAAGCTTCCGTAGTGAAGGGAAACAATCTCTGATAGCAATTAGAACCGTTTCAAGTCCATGATATCCTAATAATGCGGTTTCAGGGTGATGATATGGCCAATTCTTTAGATAGAAGTACCCGCATAATTCCAGAGACCGGATGCGAGTGAGGTATTTTGATGGAAGAAGTACATCCAAGTTTTCTATCAGCATTCGATTGCGAATATGAAATGTGTTGGTCGAGTAAAGTACGTTAATACCCTCAGTATATCTAGTCATCGCGAAGTTAGGTCCATCTTGCAAAAAACGATGAGAAGACATCACAAACCCTAACCGGCAGCTGCGTAGCCAGCCCATCACACCAATATCCTCCGTAGACTTGTAGTTTGGATGGCCGAGGCAATTGTTTTCGAATGGAGACAGACTTGGATCGCGCATACAAATGCCGCTCCACCATCTCAAAGCTCGAGGCTCGCAGTCACTGAAAATCTTATCTTGTTCTCCATTGGGGTCCATGAGCCCGAAATGAAGAGTGTGGTTTCCGAATGCGAGAATGAGAATTTTCCACCGCAATTCTAGAGGCAGGCGATAGAAAGAGCTTTTCGCAACTGCTTCGTAGACTTCTGGCGATGAGGGATCGTAGCTTGTCTTGCTCGAGTCATCGTCCTGCAGTCTGGTCCGAAGCCATTTTAACTGCTCGAGGGACATATTTTTGTGTGAAAAACTCGAAGATCGGCTTTATCTTTTCAAGGTGAAGATTTCAAAGAGGATTGAAGCTTAGGATGAGCGAGTTGGGCGTTGACAATGGGGAATGGTCATCTTTTTCCGACTCAGCCTCAGCCACCTTTCCACCCCGCTCAAAGAGGCGTTTTGATTAGGCGTCACCTGTATCATCTGGTTATCGTTAGGTGAGGCTGACTTTGTACCTACACATAGCTGCAAATGATTTTATTCGAGGGTACCGATCTTGATATGCCTGCAGCCTGCAGCATCTATCTGCCTTGTCTCTGCATTGTTCAATGACGTGCTCCACAGAGATAAAGACCAACATTCCTGTGAAACTAGATGGGCACCGTTGAATTTAGTATATGATAGACAGTAGATATCCAGTAGTACTAGAAGATATAATTGAGGGATAAAAGGGTGTGGTATCTTTGCTAGACCAAAAATGGTCTATGGACAAGCTTCCTGGAGTATACCGTCATTTATTGCCTTGACAATTTGACACACTTTCAGGGGGTCTGTAAGGAGTAAATACTAAAACTTAAAGATAGGCATAAATGTAAATTCTTATAACAATTCAAAAAGAAGAGCTGCGTTCCAGAAAATCGGTAACTCGTTCAATCAGAAGTGGGATGGCGATCTGTATAAAGGTCCAAGCGGTTGAGGATCCTCTCACTCCGGCCCACTTTGGGGCTCGGGACAAGGTCTACCGAGGGCGACTGTTAGCGATGGAATCCAATTTTTTTCGCGGCTTTTAACTCTCCTCAAGTTCATTACTTGTTATACCTGTCAAATTGATAACATCCTGTTTATATACTGGTATATCTTGCCAGTTGCCGCTTGCCTCCTAGAAGGTATGAACCATCTCTTCTAATCTTGACCCCGCATCCCCGCAATGTCAACGCGTGACAATTGACCACGAAAGCACAGCTCGACGAAGATACTCTCAAGGAGAAGCAACAATCAAAATGCCGACTCCAATTGTAGATTCGCACATTCACCTCTTCCCAGCCTCTCATCTACCAACATTGGCCTGGTACAGCCCTGACAGTCCCCTCGGGGCGCAACACAGTGTCGACGAGTACCGACACGCATCATCTTCCATTTCTACTGAGAGCGACAGTGCCGAATCAAAATATCTACGTGGCTTTATCTTCCTTGAGACAGATCGCATTTCATCCGTGGCAGATGATCAGCCAGATAGCCCGGGATGGATGCATGCTCTGGATGAGGTGTCCTTCTTGACACGCATTGCGCTGGGAGAACCAGTTTCTGGGGAAGGCCATGACGCGACTCATAAAGACCTGTGTCTTGGAATTATTCCCTGGGCGCCGGTTCCAGGGGGACCCGAGGCTCTCACCTCATATATGACCAAGGTCAAGGAGCGGACACAAACGGAAGAAATTTGGCGCAAGGTGCGAGGAGTGAGATACTTGGTTCAGGACAAGCCAGCTGGAGTGATGCTTCAGCCGCAGTTTGTGGAAGGTTTGCGCTGGCTAGGAGAGCAAAGCCTGGTCTTTGATCTCGGGGTTGACGCCAGACAAGGTGGATTGCATCAATTGCGTGAAGCAGTGGAAATGATGGATAGGCTGGGAGATGCCAGTGTGACAATCATTATAAGTGAGTCCGCATTTCAAGAGTTTTTACCAGCTGTTATATTAAATCTACGGCATTTAGATCATCTTTGCAAGCCCAATCTACGACTTTCGCCTGAATCCGTCTCATCTCACCACGAGTTCCTAGAGTGGAAAGAATTGATTACGAAAATGGCTGAGTCGAGCTCAAGGACCTACATGAAGCTCTCGGGCGCATTTTCAGAGCTTCCCCCACTGGACTCCGAATCCGAACCTGATATCTCCAACCTCATCGATCGCATCCAACCTTGGACAGACGTGGTGTTCGACGCGTTTGGAGCCGAGCGAGTCATGTTCGGGTCGGATTGGCCCGTGTGCAATATTGGCGGTGGAGGCAATAATGTTTCGTGGAATCGGTGGATAAAGATTGTAGAGGGAATCTTAGAGAAAAGAGGATTGACCGAGGAGCAGAAACAGGGTGTTTGGGGCCAAGTCGCGGTGAGGGCGTACGATGTTAGCATTTGAAATCTCTCGGGGCATTGCTGGCCCGAGATGCCGGAGGACCGACCGCGGCAGGTTGAAGTGCCATTGCTAGTAGCCTAAGATTCTCGATTGTAAATAGCATTTGTTTGTGAAGAAGATGAGAATTCTTGACTGAGATGTTCTCTCAGTTTATCATAAGGTTTTTAAGAGAATAAACCCTTCTTCATCGCATGTCATCATGCCAGGGGAAAACTCTCCAACTCGGGATCGTGCAGCAGTGCAGAAGCTCGTGCAAGCGAGAAGTGGAGAAACGCGGGGTGACTGCCCCAGTTTCTGCCTGAGGCACTCCACTTCGGCCTAGTGACTCCGCGATCCCGAAGTCTTCATTCTCCTCTTGTTTCGCACACCCTCGGTCCTAACTTGCCTCTTCATCGGACAAACGCCGTGTATTACGCTCGACCTCACTGGCCCAGAAACCATCCCGCGTGTCATTCCGCCGAGTGCGCGTCATGGTCGATCCTCAATAAGAGAGTGGACTATCTCGCTATAGCAAAATGCCGAACACTGCAGCACCTCCCGCGCTGCTGCCCCCTCCTCCAATCAGGGACTCGGCAGCCTTGATAAAGAACAAAGCCCGGGGGAGTACTCGTCCGGGATTGATTCGGATAGCGAGCTTGTTGGCCCCAATGGCTCGCGAGCTTTGAAACGAAAACGGCCCCTCACCGTCTCGTACGTACCCGAGCTGATCATGCCACATACCCGGCCGTGAAGGCGCATTGTATGCAGGATATCCAAGGCTAATGTACCTCAAAGATGTGAACTATGCAAGCAGAGAAAGGTCAAGTGCGGTATGTGACGACGGCCTGTTTGAGGACAGACCGCGCTGCTAACCTAGAATCGTTAATACAGATCGAGTCCAGCCCAGCTGTGGCTGGTGTACTCGCAATGGTCAGATGTGTGAGTACAAGGAGCGAAAGAAGCCTGGCCTGCGGGCTGGGTATGGCAAGGAATTGGAGCAGCGGCTTGGTAGGTCGACACTCTACCTAGTCTCCATTGATCCGAAATCTCATGAGTGTTTCAGACAGATTGGAGGAGATCATTCAGGCGCAAGCCCGTCTTATTGAGATGCATGTCCTGCAGAGCCAGCCTTCAATGGGTCGTGAGATGACCCAAGCTGGCTCACTCTCTTATAGCTCTCCTTCGGAACCCTCGGCAGTCCATGGTCCCAGTCCCCGCACGGCACTTTACTTTAACGACCCTGCTTCTTCGGTAAACCTACCCTCTCGCCGAGCAGATGTCTCTATCACAAGTCCGTCGGAGACTTCGGTCAAGAACTTGGTTCAAAATAGCCTTCAAAATGGAGGATCAGCACCTTCGATGAGCTCGTTGCCCTCTATTCCTAACGCACAAACAAATAATGACTACACTGGGAACGAATCCTCATTGAAAGTCCCCGTCAGTCTTTTTGGCAACCAGGAGCAGTCATTGGCAGATCCTGACTTGGATCTTCCGCCTTATGATCTGCTGTACGCGTTGGTTGATCTCTATTTCGAGCACATCAATTCCTGGTGCCCAATTCTTCATCGTCGGTCGACATTGGACACTTTCTTCGGCCCGTCCCCGCTGGAAGAGGCAGATCGGATGGTTCTGTATGCCATCGTAGCAACAACCTTGCGCTTCTCTTCCGATGCCCGACTCAACGATTTGAATCGAAAGCGTTACCACGACTCTTCTAAACAGAAAGTTCTCCTCTACGGTTTGGAGAACTCATCTGTGAAAGCTCTACAAGCCCTCGTCATATTGGCAATAGATTTGGTTGGATCATCCAACGGTCCCCCGGGTTGGAAGTTGCTTGCTCTGATCACTCGATCTGTCGTCCAACTGGGATTGGCTGTAGAGTCCAAATCATCTCTCATCGCTCCAGTGTATCCCTCCATCTACACATTGAGAGCGGTGACACTCTCAGAGCCTGACTCTTGGATCGAGGATGAAAGCAGACGACGCTTATTCTGGATGGTATACTTGTTGGACCGGTATTCAACAATCGCCACTGCTTTCAATTTTGCCCTTGACGACAAGGACATCGACCGCAAGCTACCCTGCAAGGAAGAGTTTTTCATGAAGAACCAGCCCGTCGAGACGCGACGATTCCATTGTTCCAGTGATCGAGCCGATTATCTCAGCCATGCAGAGAATGTGGGATCCTTCGGACTATATATGGAGATCCTGGGCATTCTGTCTCGCATTCACCTGTTTTTGAAGCGACCTGTTGATATTGGGTCGCTTTCCGATGTTGAGGAATGGCAGGCCACATACCGCAAGCTTGACAGTGAGCTCACATCATGGGAGTTCAACCTGCCTGTCGAGTATGCGTATGAGAATTCGTCCAGGCTCTTCGCCGCAGGAAAACAGAGCCGATCTCTCCATAGCGACTGGGTGCAGCTCCATGCCACCTATCAAACGTGAGTTTAGACCTACTCTTAGACTTCATATCACGATACCCTGCTAAGATACCATCCAGAGCCGTGATCCGCCTGCATTCATCTGCCGCGTACCCAACTACTCGATCACCCATCTTCACCCCGTCATACAGTGCCAGCCAACGGTGTCTACTAGCAGTCGACAACATCCTCTCCGTAACACGATTCGTCGTCGAAAACAACATGCTCGACAAGCTCGGACCCCCCTTCGCCTTCACCCTCTGGGTCTCAGCCCGACTCCTCCTCGTCCACGGCTCCACAATCGCCCACACCGTCAGCCACGACATCCTCTTCTTCGTCGACACCCTCGCCCACCTAGGCCAATACTGGAAAGTCGCCGAACGCTATAGCAACATCCTCCAGCGCGTCCTCGACGAATACGGCGAATACCAACAATCCGCCGCAACAGATGGCGAACGCTCAACACCCTCCACAGTCAAAATCCTAGCCGACATGCGCCGCTGTGCCTTTGACCTCGACTTCCTGATTTCCCGTCAACCCCGTGAATCTCCATCATCCATGAGCAACGGCGGAAATGACGCAACGCGTCCTTCCAACTCGACTATTCCCCCGCGGAACCTGGCGCCGAATGAACTCGAGTACCTCGATGTCTTTGGGTTCTTTAATGTTCCGCGTGTACCGCCTGCTCGCGCGCCGGATCCTAATTCGGCTAATCCTGGTCATCTGGATATGTCTGAGTCTGTGCCAAATCCAATGTCTATTCATGGACTTACGGGTACGGGACCTGTTGTTGATGGGAATGGTAATACGAATACGAATGAGTTTAATATCACGAATTATCTGATTCCCACGCCGGAGACAGATTGGTTGTTCCGGCCTGGTGGATGAAAGAGCTGATTCCAAGCACATTGTTGAGGATTTTGTCCCTTTGCATCTTTTCTACTCGTTCCTCGGATACGTTGACAGGTTGAGGTGTTTGTGGCCATCAGTCTCAATCATCCATGTCTTATCAGTCGAATCATTGGTTACTGGTGAAGCCTCCTCCATGAGCCTCCCTCCTCACTCCCCCTACCAATGGGAATGTTTCCCCAGCATCCAGGGCGGCCAGATATTCCAACCACTACACACAGCCTCCCCCGTGCGTTCCGAGAACAGTGGTAAATTCGGATATTCTTCGCCTCCGCCCATCGTGGAACAGCAGAGTGGGATATGCCCGCCCGGCCCTAAATCAAGGATCGGAGGTTGCGGACCAGGAATGTATCTAAATACCTGTCAAATATTCCAAGATGCAATCCGCATCTTCTTACCAGAGGAAGTGCTATGCACTACCTGTCGACAAATTGAAATGTTTAGCTTCAAAGACATACAGACATCTCTACTCTCTACATTCCGATATAGAGACCCAACATATCCATTATATGCATACAAACAAAAAGAAAGAAAAAGACAGGAGACTCAGATTGTAAAGTACATATAAGGAAAAAAATAAAAATAAAAAGGAAGACCGCAAACATCCCATTTACAGTACAGCAGCCAAAGGCCTAACCAGGCCCAAGAGAAGCAAACAACAGGTAGTGGTATAGTGGTATATCCAACCAAAACAACACTTAGTTCAAGACCGGGGTAGTCTGCGCAGTGGTACGAACATGACGGCCCAACTTCTCCAGCTCGCCAATGATACCACCACCAGACAGACTCCACTTCTCGCCAACCCAGGTCTCATTGACTTCCTCGCGTAGCAAGCCGCTGCGGGCGAAGTACTCCAAGTAACCGCGGGTCTCGTCGCGGGTCAGACCGCCGAGGGTTTGGAGCTCGAACTGGGGCTCCTTGCCGGTAGTAGGCTTGAAGAGATCCAGGACGCGGGCGTCGGCACCGCTGTAGGCCTCGGGGGAAGGGTAGTCCGGGGACGAAGGGCTGGTACCGGCCTGGCGGGCGGCTAGCTGATCCAGGGCAACCTCCAGGGTGTAGATGCTGGGGTTGTTGGAGGTGGAGGTGGCGTACAGGACCATACCACCGTTCTTCAGCGAGGCCTGGCCGTTCTGCAGGAGGGAGAGGAAGTGCTTGACGAAGACGAGGTCGTGCGCGTGGACGGGGGTGAAGTCGGAGGCGCGGTAGGCGCTCTCCTTCATCCAGTGTGCGATGCCGTCGACGGTGACAAGCATGGGAGGGCGGGCCTTAAAGTCTTTCTCCATGCCGGGGGCTGCGGCGGTGGCAGTCAGCTCGGTCCACAGAGCCTGGAAGACGGGCCAGGCAATGGCGGCATCCTGGAAGCCGAGTTTGGCGAGGTCCTCCAGGGTGGAGGAGGGTTTCAGGCTTGGCAGGCCGGTGTGCTTCTGGGAAACATTGAGACTGGAGAGAACCTGGCGGTTGGCCTCAACGGTGCGCATCAGGAGGGCGGACACAGCATTGGGCTGAACGTATTGGAGAGGGTTGGTGCCCTCAATTGGGGAATAGCTAGTATCACCGGACACGAGTTCTCGAGCTGTGAAATGAGCAGTTAGTGACTTGAATTTCTCAGTTGAACCCAAAAAATGAATAATTGCAACACTTACCATCAGGAACTGTGACCACAACCCACTTCTTGAGGAAACCCATAGCCATAGCCTGCAACAAATGCACAGTCTTGCCAGAGCCCTTCAACCCCGTAATAATCTTCTTAACAACCTTGCCCTTCTCAGCCGCATCACCCTCTCCAGAGATCTTCTCAAACAAACGAGCCATCTCCAGAGTATCCCGTCGCAGAACAGTACCCGGCCGGCGGAATATCGACCAACCCTGCTTAGGCTTGAAAGCCTGCACAGCTCTCAATTGATCCAGCATAGGCACAGGCAGACCCAGAACAGAGCCCCGCAGACGAGCATCAATCATAGTCTCCGCCGACAAGTCTTGCATACCCTCAACCTCAAGAGCATTCGGGTTGCTCAGGACGATACGCTTCCGCAAAGCCTTGCGCTCGCCGACGGCCGGGGGACGCGAACGCTCGGTGGTCTTCTTCTTCTTCCGGCGGAGGGTCTGACCCTGGCGGTACTTCACTGCCACGAGCGCACCCTTCTTTTTGGTCGGATTGGCATACTGCACGGCGGAGGAGTGGAAGGAGGCGGTCGTGAGTCGGGGCGTGATGGACTGCGGAGGGAGAATTGCTCGCGGTGTTGACGGGGCGCGAAGCCTCGAGAGGCAGCTCCAGCACCACGAGGAGGCCATTGGATCACTCAGACACTGGCACGGCGGCCAGTGTGGTCAATTCGAGGCGGAATTGGGGAGTGAGAGAGTTTGGGGCAGATGGGCGGGATTTCGGAGTGTCGGGTGTAGTAAAGTTACCCATAATAATTTGATGAATTCCTTCCGCCCGTTCGGGATGGCGGTGTGGCTGGTGCCTTAGTCAGGAAACGGCAGAAAAGTAGAAGAGGCTGTGATAACCACTTTTTTTTTCTTCTTGCCGAGCAGCTTTATCTCCGCCTCATTTCTTTGCTCTGAACTGACATTTTGGCTCTTTTATTCGAGCTTTGAATTTCGTTCATTATGCCCGACGTCAAGATGGGCAACTCTGCCACAGATGCGGCTTCCAACAAGCCCGAGAGACTGTACGAAACTTTCCTCCATGTTGATATTGAATCTGTATCAACCCAAACACTCGACATAAAAAGCTAACATCAACCGCCCCAATCCAGCCCCATAACCGTCTCCAAGCCTTCTCCCTACACCTTCGACCTGGGCAATCTGATGGTCAACGACCCCAACCCCGTTGAGCTCCCCCAAGGCGAACCCCTCAACGACTCCCTCAAGGCCATCGCCCGCGACGGCGCCCAGGTCCTCCTAAACCAGCTCCTGACAACATGCACCATCACCTCCTCCGCCCAAAACGGCGTACTCCTCAACCTCCCGGCCCCGGCCACCGCCTGCCCCCGGCACAAGCCCCTGCCCATCCCCAAGCCCCCTACCAAGTGGGAGCTGTTCGCCCGCAAGAAGGGTATCGGCAAGTTCAGCCAGCGTCCCGGATTCGCCCTGGCCGACAAGGAGCGCCGCAAGAAGCTAGCCTACGACGAGGCGTCTGGCGAGTGGGTGCCGCGCTGGGGCTACAAGGGCAAGAACAAGCCCGAGGACACCCAGTGGGCTGTTGAGGTCAAGGAGGAGGACTGGAAGAAGGAAGAAGACGCTGCTGCCAAGGGTGGTAATATCCGTGGAATGAATCGGGCTGAGCGCAAAGATCGGATTAAGCGGAACGAGCGTAAGGAGCGGGCTAATGAGCGGCGGTCCAGGAAGCCTGGCAGTGGTTAGGTTTTTTTTGATCTGAGTTTTGTTTTTCGCTGGGGCCTGTATAGTTCTAGATTTCGTTTCTATTCTTCATTCTCGGGCGTTGGGGTTTGGGAATTGGGACTCATATCTTCATTACGATTGTCCAGTTGTGAGACCACCTTATCAAAAGCATTGTTTATGTCGCCATGTCTATGCCAATGATCCTACCTATACCCATTGAGGGACTAACTTTACTTCACGTACTTCATGTTTCTAGGGAGTATATGGAAATCATTGTGAGCCTTAAAAAGGTCTTCATTGAGCCGAAAATGCCATCTCACTGTCGCTATCGTACAAGCCTCAAATGAGAACGCCAGACACAGACAAATAGACATAAAATAGAAGATACCTGGCAACTGTGCGAATGAAACAAAAAACTCAAGGCACAAAATGACAGAACATAGTAAGAGCCACGGCGGGGAATCTAGAAGAAGAGCAGCAGCAGCATGAAAAGCAGATAAATCAAATGGGGGATATTTGAAGTGCTGCCAAACAGGGCACAGAGCGCAGGAGACGATGAGATTCAGATGAACAGAATGAGGGAATAAAATGAGGGAATGAAATGAGAGCCACAGATCGCCAGGGTGGGAGTGTGTACGGTGCAAATCAACATATACAACAAACAGGAAAAGCGTAAATCGAGGAAGATGATGATAGTCATGTGAGGATCATCCGATGAGGGAAATAACCGATGCCGAAGACGCCAGAATATGCACTCTGACGGGATGCTGGATTGAGACCAAGTGGTGATTCATGGGGATAACAGCATCCAGTAGAGAGGTGAGTAACGAGATTGGGAGAAAGAAATGAGAGATGATGTGAGGTTTTTGAGAATCGTCGTCGCCATCAATCAACAACTGGTAATACGATTTCCGAGAACTGCCAAAGTCTCGTGTGATCTTGCAGGCTTCCAAGGATGGATGCATAATCGGTCCAGCCGAATAGTAGAGTGCCCAGATTTGATGATTTCCAAGGCAGGTCCAAAAAAAGCCGGGGCAATATGCCCGTGAAGATGTTTTGCGGGCGACTGTGAAGTAAGCCCATAGACAAAAGTGAGAAGTTTCAGCTCTAAATCTTTATTGGTGATAAAGGCGGACCAAGTTCCGGAAGCTGTGAGATGCTTCGAGTGTGCGCGGTTTCAATGTTCTTTGGCTTGGCCTTTCGGCCACGAGACGTCTCTGGGCGAGGCTTTTCTTCCTCAGACCGAGAGCTGGAGCCTGACGAGACGGCTCGTTCGTGGCGAGATGAAGACTGGGTTGCCTCAGCCTGGACCTTGGCCTCCTTCTCTTCCACAGCCTTCCTCTCCATCTCATCCATCTCCTTCTCCTTCTGAATGTATTCCTTCTCGGTCCAGCAACCCTGCCAGCAGTTCTTCCAGTCACAGACCAAGAACTGGAAACAGAAGGCATCGATCTTCATGCAAGGCTGGAAACAAATGCAGAGATTGCGGTAGTCCATCTTGTTTTGATCGACGTATGAGTGGAGAAGGTTGAGATGGCAAGTGATAGCGAAGAGAAGATAGTAGTTATAAGGTGGAAGTTTGGACAGCTCATCCTTGAGAAGTTGGGGCGCGGTGGTGGCACCTTCACATTTCTCGGCGATCATGTCCTGTGTGGCTTTGGGGAAGAGTTCGTCTGGCAATTCACGAAGCCAGGCCTTGAACAAGGATCCAACCGTGTTAATATCATAGAGGTCTGGTACATCGAACAGACTGACGTCCAACTGTGAGTCAAACCGCCTCTGCCAGTGCTTCACCTCGCGGCCGCTACCTGGTACTCGGTAGAGACCCTCTTCCTCGCAGCCCTTGTAATTGAGGTAGTCGATGCAGCGGTAAGGGAGCGCTGGCATCCAAAACTCGGTCTTATCTCTGCAACCATCCAGCTTTTTCGCAATGCGGGTCTTCCTCGCCTGCTCAATGAGGGGAAGATTGATCACAGAGCACACGTAGTTATCATCGTTGATCAGTTCCCGTTCATTCGTGCTACCACTCCTAGTGATCTTGCCGAAGAAGCCCTTGCCCGCCTTGCCAATACGATCAGCCGCTCCACTTGATGATTGCTTGAGGTTGTTGAAAATTGCAGCTGAAGCACCAGAGACCTGGCTCAAGGATCCAGAGTTCACCATGGACCCTCCATGGCTCTTTTCTTTCCTCAGAGACGCAGCATCCGCGTGTCGTGGGGGTGGATATAGTCCTCCTTCAACGGGACGCTCAGGACGAGCGGTAGCAGCGCGTGGTGCGCTTGATGCGCTCGGTGCGTTCGAAGACTCTGTTGATTTAAATTCCTCCAGCTTCGCAAGACCAGTAGATGGCCGTCGGCCAGCGGCTCGGTTTCCGGACGATTCGTCAACTCGAATAGATCGTGATCGGGTCAAAAGGTTTGCGAATCGGGGCTTGCTCTTCTTGAACGGAGCGGGATCCATCTCGGTATTGGTCTTCTTAGGTCCAGCAGGTTGAGCTGTTTTGTCGCTGTTACCGTTTCCGTCTGGAATCATGCGCTGTTAGTCTGTGTTTTTCAAAGGACCAAGTAAAGGCAAATACTCACTCTTCTCGCTCTCACCTGCCTTGGCGAGGGTGCCAGGCAAGTCGGGGGTCGACTCGTAGAACTTCGGTGCCGTCTTCCGGTCTCTCGAACTGCCTCGACTCTTGGGTGGTTCTGTGGAGTTCTCTGAGCTATCTGATCGCTGTGCTCGATGCGACGGCTTGGGTGCTTTCAGGTTGCCGAAAAATGATTTTGACGCATCGCGCGTATGAGAGCCTTTGCCGGATTCTTTCGAAGAGGGGAAATATTGAGGGATGGCTGTCAGACCAGGCGTGGACGGCTCGGGGCCAAGTTCAGTAGCCGAAAGCCCAGGGGATTTGGGTGCGATAACAGGGCTGTTGCCCTTGCTGCTAGAGTCCTGGGTGACAGGACGGATGGTGGCGCCCTTGAGGAACGGAGAGCTGGAGGATGATTTCGGCGAGCGTGGCGTCAAGGGACTGAGACCATCAGAGCTCTGAGCCCCCGGAGAGAGAGGGCTTGTCAATTTGCCGCTGCTAAAGTCCACCTTGAGCGACTTGAGGTCGAGATTGGGAATGGTGGAGTTGCGAGATGGCATGTTGGGCGGTAATCGAGGAAGCCGGGCCTCAGTCGTATTTGTGCGAGGGTTCAAGGAGAAAGAAAAGAAATGCGGATCGGTGTGTCGCGCAGATGGTAGACAGCTCAACTTTATTTTTGTTCAGCTGTCAAATGTCCGACGTCAGCAATGGGCATCCAGGCGACCAGGATTGCGGCTGAGGCGTACCTGATGATCTGATTGTTGACCACCCGTGATCAGACAACTTAATCTTCAAGTGCAGATGGCTTGCTTTGGCCGGTTATTTGCAAAGACTATGGTTATGTTCAGATGCAAACGGTCGTTTCCATCAAATAAAGGAGGGGGGAAGAAAGGTTATCGGCAGAGTGGATTCTAGAGGAAACAATGGTATACAATTAGTCAAATCGATCGTGAAAAAGCCAGGACCGTCGGAGAGGTCTAAAAAAAGAACAAGTGACACCTCATGACACGATGACTGAGGCAGGGGACCAGGGAGTTCAAAGGAAGTGCTACGAGGTCTTTATCAAAGCAAGACCCAGACACTGGTTCACAGGCACCATAGGAGGGTTCGCGCACACTCGAGCAAAACGACTCACCAACAAGTCCCTCATGATATGTTGCCCACAACGTGTTCTCTGCGCGATTCCAATCCAGGCAAAAGCTGCAGGTGGAGGACTGGGAGGAAGAAGTTGTAGGAAGGTGTGTTGTGATTGCGAGGACCCAGTCGCTTTTTCCCCCTCTTTTTCTGGCGTGTTGGGGATCGGAGGATCGGCAGGGCAGGAGGCGACGTTTCAAGCGAGTCGCGGGCCACTAGACTCAAGGGGTCTGGTCCGAAGAGAGAGGGTGATGCCAGAAACGATCGAAGTCAAGCCCCAAGAAAAGGTTGTGATCAAGGGGAAAGGAAGAATGGAGGGACGACCGTAGGAAAAGTCCCCTAATGGACTTAGCGCTGGCGTAGCGGCTGCGTTAGTTAGCCAGGGAGCACTGACTATGACCCCGTCAGGAAAGCGTCGAGTTAACAGGTCAGCCACGCTAGCCTGTCCGGGCAATGGTAGCGGTAAAAAAGGGATGTGTGAAACTGGAGGTGAAGGAAGGACTCGAACTGAGTCGAATCGAAGCTGCAAGATGCAAAATGCAAGATGCAATGTGGTATGGGGTGGATTGTGGGAGAGTTGAAGAAGCGACCACGCATTCCTCGCAGGACGATTATGCAAGGCCCCAAAGCCACCCGGTTATCAGTTATCGGGGGGAGAGTCCTGGAGACTGGAGACTGTGGAATTGTACTTGACAGCCAAAAAAAGTGGTGCATGCATTCTAAAAGGGGGAAAAGAAAGTCGGTGGAGACTCTTGTATTTACCCAGTGGGATTCCCACTTGGCTTTAATTATGCCAGTCTATACTTGGTACCAGCTATAACTAAGACAATGGAGTACAGATAGCGACAAAGTACATCCATTGTACTCTGTCCAGAGTACCAGTACTCGTCTGATTACTATATTACTATACCCTACTATAACCTGCTATCTGATGGTCTCAAGGACCTGTCCCAAGGATCCATGTTGCACGGGTGGCCGACTGGGGTGTGTGCCATGCATCATACTCTACTATATCTCGCTTTCGCTCACGGTGAGCCATGATCTCATGTGTCAATCAATCATTGATCCTTGGGGGCCGTTCCATGGGCATCACGGTGGAGTGTTTGAGGTTGTTCCATCTCATCCAGGTACCATCAATAGAGACTATTTAGACTATAGAATATAGATACCTTGTCAACAGCAACATCCCGGTCTAGGCAACACCGGTACTCGAGGTTATTGACACCGACAATGACCGCTGACAACTCAACTACAGTACTACTCTATCGCGATCGGACCGGAATCCTCATCGGGCAATGACTTTCAATAACCTCTTGAGCACTCTGTACAACTGTGTACTCGAGTCCGCGCGATCGGAGGGCTCCCCACCAGGAACGGGCAAAGCCATTGGGTCAAACAAACAGAGCCACGGGCGGGATGATGTGCGTGCCTTACGTTGCAGTGGTTATTGACGTTGATTGGGCCGATCATCGAGTCAGAGTGGAGTTATCTTGGATGACTGGCGAATCCCACCAGTCTGTGCCTGTCGCGGATTCCACGGTTACGTTTGTCGCAGATGCTGGCATAACCGGACAAATCCGAATCATGGGAGCCTTAAGAAAGTTACCAGTTCAAGGGACACGGAATATGATAACACGAATGTCTTCCAAGGTATGATGCGCTGCTCGGATTTGTACACGGTCCTTCTGCATAACAATGTGACTTCCGTAGATATACATACTTCGGAAGTACGGAGTATGTATATTTCAGGGGTAAATTCGAAGAAAAAGAGACAGAAAAAAAAAGAACGATAACCACGCGACTTTCCCAGCGCCTCTCCGCTGAACCAAATACCTGGGAAATATACTCCAGGCTCCATCCATGCAAATAATAGGCCAGAGTCATAATAATAGACCTTACACCCCCTCCAAATAGGCAAATACCAAAGGCAGTCGTCAGACAAAAACGTGTCCACGGCGCTTGCACCGGGCCCCATCGTCTCCACTTTTTGTTTCTTGCTTCATGGGCTTGCTAAATTGCCTAGTTTGCCCAAGTTTCAGATTCTGTCCACTGACAATGTCCATCGCCCTGGAGAAGCGCTGCCCATTCCCCTCTTCATCCATGGCTCGGATCCTACGCTAATCCAGAGTGGGGGTGGACTTCTTTTAGAAATCGTTTGCCTGATCCTGTGTCACTGTGTGCCGGAGGATGTGAGGAACCCTCCGGCTTGTCTTCATGGAGTACGAAATATGTACATAGAGCCATAGACGAGTACTGTACAGTAGTGATGTAAGAGAGCTACCCAGTCGCTTAATCAAAAGTACAAGTACCTTTGGAAATGCGGTGTACATAGGTATCCTTGCCGATTCGTCGAATATATATTCCAGATTAGTACATACTTGAGCTAATAACACAATCTTCCAATCCGCGCAATTGAAATCGATATCCTAAAGTAAACTCATGTTTACTTTGACAGTCGGTTATCAGACACCTGCAGGACCCTGGTTAGTCTTCGCTCCCTATGCTGAACCGAAATGAGCCAACTGCAGCACGTTGGTGCCGCAAAGACCCTTGCGGTGGCAAAGCGATCATCACGACCTCGTTTATCAAATTTTAATCTCAAACAACGACGACCAGAATGGAAATCTCTATCTTTTGTACGACTGTACGGTGCACAAAGCATTGGCGTCCATTCTGTACTGCACCAGAATAACTCAGCCTTATTCTTTGATCCGGCCGCGGACCCATCAACAAGCTTCCATTTCTATTTCTATTTCTTGGTCTTTGTCTCCCCCCCATCTTGCTTATCTGTGTTACTCCTACCTCGGTGGAGAGACCACTGTGCGACCGGTACATAAATTCAATTTACTTTTATTGTGTTATTGTGTCAAATCCCTCGGCCATGGCGATGGTTCTTACCCGGTCCACTCGTCCTGGCACCCGCACGTCCCAGAGATCCCTCTCTGTCTGAAACATGGCAGATATTCTAAGACTAGCGCCGGAAACATACAACACCTCGGTGCACGGAGCAATCTGCAGTGCGACTTTGAGAGAATGAACACACTTGTACAGTCATCAGTGGGACAATGAACTAAGCTGGTTCTGGGTAAGCATGGAGATCTACCATTGTGTTGTCTGGTAGCTTTTCAAGACTCAAAGTATGTATGAGCATGCAACTGTGAGTCAGTTCGCTCGAAGTATAGAATTTGTCGCCTCATTCCCTCCCCATACTTAGTCGAAATAATGTCTAAAAGATACCAATTTATACTACTAGAAATCTAGTCATCTTCAAATACTGGGCGTCCACAATCCATTTGCCTGAAAGAACATGCTTAACAGCAACGATTGCATTATTTATCAATGCCATCATCGACTTGGGTATACCACAATACAAAGGACAACTGGTCAGAGTAGTTCCCCCAAGCCCTAATTTGATCTGATATTGGTAAAATATAGCGACTCCATTGTTGATCAGATTATTTCCATCCAACATATACGGTAGCCCTACAGCAACGTTGTCCTCCATACTCGATGAGTTGAATAATATAGCACTTGCTTCGGGTCTTCTGGCAGTGTTCACCGCCCTCGAATATTCACCGCCTGCATTGCACTGCCATATATTCCTCCGCCCTCGGCAAACTAATTCGCGCTAAATCACGTGAACACACATTCGCCAATTATAAAAGGTCAAGAATATTTCCCGCTCAGCCACACTTCGCCCCTCCCCACCTCCTGTCCCGAGGCTCTGCTAGCCCTTGGTGGCGTTCACCCATTGCATCTTAGCTTCGTGACAGCTATGACCCGAGCAACATCCTTCATTCAGAGGGTACCCACGGGACAATCTTCTCCTCATCCTGTGTCACTAATCTGCCCAATATTATCTATCCCCTTGGTTCACTGGAGCTGAATCGACGACGCCCATCACGACGCGTCCCCCACAGTCACTAACAATGGCGCTGGTATCAGGCCCTGGCAGAGCTGGAGGCATCTCGTCAGACCAGGAGTTGCACACCTTGAAACATGTGGCATACATCAAAAACCTGGACACTGTGCGTGATCTTCTCTCTTGAAGCCAGGTCATACGGTAGGGACCCCTGATTAACCAGTGATTATAGCGGAAAGATGAACTCGAATACTGGCTTACCGAGCACTTGCGTCTGAATGGTGTCTATTGGGGACTGACTGCACTTCATCTCCTTGGACATCCTGACGCGTTACCCCGCACTGAAACTATTGACTTCGTGCTTTCTTGCCAGAAGGACAGCGGAGGATTTGGTGCTGCCCCTGGCCATGATGCTCACATGCTCTACACTGTCTCTGCAGTCCAGATTCTGGTCACTATCGATGCTGTGGATGAGCTAGAGAAGCGTGGTCTTGGGGGCAAGCAGAAAGTTGGCTCTTGTATGTTCCCACCTCCCTGTGTGATGACGTCGATGATTTAAAACCTGACTGATTGATCCTAGTCATCGCAAGCCTGCAGAACAAACGTGATGGCTCCTTCATGGGTGATCAATGGGGTGAGACCGATACGCGTTTCCTGTATGGTGCCTTCAATGCCCTATCCCTCCTGGGTCTACTAGACATGATCGACATCCCCAAAGCTGTCTCTTACATTCAAAGTTGTGAGAACTTCGATGGAGCCTACGGTGTGACCCCTGGCGCAGAATCCCACTCAGGGCAGGTCTTCACCTGTGTTGGAGCTCTAACTATCGCCGGTCGCCTGGATCTGGTGAACAAGGATCGACTCGGGGCCTGGCTGAGTGAACGACAAATTGACAAAGGTGGTTTCAATGGGCGTCCTGAGAAACTCCCCGATGCATGTTATGCCTGGTGGGTTGGGTCCAGTTTAGCCATGATTGACCGCCTTCATTGGATCGATGGCAAAAAACTTGCATCATTTGTTTTGCAATGCCAGGTTTGTTTATGATTCTTCTATCTATCTCTACCATCTACATTCTAACATGACACAGGACCCTGAAGCAGGTGGCTTCGCTGATCGCCCTGGGAATATGGTTGATGTTTACCATACACACTTTGGCATCGCAGGCCTGAGCCTTCTTGGAATGGAGGGTCTACAAGAAGTTGACCCTATTTAGTTTGTGACCCATGTCTCCTCTGTTTTGACCAGTTTACTGACTGATATCCCAGCTGCATGCCTAAGTCTGTCATTGCACGATGCTTTGCAAAGTAAAGGGATTATGTTGTATGAACACTGCACTGTTCCTCGACTTTTCAAACCCTCCTGCCATCTAATAACCCATTGATTCTTTTTTCCCATGAACTATGGGATACAAGGCAGGAGGAGAGCAATGTCCACTTTGACTTATTCCGCTTCATACCATCCCACAATGGCCTAATGGCTGTTAAGACATCGTGGCACATATTTTACCTTATCTTTTCAATTTCTTTTGCCCTCTCTTTTATCTTTTTTATCTTTTCTTCCTTTTATTTTTATTTTTTTTTTTGTATATTGCATATCCAGCGTTTCTCTACAGCGTTTTTCTGTCAATCTACCAAGAAAACGGAGATAGCACAATATTACGCTGGTTCATTTCGAAAATGACAATACCGCCACCTGGACATCCCCTTCAATATGGGAAGGCTGAACCCTTGGTTGTTCTGGAGAGTTAGACTATGCTTCGATTGCTGCTTCCCGTCAGATTTACGCTGGGCCTTCTCTCTGAAGGAGGGGCGGGTGATTGCCTCGAGGCCTCGCTGCCTCGACAGGTCCCCTGGATCTCCTCCGTTCTTTCCAATCCTCTTTCGAACCTTCCTTATCATCGTCTCCCTCACATCATCCCTTCATCATTTTCGTACAGTTTCCGAGACTTCGAACAGTCAGTCTCACAGTTTTGCATCCAGCTACCCAGTGCCGCCATCATCCAGGCTTGGATCTGGAAAGATGGACGCATCGGGGCGCCAGTGCGTCATTTGCCCGATGAAGCCCGTCTTCAGTGATGTGTCTCATCTTTTGACCCATCTCCTCTCCAAGGGCCATCTGTCCCAAAAGAACCAGCTTGAATTTCGCCAGAAGGCCGGTACCAACAACGCTGCTGCTACTACGCTCCTCACCGCATACGACGACTGGTACAGTGCCAACAACCTTGACCCGTTGCTTGCCGAGCGCCAGGCTGCCAAGGATGGCCGCACGAACAAGAGAAGATCATCTGGACAGAATGCTTTGATCCAAAACACCCTGATCCCGCCCGTCTTGACTGATCCTGGTGTGGTTACAGCGGCGCCGAATTCTGGAGTTGCAGAGACCACGACCTTGACAACTGTCTACAACGGTACTTCTGCTATCCGAATCGCGAACGGAACAACCAATAAAACTCCTGTTGTTGCAGCGGCTTCGACTCCTATTGCAACTGCGGCTACAACCCTCTTTGCGACTGCATCTCCTGCTGTTGCTGTTACAGAAGCACACACCGTTGGACCCACTGTTGCAACTCCTACTCTCCCGGATTACATCGACCCTCGCCTTGGGGAACCCTACGGATCTGGTCACGAGCAACTCAACCCTGAGGGTGCATCTTCCGCTACGTCGACTGTCGGCTGGTACCAAGCCCAGCTTATGCCTCAAGATTCCGATGTTTGCAATGCTTACACGCCTGGCAATACTGAACTGACCAGCTGGGACGGCCAGGAGGACATCGACAACAACGGGGAGACCATCAGCGGCGCCATTGACCCGTTTGAGGTGGATGAGAAGCTGACCAATGACAATGCCAGATCCGAGGCGTCGATCAGTCTGAAGGGTGTTCAGTGGCCTGGAATGGACCTCTTTGATGCAGCCACGCCGGAAATGCGACGAAAGCGCAACCAGAAGAAAGATGGGACCCTTGTGAAGCAGATGGAAGCGAATTCTCAGCAGGTCGAGCCCACTGAACAGATCTTTCAATCCACCGAAGGGCTGCCCTTCCAGGCGGAACGTGAGATTACCGGCAAAGTTGAAGATTACCCCCCTCTGGAAGGCGAGTCCCCAATTGCAAAGAAGGGCCCAGTTCGCGGCAAGCCGGGTATGCTCCGGGAGCGCGATGCCAACGTTCCACGCGCCAGGGACACAAAGCGTGTTAAGAAGGAGAATCCTCGCAGCCGTGATGAGAGTGAAGACACACTGGAGTACACTGAACCAGCTCGTTTCCCGAATAACTTCGGATCGGCCTATCGCGAGGCAGACGGAGATCAACGACGTGCTCTACAAGGCCCGCGATTCTCTGTCTTCAAAGACGAGCAGGATCAGACTCACACCGAGTCCGCAATGATTCAGGCTCCTCAGGGCACATTGGCTCCAGCCCAACTCGCCCTCAACAACACATCGAATATCTCGCACCACCATGGACATAGAATCCCGCCAAGCAATGAAAATATTGAGCCCATTATGAGCATCGCGAATCGAGCTAACCCTCCGATTTTCAATCCGATGTCGCCTTTTGTGAATGGAAACAACATCGGCCAGGGTTACTTCTACAACGACCCAATTTTTGGCCAATTGTGGGTTGCTGTTCCATCCCAACTCAATCCAATTTTCGGCGCTACTTCGGCCACAACGTTCGGCCATCATTCGTACGGCGAAGAGGTCCCTCTGCCCAACAGCCGCTGGACCACCAATTCGCAAGCGATGGCTTCTGGCGCCGGTACCATTGAGGAGGATGATGAGGACACATTCACTCAGATGCACACTGGAACGACCTATCAAGAGAACTAAATTTTCGGCGAATTGCGGATCTGAAGGCTACATGGATCCATTGTGTTTTGAAAAGTTCTGGAGCGGCCTGGGGTATCTATGGCTGCATTTTTTCTTCGTTACATCGGTCACCTGGTGGTTCGAAAAGTTCTGGAGACCGAGCAGGGTGTCACTCATCCTCTTGGACTCTAACATTTTGAACGCATTGATCTGGATCGTTCTGCCGTTGTTGGTGGCGGGCATTTGATAGCATCAGTGGTGGCACAGATTTTCTTTTGCACAGACAGTCAACCGCGCTGTATGTAACATACATAGCTAGCCTCACAATGAATAATTTCTAATGAAATGTGGCTCATTACTATCAAATAACTAAGCTATAGATTAAGTTGTATAAGCTTCTTATTTCAAGAGTACGAAGTAGTTGTATATTGGAAGTTGAAGGTTGGTCTGATACTCGCCTCTAGTGGAGACTAACTTGGGTAGTTAGAACGGGTGCCCACCTAAGTTACTGCCCGATAAGGGGCTGACTCATCAACCAATTAAACGCCCATCGCGTCTCTAACGCGTCAAGCTCCGCGATTGCGGAGCTCAATGTCAACTAAGAGAGAGCGACCAAAGCATCACTGTTCTCCTTATCTTATAGAGCCCCGAATCTGATCTTCCTTATCTTGTGTTCTATTAATCCTCCCTTCTGCCAGGACTGCCGGACACGATGGCGCCTCATTCCTCCCAATCCTCCGCACCTTCTCCGTCCTTGAAACGAAAGCAAGCGACTATCTCGAGTTTCTTCACTCAGAAGCCATCCTCGACGCCGAAGCCTGCATCGAGTAGCGCCGAGACAGTCCCGGAGAAGACATCAAAGAAGAGAGCGGCCTCTCCCATAGAACCAAGTCCGGAGCGGAAACGAGCAGTCTCCATACATGAACAAGACGAGGATCAGGATGACATCGTGGTGCCACCTTCAAAACGAGCTCGTACCAATGGCTCTATCGCAGGAGAAAGCAAGCCAGCTCCACCCCCGGCTGAGTTACCTCTGAACCCGGCCTCCCAACTCAGCAGCAGCAGCAGCCAGCGGACCGATATCTTCAAATTCCAGAGCTCGCCCGCCATCGCTCCACCCAGCAAAGAAGCCGAGGACCCAGAGGAGACGCAACGGAGGAAAGAAAAAGAGAAACAACACCAGAAATTTGTACGGAAGCTTGGTGGCCCTGATTGTTTGATTGGAATTGGGAGGGCCGCGGCCGGCGACCAAAGTGGCGCTGCGGCTGAGGCCGAGGAAGAAGAGGAAGAAGATGAACCTGCACCCCCGCCTCCGACGAAGGGCAAGGGTGCGAAGAAAGGCGGTAGCAAACTTACGCCGATGGAGAAGCAGGTTATTGAAATCAAGCGCAAGCATATGGATACTGTGTTGGTCATTGAGGTTGGGTATAAGTTTCGGTTCTTTGGCGAGGATGCTCGTATTGCGGCGAAGGAACTTGGGATTGTGTGTATCCCGGGGAAGTTCAGGTTTGATGAGCGTATGTTGTTTACCTGCTCCAAAATACTAGTACAACCTCGCTAATCATCTACAGATCCATCGGAGGCACACCTTGACCGCTTTGCGTCTGCCAGTATCCCCGTCCACCGGCTACATGTACATGTGAAACGACTGGTTACGGCGGGCCACAAAGTTGGAGTGGTGCGGCAGATCGAGACGGCGGCGCTTAAGGCTGCAGGCGATAATCGCAATGCGCCCTTTGTCCGTAAGTTGACCAACCTGTACACCAAAGGAACATACATCGACGATGTCGAGGGTCTCGAAGGCCCAGCTGCCGCGGCTGGTGGTGCATCGCCGGCGACGGGGTACATGCTTTGCATCACAGAGACCAATGCCAAGGGCTGGGGCAATGATGAGCGAGTGCACGTTGGTATCGTTGCCGTCCAGCCTGCCACGGGTGATGTGATCTATGATGACTTTGAAGACGGGTTCATGCGCAGCGAGATTGAAACGCGGCTGTTGCACATCGCGCCTTGTGAGATTCTCATTGTTGGTGAGATGTCGAAAGCGAGCGAGAAGCTTGTACAGCATTTGTCCGGAAGCAAAATGAATGTCTTTGGTGATGCTGTTCGTCTCGAACGGTCTCCGAAGAAGAAGACCGCAGCTGCCGAGGCGCATAGTCATGTTTCGGGCTTTTATGCTGGGAAAATGAAAGCTACTGGTACGGAAGACGATGTCCAGGCGGCCAAGCTATTGCAGAATGTGCTTGAACTGCCGGAACAGGTTACCGTTTGCCTTTCTGCTATGATTGAACATATGACCGAGTACGGATTGGAACATGTCTTCGATCTGACAAAGTATTTCCAGCCTTTCTCGGCAAGGTCACACATGCTCTTGAATGGAAACACCCTGGTCAGCCTGGAGATTTATCAAAATCAGACTGATCATTCAGCCAAAGGTAGTCTGTTTTGGACTTTAGACCGAACACAGACGCGGTTTGGGCAACGGCTGCTACGGCGCTGGGTTGGACGGCCGTTGCTTGATAAAGTACGGCTTGAAGAGCGTACCAACGCAATTGAGGAGCTCACGAACCCCGTTCGCACTGTAATTGTGGAGCGAGTGAGAAGGTTGCTGGGCAAGATCAAGAGTGACTTGGAGAAGAGCTTGATCCGTATTTACTACGGCAAGGTATGTACTTGGTCGCGTGCTAGATGTTTTCGACTGCTAACTCAAGGCTTTCAGTGCACCCGGCCGGAGCTTCTCACCGTTCTGCAAACCATGCAGACGATTGCAATGGAATTCGCCGATGTCAAATCCCCAGCCGACACAGGGTTTGAATCCACACTGATTAGCGAAGCGATTGCTTCCCTTCCAACCATTTTGAAAGATATCACCCGGTTCTTAGACAAGATCAACCTTCACGCAGCACGAAATGATGACAAGTACTCGTTCTTCCGTGAAGAAGAGGAGACGGAGGAGATTGGCGAAGAAAAGCTCGGAATCGGTAGTATCGAGCACGAGCTGCAAGAGCATCTCTCCGTGGCCAGTGAGCGTTTACAAAGAAAGGGCGTCAAGTATGTGACGGTGTCCGGCATCGAATACCTCATCGAGATCGAGAATAACTCGCTAGCTATCAAGAAGGTCCCGGCGTCTTGGATCAAGGTCAGTGGGACGAAGAAGGTCTCACGATTCCATACGCCTGAAGTGATCCAACTCATCCGCCAACGTGATCAACATAAGGAAGCTCTGGCCGCGGCTTGTGACAAAGCTTTTGCAGCACTTCTCGGCGATATCGCGACACAGTACCAGTCCTTCCGGGATTGTGTCCAGTCTCTCGCGACGCTAGACTGTTTACTCTCACTGGCAGTCATTGCCCAACAACCTGGTTATGTCAAGCCAGAATTCACCGAACGACCATGTCTCCATGTCGAACAGGGCAGGCATCCGATGGTGGAACGCATCCTAACAGACACCTATGTCCCCAATGACACCAACCTCGATCCGGACGGCACACGAGCACTCCTCGTCACCGGTCCTAACATGGGCGGAAAGTCCAGCTATGTGCGCCAAGTCGCCCTCATCGCAATCATGGGACAGATCGGTTCCTACGTACCCGCAGCCTCCGCCAAGCTAGGTCTCCTCGATGCCGTCTTCACGCGCATGGGCGCCTTTGACAACATGCTCGCCGGCGAATCCACATTCATGGTCGAGCTCTCCGAAACAGCCGATATCCTCAAGCAAGCCACACCACGCTCCTTAGTCATCCTCGACGAACTAGGCCGCGGTACATCAACACACGACGGCGTCGCCATCGCCCAAGCCGTCCTGGACTACATGGTCCGAAACATCCGCTCACTAACCCTCTTCATCACGCACTACCAACACCTCTCGCGCATGGTCCGCTCATTCCCGAACAGAGAACTGCGTAACGTACACATGCGTTTCACAGAGTCGGGTGAGAAAGACGGTGACGAAGAAATCACCTTCTTGTATGAAGTTGCAGAAGGCGTGGCGCATCGGAGTTACGGACTGAATGTAGCGCGGTTGGCGCATTTGCCGGCTTCTGTGTTGGAGTTGGCGAAGACTAAGAGTGCGGAGTTGGAGGAGTTGATTAAGAGGAAGAGGTTGGCTGCGCTTGTTGGAGCTGTTGGGAGGGTTGTTGAGGTTAGGGATGGTGGTGGTGCTGTTTCCGCGGAGGATGAGCTCGTTGAGCGATTGCTTGCTAGTGCGGACCAGTTGTAGGATGATAGGATAGGCTTGGTTTGGGTGTTATCTTTGTACATTTATCTCGGTATGGATCAAAAGCATCTTTTTATAAAAACAGGCCTCTATCCTCATGCTGCGACCAGTCGACCTGCGGATCAGACTATCTATTGTTCGTACAACTCTACTGGTCTCTGATTAACCATAGGAGATATTCAAGATTATCTCAAGATATTCAATTTTTGACATCAGAATCTATCTAGCAGCTTGAAACCATGGATTTCGAGCGGGTGAGTAGGAAATAGATGCAGAGATTGTTTGACCGGCAGAATATCAAGTCATCACCAGGTGGACGAAGACTTAAGAAACACCACTGTATTCACCCCCACCCGCTAGGAAGAGATTGAAAGATGACCGTCGGGGGAGGTTGAGAGATGACCGAAGGGTATCAGTCATAGTATCGGTCTCAAAACAACTGCTTCCCACGAAATCTGTGCTTTCGTGACACTTGATTGAAGCTATAGTGCTATGCCAACTTTTTTAGTTTAGGATGGGGAATAGCATGACCACACCGCGACTGAATCTTAGAGATCGAGCGTGACTTACAAGTTTCATTCCTAGCTCTTAGATAACTCTCAGGTCATGCTGATGGCATACTCTATGTCCACACACAGAATACCAAAGGAGGCCGCAGTCAGAAGGGGGAAACGAGTCAATCAGTCAATCTAGAGATATCTAAGGGAGCAGAAGGGAAAGAGGGACGCAGAGGCCTCTTATAATCCAACAGAACAAGACACAGGGCCAGGACAAAACAGGAATCTGCCGATAGGAGGGAAGTTCCGTCACATAGTCCCCTTGCGTTTGAAGTCACAACAAGTTGGAACTGGTGGAACTAGTCTGAGTAGCCCATGCAATGTAGAGCAATGGAGTTCGCCCTCAAAGTAAGACCCAGTCGAGACTTAATGCGATGCTATTTGCTTACGCAGTCCACGGGTCTATCGAGAGAGCAGCAAAGGATATTTCCCTGTCCGGTAAATAGACACCAGATCTGGAGTCTGGTTTATGTAGCTCAAGCTAGTTCATATATATTGAGCTGACCGGCCCATACCTATAGATTCTACAATCCAAGCAGCTGTAGGCTATCAGAGACTAACAAATAAGCTAATTAACCTCTGTTTCCTAGCTCTAATATTTTGTTGCTCACAGGGTATATGTATCTAATGATCATCCCATACTTGCAGTGGATTATTCAAGGTCCTCTCCGAGACACGTTCCTGTCAATTAAAACAAAGATCCTAGTGACTAGACAATATTGTAGACTAAACTGAAGGCTATGACAACTGTCAAGGACTTGAGAAGGTTTGCGAGGGCTGGTGGTTGAGAACTAAATTTTGAGGAAGTGTGATATGTCTAAATAAGCTTCCTTAGTAACTTGACCCTAATTTCCGGAAGTACAGTAGTTTTCGAATTCAGTTTGACCTCACATTCTTGACACTTGAGTCCCGGAAATTAAATCCTAATTATGAGAGTTTT
This sequence comes from Penicillium subrubescens, assembly GCF_028828155.1. Lineage (NCBI taxonomy): Eukaryota > Fungi > Ascomycota > Eurotiomycetes > Eurotiales > Aspergillaceae > Penicillium > Penicillium subrubescens. The sequence continues at coordinate 2,761,665 of NW_026643157.1, read as the reverse complement.
TATTGGATGTTATTTCAAGCCCTTCATCTTGACCGCTTTCTACAACAATCACTGTATTTTACAATACCTTTTCAATACCATGGGCAGTGTATCTTACACGAAACTAGCGGACACAATATAATTAACTGAGGTATGCGGCGTCCCTGGCCAGTCGATCTAGTGCATCCTTTCCTAGATTGTCCTAGTACAAGTACAGAGATTTTCAATTAAGGGGGATTGACATTTTTAGTGTTTATAGTTGAGACCCTTGCTCTTCACCTTGAACAACAACTATAAAGTAGTTAAAGTAACTTATTTACTAGGCCCTACTGAGTCACAGGTCCTTCTGCGCAGATATTTCCAATCTCAAAACCAGCCGCACATTAATCGCTTCAGAAAGTCAGTTCAACCAATTTCGGCCTTCGCTCTTCAATCCACTTATGTACACCATGAAATTTGTCTTTGCCTTGTTCTTCTTTGTCGCCACTGTCCTTGCTCTGCCTCAAAATGAAACCGGAAATGTTTGTGCGAGCAAACAAACCGTGGTGTGTAAATCACAAGGAGACGGTGGTCTAATCGCACTAGGCAACGTTCTGCCTGGTGCATTAGGTCAAAACTGCGCTGCTGGTGACGTCTACTGCTGCTCTTATGACGACGTTCAACAGGTAAGTCGCTACTTAGCCTTCAACGATGAACATAGCGACTTACAGGTAGCTCGACAGTCTGGCCTTGTGAACTTAGATGTAGAGGCTCAATGTACTCTTAATCGTGTTCTTTAAGTGACTTCGCAGCTTAAGTTTGGGGAATCCTTATCGGGAGAGCCAGATCGGGCCGACAACGAATGGGAAGCGGAAAAGATTACAGGAGCCATAGAAATACAGAATCGCCTTGGCCTACAGTATGAGTGAGTGGTACATATGTACTATAGCTTTAATCAGTTGCCCCTTACTTCGCAAAGGCGTAAATAGAGCAAACTACAAGATATATAATATGACCGTGGGCTTCTAACATGTTAGTCATCACAATCAATATCATCACTAGTTACCCGAATCGATTCTGATTGAATCACACCTAACCTTCAGCTTTTGTGCTCCAGAAAAGTACGTGAGTCTATAATGCTCATGTTCAAACGGAGGCTGAACGTTACACACAGCCGTATTTTCTCTAACCTCATCACCAACAAGCACGCAAAGCAGAGAGAATAATACATATTGCCACTATGCATTTTTCTCGGCTCTTTTCCGCTGCCTTGCCAGCACTGTAGTCGCTCAAATTCCTATCGTACGTCGCTTATCATCTCTCCAAGCGGGAGATGAGTGGGTATCTAACTTACTTTAAGCAGGCTATTATTTACCTTGACCCTGGATTTGCAGGGCCGTCGCAGCAAATCAGTCCCATAGGAGAGTGTGACGCTATCGATCCCAATACTATGCCTCCTGAGGTCGGATCTATCCAAGTCGCGTCGGGTATCGAGTGCACCGCTTACTTTGACACACAATGCCAAAACGCGAATCAGCACCTCACGAGTACCCAGTCCAATATCCACATATGGCGGATACATTTTCCAGGAATGAAGTTGCAAGAGTGTAGAGGTATAACTGATTTCGAAAACTACCGTACACAAGCATGTAAATTGAGGGGTTCTAGGAGCCAACCACAATCAATGCAATCAATATATGCAAACGAGGTTATATCTCGATGCAGGGAGATCAGTCACCACGCAGCATTCGAATTGCTATGAATGGTACCCCGCAATCTACAAATAAGATCGATGCCACTACGAATCACCTGTACTCGCCCTGGACACGATAGAACCGGAATTTTGAATCTGTTTTTGTTTCTGGATTCCCATAGTTCTTTTTGGTCGGTCCGACTCCAAGTTCTGTTGGCGGTTTATCTTTTCTTTGCTAGTTACCCACTTCGGAGGGGAATTTTCAAGAGACAAAAGGAAAGAGGAAAAAAAGTATAGCACATCACAACCTCGTTTGTCGCATTGAGCCCATGCAAGCACGCCAAAAGGACGTGTGGATGTAGTAAAACACCAGACCAAACCAGAGAGACCAGATTCCCACAAAATCCACCAGCCAATTCGCGCAACCTCATTTCATTTCTCATATAAACAGGGGTTTTCTTTTTTGAATATCTGCTCATTTCTCTCCATCTCTCTCTCCCGTTCGGAGATCCATGATCGACTTCCAGGGACTTTCATTGTTGGTATGGGAACTGATTGTAGAATTCAATTGTTCAAGCTGAAAATAGAAAGTCACGCAACCAGAATCACCCCAAGAAAAAAAAGTTCCATTCCGACCCAAATATTCCCCTTCCATATTCGATCATCAAAAAACGTAGTAGAGTCACGGCAGTCGAGTGGTCGAGAAGGGGGAATGAAATGGGGCGGCGCGGCGGTTGAGGTTGAAGGAGTCGGAGGGGGAGTTCAGAGGTACGGCAAGAAAGAAAAGTGGGGACACAGTTTTGGCCGAAGAACGATCAGAGAAACCGGACGCGAGGGATATGCGAGAGACGAAGAGAGATGAAAGACATGGCGCGAATGAATTGTCGTTTTTTGGGGGTGTTTAACGGAGACGGCGAGCCTCACGCTCGGACTCGAGCAGGCAGAGAATGTCGTCAACCCTGACTATTGTGCGGGAGTAAATGAGTTAGCGACTGATATTTCGTGCGGTTCGTGTATGAATTTGCCGAAGAGAAACAGAATGTCCCATCTGGTTGTGTTGGATCTTCAATATTTCCCATCCCGGTGTTTCCCTCCTCTTTCTTGATCCTCCAATAGGTGTCTTTTGTTTCGCTCTTCGGCATTCGGAGATGTGAAATAGAATTCGGAATCGCATACCTGGGCCCTTGACGTTACGGATGATGGAACGGGAGGTGTCGTCCATGAACTCGACGCGGACCTGGGTGACACCACCACGGGAGCCTGAAGATCACGAAAACCACATATTAGTACTCGTTCGATTCTCAGAAATTGCGCAAGTTCGATGTGTATTTTGTCTTTCCGGGCGATTCAGGGGCGTAGTGTGCGACCCCCGCGGATCTCGAATTTGTGCGGAGCGGAGCGGAATAGAGCATCTTCTTTGATTCTCTCAGGGTAGGCACGTACCGGTGCGGCCGAGGACACGGGTCACCTTGACGAGCTTGACGGGCTGCTTGCTGGAATCCATCTTGGAGGTGGGTGGAGGGCGTTGAGCTCGGACGACGAGGTTGGAGGGAGTTTTGGGTGGACTGGAGGAAGAGGCGGATGTGAAGATGATTTTGCCTTGTGTGGGTTCCAAATTACGCGAGGGCTCAGGGCTGCTGACACCTGAGCCGCCAGGCAGGAATATGGGCAGCCTTACCTAAGGTTCCAGTCAGATGACGATGAGTCAGCGTGATCTACCGTGACACCTGATTCTTCAGGCATAAACAATTTTCTTTCTACTCGGAAAATAGTTTGGATACTTTTTTGGTACTTGCAAGTTGAATGGTCGAATGGGCCATAGTCAATGATCAAGTCTATAGAATGAACAATTCATCCTATTCTCATCGATTATCCCCCTTTCATCCACGTGCACGAGTGTATCGTCCTGCTTGACCGTAGTAGAATAGCCGTACCCTGGTCCGCAGCCAGTCCCGCTCAGCGTCACCGGAGGACTGCCGTTCTGCCCCTCCAATTTCTGCCGCAACGAGCTCCGGTCTACGTTGCGTCCTCCCCTTTCCCTTCCAATCTCCATTGCATTCCCAGCTTCAATTGCCTCGAGTCATATCTCCCTTCTCTTGCAATTGACTTGATTTCTTTGTCCAACTCATCCTTGTTGGCCTTTCCATCATCTTCCAACCTCTGTCCGATTCCGGAGTGCCCCGCGCCGCAACTTTCTTATCACAATGGATCTCGTCAACCAGTGAGTCACCAAACAAGACGACCCTTTGAAAATCATATACTAATATTCAATTGCAATATAGCTTGGAAGGAAGACTCCTCTTCGCCGTGCCCAAGAGCAAGTGACCCTCTACATCTACATACAGACCGTCATGACTCACTAGCCATGGGCGCCAAAGAGTCAACGACACGAAGCAATATCAGGCGCAAAAGAAGTTGACCATCACAACTAACACCACATTTCCTACACAGAGGGCCGCCTCCAACAAGCCACCCTTGACCTCCTCGCCGGCTCCGACATCCAATTCCGCCGCGAGACCCGTCTCGACATCGCGCTGGTCAAGAACCTGCCCATCGCACTCATCTTCCTGCCCGCCGCCGACATCCCAACCTTCGTTGGCGAGGGCCGTGTCGACCTTGGTATCACCGGTCGCGACCAAGTCGCCGAGCACGACTCCACCCTCCCCGCCGGCGAGACCTCCGGTGTCGAGGAGATCCTTGACCTCGGCTTCGGCGGCTGCAAGCTACAGGTGCAGGTTCCCCAGAAGGGCGATATCACCGAGGCCAAGCAGTTGATCGGCCGTAATGTCGTGACTAGCTTCACCGCGCTGTCGGAGGCTTTCTTCACCAAGCTTGAGGGTGTCGAGCCCGGCACTAAGCTCCAGACTAAGATTAAGTATGTTGGCGGCAGTGTCGAGGCTGCTTGCGCTTTGGGTGTTGCGGATGGTATTGTGGATCTTGTCGGTACGTATATCGAGTGTTTTAGCTATCGTCTCTACTCTTTTCTACCTGTCGTCCATATTGCTAATACTTTTGTTTGCGCAGAATCCGGCGAGACCATGAAGGCTGCCGGCCTCAAGGCCATCGACACCGTGGTCGAGAGTACCGCCGTGCTCGTCAAGTCTCGCGATTCCAACAACGATCTCCTCAACCTGATCACCTCGCGCATTCGCGGTGTCATCACCGCCCAGAAGTTCGTCCTGTGCCAGTACAACATCCCCCGCTCCGAGCTCGCCGTTGCCTCCAAGATCACCCCCGGCAAGCGCGCCCCCACCATCACTGCTCTCGAGGAGGAGGGCTGGGTGGCTGTCAGCTCTATGGTGGAGAAGAAGCGTGTTGCTACTGTCATGGATGAGCTGATCAAGGTCGGCGCCACGGATATCTTGGTTCTGAACATTGCCAACTCGCGCACGGACTAGACTGAGACTGTTTGGTCTAGTTCTGGCTAGGTCTGTGCCTTGTTTCTAATTTTTGTCGGTTTTTGCTTCGTCTGGGGTTATAGCCGGATTTTCTTTCTTCATGATTGGTTGCGGATTGTCGTATTCTTAAAATATTTTCCCTGATGATTCTTTTTTGCTTGGTATACACTTTGTTCTTTATTCATTTGTTTTTTTGCCATTTGCCATTGGTTCTTTTTTTCTTCGGGCTCCTGATGGATCAAAAAGAATGCGGTTGAGATTCTTCCCTTGACAGATTACGTATATAGAGCATTGGGTCATATAGCGAGATTGAAAAGGAAAAAAAGACTTCAATGTCTTTGTATATGCCTGTTTGATCGTTATGACTTCTATATGTCTTGCGAGTAAATGACAAGATGAGTAATTAATATACAATGGATCCAAACAGAACTCTGAAAAAAGTGACAAAAGCATCCACCCCAATATTGTACATAAATCATAGCGCATAAGAAGGTGGTATCATCCAAAACACACAAAAACAAAGCAGGGGCGACTGTGTATCAAGCCCTTTCGCTGCAAAACATCAAAAAACCAGGGAATCTCCTCACAGAAGCTTCCTATTTCTGCAAACTCCCCAACCCAACACCCTCCTTCCTCCCCCTCATAACAGCCCTCAAACACTGCCCAACCCCCTCCAAATCCCCCAACAACCCAACATGCCCTCGATCACACTTAACCAGCCCATTCCGAATAACCCGATACCCAGCCGGCAACATCGCCGCCGAAGCAAGACAAACACCATCCCCCGCCGCAAACGCCAAATCATCATACGCGTCCTGATGCTTAATCGCCTCGCGGGAAGACACCCGTGCACCGTACAGCGTCGGCACGCTTTTCCCGTACAGCACTGCGGCGGGCGGGTAGCGGTTTTCTGCTTGGTGGGTGGGTTGGAAGGAGAGTTCTGATTTGAAGCGTTTCACTTCGGCGAGCGTGCGGTGCAGGTATTCCATTGCTGCGGCGCGGGGGATGGTTGTTGGGCTGGTGGCTTGGTTTGCTGCTGTGCTGCTGCGGGGTGTGGCGCCGGGGCCGACGAGGTTGTCGACGCCGCTGGGGACGAGGGTGTCGGTTGCTTTGTCGGTGGCTGTGGCGGCGACTTGGGATGGGTTGGGGAGGGAGTGGGAGTGGATTGGGGTGGTGCGATGAGGGTTGTGGTTTTCGTTGGTGGGATCATTGGTGTCTGAGAGGTCTTGGGCTTGGGCTTGGGGGGTGAGATCGGTGGTTTCGTCTCGTGGGCCCATGGAGAATCGTTTGCTGATGAGTGCGAAGTCTTTGAAGCGTGTGTTTAATGGGACGGCGGGGAGGACGGGTTTGATGCATGGGGAGAGATGGTATTTGTCCCAGTTGTCGGCGTTGAAGAAGTCGACGCGGTATTCCTCTTGAGTCCGCTTGTCGATAAAGCAATGGCCATCTTCGGGGAGGAGAGCGAAACTGGTGCGGAAGGTGAAGTTGACCTGCGCGGTCAAGACGCGAGAACTGAGCAAGACATCGTCGCCGTTACGTAGGGGACCGAGAATATTCACGCAGTGCTGTGGTACACCTGCGTATACGACGCCAGCGAAGAGATCGGGCCGCCTGTTCACGGCATGCCGAGTGATGAGACCGCCGAGACTGTGGGCAATGACTGTCGCACCTCGACGGGGATTCTGGGGCTGACCATCCGGAGCTGGCCGGTTGCATGGCAGACCTTCGAGGAAGGTGATGAGTCGTTGTGAGAGCAAATCCGGACTCAATCGCCAGTCATAGCCGTAGTCCCAAATGCGGAGGTCTCCCCGCACGGCATTGTCACATTTACGTAGGCGTTTCATCAGTCGTCGGCATACATCGACGGGACCGATGTGAGATAACACGCCAGAGGGGATGATAGTTTCCTCCATGCGCTCTTCATCCTCCCGGGTCAAACCCACCTCCAGGTCGACTTTGCGCAGATTCAGTCCCACCTTCATCGGTACCCAGAGTTGTCGATGAGGGGCTTTCGCAGAACGCAGAATTGAGCCACGGTATCCACCAAGAATCACAACATCCCCGGTCAATTCAGACATTGCCTCTTCAAAGATCGGATGAGTGGATTGTGTGTTATATCGCGGAGGCGGAGGAGGTGTCGCCGTCCGATGAGCAGATCCATTGATTCCTCGCTCGGTCGTGATATTCGTTACAGAGGGGAACGGGCGCGAAGTCCAGTCTGTGCGAATATCCTGTAGATGGAGAGAAGGCATGCTGAGCAGGCGACTGCTCGAATCTTGCAAACTATCCTTGATAGCCTTGAACCGGCTGTTGACCTGCGAGTGCACATTCTCATATCGCGGCCGCTGTTCTAGGGACGATGCAGTCGAGGATGCCCGCAGGTATAGCGACTGATCAGAGGAGGATCTCCGCAAACTCGGCGGTCGTCCAGGCATCGCAGCACTAGGCCGTCTCGAGAATGAATGTTTTACAGCAGAGCTCCCATCCAGCGTCCGCAGCTCTGAAATTGGCTGTGCATCATCACCCAACTCTTCATCATTGGCGGGAGCATTGGTTGTAGGAGATGGCTCTCGTCTTCGCCGTTCCAACGAACACGCCCTTGAATTGGCCTGGCTCTGTTTGCCAGACGCCACCGTCTGGCTGCGAGCGCGGTTATTCGCATTTGCGGAGCGGAACGGCAGTGATGGGCGTTTGGTCAACGAAGTCAAATCGGGCAAGAATTTCTTCAATTCACCCGACCAAGCGCGCGGCCGACGAGGTAGCGAGGTTTTCAGCAGCGACCGGGTAAAGCTAGTTCGCGAGCCCGATGCACTGGAATCCTTCGAGTCGCGTACAGCAACTGGCAATGGCGCCGAATACTCTCTGTGGGGACGATACGGCGTCGCGTGGCGCTCCACCGACGCAGCAGGTCTGTCGCTTCGAGTTGCAAGTTGGACTTGTTCAGCTGCCGCCAGCTCGGGCTCCACCGATTCCGGCTCAGCCGTGAGTTCCGAGACGAACAAGCCATCCTCACTGAGCTCGTCAGGAATAGGAATAGTGGTGAAATATCCGCCCTGTTGTTCCAGTACTCGGTTCTTTTCTTCGGCGGGTGTGGCCCGGGCTTTCATGCGGCTTTGCTCGCGACCAATACTCACCCCAACCACGTCGAGGGCGTCATCTTCGTCTACCTCCTCATTGGCGGTGCCGGGGAGGTGTTCGTCGCTATCGGAGCTGGAAAAGGAGGAGTAATTGGAGGGCGAGTCGGAGATGATTGCATTGGCGGATGATTCGGAGGACCACGATTCTTGCGGGTTTTGAGGCGATTGAATGGGTCGCGGCGTGTTGGCAGCACTTGCACTCGCACTCGTACCCGCTTTGGGAACTAGCAAATTGGAGTCGTCGGCGGGGGCAATTGAAGCCATTTCGAGGAGTTCATGAGAGTCGATTCACTGGGGTTTGTTAGGCCGTAGGCGCAATGTTGTCCAATTCAATGCGTGCCACGAGAAAAGGCGCCCAAAAGCCGGACCTCGGGCATATACAGTATGATGACGATGGATGCGAACGAAAAGAGTTAAAGTCCAGTTGCGGAACGGCAACTATGCAATGTGAAATGGGGTTGGAGCTTGCGGCTGCCCCTGATGCAAAACTGTACAATTTCTATACAAATCTGTACAACGAATTATCGAGTCATATGTAGGGGAGAGAGAACTGATGTCAATCAGGAAACGGGCGGATTATAAAGAAGTTAAGAAGCATTCTGCTTTCCAGCCGCAATTGGGGGATCCACCAGTTCCACCAAGCACAGCCTTCTCCGGGCGAGCCGAACAGCAAAAACTCTGTCGTTCAACAGATTAACACGTGGGAGTCGACTATTCCCGGCGGAGTAATGGATCATTGGATACGTCGATTCTGGATTGTACATGTTTAATGGTATCAGGCTAAGCACTAAGCATAAACATAAGCACTAGATTATCATTGTTGTACAAACTAGGATAGTAGGTAAGACAACAACTCAAGCATTGCCCAAGAGGGAAGATCAACCAGCACCGTGGATTGGGACCGGGAGATCGGTGACTGGCTTACTAACTTAGTAGGACTAACTCAGTACTGCTAAGGAAGTACGAGGGATCGGCGATTTTCGACACCATCATGACATCGGTCGCATCTCGATTTCTATACTAGTAAATCTTGTCTTTTCCCAGTTTTCCATCTCGGGGTCTATGCACCGATGTACTAATGATGATGAGATTAGAGAACATAAACAAGCTTTCGTTTATCCCCGACAAGGTACTGATCGTGCAATCCAGCCAAGTCGAGTATTTGTAGGATCTAAACTAAACTATACGCCCCACCCAATCGCAGCTGAGCCCAGCTGGTTCCGATCGGGGCTGCGTCGTCATCATACAGTTGTGACATGGAAGCTAAATGTCTATTCAACACAATTTTATACTCTTTTAGGGATATACACTATACTCTATTCACATCACACATACTATAGTACAGCATATCATCAACCTCATATCTACCGAATCCGAGGATCTCCCTTAGCAAACTCCCCCGTCCGAATCTCCCCCTCGCCCCGACGAGCAATCTCCTCATTCCGCGCAGCACCTTCTTCAGATCCAAACGTCCGATCAACAGCAGCATTCAGCGCTCCTCGAAGCGACTCTCCAGCACCCTGTCATCCCCAAAAAACCACACCGTTAACATCCACATCCAGGAAAAACACCAATTGACCGAAAATGCCCCTCCTAGAAAGGCCATTCATTCCCAATCACACATCACATCACAAACAACCAAAAAACTTGAACTTACATGAACACTGGCCCCAACACCCCTAACCTTCCGTCCAAGATCCTCACTAGCCCTGATCGCCCTCGATTCCGATGCGTTATCCGTCTTCGACGTCGCAGCCGCTTCTTCCATCTCAGCCCGCTGCACGGTACTCGGCGCATACTGGATCCGGTCGTCCTGTGTTGCCATTTGATCGTAGCTGTTTGACGGTATGTTCGGGTTATAGGTTCCTTCGTGGGGCTGGCTTGCTGCGGGTTTTGTTTTCGAGTATAAGGCGCCTGTGGCAGGGTTGTATCCAGTCGTGGCGGGATCGTAGTGTGATCGGGTATCTTGCGTGGGAACTGGGATGCCCGGGGCGCCGGTTGAGGAGCCTTGGGAGCCGCCGGCTCGGGGGGTTGTAACCATTGTGTAGCTTCTAGATTGTTGTATTGGAATGGATTGGGGAGGTAATAAGAGGTGCAGATATAGTTGTGGTGAGAGTGAAGTATAGAGTAGCTAGATCTCTTAGCTTTGTAGCTTAAATATTGGACATGACGTCAGGGTGAACTCATGTCTACAGAGTTATTGTGAACAGTTATTGATCTGAACATGGATGAATCATTAAACTGCTGAATCATCATGGACTAGATCTTATTCCCAAGGTTGCACCGAGCCCTCGATCTGCTTGGCATGTTGAATAATCTTCACCGTCCTCCCCGGCTACAGTTCAACTTCTCAGCCGAGGTCCTTTCCCAAGTTTCGCTCCTCCAGTGGAGCAGTTTTCCTAATCTGGGGTTGCTCCGATCGTCTTCCCCATAATCCCTACTTTTTCTCCTCATCCTCATGAATTTCTCCATGTTTTTAACTCCCCCATTTCCCAACTTCTCTCTTCCTCCTTAATCATTATTTTTCCTTCATATTCCCTGACCATCTATCCGCTACCACCACAATGTCCACCTACAAACAAATCATCTACACCACCACGCCAGACCCGGCCATCAACCCCTCCCTCACCAACGGCACCTTCAGCATCAAAACCGTCCCCAAACCCACCAATGTCCCGGCCGACCAACTCCTCGTGCGCACGCACTACCTCTCCCTCGACCCCGCCATGCGCCAATGGCTAACCGCCAAACGCTCCTACATCGCCCCCGTCGAGCTGGGCGCCGTCATGCGCGGCCAGGGCATCGCCCAAATCATCACCGTCGGCGCCGACCTCACCTCCAAATTCACACCCGGTGACTGGGTCGTCGCCTACTCGGGCTGGCAAGAGTACGCCGTGCTGGGCGCCAAGGAAGTCGAAAAGGTCGTCCTGCCACCCGGCGGTCGTCCCACGGACGCCATGTCCGTGCTCGGCATGACCGGGTTAACGGCGTACTTTGGTATGACGGAGGTGGGATTCCCAAAGGCAGGCGAGACGGTGGTTGTTTCTGGTGCGGCGGGAGCGACGGGCATGGTTGCGGGACAGATTGCGAAGATCAAGGGGGCGAAGAGGGTTGTGGGTTTGGCGGGGAGTAAGGATAAGTGTGAATTTTTGGTGAAGGAGTTGGGTTTCGATGTGGCGATTAATTACAAGGATGCCGATTGGAAGAAGCAGTTGAAGGAGGCTACGCCGGAGTATATTGATGTGTTCTTTGATAATACTGGTGGTGAGATTTTGGATGCTTGTTTGGCGAGGGCGGCGAGGGATTCGCGCTTTGTTATTTGTGGTGCCATCAGTCAGTACAACTCTGCGAAGCCGCAGGGTCCGACTAGCTTTATGACTGTTATTGTGAGTTTATCGGAGTGTGTCTGGGGAAAATGGTTGAGGAGAGCCATGCTAATCCGTGTTATAGTCGCAACGAGTCACTATGAAGGGCTTCATTGTCTTCGACTATGCGAAGAAGTACGGGACTGCGCTGCAGGAGCTGGCTTCCTGGTTGTCGCAGGGTAAGCTCAAGCGCAAGGAGCATATCGTGCCGGGTGGTATTGAGGGTGCGCCCCAGGCTCTGGTCGATTTGTACAAGGGTGTCAATACCGGCAAGATGATGGTGGAGGTTGCCCCTGTGAGCGAGGCCATCAAGGCCAAGCTGTAGAGCCGGCATCGAGTGTTTTGAAGTCATGTACATTTCTGTTTTCTTCATATCTTTTCTTCAAATATCATATCCGCATCTTATGCTGGTCTAGCTTCTACCAGTCATGGCCGTAACTCAAACATTGAAAATAAGAAGCTCCTGAATTTTCGAGTACTTTCAAATGAAACACTAGATTTTAACACTGTCTTTACCATTGCTTCTAGACATTGGCAGCTGTATTGAAACTTGAAAGTCACCTGTTCTACGCGAGTCCTAGCAAGGCCCAATGAGATTCTCTCGGTATCTCACGAAGATAAACTGAGGTACTCTATGCAAACGCTATTTAATCCTTACTATTCTAAATGGAGTACAAATAAAGATAGGTATTGCTCTGGTCAACTATCGGGTTCCAGCCTGCTGGACAAGTAGGCTGACCTAGTTTATCGAGGCCATCCATTTTTGACAAGACGCCACTCTCCAAATGTCGCGTTCACTCTACCGATATATGTCTCAGCAATCCCGAAAATAATCCCCAAACGACGGGGCATTTCCAAACCAGGCAGCCTTGTACAACCTTGATAGTTCCCACCCCTGCTAACAAATATTCCAGGATTGATCGATTGGTCCAATCGCTCTGCTAGTGGCGCACACCAGCCACGACCGCTCAGGCCCCTTCGGCATAACCAGCGATAAAGTATAAAAGGGACGTCGGGCCGAACGAGCAGGACCGGGTTCCCGAGCCCGAGTTAGAGCGCCGGAATGCATGTTTTTTACGGCCAAGGCGGACCGTAAAGTCATGGCCCCAACAACTCAGCTGAGAGATGTCTTGAAGATATAATCATGGATGACCCCATCCAGTAGAAAATGAGTGAATTATTCTGACCATTTCTAAACCTAAAAAGTGCTGATGTCCCAAGATACCCTAAGTTGTTACTCCATATATGCGTAAGTCATGAATTCGTTAAAAGGCGATAGACAGGCTTGATAGCAATCAATGGCATCAATACCCCTTCTCCCCAGCCTCGCAAACCGATACACTCTGCATCCATTCAGACCGCAACATATCCTTCGTAGTAATGCGTCTACGCGAGTTGGGGTGTAGCATTGCATAAATAGCGTTGCGACGTCTCTGTCAAAAGGATCTGTTAGTCTTGAGTCTTTCACTTGGCATGGGGCAGGGAAAGGCATAGGTTCAAACAAAGTTAAAAACCCCGTATACCCCCCCCCCGGACGCTAAAAAAGAAATAAAAAAAGAAACGGTCAAGACCCACCTTCCCCAACGCCTCAATAGGCGGATACCCATCTTCCCCGAGTCGACAATGCAAATACTCCAAATACCTCGCATCCTCCCGATGAGGCCTAGCACTGCGCCAAAGTAACCGACCAGTAACAAGAGCCAGATAAATAATCGCCGTAGCCCAAACATCCGCCGGTCGTGGATCCCGGACCTCCTCCTCTTCGTCCTCGTCCTCCTCACACTCAATCGTATCCCTCCACAACTTCCGACGCGGTCGGTACGTAAATCCCTCCGGCGGGATATACGGTAGACTCATACCGGGGAACGAGGCTGTGGAATTCGCCGTATCACCTGTATTCCCCTTTGCAGGGGAGGCATGGCTAAACGGGGCTAGAATCCAGGGTAGAGAGAAGGACCAGGAGCGAGTAGAATGGAGTGAGGAATGGGCGTCGGTTTCGCCGTCTGTTTCGTTGGAGGAGGCTGGTGCGATGGCACACCCGTTCCAGATACGACGGATATGTCCGTCGCCGAAGCCGGCCAGCTTTACAGCACCGTGTTGTGTGAGGAGAACTGTTTCAAGGCGGATATCGCGGTGGGCGGTTCCGTGTTCGTGTAGGAAGGACAAGGCACGGAGAATCTGGGCGATTATGCAGTCTGCTTCGGGGGTGGAGAGGGGTCCTGAGCGGGAGAGGAGTTCGTGGAGGTCGCCGCCTGCGCAAAAGGGCATTACTAGGCAGAGTTCGCCGCGTTCATTGTAGAGGAGGTCTGTTATGGCGAGGATGTTTGGGTGATGGGGATGTATGTTTGCGATGGACGATGGTGGGCAGGATGATGTGCGTGCGAGAGCGTTGGGACAATCGACGATGTTATTGTTGTAGCGGTAGACTTTGATAGCGAAGAGTTGTTTTGATTTCTGTTCGTAAGCGGATAGCTTGGTTTGGTGAAGACGTACGGTACTATTGGAGCCGTAGTGGAGAATCTCGAGACAGCGGCCGTATTTTTCGGTGAAAGGGCGCTGGGGTTGTGGTTCGGGCAAGGGTGTGGTTGTTGTTGGGGCGGTTGAGACGATGGAGGTTGTAGTCGATGACCGCAGCAATGGCTGTTCAACTGTCGAAACTGATGCCAAGCTGGGTCTGTGGTCGTTTCTAAACACGGGGAAGCCGCGCTTTGCGCTCTGACATGAGTCGTGTCCATTAGAATCGGATGTGTTGGTCGACCATTTGGGTCTCGTCAGGTAATGGTGATGTGCTGTTGCAGGAGCCAGATTGGGTCGAGGCACTGCGACGGCCGTCCAGGCGTCCTGGTGACGACGATGTGTATCCTTCATGGAACTAGGATACGAGGTCTGAGAGGGTCCTGGTGGAGGAGGTGGAGGAGGTAAAGGAGGTATGGAGAAGAAAAGCAAAAACCAAAGTTTAACGGACGTCAAATTGGAGAATTAAATACAAGGAGGAGAGGAAAAAGGAAGCAAAAGTCAAAAATAGAGAAGATCATGGAAGTCTATCAGCACGCCCCCTTGAGTCCGGCGTGGTTTTTATACAGTCCAACCACAAGGTATGCCTTAAATGCCTCCTGGAATGATTAGCTATGGGAGTTATCATGATTATGGGAAAGATCTTGTGAAACTACGGTGTTCAGGAGAGAGAATAGTATGAGAGATATTTCAGTCAGACCAATCCACGGAGGCGATGAGACTAGAGGTATACGATGTAGAAGGAGGACAGTCTCACTGAGAGAAAAAAAGGGACGTATCCGGTTGCATAGCAAGAGACTTGGCGTGTTGGGGCCCTGTTAGTCAAAGAAATTCGACTAATTTAGCGAGGCTCTCAGATACTCAGTACTACTTAGGACTGTCTATCATAACGATGGTGGTCATCATCGCGTAGTAAAGAAAAAACAAAAGGTGGTGTTTAGTAGGATCTACTCATCGTCCTCGCTGGGGATGCCGCGATTGGCCCGACAAACCGCTCAGGAAGATCGGGGGGCTTAGTACTACGATGACCTCGTGGCTTGAGCGATTTTTCTGCTCGAACAGACAAGCAAACGGGATGTAGCGCTAAGTATGAAAGAAAGGAAAAATTAGTTAGCGGAAAACGGGAGCCTGAGAGGGGGCAAAGCAAAACGGTTAGAATAGAAGACTGTAAATTGCCCGCCTGGCTGGATTCAGCAGTTCGGCAGAGGAGCCACGGGCCAAAGTCAGGACGGGGGGTTTTTTTCCTGTGGTGAGGAAAAATCGCGCAGCTCACCTACGTTGACCGTCCCAAGAATTACTCTGGAAAAGCACCCAGAGCCAAGATTCTATGCGGTATTTTCTTACTTTTATCTCTACAGTCATCATGATCACAGGCAATTCAGAAATTTCTTTATTCTGGTTACTAGGGAGTACAATTTCAACATGAGGATTTCTACTTGACTTGCTGTACTCGTTGTACTTGAAGGTAGAAAGTAAGTTTGTTAGGGCTGAGGCAAGACGATGTCACGTATGGTCAGATGGCATAAAGTGAGCCATTCATAAACATGGTTATTGGCCGATAAAGCTCCCTGGCAGTTAAATTACATAAATTACGGTACCATCGGTATATCATCCGATCGTGGCACAGTCAAGCTCCTGCGCGATTTCTGTCCGGTGGAATCAGCGTGTTATTGGCTCCCATTCTAGTATTGGGTCTCTCTCACGGGCTTATACGGTTTTGGTTAATGCTTTAGGATTTTTTGCCTGCTTTCATTCGCGAGGTACCTGAAACACTACGGAGAGCTCTCTGATTCCCCAGGTACCATGTCCTCGTAGACAGGCCAAGTGGGTATCAAACAATGCCCCCCATTCTCTTCTCTCTCTCCACTCTCGTAGTAAAATTAAGTAGTAGCAAGTAGTAATAGCAAATTGTCATAAGGAAAATACCCTACTATAGGCAGAGAATGGACTAAATATCCAAGACCTGCTATAGGAGACCTCGAGCCCCTCCTCGTGGCTATTCTCGCGTGGCGTCGCTTGCATGACGCGAGCTTGACTTTTTTTTGATATTTTATATTATTTTTATTGATCCCTCGTATCGATTTTTTTTTCCTTTGCCATAAGCAAATAGCAAATCTGGTCTCCGCTTCCTCGTCTCGCCTTCCCAATTCATCCATCTGCTGGTTGCATGAGCCACCGGCGTGGGCCTGCTATATCCAGCCTAGTCATCTTTTGCACCTCTACATAAAAGACAGGGGACCCTTCCAAACTACTGGTCTTTGCTTCTCGACATCATCTTCCAGTTTCTTTTCTGTGCCCCTCCTGCACTCCCCTCTGCTGTGCCCATCCGGGTGTTTAGCTGTCAGCTTCCCCTCCCCCTCAATCGCCTTTTGCTTCCCTCACCTCCTCCTCCCTCACCTACCCTCCCCCGACAGTTATCGCCATGGAGTCCAAACCCTCTCACAGCAAGCCAGACGCCGATGTCGAGGCCGAGGGTGATCAAGCTAGAGACGATGGTGATCGTACGGGGCGCCATGTGCGCATTACCTTTGAGGAATCAGAGGCCACCGACGTTGAAGCCACTGCCATCGACAACATGCGGTCCATTTACCAACCTGCCGGCTTCAACCGTACTCAGTCCACCGGCCGGGATACCATCCGCAGTACTCGCAGCAGTGGCGCCACTGCCGTCGGAGCCAATGCAGGCATCCCCATCGAATTCCGCACTCTGTCCATCCAGATCTCCGAGTCTCAGACCGCACCCAAGGAGGTTCTGGCCGAAGAACCAAAGGAAAAACTACCGAACCAGGACTACTTTGAGAGTCTCGACTTCCATACTTTGAGCCAGGATTCGCTATGCCAGCAGTTCAATGTCGATCCCCGCACTGGTCTGAGCAGCTCGGCTGCTGCCACACGCCTCGCTCGCGATGGCAAGAACATGATCGCTCAGCACCGGGAGAATTATCTCAAGAAGCTCTTCTTTTACGTCTTTGGTGGCTTCTGCTCGATTCTTTGGGTTGGTGTGATCATCTTCTTTATCTGCTGGAAACCTCTCAGCAACCCGCCTTCGCCTACCAATCTGGCTATGGCTATCTTGGTTATCATCGTCATCGTCCTTCAAGCCACTTTCTCGGCCTTCCAAGACTGGTCGACGAAACGAGTGATGAATTCCATTCTGAACCTTCTTCCCGCCGAGGCTCTCGTCATGCGTGATGAGAAGTTTATCCGTCTCCCGGCTACAGAGCTAGTGACTGGCGACATCATCCAGATCAACGTCGGTAACAAAGTTCCCGCTGATATGCGTCTTTTGAAGACCTCAGGTGACGTTCGCTTTGACCGTGCCATTCTCACTGGCGAGTCGGACGAGATTGACGGTGCCACCGAGGCCACCGAAGCCAACTTCTTGGAGACCCGCAATATCGCCCTCATGGGAACTCTCGTCACCAATGGCAACGCAACTGGTGTCGTCGTCATGACTGGTGCACGATCGGTTATGGGCCGTATCGCAAAGATGACTGCCGGTGTCAAACAAAAGCCAACCTTGATTCAAAAGGAAATCAACCGCTTCGTTGCCATCATTATTGGCCTGACCGTTTTCCTTGCTCTGTTGATTCTACTCACCTGGGTGGGATGGCTCCGCAAGGATCACCCTACCTATATGAGTGTGGTGGCGATGCTGAACAATGTTATGGGATGTGTGGTGGCTTTCATTCCCGAGGGTGTCCCTGTCGGAGTGGCTCTGACCTTGATGATGGTTGCCCGCCGTATGAAACAGACCAGCATTCTGCCCAAGGGTCTGGCTACTGTTGAGACTCTTGGCTGTGTCAATGTCATCTGCTCGGACAAGACGGGTACCTTGACGCAAAACCGCATGTTTGTCAAGTCTCTCGGCATGGTAGACTGGGAATTCAGCATCGACGACCTGGCGGGCGGCATTGAGGTCTCTCATGGACTGGCTAACGTCCTACGGGCCTCGGTCCTTTGCAACGATGCCACATTCGATTCGGAGACTATGGGCCTCCCTTCGTATGAGCGCACCGTCAATGGAAACGCTACCGATGCAGCAGTTCTCCGCCTCGCTGATCATGTTGGTGCCGCCACTCCCAGGAACCTCGAGCCTTATGAGCGTATCCACCAGATCCCCTTCAACTCAAAGAACAAGTGGATGTTGACCATGCACCGCGATCCCACCACCACTAACCCGGGATATCTGATCTACGTCAAGGGTGCTCCCGACGTACTTCTTCCTCGTTGCTCAACCTACTGGTCTGCCGTCCACAATGCCGTGCGTCCACTCGACACCGATGCCCGCGAGAAGTTTTCCGCTTTCCAGGCCAAGTTGTCTCGCCGCGCTGAACGTGTCATTGTCATCTGTCAACGTCGCTACATCCCCGTTCACGAAGTTGGCTCCAACGGTTTCAGTGACGAGATCATTGACTCGGGTGTGCAGGACCTGACGGTACTTGGCATTTTCGGTATCATTGATCCTCCCCGTCCGGAGACTGCTAGTACTGTGGCTGCTTGCCGACGCGCCGGTATCCGATTCTTCATGGTCACTGGTGACTTTGGCCTGACTGCTGCTGCTATTGCCCGGGACATTGGCATCTTCGACGGGACTGCTGAGCCAGATACCATTGACGACCTGCGTGACTTTAGCGATGAAGGCAAGGCCTCCCTCTCGCGCCACAGCCTGCTACTCGAGGGAACTAGTCTTTCGTCTTTGACTCAGGATGAATGGTCGACAGTGTGTGGCTATGACGAGATTGTCTTTGCTCGTACCAGCCCTGAACAGAAACTGCGCATCGTCTCCGAATTGCAGGCCAAGGGCAACTACGTTGCCGTGACCGGTGATGGTGTCAACGACGCCCCGGCTCTGCGTGCTGCCAATGTTGGTGTCGCCATCGGCGGTGGTAGCGACGTGGCCATTGAAGCAGCCGACCTAGTCCTCCTGGACCGTTTCGATTCCATCGTCGAAGCCATCCGTCTGGGTCGTCTGGTCTTCCAGAACCTTCAAAAAGTCATCGCCTACCTACTTCCCGCCGGTAGTTGGTCCGAGATCTGGCCCGTGATCATGAACGTATTCTTCGGTGTACCCTCCCCCTTGAGCTCCTTCCTCATGATCATCATCTGTGTCTTCACAGATCTCTTCCTTTCCCTCTCCCTGATCATGGAAAAAGAAGAATTCGACCTCCTCAGCATCCCACCCCGCGACCCCAAAAAGGACCATCTCATCAACATGCGCATCTACGGCCAATCATACCTCTTCGTCGGTGTCATGGAAGCTTTCAGCGCCCACGCAATGTTCTTCCTTTACATGTGGAAAGCAGCCGGTATCCCCTTCTCAGACCTCGTCTTCGCTTTTGAAAAGTACACAGACGGGTTCCACGGGTACTCGCAAGACGAGCTCACCCACTTCAACAACGTCGGTCAATGCGTCTACTTCGTCTCCCTGGTTATCATGCAATGGGGAAATATTCTGTCTGTCCGCAGCAAGCGCATGTCCCTACTTCAGGCTGATCCTATCCGTCCTGCGCGTCGGAACCCATGGCTTCCACTGGCTATGCTGATTTCCCTTGTTATCGCTATCTTCGTCACTGAAGTCCCCGGCATTCAGTCCCTCTTCGGAACAGCCTCTGTGCCTATCCAGTACTGGTTCATCCCGCTGGGTCTGGCACTTGGTATCCTTGTTATGGATGAGCTGAGAAAGGTGTTGGTGCGCCAGTTCCCCAAGGGTCCTGTTGCGAGGATTTCGTGGTAGAGTGTCACTGCGTTTTCTTGTATTGGGGGAAAAGGGGATATGACTTATGACATAAATAGTGGATTTTGTGATAGATGCTTTTTACTTGAGCTTTTAATTTTTTCATTGTACCCCGGGGATCATTTTTGGGTTTCATGTTTATTCCATGGTTTGTTTGGTTGAGAAATTGTGGAGTTTTTTTTGGAAGTATTCTCAGCGAACAAAATGGCATTTTTTCTGTGGATTGCATATGTTTTAGAGTTGGAGTTTGGATGATTACTGTTGAATGAATTAAAAACATATAACTTTGTGCATTCATTCCACATTCGACTTGTACTTCCAAATATTGCGCTACATGATTTCAAACTTGTTGAACAGGCAACCAAGTTCCGGCCTTTTTATGGATTCATCTGTTGACTAGAATATGTCTCTTAGAATAGTACATAGCAAAGTGTCTAATTTGGAAGACCTATTGACCCTAGTGCAAAGAAATAGACCGAAATTCTCAATTTGATAGAACACATTTTGCAGACATGTGTTTTCCTAGATTAACATGGGTGTACGATCGTTCTCGACGTTGAATACTAACACGTCTTCAACGTGGAGAATGATCGCACAACCTATTATGTTAAGGACACACATTTTCAAAAACCATTCCACATCGCTCATGTCAGTTGATACAACAGAATGAGAACACCTCCCGTGCGCCATGTTATGATCCAAGCAGTAAACCCACTCCCACACATCCGTCATCGCATCATCTTCCATGTAAGAACATTGAAACAGGAGAACCCACAGGCCTAATAAATCAACAAGATGAAAAGGACAGTGAAAAACAAGACTGGCTATACTGAGCCACGGTGACAGCCTTAGCAATCAAAATAGGTTTTCTCATGAGATATCGTTCCCCAAAAACAAAGGACCGACAAATTAGAAAGAGAGTTCAATCCTCTGATGTGACAACGGAAGAATAACGAAAACACAAAAATACCAAACCACGACCCAAAGAACCACTGACGGGGAATCCCAGACTCAATTTCGCGGACACGCAAGCAATAACAGCCCAGCATAATGCAAGATACACAAATACTGAAATGCAATGCTTGTGAGCCACGAAAATCGAACACTGTAAATCCCGTGGTAGGAAAGAAAGGAATCAAGTCCACTGCGAGAGGGACAACGGTTTTTATACCGCTCACCGAGTTCACGCCTCTTCTATCTGGAGCTATCTAACTGGGTGGCAATGTGGAATTCTAGAGCATACACCTAATATCATTGACAAGCCTCGTTTCATTGATGCGGTTAATACCTATTTGTTAGGACGGTTACATCCGAGTGCGCCTCTTCTGGACGGGGACTGAACACGAAGTAGTGATTGGGTATATCCTCGAGGGTGCATGTACAATTTTTCTCAGGTGAAAGAAACCCATGATGCTGGAATCAATAATCCAAGGAACTATTTCCACGGGGTACTTCAGTAACAAAGAAAGATCTACGCGCTGACCTCGACAGACGCAGGCCACGACTCCTAAGTTAAACCCGAACAAAGAATCATATACACCCCTCCCACGACCCAAACGAGTCATGCACACCTAGATTCGGCACGAGTCCAACACTCAGACTCAAGAAAAAGGCGAGAGACGCCAGGATCTCTAAAACTTAAACTAAACTAAAGAAAAGAAGAAAATAAAATGAATGAACAACCAAAGCCTGATTGCTACGTCTACCACTACCGAGTACTGTACTCTCAATAGACGGGATGCATCCAAGGCCATGTAGAGTAATAAAAATACAAGTGTAGAAAAGAGTAAGAGGAAACAAGAACAAAGAAAAAGGGGGGAAAGGCCAAATACAGACAGACAAGACAAGCCAGGCAACTAGCAGAGGCATGGCAGGGTAAAAAAAACCAGCGAGCGAATGGGTAGTGTGTATGATGTGAAAAAGTGTAAAAAAAGGGAGTCAGTAATAGACAAGGCGTAATAAAGAGACGCTGTTCGAGTCACCGTCGTCGTTAGTCGAGGCCGTATGAGACGGCCGTTTGTGGTATGCGAACTCCCTGGCGGAGCGAGTGAAAAGACAGGAGTCGCGACGCCCAACGATATGGAACGAGAGTAGGCAGTGAGATTAACAAGATACTTCAGAGCAAAAGCACGCTCACAACCAAATGGCCACCAAGGCTATTGCTGTTGCTGTTGCCGCACCTTTCCAGCCTCCCGCACGGCGGTCATGAACCCATCCTCGTTGCCGGCAGCGGTCAAGATCCAATGATCAGCCACACCGGGATTCGCGACCTGGCCACCGAACCCAGCTGCCGCAGGCGCGCTGTGTCGTTCCTTTGGCTTTTGAGCGCTGGCACCGGAATGACGAGGACCCCAGCCCAGAATGTTGCGCACAGCCAGGCGAGATTGGTCGTCTGGCTGGTTGAAGGACAGGAGTTGCGCCTGGAGACAGCCAAGGATTGCGACGGCGGAGCGAATCATGATTCGGTCACCTTCAAAGACCCAGCAGTCCCACACGCGGGAGATGCGTTCCAGATCGAGGCCGTTCGTGAGGAGAGAGCGGAAGATCGGCTCCCAGATTTCCTCCCCAGACAGCTTGAGGGTCTCCTCGAGATGAGTGTACAGGCGAGGGAACTTGTAGAGTAATGTTTCAGAAGCGAGGGAATACGTGCGGGCCATGGCACCACGGTCCCAGGTCAGGAAGGCAACTGGGAGAGGGCGATTGAGGGCATTGGCCATGGCGAGGAAAGCAGAGCTGGGTGTTGGGAATTGAAGGACGATGAGTGCGGCGATGGTGTGCAGACCATGAATGTAGCCCACATCGCTGCGGTACATGCAGTATGCTTGCAAGAGATCTATAAGCGTATTCCGCAATGGCCCGCCCTCCTGGAACAGGTTCAAGTCGGGGAATGCTTTCGATACATCTGCATCGATTGCCTCGAAGCATTCGAGCATACGCTTATTGTTTTCTCCTGGCTCTGCATTGGTCTTGGACCGCAGATCCTTGGCTCTTTGCAAGGCTTTGGTGAATGTCTCCTCGGTAAGCGAAAGCTCGTTACCAATCGCACGTTTCCACATGGCTCCCCGACTACGAGGTGGGATTCCACGCCACCAGAGTTCTCGGATGCGAGGTTCACGCAGCGCACTCTCCCAGTGGGGGTTCACATAGTCATCCCAGATGTTCTGAAGCGTTGCGCGGGTGGTGTCCTTTTCACATTGTTCAGAAGCAGCTCGAGCCGCTTTGCGCTTCTCTGTATAATTGTTAGACCGAATCGATATGCAACCCGCAGCAGAGAGAACACTCACCAGCTTCCTTCGATTGCGCCATCATCTGCTTGTACTCTCTCAGATGCTTCTTCTCCTCCTTTTGATCCTTGGGCGGCAGCCAGCTAGGGCGCGTCCGTGTAAGAACCTTCTCCTTCTCTTTGCTAATGGGTAGCGGGTCGATCATAATGTTAGACTTCTGCAAGGGCGGTAATTCAATGGCATCGGATGTGCGTGGGGAATCAGAACTCGACTTTCGCGAGGAAAGTCCGTTCTGCACGGCATCTTCATGCTTGCGCTCGCTTTCATCCGCGTGGTGTTCCAGCGCCTCGGTGATGATCCTAGCTTCTTCTGACAGATCGGACAGATAACTGTTGTACGAATAGGCGCGGGGGTTGCGCGGGGAAATTTGGCCTCGTTCAGGTCCTGCAGAACTAGACCGTTGTGTTCGTTTCATGCGTGCCGCACGTGAGGCTGATTGCGACGAATGGTCCTGGTTGACCGACGTATCAGATGTGGTGTGCGAGATCGGCAAAGGCCGACGACCGGGACTACAGCCGTTCGGGCTTGCGGCTCGCGACTGGGGGCGATCTTGAACGGGACGCGGGGAAATTGGAATGTTCCACAAGCTGGCATCGTCGGGTAATTCGTCATCAGAGTCGTGGTATTCTTCCTCCAGATCCTTCAAGGATTTGCGGTTCGGTTGCCACGTTTGTTTCGGTACAGGGGTTCGTGCAGAGAGCGGCGAGAGAGCCAAACTGGTGCTGGAGGCTGACCGGCTGGACGTTGGTCGCAGGGGAGATGTCGACCGTGACCGGCGAGGTTGTGAAGGCGTCAAGCCACCCGAGTAATTCGTACTCCCCGAGTCTCTTCTGTTGCCGGACCGTGCCGACAAAGAACCTGCGGATTGCGGGGTCCGTCCCGATCCATTGAACTGGCTGTGAATCGGCGGTAGGGGACTGCGCTTCCGCGGCTTCGGGGTCGCAGTCAAGTCTCGCGTTGTCGCTGCAGGGCTCTTGTAAGGCAGACCGTTTGGCAATCTGGCGGCGGGCGACCGGGATGTCAGGCCGCGGCCATAAGGGGTCGGTTGATCGACAATTGACAATTCCGCGTCATCTTCAAGACCAATGTCCTCAAAGTTCCCGATGTCGGTGAACACGCTATCGGGACCATCGATTTGCGAGGAGGAATGGAACGAGGACGACTTGGAGGATTTGGACCCGGACAGCTCGGGCGGGGAATTCGGAGTTGGGCAGACGGTGGTCATGATCTCATGTATTGGGCGTTCAAGCACGGTGGTCCTCCACAATTATCGACAATCCGAAACAAACACAAGATGGGTAAAAATCGTCGCTGGTGTTAGCGAAAGGGGCGGCTGTTGGAGAACTACACGCAAGGCTCGGATTGTAGGGTCTCCGGGGGCGTTCACTGTCGGCCGGGGCGAGGGATGCAGGATGCAAGATGCAGGCGATTTCCGAAAACGAAAGTAAACACAGAGAGAATAAACAACCGATCAACGTCAAAGAAGTGAAAGTGCAGGCTCAGCCGTGCGGCCTGATAAAAACCAGATCAGGAGTTCGGAGCGAAAGGTGGGTAAAAAAAAGAGGATCAGGAGGCCGCGATTATGGGGTGAGCATCGGGGGCCGCCAAAGGGGGTAGAGGAAAGGGAGGAGGAGGGGTTTAGAATTGGGAGTTCGGAAACGAAGGGTGTAGGATTGAATGAAGGTCTTGAGAGGAAAAAAAAAAAAAAAAACGACAAAACAAGAAAAAAAGGAGTGTGAGGATTTGGGGTTGGAAGCGAGAGAGTTTGGGATGAAAGCGAAGAAGTGTTGAAGGAGGAGGAGAAAGCGGGATTGGGGGGGGAGTTGCAAGCGGAGAGCCTGAGGCAGGCCGCACGCGGTCTGGCCGAGAACAGAGATAGACTAAAGGAACTAGAGTAGAGTATGTTAGGATAATGAGAATGTATACTTGGAGTATACCTGGTTTTACTGGTTTGAATAGCTAATTCTAAAAGTACTTTAATGTACCATCATACCCACACGGCCCAGAAGATCAGGGTTCTCATGCAAAAGGCAACGATCGCTGCCGATCTCGCTCGGTAGATTCTTGTTTCAAAGGCTCCAAGGGCTACGAGATGAGAATAATTGCAACCCGATCGGAATTTCCCCAATCTTGTCCCCTGAAGACCCAGCGATTGTCCGCGATTTTTGTCCACTCGGATGCCCGTCCATTGCCTTCAGTTCCGCGGACTGCCCGAGCAGCTGTACTTCTAATTGGACGATAAACTCGGTATCAGGACCATAGCCGACCGTTGGTAAACAATAAATCCCAGATATCCCCATCCGCTAGAATGTGGATTTATAGATTGACCTCGTAGGGGGCATTATTGGCTATGATTGGTGTACTATCGATTCTCCCTCAACAACTGCATACTCCATACATAATGTACATGCTGCTGTACTACGGCTATTCTTAGAACCGCCATGCTTCAAATAGCGCATTACCCTTTCTCACAACTTGCAGCAGACGCACCGCGTCGGCGTTCGTCGCCGGACGCGACGCCCTCCACAGCGAGTCCAGCCAGTGGAGAACAGGCGCATACCGCGTTTGCTTGCGTCTCAGGACAAAGCGGAATGCGGCACTCGCCAGGTATTGCAGGTGAGACAGCTGCACGAAGCATGTCAGCGGCGCTGATCGAGATGCTCGGCGCGTCTGGATTAGGCTCGCTGTTTGCTGGACGAGGTCGTTGATGGTCTGGATGATGATGGGGTGTTGGGGGTGGGCGCGACCACGGAGAGACTTCATGTACCGGTACATTTTCATCGCGGCGGTTATGAAGCCTGTGTAGAGATTGGCCAGCACCACGTTGCGAGTGTTGTGGTCTGCGTCTAGGTACATCGAGTGTAGTTGGGGCCGCATTAATGCCAGCATTCTGCGGTGAAAGGAGCGACCGGGGAGTCGGCTGGTCTCGACGGTCAACGTGTTGGAGATAGTGGCTGCGGCAGAGGCGCCGCCTTCCAGCATTCGATCTTGGTCCTTGTGGATCTCCAAGGTGTGTGTATCA
This sequence comes from Penicillium subrubescens, assembly GCF_028828155.1. Taxonomy (NCBI): domain Eukaryota; kingdom Fungi; phylum Ascomycota; class Eurotiomycetes; order Eurotiales; family Aspergillaceae; genus Penicillium; species Penicillium subrubescens. The sequence continues at coordinate 2,735,557 of NW_026643157.1, read as the reverse complement.
ATCAGGCATCCACAGTAAGGGAAGAGGGGTGTGCCTTCCAATCGTGGGATGTAGATTCCATCTACTGCAGCGGTGAAATTCACCAAGCTCTTGGCCGGGTGGACCGAGACACCATACGCAGGCTGACCACGGTGCATCACTTGCAGAAACTGGGTGGCTTGATTGACGTCGGTGGTGATGAGCAGGAAATCATCCACTAATCGGAGAAGAAGCGAATCTGCAGGTTGGAGGAAATTCAAGACCTGCTGTTCCAGCTGGGCGTAGAAGAAATTACATAGCAGACTGGATAGCACGGAGCCTTGGGGGATGCCGTTACGCTGGCGAAAGTAATTCTTCCCAATCTTGACCAGGTTGTTTCGTACGTGCTCCTCGAGGAGACACAGCAGCTCATCTGCGTCATGCTCTTTCTGTTTGATGGTGTCGACATACACTGTATTGGCAGTGCCGGTTGTACCACCGGCGGCGAGGTCGGGAAAGTACTGTTGTTTGGCCAAAGGTGCAGCGCGCCCGAGGAACCTTCGTGTGGCTCTACCATGCATACTCGGATGTACGGCAACGTATCTGGTGACATGGTATGCCTCTTCGGAGACCAACTGCTCGACGAGACGCAGCAACTTCTTTTGCGGGATGGTGTCAAAACAGGCTTGGATATCAAGTTTGACGAAGAACAGTTGTGGTAGTCGGTCAGCTTTCGGTCCTACCGATACCGGCGCATGTCTGCTGATATGGTTCTTGAATTCTTTCAGCCTCGAATGCATGTCTCCCACCGACATCAGGGACGAGCCCAGTTGCTCAGGACACCGCTCTCGCTCATAGGACAGCATATTGTAGATAGGGGCAAGATTGCTGTTGACACTCGCTCCTAGGTAGGTCTTGTTATTACCCCATTGTGATTTCATCAGGAAGCGTTTTTTCAGGTTAAGAATCGGTCGCAGCCCAGTTGACTTTGGAAGTAAACGAAGGGTACCCAGGCCAAGAGACCGCTTGCCCAGCATGACGTGGGCCTTTTCAGGGTTGAGTTGCTCGAACATGTTCACCTTGAGATCTGCCATCGGTTGTTCCGTCAAGCTTCGCCAGACATCGTGTCGAAAGAAGAAAAGACGATTGCGATGGGTCTGAGATTCGGTGACGTAGAAGTTGGTACGGACGAGGGGGATCAAAATTGACTCGAAGATGTAATAAATGAACTCGTGCAGCAGTTCTGTGCGTTTTTGAAAATCCGAAAGTGCGAGCTTTGCATTCCCAGATCCCGAAGGATTCTGGAAATTCTGTGGTGCCAGCCAAATAATGTTGGCGACCTATTGACATGTTAAATCAACCATTCCATATTTTCGCATCTTTCAATGTATCTAACCTTCAAACCACTGCACACCTCATGTAGACTCAGACTTTCGAACCGACGCATTTTGATGAAGGCGTCTACGTGCTTCATTATGATCCTGCGGTTCGTCAAGCCCTCTGATCCCTCTCCAAAAAATCGAGGTGGCACAATTTTGAGGATTACTGCACGACAAAAGGCCGAGACAGCAGACGCGGGAGTAGCATAATCAGTCAGATTGACTTTCCGCTCAGGACGCCCCTTGGTCTCAGTATTTTCATCGGTAACAGGGAGTTCGGGAGCATGACTCTGAGTATTTGGCTGCCCAGTCGAAGATGGGGTTTTTGCTTGGAGTTGTGTCACTAGACTCCCGCCAATCGATGATCCAGGTTCGCTGTTCTCTTTTCGTCTCTTCGTGGGAGAGGTGGCGGTGCCAAGTTTTCGTGGTCCAACAGCCTGTACAAGATTAGCAGACAGTCAAAACCAGATTGAAAAACACTCACTTCATCTGGGCAATAATAGTCCAGTAACTGTCGATATGGACATTTTGAATGGCGAATTCGGAATCTCTGAACAAGCTCCAGAGTTTGCCCACGAAGTCGCTTGGGCAGCTTTGTATGAGCAGCATTTTTATCGGTCTCCTGCGCTTGATCACCGTTAGGCGCAGAGCGGCGCAATTGCTCCTTTTCTATGAGTCGTCGTATTTCAGGTTCGCGAAAGACAACATTCGGCGTGTTGCCGTAGCTATTGTCTGTCGATGTAAACACATTCTGGAGGCCAAACTGCCGAGGGAAAATGTAGTTGATCAAATGGACAGTGTGCGCCTCTGAGTCTAGGGATTTGTATCGATTGAGTACATCTGAGGGTTTGTCAATATTTTGATCATTCAGTTCATCGGAAAAGAGGCAATAACATACGCGTGGTACCTAGTCCGGAGCGCATCTGCCCTTTGCCTTCACCCCCAGATCTGCCGTAGAGCATACGCCGGCGAGAGAAGATAATGCTATTGGAGCCATTGGTTCCTTTCCGAGCCTTATCGTCTTTGACCGTCTTACTGGCCGACTTTCGATCCGCCAAAGATTCTGAGGCCTTGGCACACTTCTGTTCGAATGGCTCAAGTTCAGACAATGGTAGTCCTGCGTGCGGAATTAGAATAGCCAATCTGAATGTAGCAGACATATGGACATACCGCTCAATTGGTAGTAGATACCTCTACGGGCATTCACAGGCGCAAAGATACCGCAATCGAACAGCAATCGCATCATAATATCATCCCCATTCTCACCCAAAAGGCCCAAAACATCCGACCATGGCGCCTCCTTCAGGGTCCGAACGTTCTTATTCGGAAACTGGGCCACCAGACCGATAATACTTGTTTCCAAAATACTCGGGTCCGTCGGTCGATAGGGACCATAGCCATGCGTGAGCAAGTGCTGTGGTTTCTGCCAACCCGGAGTTCGAGCAAAGAGCGTCTCGATCACAAAATTGACCACCTGCGCGACAACAATTAGCCATCGGAAACAAGGAGAGTATTTGGATCTTGTCTGCCCGCCATCTATAGTTCTACAATCACAATCATACCTCAGATTGCGGCGATGTTGGCCCCGTATCCGTGCTGACGAGGATCGAGCGCGATTGGGATTGGGTAAAGGCCCGATAATCGCGCTGGCGATCTGAATCAATCTTGGGCGATGGTTCCTTCAGCACGCCGATTAGCGTGGAATCCAGCAGGTCGGCTAGTGGAAAGCCCGTGTCGTTGCCGCGCTCGGCTATACTTGGTGGGCCGGACGGGCGCAACGAAGCGATGCGCCGCCGTCGCACCTTCGACGAGGCGGGGAGTTGGCGTAAAAGGTATTGTCGGAGAGTGAGGACTTGGCGGTAGTAAAGCGAAATCACGGGGTGTGTTGTGGTTTGGTCGTTTTGCGATACTGGGGCTTTGGCGACTTTGAAACAACTGGGCGATGCGGTGATACTCGGCTGAGACGTGGCCGTGGGACCGCGGTCCTTGACGGGTCTCTTTCGCTTCTTGCCCATTTTCTCTTTTGGGGGGCTTGGTAAAACTGAACAACAGGAACTGTATAACAAGAAATTGTTCCAATCCGGGTTTTACATTGTCGATTGCGTAGTTGGGATGGGTGGTGTTGACGCGAGTGTTTTGACGCGTCTCGGCGGAGAAAGAGTTTGGGACCTGCGTCAGGGACAGACAGGGACACTGGGATAGCGCTGGTAGTGTACACCCGCACTTTGTACCATGACTGCCAGTGCAACGGTAGCTACGAGCTTTGAGTCGTGTAAAATATAAAATTGATACACTAATAATAGATTTGTCTACTTGTTTTTCTCCAATCTAACCTCGACTTGAATTGTTTTCGATCTTCATGTTAGGGTCCAGGGTAAGCGACTCCTGTAGTCTGAGACCAACCCAAGTGTCACTCACAGGAACGAACTACAAGCTGACCTATACTGTACACTAAAGATCCATCAATCTCCGGGGACAATGACCTTGTGCGACGTCGGGCATCGCTGGAAGGAGATAGGTAATGATTACTCCAGTTTGGTGATTGATAGGTATGAACCTCCGTCGAAAGGAATGTTTAACTTCAGGCGTACAGCCATTGTCAAGCCACTGCCGGTCCTCGATAGGTAACTACTGAGTACTTACGTAGCCATTCTAATGATGGACTTGGCAGCTACTACTTCAATTACGGAGTACAGTAGGTGCATTGTGCACCAAGTTCAAGACGGCACCACCCCGAGTAATAAAAAATAGAAAAAGAAAATGCCGAGTGACCCACGGAACGGGACGAGGGTCTAGAAAGGCCGATAGCTTACTTACTGTCTGTTCACTGCAAGTGCGTCTCCACTGCGTCAGGTCCGTTCCATGTTTGAGAAGAACTTGGGGCAGGGGTACTTCATGTTCCTGAATAAAATTGTTCTTGTTTTGGAGGGGAGAAAAAAATGATAGAATAATGCAGTAGGCATGAAAATTGGGACTTTGGTATTCTATACTTTTTATTTAGATCTAGTCGACTAGTCACCCGGCTTACATTTCCCTTGTCCTCGTTGATAGTGTGCAGATACAGCAGACATTCCAGTTGATTAATAGATCGATTTTCTCTACCTAAATTATAGACATAGATCGAATTAGACTAAATCTACAAAGCATATCTGTCTACTTTGTACTGATTCGCTGTACATACTTGCTACTGTAGTATGTATGCCATGTTCAATTGTGTCCCTCTTACAAAGAGACCCAGTCTCAAATGAACAAAGGAGTGTGAACCCACCGGGGCTTCCATGGTTTCATCTTGGAAGACGACTAAGGCCCTGCTCATCCATGGAGTCTTCCCTACGAAGGACTGACGACAGTCGTCGACTCTCGAGACTACCGACTTGAACTCTGCGGAGACGTGCCTCGCTTCTTTTTTCCGAGTCGCGGAGTTTCATGTGCTCAGCGAGCGACTGGTCAACTGGGCTCTTTTTTCCCTTTCCCATCTTTCGATCCCACCGATCTTTCCATCTTCAAGGTATCTTATTCCTTCGAACCTTTTTTCATCCGCCTGTTCCCTGTCAACTCTTGTTCCACTATTCTACTTTATCACATCTCTCTTTCGCTCTTCTTTCTGCAGACCTGGCGATCGACACTGCAGTTCAGCAAGCGGCCCCCCCTCTAAGCCGGCCCCCCGAAGCTAACGATCTGGCCCGGCAGTCTGCCCTATCAATCCCGTTGCTGGCCCCCCCTCTTTCCGTCTGGTGCCTATCAGAAAACAGAGACACTTTAGTACCACCAGATTGAAGAGACGAACAAACGTCAGTGCCGCTCATCGTCTCGCCAACTCTCATTCGTCCCTCAACCTTGTCCGGGCTGTTCCCGCTGACGCCCCCAGGGCTCCCTAGTCGCTCGTCAGGTCTAGTCACTCTCGCACAGCTCATCGGCCGATCCCTCCGTACTCCATCAATCTGGTTTCCCACCGCTTCGCGATCGTCGCTTCGCCTCGGACAATAATACACTTCAAGATCCCCTCCCCCCCTCCTCTGCTGTGGTGTCTATTTCCCCTTCTTAATTCTCCCACTCCACTCTCGACCCTCGAGATCTCGATTCTCGTGGACTGGGTGTCTCGAACATGCTGCTGAATGGGGGTGCGCCACCCAGCGATTGCTTTGTAGCCTGAGTCGTCGACTCCCATCTGCGACATTTCCCTGTTGGGCGTCCATTCCGTCCACCCCGGGCCAACGCATCAGTCCACGTCGCTTTGGCCTGGAACATGCAAAATGTCCGGCAGCGGTGTCGAACAGGCATCTGGTGTTCGGAATCACGACCCGCCTCCGTTTGGGCGTCAATCCTCTGCGCCCACCTTCAGCCAATCCGCTCGCCACAGCGCCTCATCCTTTGAGGCCTCTCCGATCGCTCCGTCCCTTTCGAACTCCACGTATACCTCCCTCCGATCAGGCTTCGACCCCACCAACCCTCTTGTCGCTGGTGGACATTCACACCCGGACCTGCGTGGCCGTGACTCTCCAGACCCGGACGATTTCTATCGGCGTGAAGGTGTGCCCGCGGCAACCGATGGCAAGACCGGGGTCGACAATGTGACAAGTGCAAGGATGGCAACTGGCTATAGCGACCTAACGGACAGGGTGTCCCCGCTGCCAACAGACAATTTAGACTATTCGCGCGCTAGACGGCCAACGTATCGGTCGACGTCTGATTCGCCTGCGTTGAGAGGTCCGTCAGCATCGGTATCTTCCACTTCCTCAAGAGCCCGACAAACTTCTTTCAAAGACCTGATCAACAAATTCAACCAAACCTCCGACGAGGTCCTTCCCTTGCCTACCAACTCTCGAACTACCTCACGGGCCGCAAGTCCTTCCGGCAGCTTTGACACCGACCACCCCTCACGAGCCTTGCCGCGACGGCGTCATCTGCGGGGCGAATCTCCACCGCCAGTCTCCGTAACGAGCACGCCTAGGCTGCAGGTTGATCCAACACCTTCGTCACCGGAGTTTGAGCGCCCTAGACAAGATCCATTAAGTACGGAACCTGTGATCCCTCCTCCACTCTTCCAGCGAATCCCGAAATCGCACCCTCGACGACCACTATTTGGGGAGTTGTTGTCGGTGAACACTCAGCTGAATAACTTGGGATTTGGTATCCCTGCCCATATTAAGCGCCGGGGCTCTGAAGGGAGCCTCCCGAGTCCCAATCCAGCATTCCTCGACCAATCCCAGCCATCGTCGGCTCGCTCGCCATTAACGCCAACCGCGTGGTATCTGGGGCAGACAAGCTCTTTGGAAGCAGTGCAGATTGGGTCGAACGGTGCGAACAGCTATCATCGCAGAGCTCGGAGCGACTTGGCTGGAAATCCCCCAAGGGAGCCCCTTGCGGATCCGTGGGATCCCGACATGGCGGTTTCAGTGCCCTTGCGGCAGACAAAGCCGGGCGATGGTTCGCCCGGCAGCCCCAATTCCAGATCCCGCATTCCTGTCTCATCACAGCGTCTGCCAGCTGCTTCCGGCCCAGAGAGCCAGTCACCGACCTCGAATTCGACCTTCAGCAGTCGGTCCTCCGCCATTCCTCTGGCTCCGAAGGGCAGCAGCCGCCTTCCCAAACCGTCTGGAAAGGACAGCCCGCCCCGCATGGCGGAAACGGGACCCGCCTCGTTTGCGATGACGGGGCGTGGCAGACGCGATATGACGATCGGCCGAAGCCGTACCCAGGTTCCCGAACGAAGTCAGCTTCTCCAAGCATACATCGCCGCTCCTCCTCCGAAGAAATCGCCGCCATTGCGCAGTTCTCGACCTCGGCAGCCCATCTCACATGGTGGGCCGATCTCTCCGCGCTCCCGGATTGGCGATAGGATATCAACATTACAACAACAGTCCACTGGTGATTTGGAACCACCGCACAGCCCTCGCACACGACGACGATTGCCCGAATTGGGTAACGTGGATTTCGAAACTCGTCGACAACGAATCCAACAAGCTTTCAATCGTACAGTCCAAGAGAATGAGCGAAAGGAGGAAGCCGCTGCTGAACTTCGACGCCGTGCTCGAGAACAAGAAAAAGCAGCTCACGCAGACGCCGACACTCCAACGGATGACCAAGCGACAACCCCCAGTGCTGCAACGGTTAATAATAACGCTCTGCCCTCCGCAGAGATGACCACAGTGGTACTTCAGTCGGTCAGTGCTCCTGCCGACGGGGACAAGCACCAACGCACCGTCCCTCAACTCCACCTAAATACGGCGGTCAATGTGACAGACAACAATGTGCCGCACACGACGATGGATTCCCCGACATTGGGAAATCCAGAGGGTATTCATCGCGAACCACGTGATACGGCGCCTGATCAGAATCACGCAGATGACATCGAGCCCAAATCGGCCATGACAACCGGCTCAAGCGATACCCACGTCACCCAGTTTGACCCCGAGCCTCAATCTGGTTTACTTGAGAGAAAGCCCAGTTTGTCTCATCGGACCCTGTTAAACCACATTATGCAAATCCGTGAATCAAGTTCGAGTAGCGATTCCTGTGACGAGCCGGATTGCAGTCTATCGGAGAACGACGACAAGGCCTCGATCAAGATTATGCTCCATGAGTCCCCGTACTTGCGTTCTGGCAGCAGCACAGATACCGAAGAGCCTCAATCCGCGCCTTTACAGCAGGTTCAAACAACCGATCACCCACAGAACCGATGGAGTTTGAGTTCATGGGATTCGTCCGTTCACCACAATCAGACCTCCACCTGTGATGAACAATGTGAGGAAAGTGGAGATGACGCAGCTTTGCAGGATGACCAGGCGACGGAACCAGCAACTCAGTCTTGCTCTGCAGCTTCGACAAGCCCACCTTCTTTCGATGAGCAGGACACTACGTCTCCTATTCAAACAGACATTGGCGTGATGGGACCAGACACCGTTGAGTCCTCGCAGCAGTCACAGTCCGGTCATGCTTTCTCCACACCCCCCAGTCTGGCCAAACAAGGCCGCTGGGACTCTCGCCGTGTCACTCAGCTCTATCTGGAGGAATTGACCCGAGGCAGAGCGAACAACAACAACTCCAGTACCGGCAATCATATGAACAGCCTACCTTCTCCGGCTGTCCGCACGGCTCTTGTTGCTCCGCCTCGAGCCCACAATCACAATAACAGTAACAGCCTGACAGATGATCCGGTCTTCGTCCCCCGATTCCAGGAAATTCCAGTGGCAGACATTATGCCAGGATTCCAGGAATTACCAAGACCGGACCACCAAAGATCAGATCATCTCTCCCCGTCGGCAACTTTGGCTGGACCAAGCGACTGGGAACATGCATCTCCATCGATCATGGATTGGATGCAGATTGCCGCTGAAGAAGAGGCTATCACTCCCGGAAGTGAGAATGGCCACGCTACTCTTGCTGGTGTGCCCACTCCACGCCGCCAAACAGCCGCAGTTGAACTAGAGGCCTCGAGGAGCCATGATTCTGGCCTCGGGCTATCTATCAATATTCAGCCGCCGGCTCGTGGACCTGCAGAGCTTCCTGCCGACACATTCCACTCTGGAAATGACTTGCACATCAAGGACAAGGCCCTTCCCGACGTGCCACAATTGCGCCCTACCCACAGCGCTGAGAGTAGTGAAGATTCTTTGTTTCACCGAGTGGACAATGCCCAATCACCTAATGCTGCGGATTCGTCTGCGACATCTCTGGCGCCATCTGCCGAACAATCCATGCGGGCTGAGCCGCGCAAGTCTCCTTCGCCCGAGCAGCGACGTCTGAAGAAACGCCGTAATGTCATCAAGGAGCTCGTTGATACCGAATATACATTTGGTAAAGATATGAAGGTGGTCGATGATATCTACAAAGGCACCTCTTCATCTTGTTTGGATCTCTCTGTGGAGGATGTTAAGATTCTGTTCGCCAACTCCGATCAGGTTGCACAGTTCTCATTCAACTTCCAGGACACGCTGAAGAGAGCTGCTCGCAGTGTCTACATTATGCCCAAGTCTCAGCGCTGGAGCAGCAAGCGCAGTGCGCGTCACAATCGTTCTGCCGATACAGCTGATGAACAGAATGTTGCCGACTCGGGCACATCTGATCTTGAGAAAGACCGTGCCACCGCCATTGGAGAAGCTTTCATCCTTCACATGGCCCAGATGGAGAAGGTGTATACCGAGTATTTGAAGAATCATGAAGCTGCCAACAAAAAGCTCCAAGTTCTCCAGCGCAACCAGAAGGTGTCGATCTGGCTGAATGAATGTCGCGAGTGGGCTTCAGATCTCACCACTGCGTGGGATCTCGACTCCCTCCTTGTCAAACCTGTACAACGCATTTTGAAGTATCCGCTTCTCTTGTCCGAGCTTTTGGACTCGACTCCCAACGATCACCCGGACCGAATCCATCTCCAGAATGCTCTGCAAGAAGTCACCGACATTTCTGTCCGAATTAATGAAATGAAAAAGCGCGCGGATCTGGTGGGTCAAGTCGTTGGTCGTAAGCGCAACCAGTCCGATGTACGAGCAGGCTTGTCCAAGGCATTTGGTCGACGCACAGAAAAATTGCGCCAGCAGGTTGGTCTTTCGGAAATGTTCCAAGACAAGGAGTATGATTATCTCTTCCAGAAGTTCGGCGAGCACTTCGCAGAGCTGCATGTGATCAAGAATGATGTGGTGATATATAAGGAGAACACACACCAAGCAATGAGACAGCTTGGTGCGTATGTTGAGGCCATTGAAGGAGTCATCGATGTGGATCAGTCAAGTTATGCCGAGTTGGAAACTAAGTGGCGTCGGTTCAATCTGGCGTTCCAGGAGATCGTTAACGTCGCGCTGCCTGAACATGTGAGATTTACCCCAAAATACCTTCTGACCTGCCTTGATTGCTAACCGTTTTTTCTCAGCTCGACATGATCACCAAACGAGTCCAGGACCCGTTTGATTCTATCATCCGACTCTACCAAGGACCTGAGCGAGTTATGAGAAAACGTAATAAGCGTCTTCCCGATTATGCTCGCTTCAAGGCTGCCAAGGACCGCGGCGATAAGCCTGACAGGAAAACCACCGAGCAAGGCGAGCAGTTCATTGCCTTGAATGAGACCTTGAAAGACGAGCTGCCCAAACTCTTTGCTTTGACGGGTAAACTCACAGAAGCCGTCATGACGAATCTGCTTCAACTCCAAACCATGTGGTGGAGCTTGTTCCAGACGAGAATGGAAGCCCACGTCGATGCTTTCCCTGATGACTTCAGCAAGATCATCAACGACTGGAGCAGCGATTACAGCTTTGCTGAAGCCCAGGTTCTTTCACTCGGTGTCTGCAATGGGTCCTTGCTGGCTGATGCCATCAACTTGGTCAACTTCAATACTCCTTCCAACCTCAACTCTCCTCGGCGCCCTTCCACAGTGAACAGCTCTTCCCATCGCCCAGGCTCAATGGCTGAGGACTCGCCGAAGGTCTCCACCGACTTTGGCGTTGGTCAGCTCTTCCAGTCTCCCAATATGAGCCAGTCCGGTACCAGTCGTCATCGTGCAGACTCGTCATTCTCCGGGCGTGCACCTTATCAAGACACCCCGGACCTGGGACGAAGCCAACTTTTGCAGCAAGTGACCAACACCTCCGGCTCCTCGTCGGATATGCGGTCTAGCACTGAGCCGTTCCCGAGTCTGCCAAGTTTGAGCCTGGACACGCCCTTCCTTGCCGATGTGATCAGTGCGTCGAACAGTGAGAACAACCCACCAACTTCCCCCACTGATCGATACTCCGGCTTCTTCTCTTCCGCCATGCCAATGTCAGACACTCCCAACGAGGTCGAGGTCCATCGTGGCCCCAAGATCCTTCCCGAGGGAGCCAAAGTCCTCTTCGTAGCAGCCAGCCTGTACAAGTTTGACATCGACCGTCCCCGGAGCGAGGCAGGTTTCCCATACCTGACCTACGAGTCCGGAGCTGTCTTCGATGTCTACGGCGAAAAGGGTGAACTTTGGCTCGCCTGCAACCAGGATGAGAACACCGAAGATCTGAATGTCTCTCCCGAGGAACTTGCCGCGATGGACCCCGGCGCTCGAGCAATCACATTGGCAGAGATCCAAAGGCGAAAGACCGAGAAGGAGAAGACTCTGGGGTGGATCTGGAACAAGCATTTCGTGAAGCTGGCCTGATCCACCCCCCGCTTGCCACGAAGTACTTTCCCTCCTTCTTACCCCGTTCCTTGCGCTGGCGGGTACTCTTACGGAGCCCTCACCCATTTTCTGATTTATCTTTCACCATCTTCTTATTTAACCTTAGGCCCATGTGCCATATAAAGTTGTGTGAGGGCTTCTAAGTTGCTTCCGCTGGTTTGTTATGTGCTGTGGCTCCGGTTGAGCCCCCCAAGCTGCGTTGATTGATGTTGCTATCAATTACTTGTTTTATCAACTCCGGTCCCTGGATACGAATGAGGGATCGGACCTGTACGCTTAGATACCCCCTTTATTTATCATGACTAGTTGAATGAGCGTTCCATGATGTAGAGTATTTTACACCTCGGTTTTTGATTTGCATAGACTTTGTTCCTGCTGTATGATACCTAAAGTTCACACTATCGAATTGATTCAATAGCTTAGACTGATGCACGGGCGAGTTACAGGCCATCATCTGTAGTGTTCATTATGCCCGCTAAACCCAGATATTCATTCTTCACATTCTTTGATCTTCAAAGTCAGCGTCGTCATCATGTGACCCGCCAGCGCGACACATGTGACGCAGGAGCCCGACGTCCCGACTTCTGCAGGGATCGTTCCCTCTGTGCCTGAGTCAGTTCTCTTGTGACTCTGGAGTCTACATATACACGTTATTCCTCCATTCCTCATACCTATTGCATCCATTCCCACGTCGCAGCACCAAACCTCGGTTAACGAGACCGCGGGTCGATCCTCCCCTCCGAGCGACGACCACAAGCATCCCGCCGAGTTCCCGGAACCTTCACAGTCAGATTATCGTCTGGTGCCCAAGCGCAGGATTGTGATACCTCACAGAATCGCCCAACACCGAGCAAATATCGCTCCTACCCTCCGCCTCTGGCTTCATAGGGCTGACGGTCCCGTCTACCCCTCCGAACTTGCGCCGTCCAATCCAATCCGGAGTGCTATCCGACCGGTTCCCCACTCGGCTGGTGCAGAACTGGGGTGCATTTCGCGAATTGAACTTGGCTGATTGCCGTTATCTTTATCCGTTGTTCTCCGGTTGTGACTGCGATCGATTCATATCTGTGTGGAGTCATTAGACTTGAGTCTGGTGTGTGGACTGTGATTCTGTGGCGATCGAACTCGGAATTTAGTCGCCTAGTCTTTTGGTGGTGCGCGTACTTGGCCGTGGCGCAGCGGGAGATCTTCCTGTGACGACATTTTTCTTTTTGGTCACTGTCTTTTGTCTTTCAAGTCTCGCCTTTGAGCCTTTGGTTCAGATCAAGATGTTGGATGGCGGTTTGGGTAAATTGCAGAGGAGGATGCGGGGTCGGTTTGGCGACACGGTGAGTTATGGATGGCTGGTCTTGGTTTTGATGGTTAGTACTGACTGGCGCAGTTGAATCCGGATGATGCCTATTTGAGCTGTGAGTCCTCGATGGACACCTTGCGATGTCGCCCTTGGTGAGAAGTGTTATACTGATGAGATATTTTGCGCGCCGCAGACTACGACATTCGCTGTACGGACATCCACCCGCGGGGGCCTCAGACAAAGCGGCTAACAATGTTGCAGTGACGCGAGAGGACATGCAATGCCTTAAGAATGATTGGCTCACAGACAACGTGGGTTTCAAAGAGAGTCTTATTTGGCTTGACAGCTAAAGCTAACTCGTGCATAGATCATCTCATTTTGGGAAGAGTAAGCTCTCTCGACACGACCAGAAATCGATACAATCTCGAACCCAACACTGATGCCCGGATGCTTTAGATACCTGGAACACGAATTCCTTGCCCAGTACAAGACCTCCAATATCGTCCTCCTCCGACCCAGCATGTCCTTTATGCTCCTCCAAACCCCCGACCCGCGCACACTCCGCCAAGCGCTTCCTGACTTTTCTCGAACCACCCACGTCTTCCTCCCCATCAACGATTGCCACAACGTCACACAAGCAGAAGGTGGTACGCATTGGTCATTACTGTTGATCTCCATCGTCGATGGTATTGCTTTCCACTATGATTCATTGGTGTACGGAAACCATGACGAGGCCAGGTTTGTGACCGCACAGTTCAGCAAGCTTCTCGGGCGCCCGCTCGCCTGGCAACACTTGCGAGACTCGCCTCAACAAGATGGAGGAAGTGATTGCGGTGTTTTCGTTTGCATGAACATGCGACATCTCCTTCTAAAGCGACTCCTCATGGCCAGTGCCCATGAAAAAGTCAGCATGAGTCTTGGCGGACGGAAGATCGATCCCAGCGCATCACGCAAAGAAATGGCCAAGATTATTGAAGGATTTCGGAAGGAAGGGGAGCGCCGACGATCGTGAGCGACCTGACCGTGATTCCCCTCACTTGCCCGATATACAAATACTAACCTTTGAATTCTCAGGGCAAGCGCAAGTCCCATGGGCAAAAAATCTCGAAGTCCCCCACGCATCGAGTAAACAAGTCCCGTCCCGTTTTGTCACGAGTATATGCCTGTTATGCTTTTCCTTCCTCGTTTTTGCATACATTCTTTCCCACCAGAAAATGAGTAACCACAATGGACAAAGACTTTGGTTGGGTTGTGTACTTACAAGCGCTGCATTAGTTATGAGGTTCGAGCTCGGGTGTTGAACACTGTTTATGTTCCTTGGTTGATACAATAATACTTTTTTTCTATATAAGTGTTCGAGCTTTCAAATCTCGGTAGCTGTAGGAATTGATTAGTGCTATGTGTCTCTATATTGTTTGTATTGATGTTCTGTTCTGTCTGAGGGTTTTGGTACTGGAGACCCCAGCGGCAGGGGTCATAAACTATGACCAGGAAGCCATGGAAAGACAGCGCTTGGGGATACAATACGTTATTTCCTACATCACCCAAGTAACAAGGCTGGATAAAACAGCTTCCGTTTGGTCTTTCCAAGGAGAAGTGGGAGAGCTTCCCTCCAAGCTGAAAAGGTTACACTAGGTTTGGCTTTCTATAGAAGCCAGAATAACTCCCGTACGAAGTGGTCTATTTATCAACGTACAAGATTCTCTCGAGACTCGGCTATCAATCGCAGTGTACGCTATTTCTTTCTCCGCAATTGGTTTCCAAAGAGATAAGGGCTTTCCTAGAATTCTGATAGACCAGGCAATGAATATGATATTTCTTTTTGAGGAAACGCTACTACATAGATACAACCACACCATGAGAATAGAACACAGCCATTCTACAGTAATACTCGCCTACAAGTCACAAATAGGGGACACCGTAGAAATAAGAGCACGATATCTCAAGTTATTATGGAAAGCGCTACTACCAAATTCACAATATTCCCCCCGCCCCTCCATATATACTCAGCTTCGTATGCTAGCCTTGTCCTTATCTGGATAGGGGGATTCTGTGGAGGTGATCCTGTGAGACGCGATCAAGCACTTTGATTCTCAGCCTGACTGAGCTGCCCCTTGGGTTTGGACAGATCGACTTGTGGACTGTAGCACAGACAGAGTAGAACATCAACTTAGATGGGCCTTTATCTACATAAGCTCCAGCAGCAGCTCGGGCAATTGAATCTGGTCAACTCATCTGGTCGGACGGGTCTAGGCTAGAGAATGGTCGAACAGGAGCGGAGATTGCCTGGCAGCACCCTGTAACAAGGCACGAAGTCGGCGATACTAAAAGTTCTGTACATTATCCGCACGAAAAGCCTGATCTATACCTAGACGAAATGGCTATGGTCTTAGGGTCTGGTTAATGGCAGGACATACAAAAACGTTCGTGACACTACACGCTATCCCTTTTTGGCGACCCCCTGGCCCCACCACAAAAAGGTGAAGCACATGTGTCAGCAGCGCCAAAACAGCAGGCGGCGGAGACAACATTCAACGCCCTTTGGGCAGCCAGCTCAGGGAACTGAGGTTATGAATCGCCCTTCCGTTCAGGTGTTGCCTTTGGTCATCCGGGACATACTCCGCGCACGACTCTAAATACCAGGCACCGCAACCCGCAGCTTCTCTCCAAGCTACGACTCTGTCTCTGTCTCTCTCTGCTAGTGACCCTTAACTTGCCTCCTTTGTACCATTGACATGCCTCCCATAAACATGACAGTCGAGCAACTTCTCGGCATCGAGGATGCTTTGGTTTCCGACGAACATCCCGCGCGTGATGACGGCACCTTCGACTATGAGCGCTGCGCCAGACTACATAATTACCTGGTTGCATATGGCTGGATGGCCCGCCACGGACGGGATACGCCTGACCTCACAGCGCTAGCTGAAGAGAAACGGTTCTTCAGCGATGAGCGGAACCCAGATCGAGATATAGGCCGTGAGCTCCTAGATCCGTCGCTGAACGCTTGGCTTGATATGATCTACGATTGTACCCAGGAGCTCTTCTTCTGGGTTGTTGGACTTTCAATGTTATCCTGCGACGAGAGTTTTTGCTACGAAGAAAATGATCTTGAAGATGAAGGGAAGGCGCGATTTATCGTAATCTATAATACAACGCCTGATGTGTACTCGCACTGTCTCGGGGTTGTCTACGACCAGCAGCTCCATAGGGCCTCGTTCCCCTTAACCATCGGATCCTCTGAAAATGTCGAGCCTATCGACGAACATGAGGAGATGTGGTTTCCACTAGAGACTCTTCTAACGCACTGGATCTTTTTGATTCGTCTTGGCAAGGTAGTTGTCGGGCTCTCAGCGTGCGGCTCTCAGCACCGAGCCCAGGAGGGGTTATGGTCGTGGCTTCCTTACTGCGATGCCCAGGTTGATAATACTGTTGCTGCAATCGAGCGCTATCTAGTCGCGGTCGAGTCCCGTATGCCCGCTGACTCACTTCTCCCTATCACTGGGGCTCTCTTCTCAGATGCAGAACTAGATACGGCATCTGTACCGCAGGAATGCTTTATTCGCCTGGTCCTGACACGGATAAAGTCCCCGCGTTTCAAACTTATTGCACCTGGACTGGAAGTTCCGCACGATAAGGAAGCATTCGCGAGGCGCCAAAACTTCACTCGTATACCTTACCACGAGGGAACTATGCCAGCAGTGTTGATTTTTGCAGCATCAGGACGAACTGTGGACTTTAACATGGAATTACAAAGTCTGTTCTTCGAGTGTCATTATAATGAAGATCTGACTTTGAGCATGGGTACTCCAATATTTGCAGGATTATATAGCGAGCCTGCAGTTCGGAGTAGGTTTGAGCCCGAGGAGGCAGGATTCCGCCTTTTACTTCCGTTTGCGCTACGGCCTGATTTCCGTGATGAGTATGGGGCGCGAGTAAGTGACGGTCAATTAGTTAGAACAGGCTCGTTCACAGAACTTTTTCAACACGGCTGCCATCATCCATTTGGAGGTGAGCACCGCGCGCAGAGGATGGAAAGACTATTCGACCATTGGACCGAACTGATCGAAAGTGGTGTATGGACAGTAGGTGAAGATGGTGTAGAAGGAGGCATTGAGACATTCCGTGATGCAGACAGTGGCAATGGTGCCTGGAGAAATTACTGGATTCCACCAGATTGGTAGCAAGAGGTATTCGTCGACATAATTGAATTCCACGCCTCACATTTAGCCAGTCTTGTGCATTCTTGGCAAATGATTTAACATCCTGTTTGTGCTCATTAAGAAGTCTCAATCAAGGTTAAATTCATCTGAAAAGCAAGATTGGTGGAAGCTAACAACTGTAAAATATGACTTCAAAAGATCCAGTGAAACCCCCCTTTATTTCTAGCTAGGAACCATAACACTATCAGAAAGATAAAGCCTTCGATTGGCATAACTCTTTTGACGGAGATTAATGAGTTAGTCTCAATCTGATGCTCACTAACTGCAACTTGCAACATTGCTGAACTTTCATAGCTCCCATTCTCCCGGGCGAGTTGGCCAGTCACTCTTGTCGGGTGGGTTAGCCAGCATGTAGGCGACATAATGGGTGTCTGACCATGGGAGTTTGTCACGGATAGGCCATCCTCTTCGAAAACCCGAAATGCGACTAAAATCATTAGTAAATAGTACCAACTTATATAGAGTTCCTGACGTACATATTGCCACTCGACTGATCATAGATAATCTTCGAGATTCTTGACTCCTGTGGTTTTACACCGCAACGCAGCATCTCCCTGATGATTGTATTAGCGTTTTTCTTGTCTCCTATCTTGGATTTGCGTGAAATGACTCAAAGGCATCGCGGAACTTAGCACGGATATCCTTTCGTTTATGGGGATCCAAGCTCCAGAAAAAATCCTCTGTAAGAGGTTCCCCAGGCACCTTTTCCCATACAATGTATTTGACATAGCCACCAGGAACGAGATCATGTTCCCCTTGCTTTTTTTCGCAGTAACCAAGGAGACGTGGAACAGAGCAACAGCCTTGACTCATCAATAGCTTAAATGCCTCTATCTCACCACACACCTCATCAGGTTGGACTTGTTGGGTTCGTGTAGCTGGAGGAGCGTGCTCCGTCCCAGTGATAGGAATCTGGTAATAAACTCGCATAAACGCTATCTGGGTTGGGTCCTCCTCTAGATGGCACAGAAATTTACCAACTGTCATAGGAGACCCACAGCCGTCGTCGGCATCTTCCTGTGTGAGATAAACAGCCTCCTCCGAGAGCCTTTCCGTGATGATCCACGAGCGGCTGATCCCTAGGGGGGCCGACCCAGAGAGGGAAACATTGGTAGGGGCCGCAGCGAAGGAATCCGTCGAGACCGGAGGGGAGACACCTGGAGGGGAGACAGCCGGAGGGGAAACCCCAGAAGGGGGAACCACAGAGAGAGAGATGGCAGACGCGGAGGGAGAGACAGCAGATGGCTGTTGCAGATTGAAGTCACAAAAGGTAGTGACCTTAGTCCCTACCATGCGGAAGTAGAGAAACCGGGCATCGAATTCAGTCGGTCTGGCAGGAAGTGTCATGATGATGCTTGCGAACGGGTACCACTAGAAATATGTGGTCGAAAGGGAACAGGGTAGCTTGAATGTATGGGGAACCTTGGCCAACGAGTTGAACTTGGGTGGGAGGATGCGGGAAGGAAAAGAAAGGGTAACGGATAGGTAACTCAACCAATCTCAGGCGAGCAGAGCGCGAAGCTTTTTGTATAATATATGATTGACAGGGCTAGTCCCGATTAGGCAAGGCCGCTTTTCTCTACCCCACAAATCTACAAAGGGGGGGATCGGGTTTGGTTTAGGGACTGTGGGTTTGGGGGCTGTTTCTGGTCGCGCAGATACAAAAGCAACATATCTTATGAAGAACGATCGAGATCAAATCATTTAGTGATGCGATGGTCTAAGCCCTGCTAAACATTGAACTTGAGCTTCAAATTCGAGCTGAACCCAATCCACTTCTACCCCCTGTTCTCCTCCTTCTCTGCGTCCAAAACGAAAATGTTCTCAAAGCCATCTTGTATCACTTCATCATCAACAATGAGAATTGCCAAAAATTTGGCCGTCTCCGATCCGCTGGTGTTCTCTGATCGGACATGGTGACAACCGGGAGCTTCATACCAGAAGTCGCCCTTTTTCGACACGATTGGTTCGTCACAATTCATTTGATTGAGAACTGTCCCATCAATCACCATGGCAATAGCTGCTGCTCCGCCATGAGTGTGAGAAGGCGTGGCTGCGTTTGCGTCCATATGAATTGAGAGGACCAGGACTGATTTTCCCGGTATGTTCGATGGATTGTAGACCTTGAGGACCTCGAATTTTTCCCGTGGCCGCCTATAGATATAATTAGACATATATATCAGTCAATAAACTCAAAATTAATATATAGAAGGACTTTGACATCTCCTTTTCGTTTTTTTGTGTTCACGTACCCTTCAATTTGATAGGTGTCCCCAATTTTAATCACCTTTCGGTTTGCAGCAGCCATTTTAACGTATTTTCGACGTAAAATCGCTTCAAATATTGTTCAAGAAAGCAGTGATAGAGGTAAACGTGTTCGATCTGAACTTTCAAGAGGGGTGGAGGGTGGAATTCAAAAGCATATTTAAGGGCGTGGAAAAGCCGCGTATGGGGACTATACAGCTAACTATCGCCTGCCGTCTGGGAATATGCGGGCTATGCGGTTATCTCTTACCTGCGCGCAGATTTCCAAGCTGAACCTGACATTAAGATTTTCAATAATAGGAATCTAAGATACTGTAAATCGAGACGCTTGGTGTTTGTCTGTTTCCAATGATTGGTCATGTTTAGTTGATAGCCTATCGGATACGGAATTAATGTTATTCCGAATGCATATCCCCGTAATCGTAAAGGGGCCTTGATCCGCAGCAGGTTATTGCGGGGTATACGGGTATGAAGTAAACTCAAGAAAGCCCCTCCACAGTCCGCAGAGAGGAAGACTCCGTCAACCCGATACCCGCTGCAAAATATCTGCGGGCTGCCCGTGGTCCCGTCGAACCCGCCCGCAGGCGAACCCCGTCCGTTATCGAGTCAAGCTTATCAATATCTCATAGCGAAGTCCAATTAGAACTTCCAGTTACTAGCCTATCACTAGGAAAACACCAGATTCGCGTCTATGCCTGCTCCCTCACGAGCATATCAACCATATGGTACATGTGTATTTGATAGGCGCCTAAAACCTCAGCAGCCACGAAGACATCAAACTTGAGAACCACATAAATACAGTACTCAGTGGGGTCGTAGGTTTGTGGCGGGTGTGGGGGAAAATGGTAAAATGGGAATAGCGATTATTGGTTCCAAGATATAACTGGGCCACACTGACCTCAATAGGGCCATTTGCGCACAGAAAAAAGCAAGCCTATAGTCTAGAGTATTATCGGTAACGCCGTTGATATTTGGAGAAAGGCAAATTCAGCCATCGAACAAAGTTCCCACCGTGTCGATGAAAGGCTGGCCACTCTGGAAAGGGCTCTTTACAAACAGCTTTCTCAGCTCCAGCTCCGCCTGAACTCGGACATGGGCGCCAATCTCCGCAGAGGAGCGGCAAATGTAACAACCACCTCCCTCCAGCAGGACCAGAAAATCCTTCGCTTCTTCAAACAACCGTCTTGTTAGAATCCGCGCCGCTCATCATATTGACCCCGTGTGCAAGGCGAACTGCCGCTGCGCCTGTCACCAACACTTCGAATATCATTCTCCGAGTCTTGTCGGCCCCGTCGTGGGGCAACTATTTTTTGGCTACACGGGCTTCCCTCGCATCCGAAAGAATTGCGACAACGCACAAGTATTTCGCTCTTGGTCCCTTGTTGCACTTACACTTAACACCCGATAAGTGTCTCTATCTTTCGACTATCTTGATGACGCCTGGCCGAGTATGTGCATCTGTTGAGTTGAACCAATTATACTGATTGGGCTCTTTTGGTCTGTCTTATTTTGGGGGCGGGTTTTTGCATCTGGTTTGCATCTTGGGAGCTCTTATTCTCTGGCATGTCTCCGAACTTTTCCTGGTCTCTTTTGGACCTACCTTTTGCTCCTCTTTTGAACCTTCCTTTTACTTCTTATTTTTGCTGGGGGTTGCTCTTGCCTTTTTGACCTTGGCTTTTCACTTTCGGTGGCCTTGCTCTTGGGACTACGGGTTTTCATTGCTCTTTCTAGCTTCTACTCTTTGCGATTTTCCCTCGTGCCTTTGGTCTCCCTACATTCTTTTTGCTCGTTCGGGCTCTTGCTTTGTGGGGATATTATTTTGCACCGGCAATTGATCAAGGCAGGTGGGCCAAAGTCGACATTTGGCTCCATCTTGCTAATATTCGCATGACAGACTTTGCCGTTTCACATCTCATAGGCAGAGCTTGGTTTCTACTGTGGATGAGAGAACAGACTCGCTTTTTCTGAGATTTGTGGTTATGAAAGGATCAAGTGCCGGGAGCGCCGAGTGGCCGACACGACCCATGTTGGCTCGAATTACGGGGCCGACGGGAGCGAATATCAAAGTGCATCTGCCTATCACATAATTTGATCAAATGCAGCTTGAATTTTCCAGTTGTTGGTGGGAATCGTCGCTCAATGATTCCACGGAGGCTGCATGGTGGCCCGCCTTCTTGGCGATGATGGTAAGTGCAGTCATCTTCCGTCTCGGGGAATTCTCTGTTGACTCTCTCATATTTGGCAGTCCCTTTCTACCACCTCCATCCTGCTTGTTTCCCACCTCCATTCCATGATGAAAGTTGAAAGTTAGATGGGAAAATAAAAGGCCTGGTTGGATGAAATAAGGTGTGGTCCGTGCGCAAGCCCTGATTCTGATTGTTCGACACATACAATTGACCGAGGCATGGGGCCCGATTTGGAAGAAGGTTCGGAGTGGGATTGGAATTGAGTATCTTGGTTTATGATTCTAGTCTCTGAATGATATTCCAGTCTCCTTTTACATTCCTTTCCTTGAGATGATGATGATGGTCCGTAAAGCACGGTACGGTACTATTTGACATTTTGTTCAGTCGCTGGTAGTTTAAAAATCCGAATTTAGAGACTAGAGAAACCGCCCGACAAATATGCATCCACTTCTTATTTCTTGAAAAGTTTCCCTAAAAGTCATTTGAAACCTCCTTCTGAATAGTCAAGGTATTATTTTTTTGTCTATCATTCAACTTGTGACTGATAAGATGATTCTAAACATTGATCATGAATTCAAACTTATAAAACTACACTGTAGCCCCACAGTTTCCAAGGTCAAACAACACAGATTCGAAGCCATCTCACAATTCATGTACTCAAAGATCAAGGCGACTTTATAGGCCATTAACGTGGCCGTGATAGTTACATATTGCCTCTCTCCGTGGTCGGGATCTCCCAGGATATGCCGACCCTTCCACGATTGTGAGAAATTCGCTTGATTTCTGCTGGTTGAGGCTCAATCGTAAAACTTCCCAGCCAAAAAGCAGATTCATGGACGGTAAGTCTTCATCAATGATTCAGCCATTTTTGTACCTTGAGACGGGCCTCATTGGCCTTTCTATAACTGACTGCTGTCCATTCTCCGACAACAAGCAGAAACCATCCAAAACCACTATTAATTTGAACACAGAAACAAGGTAGTAAATTAAGCTCACACATTAAATATTGTTAGTCTTCACATTCGCAAAAAGCCACATTCATATACTCGCCTCGCTTCCAAATTAACACCAACAAAGCACCATAGTCGATATAATTACACGTATATCGGAAACTAACGGCGCTCAACCCCAAAATACACTTACGTCATCATAGCATTCCACACATCAGCAGCCTCCTGGCCAGAAAGGTTAGCCACAGCATCCTCCGCCTCGTAGCAGAGATCAATAGTGGCCTGGGGCGCATTGCACGGGCTGCGCAGGCGGTTGCAGATCAAATCGTCCACACTACCGATAGTCGGCGAGGAACCGAAGGGGAAGTCTGCCTGGTTGCGGGTGGTGTAGGCGTACTCGGTGCGACCATCGAGACCGTACTCGTACAGGATATAAGGGTCTGAGCAGGTGCCGTAGTCGATAGTGTTGCCGCCGCCTCCGCCGGTGTTTGAGCAGTCATCGGATGTCACCGTGGTTGTGACTTCGAGAGTGTCTGTCTTCGTGACGGTCGAGGTCGAGGTGATTACCTGCATGTTTGTGATGGTGGTGGTGTCAATGGAGGTTGATGTCTCGGTGACAGTCTCGGTTGAGGTGGATCCAGGTTCAGTTACTGTTTCGCCTCCGGTTGTCACTGTTGAGGTCACCGTGGGGCCAGCGGTGGTGATAACTTCGGTCGTGGTAGATCCGTCGACGGTCACGGTGGTGATGTCCGTGGATGTCGCGGTACACTCGGTGACACTCGAGATCAAAGTATCGGTCACCGTCACGGTATTAGGAGTCAGGCCATTGTCCTCTGTCACTGTCGCTGTGCAGGAGCTCACAGTCTCTGTGATAGTAGCTGTGCCGCTACCGTCACCGTCAATAGTGATAGTGACTGTTGACGTAGGACCCGCGGAGGTGCTATACGCGGCATTGTTAGCAAAGAACCAATCAAACTGCTGGATAAAATATAAAAACTTACCAGTCACTCACGGTCACGGTGGGAAAATAACCCCCATCACCACCATTTCCTCCTTGACCACCACCGCCATGGCCTCCATTCCCTCCGTGTCCTCCGCCGCAGTGGTCATCCGGTCCGTCACCAGCGCCCTGCTGAGGGCCGTGGGTAAACTCATAGGCCAGGCCATAGTCATAGTCATGATCATCAGGGCTGATATCAACGTTTCCAGCGTTTCCAACTCCATTGCTGCTTCCAGACCATCCTGGAATTCCCCCAGCAGCTGGATGTGCCACGGCAGGAAGGACCTGCAGCAATAGGGCTGAGAGGGCGAGGATCTCTGCGCGACAAGGCATCGTGCACTGGATGAGATCAGGATATCAATTGAAGGTCCGAATATTCTGGCGTGATAAGGGCAACAAGGAAATGAACCTACACAGGTCCGGAAATATTCTGCACTAAATACTCTACCTTCCCCCTCAGACCATTGCCAAATAAGCAATCCATGACCATTGCCAAATTAGCGATCCCCATGCTGCTCATCCCGGCGGATACTTCCCATCTGGGCAATTTGAAAGCAAGAGAGAGCTCAAAGGTATGCTCGGAGATCGGCCCATAACATCAAGAATGAGAGCGGGTCCCACAAGGGCGCCACGACGGGGCAAGCCGAAGCTCAAACCAGACCAGCAGCAGGGTCATAGAATATCTTCTTTAAGCTTGACTCGCGGAATTGGCTCATTGTGGCTTCTGCCAAGCTTCAGCCTTGAACGGCGAGAATGCTTGTTAGTTCGTGGTAATTCCTTGGTTTTTCGAGGATGAAAGGGTGATTGATATTTATCCCTTAAGTTATTGATTTGTTGGTTGCCTAAATAGGAAACCCTTGCTTGTTTCGGTATGTAGTATTCCAAACAATGTCAATCTATCTGTGCTTTGGGATATTCGTACCTCTGGGTGGCGATTTGAACACTAAATTTCCTGTCAATGGTTTGCATTGAAGTTGCCATGGATCTTTGTTTATAACCTTTACCCACGCTGCCCAGAGCTTGCCAATTTTAGGATTAGTTCAGCTTGTTGTTAAATGAGTAGTATAAGTACCCCCTGAGATAAAATGCTATTCCATTGAAAGGACCAACGATGTGTTCGATTGGTAGTAGTAATCCCACTTCCAGTACCAGCAATGAGTATATATGTCTCTCTGCCATCCATACTCCTCCTGCAATTCGATGGTGACTAGTGCAATGTTTCCAGACACCTCAATTGAGAACATTTACAGGAGCTAATACTTGCAATTGATAAATAAAAGTTTCTTATTCCAGAGACTCAAAGTATCTACAACATTATCGAAACGTATGTAGACACACGGGCGGGCATCTCAATCAAAGGAAACCGTTCGACCCGTCAGATTACCCACTGTTTCAGTATTACCAAAATTTCACCACCTTTAGCCCACAAAAAACCACTTTCTTTGTTTATCACCATTATCATAGTAACCAGTAAATTACACGCACACCTTCCTTCCCATCCCCCATCGTGAGCCTACTACACCCTCGAATTCATAGCAGCCACCACTCCAAAACAATCCTCAAAGCAATCAATATGGGTCGAGTCGCAGAAAACGTAAGCCGAACCCGAAGCGACCACTTAAGTCAAAAATCTAACGCACACCCTCTAAAACCACAGTGCATGGAAGTGGTACGCTAGCTTCAAGTCAAAAGGAAACCTGAACCTACCAATGTTCACTTTCGAGGTATACACTCATACAAGTCCCTTTTCTATCAAAATAATGCTGATATAAAACATACCTTATGCGGACGGCCTCTACCGCATCCACTGCAACGAACTATCTTGTCACATCTCAGGGACTTGGCATGGAGCAAACTTGGTTAACCACCGAGCTAAATCGCGCTTAACGGGATCGAGAAACTTTCTGAATTGTCTTTCAAGATCTTCTGAATCTACTGAATGTTCTTGGTCCTACTGCTTCGAGTCCAGCGGTCTTTATGGTCACACATTCTCCTGCACTCTAATACAGACTCGCGGGTGGCAGCGTGGAATGTGACCATGAACTTCATGTCACAGTATATCCCACTTCTGATCCCATAGAGCTTGGTAATTTCTACTTCCAAGTCAGGTACAAAGAAGTTCATCGGATACACATCTCATACTTTACCTCCCTTAATGAACAACCTCCTACACCTACTCATCATGATCTCGTGACCACCAGTACCTACAACCCAAACACCATCAATTCCTAACATCTACACACCTCTCTACAAAACCTCAACCCGAAAGATAAACCATCCGGATGGAAAGAGTAATATATGGATCAGACGAATAGTCCTACCTAAAAAAACCAATCCCACCAGCACCGCTAGAAACAAGAGAGAAGAAAGACAAAAAGAAAATCAACGCAAATGCACCTGTAGTGCCAACACAATGAAAGAAAAGAACCCTAAACACAAAAGCGCCCTCAACACCGACCCATGTCGATCGCAAGACAGAAAACAACGGCAGCAGGATG
This sequence comes from Penicillium subrubescens, assembly GCF_028828155.1. Classification (NCBI taxonomy): domain Eukaryota; kingdom Fungi; phylum Ascomycota; class Eurotiomycetes; order Eurotiales; family Aspergillaceae; genus Penicillium; species Penicillium subrubescens. The sequence goes on along the minus strand of NW_026643157.1, from coordinate 2,709,666 downwards.
TAGAGAGAAAAACAACACAGAAAACAAGCCACAAGCTTGTGACATACGATGAAACGAACCCGACCTAACGAAGTAGCCCATAGATATGTAATGTATGAAATCTTGCAGACAAGGGAATAGCAGAGAAGTTGAAACCCCACCAACAGGAGTGAGGAAAAGAACAAGAAAAAAGAAAAAACGAAAAGAGCCGTGGATGAAAAACCCAATCAGCGCGAACACGCGCCGACAAAACCAAATCTATGCAGGTCGTGACGTGTAAATGCGCGACGCAAATCGCATCTTCGAAGAGTCGGGATGAGAGAGAGAGGATACGGCGTCGGAGGGGAGTCATAAAGGGGTTTCCGAAATGGTGGGGGGTGGTGGTGAAAACGCTCAGCGTTTACGATATCGAAAAGAAAAGAAGATGCTAGTTATGGGGAGGATGGGCTATGGGTGAGATGAAAGAGGTATGCCGGCATTCGGTGAATGAATCAACAGCAGCCCTATGCTAGGCGGGTATGCAGCAGGGATCAAGGTGGAGTCGGAGTCTGACCGAAGTCCGGTTGATCCCGGCGCTTGTCGCGGGACCGCATATACATGGCATCGGCGGCGGAGTCTGAAGCAGGATTGATGGGTTGGGGTATAGATTGTTGTTTCTGTTGCTGTTGGGCGACAATCTCACGTGCGTAGAACTCGACCAGCATGGTCCCATAGGACTCTAATTCTTCCACTGGAATGGCGAGTCGGAAGTCATTGAGCATGAGGAACTGAAGCTCGAGATGATTCAGTTCTACCAGAGGGAGGCCTCCAACCTGTGCGTACCAGTGCGGTGAGCGGATTTGTCCAGTCTGGCGAAAGTCTGCGGGTAAGTGGGGGAGGGCTATACCTTTGCATATCGAGAATTGGTGTAAAACACATCAGAGAAGAATTTACTCGCACAGGTCACGCCCGCGATGACCAGTCGGTGGATGTTAAAGCTATCGACGACGAAGAAATGGGAGAGGTTATCGTCTTCACCCTGGGGGTAGAGGGCCGGTGAGATGGTAGAGTTGGGACTCGGGTCCTGGCCCGTCATGCGGGTTGAAGACGGTGGCGTCACCATCGAAGAATCCTGCTCCTGACGCTGTGGATGTGCCGCAAGTGACTCGGTAGATGTTGAGCTAGATAGATCACCGGGAGTGGAGGTATACCGATGATGTACATGGCCCAGTTGGTCTCGGTTGACCAGCTCGGTCATGCGGTCGAAATAGACCAGCAAGCTGAGGAACACCTCGTAGGTGGTGGGACAGTATTTGTGGATGCGAGTGAGATAGCTCAGGATGGTGATGCTTGGCACGTTCTTACCGTGGAAAGCAAGCACACTGGTAGCCTGTGGGCTGAGATTGTTGGTTCCGTCCGGAGGGGGATGTGGCGATGAACATGCTCGTGGTGCATATCGTTGGTAGTCGTGATCTTGGTGAGGAGACCCGCAACCATCTCAATGATGTCCGTGACGGGCATCGAGCTGATCTCAAACTGCCGGGGTTGGGATCCATGGCCGGGGATGCGAGATCGATGCGGCTGGTGCAGGAATTCTTCACTGGCCAGACTCTGAATGTGAGACAAGCTGCGGACCCGGATGCGACTGGGTGAGTTTGCTTCAGAGCCTCCTAGTGATTGCATAGATCGAAAGGTCGGTTGTAAGCGTGGCGAGTCCGGGGAGGCTTGAGGGTAAGGGTTTGGAGCGGAAGTCATGGAATCGGCCGTTGCGATATGGTGGCCCATCTGCGGGTGATGAGAGTACTGGGGAGTGTGTGAGTTGGAGTGGGACGGGTGGTCGGGCGGAATGCCATAGTGGGAGTGTGAGGTCATCGATGGCGGGGGATAGTGGGAGGGGGTGTCGGAGGGAGTGGTTCTCGAGGAGGGGAGTGAAGGAGTTTGGGAATTGATGTAGGCGGGGAGGATCTCGTTTGCATGGGCGGGAAGCCGAGTCGAGCCCGAACCAGAGGCTGGCGGGGCGGTGGTCGAGGTGGGGGTACTGTTGACGGAGGAGGATCTCGATCTGGAGTGCGAGTGGCTGTCTGACTGGACCGACGGGGTCTTGCGTGAGTAGACCGAGTCCGCGTTCATCGCACCTCCCAGCATCGTGTAATGGCGGTCGATCTGATTCGACGGCACGTGGTTGAGAAGAACGGAGCCCATATCAAGCCACTTGGCGGCGCTGGTTGAGAGTTGGGGGTGATGCAGGTGCTGTCGTTCTACTATATTGCGCCGCAGGTCAGCAAGGGAGGAGGAGGCATTGGAGGGAGTCCAGACGAGACAACGAGGACGGGAGAGAAGAAGAAGGAAGAAAAGAAAGCAAGGAAGAAGAGAAGAAGAAGAGAGATAAGGTCGGACGAAAAGGGCTCGAGAGACAGAGAGGGGAAAAGGTTGTTTGGCTTTACATTCGATGACGATGGGCCCTGGGTCTGGGCCAAATGGGTGGTGGTTCGCGGGCCAGAACGCGAGATTCACGTTAGAACGAAATGTTGGGGAGATGAGGAGACGAAGGTGGAGTTTAGCATCCAGCGATCGGGGCCATTGTTATCTTGGTTAATGGCCAAAGATGAGGGAATCAGAAGCGAGAGTGAGGGCCAGGAGGTCGAAACGAGAGGCCAACAGGGAGAGAGAGAAGAGAGAGAGAGTTGGTTCCACGGTGAGGTCAGTGGACAGTGGAGATGGGATTATGAGCAAATGGACAGGTTCTACTCCAAACTTGCCAGGGCAAAAGGGGGAACAGAGAAGGATTCTAATTTCAACCGGTCGCAAAGGGTCTTTTTGGATAGAATGGACTTCTACAGTCTATAATTTGAATCGTATTAAAAATAAAATCAGAAAGAATAAAAAGGAAAATGGACCAATACCAAGAAATATGGGCTGTGATGAGACAGGGATATCCGGAGTAAAGAGACAGAGAGAGAGAGGCTCGCAACGAGGAGTCAGTTCGAATACTGAACATTCGATGAATCCATGGTTGGGACAGAGGATAATCAACTATTATGGCATTTATGATAAGTTTAAATTCCTAATATATACCATAACTACTCCGTACAGTACTTCTATTTAATTAAATCTACAATCCAGCCTGTTAGTTGATATACTATCCTCTTCAACAAAAAGCAACCCAGTCCCCAAAACCAGATTAACCCAGTCTTATCGGAAACCAGCCACGAAAGACGGTGTGGGAAGCTTTTTGAACGAGTCTTTTTCTTACTTTCTGCGTTGAGTTAGTCTCCTTATGGGATCATCTGTTCGTAAGAGGATATCGGGCGAATGACAGGCCGATCTGCACCCGCGTGGTGACGCCGCCGCCGATGATTCCAGCGGACGCCAGCGGGCGATTCCGCAGGGAGGATGAGGGAGTGGAGTATTTATTAGTCTTATTCTTTAGTTGATTTATATGGGAATCTCAGGGTTGAGAGATTATTATAGAATAAAGTAAGAAATGGGAAGTGAATTCAACATGCACCTACTAAACCTTGTAAACGTAGATAAATACCCGAGTAGATCGATCCGCCAGAAGACCACACCTTGTATACATATATCATGATGTCTCTAGCTAGTATATTTTACTGATATGATTGTCCAAGACATAGACCGAGTATACTCGTATGTATACTAGACTCTGGAGTACAGCATTTCCATAAGTACCAATGCTCGGCCACTTGTAATGGGGTACCATCCTATACTTTGAAAAACACTCATACCTACCTATACGTTTATTTCATATACTTCCTTCATTCCATTCTACGTTACTCTGACCAATTAGCCACTGCCAGCTGCACTTGATTATTATCATTATCATTACCCTGCAGGGCATATAGAACATAACTGGCAATATACCCTGGCCCTTTTCCTTGCCATGATGTAATCGACCAGGGTATACAGCATCCCATTCCAGTAACCTGGGTCTCTGTCCGCCTCTTCCTCGGCTGTTTCCTGCTTCTTCCTTGTACAATGTCTTTTTCTGATACACTTTGTTCCTTTTTCCATTCGCCATTTGCCATGCTCCATTCAACCGGATCATCCTTTCATTCTACATTCCCAGCCCATCGCTCCATTCTCCGGCAATACGGAGTAGGACCATTATAGCTACCCAATCCTCCGGATCCCCCATGTCAAGGTACGAGGACTAGCGCTCACAGCTCACGCATATCACAGACTCAGCCCTCCTTCCAAGAAATACAAAAGAGGTACCAACACGAAAGACAAAAAAAGCCACACTACTCCTAAAAACCAACTTCCGAGGCCGAGGCCGAGGTTGAGGTTACTGATATGATCGTAAAAAGGACATTTCATTCCCATTTTCTTCCATTCGGAAAGAGAACTATCCCCAAAAGAAAGAAAACACATGCTATTAGTACATGAGAGATTTAATTCGTCACGCCAGGCCCGGTGTAGTTGGTGTCCGGCAGGTACAAGTGCCGCACCGCACCCTTTTTGGTCAGCACCACCATACGGATGACACCACCCGAGCTGCCATCCCACTTGATAGCCTCCTGCAGGGAATTGCGCACAAAGTCGATACCCTCGGCCTCTGTCATGTTCTCTTTCCAGTTCGCATCGGTATAACCGTAGATGTAGGTCGATCCTGAACCGCCGATGGCGAACGACTGTTTGTGGAGGGATCCGCCCAGCGGAATCGAGTATACCTGACCACCGTGGCGAGGGTCGTATCCGGCAATGATGATGCCCGCACTGGAAGTTCCTAGTCAGTTATATTTTCCTTGCGGGAGATACCCAGAGGCAGAATGCAGGATAGAACAAACCTGAGAGAGTCCTTGTTCTCATAGCACAGCTCTTGGAAGAGCGAGGCTGCCACCTGTGTGCTGGGTGCCTCGTTGTTGACCACGCCGTACATGTTGAGGTGGTATGAAACGATGTCGGCCACGGCCTGGGTATCCGCTGCTGAGCCCGAACGGCAGCACCAGATGGTGTCGTGCACTTGTGTCAATTTGTCGGTGACTCGGTTGGCAATGTAGGCTCCGGTTGTGGTTCGGCTATCGGCACCGAGGATGACACCGTCCTTGAAGTTGATGGCCATGCTATGGTTCAGTTAGATGGTGTTCGTCGAGGGAATAACGAGCTCCGGCATACTCACATCGAGGTTCCCAGGCTAGGAGAGTTGAAAGTTAGCAGCTGGACCAAAACCACAAAGACAAACAACATGTCTATCCAAACACTTACTTTACTTCTCCACTCTTCAGGTGCTGCATATCGACGTGGATGCCATCTGGTCGATGGATGTTAGCTCCCTCTCTGCGGCGACGGATGACGAATAGCTCGGACTCACCTTCACCCAGCACTCCCTGCACACCGTGTTGGCTGACCATGTTGTTGTCTAGTATCAATGAAATGGAAGAGGCAAAATGAAAAAGCTCAGAAACAGAGGTAGGATCGAGAGAGGGAAAGTAGATGAGTAGAGATGGAGGGATGTGCTCACGAAGCTGTACGGAAGGCAGAAGCTCAACGCGTCCAGCTCGGGCGGTGAGGGCCCGGCGGCTGGCTGATAGGGCGGATTGGGTTTATCGCCAGCCCCCGCGAGATCTCCTGAAACATCTCCTCTGGGGAACCTGCCTATCCATTTGATCAATCCAAGTCAGAATCACTAGAAGAACATCCGCACGGTTGACTCATTCTTGCCCTGCCGCCACACTTCCTCCCGCTCGATTTCGGCGACAACAACACATCATCATGTCCGACTCCCCTCCGCCGCCCTCATCGTGGAGCATAGGCAACATGACCAACAGCGCCGTACAGTTCCTCCGACTACCCGTTCTAGCATCATCCGGCCTGGCAGTGGTCGCAAGTGGCCTCCTATACTTTAAGCAGAAGTACGCTCATCCATCAACATCCATTAGACCCACCCTTGAGACTAACATACCAGCCTAGTGAATTGATATACCCCCGCAACGTCCCCGTCGATGCGCGCACGAACGTCCCCAGTCCCCGACAATTCGGCATAACCGACTTTGAAGATCTGCAAATCCCAACTCCCGATGGCGAAACGCTGCATGCGTTTTTCCTGCGCCCGCCCAAGAGTCGTTATCGGCGCAATCTAACAGTGATAATGTTCCACGGCAACGCAGGAAATATCGGGCACCGAGTGCCGATCGCCAAGGCGATGCAAGATACACTACACTGTAATGTGCTGTTGCTTGAATATCGCGGGTATGGCATGTCTACGGGTATGCCTGACGAGGCTGGCTTGAAGATCGATGCGCAGACTGGACTCGACTATCTGCGACAGCGGGCCGAGACAAGGGATGACAAGATTGTTGTTTACGGGCAGAGTCTGGGTGGTGCGGTTTCTATCAATCTTGTTGCGACCAATCAAGATCAGGGTGATATTGGGGGTCTGATTTTGGAGAATACTTTCTTGAGTATTCGCAAACTCATCCCTAGGTGGGTTTTCATGGGTTTCACTCGTGGTCAGCATTGAATTGAAAGACGTTGCTAATGCGATGGCAGTATCTTCCCGCCAGCACGGTATTTGGCTCGTTTGTGCCATCAGTACTGGATAAGCGAGGACGTGCTACCAAAGATCTCCAAGGTGCCGGTCCTCTTTCTTAGTGGATTGAAAGATGAGCTCGTGCCGTATGTACTACCCCGGACTTGAAAAATATTACAAGGCTAATTCCTTCCCAGTCCATCTAATATGACCCAACTATTCGCCGTGTGCAAGTCAGAAACCAAGATCTGGCGCACACTACCAAATGGAGGCCACAATGACTCCGTGGCCGAACCCGGCTACTTTGAACATATTCACTCCTTCGTTACGGAGGAGGTTTTGAGCAAGTAGACAGCGAGCCGAACCTTTTGAGCGATCCTCCGCGGTCAACTACATTGGTCTCCAGTCCCCGTCCAGCCTCTTATCCTTCAACTACATCAATGATACCCACACTATTGCAATCGACGACAGATATTCTCTACCGTCACTCATCCAGTCGGTCCTGACCGACTTGAGCCCCCGCTGCTTGTTACATACATATCCAACTCGACCAAGCCACCAATCATCTTCGAGTCATTATCCCTACCTACTCCCAGTCTATCTTATCCCCACAGCACGGGGATCTCTACCGGCGTCATCATCCATGGAATACAAGCGATGAACCTTTTTGTGACATACGGTGTTGGCACTTTGTTTTTAATCCACTTGTTTTTTATCACTGCTCAAGCTATTTCTATGCGTGGGAAGGATATGCTTTTCTCGGGTTCTGTATTCTTTGCATTTCAGATAGGGACGGAAGTTGAGTTTCCCTCTATTATGCATGTATCATTTTGACTATTACCATTGCAATGTTCAACCAATAGCATATTTCAACCACATTTACTCCTCTTTAAGCTCGTCGTAGCGCTACATGATCCATGGAGCTGAACGTTAATATCAATCCCGAGAAGCTAGTCTTCCTAAAATTCCTCCCAACAGATCTGGCTATGGACCACACTTGAAGCTGAAAAACTGGGCTGCAATCTACAGCATTATGATTCTCTCATTGATGAGAATATTGCCAGAATGTGGAGGGTGAGTTTCAATTGGAATTTGAAGGCCCAGCTTGTATTTGAGGCATACCAGGTCAGTCAAGAGAGAAATCTATCAACCTCTGACGAACGGAGTGCTCGTTCACAACGTTCAGAGTAGGATGTAACCAATACCTTCTGGCGGAGATCCCCTCCTCCCTCTCCGGGGATTCTTCCCTGCGGATATCTCCAGGACCAGCGATTGCTGTTTGCCTCCTTCAGCCTATAAAGGCTTCAATAAATTTTGTTCCCTTATTTCCCCTGAGACAGTCAAATTCAATTTGCTTTTCTCTTCTGCTTTCTGCCCGTGGCGGCGTAGAATACGACCGCCAGTTTATGCTCCCAATCGATTTCGATGTCGATTCGTATCACTATCTCAACTCCACCATCGTCATGCCTACACTAGAATACGCCTCTTCATTCGCCAATCTACCCGCTGTGAGCGAGGATTACAGTGATTTCAATGCAGATACCCCTACAGATGGAGGAGAAATCACCTAAATCACAGGTGCTCCGCAGGAGTACCAACTGAAGGCTGTAGACCCACTCGAAGAATTCGACGACTTTGATACATGGCTAGAGGATGTCATTCAAACGCTCCGCCCACAGAATCTACACCGTCTCATCGACGCTTATGTTAAGCGTCCACCAAAGACCTCGCCGGAAGTATCTAGATGGGTGAAAACATCAAGGGATATTCGATACTGGATGTACCAGTCTGTATGTAAAGATATCAATAAACTGGTACTAGCCCGCCGCTTCCGCTGCGAGTTTGCTGATGAGTACTTCGAGCTTTTGAAGCAGGTGACGGGATAATGAAGAGAATTCCCTTTTTCGTTGGGTGGATTTTTTCTTGGGAGATCTCCAGGACTGGTTTCTGCGGACTGCCTCCGGAGCTATCGAGCTCGATATTGAGTATCCTACGCAGAAACGTTAAACCAATAAATAGACGATGATTTGAATTGTCAGGTCCCGTCGCAGAGCAGGTTGTAGTCTTCTTGGCTTGTGTGGAGAGGTTGTTGTCTAGGCCGTAAAGGTAAAGGCTACCTAGTAGAATGATGCCTATCAATTAGGTAGGGAATCTAATATGGATGGAAGGCTGCCGTGATAGAGGTAGAATAGGTAGTATAAGTGGATTATCTATAACGGACGCTCGACCGGGCTAGCTGAAGGAGGGAGACCTAGGTTTAAATGCAGAGGGAGCCATATAAGGCGTCGATTTCACAGGTCCCTATTTCTAGTTTCAAGAACGTTTATTTTTATCTTCGAATTTATTGAGGCTCCAAAAAAACAATTGAATAATAACGCTGTCCCCACATGCAAGTAAGTGGATACCGCAAAGTTCATGTAGTCCCCGGGGTCCTCAATGCTAACTTCACCCGGGGGGTATCATAGAAACAAGAAACAGAAACGACACTTTTCTCTTCTCATAATCATGAGTCGTGAGTAGGTATGCAAATCAAACATGTTCGGAATCACCATCAGCAATATCGGGGGCTGGATTGTTGATCATCTCGGTTTCCGCAGGCTGATCAACTGCCTGAACAGCAGCCTCCGCAGTCTCTGGCTGTGCCTCAACCTCAACGGAAGTCTTGCCTTGCTCCTGTTCTGCCTGCTCGGCCTGCTCTTCTTTCTCCTCGGCTTCCTCCCAGCTATCAACAACCTCAGCTGAGGATTGAGTACGCAGCGCCTTGCTCGCACCAACACCCGAACGAAGAACCAGGCGCTCCTTCTTAGATGACTGACTTGACATATCAGGCATTTTACCACCCGCAAGAGCAGAATAAATAGACCGGCTCTGGAACAAATTCTGGACAGGTGTAGTGCTCCGGGTGCTCGCCGTGCTACTATCTGCCCCAGACTTCTTGCCCCGAGAAGCAACTTGAGCCCAGCCATCGGCACCTGTTTGCGATTTCGCAGCGTCGCGAGCGGCTTTGGCTTCAAGTGCAGCTGCGCGTTGAGCATCGCGTTCTTTGGTGCGTTCGCGCTCGCGGAGCTTGACGCATTCGCGTACGCTCACGCCGCCAATGCCGATGGATGTGCCGCTGCCCATGCCAAATACTGGGGATGTCCAGGCTAAGGGCTTGAGGACGAAGACGTGACGGTGTGGTTCGGGGTCATGGCTTTCAGTCACGAAGCCCCAATCTGTTGCGAGAGAGTGGGCGTAGGCGCGGAGAGTTGACTTTGCAGGTTGGAAGCGGAATGAACGATTCGTGGTATCGGTTGCCAGAGAGTGCAGACTCGACTCGTAGGTTTGGAGAGTCGAGAGGGGAACTGTGGAGGCTAGTTTGATGTACTGATCGAGTGTCTCGGTTGAGTAGGGGAGGTTAGACGCGGTGAAAGCTTGCACAGTGGTCGTCTTGTCGATGTCGACGCCAAGTGCAGATGCTAGAGAACGGTTCCGCTCTAGACGGGAGCACTCATCGTCGCAGGTCAATGGAGTAAGCGATGGCAAGCGCTCTGGCTGTTGAAGCTGGCCCTTGGAAGTAACAGCCTTGGCGGCGCCACAACGTCTCTCCTGTCGTAGTCGTCCACAGCTACATGTTACTGTAAGCGTGGACGAGCAAGGCGTCTTCTCTGGACACGAGTATGGAGCATGGCACTGCTCGGCGCAAGGATGACCACACAACGTCTTGGTCTTTCCACATGCCTGCTGACAAGGCCTATCCGCGTCTTCGCATTCACCTGGTCGATGGCAATCCTTTTTACAGTAATGAGAACCACACTTCAGAAGTGCGCCACAAACTTGACCACAGCGGGCATCTGTTAGCCAGCAAGGTACATTTTTCATCACCCGCTTGCCACACAGACATTCCTTCTCAGTCAGGAACGGACACTTGGGACAATTTTCCTCATCCGTGTGGCAGTTATGCGCAGTTTGCGGATGTCCACACGTCTTGGGCCGTCCACAGGGGAATGAGCATGCAGGCGGCTTTGTGCCACATGGCTGCGGCGGATATAAAATAGATCGTCCGCAATTACAAGAGACCTCTTCAAAGATCGCTTCTCGACAGGTATTGCAAGCGCCCTTGTGGCAGAGCTCCGGGCATGTATGTCTTCCGCATTTCAGCAATCGACCACAGATCCGGGTGCAAATGTGCTCTGCCTCGATATCTTCATCGGTAGGGCGGAGATGAGACTTGAGCTTTCGGCGGAGAGCTTGTCTTTCAATGGCCTTTTGTTCTCCTGGGCAGCATCGTTCCGTACAAGCGTGACGACCACAGTGCAGAGTAGTTTTGCATTGGCGGAAGCACTGGGGCGGGTTGATATTTCCTTGGTGACAGATACTCATGGCGCTGTTACGTCCGCACTGGCACGAAATAGGGACACGACGCATGCATGTTCCGCAGGGGCCAGTATGACAAATCTGGTCGCAAGAATGGCCACAAGCAAGCATCTTCCCACATGGCTCCATACAATTCGGGATGGGATCCTCGCAGGAGGTGCGAGGAGTGAAGCCGGGAATATCACTCATTTTGGTCTTACCACAAGGGCAACGGGTGACGATGTCTGGCGACTTGGGGCAGTGAGCAGGGCGCGAGTCCTGCGGATGGCATGGCTTTTTGCAAGAGTGGAGGCCACAGTCGAAGGGACGGTCGCAGATATCATTACAACTGAAGCAGCCCGTCCACTCCTCTTCTGATCCATCATCGCGAACCATTGTGCTATCCATCTCTTCATCCTTCGAACTGCAAAGCATTTCGGTCTCCACCTTACCACAGTAGCAACGGCCCTCGATCTTCACTTCGCAAGCACCACATAATCCCTCGTGACAGGGAAGAGGGCAGAAATGTTCGCCACAGGGCAAAAGGTCTCCGCAGATCTCGCCACAGCTCCATCCACGCTCATAGTCGGTATCTTGACACCGCTTAGTTGAGGAATTGCGACCACAGAAGCAGTCCTGTGTCGGGCCCATTGCAGTACATGGCGCACATGGGCCGGCATGGCAGGTGGCATCACATGGATGGGGGCAGCCTTTCCGAGGCCGTGAGCATGTCTGTCCGCAGGAGTGCGGAGGCAGGCCAGGCAATGGTCTCGGGTCCACCTCCTTCTCACACCAACAGGAGTAGGTCGATGGGAATATTTCGTGAGAGAGATTGCAACCGGGACAACGCCAGGCCTTGGGAGCCGAAGATGTTTCACCATCTTGTGCCTGGCGATTTTGGGCAGCAGCAGCGCCCTCATTTGTGGACCACTTCTTGATACAGCTCAAGTGGAAGACCGTCCAGCACAGTTCACAAGCCCAGACCTTCGATCGCCGACCTAGCTCACTAGTGCAGATGGGACATTCATACAGATTATGGGCAATGTCTTCGTGAATGCGGGTGGCGATATCGTCGGCAATGGATTTCGTTGTGACCTTGGGCGGCTTTGGCGGGGGCTTTGGCCTTGCTTTGGCCTTACCCTTTGCAGATGTGGTAGGAGGAGTCTGAATGCTCGATGCTGGCATTCCAGGTACGAAATCAGGCGCATCGGCCCGGAGGCTAGCATCAGCATCGCCTTCGGCTGCATGTTCCTGGCTCTGGTCGACCGACTCTTGATCTGGCCTTGTCAAACGAGCTGCAAAACCTCGAGCCCTCATACCCCGAGACTGGGGCTGTGATATTTGATCGACTTGCTCGGGGTTCTGTCCTTGCCCGCCTCGTCGAGCTCCATTGCTACGTCCTCTCCGGGCTCCCGATCCCCGCCCTTCTTTGTTTGGCCTCCGCTGCCGAGATTGCTCTTGCTGGGTGCTCTGCTGACCGGGATCAGCAGCACTATTAGCTTGCTGTTGCTGTACGGGGGCCGTGGCTTGGCTATTCAAAGGCTGTGTCGGTCCGTTTTGTTGTTGGCCATCCCGAGTGGCGGGGCCTCTCCCACGGCGTCTGTGCCTTGAACGAGGGGCAGCTGGGGCAGCAGGAGCTGCGTCTGGGCCTTGCATAGCCGGGAGTACTGATTCAAGACGACCCGCTGCTGCTATGCTCATCCAAGCGCTGGAATCGTGTGTCGAATGGATTTCGGAGATTCGCGAAATGGTGTTTTGGCGATCAGACTCGGAGAGTGACGTAGATAAAGGTGAGGATTGCACGCTCGGAAGTCCGAATCGAAGGGACAAAACGCAGGGAGCTATGAGGGGGAATGTAAAGAGATAGTAAGATCCAAGAAAAAAAGAGCCCTGAGGGCGAAAGTGTATTTGAGACTGCAGAGATACCTGGGAGCTTGCTGATAAAAACCTCACAGACGGGGCAGTATCGGGCGGAGATTGGGGCGGTGGAATGTGGCGTTCTAGACTGTATCCGCCAATCAGATTCAAGAAAACCACAGTCAAAGTAATATGAAGGCTCTGGCTCAGCTCAGGCTTACCGTTGCAGGCCCGTACTGAGTGAGTCAGTTCGTCTACCAAATGACTCATGGGCGCTGATCCACCGATCCACTCGCCCAGCCCCAACTATAGTGTACCTCAAGATTGGACCGTCGTGATACTGAACCCTCAATATTTGATGCTAGCAATCACAAATTGACGTTTCCAACCGTGTCATAACCAGTCATGGGCTATATAAGGCTAGACTGTCCATATCAACCTGTTCCGGGAACGGGCCATTCATTTCAATACGATTTTATGCCAGATGGTGACGCTGTGATAGACCTGCTAGGCCCTTCTCCATCGTTAATACTGCCCGCTGGCTCTCTTACTTCCTCGAGAATTCCCTACGAATGAGTACTGTTCAATTTGCCCTGTAAGAGTCCAGAGTTCGAGGCTCAGCAGCAAGATATCTTTAGCCTCGGCCTATCAAAGTACAAGAAAAGCTCCGCAGAGTACTCCGACTGTCATAGTGCGAACCAGCAAATCATACACATTAATGTCAATCTGTCATCCAAGTATTATAAACAAGATGCAAAATGCGTCCGCCAGAAACTGAGCAGTCAATCGCGCTATGCAAGCCCCAGACCAAAGGGCGAGCCTGAGTATACAGCACACACACATAGATCAAACATGACGAACGATCCCAACAACCCTCAGGTTATCAAACGAAAACAACAATCTCCCCCCTCTCATTCCGCCTCAACCTCAAAGCCCTCCAAAGATCCTTCTCATTCTCTGCCCTAACCTCCCGACTCCCCATATCCCCCTCATCCTCAAACTCGCGATGAAACCTCTTCAACGCCTTATTCACCGAACACCCTCTCGCACTATCCCTCTCAGCCACGATATCCAAAAACATCTCTGCCATCTCCCGCGAGAACTCATCATTCGTGCGCGCAGGCGGTTTCGAAGCCCGATACACCGTAACCTGGCGCTCGCGGTGCGGCGAGCGTGAATCCGAACGGCGACGTTCATCGCTCTGCTTCTGCCGCCGACTGGGTCTATCACCGTCTGTGGGATTGCTGCTCTTGCGCTTGGCTTTGCGTTCCGTGTGTGAATCCGATGCGTGGCGGCTGCGGTGAGACTTTTTCTTACGGATTTCCAGCGCGCCGTCTGCGCTGGAGGATGAGCCGCGGCGGGTGCGGACGAGGGCGCGGGAGTTGGAGTCGTTGCCGGCGCTGCTGGTTGAGACGACGGAGCCGCCGAACATGGAGGTGACGAGGCGCTCGGCGCGGTTTTTGATGGAGATGCCCAGGCCGGTGTCACCGTTGGAATGGCTTTCCTTGGACTCTTTGCCGTTGCGGCGGGTGCGCTTGATGGGGGATGAGGCGTCGTGGTAGGATTGGCGGTGGAGGTCGGGGGAGTCCTCGGGGGATGGGGAGCGCATCATGCGGTTTAGACCGCCGGTAAGACCGGAGTGCGCGAGGACGGGGGTCCCGGCGTTGTTGATCACGCTGGATGGGGCGTCTAGCATGGGAGTGTCCAGGTCGGGTTGCGGGCTGAAGGGGTTCTCCTGGCCGCGCTTGCGCTTCTTCTCGCTGGCGCTGGCGCTGGCGCTGGAGCGCTTTTCTTCCTTGCGGCGCTCCTTCTTGGTCTTCTTTGGTGCGGGTGTGACGAATTCCGTAGAGACGTTGGGTACATCGTTGGCGTACATGGGTGGTGGGATGGGGTCCGCGCCGTAGGAGAAGCCATTCTCTTCATACGCGACATCGTAGTGGCCCTCGTCGTCGGTCTTGGTGTCCAGCTTGGCGAGAGCATCGCTAGGCTCGAAGACGGATTTGGCGTGCGCAACCATGCTCATCTGTTCCTTGGGGCCGTTCTTGGGGGCCAGAGTGACCTTGGACGCATTGGGGGTGTCCTCGGTGACCAGGTAGTCAAATACATTGATAGGCTTGTCAGTCTTGGCCAGCGCCTCAGAGGTGGCCTTGCCTTCGCCCGCAGGAGGGGGCGTCGGCGCTGGGGGCGGGGCATTGGCCTTGAAATTGTCTCCATCGGAACCATCCTCGACCCGGGGTTGTTTGTTGGCATTGGCGTTGCCCTTGCCCTTCTGGTTGGGGGTATTCTGGCCGTTCTGGCCCTTCTTTTGGCCCTTGGTAGGCTTCTCTTTATACAAGGCGCCTTGGTATTTTTGCGCCTCGCTCATGCAAGACTATAAGGAAGAATCACCTGTTAGCGCCCTGCTTAAAGACGAACGATTGAGCTAGCGCGAGACAATTGCTCCAGTCTGCCATCCACTTCTAGGAGACTCTGCGCCAATTGCCCGTATACCGCCAACAGTATGCGCAAACCCAGCCATCAACTACCAAAACGTACCGTGTGTGCCCTATACTGAGTTCCCTGGAAATGGACCATACAATCGATGCAAGTGAACGACGCGCCTCGGCACTGGTTCCGATGGGGATCGAGTTTTTTCTTGGTGAAAATATCACCGCATGCCTATCACAGATTGATGTTAGCAATGATCTTTACTCATACTGACAAGCAATCCCCAGTCCGCGGCTCATAGCGCCGACAGCGAAGGAGATTTCTTTCTGACTTACCTCACACTGGAAGGACACCATCTTGACGGCTGATAATCACACCGTCGGAAAAAGGCCGATGCAGCGACGCAGGTTCAAATTCGAAGAAACGAGTCTATGCGACACGCAAAATAACAACCCAAAAGCGCGACAATTGCGACCAGCAGAAGGAAAAGGTTATGGCGTGGGGTGGACAGTCAGAATGCGCGGGAAGAAAGTCTGAAGGTGGAAGGATTTGCGGGAAACCACAACAAAGTTATCCCTTGCGGAGTTAGTCCTTTGCTACAGGAGTAGGACTGTCGTAGATAAGACTGTGTTGAATTGCGGTCTGCGCCGAGTTTCCAACGTCAAACTCAAGTCACTTTCACCTTTTTTTTTCTTTTTTGCGCGTCGAAAATTAGGAAAGGCGCGTGAGGAGACGCTAGACTGGATCTAGTAAGCGCTAATCTGGATTAGGAAGGGTTATTGTGGTGGAGTCGGAGTGGATGTCCAGTCTCCGTGCTTTTCGTATAGAATCAGACAGTAAAGTATGCAGAAGCAGTGGAGAGAGAGAAGAATTGCAAAGGGGACTGGAAAGGGCTGAAATCGAAGAAAAAGAGAAGAATACGAAACACAGGAATTAGAATAATAAGCAAGCAGCCCCTGACTGGTACTTGGTGCTTTCAGTTCTGTTTCATAGTCGCGCCTGAACGCGCGCAACTAGGACTACGATACATCACAAAGTACTCGATATACACTCTCAAGTCTTTAATTTACTTGGCTTTCTATAACGAACGCTATAGGCATCCTTGAAGTATCTCACTTGTACCCTATGTATCTATTGCCCCTCCCCTCTCTCTCCCTCCCCTCCTCTCCCCTCCCCTCTAGGACGATCCCCGCGGACGATCGTGATCTGTGCCGCGCACATGCTGACTGGCCCCCCCCAAGTCTGTCAGGAGACTCTTCCTCCTTCTTTCATTTGTTATCAGCTGAAGCTCTTAGCCCATACATACTGGCCCCCCGCTTTATTTTTGGCCAAACTCAAATCGATAAACACAAAAGCCCAGACCAGACCCCAGATCCTGGTTACGAAGATATCGTATAATCTTAGCTATGCTGATGCTGATTCTAATCTATACCAGCTATAACACTTACTACGTATTCTGGAATTATTCCACATTATGCGCATTCATAGTTCATAGGTAGGTTGATTCTCTTTTTCAAGGTGTCGTCATGGACTAGCGCATTCACACTAGTGTGGGTTTCTACTGTATCACGAGGATGCGACATACAACCATCACGCCGCCGCTAGTCTCGGAAGGACGATCAGGACACTATATTCCTGCGGGATGGCGCCGGCTAATGTATGACGGCAGAGTTGATGGGAGTGTAGCAAGGTAGTATCAACAGCCATCAAGATAGCCCTTCAATGTCTCGCAATAAATGTGCGATGAGGAGACAAGAAAGAAACTTGCACTACTGGCCGGGTCATGCGCAACACAACTATGGCCTGGGATCACCGGATAGAGCGCGATCCTGGATTGCGCGAGGTTGGAGGGTCATGCCCCCGTGGGAGACTCGATGATCGACAACTCTAATCCCTGCCAGGACGAGTACCTCTTTGGAAGCTGGTAAGAGCAGACTGCAACAAAAGATGCTTGATAGCTGATGCGGTACAGGGATAGCTCCCGCCGCTCGGGCTCGGGCTCGGGCTGGTCTGCAGCGGACGTACGCATTTGCGCATTGGGTATATAGAAATCTATCAAAAGAAGTACTGTACATAGAAATGGAGACCAGCTCCAGCGGATGTTCTAGGAGGAAAATAGAAAAGGAAAACGCCGTACGAGTGCAACGAAAACAGCGATTTAGATCGCAAGGACCCAGAGAAGCCTTCAAAGCCATCAACCGCGAGTGGTCCTAAATAGCCAGATGTCAGTCAGACAATTCACACACACACACCTATCAAAACGAAAGAAAAAACAAGCGCAGCATCCGAGACGGGTCAACTCACTCTTCTTTCGAAATCTCCACAGCCAGGTGATCATGCAGATCAGCAGAATCCTGCTTCCCATCACCCCGGCTAACCGCCGAATGTCCCTCGATACTCTTATCCTCCTCCTCGCCATCCTTTTTCTCCGCCTTTTCGTCTTCAGCACAGCCACAATCATAAAATGCGCCTAAATTCGTGCAGTCGAATTCCGGTTTCTCCAACATCGCATTGACCTCGTTGTGAATGAAGCAAGCCCATCCGGCCGCGGATTTGCGCGATGATACCTGCGGCGGGTACTTGTTCAAGTGTTGTTGGAAATGTTCGGCGCATTCGCCGCTGTTTTATTGTTAGCTTCATTGTACGTTGCGCCGGGAGGAAGTCTCGGAAGACACCGGTGAATTCTGGAGGAGGAGGGAAAGGGCGGGATCGTATGCCGTACCAAGGATAAAGTCGCGCAAATAAGAAGATGTATGATCGCAGCGCTTCCTGCTGGTCTTCGGTAGGCTTCTCGGGAAATCGCGCCATGACAGTATGGAAGTATTTCCATGTTGCACGGCCTAGCTCCGCTCTGCAAGATAGTAGACAATCATGATTAGCATATGGCTTTCAAGATTCAACAATCAAGCTTGAATGAGCTCAAACTCATCATGGCATCCTTACTTTGCTGTGGCATTGCCCAACTTCGGCATCACGACCGCCCCTTTCAGTGTATCCTCCTGAATCGTGATTCCGGATCCCGGCGCTGCACCGTGGGCGATATGCCCGGGGGCTCGGACGGCAGGGCTAGGTGGGCCCTGTGGATTGATGAAGAGGAAGAAAACCAGGCATATCGCGATCACGGCGCTGATGGCGATGCGCCGTGTCATTTGCCGGTTGGCCATGTCGGCGGAGGGGCGAGGGGGTTTTTCGCCAATATTTGGAGTCGAGGGGCACCTGTGATGAAAGGGCAAACAGGGTCTGTCCGGGCTAGAAGATGCGGGCAAGATTTTCCCTGGAATGTAGGAATGGAGCGAGGAATTAGTGTTGAAGGGAGATGAAGCTTTGTGAAGGGGGCAAATCTACTTGTCGTATGGTGGCCGGACCAGGCTGCAGCTGCATAAAGGGAGCTTAGTCATGGTCGCTCTGTTCATTGACGTTTTGGGTTCGGGTTTTTTTCCTTTCCATGGGTTTGACCGAGTTAAGTCTTATTCAGATACCAATTAGGAATGCTAGTGCCACATGGCAGTTCGTATGTTGGTGATATGGCGTGCTTGTTTCTTTGTTAATCCCCGAATCTAACGTCTAGCCATGACATCGATACCACGATATCGCCAGACCCACCACGATTCGGATTTCCTCCGTGGCAAGCATAGGCATTGCGGAGGGTCCGAGGGGCATTAACATGCACGTTCAAAATGTTCGACAGACCGCTAGAATTAACCAGCTTTCATTGGACAATATGCATCTAATTGCACGAGCCTACAGTAAACTAAAATCTCCTTCCACGCTGCACTCATGCATCCAACATCTGCATCTGCATCTCATCCTGGACCAAAGCATCGCTCAGACTCGGCGGCAAATCCTCCTCCCTCGTACCCCAATCACTCTCCCGGTCCCCAAGCATCAACTCGAGCGTCATCCCTCGTGTGAAAAACTCATGACCAATCCAATTCTTTGTATACGGTTTTCCATCGAGCGTAGCGCTCTGGATATAGACGCTCCGATAGGTGGGATCAAAGTTTACATTTCGGATCGTAGCGGTGTGATTGGTCTCTGGATGAGTGATTTCGACGGCTTCGAAGAATGGAGCCGTGATTAGGTAGACGTTCTGGCCTGGATTGGGGAAGAGGCCCATCATGCTCCAGGCGAGGAATGAGCCCATTGCGCCGGAGTCGTCGTTACCCGGTAGACCGTTGTTGGATGCGTTGAATGTCCGCGGGATGTAGCTGTGGACTCGAGATGTGGAGAGAGCAGGTCGGCCGGCGTAGTGGTAGTCGTATACTGTTAGGAAGACGGGCTCGTTACTGATGTCGGCGAGGCCGGATGTGTGGAAGTAGTCTAGTCGTTTTACGAAGGAGTCTGGGCCGCCGAGGAGCTTAATTAGACTTGCCATGTCGTGGGGGACGAAGCTGTAGTTATTAGCCATGAACTGTCGACTGACTTTCTAGAAGGGGAACTCACAAAAGATACTCCCAAATACTGGACTCGAAAGTCTCCGACGGATTGGATGTCAATGAGCACCACGATGCCAGCGCACTGCAGGCAATCGGATCTTGGAACCCCCAGGTACCATTAAGATACTTAGGTTGGAAAAAGCCCGTAAAGCCCGTATCAGTTCCATTCTCCAAGAATGACTTCTGATCAGCTTTGAACAGGTTCTTCCAGTTACCCGCTCGAGACAGATACTTGGTATACTCCTTCTTGCCAAGTCCCTTGCCCACAACCGCAAGACCATAGTCATTATACGCATACTCCACGGTTCTGGATATACTGCGTGAGTTGGTTCCAAAGCCCAGGTAGTCAAAGTCCAGGTACGGGATGTAGTTTAGCTTTTTCCAGCTTTGCAGACCACCGCGTCCTTCGTATGACCATTCCAAGGGCTCGTTCTCGGCATCGTTGACCATGGCCTTGTATGCCAGCTCCCAGTCGATTCCAGTCAGGTTTTTGACGTAGGCGTCTGTGAGAACCACGTCTGCATTTGATCCGCCTTGTGTCCAGCCCTTGCAGAGGGACATGCGGCAATCGGGTAGCCAGCCTTCATGCTTGAATGTGTCAAGCAAACTGCGGACCATCTTAGACTGCGTCTGGGGATCGATGATGGTCAACAGTGGAAGTTGAGCTCTGAACTCATCCCAGAGACAATAGAACGAGTCGAAGTAAGGCTCATCGCTCTTCCACAGAGGGTTCTCCCCGGTCATATCCTGAGGCGAAAGCATAGTCCGATAGATGCCGCTCCAGAAGGACCTCAGCAACCCATCACTGACACCACCAGAGATCACCTTGATAGGACTGAGCTTCTCACTCCAAGCAATCTTTGCCGCTTCCTCAAGACTCTCAAAGTCCTTCACCGGATCCGACACCTCGTCCTCCGCATTGGAACAAGCCTGTTCAGAACTAACATAACTCACCCCAACTCTAACCGTAACAACTCCATCCCCAGGCCTCACAAAACTAACATACCCACCCGCCTGAAGATAAAAGTTATTAAACCCCCTCGTGATAAAAACCTCCTTCACCTCCGATCCCGCACGATCATTCACCCAAATCCCACCATCCCTCACCTGAGCCCCAGCAAAATCCGCACAGAAATAAGCCCGATACGATCCAGCTCCGAAACTCGGCAAAAAAGTCCCATTTCCCATCACACGCCCCGTATCAGGATCAACACTGATACTAGCATTCTGCCGACTATCCCATAGATCGGTCAAATCAATCAAAATCAACGGATCAAGCACACTCCCATCATCAGCACGAGTCTCGGGAAAAGTGAATCGATAAACAGCCGTCCTCCTCGCAGCCGTCATCTCAGCTTTAATCCCATTCACCAATTCCAAAGCGAAATACCCTGGCCTGGCCGTCACAGATTCATTCACGTAATGCGTTGCGCGAGCGGACTTCCCAAACTTGCAATTATCCACGACATTATCGGGACAATATTGCGGGAATAAAGGGAACTGGCCCATTGACGGATTCCCCCCCGTGCCGCTATCGTGCATGTGCGAGAAACCCGTGACATTGCTGCCATCCGTTGAGAAACCGCCTGTGTTTTGACCGTCGACGTCGGCGACGGGTTTGGCCAGGCCGTAGGGTAGACTTGCTCCGGCGAAGACGTTGCCGCCGGCTGTGGAGCCGATGAGCGGGTTCACGTAGTGCAGGTCATCTTTTGTGGCGGTGGTGAAGTGTAGAAGAAGGAGGAGAGTGATGGTGAATAGAGTGATGATGTTTGTTTTTAGGGCCGGCATTGTGGAATGCGGCGATTAACTTTGCACCATGTGAGGGAGAGGCGTTGGAACTTGAATCAAATTGGTCGAAGAAAATGGCGAGGGCGGGGAAATGATAATACTCCAGTATTACACTGCAGATGAGCAGTGGCACCTACCGCTAGGACCTTGGGAAAGCCTGGAAGGAAGGTGTGGTCGGCAAAAGGCAAGAATGCTACGGTTTGTTGATTGCAGCGTCGCATTGTTGATATGATCGACGGCGGAACGCCCCATGAAGCGTTAGTGTGTGATGCAAGGGCCACGAGGGAGGAGTGCGGGGTTGATCTAAAGAATGAGAGGGAGATGAGGTCGGTGTATGTGTAGCAACTATAGAGTACAGTATACAATAGAGGATGGGATGGTTTAGACTTGTTGTGGCTAATAGGTGCCGAAGCTAATGCCTTATGTTTGTAGGAACAGTAATTATTGTACAGGAGAATCCTCGATCATTTCATGCCTGCCTCTGCGCCCGTCAGAGTCCAGGGATACACATACATAGCCTCTCCGGGTAAGACATAAAGAAGGAATAGTTTCATCTCTTCACTTCATGCATTCGTAATGCTAAACAAGAGGCTTAGTCGAAAAGCATGGTACCCTTGTTCTGCTTCTTGCCGACATCGTAGTTCTTCCACACGGCAACGGCAGGGATGAGCAGGACCAGAATACAGGTCGAGGCAATACAGTTCATACGTTGGGCATAGCCCCAAGCGTAAATGCAAGCATCGCGGAGGGGAGAGCCCACCGCGTAAGTGTCCTGCACGTTGATGCCATCGAAGTAGATCGTGGTCGCGTTGGCCTTGAGGTCGTCAGGCAAGTGGCTGGTCAGAGCATCCACAAACACATTGTTGTAGATGGCAGCAGACACGGCATAGCCGATAGCACCACCAATGCTAGAGAACAGGCCAATTAAGGCCAGCATCATAGGAGTACCCTCACGACCACCACCGGCCATGACAGCCATATCCTCACCGATGACGATGGTGCCTCCTGCAAAAGCGATGAAGATCTGGCACATGACGATGTATCCAATTCCGTGTTCTCCGCCTCGGAAATAGATCATCAGGCCAGAGCCGAGCAGCATCAGCGGAACACCGAAGAACAACACAATATACTTGAACCGCCTGGTCCACCAGATGATGAGACCCAGAATCGGAGACCAGAAGCACGATCCCACGTTGTAAATCTGGATCATGTAGCCGGCCATGCTAATGTCCAAGTTGTAGGTAATCAGTACAAAGTTGTAGAAGTACTGATCCCAAAGGTAGAAGCTGAAGAAAGAAACCGCAGAGCAGACACATGCACCAAGAATGGTGGGTCTCTTCAGCAGTTCATAGCGAATGAAGTGATGGCGGGCGAACCATTTCTCCCACGCAGCAAAGACGAAGAGCATGCAGAAGCCGATAACAACCATTGCGATGAAGGTGGCTGACTTATACTGAGAGCGGCCATACTGGGCCAAGCTGAAGGGCAGCAGGAAGATGACCCAAGCAGCCATAAGCAGGAAGGCACCAATGACTGGATTTGAAAGTTAATACACGGCAGGCAGACAGAGAAGAGAAGGGGGCGATATAGTCGCTTACCATCAAATTCATGGAAGTAGTGGATGATCGACTGCATCTTAGTGCGTCCGCTGTTCCTGGGCTGCCAGACACCCATCTTGATGGCCTTGCGCTCATAGAACTTGAACAGCAGGGCCAGAGGGCAAAAGACGACAGGCTGGATGATACAGAACATTCCATATCCCCAGCGCCAGCCAGAAGTGTTGTAGATCGACTGCGCGGCCAACGAACCGGTGAAGGCGGTACAGATAAATGGGGTCGAGGCGAAAGCGAAAGCGAAGGCTCGCGAGCGCAGGCCAGTGGTATCCGCGACGAAAATATCCAGAATCAGATAAATGCAGTAGTATCCAATCCAATACAGGACGTATCCAGCTGCAAAAGCATTCGGACCATTGCATGCGGCCAGAATGATCATGCCGACGATGTAGATGGCAGTCGAGAACAACAGAGCCTCTGCGCGACCCCACAGCTGCAGGGTCTTGGCCAGGGGAAGCTTCAGAACTCCACCGATTATGCTGGCCAGGATATATGAGGTTGAAATTTGTGGAGCCGATTGGAAACTGCCGTAAACCCAGTTCATCAAACTGGAGCTAATCGCGGAGTGGAAGGCAAGCATGAAGAAGCCCACCCAAATCCTAATTCAGTGATTGCGCCCGTTAGTTTCTTATAGTTCAACCCCTTGCGTTGATAACCGCCCGTATTCAACTCAAAGTGCATGGTCCATGACTCACCATGCATAGATACCAGCGACAGCCGGGCGACTCCAGACCAAAGCTGCGGCTTCGGCCTTCTGTTGGCCCAAACCAGCCTTGTCCGTGACATGCTCGGGGTTCTGCTTGACCTCCTGTTCATCATCGAGAACGCCATTGACACCGAAAGCCGAGTCAGAGTCGCTAGGTGTCTGGGATTCGTAGACTGGAGGTGCCTCAACCGCATTAGTGCCAGCCGCGTCGGAGTGCGCATGCTTCGATTCTTTGAAATTCGTTGTATCAACAACCGACTGGGTCATGCGACCATTGTCGTCGCGACCACGTACGGCGTCGAAAACACCCATGATGGACAAAGATGCCTCTGAGATTCCTCGGGGGTGAGTGTTGCACAGAGAGGGGAGACAGTGACCGGATACTGCAAAGACCCTATGTAACCCCAAAAGGGCGGTGGATGAGAGGTTCGAGAAGCGGATTGAGAAGGGTTCTGAGAGAGAAAGTTGAGATGGTGGAGAGGAGTGAGGGAGTATTTAGGGAGTCAGGGCCTGAGAGCTGCGAGCGAGGATTTCCCGCCAGACGCGCTTGCCCGGCAGTCCCGAAGATTCGTCGGTTCACTTTTAGTTCGCGGGTCTTTGGGTTTTTTTTCAGCTGCGGAGCAGCTCAACAGTGGACTTGGTGGACTTGGGGGGGAGATCAGATAATTATCAGCCAATCTGATAAACGTTTCCACTGAAAGTTAATTTAAGCCAATCAAATCATAGAAGTCAGGGCACTGTGGATCCATATGAGGTGTTACTTTGTCATGTGATTGGTTGTCTCTCGGTCCCCTTCCCAATCTGGACTAGCGGGACTGGCCCATCACCCTGCAAACGGGATTCCGGATACAGAAGCTGCGCTTTCCAAAGGTAACTGTATGTGGCCCAGAGTTTTATCAAGTCTCATCCAACTAATAATCTCTCTGAGTACTACTTCATAAATGGACCTCGGCCAGGTCCAGTCCATCATGCTGGACGATTTGATGTTCTATTCGCTCCTCGGTCAATAAAGAATAGCCACATCGGAGGGAAAATCGTCAACAACTTCCTAACCTGGCCTGAACCCGGTCCGAGATTTCTTAAATCTCGACCTCTTGGCTCCAATCCAATCAAACAATGGCATATTTTCAGCTCAAGGCTGTCAGAACTTACACGGAGAGATGCGCAGCCTTGTTACTTGCTGCTGGCATGATCGGAGTCTCCGGCCACCGGTCCAAGCCTTGCAGTTTGAAGCCAGCTGCCTGAAATTAGGAAGGCACTACTGAGCCGCTAGTCCAAAACATACCCAGGTCGACGCCACCAACCGTTTATCAGATGGTGGATGACCCGCGATTTTATTTTGAGGACCCGCGCTCGCATGTCAGCACATGGGTGTGCCCAAACACACCGGAACGAACAGGAACGTTAAGAATTCGCCAAGACAAGCCAGACTCTTTAGGGCTCCAGGTGGTGCGATCGCGAAAAGCCAACACGGTAGGTATTTAATACATTATCAATTGAAACTACGCACACACTGTCCTTTCTTCTGTAGTTAATCCAGAGTTTTTCGGGGTCACCCGCTCGCTGCGATTCTATTACATACACTAGAAATACTGACCCATAGCCATCACCCTTCCACGAGAAGCTTTGACAATGACTAGCCCCATCACATCTCATGGGGAATAATTGCTTGTGCGTTCATCCTTCGGCACATGAAATCATGCTTTTTGTGGTGGCGCAAACTCTTTTCAACCAAGGTTTTCCACCGGACAGCTCGGCTAATCAATCAGATCCATCTAATCTAATCAGATTTTTCGTCCCGGCTTTCCTGTGAAAATGAATTATTCGAGCCTCCACTGGGATTCCGGTCTGGAAGAGTCTTTTGGTTCCATGGGTTCCCGTTGTTCACGGCACTCTGTCCGGCACTCTTGTCTACCGGAAGATTCACGGTTTGCCGGGTCGGCCTCAAATTTCTTGGCTTTTGTCGGCGCACGCTTCGCTTCGGAGTTGATGTCTAGGCTACCCGTCTGGAATTTGGGTCAATGTGACCATCAGAGCTGATCTTATCTACAGTAGAGATGAGGGACTGCGCTTTCATGCTTCATGCGACACTCCGATCGTAATAGTAACGAGGCCAATCGGTCCTTACCAACGAGGATGACACTGGAAAATTCACACACTATGGCTTCATCGTTTGTGTTGCTACCAATTGATGCAATAAAATTCATTATGAGAAGGGCCGGTCCATGCGCAATCACACGCAAGAAATCGAGATATTGCGAACAACTAATTCTTCAGGAGAATCAGGGTATAGGGGGTCTATTTAATGAGCGTCAGAATATGGATTCGTCAACCCATCCTTGAAGCCTACTATTTTGAGAAGACCATGCTCCATTGGGATGCACTCACGTCTGTTATAATCAATTATTTGTTAGAATTGTCAATGTCACTCTGACTTCCTCCACCACAGGTCTGATAGATAAGAATAAGTGAAGATTCGAGGTTGTGTGTGCATTCTGAAAAACCAGAAACATGGCATATTCTTCGTTTGTGCCTTCAATCCCGAGCAACTGAGTCCGGCTTCACGCTTTGAGGTCAGCAAGTTCACAGGTCCACTGTTACCAAACTAATTCGAGATCGACTCACCTTATCCTATAGGATCCATTTATGTCCCTTCGGTAGTTCTATATCGCCTGGGCGACCCTGAAATTTGCATTCGATTCTATCTTCTCCATTCCGATTGGATATATAAAAATTCCTTATCGAGTGGTCAGCTTTGGTATAGTGCACATTTTCGTCAAAGGTAGAAGATTTACTTCTTTGAAGATTGTTTGTCACCTGAGCTTGGCTCTCCATCTAGAATATGAGTGTTCTGTGCAGGGGGCTGAGGTGTATTGACGGTAGTTCCATTCGTGATACCCGGCAACTCGGACCGGACCCAAGGATCATCATGGGAGATTCCTGTGGTATTTTCCTGGGTCGTTCCATTCAATGTAGCTCCCTCACTCGCCCCCTCTGGCTCAACCTTGGGTGGATCAATGTTCGAGTTCTGGGATTGTTGAGCCTGTGAGTGTGCCGAATTGCTGTGTAACTCGTGAGGGCCGGCATCGGGAGTGAGAACATTTCCTCCCAGCTGGGGTGGTAGCCGTCCATGGCATGAGGCGTAGCCCCTTAATCTAGAACCGGTGGCACTCAATAATTGAGGATTTCTCAGTGGCCGCGGGGTAGTAGCATTGGAATGCCAATGGCTTCCTTCAGCGTCGCGATAGCATTGCGAATTGGTGCTTCCGTGAGCTCGGTTGCGACTTGAGATCGTTGGTTTCAGATAATTCGGCTCTGTTACGATCGCAGGCAAATGGTTAACGAGGAGAAACTCGGATCAGTTCACCAAGACCACGAGTCCAGGCAAAGACGAAATGAAAGAAAACGATACCTTTCGGAGAGTCTTGATGTATGCTCCGATCAGCGCGGATCGTCGTATCGTCCTCGCATCGTTGACTCCCACCCCATCCTGCAATTCCACCAAGCCTCAAGTTTGCAGTCTTCGTCATCACAAGTTCGCTCATCAAGATACTCCATAGGCCCTGCTGAGCAGAAGCACCCGGCGATAATCTAGGAAACGGCTACAGGAGAGGGTGACTTTAATACCGGCCAGTCCCGAGTACAGTTGTCGGGTCATGAGGAGCGGCGCATGAAGAGGCTGAGATGAGTTCGAGTCGTTTGTTCGATATGTTTGCTTCAGGTGTTGGCTACAGCATGAAATTGAAAATGAGCCATTAATTAATCTCAGGGCACCCCTGCTATTGCCTAACATAACATAGCTGCAGATGGGGGGTGTCCAATAAGCAGTTCGTGTGGCTTCAAGAAGCAAGACCCATTGGCTTATCGACTCGCCCTGCGATGATGCCTTGTCAAGGCAGCCATTCAAGTAGAGACATCTCTCTTTCCACTTTGGAGGCTGCTCAGCTCATAGTACTGGTGCTTGTGGGACTATGCTGACACTGATATTTTATAGCATTAGCGCGGCTGCTCCACCCCCTCCCAACACTAAGCCATGCCTTTCATTCGTGAACACGAGGGGTCATCGTCGAAATCTGCTGGCTTTTACCAGAGGCTCGTCATGTCTTTTGTTCTTTTCGTTTCAGGCTTTTCTGTATCCGACAGAGATGTAGTCAATCATAAGGTTCAGTGCGAACCAGTAGTGGAAAGCACGGTGCCCAGAAGGGTACCCCTGCAAACAGCGAATCAAGCAGAGACTGAGCTGCAGTGGGCGCTTTTGAAATGTCGAGTGTAGCTGGCCTTGGGTGTTTCTGGTAGGCATCACAACGTGATCGATGATTAGAAATTTGATAGTCCCCTTGGGTTGAACCACTTTTCCTTCAAAGGAACGACATCTCCACCTTGGATCAAGCTGATCCTGAAGCTGCTCCAGCAGCAACTCAAGTCTCCTTCAAACTCACAATAATTCACTGATAAAATGTTAGCTTTCTTAGATCAACTCAACGATCTGATGAGCAGAAGCCCGCCAATATTCCAAGTTACTCCCAATCTAGATTGCTCTCAGCTTGATTTGCTCCAAGATGGGCAGAGCTCTTGTAATTCTGGTCGAATATGGCACATCAAAGGCTTTTGGGTTTTATAATCAACAAAGCTAGCAAGAACATATCGAATGCCGATACTGGTGGGCCGGTTGTGCTTGCTCATCTCATCTATCTCCTTCCTCCATATGTGAGAAATGGGTTTAAAGGACCTGGGTTGATCGGAGCTATGAAGCCGCGAACATCTAAATCGTGATGAGCACGATTAGATGCAGCGCTTGAAAAATATCGATTGTAATTCGCGCGAGACAGGATAGATGAGGAGAATGTTGCGGTTTGGGAACTGCGTCGGGTTTGAAATCTTGGGAATGAAGGGTATTAATGGTGTTCATGAAGGAATCAGCTGCAAAGTTATGGGCGGACAGCAATGGCCTGCTCAAACACTTCGGTCTGAATCGCCTGGTGTCATGCATTAGACTTCACAAATAAAAGATTTCGTCTCCCATGTGAAGGGCAACACGGAGACTCTTCGGCCAAGTCGAGGTTTAAGTCAATCAAACATGGTCGGGACACACAAGCGTTGCATGCAATGAGCATGGCAATTTATTGCCGTGGTCACATTTTCCGAGGTTGTCATATGTATCCACTTTAACAAGAGTTCTCGAGGTGCTTATAGTTGTGGGGTTAGAATGCTCCATCATCGCGGGCCGCGGCAAACCTAGCCGGCGATATCCTAACAAATGCGGGGGGTGTCAGTGAGGATATAATCCGGAACATGTTCTACAGACATTGCATATTCAGTTTTGAACCGTTTGAACGCTCTATGTGAAGAACAATAATCAACATGACAAATTATTCAGTTGGCCAAAATCGCCGGTCTTTCTAAATTGACAGCGGGCAACGTGACCGTGCTCGTCCCAGTGGAAGGTTCGCCCCGAAAGCCTTTCAACTTCCAATCTACACTTCGCTATGTACTGACTTGACGAGTCTACAACCCTTGCTGATATTGCTGCCAGATTAAATTGCTGCATCTTGCCGCCATCTCTCTTATCTCCGAACGCGAGAACGAACGCCTCTTGCCCAAGCCTCTTCAAGACCCCAACGCATAACTACAAGACGAGGCGCTGGTCTGGGCGGCGCCCAATTCCTGGTTCATGGGCACAAACCCCACGATCCCGTCAATCAGCGCAGGCTGGAATCGGCAAGATGATGCCGAACACGAATACACACCAATGGCAGCCCTCCCCATCTTCCCAAGACGAAGTCAAAGCCCCGGCCCTCTATCCGAGATTTGCACCATTCTTTGCATCACTCAGCTTCATTATGGGCATACGATTTGCATAAAACGCGAAACGGGGATGGGCCGAGAATTTAGCACTCCACCGTTTAAAGTACCCCCTAAAAGAAGTGTCCACCTGAGTCCACTCCAAACACCGGCCTCCAACTGGACACGAGAGGGAAAATATCCACTCTTTTGCGACCCCCTTTTCTCTGTGTGCGCGGGTCGCGATCTCAGCGCTCCACTCGACTAGCTCATCCATCCACTCAATCGTGGTCTCCTTCCAAATGGCCCCCATCGTGATGCATTAGAGGCCGTGTTATTGGGAGGCCTGCGTCTCAAGCGCCAATTCTCTTTACGAGTCCTGTGTGATTTACAGTATCGATGGGGCACGTTTTTACCCGCTACGATGATACTGTTGCTCCGTATCCAGCAGGCTTGGCCTGGAATGGCAAAGATTGTCTATCGCTAGAAGACCCAAGACTGGGCCGCTCAGTGACTGTCACTCACGGCTCGACCCGCCCCCAAGGAAGCTCAGTTTGCCTTGGGACGGCCCCATGATACATGGGTGGCAGGCAATTTGGCCCACTTGATTCGCTCTATTTCCCACTGGGCAAACCGACATTCTTTCATCCCAACAGCCTTCCGGAGAAACACAACATCGAAAAGCGCACTGTTCGCGTTTTTTTCCTTTTTATCTCCGATGGGCTTTATGCACATAATAGACCTCACATTACACAAGGCGTGCCTTCTCCACAACTTCGAGGGGTCTTATGTACACTACGGGACTTCCATCCCCTGTACTACCGGACGTGCATCCACGCTTTCCTGCAGGCGCACCAGGACAATGACTCGCACTGGCCAACTACGGCTAGGATTCGCATCGTGCTCCCACTTGTGGATATCTGCCTGCAGATGAACCGGTGCCGTCTCTCGCCCCGGTCTGAGATCGCCGAAGCCCAACTGAGACGTGACGCTTGGCCCTGAGACTCGTCTGTTATAATTCCCAGTCTTTGGGGTCCAAGGTCCTCTATTCTTCAGATTTAGTCCGGTTGGTCTAACTAATTAGCCTCCTGCACTTGCGCGGCCTAGGACTTTCCGGGCTTCAGGTGATAGCTAACGAGTCAACTAACCACTTTAACGAGTTGGTTGCATTATTATTATCCATCTTTGCATCTCGTCTCCATTTCATTATTATTATTAAAAATCTCCCGCCCTCCACTTGCTTCCCCCTCCTCGTTTCTCTCCCTTTTTCCATTCTTCTCTTTCTCCCTTCCATTCATGGCCTACGAAGCACTGTTCACAAAAGCTTGCTTTGCTCGACTCCTACCCTTTTACTAGTGGTCGGTGTACTCGCCGTCGGGAATCACCGCGTGCGACCGAATCCTTCTCGAAGGCGATAGGCATTGGCTGTCTGAGCGTCAGCGCTGCACACCTGAAAGCTTGTCCCACAGCATAATCTTCAGCTTTGCTCCGCTGAATAGTTTTTCGATCCGCCAATAAAGGTCCAATCTACAACCCGCAGCTCAGAGCCAGGTGCTCTGCAATTGCACACGAATTGCTTCCAAACATGAAGGACGACAAAGGTACGCAAACAAGCCCCTTGATCGTCGATCGGAAACTCCCCCCGCCCGTGGCGCCCAGACAACAACGGCAACATAGCAAGAACGGTGGAAATAGAAAAAGAAGTTGAAAAAGCAATACTAACGTGATAGCAGCGGACACTGCGTCAATTGACGGGTCAACACCAACGGCAAGTAATCAGGAAGTTCACCATGTCGACGACGAAAAGCGATCGTTTCATGAAACCATAGATGTGGAGCGGGGACCTACGACAGACGTTGAGAAACATGACATCGAGCAAGTAGTCGATGGACCTCGCGATCCAAACATTGTCGACTGGGATGGTCCCGATGACCCTGAGAATCCACTCAATTGGACAAAGAAGAGGAAGGTGTCGGCGACGGTGTCAATTGCACTGATCACGCTTCTCACGTACGATCGCATTTCAATCCTCAGCGCGTCTAGTTATATCCTGAGCTAACATATAACCTATGATAGGCCTCTCGGTTCATCTATGTTTGCGCCCGGCGTCGGACAGCTGGTCCAAGACTTCCATATTACGAGCACGGAGCTTTCATCCTTTGTGGTCTCCGTATATCTACTCGGCTACTGCTTTGGCCCGCTGCTCATTGCACCGATTTCCGAGATTGCTGGTCGCCGCATTGTTTACAATGTGTGCAACTTTTTCTACGTCGTCTTCACCATTACATGTGCCGTTGCGCCCGAAATTGGCAGCTTGACGGTCTTTCGATTCCTTGCTGGATTCGCTGGTAGCTGTCCGCTGACAATCGGCGCGGGCTCGATCGCAGACATGTATGTTCAGGAAAAGCGAGGTGGTGCTATGGCAGCGTGGGCTCTAGGCCCTTTGATCGGCCCCGTCGCCGGACCCGTTGCTGGTGGATACCTTGCCCAGGCTAAGGGCTGGAGATGGACCTTCTGGGTTCTAGCCATGGCTAGCGGGGCTGTCTTTGTTATTTCTCTCTTCACTATCCGGGAGTCGTATGCCCCAACACTCCTAGCTGCGAAGACCAAGAAGCTGCGCAAGGAGACTGGAAACCAGAAACTACGCTCCGCTTTGGACAGCGGTCGCAGTCCGATGGATCTGTTCATGTTCTCGATCGTCCGACCAACCAAGATGCTGTTCCTGTCGCCTATTGTCTTCCTTCTCTCGCTATACGTTGGCGTCGTCTACGGATACCTTTACCTCCTGTTCACTACTATCAGTTCCGTTTTCGAGGACCAGTATGGCTGGTCTTCAGGATCCGTTGGTCTATCATACTTGGGCATCGGTATTGGTTCCTTTGTCGGACTTTTCTTGCTCGGTGCCACGTCCGACCGTTTACTCCAGCACCTCGCCGAGAAGAACGGCGAGAAAAAGCCCGAGTATCGACTGCCGCCCATGATCCCGGGCTCGATCTTCGTGCCTATCTCCCTATTCATCTACGGATGGACGGCCTATTACAAGACCCACTGGATCGTTCCAATCATTGGAACAGCCTTCCTCGGCCTCGGCATGCTGATTTCTTTCGTAAGTTCTTGGCTACATTTTCCCTTTTTTCTTATGTCGCAATCGCTTACATTCTTTCCCTATCTAGATGACCGTCAGCACATATCTAGTCGACGCCTACACAACCTACGCCGCCTCCGCCATGGCAGCCAACACCGTCTTCCGATCTCTGGCCGGTGCCTTGCTCCCTCTCGCCGGCCCCAAGATGTATGAAAAGCTTGGATTAGGCTGGGGTAACTCCCTGCTCGGCTTCATCGCCCTAGCTCTCTGCCCGCTGCCAGTCATCTTCTACATCTACGGCGAGCGCATCCGAACAAGCAAGCTGTTCAAAGTGGATTTCTAGGTTGCCCAGGAGGCTCCGACTCCGCCATTTGCTTTCAGGTCGTTTGTTCTATACGGTGCATTTTGCCTCTGGCTATTGTGTATA
The DNA here is from genome assembly GCF_028828155.1 of Penicillium subrubescens. Classification (NCBI taxonomy): domain Eukaryota; kingdom Fungi; phylum Ascomycota; class Eurotiomycetes; order Eurotiales; family Aspergillaceae; genus Penicillium; species Penicillium subrubescens. The sequence continues at coordinate 2,676,763 of NW_026643157.1, read as the reverse complement.
TCAGGCATTTCCATAATGAGGATGTGGAGGTTCAGATAGTTTGGTCGGGTCAGGTTACGTTAAGACCAAGTTGGAAGCATTAATTAGGCGCTTTCTTTGTTGTGGATTCTGTGAAAAACATCGCAGGAGAATATTCTGGGTATACTGATGTGGATAAGAGGAGTTTATGAGCTCTCCTCGTTACGAATTGATGTTTGGAAATTAGTTCAAATTTGCTGCATACAACTAGAATACCCCAAAGCCGAGAGAAGAAACCATTAATAAACATCATCCCTTCCTTGAACCGCTGATTCTTCAAGTAAGCTGCAAAGGCTGATAAGCAGCATCCCCAAAAAGCCATGCCGCATTACTGGTTACAATGGGTGGCGTTCGTCGGCCTCTATAGTAGACTAACTTATTCAAGAACACTCACCACTTCTATTCTTCAAAAGGAGGGAAACGATTCATCACTTTCTCAGCACTGATACCCTCAGCCATCAAGACCTGTCGGTGCGTCTCGCTCCGTACAGAAATCTCACATTCAAACGGCTGAGGCCGAATATTAAAGCCTTGGGTATAGGCAAAGGTATCATATCTTCTCTCGGCACCATTAGCTTCACGTGCCGGTCTGAATTCAAACGCCCACAAGAGACGCGCCAATGAAATGAACAAGGAATTATGTGCTAATCCCGCTCCTGGACAGATACGTCGTCCCCAGCCAAAGGAGCTATGTCCCTCTTTCGCAGGATGGGGTCGTGGTGGAGACATTTCCGCAAGATCTTCTGGTGAGGACTTTGAAAGATAGGAGAGTGACTCTGGACGGATGCCCAAGAAACGGAGTGGGTTGAAATGGTGCGGGTTCGGGTAGTATGTTGGGTTGAGATTGATTGCCCATGAATTGGAGAGGATGGTCGTGCCCTGCGGTATGTAGTAACCCTTGTAGGTATCTGCAACCGAGTTTGCATGTGGTGTACCTCCGAGAACAGCGACGGGTCTAATGCGAAGTATTTCATTACAGAGAGCTTTGAGATAAAGGAGGTTATCCTCATCGTCGAATGTGGGAAGACGCGTCATTCCCACGATATGATCGAGCTCTGCGTGTGCTCCGGCTTGTACTTGTGGATTTGTCACCAGCATGAGGATTGCACTGCACAACGTACTCGCGGTCGTGTCACTACCGGCTCCAAATAGCGATGCTGGTACAAATGAGAAATCTCTTTCGCTGAGAACGCCAAATGTAGCAGGGTCTGCCTCTCGAGCTTCAAGAAGCAACTTGGATAGAGAGTCTGGTACGTCAGACGGCCTTTTGGCATTGTGAAGCTCATCTTGAACTCGACGTAGCAGTGCCACGTTCGTCGCCGCTTCTTCGCGGCCCTTCCGCTGGATCTCTGCTTTCCATGGTGCAAGAAAGTCGGGGACGTATTTCAGCCAGGGAATTGACTCGGCCAGATATCTCCCTGGTACATTGAGAGACGCAGAATACTGCATAAATTCAAGACGTTGCCGGATGACTTCCGAACTCATCGAGTCAATTCTGTGGCCATACGCAATGCTGAATACCACACTCGCTGTAAACCGATCGATAAGTCCTTCATATGACTTGGGTTGATCGAGTAGCGCCCGGCATAATCTCGCTGCCTCCGCCTCTTGAACAGGCTTGTATAGTTTCAGTGCAGATGGATTCAGGGCTTGGTGCAGCATACGTCGGCGTATTTGCCATTCCTTGCCGTACGGTTGAACCAGAATGCCTGCGTTATCCCAGTACAGTTCGCCCATAACGACAAAACGCGGCCGGGAGCTGAACTTTGTGCTGCGCTTTTCAAGTAGTTCGACTGCCACGTTGGGATCTGAAATGATAATTGTTGGTCGTCGACCGATCCATAATGTGAAAATGGGTCCGTATAGTTGGGACCATTTCTCGAATTGAATCCATGGAGATGAGGACGGGATGATGAATTTATTCCCGAGAAATGGGAGGGGAGTTGGACCTGGTGGAAGACGGAGATATAGAAGAAAATCGTGTATCAGTATCGAGATGACTGGAAGTAAAATCACTCCGGCGACTAAGGAATATGGATGGAGGGCTAGGAATTGCGGTATGGAAAAAAACGAGGCATGCTCAAGCAATACGGAGATTGCCATTCTGAGAATCGCCTCTAAAATAGATGCACTTGAACGATATATCCGGCCTCGAACATTTGTAGAAGTAGTTCGTCCTGCGGATGTGCCAATGTCTCCAATCTTATTGAAGTTTCGGCTCTACCCGAGTGGGTGCTGGCCCCACGACGCCACATGGAGAGGGGCTTGCGGGGAGCTTGATGGAATCGCTCTCCAGGTAATAAGGCCGGTAATGAATTCAATTCAAGTGCCGAGATAAATAACAATATCCCACTTCTTGCCTGTTCCCATCCGATTTCTTGTGGGGCAACTTATGAGTGAGATGATACAACATGGTCGCCTCGTTTAAGTGGACATACCCGCGAGGAGATACGTACGACATGGCAACTATCCCAATCTGTCTCAGTTTTCAACCTTTAAGGCTGTGCCAACGGATGCAAGGACGCTAAAAGTAATTTATACTGCCTCAGCTCTATCAAATTCAGCTTTCACCTAAACGGAAAGGACATATGGATGGCTTAAGTTTTCGTCAGAATTCTATTGGCATGGATGTTTCTTTGGAGCTGGGGATCAATGACCAAGTTCTTGCGTATATTGGGGCCCTATAGAATTTACATCGGAAGGGCTATTGAGCCCGCGTGATATTCATTGCCACTCCTAACCACCAGAAGAATGCGTCGGCTAGACTGAGTTACATGCTCTTTTCACTCTGGACAAGCTCGTGCCCTAGACAAAATGAGGCATAGCTAAAGCCGCCCAACTACCTATAGGATTGCGTCTCTATACTTGGCTAACAAACACTCTCGCCTCGATAGATCAAATCGAGATGATTGAGGGGGTATCTTCTTGTCCGGGGGACTTCCGTGCCATTCTAACAAGCTACATTCGAGCTAATTCTGGGGTATTCAATTTATCTTCTATCTCTTTTCTTTGATCCTCTACGCAATTTGGTTCACTAGCTTTTGACCGTCGTCTCGATTTCATGTTTGCTTTGGTGCTCTTCAACCAGCCTGGTTTCTTCATTACGTCCAAGTGAAATGGGGCGACGTGCAGCATCATCTGATCGTTGTCTCATTGAACTGCCGTAACCTTCAGCAGACTTCCGAGACTTGGAAGTCGTTTTCGTCTAGAGTTGGGCATACTCATCTGAGTCAAGAGCCGACCTAGAATTGCTCTTACTGATTATAGCCGTCGCTCATGTGGGGTAAGCGGGGAATATGATGGCGACTTGAATACCAGGCGCTGACGCTAATCCTGAATCGCTATCTGGGCCGAATTTCATCTTGGTAAGCATATTTTATCATGGTAAGCAACCCGGGGATGTGTCTAAAGAGCAAAGCCTTCTGTAAAGTAGTTAGTCAAGAAGGACCAACCCCCGCCTTCCCGGAAAGGGTCCAGCGGCTCTATTACATAAGCAACGCCCAGTGAGCGTGGGCCCGAGCCCGACCTTAACCTCCATTGGGATGGCCTCGCCGTCATATGCAGATCCCCCAGGACCGAGGTCGGGGACTAGTTCAAAGCCCATTTTCGTCAATCAGGCAAGACTTCGGTCGTCAGAGTCTTTCTGGAAAGCTGACGGGAGTCACTCATCTTTGCATTGCGCGGTAGGCGCCCGTCGTCAATGCCTTCACGTCGCAGCCATACAAAGTCCCGAAAGGGATGCTTAGAGTGCAAGAGAAGACATGTTAAGGTCAGTCTTGTCTTTTAATATGCTGCAGGACTCTCGGAGACTCCAATGCGTCTATTTTCGGACTGCCTGGCAATGTGAAGCAAACTCGGCAATCTGCCGCTGCGCCAGGAAACAGCTATAACGCGACACGCGACCATATATCTGACAATGCTTACAGTGCGATGAGGGGACTCCCAAGTGCACACTGTGCAAAAAGCGCAGACTGGAGTGCAGTTATCCGCCCCCACAGAGTGACCTCGATAGCTCTCATGGCTCACCATCAGGTCAAGATGGCTCCGAGAGTGGCAATCGAACGCCGGGAGGAGATCAATCAATGCAAACGCGTATGCTGGAGATGAGACTCTTCCATCAATACCTGACATCGACCTGCCACACACTTTCCCAGCATGGACTCTCTGCATATCATTTGTCTATCATCATACCCCGGATGGCTACCTCCTTTCCTTATCTACTAGACAGCATTCTTGCTCTTTCTGCTCTACACTTGGCTACTGTCGAAGTAGATAACCGGTTGACATGGCTAGATGCTGCTGTGCGGTATCAGAGCCAAGCATGCTCTGGCATGGGTAAAATACTCCCGGACGTCACACCCGAGCATTACGAATCGGCCTTCGTATCTTCGGTCCTTATTTTCTTATTCGCGACGGGATTTCCTGGTATTTCACCGGAAAGCAACCAAAATAGCAGCCCAATTTCTGAAGTCCTCGAAGGGAGGCGACTTATCACGGGTACCGCCATGCTCTTCGAGCGTTTCAATGAAATGGGTGTTGATGCAAAACTGAGCGGTTGGCTTTGTGTCCCAGACACGGAAGAAAGTCTCGAGAAGAACGAGGAGAATAGGTACTTGAAACCCCACAGTTCATGCCACATAGCTAATTCTATGCAAAAGTGATGACTCCTCGGATGACGACGCCAAGAAATTACATGATTTGCACAAGTAAGGATCATCAAACGAGTATCGGGGACACGGAGCTAACAATAAATAGAAGCATCATGGAATCACTTGAGAAATTACGAGTCACAATTGGGGCAAATGGAAATCCCAACAAAGAGCTTTACCAGACGATATGGCAGCTTCTACATAACTCGATAGAGCCATGGCCCAAGATCGGGCCGCATGGGGGAGTGATCGCATGGCCACTCTTTATCCCCGAGGCATATATTTCATTACTCGAAAGTGGTGACTGGGTCGCCCAAATACTTTTCCTGCATCATGCTGTTGCGTTACGGCTGATGTGCAACCGATGGTATGTTCGTGATCGGGGTCGCAGGCTGGTTCTTGCAGCATTAGAGAAATTGGAGGAGATACCGTCTGAGTGGACGGAGACTATCTCTTGGGTCAAAAGGGGTGTTGGGATTGACACGTCGCTCGTTGCATAGAACATATATGTAAAAGAACCATGGTTCGAATGTCAATTTTATGTCTGTATATAAGGTCCTGCCTGCGCAGTTTGAAAATCTTGGATTTCTTCAATATCGTCTTAGATCTTGAGTCATACTCTAGATTGGATCCTTTTTTCTTGACCCTCGTAAATTTTGAGGTAGCAGATTTTCTCCAATGAAGGTTAGGTAGCAAGCGTTATCAAGATGCAGGGATTACCTTTGCCCTTGACATCATCATATATTGAGACTTGACGATGGCTGGCAGGTACATAATTATAAATCTCTTAGTCATGACTCTCAAGGTTGTAGTTACCAGATACTCTAATTTTGAATTTGGGAAGATTTTGTGGAATATTTATTCTCATGTAAATCTTCTGTTGATGACGGCACTCAAGTTATGCGGGACTCAGTTTCTTTTGGTCCGATAATGAGTTTGACTTCACCTACCATTTTTTTGAGATGTTTAGACCAGGAATTGGATCGATCTGACTGGCATGCACGATAAATCTGAATGTTTTTCCCGAGTAGACCCACCAATGGTGCGTCCCTGTCCAGCAATCCAATCCACGTGGAAGAGTATGGATGGCGTGAAAATTCTGATCGCTTGCAGAACTGAACAAAAGCTTGCAAATCTTCGGTGGAATCCCCAACCTTTGCCTTGGGGGCTGTTCGTAAGGTACCACCATCTGGGAATCTTTCGTCTAGAAACGCCACCAACAAGAAGTTGGCATCATTTTCGCGCGGAGGACAGTTCTGGCGTAGCATCTGTTGCTTTGTGGCATTACTTGCGAGGTATTTCTGCCCTGGCGCGCCCCATTTCTTACTTATTCCGTCAATTTCTTCTTTTGCAACACTATGCCCACAATCCTGACGAGCAGTGGTCCAGAGATCGACCAACAGCCGGCCTGAAGGTCTCGAGTGAAGCTCTGATCTAGGAATTGAGGCTTTGGAGATTCCCTCACTCCACAAGTTAGACGATCGAAGACTTCTTCCACTGGCATCGACGATGTCAATCCCGTGCTCTGTGAAGGATAATGCTCTAGAATCACGATTCCCTTTGGGGATGGCAAATCGAGCACACAGCGAAAGAGTTTTATTGCTCCCATCTGGATGCTTCCATCGGAGCAAGAATGCCCCATCTTCCTTAATAGCAATAGGATAGCCCTGCATTTCCTTTGCAGTCAAGAAGCGAGAAGGGAACAGAGTGCTGCTTTTTCTCACGTTTTTCTTCTGGAGCCAGAAGCCGCATTTTACAACACCCTCTGATAAAACGCCTTTTTCATATTTTTCGATGGGAAGTGTAGGATACCAGCGCTTTTTTGGACAAGTTTCAATGAGAACTTTGAGATAGTCGCCATCTGTAAGCTGACTCAAAGCCCGCAAAAGGTATGGCTGACCTGGCTGAAGAGACGCGAACTGTTCCATCCAAATATTCCTTTTGTCTTCCGAATGTGGAATTGACCAGTGTAACTCTTTCTGCGCACGAGCCCAGACCATATCTAAGTCTCGTCGCCTTTTTTCGGAATACGCCTCGCCAACAGACATGCCAAAGGATGCGATGTGAGAGAATGTGTGTTCATCGAGAATTTCTATACCATTTTTCTTGCCAAATATTGCAGGAGTGTAGAAGTCCAATGGGCCGGTTGCTACCGCCCCGATTGAGTTATGGATGCGGGCAGTGGAGTCGCACAACGCCGTCTGTGCCAGTTTGCTTTCGTGCCAGTTTGAGCTTCTCATATAAAGGTATTCGAACAAGTCTGTTTGAAAATGTGTATCCGAATTTTCAACTGCCTGGGCAGCTTTTCTTGCCTGGATCATATTTGACTGAAAATAAGAACCAGCACCACTTTTTAGTGCTTTCTCAACATGGGCCAAGATTTGGGTGCATAATTCCCGACGAGAAGGGGTCTTTGTGCATTTGGGATATGTATCGACAATCTCAATCGCGCAGGATGCGACGAAGAAAGCAAATTGCATCGTTAAGTAGTAAAAGCGCAGCCTAACCGAAGACCGAGGCCCATACTGGTGACTGCCGGGATGTTCCAGGGGGATGTGAATGAATGCTTCATTATCATCCGAATCATAAGAGCGAATCTCGAGTGGATGCGTACCAAGCGTCAAGAATGACTTGATAAGCCTCGATTTTGCACTAATTTTGGTCAGATTGAAGATCATGGCGCTCGCAGCTACTTTTCCAAATGTTACCACGATGATCGGCCGCGTACATCGGAAGTAAGCCGAGAGAAAATCCAGTGCCTTGACTGTGGCGCTGTATTTGGGCAACGGAATCACGTTGAGAAAAGGGAAAGCTCTTGAAATGTCTTGAAGTGGCACCACGTTATCCCCGATGTAGTTCTTTTCTTCAATGTGTTTGATGCGATAGATCAAATTCCTCACAAGTCTGCTAGACTTGCTTTTCCCGTCGAAAAACGAGCATCTTGCTTTCAGGTGGCTATCTGTGAGCTCTTCTCCAATGAATACGACGATCGTTGTTCCAAGGTACTGGTATGGTCTTGCTTGGCTTTCAAGAGCATCCTTGGCAGTTTTGCTCACAGCTTCATTCAGTCGCGGATCTCCAGTAAGCATTTTGGCAAAATGATTCTTCACGCTTGACCATTCGCTGTTAGAAAACAGACTGTTCTCGCTCAGGATTTTCTGAAAGTAGCTGGTATCAAGATTTTCAAATATCATTTCATCTTCTTCGCTCGGCAGATATCTGATATGATGCCCTCCAAGCTGCAAATTCAAAAGGGAGCGGGATCCAAGGAGATGAATGAGTAAACTCTCTGTATCATCCGCATTCAACTGATTGCCGATATGGTTTCCACTGCCCAGTATATCGAATGACATATCTGGGAGTAGATGAATCTTTGCCTTCTGAGATATGAGTGGATATTTTTCCTCTAAGCAGCATTGAAAAGCACCGAGAAGACTCTTTTTGGACTTGTTGTTTGTATCATCCGCGAATCGTCTGGAAGCAGTCGTCACACAGTTTGTACTTCCGACGTATCGCACCGTGATATCCCGGGTCCGTGCCACGAAACTGGTGAACTTCCACTCATCTAACTCGGGGAACGTCTTGCCGTCATCTTGTAGGTATTGTGAGATGTTGTAGAGTTGTGTCGGTGTCATGGACCAGGAGCGGATGTAAAATGCATGTTCTCGAGGTGCAAGGCTTTGGTTGAGGCTGCTTCCCATTTGTGGAGCTTTAAGACGCAGAATCTTTCCAAGGTCTGTATCAGTGACCAACATAGGCTGTACAAATAGAGTGTGGATGACCTTCGACTGCTCCTGTGAGAGGTCTGTGTTCCCAAGAATAAAGTTGAACCTTTCCAGCACCATTCCAGAGATGTCTATGTGGTGTGCCTTGAGCTCAACTCCCAGCAAATCAATCAACGCTCTCTTGTTGATCTGACAGTCGTAAGTTGTGGCCATGTTGCAGTAATTCTGTCTGGTTTTTTGAGTGGTGGCTACATGGGTATTCGTGCCGCGAGGGACTGAGCTTGACCTCTTCCTTGCGGGTTGCGGTGGTGGCCCCGTGGTGTACATCGCCATCTAGTATTTTGCCCTTTTTAGAAGGGTATCATAAATTGGTAAGGAAGTGAATATAGCTGAATGGCTGACCTTTCGACTGGTGTGTTGGCGAATTCAACAGCTTGGGCCTGCTGGTCTGGCCAGCCTACTGGTCTTCTGTTTGACTTTCTCGAGATTGTTAGTTCCAAATTATTGTTATGAACCAAAAATAAAAAGAACTCGAAAGAGCAGAAAAGAAAAAGGGCACTCGTTTATTTGCCGATGGCGGGGAGACTGAAGAGAGAAAGGATGGTAAACACGACTAGGCGCGAGTTCTCAAAACAAACTCCGCTTAGTCCGTTTGCCTAGTTATGGCAAGCTCCTTCCCAGTCCCTCCTAGTGATTCTTTCTGTTTGTTAATAGATCGGCCTCATTGCAATGAGCTCATGGACAATATTTTCATAGGAAAGTCCCGCTTCGGGGAGTGATTTAAGTGGACCGTTATCAGTGAGATGCTCTTTTGTCACCTTCGGGTTTGGAGTAGTGTTACAGATCAGTCGGTATATTAAAAATTAGGTGACCGGGTAGCGTGCGGGGACCAAACAGAGTATCTAGGCATATTATGGTAGGAGTCAGAAGGGAGAGAAAGACACTAGGAAAACCCATCGTGGTCGTGCTGTATAAAATTTTCGAGGCAAGTCCTTGTATCGGTTTCAAAGACTTCATTTCTCCCCTACCGTGTCGATTTCTCTTTTGTGATTTTAGTTGCCTGTTTAATAGCTAGACCTAATTAAAAATCCTCAGTATATTGGAGTAGTTGGATTTCCCAGCATGTTTGCCCTTGCTTCCAACAAAAATAATCCGTCTCCATTGTCTCCAACGAAGAATGGGGGATAAGGCAAAATTAAAAAAGAAATGGCGCTGCCCGGAATCGAACCGGGGCTGGCACGGCCACAACGTGACGTCATACCACCTCAAGGTAGATCAGGTTAGATTTGGGTTATTGATGCTGCTGGTGGCAGGTATACTCACTAGACCACAGCACCGACTTGCTGACACGATCAACACCTATTTTGTGATAACCGTCTGAACAGGTTACAAACCAGTGTGGCCATTTCAAAAGATAGTAATTCGGGCAACACTTCGGAATACCTCTAATATGAATCGTCTTAATAATGGATAAATAGAGACTTGGTATTTTAGGAAAATAAAAGAGGCCGAGTAGGCACCCCTAAGGCTGTAGACGTACTTACTTGTGACGCCATGTCCTGGGACAATGGCAGTTCATTACAGTGGACCCAAATATATATTATACCGAGCGGGAGGTACACATCTGAGGACGACTGTCGTTGAATAGATATTGCAAACACTGGAGATAAGTTCAACCGGAACCTTAGTATAGAACGCCAAACAGCCAGTCAAACCTTCCGATGGACAGATATATAGCCGTAGAACCCCGCCCATGGGCTGCTGCCCTCCTCACACCATCGATATAATCGATGGGAACGATAAATTCAAGCTACACGGCTAGAGGTATACGAGGTCATCATAGGTCAAGTGCTCAGTGACCCATTTATGCCGTGGTGGATCTGATAACTAATTCAATGGTCATCTGTAGTACCGGCGCAAGGAGTGACCCATGAAGTGCTGTATGCAAGTGTGATGGAGCTTCAAAGTTGTAAAGTCCGGTATTTCTACCTAGCTAATAGCAAATGTGCCCAAGCAATTACCTTCGAAAGACACGCACAATAAGAATCGAGTTATCAATTGAATTAGCTACCCTGGAAAAAATAGTCTCGAAAGCATTCAATGTATGCCTCTCCCAGGCTCAAGCACTTCGCCGACGAACTCTATTCCTCCCAAGATGCCACGTGATTTGGCAATGAAGCACTTTGTGGAGGGAAATTGGTCAAACAGATTCATGATGTTGAAAATTTGGCCATCTTACATCAATCAGGTGCTGTGGTCCAGTTGGTCAAGACGCTTCGTTGTGGAGCAATATTCGTATTCCGAAGTAGCCCCGGTTCGAATCCGGGCAGCGCCACTTTCTTTTTTCATTTTGTCCTCATGTCACTCACATCCATCATATCAGAGCCACATTTTTTGCATGATATTTAACAGACGCTGTAATTTATCACTAGTTATGCATGTACTAACTGACTTTCTACTAAGGTTAAATCCACTACATGTTACTAGAATCATCCTTGCCATCAATAGGCATAGGACGAGGAGTGCCTTGAAGCCGTTCGATTAACTGATAAGTCGAGGCATAACGTAGTGGAGGGTTATATCTAGCTCACAAAGGTTGCGCACGATAATCACCATATAGCACGAAGCTCACGGGAGTAGTAGTCTTAATTAGACGTAGCTGTCTGGACGAATCAGGCGTATTATGTCACTGGAAGCAACCATGGAAGATGAAAAGCGACTTAGCAACTTCAGACCGACAACTAGACATATTATACATCAATCCGATCAACCTGAAACAGGGAATTATCGATGGCGGGATACTTACAAGGACGTCTTTGTGTTCTGCTTCTTCTCCTCGCCTCTCACTCTACCCTCTCTCTTTCACTTTCGTTCCATCGCATGACCGGTCATTCCTGGCTGCCTTTTTTACCGTATCAGTTAGAAGCAGATTTGTATAGCCGCTGCCTATGCTACAGGGAGTACTAGAAGTAAGCTGTCTTCGTAATATAAATCAACCCGACAAATTAATAATAAGATTACAAAGTGTACTCACGGTGATTTTTGTAGACTCTCTAATCTTTAACGAGCCCATCATGCGTAGAAATGAACGAAGAAAAAGCTGCAAGTCATTAACATGACCTTTGAAGTTTGTAAGTATGTGATCATGATGCAAAAAGACAAAAAAGAAAGTGGCGCTGCCCGGATTCGAACCGGGGCTACTTCGGAATACGAATATTGCTCCACAACGAAGCGTCTTGACCAACTGGACCACAGCACCTGATTGATGTAAGATGGCCAAATCTTTGACATCATTAGCAAGCATAAAAAACTTACGCGTTAGAATATGTTCAGCTAAGACATTCCCAGTGCCGCCGACCAACTTCTTCGAAGATGATATCTAGAAAGGTCATGAGTGTTGGCCGGGCATATCCACATACCGCATTATCCATTGATACAGGTCATCCTTGGGCCCAAATTTCAGTGAACATCCACTTATCAGCGCCTCGCGCTCTCTCTTCGGCACAAATATCTACAATTTACAGATCGGCGCCAATGTCGGCGCCAATGTCGAGTTTTTACCGAGCTCAGAGGCCACGGTTCTCGGCGATCCGACTGAAACAGAGAGGTGTCTCACTTGACAGTATAATATCTGTCAGGAATCTGGAACTTCTATCCAGACTTGTCGAGGTACCCAGAGTAAATGGGTGCTTATAGGCGTAACCGTGTCTGGTCACAGGATTATATTGAATACACACAGACAACGCGGGGCACTGATAGGCTTTATACGACGAGAGCAGTGTGTTTTCCAACTGCAAAATACAAGAGGATCCCTAGCCATTTGTAGTCCCAAGTGCGGAATATGAATTACACCTATATCTCAAAGCAATGCCACCTTGGATTCCGCGGGCTGGGAGGAGTTTCTTGAGCATTTTAGCAAGATTATCGAATCAAATTAAGCTGGCCCTGGCGTCATAGCATAGAAGAAGTCCCGGATCCATTTTGCTATGTTGCTCCGTCTGTTTGCCGCCAATGTCAAGGCCCAAGGGCGGGATCGGCTGCAACTGGTACAGCCCCCATGCCACAAAGTATCTGTTTGACTCATGTACGTACTATTGTGATCTACAGGTTTATTTCCATTCTAATTTAGCGCTGTATACTGGGTGACGTGGGCAATCAGCCTCATCACGTGGCACAAGGCGCTTAGGATACCCCTCTTATTACCATCCCTCAGATAGGTTACTTCCAATGTGAGCGACTATCGCTTGGCCTCTAATTTATTAATAAATTTACTTCAAAATGACGGAGCCAAGCTCCGTTGACCAAGCAGACTATACAGTCGCGTGGTTATGTGCCTTACCACTTGAGCTGGCGGCCGCAGAGTCAATCCTCGATGATCCCCATCATCATACACCCAACGATGCCCAAAGCGGCTACTCACTCGGAAAAATCGCAGGCCACAATGTTGTCATCGGCTGCTTGCCATCCGGAATTTACGGTACGAATGCCGCAACAGGGGTTGTTTCACGCACGCAATCCGTCTTTCCGAACATTCGATATGGTCTTATGGTTGGAATCGGGGGTGGCGTACCAAGCAAAGCCGCAGATGTTCGACTCGGGGACATAGTGGTGAGCAAGCCGATTGGAAAATTTGGGGGCGTCAAACAATATGACCTCGGAAAATCCATTGGCGAGGTGCATCTAAAGCAGACTGGAATGTTAAACCAGCCCCCGTCTATCCTCTTGACTGCTGCATCTCAACTGGAATCGAAGGGAATGAGGAAGCAGGAACTTGCTATTCTGGGGAGACACTGGAACTGTTTCAGAAAAATCCGGACATGGAAGCGAGATTCTCTAGACCTACAAAGGATGATCGTCTCTTCCGCTCAACCTATACCCATTCCGGATCAAATGACTCTTGCACTGATTGTAATATCGACGAGGTAGTCACCCGCCCAGCTCGTCAATCAAAGGATCCTCAAGTACATTACGGAACGATTGCATCCGGAAACGGTGTTATGAAAGACGCCCGTGAGCGTGATGAAATTGCAGAGAGATTTAACGTACTTTGTTTTGAGATGGAAGCTGCGGGCATCATGAATCATCTACCATGTATTGTGGTTCGTGGGATCTGCAATTATTGTGACTCGCACAAAAACAAGGAGTGGCAGGGATATGCAGCTCTTGTTGCTGCAATATACGCTAAAATGCTACTCAAGCTTGTGCCTGTGACCAAAGCCCAAGCTGAAATGAAAACGGATGAAATTTTGATGCTTCCATTTGACCGTAACCCACGATTTCTGGGGCGAAGTGAAGCAATTCAGCGGTTAAAGTCTCAAGTATTGACCAGAGATCATACGAAAGCCCGAAGAGCTGCAATCTCGGGTCTAGGAGGAGTGGGGAAAACCCAGGTCACCCTTGAACTCGCCTACACGATACACTCCCTAGACCCAACATACTCTATCTTCTGGATTGCCTCAACGAGCATAGAAACAGCAGAGCAAGCATTTCAGAGCATGTGCAAAGCATTGGGGCTACCGGATGGAGGTCCCGATGATATAAAGTCTCGTGTGAAAGCTCATCTTAGTTCTAAGAGAGCTGGATCGTGGCTGCTTATTGTGGACAATGCCGACGACCCTACTATGTGGCTAGAACCTAACATCAATTCATCCCATCCGCTCAAAAGCTTTCTTCCACAGAGCCACGAAGGCTTCATACTTTTCACGTCTCGGAGTCAACGACTTATGACTCAACTGGTTGGCCCTGGCGTTATAAGACTATCCGCATTAGATGATGCGTCTGCTGTCGATCTGTTCAAAAGCTCTCTGATCGAAAAAGAATTGACTGTGGACGAGGAAACTTCGATCGCACTCATACACTACCTATGTGGTCTACCATTGGCCCTTATTCAAGCTGCGAGTTTCATCAATGAGAATTCGGTGTCCCTTTAAAGCTATCTTTCGATCCTTCATCAGCAAGGGGATATGATGGAGTTACTAAGCGAGGGATTCGAGGACAATTACGGGTATCGGGATGCTGAGAATGCTGTCTCCGCTACTTGGCTGATTGCTTTTCGACATATTGAGAAATCAAATGCTCTTGCAACCAGGTTTCTTCTATTCTTCGCATGCATTGACCCTCGGGACATCCCGTTATCCCTTCTGCCGCCGACGGAAACAGTGCTCGCAAAAGAAAAAGCATTGGGCGTCTTGAAAGCCTACTCTTTTATCACCTCACACGTCGACGACAAATTTATTAGCATGCATCGACTTGTTCATCTTGCTACAAGAAACTGGCTTCGAAAGAACGAAAATCTTGTTAAGTCGACAATTGAAAACTCGGAGCACATCAGTAGAGTATTCCCCTCTTCTGACCTCAAAAACAGAAGCTTGTGGCGACAGTATCTACCTCATGTTCAAGCTCTGCTCGAAAGAAAAGAGCTCCTGCCAAAGACTAGGGAGGTGCTTGCTGAGAGTGTTGTAACGTGTCTTTGTGAAGATGGCAGATACAACGAAGCAGAAATACTCTTCTTGCCAATCCTGCGTAGTAGGCGTCAGAGCCTTGACCAGGGTGATCCAAGTCTGCTCCAGAGTATATTGCTGGTGGTATCTATATATAGGAACCAAGGGCAATGGACAGATGCCGAGGAATTAGTTGTCCAGGTGTTGGATTCCAGAAAGGAAATTTTAGGCCTTGAGCATCTTGATACGCTAAAAAGCATGGAAGACCTTGGCTTGATCTTTTGGAAACAGTGGCGATCGAAGGAGGCTGAAATTATACACGCCCAGGTTTTTGAGAACAGGAAAAAGATTCTCGGTCTTAGGCATCATGATACGCTGATGAGTATGTCGAACCTCACAGTGGTCATTTTGGATCAGGGGCGATTCAAGGAAGCCGAAGAGCTAAGCATCCAGGTTGTGGGGCTACAAAAGGATGTTCTAGGTGCCGAGCATCCTGATACATTAACGAGCATAACCAATCTTGCGTCGTCACTTTATGATCAGGGACGATGGAAAGAGACGGAAGAGCTTGAAATTCAGGTGCTGGAGCTGGAAAAGAGTATCCTGGGTGTCGAGCATCCCGATACGTTAATAAGCATGGCTAATCTTGCGGCGACATTTTGGAAGCAGGGGAGATGGAAAGAAACTGAGGAGCTTGAAGTGCAGGTACTTGAGACACAAAAGAATGTTCTCGGTGTTGAGCACCCTAGTACGCTGGGGACGATGGTGTCAACTTTTCGAAGCCGTGGGCGTTATCAAGAGGCCGAGCAGCTTGGAATTGTGGTTTTGAATCTCAAGAAAAAGGTTTTGGGCGAAGGGCACCCCAAAACGCTCATTAGCCTGGAGCACTTAGGCCTGACCTTTGGGAATCAAGGGCGATGGAAGGAGGCTGAAGCTCTTGAAGTGCCCTTGTTGGAATCATCTAAGGCCATTCTAGGTGTTGAGCACCCTCTTACGCTCAAGCGAATGCAGAACCTTGCGCGGACCTGGAAGAGTCAAGACCGCCTCAAAGATGCCGTGGCCATGCTTAAACAATGTGGGAAGCTACGAACGAGTTGCCTTGGCGAAGACCATCCCGATACGGCCGAGACATTATCAGAACTGTCTTCATGGAAGCAGGAATTGAGTGATCACTCTCTACTGAGAACCTGCTCACTGGAAGTCAACAAATCTTCAAGCGAGGGTGAGCCGAGCCACAATGACTGTTACTTTCCGACTCGAAATGTCTCGCATCTCTTTAAGCTGAGCAATCCACTTGTCGGATTCCACCCAATCCTCTCTTCCTTGAAGGCCTCGAATATTGCTACAAATCGTGGTCAGGATGATGACGATTTTGACTGAAGTTGAATACGGTCAGTATATGCCTCTGCTCTACTAGCTGCATTCCAGCCGCAATCCGTCACCCTGCTGACTTTGAAGTATTACAGATCCAGGATCTATGACGCAAAAGTCCTGAAAAATGGGTTGTGCCGGCTGATGGATCGATTGGTGAGTGCCATGTGGCCGTGATTCCGCTGGGAGAAGAGACGTCTAATTTTTGTTAATTTAGAGTGAGAAAAAGTATCGTTCCTCGACTTAGACGTCATGCCGAGCGAGAGTTGAAGCCCTAAGAAATGAACAGCCAAAGAGATTGAGCACAGAAGCGGGTATTAATGGAATTTGGAACTCTCCAGCTCTCTTATGTCCGTGATCCCTTTGTTCCCTGTAGATTTGATAAGTGTCTCGAATGAACAACTTGCTCTACGTTGAAAACCTCTGCTCTCTTTCAAAGTTTGACTTTAGCTACAGGACTCCCATATTGTCATTCTTATGAAACGCACTTAGAGCCATGCTGTTCAGAGTGAGGCTATTAGTTCTCAAGGCTATTTCCCGAGTAAAATGACCAATTGACAAAGAATGGCGAGTAACCTTCCTAGTTATGATTGCATGTTGCATTGACATTAGTTCATCCGTTTCTATTTCCCTACGAGGAGAAGTTTTGAAAGCCTTTTGGCTATTGCTTCATCTTGTCTTGCTTCTGAGAGAGCACGCGATGGGAGAGTCCTATTCCGGAATAGCTAGCGTGTGACAAACTTAAGTGAAGAGCAAGCCAACTATCTGCGCTCTTATACGGAGTACATATAAGCTCGCCCTTAATGGTAACTGTGATAGGGTATAATTTCCACCGAGCGAATCATAACGGGTGCTCAGCAACTAATGACAACGACTCGAGGAGTGGGTTCTGAATTCACTAATTGAACTGCTCTGTCAGCAAGTCGGTGCTGTGGTCTAGTGAGTATACCTGCAATCAGCAGCATGAATCAACCAATTCTAACCGACCTACTTTCAGGTGGTATGACGTCACGTTGTGGCCGTGCCAGCCCCGGTTCGATTCCGGGCAGCGCCATTATCTTTTTGCTTTTCTTTTTGCTTTTCTTTTTGCTTCTTGTATAACTCCGCCTTTTGGCAGGGCAGCGTGGGACACACAACCCGATATGTAACAATGTTACAGTTTGATAAGAAAGGGTAGCGAGATTACCAGGGCCAGGGGCGATAACCGTTGAGCGTCTGCCATGATTATTGAATAATCTATAGTTAGAAGATAAGGTACCCCCTGGCTTACAGAGGGGAAATGTCTATCAAACTTATAGCGCCGCCGATATCGAAGTCGTCCTGAGTGCATTCCATACCATGAGCATTTGCTCATTCATCTTTGGATGATAGAGCTCAGATTTGACGCTCCGAAGACCAACCCTGCCGTCGCCGGCGCCCTCTCCGCTGAAGACTAACTGGATGGGGATGGTTTTAGCGTAGCAATGCCAGTATTAATCGGGGCGCAATAACGGGACGCTGTGATAAGCTTTGGGACTAGGTTATTTCGAGTACGAGAATGTCAGTGCCACGCGACTCCAAACCCATGATTAATAATGTTGGTTTCTGACCCCAACACACTATGGTCAGGAGTCATCCGCTCAGGCGTTATTGGACCACGTTCATACCCCCCACAGATAACAGTAGCGGAAATATAGGCAGTCATAGTGTATGTTGTCGTAGGTAATCTGGCTTTATGTCCCCGAAGATTAGTGAGTGGAGAGGGACGGCCGCTTATCTGCGGGGTCATGTTGATATCCCAAAGAGCAATTCAATCCACGAGACCACCGGTTTCGGACATTCCCCGAAAAACGGGAATGGGTTTCATTTGATTATGGAATCCTCGGAGAAATTAAAAGCTACTGTTTACTAGGTCGACAGGGAGTAGGAGTCTCTCGAATCTCAACATCCCATACGCGTGCATGGGCTCCTGCACGTTGCAATGATCGGCGCTGGAGATGTGGAGAAGCAGGTAAGAGATCCATACCGACCCTGGTCAAATCCCCGCTACCCCCTCACGCTGAAAGACGGCCTGTTCAGTGTAAATGATGGATTTAATAGCCTCTGCTGGGTTCGCACTCCTTTGCGAAGGTCAAGAGCAGCGACGGACATTGCATCGGATCTAGGAAGATGTTTTATTCCAGGAACTTCGGCCTGTTGGCCGTACTGTCTATGATCTTGTTTGTCGCCTGGTTACCCAGCGCATCCACATCGCCGCTTGAATTCGCTATTCGAGATACCGACCACAACAATGGACAAGGACGAGCGATCGGCCCGGGAAAATTGGGTGCGGTTGCGACGGAGAATGCTATTTGTTCGCGGCATGGTATTGAGATGTTCGAGATGGGCGGTAATGCTGCCGATGCAGTGAGTACACCCTCTTGAGAAAGGAGTGTTTCTAGAATGCAGGCCCCGTGCTAATAGATTTGATAGTTGATCGCCGCACAATTTTGTATCGGTGTAACCTGTGAGTTTATCTGACAATCATGGTAACACATCAGGCTGGCCGAAACTAATCCACCCCCAGCAATGTACCATAGTGGAATCGGCGGAGGTGGCTTCATGCTTGTCCGAGCACCGAACGGCTCTTTTGAGTTCATTGACTTCCGTGAGACCGCGCCCGCTGCCGCCTTTCAGGACATGTATAAAAATAACACCGAGGCATCTATTTACGGAGGACTGGCAAGGTATGATCACTGGCAAATACATGTTCCCATTTGGGAGACACGCATTGACACGCTATAGTGGTGTACCTGGCGAGATCCGTGGACTAGAGTATCTTCACCGGAAATATGGCTCTCTCCCCTGGGCGACGTTGATGCAGCCAGCGATTCGGACGGCACGAAATGGGTTTGCCGTGTCTACAGATCTGGTCAAATATATGGGGCTTGCAGTTGGCGATGGAGAAGATTTCTTGTCGAAGGATCCGAACTGGGCTTTGGATTTTGCTCCCAACGGAACCCGATTGGGCTTGGGAGACACCATTACACGGAGGCGCTATGCAGATACACTTGAAACTATCGCTAATCGGGGACCGGATGCATTCTACACAGGCCCAATGGCAGAGACAATGATCAATGCTATTCAAGCAGCAAACGGAACCATGACTGTCGAGGACTTGAAGAACTACACTGTGGCGATTCGCAATACCTCGATGATTGACTATCGCGGATATAAGATCGCAAGTACGACGGCTCCTTCGAGTGGAATTGTTGCTCTCAGCATCCTTAAAATTCTGAGCACCTACAAAGGTCTGTTTGATTCGGAAAAGTCACTGAATCTTAGCACGCACCGGATGGACGAGGCGATGCGTTTTGGATATGGAGAGGTAGGTCTGCTCAAACTCTAAGGAATGATTTTCTATACTAACAACGCCGGCAGCGGACTAAACTCGGTGACCCATCTTTTGTGGAGGGCATGGACGAATATCAGCAGAACATGTTGAAACAATCGACTATCGATAGTATTCGAGGGAAGATTTCCGATTTTCACACCCAGAATGTGTCTACATACGACCCATCAGGCCTGGAAAGTTTGGAAACGTACGAACTCCTTTTAGTCAACACGAACACAACTAAATTGATTAACTGGCTTCCAGTCCAGGAACCTCTCATCTCGCGACCGCTGACCACACCGGCCTTGCTATCTCTGTGATCACCACGATCAATTTGTTCTTCGGAAGCCATGTCCTGGTCCCCGAGACGGGAATCATCATGAATAACGAAATGAACGGTAGGTGATCAGCGGAGTACACACGCAATCAAAAGCCGCCAACTAATGGATCATTTCTAGACTTCTCAATTCCTGGATCCTCCAACCAATTTGGCTATATTCCTTCCGAAGCAAATTACATTCGACCTGGAAAGCGCCCCTTGTCATCCATCACCCCGGCGATTGTCCTGCGCCCCGATGGCAAGCTTTTCTTGGTTGCTGGCTCTGCTGGAGGCAGTCGTATTATCACGGCCACTGTTCAGAATATCATTCATTCTATTGACCAAAAGTTGAGTGCAGCTGAGGCTCTTGCAAAGCCGCGTCTGCATGATCAGCTGGTTCCCAACCAGGTCACCTTCGAATATTCCTACGATAATTCGACTGTCGCTTTCATGGAGAGCCTTGGGCATAATGTGACATGGGTCGCACCAGGTCAGAGCACAGCGCAGCTCATTCACGTTCAATTAAATGGGACCTTCGATGCTGCTGGTGAGCCACGACAGCTCGCTTCTGCAGGATACTCGATTTAGAATGGGGGATGCTCGATATGTGGGGATGGTTTACTCATTTGGAAGCTAATACATATGTAAACAACCTTAAACGTGAATATATACCTGTAGTTATGTTGATGATTTGAAGGAGTGAATCAAGAAAAATATAGCCTTGATCACAAGAATAATCTTTCGAGTTATGTTCTTGAGTTCATCTTGCGTTTAAAACTCACGGCTGCAATTCTCCCAACCATGGGCTCGCAAGTTTGGAGGTTTGCCCTTTGGTGACGCGACGGCCATTTCCCCGAGGCATCCTAGCGATAAGCCTATCGCGACTTGGTCTGTGCGCGTTGACAGCTCGGCGTGCGGAGTTTCCTAATTTTTGTTGGACATGTCTGAAGCCGCCAATTCCTTCTTTTTGTCCTATTACACGTTCATTCAGGGCTGCGGAACCTCCCACTCTCTTTTATGACACCCAATTCCTGTACCATTTTACTCCCTCGAGCCCCCGACCTCCGCCTCTTTCAATTCAACAACTCACCCACCAGACCATGCTGAAGCCCCCTCGACCTTCCCCAGATTCGCCGCCATCCAAGTGACACTCAAAGACCGTATGCTTGCTTGACGCTAATTATATCGGGATTCCCCAGACTGACCTTTTTAAGTCAACCAGGTTGTGGTGTGACTGAATCTGAACCGACCGCGCTCATGCATCCTTCACTTCTATCCCCCGCCATCTGAACAGCCGCGAGAGCGCGAACATTACCTGCGAGATGGCGTCTCCAGCCGACTTTTCCATCGTTCCACCTCCTGCTTCCTACCCCACCGAAACGTACAAAAACTACAAGGTCTTTCCCGACTTTGTCGAGGAAGCTATGGACAAGATTCTATCCGAGGAAGCCCGCCTTGAAGAGTCGCGAAGCAACGACTGGCCATTCTACTCAGGTGCTGATGGGTCTGGAGACTCACCAGCTTCTTACAAATTACGAAACGGGGCTGCCGATAAGAAAGACTCACCCCTGTCGACACCTAGAGTGATGACGAAGAGCAGGGCGAAAAAGACCACCAAGTCCACCAAGCCAAAAAAGAAGCGGTCTGCGGCCAAGAGGGAGATCACGGTCATTGATCTTCGCAGCGATGATGAAAGTCCTTTGCCGAAAGATACGGACATCGATCACGATAAGCACGATGAGCTCCAGGACCCCCAGGACCCCCAGGACCCCCAGGAGAGGAATGTTGATGTCAATTCCCAGGCGGTTGCTACCATTGAGGGCGATTCTGACGACACATCGGAAATTTTTGATGCCATGGAAAGTGGAGTGGGCACCGTCAATGTGAACATAATCAACCCGAAGACTGTCCATGTGAATATTGTCAATGCAAAGACCGTCGAATCCGGCCCTATGCATGTGAAGAATATCGAAGCGAATGTTGCTGCCGGTGATAGGATTTGTGTATCCGAAAATGGAGTGAGGAACTCAGGGGAAGACTTCAAAGAGGAGCAACTCATCTTCTCCTCTGTCACAGAATCTGTGAAAGGGCATGTGCTGCATTTTATTGTGGCACACCCGTTCATGTCTCAGTTCGTGCAACCCGTGAAACGCTCTGCACGGCGTCAATTTATCACGGACATGTGCAAGGAAGCTCTCTCAAAGGGAGTGGATCCTGGGGTGATCTGGGACTTGATAAAGTATGTGCGCAGGCTATATCTCGATCGTGCCGGTGTCCGTGCGGAACCTCTTGCGCCTGGGCTTGAGGACATTCCCTTCGGAGAAGAGGTTGACGATGAGCCTGAGTCGCATTCCCCGTCTCGAAAGAGTCGCAAACGAAGCCGCAAGGAGGGGTCTCCGAGCCCGAAGAATAAGAGAAGCAAGAGACATCTACTTGAATCCCAAAAGGCCCCGCAGCCAGTCACAGTGTCCGAGGTCATTGAAATTGCCGATGATGCCAATCCACCATCTCCCGAGCTTCCAAATTCTCCGAGCTACACGAAAGATGAACAAACTACTGTTTTTCAAGTCCAGAGCACTCCCGACTCGCCCCTCAACGCCATCGTTACCGACGGTGACGAATTCCCTAATGGGGTTGTCGAAAATCATTTTCTCGAAAGCACACCTGAACTACCATCTCATCTGCTTGATGTTCAGGCCCAAGAGAACCATGAAAGGACCACCAATGTCCAGGTCGAAAGCACGCCCGATTTGCCCCTTGAAACAGGTGATGCCACTGTATCACAAACTGCAGATACCCTTCCGACAGAGGACCTCATTCAGCCGAGTGTCCCGATCGAAAGAACGATTTCTGCCGACGATAAGAAGGAAGGTCTCAAAGACGCCCAAGAAGCCAGCAATCTCCCAAGGGCGAGAGACTCTGCGAATGACGAGGTTGTGCCCGAGGGCCTGCGCAAACCAGAAATTCCACCAGAGACCGCAGCAGACAGAATGCCCGAATACTTGAATCCAATAATGGCTCTCGAGCAGAACAAGAATCATCCTGACAATCTTTCGAAGAGCCAGAAGAGGAAAGCAAGAAGACAACAACTCAATAAAGCCCCACAAGAAGAGAGAACTACTGAGACGAAGGATAATATTCAGCCGACTCCTCCGCTTCAAAAGCTTGTCGCTTGTGGCGTTGGTGATGCAGCTCACAAAACCTCTGAAGCTGGAACGAGCGTGAATGTCGAATGCTCCCCTGGCAACTTGGATGTATCAAATGATCTACCTGAGGCGGTGGCCAATTTGATCCAGGAGAACTTATTTCCTGACCTACCTTCTGTGCCGACCAGTAAAGCCACCACAAAGCTGTCGAAGAATCAGAAAAGACAGGAAAGAAAAAAAGCGAAGCGGGAGAAAAAGGCGAAGAAGAATCAAGAAAGGAGGGAAAAGGAGCTGAAAGCGCAACAACAGCCCACGAACTCCTGGCTCAAGCATCGCAACATCCTTCATTTACAAGACACCCCGGCACAGGCACTGCAAACGAAGAAAAATCAAGCTCACGTGCCTTTGTCTAAACCACTAGCAATAGATCCCGAACCGAGGAAAGAAAGGAAACGGAAAGAGCGCGAGCACAAACGAGAACAGAAGAGAGAGCGGAAGCGGAAGCGCGAATCTTCAAAACTCGAAACGAACAGCAACACCATTGACGATGGTCAAAATCAAGACGATCTGCTTGCAATCGAGGCTCCCGAGCTTGGCGAGCAGGAGCTCAAAAAACAAGCCAAGAAAGAACGGAAGAAAGAGCGCAAGCGTCAGGAGCGGTCTTTGGCGTCGCATCACGATGAGGGCGATGTGAAAGACGATGAAGCCACCCCAGATATTCCGTTCCTAGATCGCTCAAATGAGTCTCACGAACTCTCAAATGATCGCGGAGAAGATGTGGTATCTTCAGATCACGACGAGCCAAAGGCCCGAGTCTACATTGCACGGGAAACACCTCGGCCTGAAAATACTGTTGCGAAGAAGTCGTTTTCACCATCGAGCACTCAGCCACAGACCCCTGTCAAGTCAACTCCTCAACGCGAGGTTGCTGGTGTTGAGTCAATGTTAATTTCGACCCCGTCATCGAGTGCTTCCCGATCGAGATACGGGCCCTTGTCACCTGATCCAAGGGAGTGGGACACGGATTTTTGATCTCCAGTGATTTGCGAGGGGTGACACCCAGCGATGAGGTGACCTCCAAATACTTCTGCACAGCACCAAAGACCGACATTCCTACTTCAAAAACAAATACAAATGCAATTCTGGACATAGCATCTCCATTACTGGACATGTCACCGCCTGCGAAGAGTCGGAAGATCCTGGAAGAGCTGGATCTAAGTTCAGACTCCTCGTTGAGTGACCCACCTAGCGATCTCGATCTTGATCTCGATGATGATCTCGCTTTGTATCCCACGCCCAAAATCTCGCCTTCGAAAAGTCCGCATTTTCTGCCCCCTGAGAGTGCTTCGGGGCCTCGCACTCCTGTCAAGCACACTAAATTCCTTGAACCTGAAATCTCCAAAGATCCTCGACCCAAACGACCCAAAATATCACCATACTTTCCCAATTCACCAGATCCTCCCCAATCTTGTCTTCCATTCCCACCTATCGATGCCCCATCCTTCGGACTCGTTCAGGAGCAACTTGCACATGAACCATTCAAGTTGCTTATTGCCACCATTTTTCTGAACAGAACGCGAGGTGGTGTTGCTTTACCCGTCTTGTTCAAAGTCTTTGAACGCTATCCTACTATTCATGCTATGGCTTCCGCCGACCTGACGGAGCTTGTGTCTATGATCCGTTGTTTGGGGTTTCAAAACCAACGAGCTAAGAAATGCATTGGCATTGCGCAACTCTGGCAGACCGATCCCCCCGTCAAGAGCAAACGATATCGCAAAATTCATTACCCCAAGAAGCTGGATGGTCGGGATGTCCCAGCCGATGAATATCTCGATGATGAAGATCCCCGTGCAGCTTGGGAAATCGCACATTTACCCGGAGTCGGAGCATACTCCTTGGATAGCTGGCGCATCTTCTGCCGTGATGAGCTACGAGGTCTAGCTAAGGATTGGAAAGGCACCGATTCGGATGTGCATGGCTTTGTCCCCGAATGGAAGTCTGTTCTCCCGCAGGATAAGGAACTGCGTGCTTATCTCACTTGGATGTGGCTCAAGGAAGGATGGGTTTGGGATTGCCACTCGGGTGATTTGACTCCGGCCGGAGAGAAGACACTACGAGCGGCACGGCGAGATGGTGTGGCGCACGAGGAGGATGGGAATTGGGTGTTGCAAACATCCCCAGTGAAGAAGGCGCCGAATGGACTGCATGTGATGGACTAGTCACTGAGCACATACGTTGTAGGATTGGGAGATACAAATTCTTGTTTGTTTAGCTGTTTGAATGATACCCTCTCCACATAAGGACCCCAGTCAGTTGTAACTTGATCCTGACAGTCTTAAAAGTTGTCTAGATAACCAAAGTTGGAACTACACTGAACTTCAAAATCATGTAATCATTCATGCGTTGAAAGATAAGTCGAGAGATCATGTTTGGACTACATATAGGTCTGCTAGAAGAGAAGAGGGTATGTGACTGGCCCCGTTCCTCCCCTCTATTGTTTCAGTACGCAGATGCTGTAGTAAGGCCATTGTCAGGTGACCGACCATACCACCACCTTCTCCCCGACCTCGGGTTATCCTCTTCGTTGCAGCCCGAGGTGAATTCATCCTAATCTCACCAGAAGCATCGGGCGTCCATGCAGCTGTCCCCCACGCCAGTTGAGCGGGGGCCAAAAGTATTATCCTCCATTCCGACCGCCACTCCACCGCATACCGGTCCCCTCTGTCCACGCTCTTTCCCCAGGCTGTTTCATGCATCGTACCTGGACGTGAGCTTATTTCACTCCGCACTGTCTTATTCGAACCTGCTCGATCGATCGCCCAGACAGATAACGGTCATCCATCGATGAAATGCCCAAGCCCTTCCCGTAGCTCTCATGCGATCGACATAAGCGCTGTGCCACTCCGACCTTAAGCGACCAGTGACAAGTCACACCTGCCCAACTTAAGCGCCAGGCAGCACGCGCAGGAATTGGAGACGAAAATAGGAACACTTTCCCCCTCAGTGGCGGTGCAGTATCTCATCCACTCAGCCTTGCCTGACACAAGGGTTCAAGACAGCACAGACGAGAAAGAAGGCTACTGTGAAGTAAACGAACTGTGACAGATGAACCAGCGGGCCCAAAGTTACCTGAAGGGGTCCACCTCGTACGGCTAACGCTCCCGCTACGATTTCTCACGAGCCCGCCATGTTTTTTCCGGTGAGACCTAACAGCGTAAAGAGTCGGAAGCCCAAGTCCTCCTCCACTACCTCCAACAAACAATCCCAACCATCAACAAATCGAGCGTCCCAAGGACGGACCTCCCGCACGTCAACCAAGGAAACCGAGCCCGAAGAATCCACGGCTCGCTGCTCGACTTCCTCGACCTCCCACACTCCTCCCCCACGACGGTCCTCTATGCCTGGCCTCGACGCCGCGAGTCGAGCGGGAACAGCCTCGTTCCTGGAATCGAGGTCCAGCCTCCCATACCCTTCCTTCTCCAAAGCGCATAGCAAAGAAGATGTTCGCCACCACGACATCCCTACCCCAGACCCGACCGACTTGACCGCTCAGAAGGAAAATGGACCCAGTCACGACCGCACCGAGAATAACCATGCCCCTCCCAGTCCACCATTGACTGGTCTCGACCAGGAATCATCTCAGAGGGGCAGTACGGCCAGCAGGCAAGATGATAAAGAGGGGGAAAAGCCCAAGGCCAAAAAGGCAAGCATAAGGATCAGAACCGAGGTGAACAGGTCGTCATCGAGCCTTCGATCGAAGAGAGATGATTCAACCAAGTCTAGCAAGACGGCGAGGGCAGATACACCAAAGTCAAAGTCATCTAGGTCTGAAAAGGAAGCTTCGTCGCCTCGTGCCAGTCACAGACCATCAAAGGCAAAACTCTCCGATGAGAAAAAGCTACCCAAGCGATCGAGTCGCTCGACGTTGTCGCCCTCTCAGTCAACAGTTCGCGATGTGGGCGGAGAATCGACCGTTGGATCTGATGCTACCTCCATTGCTCCTAATCAACAATACACTGTACCACGGAAGGCAATGACCCCGCCGATGAAGCCCCCCTCTCGCAATCAGAACCGGTCGGCGGCCTCCCACCGTCATACTCCCAGCGACGACTCGATTGATTATGGCCGACCTGTGATGCCCATTCCAGGATTCGGTGCGCCGCCGCCTCCTCCACCTCCGCCACAGGTCCCTGTCACCATCCCGAGGGTCGACTATCTTCTTCAACATGGAGGTCTTGATCACCGAGTGCCGCGAACATTGCTTCCTGTCCCAGCCACGTCCGACCCTTTCTCTCAATCCGCCACTCAGCCTCAGCTGGCAGCTGCTAAGGTTTTTGATCAGTTCAGTCACTTGCTAGATGATTACCAAAAGGTCATGAGCAAGAACGGATCTCTGGCCGTCGCGACTGGATACCGATCTGTTGCTCGTCGGCTGCTGGATCGTCTGGAGACCGTTTTCGCACGTGACATTTCATCAGAGCCATGCAACTGTCTTATGTGTGAGCGTGAAGACAGGGAGGAACGTCCAGAGGGTGTGAGCTGGGGGGAGGTGTTGGAGTTAGTGTCTGGACGTCGCGAGTTGCCCATGTGGCCGCCGTTTATGATGGTTGCATCCACCGTGGATGCGGGATCTCCTGGCGAAGAGCACATTCCCATGCAGAAGCTTGATGTCGACGTACCCGAGGAGTACCGCGATCACTTTATCCGCCAGTCTCGCAAGACCAAGGTCGCGGTTGACAAATGGCTTTCTGAGCAGACTGACTCAGCGAGCAGTGCACCTGAAGAAGTGGACGATGAAACCTTGACTTTTGCGATGCTCACACATCTTGAATCTCACCAACGCTCCGTGTTTTGTGCTCTCCTTGGAATCAATTCCTCAACTCCCGTGCCGCGTGCAGATGATGAGAAACCTCGACACCGACCGTCGCCACTCGTGTCTTCTTCGCAGGCGATTCAGCGACTATATCGCCTTCCATCTCTCCCGCGCGACCCGGAAACGGCCATGTTTATGTTAAACAACCCGGGTCTGCACCACGTCTTGGCAACCCTTGCTGCTATTACAGATGACGAGTGGGAGATCCTGATATCCGGCCGATTTGACGGGTTCCTCCGCAGCGGTGTCGAAGATCCCGTTCCGGCCACCAATCCCCGCTGGAGTGGCAGTCGCTCCAACACGCCATTCAGCGCTGCAGGAATCTCGCGCGGTCCAACACCCAACTACATGGACAGCAGCTTCCGGCCCGGAAGCCAGCCCAACGGAGGCCCGAATTCCCCTGCTTCATTCGGAGGGCCGATCGCGTTGGATGAGGAAACGGAAATCGCCGCCTTGGCTGAAATTGAACGCGATATCTTCCTCGGAATGGAAGCTCTGGAAGATGCTTTCGAGGCACTCCACCTCAAAGCAGAAGTTGTCCGCCTTGCACTGCGCGAACGTGGTGCCGGTCTCTCCGTCGCCAGCCAAAGCCGACGAGGCTCCTACGTCGAAGCGCGCCTGGGAACCCCAGCCTCAGCTTGGGAGAGCGGCACTGAAGATGATTTCCTCATGGATGACGACCGCTCCCTGGCCCCCGACGACTCCGCTAGTAATATTAGCTCGAACCGTCGGCGCCGACCCAAGCGACGCACCGAGCGCCGGACCCCGGCTCCAGTCGAGGAAGAAGATGAGGAGGAGGACATGGTGCATGTTAGTCGCCGCGACAGCCGAAACTCGCGGCGGAGATAGAGAAATGTTTCTTCGACGAAGGTTCGCAAGATTTTGATTTACGGCCTTTCATTTCTTTTTTAAGACGGCCAAGTGCAAGTTTCAGGATTGCATGCGAGGTGGATATATGATTGCATCGGGTGCTACGGATTGATGAACTGATGATGATACCCACTGCCTATCCCCCACTTTCCCCATATGATAATGGCTTTTGGCCTGGTGCATTTTTGACGTTTATGATGATTTTGTTTATTTGGTCCCCTCTTAGCTTGTTCTTTATGATACATGAATGTCATGAGTGGTCCTTGATGTGAATCGTTGACCTAAAATGAATATCAATCAAACTCAGTTTGGATGTTTTTATACAGCGAGCTTTATTGTAACGTACGGATAACAACATTCGAGGTAAGCGAAAAGACTGGTTATCATTGGAGGGTATACTCCAGCTATGAAACTTCATCTATCACTCTATCTAGGCATTCTCATAAACGTCTCCTTGACTATCCTTCGACATGGAGTTCTTGACGTATTCCTATGTGCATTACTGAGCAAGGCATACGCTTGAATACTTGGTGGAGACTTTAAGAAGGCACTTTTTGTTGGCCCCACCACAAATGTCTTGAGGTTTATGGCTGATAATAAGTCGCCAAGCGGTTTTTCATCATCGCTGGCTGGGCAGGGCTGACAAGCGTGTGCCTAACGCCCTGTCAGCCTCACTGAAAGTTAAGTTGGCAGGATCACAAGTGTGACGCTGCCAAGGACCAATCAACCGATCGGAGCTTAGTTCTACGCCGAAGGCTTGATTAAGCGACCTTGTCTACCCTACATTTCCAGAACAGTGGGACTTGGCCTGCGTCTCGCGGGTTGACAATTTGCCTGTTTCGCATGGTAATGGAAACGATGCTTCCAGGCGGAGTCACGACTCAGTACGTGGACCGCTGGGTCGCGCAAGGTCTGTTTACACCAGAGAAGATACTGGACAGATTCCTAGAGCAGACGAACACCTATAATATCAACACGGAAGGTCTTGAAGCGACTTTCAACTCGGTGGCTACCGAAGACGAGACAGGAATCAAACGTGTCGACGAGAAGGGATTTACCAAACTTCTCACACGTTCAAGTGTTCTGCCCAAACACCTCGCGGACGTGGGCTCCATCATTTTTCGAAGTTTACATTACCTTTCGATATACCCCTTCCGCTATGAGCATCCCTCAGCACTCACTTTGAGCGAACTAACTCGAGCACTCCTTTGGCTGATGCCATATGACAGGGGAGTCACATTCGAATCATGGGGTGGTGGCTGGTGTGAATTCAGCCCAGCAGACCATAGAAGACTCATTTTTCAGAGTCTAGCTACGGAACGAAATGGCCACAAGCTACCCCATGATGCTGATGAATGGAGAAGAGAGGCCCGTCGTCGCGCGTATGACTTGCCCGATGAGAAAATCAAATCAACCCTTTCACAGCTAGGGGATCCAAATTATGACGATTGGGGAGATGAGTTGTACCATGATCTTCTTAGTGTAGTGATGACTGCTCAGCCGAAGAGAAGTCTTCCTCTAGCGGGGGAGCCTCGCGATGCTTTTCGTCCTTTGGCGTTGCGACTGCATGGAGAGACGCCTCCTCGACTTTATGAGTTTACTATGCCAACTGAGAGACTGCGGGACATTGTGCGGCTCATGTTGTACCACAGCTTTGGGATAAACAAGTTGGACTGTTTGGTGGGCACTGGCGAGCTTGATGAGGTTGCTGATTGCGTGACTCGGACATTCGCGCAGTATTCTGATGTTGGGATTAATTGGCCCATGTTCGATAAGGGCTGTAGGTCTGCGGTACGTGAATCGGCTCAAAATTTGGTTGTCCTTGCCTGATAAACACTGAGTAATCTGATGATGACATGTAGCCATTTCTTCTAGATGCTCTGCATGATATCATAAGCTCTCTCTTGACCGAACCGTCTCATCTCGAAGCGAATGTGCTGAAGTGTCTGCATCAACCTGGGAAATTGTTCAAAACCCATATTCTCTTCCAACTCAACACGATCTTCAAGAATGACCTGATTCTCTGGTTCGAGTATTTCAAATTCTCCTGGAATCATGATATCCGACATCACCCGGTCAGCACATCGGAACTAGCGGCAATGATCGAGCAATCGGAGGATCGACTTCTCATTCTTGTGTCTGGAAAAGGCACTAAAACACAAGACAAGTACCTTCTGGGCATGTTTATCCCATCTCCAAAGCAAGACTGCCACCGGATCCAGCCGAAGCAAGGGGAGAACTGGCCAATATGTTCCCTTTTCGAGCTAAGCCCTATCCAAAGTGTTTTCGAGGCGAACCTAGAATGTCCTACATGGACGCTCAGTGGAGACGAGATATCGTTCGGAGACCCAGAAAATGGAGTCGCTCTGGTATTGAAAAATGGTCTTGGGAAGGCATCATTTACGCAAAGCTTGAATGGTCGGAATGAGCCGATACAGGCCGATTTTCTGGCAAGGCAGCTTTTCTATAGACCTGGAAGTGGATGGAATTGAGATCTGCTATGAAGATACCAGTAGCTCCACAGAGGAGAGTACTGATTTGGATCAGCATAATTGCGGATCCGAGACTACGGAGTTGTAGTCGATCGGATCAGGTCCAGCCTGCACGGTCGTACGAAAGCGGGCCATGATTGTGAGCGTTGATTTCATCATGCGTGTCTTCACAAACTTCGATCGCTCGTGCAGATATTGAACTCTCCATATCGTCGGTTTTACTGTAGTATCCGGATCAAAACTTTGACCACTTGTTCATGCCGCTGAAAAGTTGGTCTAGCCGATCATCTCCGTTGACAGTTGCTCGCCGCCCGGTACGAACTTTAGTATTTGCAGATCGTCATGGTTGTTCAAGGGGAGTAGCATCGTCTTCCCATGATCCACCGGCCGTTTAGCACGGGCCAAATCAATAGTATCGAATTTAGCCTGACCATGGGCAGAAGTAAGGTTTCCTGCCGCTACCGTTGATGGTCACATGTAAACAGAACGCGGAGACGGAGATCTAGACGTCGCCACTGCTAGCTAGTAGCTAGAAAGGCGTAAAGCGATAGTTATTAACAGTAACTGAATAAGCAAAGGGCCGGGGTCAGATGGAGATCGGCAGTTGAGCAGCATAACTTTGGTGGTACATAGTTGGATCAACCACAACTAGCTGACTCGAGACAGCCTGCAGGATTCGGCAATTTCACTGTACGGCAAAGCGCTGTGAGCACTAGGTCGTTCTTGGTATTTGGACATTTCAACTGAGACATAGGGACAAAATAAATACATATCGTCATTCCTATGTACATATCTCAGCTCCTCATCGCAGATTCTGTTGGTCCCGAAGATCAGGTCCCAGATCGGGGGTCTCCGTGCACGGCACAGGAACCATCAATCTTGTGATTGAACAGGTAATTTGGTGGGAACTAGCCATGTAGCAATAATGTCTCAAAAATACCAGTAGTTAGTTCAAAGAAGCTTACAAACTAGTCGGTCATCGACATCGGATTTGCTTGACCTCTTCTTTAATCTCCGTGTTTGCAAGTGGAGGACTGATCGCAGGACACGGAGCACAGAACAAAGAGGGTCAATGACGGGCCATTGAGTGTGGCTTTCGCCAATGGCGTGGCCATGTGGCAACCATGCAGAGAAAGCAAGGCAACTCTGGTACAAACTCTCCTTGACAGTTCCATGGTCTTGGGACTTCGATCGGCAGGCCGAGATGTGCCATTAGCAGCAATAGGCAAGTTAAGGAGAATACATAGGAGGACATACATACTGTACATACAAAGTACGGAGCGTATACCCAGTACAGTAATGTGCCCTGCGGTTTGTAGACCCGGAAAGAACCATGGAATTTGGTGACCCCCACTAGGGCACGAGTGGTCCCAGACTCTCAATGTCGGTATCGACATAAGCATCAGCCTCAGCCCCATGGAACGCTCGACAAGCTTCCCTGTCTCTTATACAGAGACGTCAGCAAACATCCAACTAGTCTCTATATATCAAGGAATCCTGCGAGAGAGCTAACTTCTCGGCGGAAGATGCCGCCTAACAGTCGGTAAAGCCGAGCCTAAAGTCCTTGACTGCTCCAATCCATTTTGTGCCTCTCTGCCGCCCCTTTTTAGTAGTAAGGCGCCACTAGAGGTTAAACAGGAGCAAATAATGGTTGACAAACCACCACAACTCGGGGCGCACATTCCTGAGTTTGGACGGCTTGATTTTGACTGCAATCTCCAAGATCGCTGCTAACGCCTCTAGTGCGCGACGGCGTCAATGTGTACTCATCCTTCGCTGGTTAAGTCTTTGTTGATCGTATCCATCGTGACCCCAATGCCCCATCATGTCTCCATCTACTAACCACGCTAGTTATTTGCCTCCATGCATATCTTAACCCTTCCCGGCCACTTGCTTTTTTCTTCATCCTCGGCACATGGCCAACCGACCAGCCGACGCAGGACTGCGTTGTTCTGTGGGGCTTCGAGATCTCCATTGACACTTGCAAATACTGCAAAAAATTCCCGAGGCGGCGTTGAGCAGACTTGATGGCTCCGTTGATGTGCGGATCTCCGCGCAAACTTTGCGGACCACGCACGTTTTGCGACCGTAACACAAGTTTAAGTATGTCTGGAAGATTTTTTCTGTGCATTCTGTGCATTCTGTGCAGCAATCACCAGATTAAGCAATTGCTGCTTTCTTCCAGGGCTCACGATGGTTCAATGGTTTCGCCCAGAAAGACGGAGGATCAATGACGCAGCGCCCCGAGGTCTGGGCAGAGTGACCCCTGACCCGTGGGTGGGTAGCTGGTTTCAGTCAAGAAACAATCCACGGTTGCCCTGGCCTCTAGGGTTCCATTCAATGGAGTCAACGGGACCACCAGCTGTGTTGCCGGTCAGTTCGATGTGGACACAAAGCTTATCCTAGGTCCAATGGGCACCGCCGTCAGATCAAAATATTACACTATCATTGAATCATCTTACGGTTTTCCTTTCGAGTATATACGAGGTGGCTATACGATCGACAACTCTCTTCTGGAATGCCCCTTGGCAAGAGCACATGCGAGTCACAGGGAACAAGATCTCACATTTGGAGATCCTCCCCTGAGGCGGTCGGTCACCAGAAAGAGAACGGATCAAAAAGCACTAGTCTGTTGGTGATTCTGCGGGGTTCGGAGGACGCACGCAGTAAGCCCCTAGGAGGCTAGTACTAAGTAGCCACCAGTGCTGGACTACCGTTGGCTACTAGCTAATTAGCCTTGATTCCTTAGGGAATCGCCGCGGACGATCAATGCCCCCGCCCGTAATAGCCACGGAGCATCTAACCCTCTCCAGTAGGCTGAAAACTGCGCTACGACCATTGATGATATTATTATCACTATCACCATTGATCTCAAAGCCACGGCCACCACGGGCTTGGTCATCGAGCACGCGGTGAACCTTGCCCGTGTCTTCCGCTAGCGTTCCAGAAGCCTCGCCCCTGCGTCGGAAAAACCTGAACTAGTTGATGGTGGCCTGATCTGAGTGGACGGAACTTGATCAAATGGGTCAGCGCGGAGAGAGAGTTTGTGGCGCTGTTGTAAGCTTACATCTCAATACAAATAACGTGCATCTTTTCTAACGACTTTGCTTTCCTCAAATTCAGGCTTATTTATTGGTACGGCATGCAGCCGCACCGGACCGGCGCTTCCCCCTTTTCGGTAGTTTGCATGCCGCGCATGTAGTAGTCGTACACTTATTACGGAGTAGTACTAGTCTTTTTCTCCGTATTGCTTGGACGATGATCTTGTGTGGGTTTAGCCGTCTCGACCAAACTCTGACCCTCTTGTCGTAGAGAAATCTTCATACAACCTCCACTCTGACCCTGGTCAGACCATCAGAGAGGGGTTATGGGCGCCTGGAGTGGGGGCAATTTTACCATAATTCTGGGCCTTTGCAATTATTACGGAGTCGTACGGAGTAGTGGATTGCAACTGTTATGGATCTGTTTGCCCCAATCATGGGTATCAAGCTAAATCCCCCACCACGAAGGCCCTAACGGAGATGATCCTCTCGCAGACCCAGACCAAAAGTTCCAAAAGTCCCAATTCTGTGGACCACTACTGGTCATTGACGGGAGAAAAAAGCCTGTGTGATTTTGTCTTCTATCGTCTATCCCCTGATTTCTATTGCTTTTAGAGTTCATTTAGCCTGACAATGCTCTGCTTATGGGTTCTTTTCCGTTGTCTCGGATCTGAGCACAATCAACTTTAATAATCACATCCCGCACATTCTATTCTTTGTTGGACAATACCCACGTCCCTGTCGTTCATTTCACCCCTCCTCCCCTGCAAGTCGGTTAATCTGTGGATGAGGCCCAAGCGAGTAAGCCACTCACAACGGATCAAATCACCATCCTAGGCGTACTTAACTGGTAGTACTGGCATTTTAATCGGCGTACCTGGATCGAAATTTGATTCCCCGAGCCTTGCTCGCCGACAAAACCCCCACGGTGCGGTTCAACTCGCATTTTCGAACCCATCTAGGTGGTGGTTCGAGGAAATTTTCCAGGTCTTTCGATTGCCTTGGAGGCATTACAAGATGTCTTCGATGCTATTATACACTCTCATGCCGAGGGGCCAGTCCTCTGGCGGTGAGCTGCTACCACGATTAACCAGCGATGTTACACTGGATATCGACCCATTGCCCTTGGCCCAGCGGAGAGGCCTCATCGCAGTCTCGGTCATGGCATTCCTCTCCTTTATTGCCACCTTGTCTCTGCTTGGTTTCATTACCTATCGACTCATTTTCTGGAGGAAAAACTACCAGAGATACATCGGTTACAACCAGTATATTATTTTGATTTATAACCTGATTCTGGCTGATTTCCAGCAAGCCCTTGCCTTTTTGATCTGTGTGAAATGGATCGCTACCGATAAGATCAAGTCTGGCACGGCAGCATGCTTCCTCCAGGGCCTTTGGCTTCAAATCGGAGATCCTGGCAGTGGACTTTTCGTGCTTGCCATTGCATTCCACACTTTTTTGCTGGTCGTCTGGGGCCGAAAGATGTCTCATAAGGTGTTCGTTTCCTTCGTCATCGGCGTGTGGGCATTCATCGCTATTATTGTGATCATTCCTCTGGCAGCATACGGTGCCGATGTCTTCGTTCCCTCCGGCGCCTGGTGCTGGATTAGTGAAGAGTATGAGACAGTCCGTCTGTGGACTCACTACATCTGGATCTTCTTGGCCGAGTTCGGTACAGTGTGTCTTTACGCCGTTATGTATTTCCAGCTCCGACGCCAGATTGCGGCTTCGTCTATTCTGGGAAACAGCCAGCTGGAAAGTCTCAAGCGTCTCCGTCGTGTTGTTGGCTACATGACTATCTATCCTATCGTCTACATCGTTCTTTCGCTCCCTCTGGCTGCCGGTCGTATGGCTACGGCAAATGGCAACACTCCCTCCATCACTTTCTTCTGCTGTGCCGGTAAGTCAATCTTTTTATAAACTTTCCCTATCGGGAGTATACTCAATGAGCCATGACCGCTGACATATCCAAAGGTGCCATCATTACTAGCTCCGGTTTGGTCGACGTCGCTCTATACACCCTCACTCGCCGCAATCTCATCATCGATTCCGAACCCAGCCAAGACCATTCTTACAACAAGTTCGCCAGCAGTCGTGGCCGCCACGGGGAAAACCACCTTACTACGATCACAGCTGCCGACCCCAAGACTCGGACCAGGAATGGTGGTCTTAACACCGAACTCGACCGTGACGGCTCTACCGATAACATTGTTCAGCCGGGCGTTGAAATGGGCCCAATGGGCAAAGTGTACCAAGAAACCACCATCGAAATCACCACCGAGCCTGCCTACCCGTCAGAAGCAGCCAGTGAGCGTTCCAGCAAAGATGACTTCAATGAAGCCCCATCGCGGATGTGGCGACGATAATTCTTTTCTTTTCTTGGGCTTTAACGATCAGCCATCTAATTGATCCGAACACCTGCGAGACATTGCTCAATTTCCACGCTTGTCCTCGCCTACTTTATCCGTTGACGCGCCTTTTCTAATATTCACCTTCGTTCTTACCTTCTTCACGACCTCGACTTGACCGATGGGAGCTCTTCTTGCCCCATCCATACATATGTATCTCTTCTCCTTTCTCTCTACGACTGTTGAATCCTGACCTTGTTCATTTATGACGGAACTTTGTATATATCTTATCTTTCAAAAGAAACAGGGATCGTCTCATTCTTCTGCTTGAGGTAGCATGGATAACGAAGACACCCATGTATATCTACCCTTAAATATCAAATCATCAAATACCTCAATACTTGCTTTACCAGCGCGCATTCCATAATCTCATCTGAAAAAAGGGTAAACTTAGTAGAGATTTTTGCGAAAATAGACCCGGTCAAAGCCATCTTCATGCTTCCTTTCAGTCTCGTAGAAACCCATCTTCGAATATACGCCGAGATTCTCATACATCTTGACATTTGTATAGAGAGTCAGTGCCCGGTAATTCTGCGACCGTGCAAGGTCCTCTGCACCATTCATCAAAACCCGCCCGTATCCATGTCCCTGAGCAGCGGGATGAACCACCAAGTTATCGATCTTGACCGAGTCCGATGACGTATCAAGTTCAAGGACAATTGCCCCGACTAACCGATTCTTCGCCGTTTCCCTCAGGATAAGAACCGTGTGGGTGTGTATGGCTTGATGGTAGTCTTCATCCATTGGGGCTGGCCGCTTGCCGATGCGATCGATGTACTTGGTATATGCGGCGTCAACCATCGATTGGATAATTGGCACATCCTCATTTGTTGCCTTGGTTATGCTCAGATCATCTCTAGATGTGCGGGGCAGCTCGACCATGTTGGGTGGTGATCGCAACGCGATCTTGATCTTGGAGAAAGTGATGCGTACTAGAATACCGAGTTGAAGTCGGCAGAGGCCGATGGAAATGACGGAACAGAATTTTGTGTCGGAATCCTCGTGCCCTGAAGAATACACTTATGGTCGGGGATAGCGACCCTGGGATCGTAAGGTGAGTCAGAATGTGCTTGTCGACCTCCGGTTTTGTGTGGAGTGCCTTGATAGTAACTCCCTAATAAGAATCGGTGTCAACTGATCACATAATGAAAAGATGTCAGATTGAACTCAAAATAATATGGCTTCACTGGGTACGTAGAATCAAAGGAAAGAGAAATACCACACACTATTCGAGTGGACGTGGCTCGATCTTAGTTCACTAACGTAGGTAGCTAGGTAACGTTGATGAGTCTGGGCTTATCTAAGTCATCGGCATTGGACCCGGCTACTCATGCGAATCTAGAGACATTTTAGCACCAGCATATAGGACAATTGATTTGTTTCTAACATCTTATTTCAAAGGAAGACTCACTACATGTGAAACACAAGAGGGTACGTTGTCTCAAGCATTGACACTTCTGACGTATGAGGGGTTAGTGGCTTACTGTGCTTGTATTCTAGGTGAGGGTACAATAAAGCGTATCTGACTGGGCAAAAGCTTACTTAGCTATCTTTAGTTATCTGATTGAACAGAATAGATCTATATCATAATGCCTTTGTCAAATAACTGAAGGAGTATTCTCCTGTTGCATGCCTGTTTCAAGCAACAATCACTGCAGAATAATCACTTTCAAAGCCACGTTGAACAGACTGCTGATAGATAGGCTCCACGGTCCATGATTCAACTCGCAAGAAAAGTAGATCGACGAAGCAGCACAAGTATGACCTGTCTCTGGTAACACCACTCCGTGTTAGCGGCCGATTCCAGAAGATACCCGAACGAGGAACTAGAATGGGTTCACATCTTTGCAAGGGGCTGGGCCTGGGTGGCACGCGATTATTGTCCACTTCGAACATAATTCCAACCGTCCGCGGCATTTTAGCAAGCCTCGATACTCACCAGCAATGTCAGAGTTAATTGAATGACCTAGCTTTCTCTGTCAAGAAAGTTGTGGCCTAAGAGAAATGGGAATAATATCCTGGGCGAATTAAACATGCTTATGCTGAGAGCCGGCCTATCATGCAGATCAGGGGTCTCGCGTTCACGCATCAGTGGGCCTGTCCGACTGGGCTGAGTATCTGAGCCAATCAAGGCGGCTCTGTAGCAAGAATGTAGATTTATTTTGATTTCGAGTTCAGTTCCTGAGCTCGGGCTGCCAAACCGAGCGATGGCAATTATATTTAATGCCCCCTGGCGGTCATTAAAAACGCGTCTGATTTCTCTTCTACCTCGGTCTCCGACATGCTATCCCTACGCTGGAGCGTGTTTCCTATAATTCTAATAGGACTCGTCCTACCAGAATTTGCGATCGCCGAGGATGCCAGTTCGCGTGCCCTTGTAGCTCTCGATACCCTCCAGAACTGGTATAACTCCACAAGCGGTCTTTGGAACACCTGTGGATGGTGGAATGGCGCGAATTGCATGACCGCAATCGCAGACCTGGCCGCAATTGACCCATCTGCGTTAGATACCGCAACCTATGTCTTTGGTAACACGCTACGCATGGCCCCAGCGTACAATCCTCAACCTGGCCCTGAAAACCAAACACAATCACGGTATGCGGGTGCTGCCAATGCTTCGGAATGGCTGGACTCGTCTTATGATGATGATGCTTGGTGGGCGCTGGCTTGGATTGCGGCATACGATGTTACCAACGATGAAACATACCTAGGACTAGCACAGGGCATTTTCTCAAGCTTAGTACGTGCCTAAAATTATGCTCGAGAGCCTTGTCAATAAGGTTCAAGGCTAACGTTTTTTTAGACCAAGGCTTGGGGCACGCCATGTGGAGGTGGGGGCCTGCAATGGAGTACGACGAGTGCCTACGTCAACGCAATTACAAACGAGCTATTTTTCTCCGTTGCTGCACATCTTGCAAATCGTGCTTCATCCGAATCAGAGAGGAATACCTATGTTGAATGGGCGCAGAAAGAGTGGGATTGGTTTGCGGCGCAAGGCTTCATCGGGGCGAATTACACCATCAACGATGGTCTGTTAGAAAATTGTCAAAATAATGGCCAGACAGTGTATGTATCGAAGCCCGTCTCTCATTTGCGCTTCCAGTTATTGGGCTACATGGGTTGTCTAACAATGATCAGGTGGTCCTACAACCAAGGTGTTATTCTTGGCGGCCTTGTTGAGCTCAACAGAGCGGCTCCAAACGACACATACCTGGAATCGGCCAACAAGATCGCCCAAGCCGCGATAAGTACTCTCTCTGACGTAAATATGGTTATTCATGATGTTTGTGAGCCGAATTGCGCCCCGGATGCAACGCAATTCAAAGGAATCTTCATACGCAATCTACATATGCTGCAACAGGTTTCTCCGAATGATATCTACAAGAAGGTAATCGAGGCCTGTGCAAATAGCATTTGGGCCAATGACCGAAACAATCAAAATGAGCTTGGTGTTAATTGGGCTGGTCCATTCGCTTCCGCAGATGCTTCGACTCACAGCTCAGCATTGGACGCGCTTGTCGCTGCGATTGCTATCTGATGGAAGCTATCCTTTAGCAATATTATGTTTCAAGCCTGCATACAACACGCTGCCCTCAGCCTTATAATGGCTATCGTAGTATGCCAAGGTGCCGCAAGTATCATTATAGTGCGCTAGTATGCACCCGATCGAGGCGCCCAAGCAGGTTGGGGTGCACGTCGTCGTTTGACATAGTCGGAGCGGACGAGCATGCTTGGTACCAGATCCAAGCCACCGAGTCTTGCTCCCTGAGGATCCTGAGCCCATAGAGTCAACGCTATGTAGTTGATACCATTGTGGTTGAGGATGTCTTCCGAGACCGGAAACGACTTCTGGGGCCCCAGGTTGTTAACTGGTTTGGTCTCAGTCTCAAGGGCCATTATTGAACGTATGTACAAGATACAATGATGACGACTTACTATACTTTCCATACTGGTATCCGTTGACGTATAGCTGGCAGCGATAATTTAGTCCATTGGGTCTCTGGGACGAATCGCCTGCAGTGGAATTGTTGAACGCAATGCTGAAAGGGACAAACCAGCCATCCGGAATATTGAGGCGAAAGGATGTTGTGTAAAACCCAACGCCGGCTTTTGACAAGCCGCTCTTGAACGGGCTTGATACTTCCCACTCAGAGTCGGGGGGAACTGTGATAGTGATAACCCTGTCTTTTGGTATACATGGCACCTTCGTTTAGTGGCCCGCGGGCCAGATCTCGATACTGCTCACCCCCAAGGTTACCAGTCACTTTCCAAGAGACATCGGTCTGCGCATGGTTGGATAATTGGTATCCGAGAATGCCGTGAGGGAACTTGATGGCATCTGTACCGGGCGCTACCTCATCCTGACCCATATTGTCGATCAATACGGAGAGAATGTGCTGAGTTCCGGAAGACAGGGCTGTCGGAATCGTGAGATTCTGTGTGATCGTGACGTTTGCGCCTGTACCAGGCCACGATTCAAGGAATGTATCATCCAGCCAAACAGAATGACGGAATCCAATTCCTCCTGAGGTTGAGCCAAATGTACGATTCATGCCCATTTGCGGAGAAGTGACCCCGATACAGCAAGGATCCAGTATGGAAGCCATAGCCCATGGCATCCAAATTCG
Source organism: Penicillium subrubescens (assembly GCF_028828155.1). Taxonomy (NCBI): domain Eukaryota; kingdom Fungi; phylum Ascomycota; class Eurotiomycetes; order Eurotiales; family Aspergillaceae; genus Penicillium; species Penicillium subrubescens. Next base: position 2,635,431 of record NW_026643157.1, on the reverse strand, counting down.
TAGGAGTGTCCTGATCCCAGGGATTGTGGGTGAGGAGTTTGTCGCAGGACTGCCAAGCAGAGTCGTCATATGATGATTTGATTTCCGGGAGTGTGTCTATGTACTTCCACCGCAGATTGGTCAAATCTGGAATGTCAAGCATTGGCGGTTGGTACTCGATAATAGCAGACAATTTGCCCGTTGTTGTGCACGATGTATTCTTTTGCTGTCCATTGAAGACCAATCCTTCCAATTGTCCAACGGGTGTGGAGATGACTTCGATCTTTGTTGTCGTGTTGACATCACCAGACAGCCAGAGCTGCTTGTTGACCAACTTAGCACTACGAACAAGGTAGCCAGCTTTGACGATAACCATCTCCTTAGATGGCGACGAGAAATTCCCGATCGGGTGCGACGCTGGCAGCTCCAACGCCCAGTAGTTGTACGCCTCGTTGCGCCAAACAAGGTATATCTCCAAGTTTGATAACCTGATAACACTGCGATAGCGTCTGACTTGCCAGCGTACAACCCACATTGAGTCTTTCGGGTAGAATGAGACATTGTCTCCCTCGATTATGGCCGGATTTCCAAGATGGCGCGACAGAGCGAACTCGTGTGTTTCGCCAGCACCACCATACAAGACTAAGACTCGAGACGATCCGAGTCCCCTTGCCCATGTGAATATTTCTACTGTCGAATAAATCAGGTTGATGCTGTCCAGATCATAATCTGTGACGTGAAATTTGGAACCGCGCCCGTTGAGGGTCAAGCTGCCTCCGAGCTGAGGAATGCTGATGGTTCCGACACTTGTAGAGACTGCGAGGCTATACTGAGTGTTGTTAAGGGAGCTGAAGTTCGCATGTCTGACCATCTAGAAATTCGTCTGTGTACCATTCCGGAGAAGAGGTGTGACTGCGATTGAAGCCGGTGCTCCATACGAACCGTTGACACCCAACTTCGAAGTTGCTGTCAGATATGCTGGCGAAACCTTCAAAAAGTTTGCTTCCAACTTCTGCTCGCTGTATTCTCTCACCAAATGTCTCGTTCTTCTATGATGGCTGCGCCATAGTCGTAGGAGGTGTCCCCACCATGGTAGCCGAGGTTGCCCCAGTTTGTGCCACCGTACGTCTGTGATGATAAATTAGATACAGAAATCCTGATACGGAGCTCTCGCCGGTTTCCTGACCATATATATGTTAAAAATATTCACGCCAAAGCTATAATTGCTCTTGTAGACCACTCGGGCAGCCTCTGCGTTTACAAGTTCTCCGCACTTGTCTTGAACAACTCCTCCCCTATGGACAGTCCTTGAGCAAACGAGGCATCGAGTCTTGGAAGTAAACAAACTTACCATCCTTCTCCAGAGCCTCCCTAAAATTCAGAAATTGCGAAGGGGGTGCTTGGACTTTCACGCTCGTGAACAACCTGCCAATTATATGGGAACCGGTAAGTCGGCCAAATAGTTGGGTGTGCGCCTGAGAGCCGTTTAGAACCAGACTGTTTTTAACGTTTGAAAATTTCATGAGACTCACAATTATAGCGTAGTCGGTAGGAATCAATTCCGTAGATATCTACCACTCCCAGACCAGATCCTGGCGCCCAGTAGCCCATTGCCACATTATCGTTGACTATGAGTGGAACAGTGATGCCGGCTTCGAGGAGCTGCTTCCCCACGAAGTCCATGTACCTTCGATTCGTTGATGATGGGTAATCGGTCACGCCAGGCCAAGTGGAATACTCGTTCTCGGGCTGCACTAATATCACCAGTCCTCCATGGGTGATTTGAGCCTTTTCAATTATCCGACCCATAGTGTTCATGTAGTTGATGGTTGTGTTGAGATACTCTGGATTGTCTGAGCGGATGGTAGCATTCTTTCGTAGAACCCAACCAGGAATGCCTCCTGCTGAAGTTTCTGCGTTGATGTATGGACCTGGTCGAGCAATGAGGTATATACCTGCTTGGGTAGCAGCGTCGAAGAATTCATCCAGGCTCCATATGCCATCCGTTGAGACGTGACCTGGGTTGCCCTCAACAAAACCCGAGTCCACATAGAAGGAAACTCCCGTAAATCCCATGCTTTTGATTTTTGAAACACATCTAGCCAGAGATCGGGGACAGGTAGACGGAATGGATGAAACTCTCCCGAGAACATCATGATGCGTTCACCGCGAACAAAAATCGAGTGCTTATCCATGTCACCTCCAAACATGTGGGTTAGCTTTGTGAAGCTTTCCCTCCAGAACTCCCGACTTACTAAGTCTTGTAAAGCATCTCTCCTTTGAGATTGATCAAGTGACTTCGACCCGAGTACTATACATGGCATGAAAACAAGCGCCACCCATGTTGCAAAGTCTAGGGTTGAGTCCCAGAGAAGCATCTTGGAAGTCGTCAATATTGTGAGCGAGATAGATATGGGACTAGAAGCCATTCTCCGCTGTTTATTAAAGGAAGCGGATAATTAACCAGTTCTTCACATATCCCCGCATCTCCATATTCTTTTACCCCACGCTTAGCTAGCGGAGTTTTCCCTTCATTTCGGGATGTCTGATTGAAGGAAGATCCCCACGTTAAGCACGTTGGGGCAGGGGTCGGCTAAATTACAGAATTCCAGAACGAAGTCATAGTAACCCCCAAACCAACCTCGGATCATAATGCGCCGAGTTGTGTTTGTTTTCAAGATCGTGCCGAGAGACTCAGGCTAAACAAGCTCACGGCTCATCCACGGATATCGAGGTTCGCTCTAACCATAAGCGTCGGTGACATCATTCGTAGATCACCTTCGCATCTTCATTTCCTCCCCTCTTCCTTTTTGCCCTTCTTCATTATTCCTCAACCCAACAGCTTCTGTGATCTAAGATGGCCGCCCATATCAAACCTCTGATCTTGCATGCCCATGCGACCGGTCCTAATCCTATCAAGATTGCCATTGCATTGGAATCACTCAATATTCCATTCACTGTCAAGAGCTGGGACTTTAGCGATGCTCCCAACAAGGGCGTGAAGAGCGCCGAGTTCCTCAAAATCAACGAGAATGGGCGTGTACCTGCACTCGAGGATCCCAACACGGGTGTCGTCTCCTGGGAATCTGGTGCATGTATGAATTATGTTCGCCGGGTTTACGACACAGGGAACAAGATTGGTCCCTCCGGGGGTTCAGGCCAGGATCTGGTTGATTTTGAAAAATGGGAATATTTCCTGTTGACAACCCTTGGTCCAATGACTGGGCAAGTCAATTGGTTCAGGTCAGTCTGAAGACCCCTATCCTTTCAAGCAAAAGCTGATTCACCATAGACACCATCATACCCAGAAGAACGAGGATGCTCTTCAGCGATACACTGCTCAGACCTATCGATGCTACGATGTTCTAGAGAAACAGTTGCAAAAGTCCGGAGGTATGAGTATACTACCGAGTCGGGTCACCGCGGTTGACTATCATTTCGAGCCGTGGGTGAGACAGCATTCGTTCGCTGGTCTTTCGCTGGACAACTACCCTATGATCCATAAGTGGTTGGGATTGATGCATGCTCGTGAGGAAGTTCAAGAAGCTTATTGTAAAGTTGAGGCTGCCGCGGGTAAGTAACAAGGCCCAGTTAGCGACCTCAGGGCTCTCAGCATCTCTCCGACTCTTGCAGAGCAAAATCTGCTTTCTGCGAGCCAAGAAAAAGTTTCCAATTGTAAATTAGTCTAGTTCATGACTTTGATATCAACATACGAGAATGGTGCATAGACTCTACAATGCTACAACATGGATATTGCACTGTTGACATCGGGAATTTTCTGACCATGGCCTGCACACTGATCGGTCTGTTCCAAGGCTACAAGACTCATTGAATCGGAAGGTAGGTTAAATCCCAATGGGCGTTGGAAATAGCCCGTAAGATAGCATGAAGCACCACTCGAGCATAATACGATCAAGGCGTGATGACGCACAGAACGATTAGTGAAATGACATTCGGAATACTAAATGCAGGGGAAATCTATCAACTTCGAAATCACGACCAATCTGAGACCATAATGAATATGGCAAATCCTGCCAGAATAATCCCGTTTCCGTAAATATTACCTCAAGACCGCCAGGTCGAGGTAATATCTTTGGTTGTTCGCTTCAGGCATAAATATGGATATCTGGCAACCATAACGCTTTCAAATCAACCTTTCCTGCCCCCCAGATTCCCTAGAACCGAATCCACCCACTTCTATCCCATTTGACTTTTGGAACAAGGAAGAGTGTCTAGGTCCAAAACCCGCCCGTTAAGACAAATCCCCGGCATTGCTGCCTCGCAATTTTTGTTTCACACATACAGACACACATACAAGACCCACACGATTGATGTGAGTCATGAGTAAGCGAGGTTTTACTGTTTTAGAACGGTACAGTAGCGGTATCAGGCAGTTCGAGCACCTTAGCTGAAGTTGGTGTTGCTCGGAGAGGTGGTCCCTTCGAATGAGTCGCCGCTCAACGAGGACTGTTCCCCCTCGGACTGTTCGACTGGCACAACCCACTGAGCGACCTGGATATCAAGGCTGTGGGCACGGTGATTGAAGCGACACTGCCAGCTCTTCACGGCCTTGCAGTTTGGCTTCTGGCATAGATGGCCCATGTAACATTTCATGGACCGGCAAGCCCCAGCTCGAGGGCAAGGGTGTTGAAGCAAAATGTATCTGAGTACCTCGATAACGGTGTCAGAGACATCACTATGATCATATTGGCAACTCATGTCGCCACATTCCCCTGAAAGGTGGTAACTGTTGCAGACTTTGTGCTCTTTGGCACGATGGTGATATTCGTCCATGGCATCCGTGGAGGGGTGGGGACAATAGGTGTCGATACGTTCGCCATCCTTATTGACGGCAATGAACTCCTCCGATTTGAGGCTCTTTGGAGGCAGGTGGGTGAAAAGGAACTCCTGCGAGCGGCCCACGATAGTTGGAGTAGACCACGATTTGGTTGGCGATTCATCCGCCGGCTTAGCAGCCAAGGTTTGACCAGGCATGACGTGCTGCTTGATGCACGAATTACCGTACTTGCAGATACCCTGAGAGACTTTAGTAAGAACGGATCAGCAGGCGGGGGAGAGGTGTGATTTCGATACCTTTTGGTAATGTTTGCAAATCGGCTTAGTGCTGCCATTGCCATTCGTGAGAGAAGCCACCTTAGTGTTGACAGTAGTAGTAGTTGGTTTGGTGCTAGCAATAGGTGTAGACTTAAACACCGATGGCAGCTCTCTGATCGGTAAGCCCAGATCTTCGAATTCGCGGTGGAAGGAAGCAGCCCTGATGAGTGTGATGCGATCACTTCTGCCCCTATATGGGGTCAACAAAGAGCCAAATCCAGTATCGTGGCAGCCCGCAAAGTAGATATGCCGGCACTGATTGGAGTCCGCGAAAAGTCGGAACATTTCTGAAGTGAAGTGGCGGTTAGTACTTGCTGTGAAAGCCGATTGTGCGGGGAAATACCTCTGATTTTGAAATCGCTACCCTCTTTCTTTTCGGCCGCATCAACAAAATCAAAGAGATCTTGAGCACGGTTGAAAGCTGAGGTGAAGGGTGCTAGGGATCGTGCTTCGTGACCACATAGACCGGCTCGAGCGAGGGTCTTCGACAAGCCAAGCATATTGGCGTAGACGCGAACCATGATTCGGCATTGATCAGCTTGTATTCCCATTGTAGAATGCATGAGCTCTCTGACCGAGTCGCTCAGTTCGCGGGCTGCGTTAATGCCACCTTCCGCACCGGCTTTGATGAAATGCTCTTTGAACTACCTGAGGTTAGTCTGGGAGAAGTGAAAGAGGTTACCAGGCTCTCTTACAAGGTATCCATCACCGTCAACGAGCACCAGGACGAATGGGTTGCGGTCCTGTCATATTGTCAGCCTTGTCATCAGGCACCCAAAAAAATGTCGAGCTTCGTACCTGACCACGAGCTAGCTTTTTGTATTTCTCTCGGCCTTCCTTCACCTCTTCATAGTCACTTTTGAGGGAGCTGTAGTCCTCCAGGAGGTGCTTGAACTGCTCCAGCACATCTTGGAGAGTGTCGTGGTGCTTTTGGTTTTCCTTTGACAAGGCTCCAAGATGGTTAGTCAGGGAATCTATATCCGAATCACTCAGCATGTTGATCGAGTTATCGGGAAGGCATACGCCTGTCCCACGAAGCAGCAGAGTTCAGCAAGGGCTGTGAACATTCAATCGAGATGCGAAGAAGTTTCAAGAAGCTCAAGAAGCAGAAATTCCTCAGCCTAGAAGTGAGCTAATACGGTGGGGGGAAAGTCAAATTTGTAGCTTCGTGGCAGGCGGTCAAACAAAGTAAGTGGGGGCATCAGGTGATCCCTGCAGAAGTGTATTTTCGTGTTGTCCACAACTTCCTTTCATCTCCATTCAAGACACCAGCCAATGAAACCTGACAACTAATCACTTGAATCAGTCCCCTACCTCCGAACAAAGAATTTTTCTTGCGCTTTGTATGCAAAGTCACCACCAGATCAACGATGGAAGCCTCTCGAAATCTCCAAAGTCCTCCGTGTCGCGAAGGGTGGACTCCACAACGTCAACAAACCTAGGAATACCCGTGTTTACGGCTCTAGCCGCTGTTGAAAGCAGGCCAAAGCAGCCAATCTCACCCTAGCACTAAGGATGCCAATTTTTTAGATATTCTCGACATCCCCGCATGCTTACTTGAGTTAATTGGCGTACATAGTTTGAGGTCAATTCCAGTATCGTGCAGTCAGACGCGATCCACCACATCTTTCGGCATCTGCGCCCGCAGCCCATACTCTCGGACAATCTCTCTTCTCTCTTATAAAAGACCCGGTCTTCTGCCCACACTTTGCCACCGAAATGGAACAAACTGAGATACATCCGATGGCCCGTAGGCAGAAGACGGCTCATTCGGCAGCGTGATGACTTTACAAGGAGCTCTGTCGCTCGCGCTCGAACCCGTCCGAGATAACTGAAAGATGCCAGCCTCATTTTCGTTGAAACCTGCTTCATGTCGATGGGCAAATTTACTGGAGCTCCCATCTTCGGTAGGCTTCAACACGGTCCGTGGGATCTTCCTCTCCATTTATCGCCGATTCCCTGGATGAAGTGGTAAAGGCTCATCGAGCACCCTTGATTAGGAGCCTAGAGCACATACAGGAGCAGCTTCTGCATATTATCGCCCTCGGAAATCCTAGCCTCAAGCGATACAACTTCCTGTCTGCCATCTTGAGTCAGATCCGTGCAATGGAGTCGGGCTGGTCGATCCAACCCGCCATTTACGGGACCGTCAAACAAAGCCTCAAGAAATGCTATTCCTTGCTGCACGCCTCTCATGCAGCCAGTACGCCGCAGGACTCTGTCCAGTCGCTGACTATGGGGACAGACAATCCTCTAAATCCTGATTTGGATGCTTTAGTAAGTATTCTCCCCATTTCTTTTCCCACTGGTATCGCTCCTTTCCACCCTCCGCCCTCAATATGCGAAATTGCCGTCAGACTCACTATTTAGGGCCCTGCCTTGGGATTGGAAATTCCCAGTTTATTCTTTTTCCCGGGCATTATGGATACGTTGAACATAGACGTAAGCAACCAGTGCCAGGCTTGAACCATGCAAGTTATCCAAAGGGAGTATCGCAAGTCTCATGTAAATCAAACAAGAATTGTCCATGCTTCAATACACCCTTCTTCAGCCATCAAACATGCCACCTGTTTGTCAGACAGAAATTGGCCAACCAGCAAGGCAAGATATTATCAGCTATTCCATATCTCCACGCGCCGTAGCGAAGCTATACCATGTATAGGTAGAAAAGTCATGATATGGAATGTTGTAATGGGCATGGGTATTCGGTTAACAACGTATCCGAACTTATCGGGGATTAATTTGCCCTCGTTGTTAATTTCGTGGCTCGAATTTTGCATTGGACAGACAGCTATAGACCATGGACAAAACCCGGCCTCGGTGTTTGTAGGTGGACAGGTTCGGACTTCGGTCTTATCCCGAAGCTACTAAACACTCGCTGGCACCATCAGTTTTCCACTTGACTGTTCAGTCAAAATGATATCTACCTCAATCGTTTCAGCTGCCTATAAAGCTAGTCGTTGAATTTTGTTGACCTTCCTAAACACATTCTGGCCCTGTTGGCCCTCTAGGGGGGTACTCATGGTAACAAAGTCTTGGCAAGGAAGGGGGTGTACAGTAGATGAGATTCTTGTACACCTCCCTAAATAGGTTGAATTTGGACATTTTCTGATCACATCTTGTGAATATTTTAATAAGATTATCTAAACTATCTCTCTATCTAAGGTATTACAGTACTAACACAGGACTTCCCCACACCGAAATCCAAAAGGCCGAACCCGAGCTAAGCCAATTTCGGTATGCAGGATGCCACCATAGCTCATGTGAAAATGACAGTGATCGACAGCCAAGTGCGATTCGGTTACACAACACCGATGCTGGGGGAAGATCGGTTCGCTTTCCGGCACAAGGAGCTAGCCTCGGTTTGCTCATTGACGAAGCTACACATGATCCTGGAAGGACCCGTTCGTAACAGTAAGTTGAGATTTAAACAGTTGGATCCCCCGCGTTCGATCTCCAGATTGTCGTCTTGTCATCTCACTGAAATTGACCCTACGAACACGACGCGATCATGAGATACGTTCTTTTCTCGCTGAGCGCATTTGTGCTCTATGCTATCTTCTACTTCTCGTACATCAATGGTCTTGACGAGCTGGGCCGCAATTCCGTGGCATCCGGAAAGCTCCCTGGCACAGATGCGCCGCTCCGTACAGTCTATACCGGAGTCGAGGCTATCGACCATGTTTTAACTCTTTTGACGACTTTCTTTTATCCATCACTCGATGGCCAAAGCCCTACACTTCTGCTCCACAGTATTTCATTTTCGGGTACCTTTGGCGCTGCTTGGACCCTAGTCGTTTTGGAGTCATGGCGCAAGGGTAACGTGGGAACTATCGCTGCCTAGTAGGTCGCATTCCAATGAAATGCACACACCTGAGCTTGAAAATACTAACGAGTGTCGCAGTCCTGCTATCTTTGGTCTCACAGCCCAACTAATGACTTTCGCCTTCGCGACTCCATTGATCTGCGGTCTCCAACTGGGTTGCTCAGTGACTGCTCGCCTTCCCAATGCGGACAACATTCGAGTACCGCGCGTGGTTCTAGCGGTACTGCCGCTCATGTTCCTGATTGGATACATGGTGCCGACTCAAGCGATGGTGATACCTGCCCCATCTTTGATGTCCATCGATATGAAGCAGATTGCCATTGCAATCTGGCAGCCTTGGCCTGCATATGTGTCCATCCTAACGACGGTGGCCTACTACGTTCTGTCACCCTTCTTCCCGAACAACCACCGAGCGTCCATGTCCGGTCTGCGTTGGGTATACGCATCTGCCTTCGCAAATGCGACCTTGACTCACCTCGTTTCATGGATTGTCTCCCTCGCCACTGTTGCTGTTCCTGGATTGTTCAACGAGCAATATCTGAGTGATCTCCATCCATCCAAGGTCTTTGCTATTCCTCTGCCGTGGTCTGGGGCTAAGGTCGAGACGGTAGCTGAGGGCGTGCACTACTTCTTGCGATGGGATTACCTGATTGGGTCCGCGGGTGTCCTTCTTTGGGCCTTGACTTTGTACAGCGTTGCTCACAAGCAAATCCTGAGCACTGTTTCCTGGCCAGGTCTTTTGGTCAAGGTTGCTGTGTTGACCATTCTGACGGGACCGACTGGCGCTGCCGTGGAATTGATGTGGGAGCGCGACGAGCTGGTTTTCAAGGAGACCGGTGGCTCTCGGCAACAAGCTATCAAGGACAAGAAGTCTCTTTGAAGAATTGGAGAGAACATGCACAGAACTTCCAGGTAAAGTGCCGAGCTACCAGTGGGAATTTAGAGGTTTGATCAAAGCAGATTCCTATTTTCTATGTAAATAGTATATACTGCGATTGAGATGACGCTGATCCTTTCAGACCAAGCTTAGCACACAAAATGGCTATTTCAGTTGGTCGACCACTTTGTATATCTCTCTGACATAGTCGTGGGTGGTTCTTTCATTACCAATGATAACTTCATGCATCTTGTTCATCACATACCCAATAGTCATCCGGCGATCCAGATCCATCAAAATAAAAGAACCACCCCAACCACCCCAAAAGCCGATACGACCCTCTGGGATCCAGGGCAAACTTTGCGGCGAAGGCAGAGCAACACCAAGACCGAAGCGGAAGTAGTGAAACAAGACTGCATCGACTCCGGCAACTTGCTCCTGGAGCATGTCATCAATGGTCTTGGGAGACAGATATTGCTTTCCATCGACGGTGCCATTGAGAGAAACCATGGAGCCAATGCGAGCTAAAGCGCGGGCATTGGAGAAGCCACCTATGCCTCCAATCCCATTTTCTCTAAAGGCTGCAGTGTTGGGAGCCGTGGGGAACGAGGGACTCATAGGTGTCCCTGCGTATGATCTCGCAGCGATGCTGGTGGGATCGATAGCCGGGGGGTGGGCTTGGAGTGAAGGGAACGATATCTGCCGCTCGCGGATACAATTCCTTTGGCAAGCCAAGACGATAGTCCGCGCCCAAGGGGCCCGCTATCTCGTCGACAATGAATTGGTTCAAAGACTTGCCGCTGACACGCCGCACAATCTCGCCGACTAAATGGCCTTGAGAAAGCAGATGGTACCCGTTGAGTTCACCCGGTGTCCACAAGGGGGCCATCTCCGCAAGTTTTGCTGTTGCCCCCTCGATATCCAGAATCTCCTCCAGGGTGATTCCAGGGGCCCAGGCTGAGACTCCAGAAGTGTGGCTTAGGATATGCGAGACTTTGACATCCTCCTTGCCGTTGGCTGCGAACTCTGGCCAGTACGTGGCAACTTTCTCATTGGCGTTGAGCAAACCGCGATCAATAAGGACATTGGCAGCAAGGTTGGTGATGACCTTGGAGGAAGACCATATCACGGTGATAGTATCTTCATCCCAGGGTCGAGTTTTGGTTTCGTCAGCGTGGCCACCCCATATGTCAACGACATTCTTTCCGTCGATGTTGATGCAAAGGGATGCGCCAATTTCGTCTCCACTGGCAAGTCGCTGCTGGAGAAGCTCACGAACTGATTCGAATGCGGGGTCGCAATTACCGTGGACTTCAGCCATGATGAATCTAGGACGAGTTGAATGTGTAGCAAAACGAATTCACAGAAGCAAGATCCTTAATGTTTTGAGACAGGGTTGCGAATAAACTGCCTTTTATATCAGAAATATTGGGAGCCAAATAGGTGAAGTTAATGGCATTGGCAATTGTCGTGGCCCCCTCTTTCTCTCAGAATTGCTGATGATGCCGAGGTGATTGTCAGCTGAGCCCCTATCAGGCAGTCAGCTCCTCGGTCGCACATTGGCAGCGTTGTGTAGTATCGTTGATTCGCTCAAGTTGATGATAAATGCCATCCCAAAACTGAATAATCAAGTTGATGTCCCTGGGGGCTGAGCTTGGTAATAGGGCATCTTCCTTAGTAATGAGAAGGCTCATTGATAAATGCGATCACGTCAATCAGACCGTGAAGAGCATGATGCCCGGCATTTCGCAGTTTAGCCCAGCATAAGAATTCTGGTGGCTGGGAATTGACTATTCTGTTGCTCTAAACTGGCTGACGGCAACAAAAGCTTATAATCCACCTGAAATTCCCCTCCAGGCAATATGGCCCGACTTTGTGTTTTCTTCGTTTCTTCGAGGTAATGAGTGCCGCATGTCCTAACCGCCTTGTGAATTGACAGCCGATGCCGACCAATGACGTCGCGACCTGAATCATACTCGGCATCGCGGGAACGAGAACTCCACCCTACAGCACGATCTGAATCTGGAATCAACTTCTAATTGGCAAATAAAGTACTGTGGATCTTATCTTATTGCCTTGTAGTTTTCCCGCAAATATGTCTAAGGTCTGTACGCTGTTCGATTTCGGATGTTCATACCTTGGCTGTGTCGTGGAACGGATCAACCGGGGAAGACACAACTCGATGACGCTGTAGACAGCAGCCGTAAGGAATGGAAATAAGGAACGAATAACCTAATAATTGGGCCCGACTCTTCCGTCATTCTAGAGTTCAAATAGGTCTTTATTTTTCCCTCTCGTAGAAAATTGCAAGAAGAAAGAAAAAAAGAAGAACGTTTGCTCACTGGGAGATCGTGAGGCATACATCAGATTCCCTGTCATTATGGAGCGTCCCAGCTCTCCTGCCTCTAACTCTCATGAAACCATTAGCAGCGGGAGTGATCCTCTGACCGCGATCGCCACCACCCGAGATCGCGGTGGATCCGAGTTTGAGGCTATTCGCGCGGACACACTGAGTCGTCAGCCTACCAATCTCAACGAGGTCGAACTAGAACGTATCGAAACCTATCGTCTCCAGCACCGCTCAACTGTCGGATCAGGAGTTCCCGTACCCCGCGAAGAATGGCTACCGATGGGTGCTGGGAAACCGTATCCGCCAGCTCTACCGGACCCTGAACAATTTGTGGTGGAGTTTACCGATGCCAATGATCCTCTGCATCCGCAGAACTGGTCCTTGCGCCAGAAGATTATCATATCTGTGGTGTTGGCCTACTCCACATTTGTCTCATCGTTCGCTAGTGCCATCTACTCCTCTGCCGTCGTCGAAATCAGTCCTCATTTTCACATCAGCGCCGAGGTCGCCATCCTCGGCGTGACGCTCTATGTCTTGGGGTTTGCTTCAGGGCCAACCTTGTGGGCTCCAGCAAGTGAGTTGATTGGAAGAAGATGGCCGATCATTGTGGGAGTATTTGGTTATGCTATCTTTACAGTTGGAACTGCAACTAGTAAAGATGTCCAAACTCTCATGTTGACTCGATTCTTCGCGGGGTTTTTTGCCGCCAGCCCAATTGCCATCGTGCCGGCCGTTTTTGCGGATATCTACAACAATCAGACTCGTGGTGTGGCTATCGCAATGTTTGCCATGGCTGTTTTTGTTGGCCCTTTCGCGTCACCTTTCACCGGAGGGTTTATCACGATGTCTTATCTTGGATGGAGATGGACGATGTATATCTCTTGCATCATGGGCTTTTTGTCCACGGTACTATGTCTTTTGTTCCTCAAGGAAACCTATGCACCCGCCATCCTTGTGGAGAAAGCGATTAAGTTGCGCAGACAGACCCACAACTGGGGTATACGGGCGAGGCAGGAGGAGGTCGAGTTGGACTGGGAGGAGTTGATCACAAATAACTTCAGTCGGCCGTTTCGAATGCTCTTCACAGAGCCAATCGTATTTTTGGTATGTTCAATCCGGTTTTTTGGTGGTAAATGAGAACTTCACTAATGATATTGCAGATCTCTCTTTGGATGAGTTTTGTTTATGGACTGATGTATGCTCTTCTCAGTGCATATCCTGTCGTATTTCAAGGAATCCATGGCATGAACCTCGGAGTTGGTAGTCTACCTTTCATTGGTTTGATTATTGGTGAGCTCCTAGCCGGTGGTTACATTCTGCTGGACCAGAAGTCGTATTCGAAAAAGCTAGCGGCCAACAACAATATTCCTATTCCCGAATGGCGACTCCCACCATCTATCCTTGGTGGTATCTGTTTCACCATCGGGTTGTTCTGGTTCGGCTGGACAGGATGGACAAAATCGATACACTGGATGGCACCAACTGCGAGCGGAGTCATCACTGGATTCGGTATCTACGTGATCTTCCTGCAGTGCTTCAACTACCTGATCGACTCATATCTCACCTTGTAAGTCTCCAATATGGCTTTACAGAAATGCACACCACTAACCACATTTCTAGCGCGGCGTCTGTGTTTGCTGCCAACACTATCATTCGATCCGCGGTTGGAGCCGCATTTCCGTTGTTTTCGAAACAAATGTTCAATAACCTAGGGGTGCAATGGGCTGGTACATTGCTCGGATGCCTGGCATTGATCATGGTTCCTATCCCACTCGCATTCATCAAAATTGGCCCCATCCTGAGAAAGAAGTCCAAATTTGCCCCAGCTTTTCCACCTCGTGAAAGCAGGCCTTCAGAGAAGGAGCCAAGGGCATCTGTATAGGGCATCATCGCATCACATAATCCCTGTTGACTTTTTTGTTTTTACCAAATTTGTTATTTATAATATACTAGTTGAATATCATTTCCTTGTTCAAAGCTGGTGTGTCTGTCCCGATAGAGAGATTTATAGAATCCGCCCTTTCATATGTCAATAGCTGAAGTTTGAACGCCATCGGACCCGGCCGACTTTTTCAACCCCAGATATCATTTCCTGGGGAGACTCGTCTGATATGTATAAAGCTGTTGAGATTACATCGACTCATCCGCTCTATCAAAGTTTCCGGGCTGCTTATCATGGGACCTTGAAGATTACCACGATAAGATAGCCTGCGTCTTGCCAAGAAGACCGAGTGCAACCTTGGCGTTTCAGCAAGAGGCGTTCAGAGAAAAAGCTTCCATCCTTCAGTGACCGTGCTAACTATCGACAAGGAATCCAAGCATTTCTATCTCACATTTCATCTAGAACTCTTTCTAAACAAATTCATCTGAGTCATGGATCTTATCGAATTTTTTTTTTTCAACATACCAGACCCACTGCCGAGGTTGCCGAGCTCAGACCCATGGGAAAATGGACTGTCGGCAACCAAGCGGCCAATTGCTCGGCCGGCACAAGGCCCAACCCTGACCCGCCAAGTCTGCCAAGGATGATGGGGGCGGAGATAGCTGGTCATCGACTGGCCAGGTGAATTTTTTTCTGTTGCAGCTTATCAGAGAAGTCTGGTTGGCGGAGTAAGCCGGATAGTTTTTCTTCGCCTTCGACGCGTTTGCTTTTCTTCTCTTCACTGTTCGTCAACCACTTTAAATAGTGCGTCGCATCGACTGCAGCGGCTCTTGATACCCTGCGCGTATAGCAGCAGTCGCAAATCGTCCAGCAAAAATGGGGTTTAAGACCTGGATTCATGATACTAACCTGCGGGTTGCGCGCAGCCCCGTGGGGAGATGGTTTCGTCTGGAGAATTCCGGCCACGTGAGTTTTCATTGCTGCTTCTGTACCAACGACAGATATATTGAACGGTTGAATAACGTGATGTCATGAACTAGCCGTTGGAGAGGAAGGGCAGCTTCTTCTTTACTGAGCTTCGCGCCGGCTTGGCCACATTCTTCGCGATGGCCTATATTATCTCCGTGAACAGCACTATTACTTCGGAGTCTGGTGGAACATGTGTGTGCCCGGCCGAGAGCATGGCTGACCTTTGCGCAACCAACGCCGAATACTTGATTTGCGTGCAGGAAGTTAAGCGCGACATCGTTACCGCGACAGCAGCTATCGCCGCCCTCTCGACATTCTGCATGGGTCTCTTTGCGAACTTGCCTATTGCGCTGGCTCCCGGAATGGGTCTCAACGCCTATTTCGCATACACCGTCGTCGGGTATCACGGTTCCGGTCTTATCCCATACAAGGTTGCTTTGACTGCGGTTTTCGTCGAGGGTTGGGTCTTTTTGGGCCTGACGTTGATCGGTATGCGACAATGGCTTGCGCGCGCACTTCCGGCTTCTATCAAGCTTGCGACTGGTGTCGGTATTGGGCTGTATCTTGCTCTCATCGGCTTGACTTATAGTGCCGGTATTGGACTAGTCCAGGGTGCCTCGGACACTCCCATTGAGTTGGCAGGATGCGCATCACAGTACTTCGACGAGAAGACTGGGTTGTGTATGAGCAGCCAGAAGATGCGCAACCCTACTATGTGGATCGGTATTTTCTGCGGTGGTTTCGTGACTGCGCTGTTGATGATGTACCGGGTGAAAGGCGCGATCATTATTGGAATCCTGCTTGTCTCGATCATTTCGTGGCCGCGTACCACTCCAGTGACATACTTCCCTTACACGGAACTCGGAACTAGCATGTTCGATTTCTTCAAGAAGGTCGTTACTTTCCATCCTATCACACACACTTTGGCTGTGCAGGAATGGGATATTTCTGGCCATGGCGGTCAGTTCGGTCTTGCTTTCATCACTTTCCTGGTATGTTTTCGATCTTCCCATCGATGGCTTTGGTTTACTCGTCAACCCATGACTAACTTGAAATGATAGTACGTCGATATTCTGGACACTACTGGCACTATGTACTCCATGGCCCGATTCGCCGGCGCCATTGACGAGCGTACCCAAGATTTCGAAGGCAGTGCCATCGCCTACGTAAGAATTCCCAATCTCCAAAATTGCAGGACGCACCAGCTAACTTATCATCCAGATGGTTGACGCTATTTCTATCTCAATCGGCTCCCTGTTCGGTAGTCCGCCCGTAACCGCCTTCGTCGAATCCGGTGCTGGAATTTCGGAAGGCGGCAAGACAGGCTTGACCTCGTGCATGACCGGCTTCGCATTCTTCATTGCCGTGTTCTTCGCACCGATTTTCGCTTCAATTCCACCATGGGCAACCGGCTGCACTCTCGTCATTGTCGGCGCTCTGATGGCCAAGGCAGCAGCCGACATCAACTGGCGCTACTACGGTGATGCGATCCCGGCATTCCTTACCATCGCTATCATGCCCTTCACCTACAGCATTGCCTACGGTCTTATCGCTGGTATTCTGAGCTATATCATTCTCAACGGCATTGCTTGGATTCTGGAGAAGGTCAGTGGTGGTCGCATTGTCCCACCAAACAAGGATGAGTCCGATCCTTGGTCATGGAAGGTGCCTGGCGGCTTCCTTCCTCCTTGGGTGAAGCGTGCTGCTAGTGGGAGGAAGGACTTCTGGCGTCGCGATGAGGAGCGCGCCGCTTCCGATGAACTAGAATCCATTGGTTCATCCAAGGAGCGAGTGGCAGCTGAGAAGGGTTCAAACAATGCCGAGGAGCCCACAACAAAAGCGCTGTGAGGGAATACACTTGGTGAGAGCGCTTATTACCATGCAGTCAGTGTAGCATACATTTAGAAGTATATGGTATCATAGTTGTAAATAATTCATTATTTTGAGTACTTGATGGTCTCTTTTGTGGGGTAGCTAAGTAAATGTTAATTATGTGGAATATTTACGGGTAGTTTCCCCTGTCTCAAACGCTTTACTACGTAATAGGGTTGGAAGATTAGCGCCCACATGCGACACTCTTATACTTGGGCAATTAAATCACGGCACAGTAGGGAGGGTAAACGCACGACGTTTCTTTCCGGGTGGTTTTTGGTATAGAATACGATCGGTAACTAATTTTAAGGACCGGCGAATAGATTATCAAGATGGACCTTGTCAAATTTGAGTTTTCGCGGAGTATCAGTCGGAGTATACAATCCTAATGGTGGGCTTTTAAGATCACATGCTGCTGTAGAGCTGAAAATCATCTAGCTTGTGTGATCAATGACACTCTGGACAAGCTGAAGCCTGCGGTGTAGCTAGCATTAGCGAGTATGTAAGCTGACGGGCAGACCATGTACTAAATCTAGGAATGAGACATTGTTTTCGCCATCGTCGGTTGAAAGATCAGTTTTAAGCTAATACAGAGTACATATGTTCGGCTGCTGGCGAGACCAGTCTGCTCGGGGAAAGCTTCCGTCGAGTTTTAGAGTGCCTATTGCCTGATATGGTTTAGATGTGCGATGGCTAGCGCCTCTCGATGGCCCCTCCTTTGATGGGGGAATTCCATCGCGAACCGCTTTTGTGCGACCGCGGAACGAGACCGAGAGACACACGACCTAAGTTTGGCTCCGGCAAGCCACTGAAATTGTTAGTTCCGCCGTCACCCTACAAGTATCTTTGTTAGTGATTCAATGTCTACAGTAATGAATGTCTCATCCATCATAATCTGAAATCGGAGAGACACCGGTGCTCAGTAGCTCGATGGGTAGGCACGAAATGACAGTGGGACGGGTGTTTCGTTCCGTTCTATCATTAGCAAGGTTGCTCTTTAGATCGAACTTCTTGTGATTAGATCCTTGGCATGCTGAAGATCACACTGTTTGCCATGAGTGGCCAGAGGCCAAAACGTGAGATGATGCTTGTATGCGACAAGACCAGGCCTATCAATCGAAGACTGCGTCGGCGTTTGCTACCCGGGTTGTAAGTGACAAGGAAGGTGCTTCACGGCGGCTGTCCACTCCGCGGACTTCCTCGTGTGCTAATGATGCAAGTTACGGGACGGAAAGCACTAGTCTGCTTCCCCGTTGACTAACGAGTAGTCACAGGGTAGGTCTAGGCTGTCAGCCTCACAGCGAAACCCCTGCTCTGTAGAGATGGCCGCAATCCTGATGTCAGGAGAAGAAGATCCCCCGCGCTGGGTGCATAAAGGGCCCATGACCATGTTCTCGGTAAAGAGCTTGCGGCTCTATTGGTCGGAAGTTTGGCGGAAGGAACAATAACAAACTGTGAGGATCGAGAAAGACTGGCACCGAATTTTTCTCAACTGACGCGATAGGCTGGGTACCTGGTTGGAGTTAAAACCCTTCTGCGGGACCCGTCGACGCGACAGGTTGGAAGATCGAGCCGGACCCGCCCCAGAATGGGCGTTCGTAAGCATCCTAATTTAAATGGTGATAGTTTCCGAAGCCCAATCACCAGACGCGAGGGTTCAAAATGGTGGCCGAGGTGAGCCTAACGTGGCCCTTTTTTGGCCGCTAAAAAAAGTAAAGATGGTGAGAAGGCAAAATAAGTACCTTCCAGCCGCATCAAACTCCACACTCTTGAATGGCCCAAGTGTCGCAAAAGGCATCGGAAGCTGCGGGTGGCCGATTAATGCACCAATAAGTGTGGTAATTCGATCAAAGCTTCGAACAAGGCCGACGGTGTTCCCACAAAGGAAGGCATTTGCCCTCTAGGGAATCAATGCTGTAGCCCCATCGAAAAGCCTGTAGGCGAGATCAACTTCACACCCATCATTCTTTTGGACTGTATCGAGTTCGGGTGTATCAGGTGTGCTTCATGAACGGTTCGGACTCGCTGAGGCCACTCAGGCCCTCAATAGAGGGTTCTTCGAGAGTCCTTCTCGAAGACTCGATTTCAAGGCGGAGGAATGTCCGCACAGCATGCACTACGTGCAAACGGCGCAAGTTGAAGGTAAACCGCTTCACCCCTCAATCAACTAGAAGTGGCCGAGTGAGATGATTGAGTAAAGGAATATCTGTAGTGCTCGGGTCAGGCACCCTGCGTCAACTGTCTCAAGACGGGGGCATCATGCGACATCGACGAGGATGGCGACCAGCGTCGGAAGCATGTTCTCAAACGAAAACTCGACTCACTGGAGGAGAAAGGCCAGCTTCTGGATCGACTCATTGCCACCCTCCAGGAAAGCGACAGAATCTACGCTGCGCAAATAACCAATCTCATTCGCAGCCATGCGTCGTTGGACGAGATCAGAACCTTCATGGACGATCTGATGGAACGACCTCGGTTGGAAAAGACCCCAGAACTTATCGATGCATGTCATAGTATTGAACAGTGGCACGAGTCGCAAAAACGAGTGATTCGTACCAGGTCCGAGCCGAAACAATTGCAATTGTCTGACATGCCGCTCTTCCGAGTACCCGCACATCCATGGACGAGTGTCACAGAAGACGATGACTTCGTGTCACATTTGATATCTCTGTGGTTCACCTGGGCACATCCGTTCCTAAACTGGATTGATAAGGATCTCTTCATCCGAGAAATGCAAACAGGATCGATAGATTCTGAGTTTTGTTCTCCTTTCTTAGTCAATATCATTCTTGCAGATGCCTGTGTAAGTGACGCCGATTGCAATATCAAGTTCGCTGGCCAGGGACTCATCTGAGAAACTCGCTGCTATAGGCATACTCCGACTACCCCGAGGCATACGCCGTCGCAGCCGAGCAGTGGTCACGAGGACTCCACTTCTATAAAGAGGCTAAACGGTATTTCGAGAAAGATCTCAATACAGGAAGGATCGCGACTCTCCAAGGCATGGGTGTCCTATACTTGTGGTCAGTCACTTTCTTTTCCTCCATTTAGCATCAATGCTAACAATCTTCTTCCAGCACATGCCTAATCGGTAGGGACCGGATCGGGTGGAGGTACCTGAGTGACCTCGCATACGGAGTGCACGAACTGGCTGAACAGCGCAGACCACCGCCCGAAGATGCTGACCAGGAGACACTTGAAAAATTGAAAGCAGCAGACCATACGATCTGGGGACTTTTCACGTTATCCTCGTAAGAAAGTCTTGGCGCAAAAGCATGGGTTCAATTTTGCTGACGTTGCTTTGTTGAGGATGACCGCATTCTCATATCAAAGGACCGCTTTGATCAAGGTGCCAAAGATACCTTGTCCACCCCTTGGCCGTGATGTCCATCGTGAAAAGTGGTCCAACTATCCCGTCCAATCAGAAAACACTAAAGCGCACACTCAGTGTTTGTCAAAGGCCCTTAATGATGTGAGCCTCATCACGCATGACCTGACTTGGTTATTGTTCAATCGCAGTGATGGACAGCAAACCCTCAATGCTGAGTTTGTTAAAGCAGCAGAAAATGCATACAGTCGTCTGTGTGCGTGGTACGATAAGTTCCCGAACTGTTTGGGGACGAGCAATGCCACGCCACATGTTTTGAGTCTCCAGTCCGTTACTCTTTCCCCGGGAGAGACCAATCAACCCGAGCTGACCAGAATCAATGCCAGTCTCAAATACCACACCATTATCCAGACATTGTTCGGCGTCTTGAAGGATCTCCCGAAAGCCGAGGGCTGTGACGAGGGTGAGGAGTGGCTGCTTAAAACTCGTCTACGAGCCCAGGAGCGGTGTATCCAATCGGCCCAGGCAAGCGGAGACTTGATCGACATCCATTGCGACTTATGGGGCCTAGATCAAATGCCACCTGCCAATGTACAGTGGGTAACTGTGTCCATGTTCACTCTCCTGCCGTACTTGGAGGACAATGAGAGAAACTGCAAAGCCTTTACCAGCTTGAGCATCGCGGCGAAGGCGTTCTCGAGTCGCTGGTCATTGGGCAAGGGCATGCTGCGGTTGTTCCAAGTAACATCCAAGCAGATGGAGATAAAGCTGCCAACTGAAACAGATGCACTCTTCACCGACTTCGAGACGAATACCTGGAGCCGCGAGGACCGCAAGATTCTCAGTAGCCAGTACCCCAACTTTATCAACTCAATGAAGGGTGCGCAGGTGGATGAGGTCGAGCTCGATATGTTCTTGAACAAATTCGACGAATTGCATCTCGATGATGATGGTCAAGGCTCAGAGGGTTCGATCGAGGTGAGGGTGGAGCTATAAACAGGGGGAGAGGGGAGCTATCGAGGAACTGTGTTGATTTGGGTCGTGGAAGGGCCGGCCTGGGAGAAAATGAAGTATATTGTTAGCTCATCAAGGCACAAAGAACATTCTGAATCTCCCACTTCGCAGTTCTTCAAAGTAGATTGTCGAAGATGTAATTCGAGAAGGATGCGAAGAGGGATTGCCAACAGAACGAGTGGGTAACTTTGAGTGTGATCACGGGGATCCGCTATATAAGCCACGCGAGCAGAATAATGGGGCGCCCGGAATTGTTTTCCTGGGCATACAAGACCTTCGCTCACCAAAGTTCCAAAAACAGAATTCTACACTTCTAGCACTTTTATCATTGTGTCATTTTGCTAAGTATTGCAGAGCCTCGGCTTCTTGCGGCTTATTTCAGAGAAGTTGGAAGCTTGTGGGGTGGAATTAAGATGCCCGAGCTGGTCACCCGGTCATTGTCAGTAAGAAAGACGTATCATTCATCAATATGGTCTGCTGAATTGCTATGAAGCATATTCTCCTTGCGGTTGCTGTTCCCTAATATCGGCGCCAAAATCTGCTGCGCATCCCTAACCCTGGGATCCCCTTAGTGTATTCGCCATCCTCCCAGCCACGCACGGATAGGTATTCAATAAGAGCGAGAGGACATAAAGAAACCCAAGCCCTCCCACGCCAATCAAGCAAATGGGCATACTGCGGTGAAGTAGATCCAGCCAGTCCCCATTGCACAGATCCGATCCTGTGCTTTGTGGCAGCAGTCCCGATGCGGAGGAGAGCGTGAAGGTGTGTAAGCCCATTAGGCCGTCTGGAAGGATTGCTTTTTGGCCTTCCGAGCCATCCACTTGCGGTAGACAAACAAGGAGACTATACCAAGACCGACGAGAAAGACGATTGCGAACACCAGGATAACACCGGGCTCGCGGCTGGCCCAGTTTCCTCGCTTTGTGATGGTGGTCATATCGGTTCCCTGAGGCTGGTTGGTCACGGTGATAGCAGGCATTTCGATTTGGAGCGAGTGATAATTTGGGTCTCTTGTGTTGGATGTCAGCAATGCTTACTCTTGGGGGGCTAGATTGAACCTACTTGAGGATCTGAAAGACAAGGTAGGGAGTTTGGTTGCGTCTCGACTAGGCGAGTGATGGAGTTCTCGCTAATACAAGGTAAGTGTACGCAAAGCACTCGTTGGGCAAAGTTAAGACGAACCAGTTCAAGAGTAACGATCGGAATTGGAGAGGCGACTGGAAGTGAAGTTTTGAAAAGAGAAAGTTGTGTGTGATGGTAAACCGTTGAGCAGTAGCGGAACCAACGCTCAAGTAGATATTGCCAGGAAAGAACGTGACGTCACGCCTGGCGGAGTACGATTGTTTAAAAAAGTACAAGTCAGTGACTATGAGTAGCTTCTAGCAAACAATGCTTTTCTCCGAGGACTGATATGGTGCGTTTTCGACTAGAAGAAGCCCCGACACTCTACAGAGTAGCGGGACCACTAGTCTATGATGCGAACCACCATCAGTCTCGTACTAGACATCGTATATGAATGCCAGCCAAGAGACAGTATCTAGGACTGACTACCATGGATTTGCTTTGCTAAAACCCAAAGTCAGTCACATACGTTAAGAATAAAAACTCCGCCAGAGTTCGTTCTGACAAGAGGCTTTCCCCGCAGCCGGAGAGACCCGCCAGGTGTCGATCTCCTGTCAGTCAAGGCGACCCACATAATAAGCTACCAGCATCTGTGCCTGAAGGAATATACTACTAAGGGGCCTTGAATATATCTCCTGTTATTACCTGATAGATTCTTTAGGGTCATCACATAGGCTTCGGCCCTGAAATGGTTTCGACATGTCTGGGTGCGACCCGCACCGGACCCAGGCCTCTTGCGTCGCCACTCACATCGCCGACTGCGGATTATGACACGGCATTTGCTGAGTGGCCCGATACCTATAAGGATATAGAAGTATATAGATAGGTATATCAAAGAAGAAATGAAGTTTTGGGTATATATACGAATTTCTTCATGGTAAATCCCAGCATTACGTGTTGTATGCCCCATTGACGTCATTGACCACTCCAAGAGGAACTAACCAATCGATGAATTTCTACAGAATCAATACGTTCATTGTGAGTTTACAAAAATACCCACCTCTATTTGCAAAAGTCATTTTTTCTTGTAGAGAATCACGTGTTGCGATTTTAGACGCGACAAGACAGGGTGGATAGTAGCCTGAGGCAGCAATATGGGAGCTCTGCGGAGGCTGTCTCCGTCAATCTGTCCATCTCCTTTTGCCCTCGCAGACTCACCAGAAGCCATCAAAGGCGCCTCGCCTGTCCCTACTGAGGCAAACCTGCATACCTGCCCTTAAGTGATATTCCAGCCTTGATAACAACGTGATGGCAGCACGAACAATCTAGAAGCCACAGCAGGGACTTGGTTTAGCTGAATCTATTTTCTTCGCGCCAAGCCAGAACCTTATTCCTAGGCCCTTGGCATATGTCAAAGTGCTCGATGTCTCGAGATGATACGAATCCTCCAGAGGCGCAACTCAGGAACACGAGCATCGCCAAGAAGTCTTGTCTCGATTGAGGCGTATCTGCAACAAACCGTTTCACTCGGAAAGTTCCAAGCCTCGAAGCTAAATAAAGTCAGGAGTTGGAGGGACTGTTACCAAAAAAGAGGGTTCCCGGCCGTCCATCACCTCGTATTCCGCCTACGGGGCACCAATCACCGACCTGCATGCCATTCCAGAGTCGATCCGACGATTTCATGTGTGTGAATGCTGACGGGCCGTGCTTGCAAAATTCGTATCAGGCCGACGGACCTAATCTCTTCGCCGAGTGGGTGCCTGGAAGCCACCCGTGTTGTCTACGCTATACAAACCCCTTCAGAAAAAGATTTGAAGATGCTCGACAGCCAAGTAAATAAAGAGGTGATGCTCTTTACGAATGGGAAATTTCCTATGCTCTTGGGACCTTATCGTCAATGGCTTTTAGACCTTCCATAATGTGCATGCGACGAACCAACCAGTCAGTCCCCTCTTCAATGCTGGGAATGCAAATGACGCTGGAAATCTGCGTGGCACAAATTGCTCGTCGATCTTCGCCCCATCAAGGTAGCGATCTGCCCCTGCGCCCTGCGCGGGGTCCACCCCATGGTTCTAACTGGCCTTAATGGGCAATCATGCACAGAAGAAGCTTCATTGGATACGAGATTGACTTGCCCTCGCGCGTTGATGCCCCGTGTCTGCGGGTCCCATATTTAGAGACGAGCATCTTCCCTGATTTTCATCGTGAGCTTAATTCTATCTTATATCGTTATTCTGAACCTCTTCTGCGGCCACATCGGCATCGGCCGCGTCGTCAAGATGAATCTCTGGTTATGCACCCTTTCGTTGATTCCGCTGGTGGACGCATGGACTTTCCTGTACACCAACTCGACCGGAAACGCCACCATCCTGCATGACACTGGAACAGACAACTGCACATCAATCGACCTAGCTGGGGGGAAATTCTTCTCTTGGGACCCCGAGGATTCGGGTCTTTGTATCTCGATATATTACGATTCTTCGTGCAAAGAACGAGGAGGCCTCTCCTGTAACGCTTGGAGCAAGAACGCGAGTACAACATTCCACGGCGTCCAAATATATTCCGAGTCAGATTCGTCTTCCGCGTCTGTTTCCACCTCGACTCCAACTCCCACAACATCTGCATCCAGCTCCACCTCAACTTCTACTTCCACTTCAACTACCCTCTCTACGTCAACACCGACGACTCCTACCTCCACAGCCACATCCACAAACTCTGCAACTGCGGGCAGTGGCTCTTCATCCTCCATCTCAGGCGGTGCGATTGCTGGCATCGTGATTGGAGTCGTGGCTGCAGTAGCCATTATCGGAGGGCTATTCTTCTATTTTGGACGCCGAAACCGCAAGAACGCGAGTACACCCGCTGGTAATCAGCAATCTGGCCCGGCATCTGGCTCGATGCCTGGAGAGCCACATGGCCCATATTCTCCACAGGCACCAATGCTAGTAGCTGGATATGCACAGCCGCCATATACAGACAACTCAGATAAGGCTCCTAACTCCTCGAGCGGCATGTCATCAGTACGCCCCGCTCCGGGATCTCGAGTTGTGGAACTAGCAGGACACGACCGGGCGGTTGAGCTGGGTAATAGCCCAATCAGTGAGCTTGATGGTCAGACGTCGGAGAAGTACTCTTATCGATTTTAATGGCTCCATTGTGTTATGTATATATGTTCAAACAAATTCGAAATGTTGTGAATCAACTTCAATTATCCAGCAGGCGTCTGTTTCTCTATCTATATCAAGCCTCTACCTCTATCTTATCGAATGATATCAGCAGCCTTTTCAGCGACAGCGTATACTGTCGCTTGAATGTTACCCCGAGCCTCCAAGGGGAAGATACTGGCGTCCACAATACGCAAGTTGGTTGTCCCATAAACCTTCAGCTTAGAATCTACAACACCGCCGTCTTCTCGGGCCATCATAGCACAGGTCCCACTGACGTGATACACAGATAGCACAAGCTTCTTGCAAATTCCTTTTGCCTTCTCAAGCTCAGTCAAAGGCTCTGTTGCATGCCAGCACTCCCCCCCTTTCTTAAGCAGCGATGCCATGGGCTCAGCCTCTGCAATCTTCTCCAGCCACATACTATGGCGGGCATGCAGCTCGTGATCAACAGGATGTCGGAGCATCCCGTGATCTATCACCGGTGCGTCTTGTGGGTTTGCGGATTGAATATGGACGGAGCCTCGGGAAAGAGGATAACTCAGTGCAGCAATCATACTGATGAAGAACCCTGGATGACTGAGACTGAAAATACTTTTCGGGTCATCTCCCGCTCGTTGGAGAAACTGGGATGGAGCCATTATCTATTGGGCAGTGGCTTCCTCCGGATCCTTGATCAAGCCCTGCAGCACCTCAAACTGTTTTCTGTGTGTGATGGAGGTCTCCGGATTTTTGATGGATTCCTCAATCTTCAGAAGTATTTTCTCCAGTTCTGGCTGGGTCAGGTCCGCGCAGGGCATGAATGCAGAAATGAATGGAACCATTCCCAGAGGACCTGAGCCGTCTTTCTGATATGCAGCCATTGCTGCGGCGGCAACTGCAGGATCCCTCGCCATATCCCCGGACGGAAGGCCATCCGCCACTTCATAAACCAAAGGTACTATGCCATAATCTTGCAGATTCTCGCCGACACCCGCATGGTCAATTATCGGGGTGATGCCGTGGGCCTGGAGAACTGACGATCTTCCGATACCGGACAGCTCCAATATCTGAGGCGTCTGCGTCGTTCCTGCAGCCAAGATACCTTCTCTTTGCGCTGAAACCGTGAATCCTTTCTGGTCCTTTCTAAAGCGAACACCTGTGGCGACAAACTCCTTGACTTCGCTGGTCCAACACGACCTTCTCTACCAAAGCCCCCGTCACAACCCTCAGGTTGGATCTAGCCTGAACATCCGGACCCAGATAGGCCACTCCAGAATGACTTCTCGTGTTGGTGACTGGATCAATGGAGCCAGGCGTGACAAATGGACCAATCCGAGCACCATTGATTAAATCTTCGACTTGTGGATATCCAAGTCCCTTGAAGGTTTCCAACCATGCAGAATGATACGGCATGTACTGATCACCGAACGACACGTTCACAGGGCCATCAGTCCCATTACTCTTTTCGTCATATTTCATTCCCTTGAAAAATTCCCGATTTGCGTCTGACGGTGGGGTCCGATTTTGGAATTTGCGAATTTATGGTGACATTCCTTCCCACCCCCAGCCGGGGTTTCCTAATGCTTCCCACGCATTGAGTCCCGATTGAGAGGGGTAGACTACCATGCCATATTTATTGCAGATTAGCCTCCCAAAGTGCGCCCTTTGTTTGCTAGGAGTGTGCGACCGTTGAATTACTCCTAATATACAGTATTAGCGACTAGAAAGCCCCGGTCCGTTGAATGCATCATCAAACACCGTCTGCGGAAGCTTACCTGAGGTATTGATCGGAAATTCCAAACGAAATCTGGATCCTCGAATGTTGCTATGCCCAATCCTGGGATCGTGATTCGAGGATCATCGAGACGGTTTGTTCCTGCTTCAAGGACAATGACTCGAACATTGGGGTCCTCGCTGAGTCTGTCGGCTACCACAAGGCCAGAGGTTCCACCTCCAACAATGAAATAGTCGAACACTGCATCTTCGAGACCTGAAGAAAATTCGGTGTCGAATGAAGCCATTGAAGCTCTTTTCTAAGCTCTAGGTTCTACTATTGCAAGCGAGAGAGAGAGAGAGAGAGAGTCAAGTGTACCTTGTAGGGTGAATAGGATATGAAAATTTAAATGAAGGGCAAATGATTACTCTACTCTCATTGTATTCCCATCTTCGCCGCGTCAGCTACTACATAGCAACGAGCATCTGCGTGGCCATGTTGGTGGCCTTATAAGCTGCCAAGTGCGGGGAGAAGGCTCCAAGAGCTGCAATGACATGGGAGCGACTAAGAAAGAAGCATGAATGATCTCCCGGCCGTCCATAAGCCACATGTACACAACACATGCCACCAAGTTCATTGTGAAATTTGGATGTCATGCTCGTCTTCAGGTCTCGTACCTACTTTGTACTGTAGCATGATTCTCGACGAGAAACAGAAATCGCCGACATACTACATCCAGCTGAGGACGAGCCTTACTGGGCCCCGTTTCCCCGCAGCAGCCATTAACACGCCCACAACTGGCTCCCACCAAAGCTGACACCCGGCAGTTGGACGCCTAGTCTGCAAGGTTTTCCCCTACTTCGACCCTCAGGCATGCCATCACTATGTATAGTTGATCTTGCACATGGAGTAAACCGCGCACTTCTCTTATGAATGCCACCAAGTTGTCAAGTTCCAAAAAGGAATCTTGGAGAACCCGGGGGCGGGAGCTCTCATCCTTTGAAGCCACTCGATACGCTAGCCCGATAGTGCATGTGCACGTTTGCTGCATATCTGATACAAATTCGGTTAGTCTCTTGTGGTATTACTCTTGGCAGGCAAGAGAGCTTCCCGAGGTGGAGATGGAAGCGGGGAGCTGTACGGAGTACGGAGTAGAGAATCACCTCATGGATGCTGTTGCCCGTTGCTTCAAAATCTTAGAGAAAAGGGTGTAATTTCACCTGGATCTTTAAGTTTTCGCTTTTCATCGTCATGTCTACTTGCCTCCGATGGTGATATGCGACAGTTTCGAAGCTGTCGACCAAATGCCGACTTTATGCCTGGCTGGTGGTGATTACCTACTAAATCCCAACCTTGGATGCAGGTGGTTGAAGATATAGATCGAGCACTTCACGGTGTTGGACTTGGTACTCAAAACCATATCTACCTAAGCCATCCAGATGAATAATTAATTCCATGCTTTTGGGAATCATAGATTGGATAACGCGCTAGCTTCCTAGGTATCTAAATGGTTTCAGTACTTGTCTATGGACCTTAACTTCCAAATAATGTGCTAGAATCTTCATCCTGCATGGGCGAGCCCTTGACACTCAAAAGAAATTCTCTTTTGCTAGGACGCGGCGATGTAGGAATCGAAGCACGGTTGTTTCACTTGTGCTAAAGATGATCACGCGTTTTATGATCATAATCATCCCCATCCGTTTAGGCTGGGCTCTTAAACTTATTTTCCTAGGTTGTGTCCCCTGCAAGTGAAACCGGGAAATCATCTTTAATTCTTCCACGTATCATTGCTAAAAATTTCTTGATCGAAAATGATAGGTACCTGGGTAGTGGTAGTACCTGCAGCATGTCTCGGGTCCTTCTAAGGCCTACCCAAGAACTACAAAACACCCTTCAAACCCGTTCAGAGTTCACACTTCTCGAGTGGCAATGGAAAACCCCAACACTCAGGCTCGACGTTGGCGCTTGGCGCTCATCCTTGTTCCTTTCGCTAAGAGATTAACCTTTGATCTAATCGCAAACATGTCCAAGCCGGGTCACGGCCCGATTATTGCGTGGTGGATAATTAAGACTGTTACATCTGAAGAGCGCTCACGCCCACCTTCACACCCATGTCAACGCCACCCACCGTGCACTCTGCAGTAGTCCAGTCTGACTCCAAACATAGTTTGCATGAGTCCTAGCACACGGTCGGCACGCCGTGGCCTATGATATTCGGATATCCGTCGTAGTTCCGGTCACACTTGGGCATTCTCACGCTCGCAGACACGGTGAGACGGAGGAGAAACAAGTCGGCCATCGGACGGCTGTAGATAGAGACAAGACATGAATTCGGAACATCATGTACATGGGCCATCGGGCGCGGCATCTGTTTATCGCGCCGATCCCCCGTTTCATTTGACTGCCGATCCCTGGCCCTTGGACCGATTTCGATGAGACGGGGGGCTTCTGGTCTGCAAAAAAGGCACTACAAGGCACAGCCCCTATTCTCTCATGGCACAATCTGTGGATGTTTGATTAGGAGACACGGATTGAAGCCCGTTGGCGACAAGCTAGGCACATATCGGGCAGCGGAACGATCGCGATGTATTTCGATGCCGCATATGGAAAGGAATACCATGACTCGCTTGGCGATATCTGGGGGCCTTTTCTGGTGGAAAGATTAGGCATATGGTAAAAAATGCCGATTAAACTGTGGTTCTCCATTTTTCAGAGATTGTGTACGTGTCTAGTCGAGCCAGACAGGAATATATTCGAGCCTCAGACCTCAAAGCTTGGAGCTTTTGGTCTGATTTGTATGGGGTGATCAAATCCAAGACAACCTCGGCAGATGATTTGGTCTCTACTCGCCACCTCGCTTCTCATAACTAACTTATTTTATTCTACACCAATCAGTGCAAATAATCCGGCAACCGAATTCGTGGGCCATCTCATCAATCATTCGGGCATCGTATCTATTGTTGCCAAGAAAATTGATGCTGCTCGAGTCAGAGTGGTTCTGGAATTCGGAACTGTGGTGGACTTCGGCGTGATTCCCGGCTCTTTCTGGTCATTCTAGCCGAACCGTTCCGATCATGTAGAAGTCTTACGGTAGAAAATATACCCATGACCTGATTTATTATTTGAGATAATTTTTATCGAATACTAAATAGACCAGTCGACTCGGAAGCTTTCCAACGGTGCTTGTACATGGCTTGGGTTGGCTACAGTAGCGAACATACCAAAACTCTTGGCATACTGCGAGCGCTAAGAATGTGGACATGCTCACTGGCTCACGCATGGCCCTCACTCGCTAAGTTTCAAGGTTTAGGCATGTGTCGGGACTGTCCATACATATTTGCGGGTCTGGAGCAGTAATCAGCTGTACTGTATTAAGTAGGATCATTTCAGCTATTTGGCATGCTTTCAGAGAGGAAATACATAGCCAAGATTAGTGGGCGTGGCCCCGTTCCTCCTCATTTCATGGCATGATGAATACGAAAGTGCATTGGATGGCTTCAAAGGCTAGCGACTCGAATGCGTCAAGGACCTAAGCTTGATAGAAAGCCTCGAGGACTAAGTTCAAGATGAACATGGGCTTTCGGGCCGAAATTGACCAAGCGGCCGTCCGGGAAAGCCCCTTGTCCGAGGAAGGAGTAGGGAAACCAGCCAAACCACGCTGGACTTGACAGTCTAGAATGGGCCTAACGGTTTGTGGGGGCGGACCCGTGTAGAATTAAGCACGGAGAGATGCTCCGCGCTAACTGTGGCCTCATGCACAGCACAGTACACCTTTGATGTGCTCGACTGGTAGACATTGTCGCGACTTTAAAAAATGCAAACTATCAAGAATTATTCCTGACAGATCGGTTTGAATAAACTATTCACTTTCCCATGAAAAGGCAAGAATAATGAGGCCTCGGAGGAATGATAAGTGTCACATTGGGAGGGCGGGCTTGGGATGAAACGGGACTTCCCTCGTGCAGCAGCTAAACCCAATTAAGCCAGACTTTAATGACCACAAATTAGAGTGCTGGAAGCCTTTCCCATTATGAAATACACTGTTAGCCGAAGAAAGCAAAGCCAAAGGGGCGCCCACTACCCCGTGGTACCGAACCAATCATTCTCAACCTTCCAGCTTCTACGGGACATAGGGCCGATACCCCAGAAACCATGTCCTGATTCTTTTTGGACGATCCTCGACTCATGTCTGTGACCTGGAGATGTCTGGTCTCACTGGGGAATCCCCCGATTCCAATCAGGATACGGAGCTCCTCGTGTACGCCACACCCCAGGATCTTTAGCTGCTGATGGGATCCGGGGGCCTGGGGTCACAAGGTTGTCAGGTCTCCGCAAGAACCCAATTTTGACTAGCCTCCGCCTAGAGATAGAACCCTGTCAGTTGTGTCCGAACCGATCGCGTGGTATATAAGTCTCATGTTTCCCCACCGTCTACAGAGGCTTATACCTTGTATCACTTCGCAAACCGGAATCAGCATTGGCCCAGCCGGAGGTATCCGCAGCACCCAGTACAACCATGTCGGAGAAACAGGCCCCCGAAGAAGTCCATGGCATCTCGACTGCCGTCGAGGACACTGCCCATGTTATTGCAGGGTATGGTGAAACGGCCAAGAAGCCTGGCGCGAAGACCAAGCAGGTTCACAATGTGAGCTTCGACGTTCTCCTTTGAAGATGGTCGGATCTGATTGAGAATAGGCCGAATTGTTCGCAGCTATCGAGGAGACCAAGATCGAGCGATGGAGCAAGACTTCGATTCACCTCTACTGTGAGTATCTTGATACAAACCAGTCCATTCATTGAGCCATAAAGAAGTTTCGAATGTCTAATATTTTCAAAATCCAGTCTGTATCTTCGTCGCCTTCCTCTGCGCCTGCGCCAACGGTTATGATGGTACGTCTACACAATTCTCTCGGTTTCGACCTCAAAGAAACATTAGATTCACGGAGTTTCTACGGACGACTCGAAAAGAGAGAGAGAGAGATGCTAAAAGCAAACAGGCTCGCTGATGGGATCCGTTCTCGCCATGGACCATTACCAAGACGTGTTCAAAACCGGTCTGACTGGTGAGAAGGTCTCAGTCGTTACCTCGCTTTACACAGTGTGAGTGTCAATATTCCAATTGCATTCCCCAAGCGCAATTTGCCTTTGCAATTGTTTTTATTGTTCAATTCTGATTCTTTGACTAGTGGCTCGATTGTTGCAACCCCGATGAGTGCTGTTATCTCCGACAAGCTCGGACGCCGAAAGTGCATGTTCGTTGGTGCATGGATTATCATTATCGGTTCGGTGATCATCGCTTCTGGAATGACCCTCGCTCAATTCGTTGTTGGCCGTTTCATCCTCGGTGTTGGCATTCAAGTCATGGTGGTGTCCGCGCCCGCCTACGCTGTTGAGATTGCTCCACCCCACTGGCGTGGTCGTGCCGTCGGTTAGTCTCTCTGCTTTTACTGCTATCCAAAATATGGATCCTGTAGTTCTCAAGATGCTGACGAATGACCAGGATTCTACAACTGCGGTTGGTTCGGAGGCAGTGTTCCCGCCGCTCTTATTACCTACGGCACGAACTTCATGGGTAACAACTGGCAGTGGCGCATTCCCTTCATCTGCCAGTGCTTTGCCTGTGTTCTCGTCATTTGTTTCGTGTGGTTCATTCCCGAGTCCCCCCGTTGGCTGCTCGCTCAAGGCCGTGATCAGGAGGCTGAGGCATTCCTGGTCAAGTACCACGGTAATGGTGACCCCAACGCTCGCCTGGTTCGCCTGGAAATCGAGGAGATGAAGGAAGGTATTCGCATTGATGGTATTGACAAGAGATGGTGGGACTGTAAGTCATGGCTCGATTCCTTTCCCAATCGCTTGGATGTGAGCACACAAAACTAATTCAAAATTTCCAGACCGTCCTTTCGTCACGACGCACAGCGGCCGTTGGCGTTTCGCCCAGGTCATTATGATCTCCGTGTTTGGTCAGTGGTCTGGAAACGGTCTCGGTTACTTCAACTCGACCGTCTTCAACATTCTCGGATACACTTCCAGCTCTACTCAGCTGCTCCTGAACATCGTTAACTCGATTGTGTCCGCCATTGGCGCTGGTATTGCCGTCTGCTTGACCGATAAGATGCCCCGTCGTCCAGTTCTGATCTTCGGAACCCTGGGTGAGTTCATTTACCCAGCACCTACACCTCATTTGATCATTCAACTAATGGAACTCTGAATAAAGCCTGCGCCATTACTATGGCCATCAACGCCGCTATCTCTGAGCCCATCGCTCAGACCGGAACCATCAGCAAAACGAAGGGTCAGGCTGCCCTGGCTTTCTACTATCTCTTCAATGTCGTGTTCTCTTTCACCTACACTCCCCTGCAGGGTGTCGTCCCTGCTGAAGCTCTGGAGACTACCACTCGTGCCAAGGGTCTGGCCCTTTCTGGCTTCATGGTCAGCTCCATCAGTTTCATCAGTCAGTTCGCCTCTCCCATTGGTCTCGGCAACATTTCCACCA
This sequence comes from Penicillium subrubescens, assembly GCF_028828155.1. NCBI lineage: Eukaryota > Fungi > Ascomycota > Eurotiomycetes > Eurotiales > Aspergillaceae > Penicillium > Penicillium subrubescens. The sequence continues at coordinate 2,601,801 of NW_026643157.1, read as the reverse complement.
ACTACTTCTGGATCTTCGTCGGCTGGGATCTCCTTGAGGTTGTGTTCTGGTATCTGTTCTGGTATGTTTATCACCCTATATCTACCATATTCCCGTTCATCAAACTAACTCCAACCCTTAGTGTCGAGTCCCAGGGCCGTACCCTCGAGGAACTGGAGTGGGTGTACCAGCAGCCCAACCCCGTCAAGGCTTCCCTCAACCTGGACAAGGTCGTTGTGCAGGAAGATGGTACTGTCACTGAGAAGATTGAAGCCGATGCTTAGTCTCAAAATTGCTCAATCACGTTGAATGGATGACACCTGAGAATGAGGCCCCAGTTGCTAGGGGGCTGTTGTGGCGGGGAAAGATCTGAGGTGGATTGACTGTCAGGGGTACTTTGACATATTTGTTCTAATACTTAACTTCCTACAACAATTCAAATTATATCAAGGGGGATTATATCTGCGTGCTAGTTGCATTTAATTAGTCGATTTTAGGTGGCATTCTATTTTTTGATTAGACGCAAGTCTGCAAATACCGGAACTATCAGATACGAGAATGGGAGCCATCGATACTAGAATATGGCCTAACCTAAATTGCAATAGAACCAGGACCTGAAAATTCGGGGGCAGTAATAAGACCACAGACAGCCGCCTTTGACGCGGTAGAGCAGCTGATGCTGAAGCAACCTGCTGGTATGCGTCGCTCCAGCCGAAATGAAGATGATTGAGCTAATTTAAGGCGCATCCTTTGCCTTTCTCGAGATGCTCGAACCTACCATGTTCCTTTCATTGGTTCGCTTCTTGAGACGACGTTGATCAATAAGCTTCTTGGAAATTTCTCTCACCTCCTGCCCATTGCCAAAGCACCAGCAAATCACCACTCATACAAGAAAAAGCGAGACGATTTGTAAAACGTTGTGTACTACGGATGAGGAAGAGAATGGCAAATTCGGACTCCTAAGATGATCTGTTTAAGCGTCTGCCTCGGGACAACAAATTCCAGGAATTGAGTTTTCTTCGAACAGAATTTATGTCTGAATGCGCCTCACTGATGAACGGTGGAACCGAAACAACGACAGCGGGAATAATCAACACCATTTTCCTGCTGTATATCCTAGCCAAGAGCGAACCAAAGGACACTCAAAGATATTGACACCCCTGGAGATAAAATTTCTCGCGTATAATGTTGTGTCGAGGTTGCCATACCTTTGGGCTTGCATTGAAGAGTCACTGCGTGTTCGTTCGGCTGGTGATTGCCTAATCCCGGTGACCTTGCTATGGAAACGACTCATTGAATTTTCTGATTATAGGTGGTGCATGATTTCACTAGGACGGACTAAGAGAATGTCCGCGGCGCACCTTCGCGCGGACAAGTGTCCTTAATGAGGTATATATGTCTCCGCGGTTATAGAGCTGTACAACACCGTATTATTTATGTTTTAAGGGCTATATTCTACGTGATGCTAGGTATTTTGTAGGCTGGAAAGGAGAGTAACAGATCAATAGATATTGAATGTCTAGCATTTTTCTATCTCTTTTTCTTTTTCTTTTTCTTTTTCTTTTTCTTTTTCTTTTTCTTTTTCTTTTTCTTTTTCTTTTTCTTTTTCTTTTAATACCATGTGAACTTCTTTTAAGGACGCGATCGAAGCAAGAACGCGGTCATATGTAAGTCTTTTGATAGCAAGGTCAAGGAAAGGTTTCAACTTAAGCATAGGAAAGGTTCAACTTTAATCCTGATAACCTCCCTATGAAAATGGCCCATCTAATTTTCTGATCACGGTGCATGATTTTTGACTGGTAAAGGTTTAGAGAATGTCTGCGGTTTACTCAGTGCGGATAAGTAAGTGTCCTTGATGAGGGTTGTATGTCTCCGCAGTCGTGGAGCGGTCCCTTTGTCCGATTATTCATGCCTTAAGCGCTATATCACGTGTGATCCTATGCATTTTGCAGGTTAGAAAATAGAGCACCAAGATAATAGATAATGAATTTCTGGTTTTTTCCCGATATTTTTTTCCCTTCGCTGAAATTGGTGTGAAGTGCCTTTGACAACGCGATCGAAAGCAAAAACGCGGTTATGTGATGCCGCTGGCAACGGACACGCATTGTATGGGAGGTAACCACGATAACTATGAATGGCTATAAGTTGATTGGTTAAAGACATATCTAAATTGTCTAGCGAATCAAACTATAGAAGAATAGATCTCTTATCAAAATTGGGCACAGCTATAAGTTGTTGGGAGGGTTTGTTAAATCGCGGACATCAGTAAGCAGTCCAGAACCATCATCAGTATAGTTTCTTCCAGTCCTTTGTTTCTAGTACCTAACATGAATTGCATTGATAGTATTATCAGTCAATGAACACCACGATGACTTGTTCTAAGTTCTCTTAGTATGGACGAGTGATTAGGTCATAGCAAGAAATTACAAGGCTGTCAGAGCAAACAGGCACCGTAGTAAGGTTGCGACTCGACATCATTCTGGCGGTGTACTACTACCCCGCCAAGTTCGCGATACAAAACCGCCAGGTCGCTCAGATCCTGCGGGGCCCGCAAATCTTTCGCCTCTCAGCCGATCCTCGAGAACCAAACGAACCTTTCCACCGAGTGTGAGGTCTGGCACTGGAACCTGCTACTGCAGAATATGTGGTAGTCTCGACAAAAGTCTAATAGGATAGGCGAATTGACATCTCGGCCGCAGTCAAGATTGACCAGCAGGGTGCAGGGGGTACTCACGATCCTCGTACACACTACTCCCGCCCCAAGTACTAAAGCGACCAGCCACTGCCACGCTGGCAGTCCGTGCTTTTTAACCCCCGAATGTCTCGTCCTTAGGCTCTCCTCAGTCAACCTGGTCCTCGGAAAACCTTTCTGTATTTAACCAGTGAGCTGGCACAATGCCAATTGGACACTCGAATGAGGCGAGACAAGGATTCCGGTCATGAGCCGCTGCCACGTAGCGCGCTATGGAAATCTTGGGACTGACCTCGTTTATTTCAGTACCATAAGGCGATTTACTCGTTGAATAATTCATGCATGTCTACTGCAAGACAACGCAGCAATCGCTTGATTGCGCCTGGACACAAGTCACTGAGGCTGGGGCGAGAAAGAGGCTGGAAAACGCACGGGTTGGAATTGCCAGCCTTTGGGTGAAGATGAACTTGAACTTGAATATAACACCAAACTCAGTCATTCAAAATCAAGTATCATTTAGCAAACAATGAGCTATTATGGAATTGAAGTTGGTAAAAAAAGCAAAGTACAGCGCATCGTTGCGGCGGTGTGTTCGGGTTACTCGTGAAATTCGTTGCTAGTGGGACTACGTCGAGGAACGGGCGCGACTAGTAACGAGAATTACACTACTGTATTCACCACGTATCTATACACAGTAAAAGTCTTCTCCATGAGTGATTTGTCTAGTCTATACTGGGTTATGATATTACCACATTACGCAGTTACCAATATAACTCCTCTAGCTGCCCGAATCCAGCCCGCGCCCCGGTATCTCGCTCCCATGCGTCATATCAGGGGGAAATCCGTGCAGAGGCTTCGTCCTTGCGTGCGATTAATATTCCTTTAAAGAAAAAAGCTGAGGCTTTTTCTTGGAATCGATCCCCCAGCCATTGTCTCGCAACTCCCTCTACGTCGCAGTGTCAGTCGAACTCCACCATACTTCCGAAGCTCTTCATTTTGTGTCCGCGATTCTTCCCCGCGCAATCCGATTGTGCGTTGGCAACGAGCATCACCGGCCTCGCGCCTCCCTACCGAGTGTACCACACGATGCGTCGAGCCTGCCTCCTAATAATCCACGAATGCCCCCTTTTCCCTGCCTCCGACCGTGCCTTGCGTTGCTAGCTGTCGCGCGACAGCTGCGATACATCCGATCTGAGTGGTTGAACCGAGGATAGTACCTATCGATCCGCGGAATACTCGACGCGGTCTGCATTTGGTTATATTTCGCGGCGCATTTGAGGTGTTCTCGTGGTGCGTGAAGAGTTTGCTACGGCGAAAAGGGAAATATACCCATTGCGACTGGGGTGACAACCTGAAAGAAAGCAGTTCTGTTTTCGAGTCTTTGTCTTGGACCTTAACTGCAGGACAAAAATACATTAGCTTGGGAAACTGTGCGTGAATTTTGTGCGCTCAAGCCTAGCACTTTGAGATCGGTCAGATCAATTCCATTGAGATCTACCGAAGCGCCGAGATCGCTCGAGGTCGATTGGTTCGCGGGAGGTAGGCGCCTCGGAGTATGCTGCAGCCGCTTCGTTTGAGGGTCGTTTGAAGTTCTTTGGGTTGGTATCGTTTGTGCGCGCTAGCAAGGTGAGTCCCTTTATTGCTTTTCTTTCTTTGTTTACTCGCTTCGCACTCCTAAGACTTGCTTTCTTTTTATTATGAAACCTGCGAATCCTAAATGCAACATTCTCCCCTCCTGCTAAATTGATTTTCTGTTTAACGATGCACGCGAAAAACATGCATGACCTAAAACAACTCACCGTGGCATTCGACCACATGGCTGACTCGACCGAGCTGGATGATCCAGACTGTCTCCCTATAGATTTATGGATGGCCTCCTCCGAGGTGGATCAGAAGGCCTTGGGCAATTTCGCGGCCGGAACGGCCCTCGAAAACCCTTGCTTGTCGGCAATGCTGTATAGAGTGTTGGGTGTCTCGGTGATGCTTTCGAAGAAACTCATTCGTGCCCGCAGGCTGCGTCGATTGGATGTCACGCGTGAGACCAAGTCGCTCCAGCTCTACCACCACATCATATGGCTGTCGCGCGAAGGCCTCGTCATACTGGAACATTATGTTTTACCCATGGTAACCGCATTTGTCGAATTGAAGGTGCTATCGTACAAGCTCCGCGCCTCATTCTACCACATCTTTGTGCTCTTTTACAATCGGCCCGTTATCATTCCACCCGACGCCGAGCCGCCAGCCGATATGAAACGCGACTCGATCTACAACCCGGACTCGTTGACAGCGCTGGATGGATCAGATGCCAAGCAAAGCAAGAAGACATCGCGACCTCCGGGCCTAGCACCTGTTCAACCGCCACAACCAGCTATTTCATTCCTCCTTCCTCCATTGGACTACACGACAACTGCAACTGCATGTTTCAATCACGCCGCCATGCTAGCAGACAAACTGCTTCCAGGCTCGCACCCCCTCCGTCTATCCGTCAAAATGGAATATGCGGCATACCTATATGACTGCCTACAAGACCCAATCTCGTCCCGCCGACTAGCAAAACGCGCCATCGCCGATGTATACAATGCCCAGGAAGGCATGGACGACGAAAGCTTCGAAGATGCCGCCGAGATTGTCGGTGTACTGGGCAAGATGGTCAAGCGTGGTTGGAAGGCTGGCAGCAGTACAGCCGGCAGCACTGTTTCTCGAGGCGAGCAGTCTCAAAGCCGGAGCAGTCGCAGCCCCTCACATCTTGATATCAGTGTGCCTACGACTGTCTCCCCTATTCCTGTCACCAAACCTACACCTGTCCCTTCCAGCAGTGCCGTCACAGAACCTGCGGTGCCGAGCGCGAATATGATGAATCCGATTTAATGTCGCATGAGGAGTTACGATATAGAAAAACCTGATGGGAGCGTTTTGTGTTCTTTCTTTGTCAATTTCTACCATTTTGTACCTGGGCTGGTATTTGTTTGTTTCATTTTCCTTCGTCAATGTACATAAGTGTCCTTATCATAGGCACCCACGTGTAAATAATTTGCTCACTAACTTTGCATTTTTACTGTTCGCATCCGCTTGAGAATTCAGTACGCCTTAGGCAGTACATATCCTCCAATACTAATAAAGAACTGCATGGCGCGTCCCATGAATTCTGCAAAATCTGCTCCGATCCAGGTGGGCAGCAGGCTCATCCTGGATGACTCGAGCTCCCGAAAGTATTTTCCAGCGACCTGAGTATCCTATAAATCAGCTTCGCCTATCGCTTGTAAGAATCTCATTCTCTTACCAAAACACAATCCCCTTGCCGTGCCTCGTCCAAAGCAACCAGCGCGATCGCCTCAGCAACACGCTCTGGCGTGTTCTCTTCGAGACCCTGCTCTTTCCATCTCTGGGAAAATCCAGCCGTGATATGCGTCGGGGTAAGGAAGGGTGCAATCCCGTTAACTCGGACACCTAGGTCGCGAGCTGTCGATTGAGATGCACGAAGAAGACCCAGTACGCCGTGCTTCGAGGCAACATAAGCAGTGACACCCGTACCGCCGAAGTAACTAGATGTTGAGCCAACCAAGGTTATTGATTTACAAGGTCTCGATGTCGTGCTGCGTGGCTGTTTCATGTAGAATAGTCCTAGTCGGAGGGCTGCTTCCAAATCGGCCATCAATTCAATAGTTTAGAAGGGGCCAAGATCATGAAAATGAGACATACTATTCAGCGTCCCCTTCAGGTTGACGTCAATAACTCTACCAGCCTCGGTATTCTCCCGTAATTCCCCATTCACATCAACCAAATCCACATCCAGAACGGGACTCGACTCCATAATCCCCGCATTCGCAACAACAATATCAATCCCACCAAACCTCTCAATCGCAACCTTGAAACACGAGGTCAACTGCGCCCAGTCAACAATATTTCCAGAAACAAAGATTGCACGCTGTGGATTTGTAAATGTTGACGATATCAAATTTTCTGCCGCGTCTTGGAACTGGGCTAGATCTGTGATTACTACGTTGGCTCCATGGTGATTGAATAGCGCTGCTGTTGCGGCGCCGATGCCGCGGGCTGAACCGGTTATTAAGACGGTTTTGTTTGCAGAGTGGGATAGGATGCTGGAGTCGATTTTGATTTGGGACATTTTGAATAGAACACTCGCGTTGTTGTTTGATTACATCGTCTTGCTTGATTATTCTCGCTGGAAGACTTTACATGGCCTGGCCGAGACCTCCGAAAATGCGGAGAAGACTGCGGGGTTCTTGCCGATTGCGACATCCATTCATTTGGGGCCCAACATATCTCTCTTCGCAAAAGGAAGCTATGAGGGACGCGTTTCACGGCTTGGAGTTGATAATTGTGATACGCAAGTGCCATTACAGTCCAACCAAAGGACGATTACCAAAAACGTTCAGTATGTACATGCTTCCAAAACAAGACTCATAAATCAGTCCTTCTTCTCACGATCAGCCGCCTGAATTTCGTTGACGCTGACTCTCGATGGCGCACGCGAGGTATATCTCGAATCCGCAATTCTCGCATCCAGCGTACTCACGGCATGGAACGAAAAGTCCAATTCTCCAACCAAGCCTTTGACATGTTTCATGAGTCTCTCCACGTCTCCCACAATGCAGCGAGTAGAGATTTGTAAGACTGCGAATGCTGCAAAGCCCGGTTCAGCAATGTGCTTGATACTCAGAATATCGCTGTCAAGGGCCTCAAGGCGCTTGGAGAAGCTGTACGGTCGGGGAGCCTTGAGATAGGGAGGTAGAGGTTGTCGGTTTGTGATACTAGCGGAGAGGAGACAAAGCAGGGATGTGACCTCGTGAGTTGTGACATTGGCAGTGCCGACCAATCGCCGGAAGTCGTGCATCCAGGCCGAGCCTGTCTCGTCGTCTTCGTCATCTCCGAGGCGCATCAAAGTGTCGGATGCGTACCCGAGTAAACTGAGGTAACTTACGATACTACAGGTGAGCTGTTAGCAATTGATCACTAGAGGGAAAGATGAGTGGGTGAGCAACGCACTTTTCAACACAGACAATGATCGAGTCGTATTGCTTCTTTGGAAACCGACCACCGATCGGAACTCCCCACCTAAGGAATTCCGAGTAGGTTCGCAGTCCATTCAGCATTAACATCTGTTTTGAAAACACCTTGTGTCGTGCCTTCTCCAGCTTCCGACCCGCAGAACTCTTCAGAGTCATATCCCCCTCGTCTCCACGCATGCGAGCAGAAATCGTCTCATGGATAATGGAGTAGTAGTTGGCTAGAAGGTACAACGATGCACCTAGGCTTTGACGGAGGACCGAATGTTCCGAGATGGGGTATGGGAAGAACGTCCAGAGGAATGCGACCGCAATACCTCCACTGACAGTAGCCAGACGATACGGCGCAAGTAGATAAATTGGATAGTAAGGCTGTCCGTTAGAGGTGGCAACCTGCTCACCCACTTTGCGGACCTGGAGTTCGTATCCAATGATCATAGTCGTAGTAACGATACTGATGATTCCAATGACGCGGAAACGGAAAATCTTGATGGGGACGTAGAACGCACAAGATACGAAGAGGAAGAGGAACACGATGACGCCGGGGGTCTTCTGACCCGGTATATACCAGACCAAAAGACTCGCGACCATGGCAATAGTTGTACCCGCGATGCGAAGCACAAAGCTGAAGATACTTTGCCCAGAAGTGGGAGACATGCTGAGATTCACCATGATCATGGCCCACACAAGGCGTTGCTTGGTGAAGAAGGATTGGGTATCATGTAGCAAAGCTACGATTGCGATCGTCATGGTTGCACATGCGACTCGGAATCCATAGTTAGATTCAAACGAGCGCAAAAACCAGGGAATCACCCGGACCTTGTCACCGAATTTTTCGAACGCGGTGCTAGGCGGAAGGTGCTCAGGGTCTTTGCGGTGCTTATAGGCCTCGCCAAGCTCGAGACTGCTGTTTTGCGCATGTACATCGCCCATGTTGTCATCTTCGTGATTGTCCTCGGCCTTAAGCCAGCTTTTCACCCATTTGATCATGCGCTTAGAACCGGGAATAATGAGTCGAGTCCGCGACAATTTACCCTTGGCGGCGACATCGTCAGCGTATTGAACAAATTCAAGGACCGTTTTTCCGGTCGAGTAAAGCAATTGTTCCATCTAGAGGTCCATAGTCAGTACAAGACCAAAAAAGTTGTCCCCTGGATTGGAGTGGAACAGGACGTACGTAAAGGAACAGGTAAAGCTGTCGTCGACTTCGGTCCTGGAACGAAGAAGATGCAGAAAAGAAATCGCCCTTCAAGCTTCCCATAGAAGAAGGGTGATCAAAAAAGTCCGGTGGTAATTTGACTCCCTTCTCCTCGGCCCAAGTCTGAAGAGCGATTCGCTTCGCGCTTCGGAACTCGCCCAGCTTCTTCTCGAAATGGGCTGTAAAGGCCTTCTCTCCAGGCGCGGTGTTCCCTGCTGAGGCTTCTACATCTTTCGCCTCTTCCTCGGCTTCATTATTTGTAGGTGCTGCAGATGCCGACTTCTTGGGTGGCTTCGTCAGTCGGAAGACATATGAGGTATGCAATAGTCCCTCGTCAATAGTCTGAATCATCTCGGCGAAAGGATCATGCACTGCACGCATAATATCATTCCAGTCGCGCACAGCGCGAGAGCGAATCTCTTCAGGAACCGTTTCGGCATTTGGGTCGAGGGGGGCATTCCATCTGTTGTAATCAGACAATCTCTGGAAGATATCAACCACGAAGCTCAACCCGACCACGGGGATCATGATCTGTCGGAGATGGCGGAAGATCAGTTGCAGGTCATCCGGGCCCAGTTTACCGAGTGCGAATTCTCTTTTCGCAAAAGACAAGTCTCCATGCAGTTTTGCGTGTAGATCTGTGATTTGACGGATAGCAGCCCGAATATCCTCAGCCTCGGGACTGTAGACTTTGCCCTTCTTGCCAAATTTCTCGCGCGAGTCGTCATATGTTTCAGCCCGGCCAAACATGTCGTCACTTTCTAGTGATTCAAAGTAGGCTGCGTGGGCCCCTAATGCAGAACGAAGCCCCCCAATATAGCCAGCCATCTGTTTGCGAACCGCCTTGCGTGACGTCATTGGCAGGATAAACAGCGAAACAGCAGTGGCAATGGCCAGCCCGCTGAGGAAAGTCCTAAGCAGCTGTTCCACCAGTTGAATTGCAGCTGCCATGTTGACCATCTGTGGTGCATAGACAGACGAGACGTTGGCAAAAATGGCGTAAATGATCACAGGGAATTGGAACTGGGGGTATTTGGCACGGAACGTGTGTACGAGCCAAATTTGGAAGAACAGCCATACACCACTAACAGCAGATGCTGATGAGTTGTAGGATTGGCTGGTCACCTTGGTGCTGGTATGTTGGCGTGCTTTGACACTGGAGTACATTGTCAACAGTGCAAAGCAGGCCGCAATACAGACGGCCAGCACGTCAAAGATCATCATCTGGATGAACTTGGCTCTTGGCATGATGGCAAAGCCGAGAATTGACACAATGGCCATAAGATAACCAAGAGTGGTGTACTCATCCGCAACATCTGAGGCTTGGTAGCTGCAAGGCTGATCAGCGATACTCGGTCGAAAGACCGGGTATAGAGGGGATTGACTTACATTGACACCGCAATCGCTGGCGCGAGTCCACCTCTTTGATGATGTTAGAACGATCTGATAGCACTTTTGTTTCCTCCGCTCACCAGCCATGCAAACTTACTTCATCATCAGCAAGATAGTTGGTTGGTCCAAGCCCGTCCTCTCCCATGTTTTTTTGATCCAACCCCACAGGGTCTTCTTTTCGTTGGCCGTCGTAGCCCTGGATGCGTAGGTGCCGCGTCGCGACAGCGAGGGACCCTCTGAGGAACTCCCCGAGGAGTCTGACTCGCGCGTACTTGTGCGAGTAGCCATGTTCGGCGACTAGCGCCCGGCGACAAGCCCGCGCGCGTCCAAGTTCCGCCACACACAAAGTCGTGGGCTCGTTGATGTTACCAAGAGGCGCAAACGGCCCGGTGCATGACCACGTGATCTGACGTGATATCGAGTGTTGCGAGATGAATCTCAACGCAAGCAAACCGCCGAATGCCGTGGCTGCAGAGAGTTGCTTGATTGCGAGAAAGAAGCGGAACCGGAACAATCGAGGGGCAAGAGTTGATTGCCGATTTCGCTCCACGTTCCGAGTGGAGCCCCCGCCTTTTGTGTTGAGGCGCAATTCAGAATCCATTGCGGGGAGCACATTACGTACATCTGTGGCTCGATGGTAATAGTCAGTCGCGCTAGTCTGATGAGGTTATTTGATCGATGATATAGCTGTAGCAGAACACTGACGACCTGCATACAACTGGATCGTCGCTGGGCTGGAATCATTTTTTTCGACGAATGGGAGGACCAAATGTATATAGCCGAAACTCTGTGGAGACGGGCAGCAATTGTGCATCAAGTGGTATCGCTTGCGGGATTGAGAGGATAGCTGCTTAATCCGAGATTTCCAAGAATTATCATATCGCAGAAGGGACTAGGGTATGTAACTAGACTGTCCGATTGCCAGCCTGCGAAACGCGACCGTTATGGCAGGAGTCCGGCGCTAAAAAGGAACCAGTAGCCCCTGAAAAAGTGAAGCGCCGACAACTCAAAAAGAAGCTTCTTCCCTGAGCCCTCAGGGTCTTCATTTTCCCCACTCCAAATACACCCCACGGTGGTCGATGATGCGAATACGAGATCATTATTCGAGACTACAGACATGACTTCCGACAACAATGCCTCTGTCTCACAGCCTGCGCAAACCACATGGGACTCAATGCCAAAGCGCAAACCTGTCCCTGGTGCCACCAATGCAGCGATCGACTCTGAGGAATCAGCCTCTGGCCAAACCAGCGTGACGAGTGACAAGATCGCGTCGCCTGAGAAGAGGAATACTTGGCTTCCTGCTGGTGGTCTTACCCTTTGGTTCGCATCGCAGAAGCGATCGCGCAAAATCCTCATCGTCGGCATCGGAGCGGGGATCATACTGCTCGCACTGATCATTGGTCTTGCCGTGGGCTTGACCGTGGGTAAAAAGTGAGTCAGCCCTCTAGACTAAACAAAGCTGTCTTATTTCTTGTACCAGAGAGGTTACTGACTTTACCAGACATTCGAATCTTCCACTTCCAACTGCCAACGGCGGTCCCTATGAGGGTGACCTAACCTACTACAACCCAGCCCTCGGGTCCTGTGGCTACACCAATACAGACTCCGACATGATTTGTGCAGTATCGCATATCCTGTACGATGCAGCCTCCACAGGCTCAAACCCCAATGCAAACCCGTTATGTGGCCTGAAAATAAGACTCCGCCGCAATGGAGAAAGTGTGGACGTGAAGATTGTCGATCGCTGTGTTGGCTGTGCAGCGACTGATCTAGATGTCACGGAAGCAGTCTTCAAAAAAGTAGCCGACATAGACCAGGGTCGGGTCTCTGTCGAGTGGTCCTGGCTGGAGACGCCGCCTGTCTCTGTCTCTTGAATGACATCAGGTCCTGCATTCACTTTTGATACCCTTTCAGGGCCCTGGCTATCTTACACCTGATTTAAGCCTCAGGATGGGCGGCCCCTCACATCAAACACACAACAATTCGCTTCTCCATTTGCTCAACGGCGATGTTTGGATTGATTTCTATGCGGTAGATGAGGCGCATGGGGCCATCGAGACCTAAAGAATCAGTACCGGCATGAACAGGCAAGAATCCCGCCATCAGTGATCAAACCAGCGAGACATTTCGAGACCAAGGACAACGATGTTGCCCTTTCATCTCCGATCATGGAGCACGCCGAGCAACAACAGTTACAGAAACTACACCCTCAGGTCCCATCTGCACATCCCTTGACGCCTGTGCGCTCAAGCCCGGCGTTACAAACGAGATGACTACGGTAGCAAAACTTGTCTCTACCATGGCGGATTATTGATCCTGACAGACCCGATTTTCGATTCAAACACGGGCATGCGTAACCAGAGGTGGACGGTTTTGGTCTAAGAGACTACAGTAGCAGTTCATACGTCTGAGTCTGAAAACCAGGGAAACGGACGAACCAGACATACTTTGACCACTCTTAATTGAAAGGTCTTTCTAATTTCTTCCGAATCATCTTTCTTGATGGTACAGATCCCATTTCAGTGGTCTATCGTTCAACTTGCATAATCATTCCACTCCATCACTCGTAAGATGATTCTGAAATTTATCGTGCCTCAAACTTATAGAACCCTACTGGACCTTCTTCACAGTTGATTGTGTTGTAATGAGTGGCGCGTTCATCACGATAACTCACATGAATTTTTCAACATTTCCTCGCATATTATTGAAATTCAATGTTGAATAAACACTTTAGCTTATTTCTCAGCTACCATTGCCAGCGTGAAGTGTCTCTACCCCAGTCTATATCTCTTCGTCTATGTGAAGAGTCCGGTTTAGCGAGCTCGGAAGCCGCTATCGTCTTGACTTCAACTTCGAAACGGGCGTTTAGGCTTCCACTCGTAAAATTCTCCGACCAAGAAGCTACAGTACATCAGTCAGTGAGCAAGTTCTTCAAGATGATTTGACAATGACATACAGTGTTTGCGTCTCGTGGTGCCAAACTAGACTTTCTGCCGTGGACACCGGATACCACCCGTTCTCTACTAGCGTGCTAGATCGTCGATAATAGTTAGACGCAGTGATAGATAAAGAAGGAGTAGCAACTTACGGGAGAGCTTTAACAAAAGCTACGCGGATTTGCTCCATTTCGTCGCTTTCAAGAGCCCAAACTGTATCAGCGCCGTAACCATCTCCGAGGCGTAGCCTTGGAACGATCTCCCACACAAGCCAGATGATAAATCCACCCAGAACTAGCCCCGAGCGATCATGAGTACCTATTTTATATTCGAAGAGCTTTGGTGTATTACTTGAGCCGTTCTGAGTGAGATCTATACAGGCGGTCAATTCTCGCGGGGGATAAGTCGTGGCTTGTCGGCCTCTGGAGTCTATATCCCACATTTCAGTTTTTCGATGGGGAACTTGTTTGTAGATTCGCATGAAGGCTTTCTTTGAACGCCTTTTAGGATCGCAGCATAGGGCTTTAGCCGACGCAAAAGATACAAAGCCGGATTCCTCGTTTTCCTCCACGTTGACTTGATGGTCATGCTCGTTTAGCTTCTCGATGATCTTCCACCAAGAAGGGGAGGGTCGATCGAGAGTGACGATAGTTCCAGGGTCGATACCCTTAAAGAACCTGGCCGAGTATGGGGATGACATTGGAGCTACTTTAGAAAAGAATTTTTTGGAGTGGTGGAATATCGAGAGGAAATACGATAAGAGAGAGCGTCATTATGAGGCTCGTATGCATCTTGTGCTAGTCATATTATTGGCAGCAAGATACCTGGTACAGCGACGGCCGTAAAAGTCTGTGGCGACCTTGCTAATTGACTCGCTTTTACAAACCATCATGAATTGATAAGCCATTACTTTACACTTGCAATCAATCCAATAGAACTTTTTTGCGTATGCGAATACAATCATTCTACCTTCGGCATTGAATCGACGGCCTCCCACAAGCTGAGATATCATCATGACATCGTTCGCAGTCTAGACATTTCACTGCATCATGAATGGAGCGTTTCTATCAATTGAGCTGTCTATATTCGCACAATTCGACTTCTTATACAATTATATGGACCTCTCACTTCCAGAGACGAGGCATTCGACTTATTTCCGGTCATCGACCTCCTCTGCATGCTCCGCATGCTGAATATTGTTCTTGTGCAGAGTGTTCTCCACATCGGCACGACGCTGTTCCTCAGTAATGGAACCAAAGATGAGGTCCATCTCTTCCAGGGTCCGGCCCTTGGTTTCTTTCACGAAAATAATGACAAAGATTCCATTAGCAGTGCAGAAGACGCCGAACATGATGAAGGTCTTCCAGCCAATGCTGTGGATAGCACTGGGAGTGATCTTGGTGATGACGAAGTTGAACAACCACTGAGTAGCAGCTCCGAGACCGACACCGTATGAGCGGAGACGAGTAGGGAAAATCTGAGAAACAAATTGAGATTAGCAAGAATTGTTACGAGAAAAGTCAAGAAAGAGGGGAAACATACCTCGCCGAGATACACCCAGGGAGTTGGTCCCCAAGAGAAGGAGTAGCCAATCACGTAGAGATAGATCATGGTGACCATGGCAATGGATGCCTTGGAGACAACCGTGGAGGTCGTGTCGGGAGGGTGAGTAGCCAGAACCGCGCCGATGATGAACATCATCACGGCCATCCAGACAGCACCGCCCATGAGACTGCGCTTACGGCCCCAGCGATCAATTCCAATGAACAGGAAGATAGCGGTAGCAATAACCTTGACAGTGCCGTAGATACCGGTGGCAAACAGCGAGGAGTTAGAGCTGCTAATACCGATCGACTGGAAGATCTGAGGCGCGTAGTATCCAATACTGTTGGTTCCGGAGAATTGCTGGCAGACCATTATACAGAAGGCCACGAAGAATCGGTAGCGGTTGCTCTTCTGCAGGCACTCCTTCCAGGTGACACCCTCTGTCATAGCAGTCTCTTCCTCAATGGCAGCATAGATCTCGGCAATTTCCTTCTGGACTTCCTCGCTGTTCTCAGGGGCGTTTCGAATGTAAGCCAATGACTGGACGGCTTCCTCACGGCGGCCTTGCTTCATCAGCCAACGGGAAGACTCCTTGAGGAAGAACAAACCGATGAACATCAGGCCACCGGGAATTAGCTGGATAGCGACGGGAACACGCCATTGTTTCGTGTTGGCAGGCATGTGGAGGGAGACACCGTAGCCCAGCCAGTAGGCAAAGGTACTTCCAATGACCAGGAACTCCTGGAAGAGACCGGCGATACGGCCACGGTACTGAGCGGGAGCGTTCTCACTGACGAAGACGGGGGTGATACTGGACATGCCACCGATTCCGAGACCAGCAATGACACGTCCACCATAGATCATTCCAATCTCATGGTGAGCAGCGACCTGGACTGCTGCGCCGATCATGAAGATAAGGGTGAAGATCATGAGCGAGTATCTACGACCGAGACGGTCATTGATAAACGCAGCAGCAATGGCACCGAAGAAACAGCCAGCAGTCAAGAGACTGACCACATTTGAAGTTACTTGGGAATTTTTATCCGATGCAAAGCCACTTTTGCCGAGAGGGAGGCCGAAATCATTCTTGAAACTAGTCAGGGCCATGACTGAGCCCATCACACCGGTGTCATATCCTATAGAGCGAGTATGTTAGACTTGCTTTGTCTCAAGTGATCATGATAGAGAATTGGTGAGACATACCAAACAGCAAAGAGCCCATATAGGCGACCGAGGTGAGGATATACACCCTGGAGTTCTTGAGGAAGCCTTCCTGCGCCATGATGACAGAGTAGTTTCCCTTGAAGTGGCGAAGGGATATGAAGAATACTTAGAATTTAAAGAGTAAGCACGCCAGGTGCAAGTTCCAAGTTCCCTGAGAAAAACCGGGGGAAGAATAGATACTTTCGACCCCGGGATGGATCCTCATTTATATTCGGGGGTTGGCACTAGCAAGCTACCTGCAACGGTATCAGCGGACCTACTAACTCAATTAACTAGTGAGCCGAGTATCGGGTTCGGCTACTGCTAAGCAACATCCAAGATCTGGTGGCACTGCTGCCGTGCGACTACCCTTGCTAGGGGTCCTTGTCGTGATTTCGTCTTTTCCTCCTTTTGCCAGACACGCTGACTGGTCCGGGGGAGCGGGGCATATGGAGACTCCAATCAACTGGGGTCGAATGGGGGAAATTTGGCGGGGAATTCCGCGGGGTTCGCCGTGGGGATTGGTTCGGTCGCAAACTTCTCTAATTTTTCCGTCCATTGAAGCAGGTTGCTGGTTTTCTCACGCATGGCATGAGGTCCAGCCACGACTAAGTTTGATTGGCTCTGTTCGGCAGCGATTGCACGGGCCAACCATGCTTCTTCGGCTGCCAAGAAGGATGAAGAAGGCCGAGAAAACCCTGTGATTCATGGGAAATTTGAGGCTTTAATCCGTCCGTCGGCCCACTTTCAGGACCCTCCCTTTGACATAAAGTCTGGAGTACGCGCATTATCAATTGTCCTGTGATGTTCCGCCGTTGTTTCGGACAAAATGTCACCGTTTGCTCGGTCAGCTTGTTCATGAATGTTGACATTGTCATCAATGGACGTTTTCAAAGTCATGTTGACCATCAAGAGTATCTAAGGTTACACCAGCCTGTCAATAGCCGACGGCAATTGGGATCTATTGCCGATTTAGTTCCAAGCTAGCTCAGTCCGTGTTTATTCAACTGATGACAAGCAAAATCCATCAGGGACATAGCGATCAGTTCCTCGGCTTCGACTAATAGCAAGCTGATTGGAAGCTGCATATAAGCTTTCTGCGATATCCGCTGGATAGTTGGTGGGCCACAACCCGAATATTACGCCAGCTATGCAAATTCATTCGGAGTCGGTGGGGGAGCGGGAGGTTCAATACCACGGGACCGAAAATCGGTACTTACATGATATCTTGCTCTACCAGACTCTCTCTAGCATTGTCTAGCCGCGTACAAGCATACCAACCGGCTACTGAAGCTGTTGCCGACGATAAAAATCCGTGGAAGGGCAATAGCCTGTTAACGGAAGAGCTAGACGCATTGGCCACTCTATAGATGACCAATTTTAGTGGGTGAAGAGGCGTTTCGTAAGCTATGACATGATAGCTATTACTATCAAATCCCCAAAAAATGTCATTCCAAATTGGCAGACCTACGAGATCGTGACAGTGTAGTCTTCAAAGCAGTACTTGGATGAACTGGAAATAGTCAATATCAACTAATCTGGATGCTCAAATCCAAATTTTTCCTAAATGTGCTGAAGATGCGAGTACAAGAGTATGTGTTCACTCAATGGACAATGCCATACCCTTGGTAGCAATGGCTCGTCAATCACAAGACCTATTTCAACTGGGATTCAAATACTAGTGGACATGAACAACTGCAACACCACAATGATGGGAATATCGTAACCTCATAACATTGGAGTTCAACACCAGCCTACACGCAATTTATCACAGACTCTCTAGACTCCCCCAGATGGGGCGTCACATTATGCTGATACCCTCTGTGAACATCGTCGTCATTGCTCAGATCCCCTTCAGATACATTAATGATCCTCTTTCCGTCAAGGGAGGAATCTCGCCTTCTCGTTCTTGAACGCGTGGTGCTGATTGCATAGCGGGAGCTTAGTTCATGTGTATCCCTGCTGCTTATCTTCCGGCTATTTGTGGGTCGCAAGAGTGATCGGATGCATGGAATTGATGCTGTTACCATCACCAAGTATGTTTCAATGTATAGCCAGCGGTCATAATGCACAGTTGCTGTAGTCGGTTCGCTGTCCGAGGTTGCAAGGACACGGCTCTGGACGGTTTTGATGATGGATGCGATCATTGCGCTGGTTGAAATTGGAGCGTTAGTTTAGGAGCGCAGACTTTGTTCCTCAATTTACTCACAAGATTCCCATTCCAAGTAGAGCAACTAGTCCAAGCTTTACTCGAAGCTTGAGATTCAGATTCCAGAATATAAATGTCGAGAACACCGCAAGGTATAGATCCGTTGCAGAGTTGAAAGCTGTTTGCGAGACCGATCAATCAGTTATCTGTGATATTCTGGACGTGATAGTACTTACCCCCTTGAAAATAACCGTAGTAAGCTTGGACATGTACATCCCAGCATTTCGCCTTTCCAGACTGGTCCCAAATCGCTGATGTGTGTCCTGGGCATTGCACAAATATTATAATGATAAAGACGCAGTTGATAACAATTTGAAGACCAGCCAGAATCCACAGAATAATCCTGTGTGATCGCGTCTGCACGAGAAGGTCGATGATGAAAACAATGAATGATATTCGGCCCAAAGCTCCGCCTGCAAGGCCAAATGTTTGAGCCAGATAGTCGTGCATGATGATTTTGGAGACATTCGGTGCCTTGATGCTCGATAACTCTTGACCAAAGCCCTGCTTTATGGCCAAGGTGATCATGATTGATCCGACCACTGCTAAGCACTATGAGTCAATATGAAGTCAGACTTGATCTTTTGGGATATAATTTTTGCCATTGAAACTACGTAAGGAGACAGATCAACTCACCAAAGCGAAAGCCATCAGGATATCATCGGCACCAAACTTCCTAATTCGCAACTTTGCGACGATCCTTAAAATGAGGATGACAATGGCAACAGCTGTAAGACCCCAGATATCCCTGAGCAGCTGGGGTCCAGCATTATAGGTAGAATCTCTGGGTGAGAGAGACATGACGAAGAAGATCTTTGGCTGGCTCGTAACCAAGCCGCAATATCATGGCAAAATGATGCCGCTGTCCTGTCGACATGCGACAACAAACCATCAAATTGATGGTTATAAATTCATACCGATGTCAATTCGTTATCTTCAAAAGGCGAACAGGGTTAAATCTCATCGGAGATCTCCTCCATTGTGAACTTATATGGGATCTGGAGGGTGCAAAACTAAGTTCATTGGGGGCGAATAGGGTTTGTCGGAGGTCTCCGCGTTTTCAGGTTCCTTGGGACACTTGACACAGATAAGAAGCTCCATGCGGGCAACTCTAATATCTCGAGCGATTCACAATTTCACTGAAGCTTGGCCTTGTTGGCTGCTGGTTTCGATAATGGTTATCATTGTCATTGGCCCCAGTACGAATGTAACTCGATTCTTGGAAGGCTTGTTGCGGCTGAGGCGGCCGTGGAGATAGATCTGGTGGATTATGTCTGCTTCATCTAACTAAACACTGACCAGTGGTTTGCGCGGGAAGGGAGTTTCGTGGGGGCGATGGCTTTATCTCATCGAAGATCGGGTCTCTGCGTCTCTTCACTGTACTTTTGTCGATAGGACATGTCCGAGACAGCGAGAATTACAAGGCTAGCTAGAAGCGATCTGAAGGGGTCAAATGGGCGACGAGGTCAAAGCCGAGTCTGGCCAACAATATGCCGACGTGATCTGCGTGCCTGTCTTTCCTCACTCGTGATATAAGTCTCTCGGAGCGAGAAAGTTTAGACTTTTCGTTCTTCTTGGCTTGTGCCTCTCTGAAAAGAGCAACTGATGGCGATTGTGATCCGAATCGGTGGCACGCATCATGGCTTTCAATCGCTCAGGGAGTCATGCTGCGCGAGATGTTTCCTAGAATGCCCGACCAGTCTTCTTCACTTTAAACCACAGCAGCTAGTATTTGCTGGGTCAAAGCGCTCAGCCCGACACATTTCTGGCAGCTCATCCTTCAGAACTGCCCAGTTTTGTTTCAATGAAGGGGCTCAGAGCTTGCGCAATAATTGTTTGTGGAGATTAAAGGCAGAGAAGCTTAGCACGCGTCAAAGCCGCTGACCTAAATTCGCTTTTCAAACATGAATTTCCTTGAGAGTCTCTGTTCTGAAATGCCCTTGAACCTAGACCTTAGTGTTGACTCACTACAGAGTATGTACCGTCTCCATCTTCATGCAGGAGACTAAGCGTCTCGTGTGTAAAACGAAGACACGAGACCCGTTCTCAAGGAACCTCGTTGAAGTGCTAAATATGAGGAACATGATCAGCATGCATCGTGTCTTGTCACTATTATTTTATGAGGTCCTCGCCCCTAGTCTGTCTGCTTCTTTTCTGCACATGATTCACGTCCCGGCAAAGCGATCTAAACCTCCTAGGCTCTATCTGAGCAAAGACAAGCAAAAAGCTCCTACTAGGGCCAACTTTTACGGGAATTGATCCAACTTCAATTAGTCCTCTGCTTCTTGAAATCGGGAGGCAAAAGCAGTGATGTTCCACCCTTACCTGGATTTTGGACTTCACTCTGTCTGTCTAGAGCTATGGCGCATATATCATTCTGCAAGTTTGTCCAGAGATTCTCAATGCTCCAGGGACAATGGAATAGTATAGTCTTTTGTGGAATGGAGGCAAACTTAGCACAGCAACCGTTGGCCTTCGCAGTGAAATCGACCGGTCGCGACGCCTCTTCTTGTCTGAGAGACGCTATCCAATGCGTCCGAATCCGGGGAGTTCTTGACCCCAGTGACATCTCAATTATTTCCAAGGTAGAAAGTCCATGCGGTTACTAATCGAGAGTTTGAGTGGCGATCATTTACCAGAAGAAAGCACTTCCATTTCCAGGGTTCACAAGCGCGGCTACCCGACCCATTTCGGGCCATGGAAGCTTCGGATCACACCCTGGTGCTTATTCACATCATAATTAAGGCTTCTTCTAACCTTCTTTAGGTAATTCAACGATGTGAAGATCAAGTGGGACTGCAGTCTGGGGTATTTATAAGGCTGCAAGAATACCCCAGAAATCCTCGTCAGATCGTCTTTCATCCACAGTCTACGATTTCCAAGTTTTGCGTCAGCACTCATTCTACAATGAAGTCTTCTTTCGTTTTGGGGGCATTGAGCCTACTCGCGGCTAGTACCGGTGTCTCTGCGACCATGACCGTGCCTAACAGCCTATTCCTCAAGTCAATCGCCGAATCGGTCTCTCTGCCAATGTTCACTTGGTCGGCCAATGGAACCCACACTGCCAAGGGATACACCTCCAAGGCAGGCGATAAAACCAGTGTTGAGGGTATGAAGGAAGACTGCGACAACATCAACCTCAACAAGAAGATTTCTGTAGACTTCCGCAGCGATGTCTTTGGTCCCGGTTTGATCGGATATTTCTACAAGTGCGAGAAGATCCGTGATGACACCAACCTCTATTGGTTCACCATCAGCTCCGGCAATCCCTCCCAGATCGACAAGATGTGTGATCCCAACACGAACTACCCAATCGTGTTTGACTCACAGCACAATACCTGGTGGATTGATGAGCCGTTTGACTGCACTCAGCGTACGTCTCCGGTGGCGCATTCTCAATAAGGTCGATTTCTCTTGGTACGCAAAGTGGTAAGTACAGCCAAAAGATATTTACCGGACCCAGGGACTGATCATGGGTATGATAGATTCAAGCCGCAATGATCAAGCCATGACTCAGGTCCAGTCAAAATCAAAATAGATGCGCAGGCAAAATTATTGCAGGGAAGCAACATCCGACTCGCTATAGGGGCATGCCCTCAGATGGCCGCCTTATCATGTACATATAGGGCCTCCCTGTAATAGGCTTCGTGCAACATCTACTCATATCTTGAACGCAAATCCATTGTATATTTTAGGCCAACGGGTAATATCCCAGTGGTTTTTGATCTACTGGAGCAATGGCCTCGTCTCATCGTTGTCTTGAGCTTCTTCTACCAAAATTTGACTCTGTCCATGTCTCCGGCGGCTCTTTCCAAACACTCCTGTCAGAGACTTGTTCAACAAAGTGGCCAGTGAACAATCTTGCCCATGGTCACTCCGAGGCTCATGAGTTGGTTGTTCCCAGCGACGCCGCGCATACTTAGCAAGGTATAGTATGCCACATCCGGCCCCAATAGTTACTAGCATTCCCAGTATTGACACCATGACGGATAGAACTGTCAAAGTGCTAGCATTGCATCCAAATGGCTGAGCCCGAAGCTCCCATCTCTCCTCGGAGCCAAGTGGACAGATGTGGGCAGAGCCTATGGGTGACAGGATAGGTAGGCGTACGGGGTTGGGCACGCAGCTAGATGACTAAATGAATAGTTAGTAAGTTAACTAATATATTGCTATCGTGCAACACTTTGTAACGATTTGGAATGATGCAGAAATTGACTCATGGGTTGCTGTGTTTGAAAGTGGTCAAATACAACCAACAAAGCAAAATGCGTTGATCGAACAAAAGCCAAGGAAGAGTAGATGACAGATAGCCGGAATGATCTCATTTGGAATGAAACGATAAGGATTGAGCAGATACTCTCGCAAATCAACGACATAGTAAACAGTGCGACCTACTATTGGACACCAGCTGCAGCGAACATCACCTTCTAGGCATGACGAGCATGATTGGCGACGCCAGCATACATGGAAAAGCGATTCATCGAAAGCAATCAGTGAATCATTGCTATAGTTGCCTATAGCCCCGCCACGAGGCATTATATAGACAAGAACGCTGTTTACACGGCCTTGTGCCAGAGCGCTACTCGATCAAAGGCGCGATAGGTATCTGGAGAGACAGATCAAGTTGATCGTCTGATATACGTATCGGATGTGGAGCAACTCAGACAGAACTTTTAGGGATGCAGCTTGGTCTGAGATGGAGAGAGATCGAATCGAATGCTCGCAACTTGATGGAGGGACATTGACGTTGGGAGGTTGTAACGTGCGGGGAAATGTATACGCCCCTGGACAGTTGAGATGGGCTGTGCCCTCCCTGGAATGATAAGTTCACGTACTTTTTCCAGTCAAGCTAGTTCCAAATAGCTAAGGAGAGTTATTCCATCCTTGTAAAGCCATCAGATAATTGTTTTCGAATCGGCCCTGTCAAACACCATTTTTCGCCATTGCGAACTGGCTGATCGGGCGTCCACTACGAAGGATTTTGGATCACAACATCAAGATCCAGATATCTCCCCAGTCATCAATGTATGGAAATCGCTGGTGGTACAATTGTATTAAAAGCTAACAAAGATGCAGGCATGACACCATGAGGTGAGATATAATGGAATGGACATGAGGATAAATCTGCCACGCTTGCCGGCCACAAGCAAGCATCTCCCATACAACAACTCCAAATGGAGCTACTCGGAGACCAAAATCGCTTTCAACATCACATTCATATATTGCTCATTCGAGAAAGGAACGGTGGAAAAGGGAAAACCGCTTAGACGACGCGCTTGACCTAGATATGTCACGAGAGATTAGTCGACTGTTTTGCGATACGCTCAATCAAGTACCACTTATGAAACACTCACCTCGAAGAAGCGCTTCAGCCACCAGACTTGGAAAATGCCCTCTCCAATGACCACAGCCAGCTGGAAGATACTCCACCACTTCACCCGACCGTTCGTGCTCTCTGCGGTATTCCGGTGCACCCGCTCACGGACCACAATGTAAGACTGCTCATCCCTAACCTGCGCGAGGGCGTCGGACAACTTGCGGACTATATTTTTCCAGACGATCAGCCTCAATCTCTCTCTTCCATGTTTGGACGCAGGTCCATGTCCATTGGCTCTCTTACCTTCCGCCTCCAGAGGGTCCGCCGACATCTCCGACTCTGGCACGTAGACAATACCGTGGACATTGAAAGAGACCTCCTTGGAGTTTGAGGTCCAGCCCTCATTGCTGAAGCAGTAGTTGTATTTGCCGTCGGCGTGTGCGGTGAAGGAGTAGTCCTCGTTGGAGATAGCCTGCTTATAGTATTGGCGGTTACGGAGAGGATCCTCGACCTAGAATTTGCGATCATCGTCAGTTTAGTCTGTTCCTTGCAAGTAATTGCTCTCCCTGTTTGACAGCGACCATGCTCCCTCTCTCTGGGCAGAGCTCTCGCCTCATAGCCGCCAAACCAGGGGAATCATCAACACCCCGCGCAGACCTACCCAGAAATCAATCTCGAGGTTTCCACTGCCACCAAACTCCCGGTCGCCAACTTGGAAGGTGACTGTCATCAGATCATCACGGTGCAGGGTCTCGTGGAAGCACTCTCGCGAGTGAGCCTTCAGTTGAATGGTGTGTGCGGTCGCGGCGGAAACCCAGCCCAGCGCCGTGACCAGGAGGGTGGTGGCGGAGAATCGCATGTTGAAGAACCGATGACCAAGTGCTGCTCGGATTTTGCAGTCGAATTGAATCGAATTGGCGGGCAGAGAGGGACTGAGGTGGTGATGATGATGCTGGTGGTTTCGCAGTGAATTCGGGGACAACGCGCAAGGTGTCAATTGGAGACGCTCGGACCACTTTGGTAAACAGCCCGCGGAGGAAAAGAACAAGGAAGTTAGTACAGTATATTAACATATTCTGCCAACGTCTTCATTTATACATTTCAACCCATATGTTATATGGTCATGTGATTAAATTGACTTGAATAGCAACTAGAATGATGAAATGTGTTTGGAATCACAAATTTAATGGAAGAAAAGCGAGTTCATCCTCCAAATTTACAGGCCATGCCGCAACTATGAGGTACACATCATCAGAAGTCAGAGAAAATCCCAGGAGCCAATGGTTTTTCTGCTACAGTTAGAGCAGGATGTGCTAGAATATAAATGACCCTAGGAATAGTTGATCTACTGACAACTTTGGTTTGTAGAAAATGCCGGTTCTTGGATTATTCGGCCCTGTGGTGTGGTTTAGCTGAGAGAAGCTTCAAGGTCACCTAGCATGGTCATTATCTGGCATAAAGGGCCATTTCCTGGGGGTAGAGAATGCTCCAATAACATTATAGTGTTAATCTCATTCAAGCACCTTGGTCGTGATCAATTGACAGCTGATCTGGTGGTAGCTTGCGCCTTCCAGAGACATGTACTGTACATAGTGCATCTGTGGTCTCGTGCCCTGATGCCTAGTTCAAATCTGCTTTATCCTTTCTCAGATCGACCATAAGTACCCCTCTACACAAAAGCATTGAGCTAGTCTTGCAAAAAACAAGACAATAATGATTTGCATAGACCCGGCTGGCACCTCCGAGGTCTATGGAACCATTCTGGCCCCACGGATCCACAAGATGAACTTGAGCAAAGAGGAGAGGCAAATTCTCAGTAGCCCGCACGGCCAGGCAAGCAACCAAACTGAATCCCATCCGCTTTGACAATGAAACCCCTACCATTGGCCTCGAATAATCTTCTACCCTATGCAAGTGCCGATCCATCAGGTCGGAGGCGACAGCCGAAGCTCCTCAACTCCATTCCTTACCTGCATCAGTGCTAGGGCCACATTTATACATCCACCATGACATCTAGAACTCCAACATCGCGGATAGCGCGGCAAATTGATAAAGCTCGAGCGTACCTGGCCATCAACTCCATCATTCTACGCAGTTTCTTATGACTAAGTTTATACCAGTCAGGAAAATAGTCTGCCTTTGACTAGATCATTGGGACTGAAGCATTCGCGGGGTTAGGCTTGGATCCACGCATCGTCTCCATTAGAACGTCAAGACTTGACTCGGCCCTACCCCGCCACGGTAAACTGAACTTCCTCGAGGCTCTGGAGGGGTCTAGGTGGGTTTAGAATGCGACGGCGTAAAAGAATGGTCGGTCTCAATGCCGAATTGGACACTGTACTTACAGACTAAAGTCTGGGTCTGGGTCATGCTAGTCAACCCCTTGACAAAAAGATTGCTTGAAATTTTATGGAAATTTTTCGCACCAAAGATTATAAAGGAGGATGAAAATCTTCCTTAAAAAGATATTCAGGAAAGAATCATTCGGCTTTCTTCTTTTTCTGTGTTCGTTATCGGTCGGTTTATCTGCCTGCAGTTGGACTCGTCAGATCTGGGAGAGCTATCTGATACCGACAGTGTACCTTATCTCAAGAATGTCACCATCACAATTTGAGAAATACATCTTTCTTACCTCCTTTGCCGAAAAAATCATCCACCTATCCAACAATCATATGGGTTCTTCACAGAATCAATTCCACGCTGTCTGGGACTCAAATAAACCAAGACAACCAGCCATCGAAACACCGTGCGCATTCGGCGCCCAAGATGGTCTCTTGAGCCTCATGGAGAGGGTATTCTCTCTACACATCCTCTCTCGAGAAACTGGAAACCTGGATTCAGAATCAATCTCTCAAGCCCTCGGCATATGGAATGACCTGGAGCACTTGAACCCCCCAGAAACCCTCGATTCATCCGATTCCCTGTCCCTACATGCATCCTGTGTATCGGCACTGTTTGTGTGGCTTTATCTCGTTGTACATCCGGAAGATATGGAAGAGGAGAAGGTCCAAAATACTGTATATACAGGTCTTGTTAACGCAGAGAATGTCTCTGATGTCAAGTTTCACCCATTTTTGCTTACCCCTGCTTTTTGTCTTGGTCTGGCTAGCATTCGGAGGGAGGATAGAGACTATGTGAAGGCTCTTTTTGACAAGGCTGAGCGGTCGGGTATATCGAGGGAATTCAGAGAAATTGTCAATGGAAGCTGGAAGAGGCGGGACAAGGGTGTGAAAAGGAGCTGGGACTGGGGAAGTTGATGCGGCGTTGCAATAAAATTTCAAAATTGAAGGTTGTTACCCAGGCGCAGTTATCAAACACGTCAACCTAAAGACCAAATATGACATCCATGTCCTTTCATGCCTAAGGACCGATAAGTAGCGTACTTAACGTTAGGACGAGGCAGTCCAAACAAAACCGAGGAACTTGCAGCTGTAGGTGCTCTACAAGCATTCGAACGGCTCATAGTAGGCACGCACCACCTAGCAGTGGAAGAACTCGATAAGAAAAATAATAATATGTATAAGTAATATAAAACCCCATCATCAAGGAGCAAGCGAGCGACAGCATCACTATTAATATGTATAATAAAAAAGGCACTGAAAATATACAGGGTAATTTAAGTAAGTAGTAAGAAGGCAAAGAAAGAAAAATATATCGATTGCCATAGAACGAAGACAACCAAAATAATAATCAAAACAGGGGTGGTATCAAATCCGAAAGGACGTCAAAAAACACAGAAATCCGATCTCGAAATGAAGGAAATATGTATGTATGGGGGGATTTATTGCGGAATGAGCGGCAGAGTTGGGTTAGTTGGGTTGGGATTGTTACAAATAGAGGAACGGGAGAGAGAGAGTGTGTGTGCATGTGAGCGAGAGAGAGGAGTGATGTAGTGATGGATGGTGAGGGAGGAGTTGCGAGTAAAGAAGGACGACGCTGCAAGCATAACATGAAACACAGCACGCGGATAAAAAAGCAAATACAAAACTGCAAGATGAGCAAAGAGAGATCAAATCAAGAAGAAATGGAGAAAGATAAATTCTTCACCATTTAAACATTCTCGATCAAATTTTTGTGGGAGTCCAAGACGAAAACGAGGCATCGCGGATCGGATAACCAAAGGGGGGGGACATAAGTTTTCAGACAGTCTAATGAAATCGAATGGAACTATGAGCAGGAGACAGATCAAGATCAAGATTCCTCTTCGGCGATGGCTTCAGAGGAGATCGAAGGCCCGAAGGGTCCCTCATCTGCGTCCTTAGGCGATGCCGAGACCATGCCATCGACTGTAGACTCAATGTCATCCGATGCAAAGTTACCCTCGTAATTTGCCGGCTCGGCGTCGTGATCGTAGCTCGAGCGGCGGAGGAGAGGAGGGGTCGTTGGTGGTTCGGCGATGGGGACTTCTTGACGGACTGATCCACGGCGAGGAGTTGAGGTGAAGCCTCTCAGTGGCCGGGTCTCTGCGTAAGCGCGTCCGGGACCACTTGTGTTCGGGGCATTTTGGCGAGCATGGGAACTCGGAGGCGTCAGGAGACCGGATAGGAAGGCGCCGGCGTTGCTAGATTTGGAGGGTGTCTGCTCGGACGGGGTTGAGCCGCCGTTGGCAGTCTCGCGGGCCTTACGCCAGTTACCCCAAGCGGCGGCTGCAGCCAGGGGAAGCGAACGGGGCGAGGCAGCGAGCTCGGTAAGAGATTGAAGCGAGGGGAGGCCGGAACCAGTTAGTGCGCGATCCCGCTCTTGCTGTTGCATCTGTAGGTTGGCCTTCAGACGAATGGCAGCATCGCGGACGGCATGCTGGTTGAAGGAAGGCTGCGAAAGAGTCTTGATGATATCCTGGAGATCATCGATGCGAACACCAAGCAGCTCACGGAGCCAGTTGATCTCGCTGTCCTTGTCCTTGATCTTGTTGGGAGCATCCTTGTCCATAGAAGCAACCTCCTGCTCGAGCTCCTCAATACGGGTTTCGCGCTGCTGGAGCTGATCCTGCAAGACGAAAATGGATTCACGCAGGGCCTGCGGGGAGATTCTCTCCGGCTCTTGAGATCCCTTGCTGAAGGAGATGGAAGGCGAAGTCGAGTGGGTGGGCGCCGCTGGGGTTGGGATTGCCTTGGCAGTTTGAGCGGCTTCGGCGGCAGCACGGGCAGCGGACTGGGCGATCTCAAGCTTCTCCTCAAGATGCTGGACACGTTCCTCGAGGTGCTTGGCCCGGTCATCCGCCAGAGCCAAGCGGTCGATCATATGGGCCTCACCACGTTGGCGATCCTCAGAAGAGTTGTGCAAGGCACGAGCGTGGCGCTCGCGAAGATCATTGAGCACACGTTCATGAGTCTTACGCTGCTCTTCAAGGGCAACCTCTCGTGACTCCTTCGCGGTAGCAAGAGCAGCGAGTCTACTCTCCTTTGCCTCCTCGAGGAGCATCTCATAGCGCTCACGAGAGGTATCAGCGTCCAGACGAACATTGTCCAACTGGGTCTCAAGACGAATGATCTGGGTCTCAAGCTCAGCACGAACATAATTGACCTGGTTGTTGGAAGCCTCGAGATCTGCCTCCATAGAAGTGCGAGTACGCTGAATCTCCATGCGGCTGCTCTCACGAGCCTCGTTGAACTCGCGCTCGAAGCGAGCAGCAGTGAGCTGGAGATTGTGATTCTCAGCCCGCAGAACGGCAATGTTCTCTTCCATCTTGGCATTTTCTTGCTGGGACTGCTCGTAGAGGAACTTCACCTTGGTGGCCTCCTTCTCCTGCTTCTCCAGAGCAACAACTTCATCTTCCAACTTCTCGCGCAGCTTCACCTCACGGTTGTACGAGGCCAGCAGCTCATTGTACTTGGCAGATTGTTCCTCGTCCTTGCGGCGCCAAGCAGCTTGCTCTCGCGCGACATCGGCCGTGACATTCACCATATCAGTCTGCAACCGGTCAAACTTCTCAGTCAGGTTCTGACGAGCAGCCATGCTGTCCTCGATACGAGTGCGCAAAGCATCAACAGTCTCATGCAATGATGAATTCTCGCTCTTGGTAGTCTCCAATTGACGACGGAAGCTATCGGCCGAAACACGGTATTCATCCAGAGTACCCTCGAGCGCAATGTTCTTGGTAGACAACTCAGCAATCGTAACCTTGAGAGTCTCACTCTCCTCAGCAAGAGACTCGGAGCGGAACTGCATCTTCTCCAGATGAGGAATCTTCTCCTCCTTAAACTGGAGAAGACGGGCCTCCGCATCTTCAGCAGCCGCGCTGTGGCGAGCAGCATCCTCTTCAGCAACCTTCAGCAGTTGCTGGAGCTCACCCACAGAGTCAGTCGCCTCACGACGCAGCCTGTACTCAGTCTCAGCACGCTCATCAGCGAGACGCAACATGCTCTTCAGACCGTCAATCTGGAGCATAAGGCTGTCAGCACCGATCTCGTCGGCTTCCGACATCCGCGGAGTCTGCTGAGCCATGTGACGAGCAAGTGACTCCTCAAGAATCTCACGCATATCGCCAACAGGGTCCTGGGCCAGCTTCTTGATAGTCAGGGCCTGGAGCTCCGCAATGCTTTCCTTAAGCTGGGCCATCTCGCTGTGGCTCGAATGCTGAATTCCACGGTTGGGCATATCATGCGTGACCAGTGCCTCCATAACGACACTCTTCAACATCTCCAGCTTGCGATCGCGCATGTGGTGGGGAGAACGCTCGCGAACAGAGCTCTCGTGCTCCTCATCATCCTCGTCATCAGCATCACTGTCCTCCATGGCGGAAGAGGCGCTGCGGAAAACTCTGCGGCTAGCAGTCCCAGAAGCGATTGTAGCCACTGACTGCTGGATGACAGCCAAGGCACGCTCCATAGGAGTCAACCGGTCATCAATAGCCGAACCAACAATGTCATTGATACGGCGGTCGAAGAAGCGGTTACGGTTGAAGAACTTCTCATCCTCACCAGAGGAGATCATATCATCCCAATCACTAACATGGTCATTTTCAGTGATAAGCTGTCGAACAGGAGACTGAATACGTGAGATGAGGCTCTTCTGAGGCGAGAAAGTGGCAGTGCTGGCGGCGTCAATGTCGGAGCCGAGCCTGGGGATGTTGAGCTTGTAAGTCTTTTGGCCACCGCCGGGGCTGGGGCTGGGAGCCTCGCTGCGGGCTTCCGCCGAGCCAAAGCGGTGCTCCTTGGTGGGAGCGGACTCGGAGATGAAGTGAGGAGGAAGTGGAGTGTGTTGACGCTCGATGCCAACGTCAGAGTCGTCGTTGAGTTGTTCCATAATGGCGTTGAGCTCCTCGTCATCCGGTGACTCTTCGGCGGATTCCTGCCAGCGTGACAGATCAGGCTTGGGCTGGGGCGTCTCGTGGATGATGGTTCGCTCAACTGGTGCTGGCGCGGGCTTGGGCGGGCTGGCAGTAGCAAAGCGAGAAGCCATGAGACCACCCTGGGGCTTCTTCTCGACAGGCTTCGACACGGTCTGCTCGATCTTGACAGGGTCTGATTCAGCAGGCTTTTCTTGGGCAAAGACAGAAGAGGGCACACTCGTTGGGACGAATGAAGGAACAGCAGGCTTGAATTCGAAAGGTTGGGCCGTCGGCGACAACATGGTGCTCTTCACGGAGCTTCTAGAATCCTGAGGAGCATGGCTGACAGGCTTCTGCTCCTTAGCTGGAGCGTTCTCCTGAACAGTTTGTTCAGCTTCGGCCTCTGCGACAGGCTCCTCCTTAACTTCTTCGGTCTGTTCATGGCGAGCCATTGATCCAGCGCGGGACCTGGCCTCGTCCTTAACGTCAAACAAGGTCCAAGTAGTAGCCTCACTCGTCGGAGTACCCCTACGCTCCGCATGCTTATCATCCTCGGGCATGGCATTCTCCTTGCCCTCGGCGAGGGTATGAAGAGAG
Organism: Penicillium subrubescens; assembly: GCF_028828155.1. NCBI lineage: Eukaryota > Fungi > Ascomycota > Eurotiomycetes > Eurotiales > Aspergillaceae > Penicillium > Penicillium subrubescens. Next base: position 2,570,433 of record NW_026643157.1, on the reverse strand, counting down.
CCTGGTGCTTGAGCGTTACCAGTCTCGCCCAAAGGCTGCGAGGAGATGCTATACCGAGCCTCGCCCTCGGCATGACCGATGCCACGGCGAGCGCGTTTGTGACGGTCAGTAAGCACGATACGGCCTTCTGCATCTTCCATGGTCGCCGGCTCTCCCTCCTTGGCAGATTCGACTTCATCTGGACGGACGATGGGAATGGCTTTAGACTGCTTCGGGGGCTTGGCAATTTCAGCGAAATCGATATCTCCGAAGATCTTCGTCCGGCTGCCGGAGGGTTGTTCGGAGCTAGCATTCGAGTTGAGGCTGGCAGACGGGTTGAAGACAGGTGCATCCACGTTGAAGGACGCAGCAGAGAACCTGAACGAGCTAGGCTTGGGCTCAGGCTCGGGGATGGGGTTGTGATGAATGGAGCCGTTGATCACGTTAACTGGCGCGAAAGATGGCGGGGGGGCAAAACCGAATCCGGATTGGCTCATACCATCCATACCACTGAACTGGAACGCGCTGTTGCCAAATGCACCTTGTTGGGTTGCAAAAGAAGCAGTTGGATCAAACGGCCTGGCTTCCACATTAAGGGATGAGATGGAGAGCTTCGAGTGATGGCTGGCCTTGGACTCGTGCCAGGGTCCGTGATCAGGCAAGACACCGCGAACGTGAGGAGTTCCGGCAAGACTAGGGTTCGTCTCCACATCGGAGCCCTCGTGGGTATTGGGTTGCCCAAAGTGCGCATTGTAGAAGTCGTGGGGCTGCTGGGAGAAAGGGTGCGAGGGTTGTCGCCCGTTCTTCTGAAGCTGGTGGTGTTGATCCTGCTCTTGCATTGCCCAGTGGTTTTTCAGGATGTTGGGATTGAAGCCTTGGTGGTGATCAACATGATGATCCTCGTTGATGTGATGCTCCATATGGTCATCCATGCGGTATTCGGAGTGGTTCATTTGGTCGAGACCCCGCTGGAGAGTTTCACTCAAGTTATGACCATGGCCACGGGGCGTCGGGTGGGCAATCTCGATATTCGATGTGTGGAAGTGATCCGGAGCGTTGACGGGAGTCTGAGGAGTGGGGTAGTGCTGTCCCTCATCTTGACCATCATGTCCATATCCGGTTTCCCACACAGCCTTCTCATTGAAGCCATGGAAAGCACCCTGGTCATGAAGCGGTGACACAGGGGACAGCATCGAGTTGAAGTTGGGAAGGGTACCAGGACCACCTGATCCACTGGCTTGGCGAAGGTTGATCAGGCTCTGGGGAGTCATCGACTGCGCAGGAGGCGTAGGCTGGAATTGGAATGGATAACCAGGCATCATGCCCTGATCGATACCCATGAACGGAGTCTGCACGCTGAATTGCGAAGCTGGCGATGCCAGGGATCCAATGCCGCCGCTTGGCGTTCCTCCAGGCTGTGCGAAGTGTGGCGAGAATGGATGCACTGCACCAAGTGGATTGCTTGCGGCCGAGGCAGTGGGAATTGGCGGCGAGGCCACGAGGCCAGGGAAAGGTGTCTGGGCAGCGGATGCTGGAGAGATCGAGGGTTGAGGCTCAGGGTCGCCGAACGAAACACCCAGAGCTCGCAGTTTCTCCTCCTGGAGCTCGGCGACATAGGCATCCCACACAGCCTTGTCAGGGAATTGAATGTACGGCCGCTGGCCCTTCGTCTCTTCATAAACCTCATACGGGTCGGGATACAATGGACGGCTCAACCCTCCAAGCTCGGTTGTTGAAGAAGGGTCAACTTCGTCTCCAATAGAGAATCCACGCACGTCCCATCCTTCCTGCTCCCACTGTTTCAAGCGGTCCTCCACATCTTCACGCGTCAAAAGGCGATAACCAGACTGTTCGGTACCACGCTGATCATCAACTGGCATATCGACAATGCATGCTTTCCCGCGCCATGCCAGCTTCTTTCTTCGCCGTGAGACCGGGGTTCCCGATGTGGTGATATCCGAGGCCTGCCTCTTGACAGCTTCCGGTTGTGATGACTCCTCTGTGCTTCCTGTATTTGTGTTGTCGTCCGCTGTCGTTGCTGGTGGGGGTGGCAGCGGCTTTTCCACCGGGGACACGGCCTCGGCGGGTGGTTGTGACTCCTGAGAATCAGCCATCATGTCTTTTGACGGTTCCTTGTCGTAGGCAAATCCCCAAAAATCCTCCTGGCGCAAAGTGTCCGCGCGCTTATGCTGGGTCTTCTTTCCTTTGGCGCGCGCAGCAGCCTTTCGACCAACAAAGTCCGAAAGGGTCGGGGTCTTGAGCAGATCGCTTTCGCGAGTATCGTCTTCAAGACCAAGCCAGTCGTCGGAAAGATCGTCGGCGAGGTGATTCTTCGCAGTAAAGAAGGACGGCGCCTCGCTTCCGGAATCGTCACTTAACCAATTACTTTTCTCTGTCCGCGGTTGTCCCGACAAATACTGATTGATCCAATCCTGGGTAAAATCCCGAATAGTCTTCTCTCCCTGGAGTGATTGTTCCGTAAAACCTTCCGCGACACTTGCTCGTCGCACTTCCTCCGGGTGATTGACAGCGATAGACGGGGCAGGCGAGCTCTCACGAGAACCCGGATCGACCCCAGCGAATTGGCTGAGGGTTAACGATAGTCGCCGCGTGCTCGGTGCAGCATACGGGGACCCCCAGGCCGTGGTGTAGTAGACACTGCTATCCGCTCGGCGAGTCTCCGGGGATGAGACTAAAGACTCCTGAGGCCGACGGGAGTGGTGGTGGGCCGAGAGGAATGGCAGTTGCGGGGGCTCGAGGTTGATGCTCCGCGGGGAATGCTGCTGGGAGGGAGAGCCAGTGGTTGACGAGCTCGACTCTCCAGATGAAGGAGAGGACAGGAACAAGGTCGGGCCCAGATGCGATTCGTCACGTAGATTGCGCGCGTCTTTGGGATGGAACGGAGAAGACGCCGCACTGGCGGAAGAGACCGCGTGATCTAGATCTGTACATGCATCGACGCGGGGAAAGTTAGTGACGGGGTTGACTTATTTCCTCTGGAATGAGGGGGGTGTTCGAGAAGATCCGATTGAAGGGGGTGGTGGTAGAAAGGGAGGAAAAATCGCGTGGCGACGTGGAAGAGGTCCGGACAATTGCAATTCCCACGACGGGCTCGAGGAGCAGCGCATGAACACAGGAGTAGACGAGGACCATGAATTGAAAACCGAAGTGAACCAAACACCCACCTTCCGTGTCGACTCCTGCAGCAAGCACTTGCTTGCCGCTCCGCTTATCGTCCAGAATGTTGACGCATGGAAATCCCACGGGAAGAATAGACCTGGCAGAACGGACCTGTGATTGGCGATCGAAAGGGAGGGCAACGGGCAGAAAAGACCGGGACCCTTTGGCGATAACAATTCGATGTCGAACCTAGATGGATCCTCCGCGGGGACGAGAGAGGGCGAAAGCGAGAGGGGGGGTTGTAGGGAGTGTGGAAGAAAGATCACAACGCGACAGAAGTATGGCCGGACACGCAGAGGACAGGGGAAAGGGGAGGTGGAAAAAACGCTGGTTATGTCATGTCACGGCCGAACACTCTCCGCCATCGAGGGAAACGCACTGGATGTACTGAGTACTTCGGTGATGATTGGGCTTCAGGGGTAATAGATGCCCCTGAATAACTACCTAGTGAGTCCCTAGCGAGTACCTAGTACGGGAGGGGAGGACCCTCATGAACGAATAGGCTTGTGGGCGAGGTAATATTCAGTCCATACTAACGCGGTATAGGCTGTGTACAGGCTGTAAAGTAATTTCCTCTCCTAAAGGGGACTATGGACGAAGGCCGTTACATAGAATTAGTTGGTTAACTACTTGCTAAGGCCACACTAACAAAGTTTTAGTTAGTACACCAATCCACATCCACCCACACACTTCCCGAGGCGGTTAGCTGCTAAGTCAACTTAAGACTGTGATTGACCCAAGACTCTGACGAGTTGAAGAGCACATGTAACTAGCGGGAGGCGCTGAATGGGCCCTGATGGGTTCCCCCCAACCCTTACCTGCGCAGGTACCCCGAAGAGCCCCAACAGTTAAGAAGCACCAAGGCCTGACCGCCACCAATGTGCAAGGACATCCAGCGGTGACTAGACTCGATTGCTTTCTCGGGTCCAGCCAAGTACCCATTGTGATGTCTCCCCTTGCCGCAGTTTCAGGTCGTGCAGTTGACCTCGAGGTGTTCGTGACAACAAAGTCGCGTTCCAAAAGTAAACAATGCTGGCGCGTGGTTCGCGGAGAATAGCTGGAATGGATTCGATCGTTTGGATGGATTCAGGGGTAGACGAACCGTGGTTCCTCGGTTCTCCATGTCTGTACAGTGTACACACAGCATGTTATGAGAATACATCTGTATTTATGTATTATTGCCACTTTGTGCTATCGCCACCTAACAATCTTGGTATTACCAAGACAGCCACAGATACCGATGACATAATCCCTCATTGGGCGGGATGAACTGAGTAGATTAGGATCAGTATGATCGTTGGGTAGTGATACAGCACGCCAAAAACAGTAGCTACGTGGTCAATGGATTCAGATATGATTTGTACGTGGTTCCCAATCTGGCCATGCCAAGTAGACCATAGTGCATGAGGCCATGCTCCCTCAATGGCCAGTCACCTCCGCTCCAGCCTTTCCTCGGCTGCAAGGACGCTGTCACTGCAGAAGCCACAGTCTACTCTACGAAATAGAGGACATAAGACAACACAAGAACCAATGCATCCGTATCACAATTCAATTCGGATTTCAGACCAGAAACAACAATTCGTCTATGCGCGATTCCCGAGTCCCAACGAGAATGGTTAATAAAGTAATAAACTGATGAACAACGAAAGGGAGCTTTCCAAAAACATGATACAATCTGAAAATAACAGTATCTACGAGTTTCATTCCCTTTCAAACCATGAAGGGGAACATTCCAATAAAAAAATCCCTCAATCAAGCACACATCATCTTAAGATGCACGCTTATTTGGGGCAGCTGGTGTCAAACTTGACCTTGCGGTCGGCGGTGAACAGACCCCAGTGCTTCTCGTCCATGGGCTTGCCGTTGTCACCAACGCTGGCGGGCTTCCAGGACTCATCGAAGGCCTCGAAGTAGAACAGGTCAACGCCCCAGGCGAGCATGCCGCAGACACCGGTCTTCCAGAAGGTCTCGGCGTTCTTGGTACCGGCCAAGGCAGCCTCGTAGTCAGAGCCACCATCTAGATTGAGAACACACGGTCAGCCACATGAACAGGGTCTTCGGCATAGAATCAATAGCAGCCGTATTTTGCGGGGTCACTCACCAGTGGGCCAGCCAGTCTCGCCGTTGATCACACGGATCTTGTCGGCGTTGTCGCCAGCAATCTTCTGAATGTGGGTCATGGCACCGGACATGTCATCGAAGTAGGTCTTGTAGGCCTTGTCGGCGGCGGTACCCTGCCAGTAAGCGAAGGCGTTGGCCAGAACGTAGGTCACCATGGGGTTGGCATCGGTGTTGGTGGTGAACAGGTCATCAGCAGTGCCGTCAGCGAACTTGTTCCAGCTGTCGGCAGTACCAACAGTAACCTTGGGGAACTGCTTGGCGACGGCGGAGATGTAGTTGTGTAGCTGGGGTCCGGTCAGATCGCCACGGTAGAGGGTCTCGGAGCCGACGGTGATGGCCTCAATGACGTCCTCGTTGCCGGGGACAGTCTTCTTGAGAGCGGCAAAGTCCTTCTGGAAGGAGGCATCGTTGGTGCCCATATCGCTCTTGTCCTGCTTGCCGACCCTAAAAAAAGGAAAACACCGTGCGATTAGCTTAGGGGCAATGGGACAATGGTAGATAGGAGCATCGCCGGTCTTACCAGATACCCAAAACAACCTTGAAGCCCTTGTTCTTAGCGGCGGGGATGATGTTCTGAGGGGTATCGCACTCAGTGCCGGAGTAGGTGCGGACGAGGGTGGCAAGGCTCTTCAGGTTGTCGAAGTCGGACTCGTAGTCCTTGGTGGACTTGCAGGTACCGTCGGCATTCTTGTCACCGAGGGAGAAGCCCAAAGTACCACGGGCCGAGACCAGAGCCGGGGCAGCGGCCAGAATGATGGGAAGGAGGCCAGAAACACGCATGGTGACAGGCGAGGAAACGCGATGGTCGAGAAGGGGGTTCCGGGAGAAAAGAAAAAGCTGGGGAAAGAATGTAACAAAGCGAATAGGAAGAAGGAGAAGGGAGTGACCAGGAAAAGGAATGGACTTTCTTTATAAAAGAGAAAAGAGAAGAGAAGGGAAGGACGTCAGAAGTGGACGCAGTTGTAGTTGGTAGAAAGAACGAAGTTGAAGGCTCCAGAGTTTGGGTTGGATAAGACTGGTCGCCTCCTGGACTATTCCCAAAGAGGCTGCCAAACGGGGGGGGACAGGACGCGGGTGGCTCCAGATGGGTGATCAGCTCTCCAAAGGGTCTCTCACACAGAGGCCCGAGAGGGTTTGGGCCCTGGCAGGATGCAGGGTGCAGGGCCTTCAGGGACTGGAGCGACTGGGCTTTCTCCATCAAGGGGCAAGCGCAAAGGCCAATGAAAGTCCCTAATGAGACCCGAATAAGCCCCCGCCGGGCCTGTGCAACGGGGCCCAACTTTACCCTTTTGGGACCCGTGGATGAAACAAAATCTCGCTCAGGGTCTGGACTCCACTTTGAGTGTGGCGTCCTCGTCTTCCAGAACAACTACCCGAACACTTTTTCGCTGTTGATATCTTGAGATTTGCTACTCTTGTGCTTCATTGCTATGTCTCTTTCCCTTTAGGATGTGTTGTCTGTCAACTGTCGTTTCACTGTGTCACCCCATAATCACCAGTTGACCTAATGCCAAGCCTCGCATCGCCTTCCCCGATGGAGAGATCGAGAGTCATGATGTCACTGTGCCTCCATGGCCGATTAACCAGATACTTACGTACCCTGGGCATCCACGAGAATGAGCGCAACAAGTGGGGTATAACCGGCCAACTCTCACGGATGGCAACAAACCGTCCCTAAGGAAAGCCATTGTCTTCCTTGCCTTTCAACGGCTTTCCCACGGCTGTCCCCATCTGATGCTTCCCTGTGCTTCCGCCAGGTGGGCGTTCGAGCCACCAAGCGCCAGTTCCTGCAATATCATTCTTATGGTTCATTGAGGTCTGAGCAACTGAATCTGAGCAGGACACTTCGTCGCCGCCGAAGTTTTCATCCTGGTTATCCATATTGCCTAATTCAATATCTCAAGGACCCTATTGATCTAGTTCTCCGAGGTTACGTTCAAGCGTGCTTATAGGATGGTTGTTCTACCAATTGTAGTTCAAAAAGCCTGCTCATGTTTATCCTCGGGAACTTAACTTGACCAAACAGGTACCATCGCTGTTCTGGTCAGCACTGCCATGATCCATCAAACAACAGCGAAGGGTTCTGGTCCATTCGGATATGTTCGGACGGTTACTGTTTCCACACTTACAAGGTTATCCAAAAGATAGATTTAAGAGTGGCAAAAGACATGAAATTTGAGAGATAAAAGAGTGGTAGAACCATCTTTCTTGGATATACATTCAGACTTGGACATATGAGAGGTACTACCTATATACTCGCCCTCGAATCGCGATTTTACCCCCGGATCTGCAGGTATAAAGACATTGGACTATCCACATGAGCCTGATTCTTGTTAGTTGCTTGAATTTATCAAAACACTCCCATATCGGATGAACTGTCTTCCACATCAGCGTAATTGAATCAATCAACTACAGGATCAGACGCAATGCAGGATGACAAGACTCTTTCTTATCTAACTACTCTGTGTCTAGGGGCCTATACTCTATATACGGCATGAAATCTCTGCTTACCAGTCATGTATAGTGCCTTAATACCAATGGTAGGTATTAACAAGGTCCTTGAAGATCAGGTATCTAGTAGCGAGCATTTCGGGTAATTTATTTCTTCCGATTTCTTCCATGCTCATTATGCAAGGGTTTCTTTTCTCGCATATCGAGCTTGGTAGGAATTGGAAGAGATAAACTGCCCGAAAGAACTCACTACCAACTACCTGCCCTTGAAGACGCTCATCAAGACCTGCCATTCAACCTTTAGCATTATACATTACTGGTAAGCGCTTGTTTCGTGTTGGATATGAAGTAGAGGGTCCTATACGTAGAGTAGTACTGGTACCCCAAGAGCACGCAACCTGGATACCTGTGTGACTCCATGACGATATAGCCAAGAAACCAGTGTTCTACTCTGTGTGCTACATATGTTGATCCTCGGCTCCGAGAATACTGAAATCGGATGGCAAACCGGGAAATCAAAGGCCAACTATCTCATCAGGTCAAGTTATCATAGTGGAGATTCAAAAATACTATTATACACACCAAGAGTCGAGTATCCAGTGAACCAACCCCACAACGCCGAGTTCAGCACCTCAGAATACATGCAAACAACCGACTTTCACATAACCCAGCTCATCGCTGCCATGTCCGACCTACTCCTGCCCACCCCCCTCCTCACCACCAATCCACCAAATCCAAATAGCTTTACACCAAAAATAAGTCTCAACACTCCCAAAAACACCCAAAATTACCAGTAAAAACAGCTTCATATTGCGACTAATGCCTAGGCCCTCAAAGCTAACAGACGGGGCCTGGACCTCGTCCGCAGCCATACGCTCGTTGTTGTGGGTCTTTGCCGATCCGGGCTTTACCGGGGATGGCGGTTTGTTGGAAAGAGATGCATAGGCTGCCCGCATCCAGAAGGCGGGTGAGGAGAAGATGGTGGTCGGTGGAAGTCTGGATTGTCGGCCTGGACTGCCGAGGGGAACCATGGTACTGAGGGGTGGAGGTCGGGGATGGTGGATTTTGGAGGGGGAGATGGTTGAGATGCATCTTTTTGGAAGGTGGTGGGTGATTACGGTGGTGGGTTTCATTGTAGGTATGGCGAGGTTGTAACTTGTAAGAGGGGAATTGAGGGGTGGTCGTTCTCTTTTGCTTACTTCTTTTGTCGATGGGTTGGCATGTGGCTATGATGCGGGTGGGGGCTGGACAGGAAGGGTCTCGAATTTTGAGATCCCAATTAGTCGTCAAAATCATGTTATCTGTAACGAGTGCGGTGAGAGACCATTAGATGATGCGTGAGTTCTCGAGAAAGTTGAACCGAACGATTTTCGAAAGGTCGTTTCGTAAAGAGAAAGTTGGGTTATATCGGATCGAACTGTTTCGCTGGTGTCTAGATTCAGACTTCTGGACTACCACTGTATCTAATTTGATGACTAGCCTAAACGGATATAGAATATTGAAACTCCTAAGATCTAGTCTAATGTTTTTCAGGAAAGCGAACGCTCGCAAGATTGCCTTTGGATTAATAACTAAGTAATGTTGCGAGGCTCAAAGGTGGTCATGGGTAACATAATTCTAGGTCTAATGGGGCATGACTTCCCATCTTCCCCCGATGCTCGTATGTCAGCAAAATCTTATCGACATTCCCAAGATCTATGCTGTAACGTCGCTCTCGTACAAAAGAAAAAGCAAAATCAAAGGCAAAAGCAAAAGCAAAAAAAAACAAACGCCTCTCTAGAGGAGGAGGCATCTATCTTGCGCGTAGGTATCCTTCAGCAATTTAAGCTGATTGACCGTCATGGTCTGCCGCGGCAGAGCCGCAGGCAGCTCGACGATCGCCCGGCGCAAAAGGGCCAACCCAACTTGTCCAAAAAAGACAAGGATCCGCTCACTCGATCCTCGTAGCATACCATAGAGGAGAGCGATCTGGGTTTCCTGCATGTCGGCAGGAGCGATGGTAAGGATCTTTTGGATCGAAGTCCAGAAGATGGTATTCGGAAAGGGGTTGGGACGTTGGGCCTTCCCAAAGTTGCGCAGCGTCAGGGCGGAAAATCCGGCGCCCAGGGCCGTCATGCGGTCCATGTGAGTCTGTTCGCTCACAAAGGGGCCGCCGGCTTCCAAGCGCCACCAGCCGAGCGCCTGCCGGCCTGACTCGGTCTTGTCGTCCCCGGTGGAGCCCCAGAGTGCCGGGCATACCACACGGTACTTCGCGAGCAGGATGTCACTCATTGGCAAGCCCTTGAACATGAAGCTGTCCATAGAGAAAATTTGGGCAGCGACGATGCCGATTGGCTCAGCATGGGCCGACTTGATGGAGGCCTCTCCAATTAACGCTGAGATCAGGGCCTTTGAAAGCATGTTCAGCCCGTAGATCAACATCGCGGGCACCTTATGCTCGGTCTGCGCGATCTCATCGGGAGGGAATGCGATGAATGGGCGGATATCAATGGATGGCCCCGGCATCTGGCAGGCCTTCTCCAACTCTGCGCGAATTTCCTGGGTCTATATTGAGAACAGTAAGTTAGTACTCTGTGTTGTAAATCACATAGCAAACGAACAATGAATGGAGTGGCGTACCTGTGTCTTGTTGACACCCTTGCCGTCGCGCAATTGACCAACACACTTCTTAATTGACCTGCGCATGTCGCCCATGGCTTTCTTGGCAGATGGGTCGTTCTTAACGAGCCCCTGTAGCCAACTCCGCAATTGCTTGAGCGTCTTATGGATCTCCACGTAGCGGGCTTGAATGCGCGCTTCATCGGCTGTCAGACCGCTCACACCAACCTTCCCCAGCTCAAGGGCCTTGGCCTTTGCCTCAGCCTCCTGCTGGGCCTTCTTGACATCTTCGGCTTGCTTCCGCTTCTCGGCCTCAGCTCGTTCCCGCTCTTCGCGCTCCTGGCGCTCCTTCTTCTTTTGTGCTGCCTGTCTTGCGCACTCAGCTTCTTCCGCCGCCTTCTTTGCAGCCTCCTCCTTGGCCTTGCGGTCCGCCTCAGCACGCGCAGCTTCTTCCTGTTGTCGGCGAAGTTGCTCTGCCTTCTCGCGTTGGATGCGCTCAATGCGCTCCTTTTCCTTGCGCGCAGCCTCCTCTTGCCGCTTGCGCTCTTCTTCTTCGGCACGGATATGTTCCTGCAGAATGACTTCGGCTTGCTCACGCACCCGGTCATGTAAGGCAGCAGCCTCGTCCAGCGCAGCCGTATGTTGAGCCTCGAGCTCTCGATCAATCCGGTCGAGCGTCTCGTAAAAGGATCTGCGCTCGTAAGCTCGGACCTTTTTAAGGTCAGTATTGAAAATGTTCGCATTCTCAAGGTCATTGACCAAGTCGAGCAAGAGTTGCTTTGACGGGCTATCCATCTTTGACGAACTGTCCATGCCGGTGACGAACTTGTGATTCCGAGTCATCGTACCAGATGTGTAGGTTTGACCGGAGAAGGTATGGTTCGGATTGGGGCGTGAGATGAAAGGAAAGGGAGGAAAGAATCCGAGACGGAGCAAGTGTTGAGATGGAGAAAGTCGTCGAGGGAAGAAAGTAGTCAATAGGAGAAAGTGGTGGATGGGATAAGGTGGCAGACAAGGGGAGAAGGTGGTTGAGACGTAGTAAGTTGTCGAGACGAAGTGATTCGTCTAGACAGAGCAGGAAGTCGAGGGGGGAGAGTAGCGGATGGGAGAGAGAGTGGTGGTGAAGGGAAGAAAGTGGTCGAGATAGGAAAGTAGTCGAGCTGGAGGAAGAAGATGGTCGAAGGCAGAAGTTGGTTGGAGGAAGAAGTTGAGGAGGTTTATAGTATTGAGGAGCAAGAACTCGAGGTCGAGGAGGAGAAGGAGGTTAAGAACCAGGTGAGAAGTTCGGAACGTCAACGAGACCAAGTCTCTAACGGCAAAGTGAGAGTACGGCAGTCGTGAGACTCATGGTAAGAGAGGAAGCGAGCAAGTGAACTGAATGTGACGTCTAGGTGCGCGAAAGAAGGTTCCGTTCAAGCAAGTGCGCCGCAGGCAATTGCTCGCCGCAATCACGAAGCTCGGTTTCTACGATCTCTCAGATTGTGAACAGTCCTTCCTATGTCAGATTTATAGGTAGGTTCGTCAAGTTTAGTGAAGTGAGAAGGGAGGAATGTGTCGAGGGTGTGAGGTTTCAAGGGCGAAGTCAAGTCCCATTTAATGCTATCGCAACGTCAATTGTTAGCAATGAATAGATTCCAGTAATTTCTCTAGCCACGGAAACAGCAGCCTCTTGGGAGAGCAATGCCTGATCGCATGTCCATGAGTGTGTAGCCTGGTAGGCAACGTACCGTTCAACCTGACGCGCTGCCCCCAGCCAATGCAACAGTCGATGTTTATCGCGAAGCCAAGAGTCTCCAACGGAGCTCAATGCGGAAAATAAATTACCGGCTGAGTCAGCTGGACCACGGAACTTTGGAACTGGCGGCGGTGGAACTATCGAACTCTGGTTCATTTGCATCATCGTGAGCATCATCCATTCATGCTTAAAAAAAAGAAATGCTAGTAATTAGAGCTCATATGAATTGCTATAGACGAGTCTGTTTTTTCATTCCAATGTACAATACGAAGAGCTCAATGTGCAGCAGTTAGCAGGCTGTCCAGCTATTAAGCCAGTCTCACAGGGCCCCGTCAGTTTTGGCGCTAGTTCGAGACAGTTGCTCCAGCTTGATAGCCACTAATGCCGCCGACTCAGACCCAATGCCTAGTAGGTCACTAAGGAGGGGGTAAGCGTATGTAGATCCCTGTATCCTAACTGTGACCACCACTGCCCATAGAAGCTATCACCACTTGAGATATACAGTTTCAGTGGCATGTAATGTGTCTAAAGCCAGAATCAGTCAAACTCGACCACATGGCTGCATCAGGATGATGATGAGGTCGTCGGGAGCAATGAAGATCATCCACGGCATCCGCCTTGGGGAGAGCTTTGGTATTGAGATGCTGTGAAATAGTATTTACGAAACGTCAATCCAGTTTAATGTGGTCTGTAGCTGTAATGGTATTGTAATATAACGTTATACCAGAACTATACTATCTCTCCTTTCCGTACCCAACCCTCTCCCCACACCCGCTTTGTATGGATCCATGATCACCTCTTTCTTCTCCTTTCCCCCCCTCCTTCTCCTTCTTCTTCTTCTTTCCCATCTCTCTCTCTCTTCCCCTCCCTCCATCGTTCCTTCAGGCCGAATCAGTCGATGCTTGCATCGTCTATTCTATCCTTCCCATAATTACTCTTGTTGTCATTCTCTTCGGGGGACGTGCAACTATCTGGGCTTGGTTTTCTTGAACTCCCGGGATTGCTCGCGAATTCAAGAAAGCTCCTGCAGTAGCTTTTATACCTCGTGGAGTCGAACCTCGGTCTTCCTACGGTGGTCGTTTAGGATTCAATCCGCTTCCTCCCACCCTTTTGTGCCGGTTGCTTGTTACCTGTGCGTCCTAAGCACTCGTTCCTGCAATCCGCCGACTCGGTCCTTCCCAAACTCCTCTCGTCGAATCGAGCGTCGTCCCTTTTTCAGTCGATCTTTGGATTGATCGGTTCAACGCACTCGGTGCAATTGACTTCGACTGCCATTCTCCTCGATTCCCGCGACTTGCTTGTGGCTTCCTCCGTCACAGCTTCTCTGGCCGTTTCTAGCAATTTTCATCCCACGTTGGACAATCGCAGACGTCATTTTTGGTATGCTAGGGTCTTGAGATTCGCTTTAGTTTCTCTTACAGGTAAGAGTGCTTCATTGCTTTCCATCTGCAAAGCTTGCGTGGGTTCAAGATAAGCGAACGTTGTTGGTGCGGAGTGGTTTGATCCTGGGGGTTTGACCTGGAGGACGGTGCTTTCGAGTCCCTGCCCTCATCGACTTCTCCGCCCGCAATGACAACACTGCTCCTGCACTGACCACAAGCCTGTCATCACTGTTTCCCCATCTCCTGTCCCTCCTTCCTTCCCGACTCGCTCCTTCCACATTGACTCTTTCTACTTTGTTTTTGTCCCTCCCTCTCGGCTTGCTTTTCTCTTGTTCTTTGACCACAATCCCTCCAGCTCGTCACAGTCATCATCCACCTTTTGCTAATTCACTCTCTTTCCTGGACCTACAGTATAGTTCACCCTATCCATCATCGTTTTGAGAACGATCGTTCGAACATATATCAACCCATCTGCGGTCGGTTCGCGATCCGAATTCACTCGGTTCGATTGCCTTTCGAGGGCAACGCCAGTCACTCCTGTCTCCGGATCTCAATCTCCGTCCGTCCCACATATTACACTACAGTGCTAGCTGTATTCCTCCATCAAGATCATGGATCAACAAGGCCAGTCTGGGGTACCAGGCCCTGCTGGGCGCAAGCTCCACATCGCTCACCGGAGAAGTCCATCTGAGCTGACCCCTTTGATGAGTACGATCAAACTCCTGTCACCCTGCTCCCTCCCAAAGACCGCCCAGCTAACTCGTCACCTGTCATTTTTAGTGGAACAACTGGCTATTCAGCAACAAATTGAGCTGCTTCAGCAGCAGCAACAACAGATTGCCGCGACACACCAACAGTACGTGAACATGGGTCTCCTGCAGCCCCAACAGCTGGGCCAGGTCAACGCCTTCTCTCCAGGCGGCTCCATGGGTGGTGTCTCTCCTCAGGTCAACGCCTTCCAGTTTCCCCAGCAGCAACAGCAGCTTGGGGTGCCCATGAACGCACCGAACCAACACTCCCACCGTCGCAATCAGTCTGCTCTCCCTGGCCTTCCTATGGGTCCTCCCCCGGCTCCGTCGTCTGGTGCTTCCGGATACGCCGATTACAACCAGCAAGGTCAAAATAATCACCAGAAGAATGAGAACACCAACCACGGTCGTGGTCGTGGTGGACCCCCTGGTGGAGGTCACCAGCGCCGCCACTCCCTTGCCCTTCCCGAGGCGAAGAAGGCTGCCGAACTGGCTCAGCAGAAGCGTACAGCCTCTGGATTTCAGTTCCCTGCTCCCGCCCCAGGGTCGGAGAACCAGTCTGTTTCGGATGACAAGCCCGGTTCCAGCACTTCTCCCGCACCGCAGGGTCTCGGTCTTCAGCGTGCTGGAAACATCCGCGCTGGCGGCCACGGTCGCAGTCAGTCGATGGCCATTGGTGGTAACCGAGGCTCCTTGTCTGGACGCGGTGCAGGTGGTTTCCAGTTCCCGGCTCCGAGCGAGGGCCAACCCGACAACCAGCGCCGCGGTAGTCAGGCTGGCGGCCACGCTCGCACTGGCTCTCGAAACTTCGACGGCAACTGGCGCCAGCCCAACAACCAGAACCAAGGACAAGACCAACAGAAGTCCTTTGGTGGTCAGCAACAGCAGGGTGGGTTCCAACCCGGTCACCGTTCGCGTGGCTCTATGAACCAGTCGATGGGCTCCATCGGCCAGTTCCAGTACCCGGGTCAGCCCCAGCTTATCCAGCTGCCGCAGGGACAGGTCATGATGGCCAACCCGCAAATGTTCGCCGGCGGCCAAGCGCAGCTGACCCCTCTGCAGCTTGCTCAACTCCAGGCCCTCCAGCAGCAGAGCGGCCAGGGCATGGGAGGCCTTCAGGCGAGTCAGCACGCACCTCCTCAATTGTCTGTTCAGCAGCAGCAACAGCAGCAACAGCAGCAGCGGAAGACTCTTTTCACTCCTTACCTGCCCCAGGCCAATCTGCCTGCGCTGATCAGCAACGGTCAACTCGTTGCTGGTGTTCTGCGCGTCAACAAGAAGAACCGTTCCGATGCCTACGTGACTACACCCGACTTGGACGCCGATATCTTCATTTGCGGTAGCAAGGACCGCAACCGTGCTCTGGAGGGTGACTTTGTCGCCATTGAGCTCCTCGACGTTGATGAAGTGTGGAACCAGAAAAAGGAAAAGGAGGAGAAGAAGAAGCGCAAGGATATCACCGACGCACGCTCTGGCAGCAACGCTGGAAATGACAAGTTGGGTCGTTCTGACTCCAATGGCGACAGACAGGAGATCGGTCCGGATGGAAGCATCCGCCGCCGTGGCAGTCTTCGCCAGCGTCCCACCCAGAAGAAGAACGATGACGTCGAAGTTGAGGGCCAGAGCCTCCTGCTTGTTGAGGAGGACGAGATTAGCGACGAGCAGAAGCCTCTGTACGCTGGCCACGTCGTTGCAGTTGTTGAGCGCATTGCCGGACAGATGTTCTCCGGAACTCTTGGACTTCTTCGACCTAGCAGCCAGGCAACCAAGGAGAAGCAGGAGGCTGAACGTCAGGCCAGAGATGGTGCTCACGGTCGTCACCAGGATCGCCACCAGGAGAAGCCTAAGATCGTCTGGTTCAAGCCTACTGACAAGCGTGTGCCCCTGATCGCAATCCCCACTGAGCAGGCTCCTCGGGACTTCGTTGAGAAGCACCAAGATTATGCCAACCGCATCTTCGTTGCTTCCATCAAGCGTTGGCCCATCACCTCCCTGCACCCCTTCGGTACCCTTGTCGAGCAGCTCGGAGAGATGGGTGACCTGCGCGTTGAGACCGATGCCCTTCTTCGTGACAACAACTTCGGTTCTGACGAGTTCTCTGATGCGGTTATCAAGAGCATTGGCTGGGAGGATTGGTCAGTCGCCAAGGAAGGTGACGCGCTTGCTTCTCGCCGTGATTTCCGTGAGGAAACCACTTTCACGATCGATCCCGAGGACTCCAAGGCCCTCGAGGATGCTTTCCACGTCAAGAAGCTTGCCGATGGAATGGTTGAGATTGGTGTCCACGTTGCGGATATTGCTCACTTCGTCAAGGGTAACTCTCTCGTTGACCGGGAAGCTAAGAAGCGCGGCACTGCGGTCTACCTGGTGGACCGTGTCATGAACATGCTGCCTCCCCGTGTCTCCACTGAGCTTTGCTCCCTTGTTCCCGGTGAGGACCGCCTGACGGTCAGCGTTGTCTTCAAGGCCAACCCGGAGACTGGTGCGATAGACGACGACGTTTGGATCGGCAAGGGTGTCATCAAGAGCGCTGGTCGCCTCGGCTATGACGAGGTTAACTCTGTGCTCACTGGCAAGTCGACCTCGACCGGTGCTGGTATCACTGCAGACAACCTTCAGTTGCTGAACGTAAGTCTTCGTCTTCCTTTCCGTATTTAATCAGACACTCAACTAACGATCTTCTTTCTAGGATGTTGCGAACAAGTTCCGTGATGCCCGGTTCGGCAACCGTGCGGCCAATGTCCCAAGCCTGCGTCTCCTTCAGCAGCTTGATGATGAGAATGTTCCCGTTGAGTACAACATCTTCGACTCTACCCCGGCGCACGAGCTTGTGGAGGAGCTCAGTCGCCAGGCCAACTTCTACGTTGCCCGGAAGCTGGTCACCGCTATGCCCGAAAAGGCATTCCTGCGTCGCCAGCCTTCCCCCAACCCTCGCCGTCTGACCCTGTTTGTGGAGCGGATGAACCGTCTCGGCTACAACATCGACTCCTCCAGCAGCGGCAGCCTCCAGAGCTCGGTTTGCAAGGTGGAGGATGTTGAGCTGCGCAAGGGTATGGAGACTCTGCTTTCCAAGGCTATGCAGCGCGCCAAGTACTTTGTTGGCACTGGTGCCGCGGACGAGCAGCGCCAGCACTACACTTTCAACGTGCCTGTTTATACCCACTTCACCAACCCCTCTCGCCGCTATGCCGACGTTATTGTGCACCGTCAGCTCGAGGCTGTCCTTTCTGAGGGCGCAATTGAGTTCACCGATGATGCTGAATCCTTGAACAAGACCGCCGACCTTTGCAACAACAAGAAGGACTCGGCTCTCAATGCTCAGGAGCAGAGTGTGCACATCGAGGCCTGCCGCAAGATGGACCGGAAGGTTCACGAGATTGGTGGAGATCTCATCAGTGAGGGTATCGTTCTTTGCGTCTACGAGTCCGCCTTTGACGTTCTCATTCCTGAGTTCGGCTTTGAAAAGCGCGTCCACTGTGACCAGCTGCCGCTGAAGAAGGCCGAGTACCGCAAGGACAGCCGTGTTCTCGAGCTGTACTGGGAGAAGGGTGTTCCTTCCTCTGCGTACATTCCCGAGGATGAGCGTCCCAAGCCCGGCAACTCTCGTGCAGCCCAGGCTGCTGCCGCTGCCCGTGAGGCTGAAGCTGCCAAGGAGCGTGCTCGCGAGCGCGATGAGGCCATGCGCAAGCAGACCGAGACTGGTACCATGTCCGCGGATGACGTTGATGCCCTCTTCGATGACGATGAGGATGTCGACGAGGTGACCGAATTGGCCGCTGGCGTGTCTCTAAACTCCGCCGACCGGTCGACCCAGAGCATGCCTCCCTCTCCCACTCGCAACGGTCACCACCAGCAGGGTCCTCACCGCACTCGCTCCGACCCGAAGATTGCTTCAAGCACCAGCGATGCTCCTGAGAGCAAGATGACCAACAAGGAGAAGTACCTGAAGCTGTTCAAGCTGAGAGAGGAAGATGGCGAGTTCATCCAGGATGTCACCGAGATGACTCGGGTCCCTATCATTCTGAAGACCGACCTCAGCAAGAGCCCACCGTAAGTTTCATCCTTTTCTTTTCACTACTTTCTGCCGTATATGTTTGATTGGCACATCCCATACTAACTTCATTTTGCAGTTGCCTGACTGTCCGGTCCGTCAACCCCTATGCCCTGTAAAAGTGCTCTGCAGCGGTTGTCCCCCTTTCTTGGGAAATATTATTGCATGTCTATCCTGCAAATTCTTTGGGTGTTTTTGAGCATGGCCCCCATGATCTCCCAACCCCCATGGACATAATTCTCCCCCAACATGCGGATCGAACATATCATTATCTGAAAATCCTCTGATAACACCGATCCACCCTTATATCTCTACCCGACTCATCTTTCCGACGTGTCCTGGGGGTCCCTTATACTTATTTGTCTGTTATATGTTGTGCAGCGGTTGTCTGTTTTTTTTAGTTTTTTTTCCTTATTTTGCGAGCATCTGAGTTTCTTCTCCCGGAGAAAGAAAGAAAGTGTGGCCCTACCTTTCAGCTTGATCTCTCCAAACCCCTTCCCTCCTCCATGTCTTTGCGCTTTCGGGGGGTCTTTGCTATTATTTGCAGTCTTGCGCGATGCTTGGAATGGGTGGTTCAAGGGAGAAAGATTGATTGCAGCTCGATAGTTTCCGAAGAGTCCTCTATTAATCCAGGTATTCACATCGCCTTTGCTTTTCAATTAGTAAACGTACAAATTCAGAATTCTTGCAGTTCTACAATGATCCCCGAAGTGGCTACTTAGGTGCTAGCATCGAGTTTCGAACATGGTCATATTGATTGTCTATCCAGACCCTCACGCACGCTCACAACACATCTTTAATGGCTTGAGCAACATACGCAACATTGCCCTCGTCCAATCCACTGAGGCTCATGCGCCCATTGCTCAACATGTAGATATGATGCTTCTCCCTCAACTGTTGCACTTGAGCACTAGAAAGCCCAGTAAAGCTAAACATACCGATCTGCTGCTCAATGTGACCCCAATCCCCTTGAGCACCAAGCGTCTCCAATTCCGACTTCAGCAATGCTCTGACACCTTTAATCCTATGCGCCATCGTCTTCACATCTTCGTGCCACTTGGAGACTAACTCAGTATCATCCAAAACAGTATGAACAAGCCGGGCACCGAACAAAGAAGGACATGAGATCTCGGCGCGAACCAATCGGACTAGATGCGCCTTGGCTCCCTGAGTGGGGAGCAAGGGTGGAGTGATCAAGTGAAGCGCGCCAATTCGTTCACCGTAGAGTCCGAAGTTCTTCGAGAGTGATTGACAGACGAACATTCCTGCCGGTCCGGTTGAGGATGATGACTCGGTGAATAGCGTGGTGTAAAAGTATCGGATCGCCCATGCGTCGGCGTCGGCAGCTCCAGATGCGAAACCCTGATACGCGCAGTCAAAGATCACGATCAACTTCTTGCGTCGCACGGCATCGGCGATTTTCTTCCACTGGTCCTGCGTCGGATCAATGCCGGTGGGATTATGGGCGCAAGCGTGTAGAATCACGACATCGTTTTCTTCAGCGGACTTTTCTAATTCAGACAGCATCCCGTCGAAATTGAGTCCCCGGGTACACGGGTCATAGTACGGGTATAGCTTTCTTGTCACATTGGGTGCGGCTATTTCCCAAATCAAATGGTGGTTATCCCATGTTGGATCAGAAATGAACACGTTCTTAGGACGAAGGTTCCTCGCACAGAATATCGCCGCGAGATGGTTTGCGCCTGTTCCTGCGACGGCTTGGATACTTGTTATATTGTCCTGCGAGGCGATTGCAGGACTGAAGAGGAGGTCGCGTGCTTTGGTGAGGAATTGGGCGTGGCCGGCTATAGGGAGGTATTCGTGGTTGACTTGTTGATTGTGGAGGGTTTGTTCGGCCTGGATTGGAGTGAGAATGAGATTGGTGGATTGAATTGTGGGGGTATCGGATTTGATTTTACCTCTCTTATGCTAGGTAGGACCCATGGCTGGCAATTGTTGTCTCGGTAGACGCCTTGTCCTAGGTTGACCTTGTTGGGGAATGTGTCCTCGTTGTAGGCTGCTGTCAGGGCGAATGACTCGGGCTGCGGTAGCACTGGTAGATCGCCGAGATTTGTAAATGCCATATCTTTCTAATAATCTAGTGTCTGTTGAAATTTAGAATCTCTTCCAGAAATATCGATGTGAGTATGTCCCAAGGCGTGATACAAGCGTACCAGTGTCAATTCGTGATGGTTATAACAGATGAAAGTGATATTTAGCTATGTGAACTAGGACAGAATCAATTATTTATTTGAGTCATATATAGTAATAACCCCTCCTAATCGACAGCCCTGGTGAATCGGCAATCGGGCACTTGGCCGAGAAACTACTCCTGATGATGGTATCTCGGTTGGTTGACTCGGGCTCGGCTTCCGGGTGCCGGTTGGAGCATCCGATCAAGGAACACTGACTGATGCCTGCTTAGGAGGAGTAATACCCTTGCCAAACGTTGATATCTTGATACCAACACGGTAATATCAATGGTTCATTTGAAATGTATCAATCGGTATTTAACTGATTAAGCTCATCTACTGCGCCCTAAAAGGAACTCACCCAATTCGCAAGCCGAGTCTCTCAAAGACTGATCCTCGAGAAACATCCCGTCAGACCAAACGAACACTTTATCCGCAAGAAAACTTTTCCTTATTGAGATAATGCATTTTTCATAGTAGAAATGAAGACTAGTGACGTTGCGCAGCAAGTGATCTTGTTGCAAGCTCAGCTTTGCGGGGACCTCTTGATGACAGCTGGGCTAACAAACATTGATACCAAACACCTGGCCCTAGCCTCGCAGTCGCTGTCCTTCTTCATTACTCTGATACCCTACGTGCGCGAGTGTGTTCGTCGGCGACCGTCCATAACAGTCCCCGGCATGGCAGAGTATGACCGGTTAAAGCGCATATTCCAAGACCATCAGTCCGCTATCCACGACAAGCTCATCAACATAATGAGTTTTCGCGCCACCGTTTGCATCAAAGAGATGAATAAGATCAAATGGGATGACGAAGATGAGGTGCAGAGGAACGTCAGTCTACACATAGAGACGCTCACGAAAGAGGTGCTCACGCTACACCGAGTGCTGAGCAAGCACCTGCCCACGGTGACCGTGAGCATGATTGTCGGACAGGTCTTTACGAACTACAAGGAGCAATGGAGTAAGGCTTTCGAGGGTGCGGCGATACAGACCGAGGCCAGAAAAGCGAGGTTAGCATCTTGTTCGAGAATATGTTCGTTGCTGGCTAAACAATGTGTAGGCTTCTGCGAGATGCGGAGCTTCTTGAATCTAAGCTCGGCAAGATTGACGGCGGACAAGTGCTCGGCGTGCACATAATTAATATTGTCAAGGCGAAAAGTACGAGCGAGAGCAGGCCCGCGTAAGAGCAAAACGCCGTATACCACAATGAACGGCCCAAAACGCATAGTAAATGCTCCACCAATAATATGAAAGTGGCCTTCACGAGGTTGCTAGGCGGGCGAAAGCACGGCTGCGATGGAGCTAATAGCACCGTGGCTTCTTTAGGGAATTCGTGGATCAGATAAAGAAACCCAAGCCTTAAGAATCATGAAGATGCTTTAGAGTAAAGAGCTTAGGCACAGCAAGCAGTTTGCAGTCAATTTCTCTTAAATTGAAAATCAGTTAAATTCATTCCCCCATAATGTACACCAAACACTCCGTTTCTATCAATCATAAACCAGGGGGTATCGTATGGCATCAAGCAAATGGAAAACCCAAATGCAGAAAACAAAGCAAAAGCAAATGAAACGGAGAACTCGCAGAGACAATTACAGTCTGCGTACACCAATCCGGGGCTTTGACTTGGTCCCGGCAGGCTTGCGTGCGCTTCCGCCGACCTTCTTGGTGACCCTGTGAGGAGGTTTGGCCTTTGAAGTGACCGAGGGGGCGGGCAGAGTCGGGCTCGGTCCCGAAGACAGAGGGTTGGTGCTATTGCCGAGTGTCGCAGCTTGCATGTCGGGTCTTTCCTTCAGGCCCAACAAGCCAGAGTCATGGTTCTCCTTTCCGTTGTATCGAGTCCGATCGGGGACATCCTCGTAGATTTGGAGATCATCGCGCAAGCGGAAGGGAGTGTTGTTTCCCTTACTCGGAGACAGCTTGGGGGGATTGCGCTGCGGCGAGGGAGAGTGTCGGGAATGGATGAAATTGGCGGCGATGTTTCGGGCTGAAGGAGATACCTGAGCAGACTCCTCCTCCTCCTCCTCCTCCTCAGAGTCCGAGTCGATGATCATCATATCCGCGTCCGGGTCGTCGGGGTACGAGGTGGAAATGACGGAGAGTGGGCGCTTGCCAAGCGTGTTCTTGCGTGGGCTTGGAGGTGCCGGGAGGACGGGAGTTGGTGATAGTGAGGGGTCATTTTCTTTGCCTGAAGCAGCGAGACTTTCGTTCTCACTGTCGTTCATGGCGTCATCTTGATCGCCGTTCTCTGGAAGAGTAGGCAGGGAGGGCTCAACGACAGCGTGTGGCAGGTGATTCTCAGGCGGATTCAGTCTGCGGACTGTCTTCTTGGGGATGTTGGATCGCAAGCGGGGCTGTTTTCTTGGGCGAGGGCTTTGGACCTCATCTTGGTCCACCGGGATGGAACTGGGATCCTCGCCTCGATACTTGGCTTCCTTCACAGCAGCTTGCATCGCAGGTTTAATTGGCGCATGAATCGAGGTCATCAGTTTGGCTTGATGGGCAAATGCCTCGTAATCCTCTCGGAGAAGGGTTCCAGCACTTGCATTGAGGGCAGAGTCTGGATTTGGGTGAATGAGAAGGCAGGAAATGGTCTGCAGGTGAGAGAAGACAGGGTCAGCTTAACTGATCCGCAGGGGACTAACCAGGGAAACCACTAGGGTGAGCGAGGCTTTCAGACGGCAACACTTACAACAAGCACGTCGCGCAAGGTCAGCTTGGACTGCCAGTCCCTCTTTAGAGTATCCACACAAACTGCGCCTGTGTTCTCCTCCACATTCGGGTGCCAGATCTTCGTGCGGAAGGTCGCCTTAGGTGGGCTCTTGGGATAATCCTCCGGCATCTTCAAGTCCAGTCGCCACAGACCCTCTGCGTACGGGGTGCCCGGAGGCCCAGTGATGAGCACCTTCAGTTGAGAAAGGTCGTCTCCCATGGCGAAACGGCCATCATGTGGTAGCAAGAGGTAGTACGGTGGAAGGTCACGGTTGAGGGCAGCATGGTCTGTCGCCAACCGGCGCAAGTTGGAGACCTTAACCATCGTGTCAGTACAGTGAAGCACTTATTGCGCGCTTGATCATGCACATCGGGATAGATGTGAATTTAGGGATGGGACTTACCATGATGGCGGGTGCAGTTGTGATGATGATGAAGTAGCTTGGAGCGAAACAAAACAGTTGGTTACTTCGTCGACGGGTTGTTTGGAGCCGCTAATCCCGATGTAGTGGAGGCGGTGACGCGTGTTGACGCGACCGCGTTAACTCATTACGTTTCCTAATCGGGCACACTCGTGTCAACATGGCTTAGCTTTGCTTATCTTCGCTCAGCTTTGGATGTATACAAGTCGATTGGTATATTGTTTATTTTCATATATTACCCTACGCATTACTAGGCTTTTAAGTGCCATTGAATAAAGCTACGGGTCTTGGTTCGTCAAGTTCCACTTGTTGAAAGGTCCACAGTCGGTCCCACAAGGCCTTGATGTGAGAGCCCACGACGGGTTAGATTGAGATTTGTAGCTCCATCTAGAGAGTCAGGCCTGTAAATTCAGGCATATACTGCCAGCGCTGTAACAAATTATCACCCAGTGACCTTAGCACCTAGGCTGTCTATACTTTGAGGTCTAGCAATAACCAATCGTCAGAGACATCAGTTAAGGAATGGGAGTCTGTCCGACCTTGTATTTACCAAAGAATTAAGCTAAGCTAATCATGACAATGGAAAAGACGTTAAAGAATAATAAAAAATGTAATGTTAGATGGGGAAACGGGTGCGCCATGGGTACGCTGTCCGATTGACGAACCAAAATAAAAACAGATACAGATTGTCCCCAGAATGAGATGGCCAAATTACAGATGTCCCCGAATATTAAGCGCGAAAGAAGGAAAGTAACGAACAAACAACCAGAAACCTTGCTAGAATTTTCATGTCCCTCGTCCCATGGACTGCACCAACTGAAAAAGAATGGGCAGCCCGCATTGTTATGACCATGTTCCACTTCATTTCAAACCTGGAATCCATTTCGGAGTATTTGCAGGGAATGGATTCTCAGCACGAGATGAAGAAGTTCATATCGGTCATAGATAACTCGTAGAGCTAGCTGCTTCACAGAGCGAAAGCAGCCAGGGCAGCCAGACCGGCCAGACCCATGGGGCCAGCGGTGGCCATGGCAGCACCACCGGTGGAGGAAGAGCTAGAGGCAGTGCTGGAGGAGGAGCCGCTGGAAGAAGAGGAAGACGAGCCAGTCTTGGTGGAGGTGCTGGTCTCGGTGGAGGTGCCAGAGGACTTGGTAGAGGAGGTGAAGCCACTCTTGGAGGTAGAGGTGGAAGCACTGCCGCTGGAAGAGGCGCTGTTGGTGACGGGAGTGACCACGGGGGAGGTCAGGCCAGCGGGGATGGAGGCAGCAGGCTGCTGGGAGGTCACAACGGCGGGCTGGGTAGTCACGGCAGCGGGCTGAGAGGTGACGGCATCAGGCTGGCCGGTGACCACACCGAGGGAGTTGGTCTCGGTCAGGTACTTGGTGGCAGGGTTACCCTATGAGTATGGTAGTTAGAATCGGTTGGTCAACCAGAAAGTGTTTCCTGGAAAGATTGTACTTACCTCGGTAGAGCTGGAGGAGTCAGCGGCGATGGCACCCATGGCCAGGGCCGAGAGAGAGGCGACGATGAAGGAGGCACGCATTTTGATGGTGTTGATTTGTGTGGTTGAGAAAATATTACTGGGAGAGAAGATGTTTATGGAGATGTGTAGAGGTGGAGAGAGAGGAAGAGAGCGAAAGTCACGGCGAGCAAAGCGAGCGTCGGCGGGATATTAATTAAAGAGGAAGCTGGTTGTCTAGGGAAACAAACAAAACGTATACTGACTGGGAAACAGGGAAAACGGGGGATTGTCTTATATCTGTTGGATCTCCAGTCTCCTCCGTTGTGCTCTGTACACAAGCACTGACACGCCATCCGCCATCCTCAGCCATCTGGGCTGAGGGTTGGCCAATCGGACCACCGAACACCTAAGAAATAAGTGGAATTGATTGGAAAAGAGGAGAAAATCGTCGAACCGAGTGGGCCTCGCCTGGGTAGGAATCGATTTAGCGCGGCAGCTGGATCTGCAAGGTCGAAGGGTTTCTATTTTGGTGAGTGTCTGGGGTCACACCGGATGACTGCCGTGCAGCAACGCTGGCGTAAGCTGTTTTGGTTGACGAGGTTACCATGGACGGAATAGTGATTTACATACATAATACTATTCGTTTGGAGAGTGTAGATCTCATTGATAGTTGTAGTGATACCTAGAGTTCATAGGATCACTACAATGGTACGCATAACAGAAAATAGTAAGGAGTTTTCTCCGACTCTTCGTACGTTTGATTCTCAAGTTTAGTTTGGATCATTGAGGATCCACCCACCCTGTCATTTTATTGCAACGCACGGCCATTCGGAGCCTCCTACGTACAGGGCGTTCCTACGTACAGGGCGTGGCGATATCATACGAAACAAGTATTTGGTCAATTGATGATGATGGACTTAATTAAGAGAGGGGTCCTGGGAGCTGGGAGCATCCCGTCTTTGCTTCTTTCCCCCTGACGAGGAGCAGGGATGATACAGATCCATTATTGTTAATAGGGAGAAGCAAAATCGAGAGATCATAAGCATAGAAAAAATTGTACATATGAAGTATGTATGAAGTATGTATGTACTCCGTATTGAAAAGAATGGTGGGCAATAGTGAACAGTAAAGTTTGTAGTTCCAGTTTACAGTACAAACATCTCGCAAGTCTATCTGGAGAAGAGGAGTACAGCGTGGTCCAGTTCACTTCGGCACCCTCGCCCGAAAAGCCTCCATCGAGTCCACTGCGTTATGCCTGAAGAAAACCTCCCCTCGACAGACCGCGTGGCGGCATACGCATTCCTCCCCAAGAAGCCCAGTCATAAGAACATCCAAAGTTTCTCTCTTACCACACCATCCTGGATTGACTTTTTTTTCTCAACGGTTTCGCGTTCGTCTATTTTCTCATTATTCAATCCACAACCCCTCCTCGGATCAGGTTTCCCCAATTTCCTTGCTCGTTCCAAGGCAGAGCGGGTGCCGTTCGACGTGGCGTATCGGGTGAGACCGCCAAGAAAGCGAGACTAAGACTAGCTTGGGACGCGGATCGCCCGACAAGGTGAGACATCACTTTGTCGGCTATGATTAGTCGCCTATCACAGTCACTACGGAGTACATACTGTATTCAAAGTGGCTATGGTGACGGAATGATCATAATAATGAGGAGCCAGGCAGAAGTTCTGCAAGGCAATGCACCCAGCACAAGTTCGCTCTGGTGTCTGGTGTTCAGTTCGCAATGGTGCCATTTAGGCTCTGATTGTGTTGGTTCGTACCAACAAGTGTACACCTTCTCGGGAAAACCTTGTAACTGTCCTGGGATAACTCAAAACTGAATTACACGCCGTACATATGCAAGGTCCCCTCCCGTACTGAACCTACACTTTTGGCATCCATGGGTCATAAACAACAGAAATAGTAACATTTCGAATCCTAACGAGTGAGGTCCAGACCTACTCTTCCAAGCCATGGAGGACTGCGGTGGGCTTCTTTCCACGGGAAATCCTAACGGTTGATCTACCCCATCACCTCCTCTGATACAGTCCGACCTGCTAGGAAAGGCATTTGAGAGCATGCAAAGTGGGTAGCTTTTCCATGATGGCAATAAACATCCTATACAAACTACCTATATCTCTACAAACCCTACACATCCTCAGCAGCAAACACTCGTTTCCAGAAAGAACAATCATGGCTACACCACCATGTAACCCCCGTTCCTGCTGTTTCACCAACATGGTCGAGGCGTCGCAAGCTGGAACATCTTGAACCCTCGGGTGGATTCGAGATCCATTCTACCCTACCAGGGACATATGTACGCGGTACTCCGTACAGTATGATCAATGTCCCTGCCTAGTCCCTGCAGGACCTAACGTGTTTTAAGCTTGAATACATCGTGGAAGAAACGGTCCCTGGTCTGGTCTACTATTCGTGCGACAATAAATGCGTATACTGTACTCGACTCTGTGAGACAGAGGATGAATGCACTAGCCAAGCAAAGAATACGTATAGTAGGACTATGTGCATCATCTGTACGGAGTAGTAGGCGATGCAAACGGATAGCTTCTCGACTCTACCGTATATGTTAAGTGAACAATTGCGCTACCAAAAAAATCTCATTTACAATGCGCCGAGCCTCCTTCATACCTGCACAGAGGCCAAGAAAAAAAGGCCCAAAGCCAAAAGAAATAAGCAATACAGAGAAAAGCAAAATGTGATTCGCCCCGTAGCCGTCGACGCATGATCCTTGCTGGCCGGCATATCTTTATTTCGGCCAATACTTGCCACCGACGGCGATCGACGCGCTGAGTGGTGCCATTCGCAGGCTCGTAGCCAGGTTGCAGTTCCTGATCTTATGTCGTTGATCACATGCAGACTGTCAATATCAGATGTCGCCATCTGGGCATAGGATCACCGCTCACTCTTTCTGTTTATTAGCTGAGGCACTAGATGCAGTGCAGACTGAGAGAATACTCGCAGGCAACCCCATCAATAGTTCCATCGGCCATGAGGCAGGAGAAAAAGAAGGGAAGGTTAAAGACCGAAACGCCGTATGTACGTACTGATCGGCTTCGAAGGCGGATAGGATGGATTGAGGCTCCCTCGCAGCAATAGTAATGTCTATAATACAAAAAATGCGACGCCACAATAATCTCCAACATTATGATACCTCCTTTTCCATAATCACTGCTTGTTCACCACATCCTTCTCCCGCATCCAATCCGCAAACTCCTTCCGCTTAGCCTATGAAGTAGACTCGGGTTAGCATTGACCATAATAGGATAGTGTTCTATGCTGGCTTCGAACACCATTGCCAGCTCAAGGAGCTCGACATTGAAAGAATCGAAGAAGGACAGGATGAGATAAGAAGAGTCCATAACTTACCCGAATATCCCAGAACCCATGGCGCTCCTCCAAGCTCAGATACGGATTACGCGCACCACCATTCCGCTCAATTTCACCCGCCCAGTCACGCCAGCTAATCGGCTTCAACTTCTCTGCACCGAGAACCAGTCCAACAGAGACAATGACGACGGCAACCAGGACTTCGGCGATGATATCTTGCGGGAGGGCGGTGGAGGAGGAAAGGCGGGCGTTGCTGAAGAGCACGGTGTGTTCGTGGGCGGAGTAGCCACTGCAGATAGAACAGCTTGTTAGTTTATCAATTTCAGATGATGGATAGGGAGGGCCGGTCTTCGGTTGGAACGTACGCGTGGGCCAGCAGGACCAGGCCGAATAATGTGACGAGGCGCGAGAGGAAGCTCATGGTGATGAGGTGGTCAATTGGGGAGGTGTTTTGGAGGAGTGGTGTATCCCAGTGTAGTGGGCTGGAGATATATCCTGTAATCAATTCAAAGTGAATAATTCAGATGGCAGGATAGACCCAGCGATTGATCGATAGCTCTGGAGGGTAGACTTAGGGTCCTGGATCACTCGTCATGGGAATTCGGATTGTCTCTGGATGTCCGCCATCCAAGCCGCCCGCGTTGAGATTACCTAAGCATCTGGCGTTGGCCGGGGGGAAGCTCAAGTCCAGCTGGGTATCTAAATGCTGCTACAATCATGATTAAACCCCTCGCTGCCTACTGCATAGCTATAGACCAATTGAGAAGTACTGTTTTGCTAATGATTGAGTTTGACCACCCTCCATCTGTGACCTGTGACCACTGTCATTCGATTTGGTGCTGTCTAGCTAGCCGTCCTGCGCTGAATATATATCTCAGTTGCATAACTCGTGATCGAATGATTTGCTACATATCGGCTACAAGATTGAGAAATTTCCAAAGTTTGAAAACATCCCAATGACCATGAATGAAGTCATCGAAACACTTCTCATATCCATTGCCATGGGAACCTGCCAAAGGCAAGGTTAGGCAGGACTGGAGGCCATCACCCCGAGCCCCGCACCCGAACCTGCTAGGAAAAAAAATTCTACCCCGCCATGCAACCTCACGATGCGCAAACTGCTGCCACCTACGAGGATCTCACCAAGAGAAGTATTTAGATTCTGTTACATAGAAAACACGATGGGTCATGAAAATTTTTTAATTTTTTCATCAGACCAGCCATTGTTAGACTGGATTCTAGGTTCGTTACTATTTGGGGGTTCCTAAGACATCAAAAATTCCATCATCACGCCATTGCCACATCGTAAAATGGGACATCATTTACAGCTTCTGCATGGCAGCAATGTCGGTGGACTGGACGTGGTCCTCATCCTCCTCGATCTGAGCCTGGAGAGCATCGGTGGAGACCTTCTCGTCCTCGACGACCAGGTTGATCTGGAGCTTCTTGATACCGAAGCCGACGGCGACCAGCTTGGAGGCACCCCACACAAGACCGTCCATCTCGATGGCACGGACGTTCTCCTCCATCTGCTTGAGGTCGGTCTCATCATCTGTGAGGGCAAGTTAGTAAGATGAATCCACCTATCTCTTAAAAAGGACACATACCCCAGGGCTTGACCTCGAGGGTCACCAGAGACTTGGCGGCGGGCTTGGGGCCCTTAGCGGCCTTCTTGGCCTTGTACTCCTCGAGACGCCTGTTGCGCTCCTCGACAACGGCGGCATCCTCCTCCTCAGAGTCGGAACCGAAGAGGTCCTCCTCGTCGTCCTCCTCGGGCTTGTCCTTGGGGTTGACGGGGAGCTCGGTGGACTCGGGGCCGTAGGCAGTGAAAGCCTTGGAGGAGTCACCGGGGAGGGTAGAGAACTCGCTCTCGTAAGAGGCGATGTGCTTGTACCAGCGGGCAACGTGGGGGAACTTGGCAGCGTCGGGACCGGCGCTGAAGGCCTTGAAGGTCACAACATCGGCCTGGCTGGGGGCATCGCTGTCGAGAACTGTCAGTTTTTGATGTTCATCGAGAGCAACTTCATGAAAGAGCAGATTGTCAAGGTTGCAACAAAGATCAGAGACGCGATTGCTCGCATTGGATTTAGTCACACAGCGGGGTCTTAATCCGCCTCATAAACACGGACCAATTTTTTCTCATCATAAAAAGCAAGGGAAATCAAAACACGACATTCGGTGTATTTGGACACAAGGAAAACAGAAGCAAAATACCATCAAGGAACGACAGAGGGTGGGAATGGCTTACCCAACGATGTAGCTGCGGGTGGCCAGGTAGTTGTTGGCCACTGAGGCAACAGTCAGTCCATGAGCTCAGGAGAAAATGGCAAGGGAATGCCTACGAGTCAGGCCGGCATCAGAGACGAAGTCGGTGAAACCCATTGTGAATGTAGGATATGTGGTTGTTTGGGGGGTGAGGTGGTTGGTAGAAAGGAAAAAGGGGGAAAGGAAGAAAACACAAAGTGGGAGGAAGACCGAGGGGTAAAGGTTTTTTTCCTCCGTTTAAATTGGGCGCCATTAAGCCACGTGACTCGAGTGGTGACGGAGCTTGGTCCAGTCGCTGCGGAGCTTCCGCCGCTGGGGAGCCACTGAGAGTCTGGCTGGTGGAGCTTTCGAGAAGCATCGCGATGAGCCCGCCAGTGCAGCTATTAAAGCTGTGATCAGCGTCCTCCTCAGGATCTCTCCCGTTTGCACACACAATCACCATCATGGCGGCCCGACTCGCTCTAAACTCGCGCACTCGGCTGCTGCGCACACCTAACCTACCTACTTCCTCCCGACTACTCTCAACCACTACACGCTCCGCGCATCTCCCTCGGATCCTGGCACCGCTCCTAACATCTGCTGCAAGGACGACTTCGGTTACTTCGGTTCGCCACTATGCCAATGGTCGGCCGCACCCGCCTGGCGGTACCCACCGCATGAATATGAGCCCGGAGCCCGAGAAGCCTGCCTTGGAACAATTCGGTGTGGATTTGACGGAGAAGGCGAAAGCTGGAAAGCTAGACCCGGTTATTGGCAGAGACGCCGAGATTCATCGCACAATCCAGGTCCTGTCTCGGCGGACCAAGAACAACCCTGTCTTGATCGGCGCCGCTGGTACCGGTAAGACTGCCGTGCTGGAGGGTCTGGCCCAGCGTATCGTACAAGGAGATGTTCCGGAGAGCATCAAGAACAAGCGCGTGATTAGCTTGGACCTGGGATCCCTGATCGCGGGTGCTAAGTTCCGCGGTGACTTTGAGGAGCGTCTGAAATCCGTCCTGAAGGAGGTCGAAGACGCCGAAGGCAAAGTTATCCTCTTCATTGACGAGCTTCACACCCTACTAGGACTGGGCAAGGCCGAGGGCAGTATCGACGCTAGCAATCTACTCAAGCCTGCTCTGTCTCGCGGTGAACTTCAATGCTGTGGTGCTACAACACTCAACGAGTACCGCCTGATCGAGAAGGATGTCGCGCTGGCTCGGCGATTCCAGCCTATCCTGGTCGGTGAACCATCTGTTGCCTCCACCATCTCCATCCTCCGCGGCATCAAGAACAAATACGAAGTCCATCATGGTGTCCGAATCACCGACGGTGCTTTGGTTGCTGCTGCTACCTACAGTAATCGTTATATCACCGATCGTTTCCTACCTGATAAGGCCATTGACCTGGTCGACGAAGCTGCATCAGCTCTCCGTCTGCAGCAAGAATCTAAGCCCGATGCGATTCGCGAACTCGAGCGTGATATCACCACCATCCAAATTGAGCTCGAGTCCCTTCGCAAGGAAACTGACGTGAGCAGCCGCGAACGTCGCGACAAGCTTCAAGAAGACCTGAAGATTAAGCAGGATGAGGTTGGTAAATTGACGGAGGTTTGGGAGAAGGAGAAGGCAGAGATCGATACCATCAAGCGTACCAAGGAAGATCTGGAAAAGGCTCGGTTCGAGCTCGAGCAAGCTCAGCGTGAAGGAAACTTTGCAAAGGCTGGCGAGCTCAGATACTCGACCATACCTGGCCTTGAAGCCAAGTTGCCCAAAGAAGGCTCAGAGCAGGAAGCTGAAAAGCAAAGCTTGATCCATGACTCCGTGACCGCTGATGACATTGGCAATGTTGTATCGCGGACAACTGGCATTCCTGTCAACAAATTGATGGCAGGAGAGGTCGAGAAGCTAATTCACATGGAGGATACCCTCCGGCAATCAGTCCGTGGACAAGACGAAGCGCTCGCTGCCGTAGCCAATGCGGTTCGTATGCAGAGAGCCGGCCTCAGTGGCGAAAACCGCCCATTGGCTTCGTTCATGTTCCTTGGTCCTACGGGTGTGGGTAAGACCGAGCTCTGCAAGAAAATGGCCGAGTTCCTCTTCTCCACCGAGACCGCAGTTGTACGATTCGACATGAGCGAATTCCAGGAGAAACACACCATCAGTCGCCTGATCGGCTCCCCAGCTGGTTACGTCGGCTACGACGATGCTGGTCAGCT
Organism: Penicillium subrubescens; assembly: GCF_028828155.1. Taxonomy (NCBI): domain Eukaryota; kingdom Fungi; phylum Ascomycota; class Eurotiomycetes; order Eurotiales; family Aspergillaceae; genus Penicillium; species Penicillium subrubescens. The sequence continues at coordinate 2,537,602 of NW_026643157.1, read as the reverse complement.
CACAGAAGCAGTGCGACGAAAACCGTACGCTGTGCTTCTGTTCGATGAGTTTGAAAAGGCTCATCGGGATATCTCGGCTCTCTTGCTGCAGGTACTCGATGAAGGCTTCCTTACCGATGCTCAGGGCCACAAGGTTGATTTCAGGAATACTCTGATCGTCCTGACCTCGAACCTGGGCGCCGAGATTCTGGTCGGAGCCGACCCCTTGCATGCCTACAAGGACACCGGCGGCGCTGAGGTCCCATCAGATATCAAAAAGGCCGTGATGGATGTTGTTCAGAATGCTTACCCACCCGAATTCCTGAACCGCATGGACGAGTTTATCATCTTCAAGCGCCTCTCCAAGGAAGCGCTGCGGGATATCGTGGATATCCGACTGAAGGAACTCCAAGGACGCCTGGATAGCCGCCGGATGACCTTGCAGGTAGACAACGAGATCAAAGACTGGCTGTGCGAGAAGGGCTACGATCCCAAGTTCGGTGCTCGCCCTCTCAACCGGTTGATCGCCAAGGAGATTGGAAACCGGCTGGCCGACAAGATCATCCGTGGCGAGGTCACCTCTGGCCAGACTGTTCGGGTATCCCTCAATGAGGACAAGTCTACACTCGTTGTTTCGGCTGAAGGGAAGGTGGAGGAGGAGGCATAATTTGGAAAGATTCAATGGTGTTAATAAGGGCATATGAGGTTGGTGTTCAGGTTTGATTTTCTGTTGCATTTGAATGGTCTCTCACGCAGTCATGATATTTTGTATAATATTGCACTCCAATCCACTGTACATTAACGCAATGCAAGTCATGTATATCATGTTTGTCATGGTCTCTCTACTGTAGTTCGTAGTCATCTTGCTCTAGGCTGGACAACGTGACCTGCTCGCCGTCGCCGCCGGTCTTCCTGGTTTCATCCCACTTCGTCCTTCTGATACTAAGCATTATCTCCGCGCTTGACAAAATGCGTTCATCTCAGAGAAAATACCGCTCACCAGCTGTCTCTCGACATCCTCCTATCACACCAGGGGCTTCAGGATCGAAAACCCGCAATGCAGCTCGGGAGCCCAGCCGCTCATCAGCAGCCCCAAGGAGCTCGTTTCCACGGCCATCATCGTCGTCATCGCGACAAATGCGTACAACTTATCAGACAACAGATACTCCAAATGAGGCAGAGCAATATGATTGTGATGAGGATGACTTGGGTCATGTCATTGCTGCCATTGACATGAAGGATTACGGGACAGTGGGATGCGCTTACTACTCTGCAGAAGATGAGAAGCTTTACCTGCTTGGAGATAGTCGCTCCGGAGGAATGGAAGCGATTGATGCTTGTAAATCATATCTTCTTGTTGCTTATGTTGGCAATTACTGACTCTTCGACTAGTGATCCTTCAAATCAAACCTACAATCATCCTGACACCTTCCCGAGTCGAGATCCCCATTGCGCGAGGCCGAGAGCAGAGTTTGGCACAAGACAGTGGTATCGTCTACTAGCCCAATGTGAAAAATGACGATTGGATCTAAGTTTTGTCTATAGACACTTTGTCCTATCTGCCCTATCAGGTAGACGTTCGACCAACGCAAGAATTCAGCTTCTCGAACGCCCAAAACAGTTTGGTCGCCCTAGACATGTCATCTTCTCACGAAGAACGCATCCGTTTTTTCGTCCCCAGTACTGGCATTGACGGCCCAGAGGAGATTAGTGCTGAAGATATGGGGTTCTCACTCAGCGAGGGAAGACTTCTACACATATCGAGCTCCGTTGACATGGAGAACCCAGTGTCCATCGGTTGTGCGGGGGCTGTTCTTACCCACTTGCAAAGGCGTCGAGCCACGGAAACAAGTATAGGACCGATGGATGACTGTCCATTCAAAGTTCGATACTTGGAGATGTTCAGTTTACGGGATTCAATGTGAGCTGGGATCTCAATGGCACTTCCACCGGGATCCCTCGCTAACCTTGCGTCCCATGATCAGGTGGATCAGTACCAATACCTTCATGTCACTTCAGATCATACAATCCGAGTCCCATCCAAACATGTTCAACCAGGGTCCCGGCACAAAATCTGCTTCGGGCAAAGAGGGCCTCTCGGTATATGGCCTGTTCAACCGGTTCGCATACACCCCTCAAGGCAAAGCGAAGCTCAAACAAATCTTCTTCCGCCCAAGTCTGGACATCGCGTCCATCCGACAACGACATGACTTTATCGGGGTCTTCTCACGGCCAGATAATATGGCTGCTCTGGAGAAAATTACGAAGGGCTTGAAACACATCAAGAATCTTCGGCCAGTGATGATCAACTTGCGAAAGGGAATCAGTACTGGGAGTGCGAAGATGACTGGTTTCAAAGCTACCGTGTGGGCAAGCTTGCTAGCTGTACGTATTCTCATATGCACAACTATTATCCGCTGACACCGCGTGTTCAGTTTGCATTCTACTCGATTGACATCCACGATGCTCTGCGGGAGGTCTCGGGTGCGAACATCCTGCCATTGCGGGCAAAGGTGAGGACCTTATGCTGGACAACAAAGCTGGACAAGCTAACCGAGTGTAGGCCCTCCGAGTATTCGAGGCAGCACAACTTTATCGTGTGGGGCGGATGATCCAAGAGATAGTAAGAACCTTTTTACCTAATACCCTGGAACTAATACTAATTTGTGTAGGTGGACATTGACAACTCAGAAGAACAAGGCAGAACAGTTGTCAAGCAGGGTCTTGACCGCGAGCTTGATAGAATGAAAGATCGATATGACGGTCTGAACAGTCTTCTCAAACACGTCGCCATCGATATTGCAACCACAATTCCAGAACAGCTGGACATCGATGTGAATGTTATCTACTTCCCGCAACTAGGATTCAACATCGCCATCCCACTTAATGACCGGGGTCAAGCAGCCTACTCTGGTTCTGGTGAGGACTGGGAGTTGGTTTTCATCACGGAGACCCGAGCTTATTTCAAAGACTTTCGCATGCGGGAATTGGATGAAAATCTGGGCGATATTTATGGGCTTATATGCGGTAAGGAGCCTGCCTGATGAACAAACTGAAGCCTTTCGGGTAACATGTTATGTACAGAGAAGGAAATCGAGGTTGTATACGACATGGCTCAGAGGATTCTGCAATATGAGGCCGTGCTCGTGGAGGCGTCCGATATCTGCGGAGAACTCGACAGGTATTTTTTCTTCATCAGGACCTATGAGCCAATTCTGACCTTTGAATAGCCTCCTTGCCTTAACACAAGCAGCCAGCTTTTACAAGCTGAGCCGACCACGGATGGTATCCGAGAAGGCCATCAGAATCAAAGGAGGCCGGTAAGAAAGCTCCGCCTGTTGAGATTTTCTTGGTTCTAACACATACTAGTCACATACTACAAGAGTTGACTGTATCTTCTTATGTTCCAAACAATGCTTTGCTCATGGGTGGGCGTCAAGACCCGGTGGACACTTCAACTTTATCGCCACAGGCCCCCAGCATGCTGTTACTGACCGGTCCAAATTACTCCGGCAAAAGTGTCTACATGAAGCAGGTGAGATCAATTAGGATGAAATTCTTGAGTCTCTCTAACGGCTATCTAGGTCGCCCTCATTGTCTATCTGGCGCAAATCGGGAGGTATGTCAGGTTCAAGTTCGCCCCTTAGCAACGGATTCAACTAAGCGGCCACAGCTTTGTCCCTGCAGAGAGTGCAGAGTTGGGGATTACTGACAAGATCTTGACAAAAATCAACACCCAGGAAAGTGTGTCAAAAGTATGTTGACTGGAAGCTTACGGTACAGCTTCTGAGGATCAGAAACTAATCGCATGATTAGATACAAAGCACCTTCATGAGCGATCTGCAGCAAATTTCTCTTTGCTTGAAACAAGTGACAGACCGGAGCTTGGTGCTTATCGATGAGTTTGGGAAAGGAACGAATGAGAGTGGTATGTTTTTTCTTGATGACACTCAGTGTAGAAGCTACCCGGCTAATGTATGCAGACGGCATTGGACTTGCTTGCGGGGTCCTCGAGCATCTGTTGAATCTCGAAGACCCTCCAAAGGTGATCGCAGCCACACATTTCCACGAGATTTTCGAAAACGATTTTCTCCCACCCCGGCCTGGACTTCAACTGGGTCATATGGAGGTGAAAGTCTGCGAGGAATCACAACAGGTGGAAGATCAAGTCACGTATCTCTACAAGTATGTTCCTCCGCTGAATCCGTCATATGCCAGTAACTAATACGAATGTCGCAGCTTTCGCCTTGGCCGAAGCAATAAGAGTTACGGCACTATGTACGAGCCGCTCGCTTACCACCTAAATCATGATGTTTTTAGCTGACAGGGGCTCAGTTGTGCTGCAATCAATGGCATTGATGCGGCTATCGTTGCCCGTGCAAACGAGATTGCATTGCTTGCAGCCCGTGGTGAGAACGTGATTGCTGCATGCGCGGTATTGTCTCCCGAAGAGACTCAGAACCTCCAAGAAGCGGTATGTTTCTAACCCTATGACCGCGACGTGATAATGTAATTATTAATTTTGGATGATAGGATCTTCTAGCGAGGAATTTCCTGAAACTCGACCTCCCGAAAGATGACGATGACTCGGGACAGGATATTAAGGCAGCTCTCGCGGCGGTAGTTACGACACCGGCGTGACGGATTGCACTCACAGGGAGGTCGAGATGGCATCAAGCATTTAGAAGCATGTATTATCAAGGCACTTCGTTCATTGCTGGCACGCTAACCTTAACATATCCTCCTGGGCGAAGATCCGTCTGTTTGGTTCTATGCATTTACAGACACTTTATTCCCATACCGCTCCATCTTTCAGAATGCAATGGACACTAAGCGGGGTTCAACTTGAACGACTGTGTCACTATATGACTGCCGCCCATCCGTGTTTCACCTTCTTTATCCATCTTCGTGCATCTTACCACCCTCATTGCGAATTACATGGATAGCTAGTCAACCTTAGTTGAGATTCAATCCATATACGAGGTTCTTTTCTCTGATGCCCCCAAGCACTTACCTTAATAAACGCGGAGTACCTTCGTGGCCTAGATGGCCCAACTCTCGGAGCTGGTGAAAAGACTTAACCAAGTTGAGCTGGACATAGATTGCAAGGTATTGCGGTATGTGCTGAGGGCCCCTCTGTGGATAAGATGGAAGAAAGAAAGGGGAACCTACGATTGCGATTAAAGGAAGGAGCGTTCTTTTGAAAGCGTAAAATTTGACTTATATACACATCAAATGCCTGTATCTCTGCCATGGACAGTAAACGCCGTGGTAACAATAAGAAGATTTTATCCGTAAAACAAACATCTGTTCCCAATCCCAGCCTCAAAGCCCCAACTTTAGAACTTAACACTCTTAACCAGGTTCTTCTTGATACCTGTAAGCTCACCACCATACCCACCACGGGCCTCGCCACCCTTATAAACCTGGCGAATACTGCCGAGCTTCTTCTTCTTCTCCTCGTACTTCTTGCGCTTCTTGACACGCGGGTTGCGCGAATCCTTACTGCGCTTCGGCGTAAGGCCCTTGTTCTTCTCGATCTGGTATGTGATGGCACGCTTGCCGTCGGCTCCGACCTCTTCCTGGATATGGACTTGGCCGCCTTCGCGGGCTGCAGCGGCGTACGCGTCGGCACGGGCCTTCTTATCGTCCTTGCGTTGCTTGGAGCGTGCAGCAACCATGTCGTAGTATTCGTCCTCGTCGGTACCGGACTGGTTGCCTCCGCTGCGAAGTTCCTTGCGAACACGGTGGTCCTCTTCGTCACTATCGCCGCCCAGCTCTTCGCCGATGTCTGGTCGTTGGCGACCACGCTTCTCGGCTTCGGCATTAAGACGGGCTTGACGGTCCTTGAGACGTTCGCGGTAAGGAATATCGGCGTCACCACCGGCATTTTGACCCGCACTTTGGCGCTTGTTGGCCTTCTGGGCCAGTTGGGAGGTGTAGAAGCGGAGCGAGCGTTTCTGCTTGGCCTTTTCTTCGGCCTCACGAGCCGTCAAAGCATTCTCATCACCAAAGTCTGACTCGTCATCCTCCTTGGAGGACTTCTTAGACTTTTTGGTGTTGCGCTTCTGACCGGGCGCTGTAACCAGATCGTCGAGATCGGCCAGGCCAGCCTCAGTCTGGCGGAGGCGCTCAGCACGACGGGCCTCGGCTTCAGCTCGCGCAGTTTCGGCTGCCCGCTCTGCCCTGCTCAGCTTCTTCTTCTGTGGCACTTCCTTGACTTCCTTGGTCTTCTTCGGCTGCTTCTCGGCCTTGGTAGGTTCGGATGAAGCGGCCTTCACAGGCTTCTGGATGACCTCAACCACCTCTGAGATCTCGAGGTCCTTGACCGTCTCCCACAGCTTTCGGAACTTGACCAGGGAGCCCATCACAGGGTGTTGACGGAGTTGGGCGGGAGACAATGGGACGTCTGCGTCGGAGCCTTCGGGGAGAGGAAGCGAGAAGCATAAAGTACAAGCTGATGGTACCAAGGTACGTTGATAGGGCGCGGAGCTTGACCACTGCCACGGGTGCTGGTTGGGGTTCGTCGGAATCTTCGTCGGGTGTCGAAGTGGCTTTCGAGGCTGCCTTCTGCAGATCCTTGTAGATGGGTTGGAGACTGGCGAATTCCTTGGCCAAGGGCTCGAACTCGGGGTATCTTGAGCTCAGAATTCTCCGCTTCTCATCATCGTCCATGTCCTCGGTGATCTCCAACTGGGGAAGAACCTCGGTGACAACACCGGTGTCCTCTGCATCGTCCTGCCCATCGTTGCCGGACTCCGCCCACTCAGACTCGTCAAAACCAAAGTCAGCCTCATCCATGGCCTGCAGCTGCTTCTGCTGCAGTCTCTTGGCTTCTTGCTCTTCCTCCAAAGCATCTGCCTCGGTCTCGATCTGGTCGGCGTTGTAGAGGTCCTTCCTGGACGAACCCCAGGCGGCGATACCCTCTTCCTCTTCCTCCGACTCGGCACCCCGGGCCTTCTTTGACAGACCCATATCGTCGTCGTCCTCATCGTAGTCATCTTCGGATTCCAGATCATCTTCATCCTCGTCCACCGACTCGTAGCCTAGGATCTCCTCATCGGAGGGCTGAAGAATTTCCTCTGTGTAAATAGTCAGCAATATGTATCAACGGATACAAATTTCAACAATTATCGTACCATCCTCTGCGACTCTGCGGCGACGCTTGGCCTCTGGGGCTTCCTCCAACAGAATCTGGTCACGGTTGGCCTGAAACTCATCTTCTGAGTCCTCAAACCGCTCTTCAATGCTGTACTTTGTGCGCATAGGAGCATCATCTTTCTGCGCCGGGCGACCGCCGGCCTTTCTTTTCTTGCCCATGGTGAATTGTGGTGTCTTGTCACTGCTTCGAGTCGATTTGATCACCGACAAAATAATTTTTTGGACCGACGCTCACCGCCCGCGCAGAAGCTGCTGATGTTTGTCTGGTTTGCAGCGATAAGGCAGTGGGGAGTAACGGCCATACAAAACTTTCATCAATTGGGATAGGTTATTCTGTGGTCTTGTATGGTAACTCCGTCCTACACGGTAACAGGTACCACGAGGCTACGAGTATCAACGCTCCTGCCAGCTTCGGAATCAGCTACATTGAGGGACAGCAACTTCCCCAGTCAGTCCCAATCACACGCCCCAGTCTTGTTTTTGTGTTGTTCTCCTCTTCTTTCCCTTTCCTCATGCCTCATCTACCCTCATTCACTCCCCCATATAATATCTCCACCCCTTTACTCGGAGTATCAATACTGGTCTGCACCGCCATTGCCTATTCGATAGCCAAAATGTTCGGATTCGGTCGCAAGAACGAGTTCCCCGTCGAGGGTCGAGTAAGTTACATGTCCAGTTGGCTTCTTCTCATACAAGGACTGAGTTGCTGACCATCTCCCTTCCAGACTGTCGTGATTACTGGTGGATCTGATGGCATGGGTCGTGCTCTCGCCATCCAGCTCGCCGCCAAGGGCGCTCATGTCGTTGTGGTTGCTCGAACTGTCTCCAAGCTTCAGGGCACTGTTGAAGCGCTCAAGGTAAGTCCACATGATTCCATCCCATTCATTCTGTCTATCCATCCGCCAATCATTCTTCATAGAGCTGTGCCCGGAACCCCGTGAAGCAGCGGTTCCTTTACATCAGCGCGGATCTGATTGATAGCGCTGAATGTGAGCGTGTGGTCGCCGAAGTCACTGCTTGGAACGACGGATGCGCCCCTGATGTCGTCTTTTGCTGTGCCGGCTTCTGCCACCCTGGTTTCTTCACCGATGTGCCCCTTTCGGTCCAGCGCCAGCAGATGGACACTGTCTACTGGACTGCCGCCAACATGGCTCATGCCACTCTCCGCAACTGGTTGACGCCCGTTTCCCCCAGTGAGCAGATCAAGAACCCTCGTCGGCATTTCATCTTTACTTGCTCTACCCTGGCATTCGTTCCAATCGCTGGTTATGGTCCTTACTCGCCGGCCAAGGCCGCCATTCGCTCTCTGTCTGATACCCTCAGCCAGGAGATTGAGATGTACAACGGAGCCTACAACCAGCGACACCGCAACGCGGCTCCTGCTGCCGATATCAAGATTCACACTGTCTTCCCCATGGGTATTCTCAGCCCCGGATTCGACAACGAGCAGAAGATTAAGCCTGATTTGACCAAGAAGCTCGAGGAGGCCGACAAGCCCCAGAGTCCCGAGGAGGTCGCCCGGATTACCATCAACGCCCTGGAGCGTGGCGAGTACCTTATCACCACCATGTTTGTGGGTAACATCATGAAAGGAACTGCTCTTGGAGCCAGTCCTCGCAATGCAATTGTTGGCGATACCCTTCTCAGCTGGCTTAGCAACCTGGTCTTCCTTCAGGTTATCCCTGACCTTCGCAACAAAGCATTCAACTGGGGCAAGTCCAACGGACTTCCCAAGCCTTCGGCCCAAGACCAGGCCTCGTCCTAATTGTCACGAACGGAATGTTTTTGTTCCCGACTCGCTAATCGGTGCTTGTACTATACCCTGCATGTTGCCTACAAGGCTCTTTTCCCTCGTTCGGTCTGATTGAGACGTTACGCTCTCTTTGTCCGAGTGCGATCGGGCACTTCTATTATTAGTTTTAGTGTATGAATCTGTCTTCTAATTCTTTCAATTCATTTTGGCTTGTAAAAGTTTATTTTAGTCCTCCTCTTTCTTGAATTGCCTTTTCCGTTCTACTGTAGACTCGAATTTCAAATCCTCTGCATTTCATTGTGAGTGGCTGCTGTGGAATGCGGGTGGGGATGACGTAGTGGGTTTTTTTGGAACCCCCTCCACCAGCCTCCCCAGTTTTCATTGTTCCTCATTGCGCCAAACCGAGTTTCTCCAGGTTTGAGAGAATGACTTGAAAGAAACTGATCGGTTCCCAGATACACTCGGCCTAACAATGAATCTCTGACTATACAAATCTCGAGTTTCCGCCAGGTTTTCCAACACTATTGCTCGTCGCAAAAATTAACTACTCCGCACGAAGCAACTCTCGCGAACTTGAAGCTGCGACAATTGTACACACATCTCTTACCTACCTCCGAACTGACAACTGAAACCTCCTCAGTACTTGCTACGAAGCACTCGATATCATGGGCGGATTTCTTTCAGTCCCGTTGCTGTCCTTCGTCCTCCTGCCTACGATAGCCTCCTACACCACCACCCTCAATATCCTCTTCTTCTACATGACATGGAGCACACTGGTGTGGTCGCATACCCCCCCTCCGAGTGGAAATCTGGGGCACAGCCGCATTCCGATTAGCATTCTTTGTGGTACCATCCATCATATTCTTCCTCTTTGACGTCTTGACGCCGTCGGCCGCGGTGGTCATCAAGGCGCATGGCGAGGCCGGGCTGCCTGGAGGCAAGAAACGGTTCAAGCTCCGGTTGAAGGAGTTTAAGATTGCAGGATACGCGCTCGGAAATCTTCTCTTGTCTATTTGTACGCAGACGGCCATTGAATGGTTCTTCACTCGAGTCCTGCGTGTGCGCAGTGCGATTAAGGTGGCCGTCAGCCTTCCCACGCCGTGGACTATAGGGTCTGATGTATTCTTCGCCTTTGTCCTTCGCGAGGTAAGTTATTTCTTTGTTGCTTTTATTGCCAGTTTGACGTTCACCTGGCTAATATTTTGTTCGATTAGGGCTTGACATACGTTATGCACCGCTACGCCCTCCACCATCCGAGGTCATACCTCACAAAGCTCCATAACGAATGGTATCACGATCTGAGCTTACCGTTCCCTCTCACCGCGCACTACGACCACCCGCTCGTCTACCTAGTGCACAAGTTTGTTCCAACTTATCTTCCCGCCATGCTTCTCCGCTTCCACATGCTCACCTACCTCGTCTACATCGCCATGGTCTCGCTTGAGGAGACCTTCGCATACTCCGGATACACCGTCATGCCGACTAGTTTCTTCCTGGGCGGCGTTGCTCGCCGTAACGAAGACCATTTGGTTTACTCGGGCGAAGGTAACTTCGGACCGTGGGGTGTCTTGGACTGGGTCGTCGGTACTAGTATTGGTGAGACTGATATCGAGGACGACGTGCGGAATGAGGCCCATGATCATCAGATTGGGCAGAGAGTGAGACAGGCGATGGATGCGAATAATCGCAAGGTGCATGTCGATTCTCTGCGCAGGAATGGTCGGAAGAAGTAGATCTGTTGATGGAATGGATCATTTTGGCAAGGGTGACAATGATTGAATTTTTTGGGTTTCGAGGCGAATGGATTAAATAGGTAGTATAGATTCGGGTTTTGGGGGGGGAGTTTCCTTTATGTACACGATAGTCTCGTTTTGTTGCATTTTCTGTGATTAAAGGTGTTTTTCGAGTTTGGGTCGGGCGTCAATAGGAAGGGGAGTTGTGGAGATATATTTTGGAAGGAGATCTTGCCCCGGATATATGGAGATCGTTCATAGTACAGTTTTACTTGGTAAATGGAGCCAATTACGTCGTCATCGCACAAATAACCTAATATCCACAAAATTATTGACCAAGTAGTATGTAAACCCGAATTCAAGGCGAAGTATGAGGACTAATAATTTATATGATATACTGGAAAAAGAATCTATGAATAAGACCCAATTTTTGGATTTGCCGCCTGAACCTGGAAATGGGAGGTGTGTGTGTGTGTATGTCATACTGAACATGAAAGAGAAATCCCAGCCGGACAGGCTGGAAGCGAGGTATTTTTTAATCTTTTTTTGTTTGGAAGTCTTTCTTCACATCACGGCTGATCCCCCCAAACTCCCGAAGCCCGAGGCGTCGAGACATCGAGACATCGAGAGAAGGGAGTCATGCAGGACCGGCCACGCGCGAAAAGGGGGAAAGAAAGGCAAAACAGAGGCATCTTGAAAAAGAACAACAGCCGGATATTCCGTATTAAACCGCAGATCCCTAGAAAAAGCGAAAAAGCATGTGTAGACGGAATCCGTTTGTGGATTTACATGATTCATGAAACCTTTTCCCCCTCCCGACACGCGAAAAAGGGTTGCCGACGTGCAATCGAGCCGCCCCTCGTCTGAAAGATGAGTCCTCCCCAACTATCTACCGAACCCGCGGCCGCCGCATCGCACTTTTTTACCACTTCATCTCGTGGGGCTTGTCACCGTTCCGGAGGCTGAAGGTAGTGGCGAGGTAGCTGCTCAAGAACTCCTCCTTCTTGACGATGCTGAGGATGGACTGGTCGACGGCCTTCTGGTCAGCGGCACGGGCGGAGGCAACAACCTTCTTCTGTTGAGCGAGAAAAATGGATGTTAGTGTTCAGATGTTCAACATTTTGGGCTTAAGACCCGTAGATCCCGTAGTAGACGGGAGAAAAAGGGACGAAAAACGCACCTCGGGCTTCTCGCCCTGCTTGAAGAAAGCCTCCTCAGACTTCTGGTTGGCCTTCTTCTCCTTGGTGAAGTAGTCGGGAGTAGAGACCTTCTCGATGGTCTTGGCGTCAACACCGGCAATGTCGATACGCTTGGAGGTGGCGATCACGTAGCGAGCGTTGACACGGCGGAGGGGAACGCCGTTGATCTTGAAGGGGCCGGTGACGAGGAGAACACCCTGGTCGAGGTGCTTGAGGAGGACGACACGCTTGCCACGGAAGCGGCCAGCGAGGAGGATCAGGATGGTACCGGGCTGGAGAGCCTCGCGGACCTTGGCGGGGCGGATGGTCTTGCGAACCTGTAATGTACGAAAAGAGCGAATGTTAGTCACTGTTGTAGGTTGTGTGTATTCGGAGAAGTTGGTTCCCAGCAATTCGATCCCCATTATTCTCGTTGGAGTTTCGAGGCGTGGTCGGTTCGCTCAGATGCGATGCGATTCAATCTTTTCTTTGGTGCTGGCGAATGCGTTTCGATTGTGAAAAGATCTCGTCGTAAATTGTGATCACCAATTGCCACCGGGCTCGTTTGGAATGAATTGTCGCTGGTGGTGAAGCATCTCCCCCACGAATTGCATTCCAAAACGAAATCCGGCGCAAATTGTTGTCGCATCTATCCGAGCGAACCTCGCGTGCCTCGTATTCCTCCTCGAGATTGTAGGTGTATCTGATTGCAGGTTGCCCGGGGTCCTTCAACTGACCTTCTTAGGCTGCGACTCGTCGTCCACGGGGTACCACTTCTGAGCCTTCTGGGCGGGCACGAGCCGCTGGCCCTTTCCAAACTGCTTCGTCTGGCCGTCCGACATGGTGACGAAGATGGTGTAGGTGGTTGTCGGGTTGGGGGGTTGGTGTTGAAGGTTGATGTGCGGACTTGCCAGTGGAGTCCAGTTAGAGGGTTTGTGGGAAGGGAAAGCCCTATCTCACGTGATACGGGTTAGCCGAACCGACGGGTCACGGGGCTGACTCATCGCGCGTTATCGGGGCGGCTTTTTTGTGTTGGGTGGGTCCAGCCGGGCCTGGAGTATGTAAGTATACCACACGACACTCGTTAGGTACGTACTGGAACCAATTAGTTAGACATTAGCATGTATTGGTCGATTATGTGCAGACTACTGTAGTCATAGACAAGTTAAGAAAATATAAAATTATGGCATTATACAGACAACGGTCAGATTGCTTCATTGTGTAGCGAGCACGACAGCACTACTATCTACATGTTCGATATGAGGTCATAAGAGCCGAGTAGTACATTGCTGAATCTATCTCCTCCGTATATGATACACGCAGAAAACTTCTTATATCTCACTGACTCCTCCGAAGCTCTGCAAAATCAGGAAGCTGCCAACCACCGTCCCTTTCGGTCGAGAATCTCGACATCAACTCGGGCAGACGAAGAAAGCATGACGCCCGAAAGACGAACCGGAGAATAGCAACTCCCCACCAAGATTTCGGCATGGCCAGCTTGATCAACGAAGTATGAACTTCTTGACACTCATTCACATATGGTCGTAGAACTTTGTCATAGGCCACAAAGGCTTGAGCGAGATCATCTGGGTGCCGATTGATCTCTCCAGCCAAGACGTATGCCCCGACAAGAGCACTCGAGGTGCCCATTCCACTCCAGGGCGATGGGCAGTGTGCAGCATCCCCAAGAAGCACTACTCGACCCTGATGCCATGTATTTGTGCGCACTTGTACGACTTCCTGGCAGTACCAGTTATCTGTGGCTTCCATACCTGCAAGAAATCTGTCGGTCTGCCATCGGGCATCGCGAAATCGCTGAGCCCAGAAGGCCTTCTGCTGTTCAACCGAGGCCTTGGAAAGGCTTGATATCTCAGGAGAGTCGTCCTTTAGAAAGAGCAAGACCTGTGTTTCGGTCGGGCTATGGCTTCGACGCATAATCATGCGTCCCCCGGTGCAATTGTACACTGTCTTCATGTTGGTATCTGACTTGATGCGCGGAATAAAATAGTAGGCCACATGGGTCCCTAACCGATAGTAAGGGTCAGGACTATCTAGAGACAACATCGCTCTTCGAATGTGTGAACCCTGACCGTCAGCACCGACGAGAATATCATATGTGCCCGAGGAGCCATCTGAGAAACGAGCAATGACTTGCTTTTCATCTTGGTAAAAGCTCTCAACTGTTTTGCCGAACATGTAGTGTACATTGTCCTTGGTCGCTTCATTGAGTATGCGCACCAAGTCGCCTCGCATAATCTCATACTCAGACGTCAAAGTCTGGGCGCCCTGGCCAGATTTGTTGGCCATGATGGTAGCTTTGACATTGCCATTGGAGTCCACTATAGCTGTACCTCGTTCGTCGACAAGCTTGCCCTGGATGGCCTCAAGGAGCCCCATGCGCTTGACGGCTTCAATTCCTGCACCGCGCAGGTCGATCTGTGCACCTCCAGATCTGAGAGCTGGAAAGCGCTCGACAATAGTCACTTGGTGGCCGGTTTGGGCTAGCCAGAAAGCTAGTGCTGGGCCAGCGCAGCCTCCGCCGCAGATGAGGACTTTCAAAGGAGCCATAAAGATGACTTTGGCTTATCGTTGCGTTTCTTAATGTTTGTCGCGTGTGAGCAATAACCTGTCGGGAAAGAGCAATGAAGAAATGTCATAAATACTGAGAATGGCCTGAGCGAAAGAAGGTCTAATATACCTTGTCATCTCCTTCAATTATGGATAGCTTCCTGAGTGGACTCGGTCTATTTCGGCTTATACGGACAATTCAACATACCCCGAAGCATGAGAAAATAGTCAGTTGCTTCTTTCGCTGTGGCCCCCACTGCAAGATTGATAACCGGGGTGCTCAGACCCTTGAGCCCATGCCAGAAAAGCCATGGTGTATAATTTGTTGATCAATGCTAATCTCACTGATATAGCTGGAGAAATACTCCAAGTACCGAAGGGCCCACTAGTAGTCCTGCGGCTTGCGATTCAGGCCACAAGGCCGCAATAATGCCTAGATATCCAGGCTGAAAATCACGGTCGCCCGGAGACACCTCCGATGCAAGTCAGCTGCTCAGGACAAACACCAAGCAACTGACGTATCCGCAAGCTTCTCTCCGCAGTTCTTCTTCCTTCCACCAATATTTGAACCCTCTTCACTTACCAGGTGTGGACCGACGAAAGTAAATCAATCCCCAATCATTGTCGGCTTCTGCATTATCCAGATTCGCCATGTCGATAGCTCCAATCATCACCTTCAAAGCAGGTATCTGCGATTTTGATGTAAGTCGAGTGCTTGGACCCTACCTCAACAGCTCCAATATTTCCTCTCCATTGCTCCATCTGGTGGTCATTGATTAGCATAACGGAGATGAGAGATAGCTAACCCTGATGCTCTTCTGTTCTAGGGTTCTTCATCCCCCGCCACCGTGAAGCCTAAGCCGACCCCCGGTTACATTTACCTTTATTCCGAAGATGAGCTGATGCACTTCTGCTGGCGCACTCGTGACGCCCCTCTTGATGAGCCTAATCTTGATCTCGTCATGATTCCCTCAGATGGAAGCTTCACCCCCTACAAACCGTCTGGCAAGGACGCTACAAATGGACGTGTGTTTGTGTTGAAATTCTCTTCCAGCTCCCAGCGGTATCTCTTCTGGCTGCAGTCTCAATCTCAACATGAGAGTGGCGACCCCAGCTGGTTCAGTCCCCGGGATTTGAAGCTTGGCGAGATTGTTGATGTCCTGCTACAGGGTGAGGATGTGGATGTTGAGCACGAGATCGCCAACCTCCCCGGCGGCCATCTGGAGGCGACGATGACGAGACCATGGAGGATGTGGAGGGAACAGACCACGACCCCAACCACAACCACGGCGGGAGCAGTGGTGGAGCTGGCCCCGATGCCACAGGAGGTGATATCCGCGAGGAAGGCCAGGAGGCACGAGAGGGCGGTGCCGACGGTGGACGAGCGTAGGTACATATCTCTGTCAACCTCAATATCTCGTTTTGGGGCATGTCTTGGACCAATTCTGATCATTCCTCTTCTATCTCAGTGCCTCGGGCGACCCATCATCGGTAGTTCAAGACTTCTTGCGGTCTCTGGGTGGTCGGCAACAAAGCCAAGGCCAATCCCAGGACCCCGAACGACCATCTACGACCCTTCAAGACCTGCTTACTCCCCCTACTACTCTCCCTTTCATCGAGACTGCCGACGATACTACCGTTGATCACCTTCTGAGCTTCCTCCCACCGGCACTACTTCTGCTGGCCCAGGGCAATGCCGAGGCTGCGGAAGCCGATACCGACCCCGAACTCGCCCAGGCGGCACTTCTATCTCTCGATCTCTCCCAAAAGAAAGACATCCTTCGTCGTGTGCTCCGATCTCCCCAATTTATGCAAAGTTTAGCTAGTCTTACCGTGGCTCTCCGAGATGGCGGGCTTCCCAGCATTAGCGAGGCCCTGCAGATTCCCGTAGCCAATGGCGGGTTTATGCGGCATGGCGGCGTGCCCCTTGGTGGGGGTGATGCGGTGGAAGCGTTCCTGGATGGCGTTCGGCAACAAGTCAAGAAGACCGATCAGTCGGGTCAAATGGAAACGGATTGATTAGCGTTATTATTATTATTTGGAAGTCTTTTGAAATACACACCCCATACATCATGGACCTTGCTTTGTAGGGAACGGAGTTTTTACCATGGTGATGTGATACACGACTTATCTTGAAGAACGTTTCCTTGCAGCTTGCAAGCCCTATGGCTTGGCCTATTTTTGGTAACTGGGGACCCCACCAGGCAACACTGTTTTGCCCATGGCCTCGTCAGCGACTACGATAGTTAGCGCAGACCGTTTAGTGTCTAGAGTAGAAGGTAATTTCCCGTCGGATTACTCGGATCAGCAGAAATAAAGCCTCGTAGAGGATGTACAATGTAGGGAGACAGGTCCAGGTCAAAATCTGTAAAATTGTATTAGATACACTTCTGGGGTAAAACTGTACGGAGTCCTGAAACAGGCTGTGCACTCCTCAGCCACAGAGGCTAATCTTTGCTGACACTGATAGCGGAGTAGTGTACGGAGTAACAAAGAAGTATACAGAGTGTAGCAGTAGCTTACTACCAGCTTGCTGTGCTACAGTATTACATCGCGTATTCCTGATACTGTAGTAGGAGTAACAAAGGTCTAAGACAAAATTGTTTCAGACCTTAGGGATGTCAAGTCCAACCTTCCGTGGTACCAGACCAATAAAAACCCGCCGAACCAGCCCAGCACTTCCCGTGGCTCTGTCCATCTTGCGACCGGCGGGTCTCTTACTCTCTGTCTTTTTTTGAACTAAACATCTTTCAGCTGCTAAACTCGGCCCCATTGCGCTGCGCGACTCTTGGCGACATGACCCCCTCTCACTTCTAATCTTGCCCTTGTCTCTCGCTTTCTATACCTACGCGATTACCTGGACGCCTGCGGTCTCCTGAGTAACTGAGCCACTGGTCTTCCCGCTCTCCTCACTCGTTCACTCCACCTGTCGCGCTCCTGGTGATCTCCAAAGCCCCTCCCGCCTTTCCGAGCGAATGTGAACAGCACAGCACGACCTGCGATGTCTCCGATCCGGTAATCCTTGACCCTGCCTGACGATGGCGCCAAATAGCCAGACGCCTGGCGACTATGATGGCCTGTCCTCGAACCAAATTCCCCTCCAAGACCTCTCCAGATTCGAAGGCCCCGCCGAGGAACGCGGTAGAGGTCGCGCCAACAGCGCGGGGAACAGTCTTTTCTCTCGACGGTCATTGTTAAGAGGAGGGTCGCGGAGGCATTACCAGAGCGTAGCCGAGGATTCACCGGTTGAACTAGTCGGCGCGATCAGGAATCCGTTCCGACCAGTTCGTTATGGCGGCCGCGACTCCGATGAGATCCCTCCTGAAGCCCTGGCGCAAGCAATGTCATTTGGTGCTACGTTCGACAACTCGCACCCAACAGCGGCTACGGCCGGGCCTTCTTCGATGCATGACTTTAATGATTCCACTTCCGATCTCGATAATGTGCCGCTGGACGCCTATACTTCTCACGATCACGATGGCTATATGGCCCCACACGTCGAAGATGAAGACGACACCGCGCGATTGACGGATCCACGATATTTGCAACCTATTAGCGGCGCCTGTGGCGAAGAGGGCCGACAGAGCAGTGACACGGGTGTTCACTCTGTACACTTTGGACATGGAGCGCGACTGGGCGATGACCTGCCGCATCTCGAGGAAGGATTGTCGCGAAGTCGTGGCAGTAGTGCCCGGTCTCGCTCTCTGTCTCCATCAGCGTCTGGTGGAGCTCTGCAAAGAGCCAGCTCTATGGTGAAATCCATGTCGCAACGTGTGGTCAACTTGAGTAATGAGCCGGAAGTTATTGAACAGTCCATTGAGAGAGAAGAGTCTCACAAAAATTCGCGACTTGAAGGTCCTCCAATGCTCCCAGCAATGCCAGAATATGCACATGACCCGTCACCTAATGCAACTGGACGGGAAAAGCGGTCATCAGCAAAGTTGTGGCGATATCGAAACAACCCATTCCGAGGCAGGTCACTTGGTATATTGGGTCCGGATCACCCTCTCCGACTATGGCTGTGCGATATTCTCGTCCATCCAATCATGGAACCCTTCATTCTCGTCATTATCATCATCCAGACCATCCTACTCATTGTGGAATCATCAAAATCCGTTTTCAATCGACCATTAGCGGTGCGATGGGGCGGCACCCCACTAGACTACGTTTTTTTCGTCATTTTCGCCATTTATACCCTTGAAATCACTGCCAAAATCCTCGTTTCCGGCTTTATATTCAACCCAGCAGAGTATAGTACTCTCAATCGATCTTTAGGCATTCGCAAAGCGATTGCGGAGAAGAGCAGGAACCTGATCACGCCTCATCGACAAGCGACAGTTAAAAAAGTCTCGTTTCTCCCGCAAGAACCGCAGGGTTCTATTCTTCGGTCGTTTACTGGAATGAATGCATTAGATCCTAGCGCGGGTAATTACGACGATCCTCTTCATAAACGCCGGGTTAGACTTGCCCATCGGGCTTTTCTTCGGCACTCATTCAACCGGTTAGATTTTGTTGCCGTCGTGGCTTTTTGGGTTTCCTTCTTTCTCTCCCTGATGGGCGTGGAGTCAACGCATCAGCTGTACATTTTCCGAATGCTCAGCTGCCTTCGAATTTTGCGTCTCCTCGCCCTCACGAATGGTACATCTGTATGGCATTTCCCTATCTGCAGAAGCAAAGTCTTCTCTTTCATCCGCCATGACAATACACTGACTAATAACTTTTTAGGTAATTCTTCGAAGTTTGAAACGGGCTGCTCCTTTGCTGGTTCATGTTGCATTTCTCATTGGATTCTTTTGGCTTCTTTTCGCCATCGTCGGAATTCAAAGTTTCAAGTCCAGTTTCCGACGTACTTGTGTCTGGGTCGATCCAGAGGGCAAAAACAACTATTCATCCGGCGAGCAATTCTGTGGTGGATATCTTGACAGCGTCACTGGAGCGGAAATGCCTTGGCTGGATCATTTTGGTAACCCTTCCACTTCTTCCAAGGCGAAAGGGTATCTTTGCCCACAGGGCTCGCTATGCATGGAAGGGCAAAATCCCTACAATGGAACCCAGAGCTTCGACAATATCGTGCAATCTCTCGAGTTGGTGTTTGTTCTTATGAGCTCCAATACCTTCTCCGACCTGCTCTACAAGACCACCGATAGTGACTACCTCGCGGCGGCACTATACTTTGCTTTCGGCTTGGTTATCCTGAGTTTGTGGCTGGTCAACTTGCTTGTTGCCGTCATCACGCACTCCTTCCAGGTTATTCGCGAAGAAAGTAAGCGCAGTGCATTTGCCGTCCAACAAATCGATGCACTCGACAGCGATGAAAACCTGAATCGGAAAATCAGCCCCCTCAAACGCATTTATGACAAGACCGAGTGGCTGTGGGTGTGCCTCATCTTCTTTGATCTGGTTGTCCAGGCTTTGAGAAGCGCCTCCATGTCGCGCGAAAGAGCCCAGTTCATTGATAATACCGAGACTGTGGTGACTCTTGTCTTCCTGATCGAGATTGTCTTGCGGTTTGCATCAGATTGGCGTGTCTTCCATCGAAAACGCCGCAATTGGTTTGACCTCTTCCTCGTGGTAGTGACCTGCGTCATTCAGGTTCCTCCGATCCATAATTCAGGTCGCGCGTACACTGTTCTCACGCTCTTTCAGATTCTTCGAGTGTACAGATTTGTCTTGGCATTCTCTGTCACTAGGAAGCTGATTATGGTTGTCTTCCGAAATGTTGTTGGTTTGCTTAACCTGATCTTCTTCCTGTTCTTGATGACATTCCTCGCATCTATCTTCGCAACCCAACTTTTCCGAAGCCAGATCCCGCCTGAAGACTCTAGTGGTAATGCAATCAGCATCACCTTTGCTGATATCTATAACTCATTCTTGGGAATGTACCAAATTCTCTCGAGTGAGAACTGGACAGACATCCTGTACAATGCCCAGACATATACTGTGAGTTTCAATACGGCCTGGATCTCTGCTGCATTTATTATTCTATGGTTCATCGTGGCCAACTTTATCATTCTGAATATGTTCATTGCTGTTATCCAAGAGAGCTTTGACGTGTCAGAAGATGAGAAGCGAATGCAGCAAGTGCGGGCGTTCTTGGAGCAGAAGCATCTTGGTGGAAATGCGCGAGGCAACCTTGCTCTATCCAAGATTCTCCGTCTAGGCAGAGACTCGGATCGCTACAAGGATCCTTTGGACCATGGTCCTGCCGCGATGGAAATGCTTCTCAAGGATGCTGTTGTCCGCGACTTCCTTGACGAGGAGCAAGAGAATGCAGAAGCTGAACATGAAAACCGACGTCGAGAAAATACCATGGTCCCGGACAGTGCGAATCAAGAAGCCATCGAGCCTGGCGTACTGTCTCGACTATGGACAAAGGCCACCTCGCTCATTCTCGGCCGTGAACCAAACCCGTTCTACTCCAAGCTGCAATTTTCACGAGCTTACGAAGAACTGGACCCGCGGACAATGGCGAAAGAAGTCGCGTCTGCGGCCGAGGCCAGGAAGCGTGCGCAACGAGAATATCTCGTCAAGCATCCTAATTACAACAAGTCCTTGTTCCTTTTCTCGCCACACAATCCCATTCGCAAAGTCTGCCAAAAGATTGTCGGCCCTGGACGGGGCAATCAGCGAGTTGAAGGTGTGGATCCATACAAGCCGGTGTGGTATGCATTCTCGGCATTCATCTACGCAGCAATTGTGGCCATGGTGCTCCTTGCCTGTATCACTACACCCCTGTACCAACGACAATACTTCCGCACCACCCGCAATTGGTTCGTGTACACTGATATGAGCTTCGCTGTTATCTTCACAGTCGAGGCACTGATCAAAGTCGTCGCTGATGGATTCTTCTGGACACCCAACGCGTTCTTCCGCAGTTCTTGGGGTTTCATCGACGGTATCGTGTTGTTGACTCTATGGATCAGTGTTGGCAGTTCACTAAGGAAAGACTGGAACATTTCTCGTGCCATTGGTGCATTCAAAGCGCTCAGGGCTTTGCGTTTGCTGAATGTCTCGGACAGTGCTAAGGACACTTTCCATTCGGTCATCATTGTTGGAGGATGGAAGGTCGTTGCCGCGGCGGCCGTTTCGATGAGTTTCCTCATTCCATTTGCCATTTATGGTGTCAACCTGTTTAATGGACAGATGATCTCATGCAATGACGGCAATTTCGCGGGCAATCTGACAGCTTGTGTTGGCGAGTATGCCAGTTCCCCGTACAATTGGGATGTGCTGGCTCCGCGAGTCGCAGCCAATCCATACTACGACTTTGACGACTTTGGCGATTCTCTCTTCATCCTCTTCCAGATTGTTTCCCAGGAAGGCTGGATCGACGTTCAGGATAGTGCGATGCAAATCACTGGAAAGGGGCTGCAACCGCAGGACGGGAGCGCGCCGGAGAATGGGCTGTTCTTCGTCGTCTTCAATCTGTTGGGTGCAGTGTTCGTCTTGACGCTGTTTGTATCTGTGTTCATGCGTAATTATACAGAACAGACTGGCGTAGCGTTCTTGACTGCCGAACAACGATCTTGGTTGGAATTGCGGAAGCTTCTTCGACAAATTTCGCCATCCAAGCGGTCGTTCAATGAGCGAAGCAACAAATGGCGCTTATGGTGCTATCGAATTGCTGTCAAGAAACATGGGCGATGGGCGCGGTTCGTCACTGGTGTTCTCATCGTGCACTTGCTTCTTCTGGTACTCGAGTATTATCCCGAGCCTAATTGGTGGGCGACAACTCGCACCATCTTGTTTTTTGTGTTCATGTTCGTCTACATTGCCAACGTGCTCATTCGGTTGATTGGTCTTGGGTGGCATCGTTTCAGTCGAAGTTCTTGGGACCTTTACTCGCTTGCTGCTGTCCCTGGCGCATTCATCACCATCATTCTCGACTTCTCATATCCAACTCAGGTCGTGCTGGAGTTGAACAAACTGTTCCTTGTCTCAATCGCGCTGTTACTTATCCCACGGAACAACCAGCTTGACCAGCTCTTCAAGACTGCCGCGGCTAGTCTGCCGGTAATCGGTAACCTCCTGGCTACCTGGTTCGTATTATTCCTGGTGTTCGGCATCGCCATGAACCAGGCCTTCGGCCTCACCAAATTCGGCTCCCAAGAAAACCACAACATGAACTTCCGTGACGTACCAAAGTCTCTGATCCTCCTATTCCGCGCTAGTTGCGGTGAAGGATGGAATGAGATCATGGAAGATTTTGCGACGATGGTACCTCCACTTTGCACATATGATTCCAACTTCCTTGACGACGACTGCGGCAGTGCCGCCTGGGCTCGGACCCTGTTCATCATGTGGAATATCATCAGCATGTACATTTTTGTTTCGCTGTTTGTCTCGCTTATTTTCGAGAGCTTCTCGTACGTCTATCAACGCAGCAGTGGACTGTATGCGGTTAGTCGTGAAGAGATTCGCCGCTTCAAGCAGGCGTGGGCGACATACGACCCGAATGGAACGGGCTACATCACCAAAGAGCAGTTCCCCCGGCTACTTGGGGTGAGTTTCGACCTTTTGTCACGTTCAAGCTCTTCTTTTCTTTGCTGTAGTCACTAACTTCTGATTTAGGAACTCTCTGGTGTCTTCGCCATGCGGATCTACGACAATGAGTTCACTGTTGGAAGGATTTTAGACCAATGTCGAGAAACTCCTCGCGAATCAGTGCACTCATTGAGTTCGATGCACAACGCGTTGCCTCTTCGCTCTCGAGAATCCGTCCAGTCATTGCGGCCCAATGGCGAAAATACTCTCGCGACAGGTGTTGATCTCAAGAAACTCTCCCGTATCATCGACCGTATCCCAGTCAATACCATTCGTGAACGACGTCAACGCCTGAATACCTTCTACGAAGAGATCCTCGTTTCAGCGGACCCAGAACGAGGAATTTCATTCCACCAGTGTTTGATGATTCTCGCGCATTACAACGTCATCAGCGACAGCAAGAGTCTCCGACTGGAAGAATTCCTCCGCCGCCGATCCCGACTCCAACGTGTCGAGGAAGCCGTCCGCCGTAACACGGTCATCGGCTTCTTCGATACACTCTACTGGTCTCGCGAATTCCGTCGGGCCTGCGACCGCAAGAAATCCAGTCGCATGACCGCCGTTCCGCAGTTCACTGTGCCGGAGATTTACGTCGACGATCCCGTTGAAGAGGACCCGGAAGAGCACGCACCTGGAGTCATGACGCCGCGAACCCAACCAGACCCCGATTCACCATTTGCGCCCATGCTCTCGCCTACGTCGACTTCTCATCGGCGCGCTGAGTCAAGCCCGACTGGACGCCGGAATGATCTTCCCCGGTTGGATACTACCTTTAGTGGCCGTGCCTCTGGTGCTAGTACCCCTACAGAATGGTCCAGTATCAGTCCGTCGCGCACCCCGCGTCGGATGTATGGTGATCGGGTTTCCTTTGAGTCTGGTGAGCGCGACGAGTCGAATCCTAGAGCCGACCATTCCCGGCAGAATAGTGCGATTAGTGTGCAGGATGTGATGCACTCGCTGGACAACTCTGCTTGGGGCGAGAGTATCCGACGGAGTTTCACGCAGCGGCGACCGGGTGATCGATCAAGCGATCACTAGACCAGTCGTCTTGAGTACGGAGTGCATGTGTTGACTTGTGCCTCCCGATGAGAGACGAAAAAGCCAGCCTATGGAGGTATGGTCATATGATTGAAGAGCCTTCGGTTCTGTCACGCAATTTCTTTTCCTCTCTTCCTTTCTCTTTCTTCCACCTTTCCCTGGACATTCCTTTTTTTTGTATCCCTGAATGATTAGACTTCCGAGGGGTCCCTTTTCTTTTCCTTGCTGTATTTCCAGTTCGTGTGTTTGGTCGGATGATTTCCATTTCGCTGTATATTACCCTCTATGATCCCGGTATCCCTGGGAGCATTTCTTTGCATAGCAACGGCGTGGACTTCTTGGCCATTTTGTCATGGATTTCATTTTCCCCGGCTTTTTGTCATTTCGCCTCCTTACTCGGTCGGATAGACAGAGAATTAGTAGAATTCATACCCCGGGGTTAATAGTCAATAGGTTCAATAGAAAGGGCTGTGTACATTGGACTAGTTCTAGTTCTAGTAGTTACTATGGGCCTATGGGGCCTACGGCTGATAGAAACGGGTTTCCTACCTAGCAGGCTGAATCAGTGTGGGTCTGACTCGTTCACTAAGTACTTTATTAGGTGGTTATTGTTAGTTACTATTGGCTAGGGAACCGAAATAGGTAATCGGTCGTACTTTTTTAGGTGCATCTACAGTCCTGTACTCATACATACTGTAGATCGGCACTTTGACTTCACCCTTTAGTAGGAGGGCAGAGAATAGTAGGGGTGCGTCACATAACTTAATGCGGTCAATTAATGACTTCTCTTTTTGAGCTCTTATCATCTGATTTACCTCCCTTCATTTCTTCTAACACCTTAATTATTTCCCTTAACTGCTTGCGGGTCTAGCAAGACAATGGGGTTTGTGGGCGCCACGCCCCAATTCCCCCAATTCCCGCATGCGGCAGCGCAACACCGCATTCGATGATTCCGTTCGTGTCTCAAACTCTCCCTGCAGCTGGTCCTTGCAGTTGGCCTTTGCCTCATAATGGACAATCTCCTAGCTCAAGTTAATTTTCTTCTTCTATTTCAACTTTACTTTTCACTTCTACCTTCTTCACTACACTACACTGCAAGTCAACAATTCATGGAGAGAAATCTTTCTTTTGTTCTCATCTCCTACTAAACACAATACCCGCATTCCACACTATCACCACCACCAACCAGAACAAACACCAGACAATTCCAAAAAAAAAAACACAACTCCAAAGCACAAAATGCATCAATTCCCTTCACCATTCCCTCCTCTCAACACTACCACCACTCACTCCCAGCGACACCCAGCCAGCGACACCTCCAGTCCCCCCAGTTCACGCACAACTTCGCCGCCATCATCACCCACCTCCACACTCCGCCGACGTCACCAGCCAACGCAATTGTCTCCGCACCACCTCTTCAATCTCTCCTTCCACCCCACCACCACCACCACTCATCCCAAGGTCTACTCCGACATAGGGTCTAGACCAGACAATGAACACCACGTCCATTTCCACAATCACACCCAGGGACATGGTCTTGGCCACAACATCCACAATGCCTCGACCCAATGCGGTGTAAGCATTCTACCCTGCGCGGTCCTGCGAGGCCGCTCCTCTCTGATGATCGTGCGACGACGCCCCTCGGCTGTGGATATGGCATTGAGTGAGGAGCGGTGTCGGTGTGATGAGAATGCCATTGAGAGACAGGGATTGGATCTTATGGAGCCAAGGCCTGTGGATATGAATCTGCATTCGAACTTGAATATGCATATGGGTCTGAATATGGGCCTGGGCCAGCGCAATTCGGGTTCTAGAGCGAGTATCGGCTCTGATACTCGGTCTGTCGTGGTGCAACAGCCGCGGTTTGTGATGGGGGGGATCTTTGAGGTCATGGAGGGTCAGGCATAGCCGCATAGGCTTAATTTCTGGTTATTGGTTCCTTTTTCCCTTGTTTCTTCTCGACTACCATTCAAAAGCATCCGGGCAGAGGTGTTTTAGGAGTTTTATCGGTATTGCTTGGGTTTTCTGTCTTCTTGAATGGGCAAGATTGATTGTATAGGGTATGAGGCCGGGGCGCCGGCATAGGTGTATCGCATCCAAATAGCAGATTGTCCGATGTACAGATCTACTTATTTTTGAACAATGTGTGATTTTTCTGAACAAAGAGTTTCGTCTTGAGTCCTGACTGGCCTTAGATGAAAGCAATGCTTTATCTCCATTCGAGTATGTATAATGTCTAAATTTTTCATTTCATATATAATTTATTTCCTCTGTTTCTTAGGTCTTTGTAATTTATCAGGCTTTCATCTAACCCGTATGTACAATTACCGTAATGCAGGACGGTTTTATAGGTATAGGTCACCATCACCATCGTCCAAAATTAAAACCCGGGTATAAGCCTTATAATGAAGAGAAAAGAAAAACAGGAATATGCATTAATACTCCGTCATTATTATCGTGAGAATCGATCAAAGGTAATGCTAGAATCATAGCGCCTCTCGCTAATGTATGCAATGGTCTAAGCCAGATGCGTCAAATGACAAGAAACCTCATCGCTGATTCGTTGCGCTTGTATGTGTATGATGGATGAAAAGGGTGGAGGTCTTAGCCCTAAGGCTCAGCCTCGAAGTGAATCAAGGATCGAAAGACATTCACTACTGCCTTTTTTTCTTTCGGGAATTAGGCCACAGTTGGCCGCGGCAGTTCTCCTCGCCGCAGAGACACTTGACTGCGTTGGGATCGACTTTCTTTGATCCGTCCCAATTAGGGTGGTAGTCGAAGGTGAGTTCTGTGTTGGCAGGGATATCACGGATGGCGAAAAACGCCAGATAGTAAAGACGGTCATCGGATAGGTTGTTGACCGAGACAGGAATAATCTTGCAATTGGGATTGCAAGAATGATTGATAAAGCGTGTTGCCGCGCCGAACTTCTGTCCATCAATGACGTACCCGTCCTCATAGGCGTGTGGACCGTTGCCAATCAACCAGTCAAGGTTGAATAGGTATGAGGGTTTACCCTCGTTCGCGGATTCGCGAGCATCGGCATCGTTCTGTGTGATGACCTCTCCGAAATAGCAGTCAATGAATTGCCCCGTGATCAATGGCTGAGGACACCGTAGGCCGAGTCCTCGCTCGCCCGTGTCGAAGACTTCTAGGCATATCTGACGGCCGCGCTGGACGACGTGATTCCAGCAGTCGTTCCTAGCGCACTGACATCGGCCACTGCACTCTGAGATCATCGCCTTGCGATTGAGAAAGTCCTGTCGTACAACAACTTTTCCAGACGGCAATCTTTCATATGCCACGATGAATCTATCCGATTCCTCTTCCTGGATGAGACAATGGCAGGAATTGGGATCACAAACGCTGCCGCAGTCGCAGCCGGTCAGAAAAGCGTTATCGACTGGCGTCACACCGGGTCCTAGTCGATAATCACCCACAAAGGAAAAGTTGGCGGACAAGGCGGCCAACTTCTCATCATCAATATCGAACTCCATCTCAGGACCGCCAGGGATGCGCTTCAGCTTCTTGCGAAGCTTCTTCCTCAGAAACTTCGCGGTAGAAGCTTGAGTTGCCGTCTCAGCAGTGACTGAATTAGATAAAGATGCGTTTGAGAAGACGCTCCTTCGCAGAGAAAGAGAAGCACTGGGCTTCTTAAGCCCAGGCTCCTTCGCAGTAGGCTTTGCAACAGCGAATGAAACCACCTTCTTATTGACAGCGGGAGTGGTCGTCTTCGCCATTGGGTACGCACGCCGCTTAGCTTTGGCTTTCTCTTCCTGTCCAACCGGAAAATACCGTTCGTCAAGGCCAAGGAACTCCGGCTTCAAGGCTGCTTTTATCTTCTCTTTTTGAGCAGCAGAAGGAGAAGGAATCACCACGCTCACAGAATTCTGAGGCGGCAATTGAGGCTGCAGGCTGGGAGTTCGGGGAACAACCATAGGCCTTTTGCCGAGCGCCTTCTCGGACGGCCTAGATGGGCCCTCGCCCGAAGAGCCGACGCCATTTGGTTGAAGCAGTCGAAAGGATGAATTTTTATTGGTGATGTTGCCCAAGTCTGATGCCTCAGTGCTTTGGCTTTTGCGTTTCTGGGGGATCGTCGTAGACACGACACGATAGGAGCGCTCGTTGTCTCCGCTATCGTAGGGACTGTGATGATAGACCACCGAGGATGAATCCAAATTTTTAGAGACATTGAATCCTGCTTGCTCAAGAGCATTCCGTTTCTGCTTTTGAGGACTCAAAGATTGCGCGCGGTGCGCCAAGGTCGAGACGAATGTACGGCGATCACTTTGGGGTTCTTTCTTCACGAGAGGCGATAGCCCGTTCTGTTCTTGTTTTGAACGTTCAGGCTGCGAACATAGCCGTATATTAGCGATAAGCTCCATGATGGATCCAAATGATGTTTTTTTTGTCCAGTAACAGCTCTATGCACCCTTGGTTACACGATCCATCGTGCGCCAGGAGTCGCGCATAGAAGGCATAAACAGAGTGTAAATCAAGTTTCAAAGAGATGGCGGGTGATCATCACAAAGAAAAGGATAATCCACAAGAATGTTCGAAAGATAACAGCCGCACAAGCGACCGAAGCTTTTTTCAATTTTGTCGGAAAGCGTGAAACAAAGGGAAAAGGTGAAAAATGAAAATCAAAGGAAGGCAGGGACCGAAAGACACGACTCCCTTAGATAGAAGAGCGCGACCGGGCCAAGATAAAAACAAAAGGAAATCAATTAAAAACTTACCGTTGGGTCAGGAAATGGAATCACTTCATCCAGATCCATGACATCCGTATCGTCCAAGGTCAGATCGATAACCTCCCGTGTGGGAGGGTACCCGGATGTCGGGGGCCCAGCGAGCCCCTGCATCGCGATCTTGGGGGCACCGTACCGTTATGTCAGAATAACGGTAAGGAAGTCCTCTAACACGCGTTGTGACGCGCATAAATGTGTTCCAGAGATCACAGCGGGCGAGAAAAGATGGATATCCCACTCGATATGGGATAGTCGGGTAGGGAAAAAGGCAGAAACGTGAATAACGGCCTTAGCGGTAGGAGATTTAGGAGTCGAGATAGGTAAAACCTCCCCTAGGAGATCCGAGTGAGAGAAAATGCTGGTCAAGGGGGAAAAGAGCTTGAGAGACTTCTGGGGGGATAGCCTCAAGTAATTTTGTTCAGGATATGTGATGGTGACGGGATAGATCAGGGGAGGCAGGGCCCGAATCTGCGGATAGGAAACGAAAAGAGAATCGTATAGCGTGGGGAGGTGAAGCTGTAAATGAAAGAAAGACAAGACATTGGGCCACAGGACGGGTGCGAGGAATTAATTATGTAAGCGTTGGTAGCTTAGTCATGTATCAAACTCTAATATGCCATGGTATCTTAGTTTCTAGAGATCAGAAATTGCGAGAAAATGGGGTTAAAACATATGAAACGGACATTCTGATGTTCTCGGCAGTATTCTGGAACCCATTATATAAAATATCAGATGTTGATGAATTACATGGGTCGAGTCTCGTATGGAGGGTTGAGGGGAGGGACTTCTGGATAGTAGCTGTTGATTGGCCAAAAAAGATCCGAGAAAGTGGAAGAGTTGTGACGAGCATTTGCTTTCTTTTCTGCCGAGCAGGCCGCCAGTGCACGGGGCGGAAACCAGAACTATGTACAGTACTTTTGATGGTCCGTCTTGCAATCTTCCACACAAACAAAGTGAGCTATCAAATTAATCCCTGGCGAGGCAGATTATTCTACACGTTCTATTTCCCTTTTAATAATTTTGAGACAAATTCGATGTTGTGGTGGCGTCCTTTCGTTCAGACAACCTTGACAGGTCTTCTTTGAAAGAGGTCTTGGCGTCATGGTCCATCCGCGGGGTTGCCTCGTAGCCTCACCGCTCCTTCAGCTCCCCTTCTACACCAATCAGATTGCTGCATGACTCGCTAGTTTGCTGATTAATCAATCCTATATATGGAGGTCCTAGAAAGATATATATAATAAATTATGATGATACTATCTAAGGATCTAGAGACATCAAAACGTTGTAGATGATGGAGAAATGGACCGTATGGGGCAGGTTGGACTTGGGGTGCTGGCCAGCGATGTATCTCACGGGAGTCCGGGACCTGGCAATCTGGCTTCACGTTCTTAGCGATGTAAAATATTTAGCTATATCCAGCGCCAACAGAAGAGCTTCTAAAGGATTTAATTTCATATAGACTGTTTCTTATCGCCGCTCAAATTACATCTAGCCAATAATTTAATCAATTTTCCATAGCATCGATTATCCTAGAAGCACTGGCTATCTACGTTGAGGTGTACACTATAATCAGTCAACTGGCTAGTCTTGCCCCAAGGCTTCGGGGCAGGAGGCCGCTGTAGGGGGCCACTACGTCGACCCGCGGCGGGAGTGTCGCCGGTGAGTCTCGCCAGTGCATCCCGCCGATGCCATCCACCGGTCAGGCCCATCAACCAGAGCACCATCTTTTTGCTATATACGATCTCACCAGCGTCTAGAACCATAGGATCTATAAGGATCTATAACTGAAGCAAAAAGCCTCCAACATGAGAATTTTCGAGCGCAAATTACCTAAGAGCCCTCTACGCGATCGTATATCACAATTTAATAAGGAAAATTGAATATTTACCCGGTCGCATATCTTTGAACTGTTCATAAATGTATTTTCGAGGCCAGGAGACAGGAGATAGGAGGCCTATAAACCAGTGGCGGCGTAAGCATGATGGTAGTTAACTAAACCCGACATCTGACATACATATTGTCGGATTTACGGGGTCAGCATAAATCCTTCGGCGTGCACAAGCAAGCGAGTGTGCACGATTGGTCAAATCAGTATACGATTGGCGAAGAATCGTATAGGTCAGGTCAGGTCGTACGATTCGGCTCAGAATCGGAAGTTAACTTATGATAGAAGAATGCTCCAACTTCATCACAATCATTAAACTTGATTCAACTAGCTATGGAAAACAGGCAATATTTATAACTTCATGAAATCAAGGCAATACGTCAGACTAGAATCTCATAGAAATCAGAAGAAATAGAGTGTTGAAGCTCTTTCGTCATGTGTGCAATCTGTTGATGTCAATCGTTGAAGATCGTCGTCACGTGGACGTTCCGTCGTATTCTGTCAAGTTCGATAGCTCTCATGGGCTTATGCACCCACTTATGTCGACACACCCCCTCAGCTCTCAATGTGAGGTCAAAGTGAGAGCTGAATGAGAGATATCAGAAGGAAGGGGATTTCTCTGCAGGTAAGATCTCCATGCCTAGCTGTTGAACAAAGGCAGCATGTTTTTCTGCAGATAAGCGCTTCGTGAGGCCGTCGGCTATTATTTCGGCCGATTTGACCTATTTAATTCGCAATCGTCTAGCTTGGACTTCCTGGCGAATCCAAAGCTGGTGGATATCAACATGACGAAGTTTGGTCTGAAATGTTGATTTCTTGCGCGTGAGCAAATCAACTGTCTGCTGATTATCGCATTCGATTATATCTAATTGGTCAGTTTCGAATTGGATGAAGGAAAAGAGGCGTTTGATCTAGTATAGCTGCTTAGCCGCGTGGCTAATAGCTAGCAATTCGGCTTCTGTGGTTGATGTGGTGATAGTCTTCTGCTTGCGCGATTTCCATTCAATTGGGCTACCAAATAAGCAGAAGATAAATCCTTCAGAGCTCTTTCGGTCAGGATTGTTAGCAAAGCTTGTATCTGAGGCGGCAGTGAAGATAGAAGCTCTTATTTCGCTGTCAAAGCAGAGCGAAAGGTATCTCGTCGCATAGAGATACAATATCAGATAGTCGACAGCTGCTAAATGCTTCTTATTGCAGCGAGTAAGCGATTTAGCTAGCAATTGGTTGGCGAATGCAGTATCTGGTCGGGTCCAAACAGCAGGGAAAAGGGTAGATCTATACTTTTGTTGATATAGCTTGACGATTTTCGGGTTAATTGGTTCTGTCAGAATTGGATCAAGCTTTTGTGTGGCTGGAAGTGGTAGTATCGGGGCTTTCTGGCTGTTTAGCAGGTTGAATCTAGCAGTTATCTTTTCAATGTAGGCTGCTTGATTTAGCCAGGTCTTTCGTTTTGATCGATCACGTACGATTCGAATACCAATAAACTGTGTCAGTTCGCCGCAATCCTTTATTTCGAATCGTTCTGAGAGTAGTCTTTTGATTTGCTGAGCGTGCGAACTCTCACTTTTGTGATAGGCAGCAAGGAAATCGTCGACGAATACTATAATAATTATACGATTATCGGTATAAAGGGCAGGGTCATCAGGGCAAGGTTTGAATCCAAGTGAGAGCAGTATCTCTTTAATATCATCTTCCCATCGCTTACCAGCGATTCGTAGGCTATATACTGCTTTATGCAAGCGTAAAACCATCGATTTCCTGCCTAATCCTGGGGGATATCGGCAGTAAACTTCTTCCTTTAGCGAGCTGTTTAGGAAGGCGTTGACAGCATCTATCTGAAAGGTCTCAAGGTCAAATCGTGTGATAATCGCGATAAGCGTGCGAAACGTTCTAGCCGCGAGTGTGCTAGTGCGAGCGTCTTGGTCGTCAGGAACTTGTGTGTCTCCACGTATATATAAACGGGCTTTGAAGCGTGTGAGATAGCCTGATTCGTCTGATTTATAAGCGAATACCTATCGCATTGGAATAAACTGGTGGCGGGGGCAGTCTGATTGGTCAATTCCTTTGTAATTCGTCTGATGTGCGTGGGTGACTAGATGTGCGCTTATTGGTTCAAATGCACGTATATCTATAAGCTTGTTGAATTCAATCTGCATAGCTTGACGAAATTGGCTCTCAAAAGGGTGGCTAGTTAGCTGATTGTAGCCGGATGGTGCAGGTGGAATGGAGGATATCAGAATTTTTGGCTGCTTTTGTATGCTTTAGTCTAGCAGGAAGGCCTGCATAAACGCTGTGAGGTTGATATGAGGGCGCTTAGCTTCACTATGGTCTTGGCTAGTATCTGAATCAGAACGTGGGCGTTTAGTCGATATCAGTGGTTCGTAACCGGAAGGGTCGAAATTGGTGTTATCAATAAGCACGAAAGGCTGTATCTGGCTAGATTGGCTAGTATCTTTAGTATCAGAAGGGTCTGATTGGTCAGATTGGTCAAATTCGTCTGCTTTTGGATCTAGTGGAGGGGTAGGCGGTTGGTCTCTAAGGATTTCGTCATGATCGTCAGGATCAGAAGTGAGCTGAAAGTGAGGCGAAAATGAAGTTTCGGAAGGCTGAGAGGGTGCAGCAGGATCTAAATTAGCCGTTGTACTAGGGCTTCTACCCCCTAGATTATACTGCATCGTCTGTTGGGAGGCAATTGGTATATCGATATCGTTAAGGATCTTGAGCGTTTCTTTATCATCAAGAGTGGTAATCGGCTGCGATAGATTGCTATCTTTATAGATGCGAATCTTCTGATTAGGCAATAAGGAATCGTAGAATTCGTCTTCGTTGAATTGTACGTCCCGTGCACGAATCACTCGGCGATTAGAGGGTATCCAAATTCGCCAAATATTGTGTGCTTTATAGCCTACTAGGTAGCCGATAGCCGCGCGTGGCGCTAGCTTAGCTAGTCTAGGAAGCTTGTTGATGCGCACGTACGCTTTGTATCCGAAGATTCGTATATTCGAAAGGTCAGGTTTGGCTTGTAGCCAATGTGGTGCATTATCGCCTAGATAGGCTGCGAGTGCTTTATGTGGCGATTGCTAGTTGATTGATCGGTGTGGTATGCGATTTTGAATATAAACAGCTGTCTTAGCTGCTTCAGGCTATAGATAGCTTGGTAGATTTGCATCAATCGTCATCTGCCTAGCTATCTTTGATATCAATGCACCATATCGTTCGGCGTAGCCATTTTGGTCAGGCTGATAGGGCGGAGTAGTCTCTAGCTTGATTCCGCGAGCGGTTGCTTGCTGGTTGAAGAAGTCGGATAGTGTCTTTTCGTTATCTGAATGCACTGTAAGGACGCTTAGGTTGAATTGGTTTCGTACGAAGTCGATTTGGTCAGACAGCGATTGTGTTGAATCGGTTTTCGAAGGAAGGTCTTGCGCTAGCTGATATTTAGTCACTGGATCGACCGAATGTGATAGGTAGGAAGTTTTCGTGAGCGATTGCTCGAAGTGAATAAGGTCCCAGTGCAGCGATTCGAACGGTCGATTATATCGCATCGGTAATCGAGAGATTTGACGTGGTGAATTAGCCAGTTTGTATGCTTCGCAATGGCTGATAGGCGAGGATATATCTTTGACAGTGATATTTGATGAGTGCTCTGGTAGTCGTGCTATAACGTCGTGGCTGATATGGCCTAATCGTCGGTGCCATTGGTCGATGGTTCTATCTAGCGGCTTCTTCGTGTGTGAAGATAGGGCAATCTTGTCGAATTGGCTAGCAATATCATCATCAAGTGAATCGGAAGTGAGAGATAGCTGAGAGATAGGTGAAGGAAGGGAAACGTGATTGGCAGAGTGTCCGGTAGTAGACATTTCGTCCTATTTGATCAAATAAATGCCTGATTTCGCATTCAATCGGTATATTGGCGTGCTATCCTTCTCCTCTAGCGTGTAGTCTTTGCTATTCAGATAGATTCCAGCGCTTGCAGCTCTTTCTGCAGAGATTAGGTTGATATAGAATCCAGGGCAATATGCGACGTGCTTCAAGGGAAAACTGGTTCCATCAAGAGATTGTGTTGGCTTCAAGATAAGCTCTCCATATCCGAGGATAGTGGTCT
Organism: Penicillium subrubescens; assembly: GCF_028828155.1. Classification (NCBI taxonomy): domain Eukaryota; kingdom Fungi; phylum Ascomycota; class Eurotiomycetes; order Eurotiales; family Aspergillaceae; genus Penicillium; species Penicillium subrubescens. The sequence goes on along the minus strand of NW_026643157.1, from coordinate 2,502,913 downwards.
CAGTATTTCCTACTATGACGGAGGAAACGACTGGCCTATAGTTTGATAGTAGATCTCTGTTGTTCGTGACATAGATAGATGCTCCAGTATCATAGCACCAGGTGTCATTTTTCTTAGCTGGGATCCAAATCGTGCTCATGGCTTTCCCATCATCGGCTCGGAAGAGGTCTTCAGCTTGCTGTTTCGGGATATAGGCAGAGAAAGCATCCCTAGTCGTCGTTTCTTCATCTGGTGGAGCTTGCTCTAGCTCGCGCTTGTGTGTATGCTTCTGGTTGCCCGATTTAGCTGGCTTTTGGTGTCTTTTGACCGCAAGGTCGTACGCAGTCTTAAATGCAGGTGATGATTCGCAAATCCTTTGGAAGGTCTGTTGAATTTCTTCGTCTGGCTGCCAGCCCTTAGGCCTAGCGCGTGGATTGATGTATGGGCATCTGTTGAAATCGTGGTTGCCGTCATTAGGTGGACCCTGGCAAGGGCAGGTGCCCTTTCGGCGTGGTTTCGGTGGCTTTTCGTTACTATCATCGTCGTCATCAGGATTTCGGCCCTGATAGGTCGTGTGAGCAATCTGCCGTTTGCTTCCGCTAGTAGACAGCGGGGCTGATCGATATTGGTCGATAAATTGATTGACTAGCTCTGTCAAAGTAGGCTGCTTTATCCCCTGAAGGATAGTGTTATGCTAGAACGTGTAGAAGCTTTGATCGCAAGGTTGAATAGCCTCTAGGAAGTCATAAATTGGTGATAAGGGATCTTGGAACTGGGCAATATTGGCCTGTTCGCCGTCGGCTTGGCAAATCACCTATTTCTGGCACTATATGGCTAGGTTGGAAGGCTTGGTAGGCGGCGTTTGGCGCTTCAATGTATCCTAATCGCGTAGGATTTGGCGGTTCTTCGATTGGCTTGATAGAGCGAACGTAGCACGAAGCTTTATGATGGCTTCACGTAGGGATAGGCCGTTGACGATTTGCCTTCCCTCAGGCGTAAGTGATGAGCGAATGCCTTGCTTTAGCAATTCGATTGCGCGTATATAGCGAAGGTAGTCTGATTTCGACGACTTATACTCGCTTAGCAGAATCTTGTAGATTGATAGCTGATCAGGTGTAAGATCAATCAGGCGCGTAGGTTGTTCGTCTGAAGTGAACGTATTCGATGGTCGTTTAACCACATCAGATATCTGTGGCTTTATCGGCTCCTGCGGAGGTGTAGCAGGCTGTTCGTTAGGATTGGTGTATTTCCACACACCATTCGATAGTGCATAGTCTTGCACAGCAGTATACCAAGGGATCCAGTGCGCGTGGCACTTCAAAGGGTAGTTAAGCCAGGTGGCTTGAATATTGGTCGAATCTATCACTTATAAAGCGAAAGTGATAGACAGGTGAGACGAAAGTAAGAGATAGATAAGGCGAAAGTAGTCGAAAGATCAGAGAAGAGTGAATCCGAAAGCTTTAGCAACAGGCTGCAGCGATCGGGCTCATAACTGTCGGATTTACGGGGTCAGCATAAATCCTTCGGCGTGCACAAGCAAGCGAGTGTGCACGATTGGTCAAATCAGTATACGATTGGCGAAGAATCGTATAGGTCAGGTCAGGTCGTACGATTCGGCTCAGAATCGGAAGTTAACTTATGATAGAAGAATGCTCCAACTTCATCACAATCATTAAACTTGATTCAACTAGCTATGGAAAACAGGCAATATTTATAACTTCATGAAATCAAGGCAATACGTCAGACTAGAATCTCATAGAAATCAGAAGAAATAGAGTGTTGAAGCTCTTTCGTCATGTGTGCAATCTGTTGATGTCAATCGTTGAAGATCGTCGTCACGTGGACGTTCCGTCGCATTCTGTCAAGTTCGATAGCTCTCATGGGCTTATGCACCCACTTATGTCGACAGTTATTTATCCGACCGATGATACTTACGTTTGATATGAGTCGACTCATATTCACTAGGTTATAATTTACAAAATAATCACATAAAGCTAGCGCAGGATGATGGATAGCAGACTCCTATTTGACCGGCAGAATCCTTCACCATTATCAAAGGTTCAACCATCGAACACACAACCACGGAACACCCATACGCCCACGATACGCCCTTGTGAAAAATATCGTATTTCCCGCATTGTTACGATATTACAATATAACAGTGCGCTACTATATATTGGCTCCTGGGTCATATCCGCTGATCGCGGATAGAGTGGACTTTTTGGCCTAAGTGTATGAACATGTGACCCAGGCATGTGTCGTAACACGCATAAACAATATAAACCTCTTACCAAATATCGACACGAAAACCACACGACGCCATTCCAGTCCTCGATAATCGATAGCATAGAAATGAAAACCAGCCTTAAAGACCTAAATAAATATGACATAAGAAAATAAAAGGGAAGATACTGCCATCCACAACGCCTAAAGGCATCTTCGCTTGACTCTAAGGTACATCATAAGACCGAACAGAAGAGGGGGAGCTTATCTAGTCCAACAATACATGCTAAACAGACGGGGCGTGCTGCGTGATAGAGGAAGATGCATATTGCAGACCGGAAACGATGGGGCTAATAGATGAGGAAAATAGGATTGGAACAAATAAGGGGGGGGGGACATGAATGATGTATGCAAGGTAACATAGATATGATAGGATGCTCGTGCAATACGTCGTTGATGAATGTACCGGAAAAGTCAATGCAAAATCACGGGTAAAAGGAGAAATAAAGAAGACATAACGGGGTCATTCCCAAATAGGGTACTCTATGTTCGTCTTGTAAGTTCGCGTTGATTGATGCATATCGGCATTGGTGAAGACCACTCCCCCAAATCACAGCCGCAAAGCATCGAGAATCTTTTTCGCCATCTCGCGGTACTGCCACATACCGCCGGAAACCTTCTTGAACTGAATGCCATGAAGAGAGAAGAGAGGAACCTTGACAATGAGAATCTCAAACCGCAAAATCAAGTTCTCACCAGTGTCGCTCTGCACTCGTGTGGTGGTCTCACCGACCACCCGCTCGCCAACAGCAGTACTGGTTGGTGGTTCTCGTGCAACATACTCCTCCGAAGCATCAGAGTTGGTGGTGAAGCTGCGGTCGGGTGGGCCTTGGGTACGGCGTTGCAACTTGGAGTGTGAAGGACGGCTGTCATCTCGGCTATCGTCGTGCCCGAGAAGTCCTCCAAAGCTGATTCGGCGACGGTGGGATACTTGGCCCTGGCGGTCAGGGCTGGGTGGGCTGATATCGACCACCTTTTCGAGGTCGATGCTTGGGGCGTGTCGGCAGCGGAAACCGCCCTTGATCTCTTCGTAGTCCACAGCCAGTTGCTTCAGCACGCGAATAATATCCGCCCGAATGACAGACAGGGGTTTGCTGCTGGTGGTCGAGACACTGAAGAGGCCCTTGAGAAAGACGGGCTTTGACAAGTCCTCTCCTTCATTGGCGCTTTCCAAAGCAGTCCCTGCGCCAGAGATATCCGCATCGGTCTCCTCTGGCACGTTGGCCTCTCGAGTAGCTTCACGTCGAGCCCGACGTGCCTGGATGCTTTCACGACGGGCATGACCAAGCGACATGGTTCGTGCCGTATGTGTGCGTCCACCATTCTTGACACCCAGTTGGTCGCGCTGGCTCTCAGGTCCAAGCTGATCCGAGCCACTCGTCGAAGGAGGCTGGCGGTCGACATCCAAGGTATCGGCATCTGTCCTCCTAGCAGCCCGTCGAGACCGATAATCGGCAGAGTTGACACTGGTAGACCGGCCAAGGAACTTGTTGGACTGCGAAGACTGCTCACCAGAACTTGGGGCAGTCAGCAGATCTTGCTGGGGTTGACTACCACCGTGGGGGATAGGGCCCGGTGACGGCTCGGCCCGTCGGGTGCGCCGCACACTGAAGCCACGATGCATAGGCGAGGCTGAATCGGCAGGGGGCTGGACATTGAGAGTCGGGGTGTTGGGGGTGCTGACACGTTCCCTTTCGACATCGCGACTGCGGTCTTTGGCTCGGCGAGTACTGAAGCGCCGGAGAATACCAGCAGCGGTACTTTCCTTCTTGGAAGGAGTATCGAGCTGAGATGTAATTGGGACCGCATGAGCAGATGGGGAAGCAGCGTGGTGGCTCTTCAGTGTCTCTGTCACGTCGTCCTCGCCATGAGTTCTGGCACGAGGGCGAGAACGACGACCGGTGTCCCTCTCTCCCGGCAACTGGTACTGATTTGTGTGAGCAGCTTCCGGAGGTGTCAGCTCGGGAACTTGTACATCACCAGGGGTTTGACGGAGGCCAAGAGCCCCAGGCCGGGCTTCGGCACGTTCACGATCGAGTTTCTCCTTCACAAGATGGTAAACAGAAATCAAGGGGCTATAAGCGTTCAACGGGTCATTGCCCAACTGAATAGCCTCAGCTGAAGGAGCAGACAAGGTGTCCCGGCTTGCGGCAGAGTTGCGTCGCTTATAGAAGTCGAACACACCACGCTTCTTCTCTGCCTGGTTGGAGATGGGCTGTTCGCGGAAGTTGAGGCGCAACGCATGTTGGTACTCCTCGGACTCCAGCGTCTTCGTCAACTGGGCTGTGATGTAGTCTGGGGGACCGAAATCGAAACCAGTCATTTTCTCAATCACCTCCTGATCCAATGGAAGTTGCAGAGGTTCGCGAACGGGAAGGTAGTTCTCCGGTGGAGCGTTGAAGCCCTTGTTCATCCAGGGATGGGCCATGATTTCGGCTAAGCTGGCACGCTGCTTCGGGTCTGTGACAAGCATGCGGGAAATAATGTGACGACATTCTGTTGTTGTAAAGATGCTAGTTAGCTAAATGAAGTCGCAAGAAGTTGGAAGAAAATGACACATACCAGTTGTAAGGCCAGGAGGATATTCCACGACACCCTTCTTGATCTTCGCATGAAGCTGAGGCATGCTCTGATCGTCGAATGGCACCTTTCCGCAGACCAACACATACAGGACAATGCCGAAACTCCACACATCCACCTCTGGCCCGGTGTACTGTCTTGCTTGGAGCAACTCCGGGGCCGCAAAGTAAAGACTTCCACAGAATGTTTTGAGAAGGCTTCGAGGCGAAAAGAGGTTGCTAAGACCGAAATCGATGATTTTGATATCGCCGGTCTTGCTGATGAGAATGTTCTCGATCTTCAAATCGCGGTGGACAATGCTGTTGCGATGGCAATAATCCAACGCGCTGGCGATTTGTCGGGCGAACTTGCGCGCCTGCTTCTCCTTCAATTTTCCGTGGGAGATGATGTAGTCCAGCATTTGACCACCGTTCACATATTCGAAAAGCATGTACCAGTGATACGTGGTCCGGACCACATCCCTCATGCCACAGATGTATGGGTGGTTCACAAGCGACACAATGGCAGCTTCTCTGGCGGTCCGAATCTCCTTTGACCGATCGGCTCGCTCTGTTTCGCGCGATGACTTGTGCTCTTCGGTCGACAAACGAGGAACGATCTTGACAGCGACCTGTGATATAAAGATGGATCAGTTAGCGAGCCGCGCGATACTCAAGCGCTGGAAAAGAGGAGCAAAAAAAGGCATAAGAGAAGGGAGATAATGACCTGTTCGCCGGTTTCAATGTTCTTCGCCAGCTTCACTTTACCCATACTGCCCGCACCAATGGTCTTTCCCAACGCCCAATTCCCCGTGGGGGTGGTAATTGTGGTTCGCCGCTTGGGCTGAGTGGGCGCGGCGGACTGTCCATTACTTCCACTCGCAGGCGCTTGCACCGTATCTGCTGGCGCCAGCTCAGTCTCACGCGGCTGCATAGAGGAGGTTCTTTGGTGGTGCCTCCGGGTAGACTCGGTCCGTGCAGTGGCCGGACGCTCAGCGGAGGCATCACGGTCGCGGCGAGATTTGGCCTCGGCCTCCTGGCGGGCTATGCTGTCCAGAGCGGCATAATTGGACGGCGGACGATTATCATGAGAGGGGGTTTTCGAATGCGCATAGTGAGTCTGTGGAGGGGGCTGGGAGGAGTTGGACGATCGGACTGCCACGCTTCTCGTGCGATGCGGGAGTTCCGATTGAGCGGCGGGTCGCGAGGGCCTTGAAGTGGTCGACACAGTGCGCCTGGGAGCTGACGACATTGTGGCAACTCCGGTCGCTGGTTGGAAACAAGGTCAGAATGGGGGTGGATGGAGTGTAATGAGCGAGCGGGGAGAGGAGCGCTGCTGCTGACGACACGGTAGGTACTTGGGAGGGCCACTGGGACCGCGAGGGATCGGGCCCCACGGGCTCACTCTCAAAAGGGAGGGGAAGATGGATGAGTAATGCAAATGCGAGGCAAAAGATGCAACGGGCCAAGGAGAGGAGGAAGAGAAATGGGAGTGGTGGATGAGATGAGCAGGATGGAGAGAGATGAAAGACAAGACGCAAGTTGCGATGGGGGGGCGGGACTAGCCAACACTAACAACCCGCACGGCCGAACTAACAAGTCGACAACTTCACGAGCACCGGCCCCCAGCACCTGCCAACATCTCTGCCTGTCCACTGTGTCCAGTATATGTGCCCGAGCCACTGCCCGAGCCAGAGACAAAGGAGGGGGATATTATGTATTTATTTCCCCTTGACCGAGTTCTCACTGCCACTTCTACCATAGTAGTCCTCTACTGTTAACAAGATACTCCTAGGACTGACTCTCGACTCTCGTCTCATATCTTCTGATCTCAGCCTGTGATACCCGAGTTTCTAAGATGAGTCCCCCTTTCTCTGATCTCAGATATAGCCTATAGGCGATATGCTCTAACCTTTTACCCTTACATTATATAGGTCACAGGCTATAGGTCATTTTCTAGCGACCAATGTGATATGGTCTCGAATCTTGAGTCCCGACTCGGTCAGTTAAGTTTCAGCGTCTGTTTTCCCCAGGTCCTTTCCTCGGTTCCTACAAGGTGACTGGAACCTAATTCTCTCTGCTAAACCTCGATGGGACTCGAGAGGAACGCCCATGACATAATCTATCCTCGCCCGTATCCACCATGTTCCAGGCACCGGATGGTGGGGGGAATACCTCCTTACTTCTTGCACCTATAAAAACTCTGGCTCTCTATAGTAATTGTACCTTGGATGAACTTCGCTATATAAAGATCCTAGCTTCATTATTTTGCTCTACTCAATTTCTCCGGAATATTCAGACATGATTACATTCATCTTTCCTCTTGAGACCGACTCAAATATGAATGATTGTGGATCATCCCGAGCGGCCCAGCCACGACAAAAGAAACGATCCGCCTCCGCCATGTCAGGGTCACGTGACTGTAACTATAAATAGTGCTAACCGATGCTTAATCTTAGATTCTTAGACTCTGATATAAAGATGTTCAGTAGACTGAACTCTCGAAAACAAGAGGCTAAGACTATATGATGTGATAGCCATGACTCATGAGAATATCCTCCCTCTCGTACCGAAGGACTATTAACGTACGACGATACGAGACATCCCTCTAGCAGATCAATTTACGCTTTTATATCGCGAAAATATCACATCGCCCGGTCGCGGCCTAGGACTGACAGGAGACTACTCGTTCGAGAACTTATAGACCAAATCACCCCGCGAGCAGGGAAAACCAGAGCGCTTAAGCTGGCCGCCGACCACGACGTCTCGATTCACCGTTGCGGGAGGATCCCATACAACCTCAGCGACGGTACCACATGGACGAGCCACGCGACACCCAGTAAGATCCTGACGATGAAACAGCAGGAAATCAGGAGAATCGCCCTCTTTCAATCCGATACTCGAACGCGACGACGAGAGTCCAATCGCCGCTCGAGCCCGAGTAGACACACACTCATACAATAGTCTCGCATCATCCTGCGTCCCGGCTTGATAAATGCCTACGCCTAGGCAAGCCAGAAACAATGGATCCGGCGGACCCCACGGCGTGAACGCATTACCGACATTGTTAACGCCCATCACGGCGTCGAGGTCATGTTTGCGAATCATCTCGGGGACTCGTAGGGTGCCTCTAGGCCGGTCGTGTGAGGTTTTTTGATCGGGCGATGCGGCCATGTAGAGGTCGCTGGTGGGTAATCCGACGAAGCTGACGGGGAGATCATTTTCGTGAATGATGTGGGAGATTCTACACCACTCTTCGTCGGTGAAAAGTGTGTGTCGAGTACAATGCCCTAGCATCACGCGTTTCGTCGTGGAGGATGAGGTCCAGCCTCGGTGTTGGAGACTCTGTAACACGTACCATACTAGAGCTTCCTTGCCCGAGTCGAGATTATAGTCAAGGTGGAAATCAAGGTGTTTATTTAGCTCTAGGGCACGATCGACGGCCCAGTCGATGTTTCGTTTAGCGGCTTCGATAGTTGATTCCACATAGGGGGTTGTTCCTATCACGTCGATCTGCGGGTATCGCGCGAGCGCCTGCTCTAGCAATTCCATATTTTCCTCGCCGTGTTGGGTAGAGAAGATAGGATCTTGCGCAAAGCAGACAATCTGTATCTCACAGGCATCTTTCCATTGATCTTGGAGTTTGGTGGCTGCTTCTAAGCAGACTAGTTTCACGGTATGGTCAACCTCGACGAATGCTCTCATCGCCGTGACTCCGGCCGAGACAGACTCGGCTAGCAGCCACTCCCCTCTTTGGAGTACATCAGGCACGGTGAATTGCTGTTTCGCCTCCGTGGTGAAAGATAAAGCCTCCTGGAAGGTACCCGTAGACGGCAGAAGATGTGCGTACTGCGAGGCACTATGGACGAATGCTTTATCCAGATGAATATGCGGATGTGTCAAGGCTGGTAGAACCAGTGGCGTGGGAACCGAGTCATCTCCAGGGGTTGTCGCTTCGTGCGGGGTGATAGACTGGATGATGCCGCGCGGGGAATCGGCTGGATAGTGGATGTCGATGTTCCAGGCCGACGCGGATCCCGCTAAGCGTATGCCTTGGATTGATGTGAGCTTACTGCTCAGCGTTGGTGGCGGCATTTATTCAGTAGGCGAAAGTTGGTTGTGACTTGTCTATGTCTAAAGGGTCGGTTGGATTTGGCAATGTCATTGCGGATGGTTCTCCACTCGGATGGCTTCCCGCGGACAACCTTTTCCCATAGTGTGGGACCTTGACGATCTTCATGATTGACAGAAAGCTACTTCGATATAAGATAGTTGATGACCTTGAAGGCTGAATTTGGAAGGCCATTGACTACCTAACTACACGGGAATGGGATATTAATCGCACGTGTACGGTATACCTCTGGTTCCAAGCCACCACGGCTTATGGCTATACTCGTTAGAAGGTCAGTACTTCTGTTAGCGGGGGCCGCAACGAGGCTACAATGATATGGCTACGGAAGATATGCTATGAGAAGATAGACAAATTCAACTAAACCGCACCGCGTGGTAAGTTATACCTATGCGACTGGAGGAAATAATAAGCGGGGTGCATGAAACCGGCTCTAGGCCCTGGTGGTCCCATGTCATACAATAAATACCAAAGAGGCGACTCGCAGGATTCAAGCCGACACCCCGAGTCGGTATAAAGCGATCTTGCAGATTGCATCTATTGCCCAATCCACTAGTGTATGATTGTACTCCTAATAAAACTTAATCTAATTTCTGATAATGGCATGGTCTAAAACACATTATCCTGGTGGCTGAGGCTATTCGGATGACGGCGGAGATGCTCGGAGCGGAAACAAGAAAGTAAGAACGTCGACTAGGAACCGGATAATTGACCCGATCGCGTTTTCGAATAGAATCACGGTATGGATAATATCCATGAGTCCATCTTGCTTACTATTCTATGTCATGATTCATGGCGATGGGCGCATGCACATGGCTCCATTGCACAAGGAGTGGTGTTATCTACTGAACTACACGTCATTGACTGCTCACCCCGTTGCCAAATGCAACCGCCGCGTCCCATAACAGGGATCAGGCCACTCCACAATTTATTTGCTTCCTTTCATAAAAGCTGCCATTCTGGAGACGCCCTTCTGAAGGGTTTATCTCAGTCAAGCGTAATTGTCGCAAACACTCAGTGGGCGCCTTCCTCTTTAAATTGCCCTGCATCCAAGCTGCATCAGCAGTAACAACCCCTCAACCTCACCACAACCACATTTCCTCCGACTTAGATTCTACCAAACTCTCTTCTACCCAACTCTGCGAGCTGGGGTTTACTCACACATAATCCACATCATCCACCATGGGTTTGCTCTCAAATTCAAATGAGGGCAAGAGCATCTCCGCCTATGGAGAAGCTCGCTCGACCATCCAAGGTGAATGCCTCACCTCGGAGGAGGTTCGCAAGATGAACTCCTACTTCCGGGCAAGTCTCTACCTCTGCCTCGGCATGTTGTATCTTCGCGACAACCCTCTGCTTCAAGAGCCGCTCAAGCGTGAACACTTGAAGCAACGTCTCCTCGGTCACTGGGGTTCGGACGCTGGCCAGTCTTTCACCTGGATTCATATGAACCGCCTCATCAAGAAGTATGATCTGGATGCTCTCTTCGTTTCAGGCCCCGGCCATGGCGCTCCTGGAATTCTCTCGCAGTCATACCTGGAGGGTGTCTACTCGGAGGTTTATCCCGACAAGACTGAAGATGCAGAGGGTATGCAGAAGTTCTTCAAACAGTTTAGCTTCCCGGGAGGTATTGGTTCGCACGCGACACCCGAGGTATGACAGATTTCCACTTCTACGCTGACTGAAGAGATGCTAACAAAGATTGTTTGTTCAGACTCCTGGAAGTATCCACGAAGGTGGTGAATTGGGATATTCTATCTCCCACGCCTTCGGAACCGTCTTCGACAACCCCAACCTCATCACACTGACAATGGTTGGCGATGGAGAATCCGAGACAGGCCCACTTGCGACCAGCTGGCACAGTACCAAGTTCCTGAACCCAATCACTGACGGCGCTGTTCTGCCTGTCCTGCATCTCAATGGATACAAGATCAACAACCCCACTATCCTGGCCCGAATCAGCCACGAAGAACTGACCTCCCTGTTTATTGGCTACGGTTGGAAGCCATACTTTGTGGAAGGAAGCGACTTGCAGAGTATGCACCAGGCTATGGCAGTCACCATGGAACAGTGCGTCAAGGAAATCAGAGAGTACCAGCAGCAAGCTCGCTCATCGAACAAGCCATTCCGCCCACGCTGGCCGATGATTGTCCTGCGTACTCCCAAGGGATGGACCGCCCCTAGGGAAATCGATGGAAAGCTACTCGAGGGCTTTTGGCGAGCTCACCAGATTCCAATCACCGATGTTCTCACCAACCCCGATCACCTCAAGGTTCTGGAGTCTTGGATGAAGGGCTACAAGCCAGAGGAGCTGTTTGATGCCAACGGCAAACTGATTCCCGAGCTGCGTGCTCTTGCACCTGCTGGCAACTCGCGCATGTCCGCCAACCCAGTCGGCAATGGTGGTGTCCTACGCAAGCCTCTGAACTTGAACGACTTCACCAAGTATGCTCTCCAGGATATCGTTCCTGGCAAGACCATCAAGGGCGGCATGGCAAACATGGCCAATTTTCTCCGTGACGTCGTCAGCAAGAATATGACGAACTTCCGACTCTTCGGTCCTGATGAGACTGAGTCCAACAAGCTTGCTGAGGTTTACAAGGCAGGCAAGAAGGTCTGGATGGCCGACTATTTTGAGGAGGATAAGGATGGCGGCAATCTTTCCCCTTCGGGTCGTGTGATGGAAATTCTCAGCGAGCATACTTGCGAAGGATGGCTTGAGGGCTATATTCTTTCCGGACGCCATGGTCTCATCAACAGCTACGAGCCTTTCGTGCACGTCATTGACTCCATGGTCAACCAACATTGCAAGTGGATTGAGAAGTGTCTCGAGGTTGAGTGGAGAGCCAAGGTCGCTTCGCTGAACATCTTGATCACGGCAACTGTCTGGCGCCAGGACCACAATGGTTTCACCCACCAAGATCCCGGCTTCCTGGATGTCGTCGCGAACAAGTCTCCTGAGGTCGTTCGCATCTATCTCCCCCAGACGGCAACACCCTCCTTTCCGTCATGGACCACTGCCTGCGCAGTGTCAATTATGTTAACGTTGTCGTGGCCGACAAGCAGGAGCACATTCAGTTCCTGAGCATGGAGGATGCGGTCGAGCACTGCACCAAGGGACTTGGAATCTGGGACTGGGCTAGTAACGACCAGGGCCAAGAGCCCGATATCGTCATAGCATCTTGCGGTGATGTCTCCACCCATGAAGCCTTGGCTGCCACCGCTCTTCTCCGCGAGCACTTGCCCACCCTTAAGGTCCGGTTTGTGAATGTCGTGGATCTCTTCCGGTTGATCTCCGACACCCAGCACCCCCACGGCATGCCCGACCAGCAATGGAGAGCCATCTTCACCGACAACAAGCCCATCCTCTTCAACTTCCATTCCTACCCGTGGTTGATCCACCGATTGACCTACAAACGCCCTGGACAGCACCACCTGCACGTGCGCGGATACAAAGAGAAGGGTAACATCGATACTCCCTTCGAGCTTGCTCTGCGCAATGGAACCGATCGATACAGTCTTGCCATTGATGCGATCGATTTGATCCAGTCTCTCGGCAATACTGGATCTAGTGCGCGTGAGAAGTTCACCAAGTTCCAGCTTCAGGGGAAGAAGGAGGCGTTTACTAATGGTGTTGATCCTGAGCATATCCGCAACTGGACTTGGCCTTACTCGAAGCAGGCTTAAGCTTAATGTGGCTGATGATTTTCCTGGAGAAATCCAGGTATCTGTTTGAGTGAAAGAAATACATGTTTTAATAGAGACAGATTGCGGTACATGATTTGCAATATGAATTAATTCTTGGAAACAAGGGAATCATATAGTAAGAGAGATAGTCGCCGGCCTGACCCTGTGAGAAGTTCTCATCACTCTAGAAGTTGCCGTGCACGAAGTTCTTATACCGTAAAATGAAATCATGTTACTGTATAAGAAGTTCTTACAGTCTTACAGCCTTATTGGAAGTTCTCATTCCCCGCCTATACTATAGCTATGCGCCCTACGAATCCTTATCGCTATCTTCGGCTCCCTGCCGGGCTATCGTCTGCTTCTCAATCTCGAGAGCTATAACCGAAATGGTCTTATACCGTGCAAAAGTAATTGAATAAACTTATACTCTTAGATTCCCAGGATTCCCAGTACAGTATGCCTAATGATTGCAACCGTCGAACAACCATAAAATAGATCAACCAACCAGCCGGATAATTTTCACCTTAGTAGGTAACGTCCACATGTTTGCTCTCTCGGCTTGTTTTTCGAAACGCGCTTATGCGACCCACCAATTGTCTCCAGAAGCCGTGGTCCGACAAGGCTGCCAAGGAGATCTTCATCTCACTAAAGGCAGTTGGTGCCGCCCACAGTACCTAAAATCAAACAAATGGGTCAATACGGCCCCCAGTGGGCCAGCTCGCATTAGCCTCAAGCACGGGCGGAGTTGATCTTCTAGTGCGAACGCGGGGCATGACTGACCCATAAAGGCTCGAGAAATAACGCAAGTATACGTGTTCTGGGAAATTTCTTAAGATTCTTTGGGAACTGCAGGACAGCCAGTAACCGTCCTCAATGTTGATTTTAAACTTTACCAGGCGAGGGTTCCTTTTGGGCCTCGTGGCCATCATACTCCCAGTTGGAACTTCTCAGAGCTCCTCTTGCCGATGTTTCCCGGGCGATGACTGCTGGCCATCGACATCTACCTGGGATGCTTTCAATCAGTCAGTCGATGGTCGACTGATGGCTACTGTGCCTATGGGCACTCCATGCCATGCCCCGAACTATAGCGAGGACAAATGCAAAGCCATCCAAGATGAATGGCTTCTCCCAGATGGACAGTGAGTAACTGACACGCTCCCCCGCATTTCGAGTACTGAAAAAATCAGCTATAAAACCTCAAGCTCGATAATGGCGCCCCTTTTCGGGAGCTGCGATCCCTTCTATCCTAGTTCCGAGCCTTGCACCATCGGGAATCTTGTGCAGTTTGCGGTCAATGTGTCCAAGCTGGAACATGTTACCGAGACACTGAAGTTTGCGAAGCAGCACAACATCCGGTTCATTGTTCGTAATACCGGGCATGATTACCTAGGAAAATCTACCGGCGCGGGCGCTCTTGCTATATGGATGCATAATCTCAAGGATATTGAGTTTGAGGACTGGGAAGATACACATTACAAGGGAAAGGCCGCTAAGCTTGGAGCTGGTGTTCAGGGCATGGAGGCCTACCAAGCTGCTCATAAAGAAGGACTCAGGGTAGTCGGAGGCGAGTGCCCTAGCGTTGGTCTGGCCGGGGGATACAGCCAAGGTGGCGGTCATTCTGCCCTATCTTCAAAGTATGGCTTGGGCGCGGATCAAGTCCTTGAGTGGGAAGTTATCGACGGCACTGGAAGATTTCTAGTTGCCAACCGTGAACAGAATACCGATCTCTACTGGGCACTCGCCGGTGGAGGAGGCGGAACTTATGGTATTGTCTGGTCGATGACTTCGAAGGTATATCCAGATGGCATTGTCTCTGGCTTGAACCTTACGTTCTCGGCTACCAATATCTCTATGGATACGTTTTTCAAGGCTGTAGAGCTATACAATACTCACCTTCCCTCGATAGTGGACGAGGGTGTTATGAGCCTCAATTTTTTGACCAACACTTCTTTTACTATCGGTCCAATGACTGCACCAGACATGCCCCTTGAGAAGCTTGAGACTCTATTCCAACCGATTCGCGATGGACTCGATAAGCTTGGGATCAAGTACAAGTACCAGTCAGAGGAGTTTGATTCCTCTCTGGCTCAGTTCCAAGCCCAGATGCCGCTAGTTGAGGTCGCGATTGCTCAGTACGGCGGCTGGCTTATTCCCAGGTCGTTGATCCACGAGAATAACCATGGCCTAACGGAATCAATTCGAAGTGTTGTGGGTAATGGCGGGGTCTTCACTACTGTGGCTATCAACGTCTCCAAAAAGGTGAGCGGGGATGTCTTTAACGCTGTCCTCCCTGCCTGGTGCGAGGCTATTGCACATGTCGTCTTGAGTACCGCCTGGGAATGGAATGATTCGAAGCATACTCATGCAGCCCAGGAGAAGATGACCAATGACTTTGTGCCAAGTCTAATGAAATTGGCCCCCAACTCGGGAGCGTACCTTAACGAGGTATGTTATCACTGTTTCTTTCATTCAAAGATAATATACTGACCAACATCTACTAGGCCGACTTCCGCCAGCCTGACTTCAAGGCTGCGTTCTATGGCACAAACTACAAGGCTCTACGTGAAGTCAAAGCTAAGTACGACCCTCACGATATCTTCTACGGCCTTACTGCTGTTGGCTCGGATGAGTGGACAGTCTCGTCTAGTGGGCGTATGTGTCAAGTGGTTTCTCACGACGAACTTTAAGCAAGATTACCCATACCGGGTACCTTCGATGTCATCTTGGGAGCAAATGGCTCTTAGGCTCTTAGCATGGTTGTTCCGCACTGAAATCAATATAATCTAGACAATGCTGCATTTCCGTCTACGCTCCGAAGCATATAAAGCTAAGTCTCTTTTGCACGTAAGGCTTTTTGCCCAATTCGGACTAAATCCGCACTGGAAAGTATCTCGCCACTGAATCCATGTAAAACCTGGCTTAGGATGGCCGCCGCAAGCTTGGTCCCACGTTCGGAATGAACCGCGAGAAATGATTGGTCAATTGCTACATAGAAGCCAGAGCAGCTCTTCCCCAGGTTGTGGAGTTTGCGACCACACCTGGACGAGCGGTACAGATCTCTAAATTTGTGTGCTTGTCGGAAAGCTCTTGTACTTGCAGTTCTGTGTTGTGCTAATGATGGCAACGTGAGTACATCATGGATGAGAAAAACCCCGAATATTTGAGATAACAGTCAAATTCTTATTTACTTACCCGCATAATCTGATAACCTCCCATAAACATGGGTTTCTTCATGGGATCATCAGGTGTCCCTTCGGCGCTCAGGTACAGGAATCGAAATGGTCGACCTTCTTGGGCCTCATACATCGCTCGTAGACCACTCAACGTGCAAATTTGGCATACTCGCTCCACTTCGTCAAATTCAAAGTTCCCGAACCTAAAAGGAGTTATGGCCACCGTCCTGTGATACTGTTTTAGTCTGTGGTCAGTCTGGATGTTGACTTTTCGATACACCATATACAAGCATCCGCACCTGCAAATGCAGCCTTGGCATGATCGGAAAAGTATCCGTAGTCTTCAATGAGCACAATTTTAAGTTTTGAGGAATTTGTACTTTCGTTGATTTGAATAGGTCTTCGCGCTAATGCAATCACCTCTGTGACTGAACCGATGTCGAGACATTGGCGAATTATTTCGGATCAACCAAGCCCGTGGCTCCTGCGACTATAATCTTCATTGCGAATTTGTGATGCGTCACTGAATTTTTCCAAGTATGTTATACATTTAAACTCGTTTTCATTCGGGCGTAGGCCTGTGTTAACTTTATTCCGCTACATGGTAAGAGAAGGCGGCGGTCGGCATGCCGAACTCCGAACCCGTATCCGGAGTTCACTTCCACAAACCCGCCTGTTCTGTTCCAGGCCTCACTACCTTTTGGTTCTTTCCACCTTTTGCTTCGGCATCGGACAATGAAAGCCGTGATTAGGCCAATTCGTCACTCGGAAAACTGACAACGCGATTGTCAATAGATATGGCTCCAGCCATGCAGCTATATGGAAAAGTTCGTTTACCTTTGGGCCTTTGGGACATCCGACTGCTTCCGGGATATGCTGATCGACTGACCGTCAATTTAGGCATGCTCAGAATGCGCAAGATCAAAATGCAAATGCATTTCGAGACCTAGTGGCGCCTGCGAACGATGTGATCGTTTGAAAAAGCTTTGTGTGCCTGGACAGTCGTCAAGGGCACGACAAGCCCAGCGCAATAATCCCATCGCTCGCCTGGATCAGCTTGAGGGTAAATTAGATAACCTCGTCACGATAATAGGATCTGGAGGAGGCTTGAGCACTCCGTCTCCTGGCATTAACCATCTATCACCACCTATCTCTACCTGCAGTACATCGAACTCATTGGGTGTTTCGACCGTTTCAACCTCATTGCCCTCCACAGCGGGTCCGCCGGGTCTTGAGCCTTCACCCGAACAGCACCTAAGTTATTTCCGGAATCATCTTCTGAAATACTTTCCTTTTCTTCACCTTCCTCCAGATGCAGACGCGCATCAACTAAGCCGAGACCGGCCTTTCTTGTGGCTTTGCCTAGTAGCTGCAGCTTCTCAATCAACACAGACGAAGCTCGCGCTCGGTGACAGGATCAAGCAAGAAGTGGTACGGCGTATATTCCTTGACAATGAACCAACTATCAACATTGACCTACTCCTCGGTCTTCTGATATTTCTGGCCTGGGGACACAATCAGCTTCTCAACTCCAACCCTGCTCAATTAGCCAGATTTACGCAGCTGGCGACAACATTGGTGTTTGATCTTCGTCTGAATAAGCCTCCATCTGAAGAGTCCAACATGTTCCCCATCAGCCAATGCGCTTTCACACCCAAAGGCCAATCGCGATCGCTCGAAGAGAAACGAGCTGTTCTCGGGTGCTTTGTCTTGAGTTCAATGTAGGTTCTTAACCACCGGAATGTACAGCCCAAATTCTTACCTTATCAGTGTTTCTGTATACTTTGGCCACATTGACCCGATGCAATGGACGCCTTACATGGATGACTGCATCAACGATTTAATGCAGAGCAAGGAATCTCCATACGACGAGATTTTTGTCCACCAAGTCAGGCTGCAGCGTATCGTTGGAGAGGTCGAGAGTGTGAGGGAGGCAACAAAGGCTCCAGCAGACTTCTATTTAAAGTTCCTTCAACAAAAGGTGGACGAGGTCAAGGCTAGTATGCCATCACGACTGCAGCACGATCGTATGTTCATCCCTTTCAGATCACTCAGTGTCATATCGTTGCCATAACTATACTAACCCTTCTTCGCCTCGACAGGAGTACTCTCCGCCTCGGTGTTCTACACCGAGCTATCAGTATTCGGCCTGGTTCTCTCCCGAAAAAGTCCACCAGGGTTCCAACGACTCGAGTATCTCTACTCATGCCTCAACACAGTTAAATCAGCAACAGAGAACTTCCTCACAATCCCAATCCCCGATTATCCCGGGATCTCGTTTCCAGTTTTCACACAACTCGTTCGGTACATCATCGTTCTTTATAAGCTCTCCACCCTTAATGATCCTGTCTGGGACCTCGGCTTGGTGAAAGCGAATATCGATGTGATCCAAGTAATCGACCAAGTGATCCGCAATATTGAGCAAGCCATGTCAGAGATTGGCGAGCAATGCTGCGGCGGAACCATGGAACGCGCTATAGGGATATTTTTGAGGTTTAAGTCATGGTGTCTGCCAAATATTCCCGCTGGTACAGGGCCGGTTGCTGAGGAAGCCGAGAATGTTAATTTTCCTGAGATGGGAGGAGGTAACACACAGCTTGACGCTCTGTTCTTGGAAGACTGGTGGTTGAAAGATAATTTGTTCTATGGTTTGGAGGAAATTCCCTGATTATTGAAACAGCTTATGGGTCTATAGAAATATCATTTTGATCGAAACTATCTCCAGGTCATCTTGCACGGAATGGTGACACGGCAGGGGACAGTAAATTAATCAAAGGAAAGACTAATAGAATTCAAAATTTTGAACATGAACCATGCTTATGGAGATCATCGGAATCAGGGTACGTCTAGAGCTCAGGACGCTCTTGGATTTCCAACCTAGTTCCCAAATGCAGGATTTCCTTTCCCACCTTGCCTGCGGCAGCCCATTTGAAATCCGAAGCAGCGTCACTCTTGGCTCGCAGCCGAGATGTTGACTTTCCGTCCTTCTCCATGGGATGGGAGGGGCGGTTAGGGTAGTGAGGGGGCTTCAGGATGTAAGCGACCGGAACCCAGTTGACCATCAACGTCAAGTAGCAGATGTGCACCAAAGGTGGGAAGGCGATGCCAGTCATCAAGCTGGTAATTGTGCGCCCCTCCTCTCCTACCATCACGGATGTTATCGCGTGAGAAACAGCCCAGACGGTAGCTACCAGTAACACCAAATTGTAAAAGACACCATTCTTCCAGAGATCCAGATACAATTTTTTGCAGGCTGATAGGGCGTGCTGGTTCCAAGAATTGAGGACGCTTCCAGTCACGAAGGAAGACCCTTTGGGCTTGGCGGAGACAAGGTAAAATCGCAAGATTGCGAGGATGTTCGCTGCAGTAATTAGTCAGATATGAAATTTTTCTTAGAAAGACATGGAAAACGGAACTTACGGCCGGCCAACCATTTGTTTTCCAGATGGGCAAATGGTGCACTCTGGAAATCATTAATCGCAGCCTGAAGGTATTCATATATCCACATGACTGCGACTTGACAGATGGACATGAGAATCTGAGCCTTTACTAGAGAAGGGTGGGCTGTCGGGATGAGTTGCCCTGACAAAAAGAGCAACGGGACTGCAAGAAAGCCGAAGAAACATTCAGCTTCTCCAGCTACAATTCCGAACCCATCACAGATGATACTCCATCGTAAAGACTTCGTATAGTGTTTGTATGCCGATGAAAGCATAGCAGGAATTTGCTGGGCGTGTCCAATATTCCATCGGTTTCGCTGAGCGCAGTGGCCTGTCAGCGAATCGGGAACCAAACCGAACTGCAGAGGCTCCTGAACTTGAAACGTGCGCCAGCCCATGCCATGCAAGATCTGGGACAGCTGCCAGTCCTCAGAGAAGGAGAATGTTGGGTACAGGCCAACATGCACGATTGCGCTCCGTCTGAAGACTGCCCCTGAGCCCGCGTCAATTGCGAGACCGAGGACATCCAATGCAGCGTTCTGGCAAGTGTAGAAGTGACTCCTAGTCTGGGAAAGAGGATCACCATTTGGTAGATTAGAGAAATATTGACGAGTAGAAACCAGAGCGGCGTCTGGGCTTTGCAGTAGGTGAGGCAAGGTTGCCCGAAGGAAGTCCGGAGATGGAACAGAGTCCGCATCGAGGATCGCACAAAACTCAGGCGGGTCTTCTTTTTGCAGCGTGGTCAAGGCGTAATTCATATTGCCTGATTTGGCAAATACCATACCGGACTGTCTGCCGCGGGAATGATATGAGACATGAATGCATTGAGATTGAAGATCTGACACTGCTTGCTTCAAGGCTGCTGATCCACCATCGTCCAGCACCAGGACGCGGAAGCAGGAGGTTGGATAGTCAAGGGCGCAGGCAGCGCGTACTGTGGCCATGATAACGTCCACGTCTTCACCACAGCAAGGTAAAAGCACATCCACGCGGGGAAGGTCTTTAGTCCCATGCACGCGTAGTCTCTTGCGCGGGCCATTCTCTTTGACTTTGGACGCCACGATGACTAGGAGCTGATCCTTTCGTGATAGATCTGGACATTCGATTAGACCTTCCCTCCTTTCACACCCGGATGCCCGTGGCACTCACGAATAAAAATAGCCTCGATGAGGAACATTGCCCACATCTGCCATGTTTGCGGAGAAAGCAAGATTGACAAAATGCGTAGGACAACATAGGCATTGCCGATCCAAATGGCAGATTGCGCTACATAGTAAAGATAATTTCGGTATTTCTGTCGCGAAAGAATCCGGGGGTCCTGAGGAAGCTCTCGGATATCGTAGATCTGATCGGCAGCCATTTGCCGGGGATTGTCCGCTCCACAGATGCGGGTGTCTTGTTGGTGATGTGCAGTAGGCTGCAGTAGCGGTAGATCCAGGCAACTTAGACTCAATCAATCTCTGCCAGCACCTCCACGGCTAAATCCAAAAATATTTCAAAACCCCCTAGCCACGAGATTGGAATATCACGGCACTAAAAGGCGGACAGAAAGGAGACAAGCCACTTCAAAAAGGGGGAAGGCGTTTGTGCGCTTGTACAAGAGGCGGCCTCGAGCCATTCAGATGCCCGCTATACCGCCACGAGTGGAGTCCTGGGTCGGATCGTGCCCAAACCTTCTTCCGCTCGTCCCGGCTGCCGACTGTAAAGCTGAGGGGGATGGGCATGGTGCATGATGTCCACCTTGTTTGTCTGAGGAGTGATCTGGTCGCTCAATGCGAGAGCCTAGTTTGACAGAAGGTGGGTACTGAAATGGTGGAAGTTGAGCAATTGAGGTCCAGTTTCGGATTGAAGAGTTTGGCATCAGTCAGCGGAAGACCGGCTCCAACTAATTCCGGGGTTCCTTGACCGCTTGTCTTGCCAATAGCTCACGGCTCTGGGAGTCTAGACAAGTGGGCATGGGTTTATAAATTTAGGGGTGTCAAGCCTTTTTGATTGGCCCTATTTCATTTGAGCAATTCGGTGCATTTGTGCTTACGGCATACTCCGATCATACGGGTGTTCATCAGCCTCTAGATTCAACCCAGCTTCCGATTTGTGGGGAACATTTAGCGATAGCGATTTTGTTTGATATCTGTAGCCGTTTACACTATAGAATCCGATTTGAAGGATCAGAATAAGAGCTTTGAGTAAAGCATAAAGTGATGGGATGAAGTGTTCTTGAATTGACCCCGATCTATCAATCTGATCAATCATCACTACATATTCAAATTGGTATATGGTGCGTAAAACGCACGGACGAAGGGTAAATCTAAATATAGACACAAAATTACTCAGACCTAGCCTCTTAAGCTCTTAGCTCAAGTCATATCCTTCCCCCTTAACTCTTCTTGCCCAGTAGCTAGGCATCCCCCTCAATCAACATCTCAACATTTCTCGAGACTTCTATTCATCTCCTTGGTCACCACCACCCAACTTCGCTTTCTTGTGTGCGTTAGAGGAATCCACCAAGTTGAAGAGGTTGCCATTGGTAGCGTTTGTGTCGTTACGGCCGAGCGAGCCCAGGCCGAAGTTCTGAATGGCACCTCGCAACATACCGTACAGAGTGATGTAGCTGTCATCGGTAGTGTTGGGTGTAACTCCGGCACCGAACAGGATGGTAGCAATGTGGTTGTCATTGTTGGGGTCAGAGTCATCGTCATTCCACCAGGTAGCCTCGTCGAAGGTAGCAACAACCAGGGTGCCTTGAGCCTCGAGATGAGGCAGGTACAGATCCAAGAATGAGTTGAGCCATTGGCCACCAGTGTTTGGCTGGTTGAAGTAGTTGCTGTCGGAGGTAGGGTCGTGGGCATTGTGAAGCATATCCGGAACGTAGAAGGAGTACTCGGGCAGAGTATGTGACATGACATCATCGGCAAAGGTGTTGTTGGCACCGTAGATCTTGCTGCAGCGCTCATATTTGCTGGTGTAGGAGCTGAAAAGCAGAGCTGGGACGTCGAGGCGACGGTACACCTGAGACCACCAGTCAGGGTTGGTGTTGTCGATGGGACCATTTGTCACGTAGTTGTTGCAGTCGTTCGGGCCACGGTGAGTCGCGATAGGATTGTACCACTCCGCGTAGGTACCATAGGAGACATTTTTGGCCTCGAGGAGATCATAGATGCTGGTGGCATTCACATTGTAGAAATCCTCATGGGCCATACCGAAGAAGTCACCGGCGACGAGAGCAGCGTAGTTGGGCAGGGATGGGTGGGTGATTGCATAGCTGCGAGTCAGCAGCTTGCCACGGGTAGCCAGTAGCTTCCAATAAGCCTGGCCCACTGTCCACTGGTAGACCTCATTCTCGAAGACAATGTGGAGGATCTTCTGGAACTTGCCTTCGCACTGGCCCGCTGATGGAGCGCAAGTTGCGAAGAGCTTGGAGCTGTTGATGGCCTTGGGGTGACCCTCGCTGACCTGGAAGAAAGGGTATTTGCCAGTCGCGCCGGAAGGAAGCAGATAACCCTCCTTGGCGCCGTAGCCAGTAAAGTTGCTACCACTGACGGTCTCGTTGTTCACCGACCAGTAGTAGTAGCCACCATACTGCTCCGGCTCGAAGGGAGGAGTATAGGAGAAAGGATAGCTGGCCACTGCCGGGTCGTTGTGCCTGAAGACATTGCCACCAATGTAGGGCACATCCTTTGCGGGAAGAGCATACTGAGCAGTAGCCGCGGATGAGAGCGCCAAAGCTGAAACGGCGTTGGTGAAGGCGTTCATCTTTAGACGACCTCGAGTCCACAACTGTCAGAACTTCAAGGGAGATTGTTTTCTGCGAGGAGCAGTTATGAGGCCCCGGCCATGAAGACCGCCTTTATACTATCGGGCATTAGGCATCACTCATAAAACAAGAAACTGATCTACTACCCTTCCAAGACACGTGGGCACGACAGGCTTCGTCGAGTATCGAAGTCGTGGAAGGGTCCAAGCGGATCGTGGGCGTGCATGGCTGAAGGCAGGTGTAATTGTACTAGACTCGATATGTTCATAGGGCCTGAAGATCAATTCTAGAAGACCAATCAAGGAGAGTTTTCCACGGGAAGTGGCATAGAGAAGCCTTTTCGGAACCATCATTTTGTTGGCTAAGCTTCCAGCCAAGCTTCGCGGGTCTAAGGGTCCGAGCCATGGCGGACCGGCCACAATGCGGCCCACGTGCTAAGAGCAGAGCCTCTCGTTTGAGGAATATCCCGCATCATTTGAAATGAAGCAATCTCTTCTCGAGTGCCAAGGTCCACTGGTAGAACTCATCCTCGAAGACGATGTGAAGGATCCTCTTGGACTTGCCTACCATACCTAGCAACAGTTACAAATATGTTTGTTTTGTTGAAGCAGAAAATTACTTAGACCTATAAATGCAACTGTCAATGCCGTTGAGGCTCTCACAATACACAGTCCGATTCCCATATTTCCTAAACTAATCTCCGGTCTCGCTTGTGGACACTTTAAGGTCAATCCAAGGCCTGCATTTCCGGAGGACGAGCATAATACATATCCCAGTCGTGCGTGTTGCACATTTCCGTGGCTCCAATCGCCTGCACCTCATCGTAAGGCACTTTCATCCAACTAACATCTTCCTGCGTGCATCCCTCTAGGGGCTCAAACTCCTTATCCGAATCGACTGACTCATTGCTATCTTCATTTACCTCCGGTTTCCATTCCCTATAAACCAAACGAACAAATCCGGTTTGCGTTATAGCATCCGGGTCCGAGCTCAAGACAGACTCTAGCGCCTCCTGCTCGACTATGACAAAAAATCTGTAGCGACCCGAATACCCGATAGTATCGACACCCTGTTCCTGCAGCGGTGCAATCGTAGCCCACTTCCTGAAATAGGTGCGAAGCAGAGCGGTGGTCGCCTTATCAAATGAGGGGTCTTCAAAGACTGTTAGGGTAAACCCTTCTAACATGTCTAGACCCTTGCTGTCCTCAAGATATTCTGTGACGGGCTGGAGGAAGCGAGCTATGAATCTTTCCCAGTCTTTTTGGCTTTGGTATGTGCAACGATAGATAACGAAGCCCTACTTTATGAATCTATCTTTTTGGAGAAGCCGTTCTAGGTTGTCTGCGCCGTTGCAGTATGCTTCTATGGTGGGATCCCGTTTTGATGGTTCC
This sequence comes from Penicillium subrubescens, assembly GCF_028828155.1. Lineage (NCBI taxonomy): Eukaryota > Fungi > Ascomycota > Eurotiomycetes > Eurotiales > Aspergillaceae > Penicillium > Penicillium subrubescens. The sequence goes on along the minus strand of NW_026643157.1, from coordinate 2,478,519 downwards.
TCTATTTCATCATCGGGGATGCGTGAGGAACTCGCTGCTTTTGAGAATTATTTGGTGAGCTGTGAAAGGCCAGTTCTGGTAGGAAAACGGATGGGATGAGTTGAAAGGCTGGAGCACCTGAATGATTGCTTCCGAAAAATTGTTCGGAATATTTAGTGGAAAGGGAATAAAGAAGTCTTGGAGAAAGTCAAGTTGGGTCCAAGACAATGTTAGCTGATGTACGGAGGATAAAGAGTTACTGCCCTCAGGCACCGCCTCTTTAGTGCGGAGCCTCTTGTTTTGGAAACATCCTGTATCAAGTGAAATGAAGCATCCACTTTCAAATGCCAGAAGATTCCCTTTCGACATTTTTGAACATTATTTAGCCGTGGATTGCATGTCTGTATGTCATCGCTCATAGACCTGCACCGCAGTCTCCGCAGAGAACCCCTTTCGGAAGACTCGGAAGACATACTTTCGTACTAAATCTATATGTCTGCCTAGAGAAACTCACTTGGGTCCTTCCTTTATCATCCACGACTAGGGGTTAAGTGCTTCAACAAGTGACTAAATTTAAATTAGAGTATATGCGGAGTTGCTCTATGTGAGGGATGCTCTTTACTTTGTCTGGGTTTTTACAGTCTAATAATATCACTCTTGTTCAAGATAGATCTTTATCTTATGCGAGAGAATGCTCCAAGTGAAATATGTACCAAGGATCCATGAAAGTATAGTTTATCAAACCCTCATGTCCAGATCAGCTCAGTTGAATTGTGACAATAGTGGCCCCACCCTGCAGCGAAACACTATTCCCTGAAGGGCTCTTGTGACCGTTGACCTTGATACTCTTAATCTGGAGACTGGAAGGAAGACTCAAACTGCCCGAAGTCCCTTGCGGTGCGGCGACATTCACAGTCAGCAGCTTATTACCAAGCTCCCACTTCACTGACAGCTGTCCATACTGAGTTTTGACAGATGCAGCAGCCCAATCAAGATCAAATCCTGAGATTGCGGGTTGAATGATCCACGTCTTGTGTCCTGGCATGACAGCGCGAATACCGGTAATATATTCGGTCAGAACATAGGTTGGTGCTCCACCCCATGGATGGCTTTGAGACGTGAACAAGCTAAGCCCAGGGCTCAAGTCCTGAGCAACATATTCCCAAGAAGCACCAGTGCCGTATTTATCATTCATCATTGCTGCCCAAAGGTTGTCCAGGAGATATTTGGCGACAGCAGTGTCATTTGCCTCCATAGCTGCTACCATCAGGAAGCCATTGGTGTTCGGAGAAATATTGGCAGAAGAGGAATCGGTAGTAGAGATATCTTTGTAGCCGGGAGCAAGTTTCAAATCGGCGAGTCTAGCCAGACATGATGCGGCTCGTTCCTCACTGGCAACACCGGAGCTGATGGCGAAAGCAATATCTGCCACTCCAAAAGTGGTGTTGGATGAGGTACTGCGCACATACACGCCCAGCTCACCATTCCAAAGTAGTTCATTGATGGCTTTGGATACTTGTGCCGCCTTGTCACGGTATAATTTTGCGCTCGTTGCGTCGTTCAAAGCGTCGGCAACCAGGGCAGCCTCACTCAGTGCCTGCACAAGCGCGGCGCTGATCGCGGTACCCTTTGCATCGCCGAGGAATCCACCAAAGTTGACCAGTTGAGTAGCGCTGTCAATCTGACCGAGTATCCACGAAATTTGATTTTGGATAGAAGGCCAGACACCTCGAGCCCAGCTCAGATCTCCACTTCTGTGGAGATACCCGGTGAAGGAGAGAACTCCCAGAATTTGGTAGTCATTCAGGCCATAGTAGGAGTACAGAACCTCTTTCAAGCACGAATTGTTGTATCCCATTTGTGGAGCAATGTTGACAAGTCCATTTGGCAACTGAGTGTCAAGCAGGTAGTTCAAAGTTCCTCGGGCGTAGTCCCAGCGAGATGTGCTCGAAGTCAGAATTCTCGAGGTGTGGAAGAAATCTCCTAGCCAGACCAAACGATCTCGCTTCGCTCCATCCATGCACAAGGCCTCCGTATTTTGTCGCACACCATACTCGGACAAGATAGAGGATGATAGCATGTCATTCTCGTAAAGAAGTGTGCCATTGCTGGCGTGGACAGTCACGTCTTTCACTAACGCGATTTGATCTTGGTAGGGTCCAAATCCCCAACCACCGGCACTGACGGCAGGAACGCCATAATCAGCTAGTGAGATGTTCAAGACTTGGGTCCCATCGATATCAACAGAAAGCTGAGAGCGAGAGAGCAGAGTGGTCGAGATTTTGTACCATTCACCTTCCTTGATGTCGATAGAGACCGGGAAGCTTCCAACGAGCTTGCTGTCGAGTGTGGTCTGATTCACAAATCCGTAACCAGAGGCAACAACAATGGAGTTTGGCGGAGTAAGAGTCCTGTTAGTATTGACAAATGTCGTCTCATCCGGTAGATCAGAGACCAGGAGGAGCAGCAGCCCAGTTCCTGAAATAGGTTGAGAAACAGACCAGCCAGTTCCTCCACGAACGATCTTAGATGAGAAAGTCATGGTGTAGTCAGTCCAATCGATTCCATTCACGCCAGGACCGGGCTTCTGACCGCGGATGTATGCGCCCTCTTTGGTGATATCCCAAGTGGAGGGTTGAGAGCCAGCGTCAAAGCAGGCGGCTGAGACGGCACTAGCTCCAAGCTTCCAGATCTCATTGTATGTTGGATTGGAGCAGGTGAAAGTAGAAGGAAGGTTGTCAAGATCGACATGGTCGATGGTAGGTACAAATCCAACCTCAGACAGCGTGATGTGCCCTTTGGTCAAGACCTTGATGGACTGCCATCTTTGTCCTCCTTGGATAAAGTAAGACTCGATCTTTCCAGGTTCTGTAATGTTGAAAGTCTCGACTCTGAATGAATTGGAAAGTCCATTTGTAAAGTAATATGGCCCGTCGGCCCAGACATGGTTCAACCCATCAAATTGCTCTGTGTACTTAACTTCGATCTGCACTGGGCCCTTTACATCTGAGATTTGGAAGTATGGAAAACCCGCAACTTCGCGTGCATAGTCCAAGGTAAGGATAGGGTTCTTGTCGAAATCTAGAGTAACGGAATGGCTGGCATGAAGGGGTTTGGTGTTTATGCTCGGTCCAGTACCCAGTTGGTACTTTTGAGGTAGAAAGTTGCTGTATAAAGAATGCAGGTTAGTTCTGTTTGATCAAAAAATGTCATAAAGGGCACAAACTCGGTCGATGCATTGCAGACTGCAAGCAATGCGCCTACGACAAAGAATTTCCCCCTGCTAGGGCCCTCATCTTTGTTCTGGGTGGTGGTGTTTCCAACAAGAAGACCAATTGCAATCACGGCAGCGTGTGGTATTTGTTCCCCTCGTCTCTCACTCCCCCTCCCCTTTCTTTCCTCCATGAGGGTCTCGGTGGGATTGTACCCGAGCTCATCTCTGTCGTGCGGGGAATTAATTGGATGAGAGGCCATTCGGCACACCCGCAACCCCCCCCCCCCCGGCAACCCCACATCGTCAGGGTCGGGTTTTCCGGGGTACCACATATTCCGCTTAATGTTCGGCGAAATAACGATGCTATTCGCTCAATCAAGTTTACAGTGGCTCGCTGCCGCCATAGAAACTTAAAAGAAGTCATCTGCCAACAGTCGTGAAGTTTTGGAAGCCTGGACTGTGGGCATGAAGCTTCCAGTTCCCCGTCAATAGAAAGACAAAATTTTGAGACTCGTGAGCCTAGGACAAAATTAGAAGCCTTGGTTTACCGCTCAAGGAGGCCGAAGTGCCGCCACGCTTTGCCGACGTATAGGGAAGTTGGTAACTGCATTTTCCGACAGGATATTATTCCGTGGATTTTCGACAGATTCATGGCTCGGAGGGGTTAGTACTAGGTTAAATTCAAAGGGGCAATTTCTGCGCCTGGCAGCAGTCCAATTTTGTCGCTCAATATTGAGCATAGAAATCAGGTCAATAACGGACAATGAAGATAGGCTATGAGCCATACATACATCAGTGCGGCAGCCGAGAAAGGACAAATCACACAAGTTCTGTCGACTTAACAGAGAAAGACTCTGTAAGATTCTGTAATTTTGAAACCCAACTAGACTTTCATGACCTTGATAATTGTACTTTGAAAAATGATTCGAAAGATGTAATCGAGGTAAACATGTATGTACCGCAACAAGGGGTGACATATACAGAAAAGCAAGCAACTAGTACTAAGGCTACGATGGGTGAGGATATGGATAGACAGGCAACGATTTCAATTTCAATGTAGATATCAAGGAAAACAGCTATTGTTAAGAGCTCCGGCGCTTAGTGCACTGGATGCAGCTGCAGTTAGGAAACGGCTGATTCAACATGTTGAAAGTCTTCTCAATCTCCTTAAGCCTATCCTCATCGACAATATGTCCCAAAGGCTGACGATTCACAGATTGAGCTACCCGTGAGGCCGCAGAGTTCTCCATCAACTCGGCATAACTATCGTCACCTGAGATCGAAGAGTCAGTCTACCAACTTGAATTCGAAGACAGTCCAGCGCGGTACGGGTGTGGCCGACAAGGTGGGAGCGACCACCAAGCAATGAGCCCTGCCAGTCGATAGCATCTCGAAGTAAATCACAGCGAGTTTCGAACCGAGCCGGCACGTCGCTATCTTCTCGGGAGGCCTCGAACTTACCGTTGCCCTTGACATTGGTTTCGAGTATTTTTGCGGCAAGTTGCATGCCGGCGGCAACCTCGTCGAACCGCTTGGGGAATTCTTCGAGCTTGTGGACGCAATCCACAAGCCGGTTGATGATGTTCTCCCGGCTGTCGTTGAAGGCTTCTTCGTAACTCTATATTGTTGGGGATTGGATTGTTGTACTTACTGAAGGTGGGTTTGTAATGGTGAAGGATTTGGGAGGTTGGACTTGTGGTTGCCAAAGAGGAGGATGATGATGATGTGGGAAGTGGAACCCAGTGTGGTGGATGAAGATCGTTGCGGAGGTGAGATTGGGGCCTTTTTTTTAGTTGCATCTACGCGCTTGAGGTGGAATGACAAGGCTATTCTAAATGAATTAGACAATATAGCGGCTTTATCGGACTATGCGTTGTTATGTTCAACGGCTTTGTTCTCTTCATCCCAAAGCAGGTCTTATTGTTCTCTTTGACTTCATTATGTACCGAATAGTCTATAATTGCATACTGAATGATGTATATATACATACATATATATATATATATACCGAATAGGCTATTATTATGAACTGAATCATCTATAGTTGGTCAGAAATGTCTAAATTTATCAAAGCTCAAGAAGCGACCGCCAGGGATACTGGCAGAGTACAATATGGCTCGTCCACAGGACTGGTGCGGCTTAGAGGGTTGTGAGACATCAACCAGTCTTTCAAGTACATGGGGAAAAAAGTCCAATCAGCAGCTATCCCCTGGGATAAACCTGCTCAATGGTGCGTTTCTTGACGATTATATGTTAGGCATGGCGACAGAAAGTAAATGGGGAAGGTGGTCAGACAGTCGCTTAGAAGGAAGGTGCAGCTACCGAGGTTGGCGAAAGACCGAATGCTTCATATAATCAAAAGCTGAGTCTTCGAATATTGAGGTCAGTTTGGCCGAGTGGTCTAAGGCGCTTGACTTGAACTTTACTGGGGGTAACCCTGCCATGTTTGGGCATCAAGTATCTTCGGATGCACAGGTTCGAACCCTGTAGCTGACGTCTCAATTTCTCTTTTTGCTCCCTTCTCCCTCACCATACCCAAGAGTTTTGGGGACAATGTTTTGCAAATAAAATAAATTATCGCCATATCTTATTCTGTTTGGTACGATCGCTATACATATTTTAACAATTCTCTCACCTCATCGTTGAGGTTGAAGCTGAAGCACATTCATGATATGGACTACACCCCACTTCCGATGTACATAATTCAAGGGATGACTCCACCACTAGAGGGCTGTCGAAGTAGTAATTTCACGAGAGATCTGTGTGTATCTCATTTTCTGGCTACTATGTTTTTAGTGCAGGTTACTAAAAAGAGTTTATGGGGTGAGTTCGCTAATAAGCGTATTTGCTCCGAAGGAGGCGTGATCTTAGTAGCGTCGTAATTTTGGCATGCAAATCTGTCTCTGATCTGGAAATAGAAAGAATGATATTTATACCAAGCCAGCCTATGAACAGGGAAGAAAGCCGAATGGGAGCAGCGCCATTCTCAGAAAAACCAAGGCTGTTTGTTATATGGTCTACAGTAAGACTCGGCCGTTGATAAGCGCCCTCCAAATCGTAAACACAAAGACATTCTGAGATGAAGAATCTATGAACAGCATACAAGGAGGGAATTCACGTAACAGTTTAGCCCTCCCACTCACAAACCCCTAGGTAAGAAGGGCAATCACCAAAACCCAGTTTCCTCATCCCCAAAATCTAAATCTAAATCTTCGCCCTCGGCCTAATATACAACGCCTCCGCCTGCGCAAGAACAACCCCGTCCCCATCCCTTATCACCCCCTCAACCCTCCACTTCCGATCCTCCTTAACCTCAATCATTCTCGCCTGCACCAAAATGGCGCCCGGCGTGGGCACAGGACGCAGAAACTTCGTATTCAAATACGCAGTCACAGGGCCCGGTTGCGCATGCTTAGCTTCCCGGATCGAAGCATCGCCTACATGGCCATTTAGTGATAATAGTAGGCCGGTTGCTTCGTCTAGGAGGGTGGCGACGATGCCGCCGTGAAGCATTCCCGGGTAGCCGTTTAGATCGGAGCCGAGGATGAAGAAGAGGCGGAGTTCTTCGGCGAGGGTACTTGTGGTTGTGGTTGGACTTTGTGGGCTAGAAGGTGTGGACTTGGACTTGGTGGTGGTGGTGGTTTGTAGGGGACGGTACTGGCTTAAACAAGCGGATAGTGTTGTTTCTGAATTGAGGGTTTTGGAGAAGAGGTTGTCTTCTGTGGAGGGTTTTTTTGTCCTTGATGGGATGGTGAGCGTCACGAAGGAGGTGTCTTTGAGGAGAGTTGATATCCAGGGGATGGATTGGAAGGGGATTGGGTCGTTGGTTGCCATGTTGGTGTTGCGTGAATTAAGGAAGGTGAGATGCTCCAGCGAAAATGAAGAGTGAATGAAAGGTATATAGTTAGTCTACTCTGTAGATTGAAGTGAAATATTTTGGCGATGCTGAGGCTGTGTCATTTGTGCCTAGGCTTCTTTCGGGGCGCGGGGAAATTCGCCATCTGGCCGCGGGAAGCTAATAAGCTAATAACCTACTTTTGTCTTGGCGCCTAGATCATCTATATGATCTACCGAGATCTTTTATCCCTTCAAATGTCGAGAGAATTAAATGAACTCTTCTATGATGAAGATTTTGGCTGCCAAAGATCAATAATTGACTGGCTGGTATGTTCGTCTGGAATGATTAGAGACTGGTCCCCTCCAAGATCGCATGCATTTCTTAGTCCCATTCGAGATTGCACTTCTGAGTATCGGATTGATAAAGTACATATTCAACATCCTAACGAGAGGCATGTCATCCTTAATGTAGCCCGATTATAACTATTATCAACAACTCCCAAATAATGCCCCAGTCATCTAATAAAGACTCCACCAAATCCAATCCACTTTCCACTTCTGGCCGGCACGCGACGGAAGGGCAATTTACCCCGCAAAACCCAAGCTCCAAGCTCCAAGCTCCAACGGTTTCTTGTTTCTTATCCTTGTTCCTTGTTCCTTGTTCCAACACTCACGTCACATCGCTGGATTAATAAGATGCCTTCATCGGACTCGCGTTCGCTCACTAGAACCTGTCCTACCTCTCTCCTCTCTCTCTCTCTCTCTCTCTCTCTCTTTGACCTTGCGCAACAACACATCCTATCCCATACTGATCACTAACAGCCTCGACCAATACACTCCACCTGCCTGTCCCTGATCGATGGATTATCGGAGGCCTTAGAAGAGCTAGTCTGCATTGAACGCTGGCTGCTCGAGGAGAAGATCCCGGATGCCTCACCTGTAGCGCAGGTCTGGCCATTGAAGGCGCAGACTATTCTACTGATAAACTGCGTTTCCACTAAAGCCAGTTGGATGCTAACGATCTTGATCAATGTTTTGAGAATACGAAGACTTGAGGTGCGATTAAAAAGTGATGACCAAGCAGGCAAACAAATCCGAGAGACGAGTCTTTATCACCAATAACCACCAAGACTTGAAGCGATATCCACCGGATTCTCATCGTTTTCTGCCTCCCACTCGACCACCTCGAGTTTCGAGGCAAGCACCAACACAGTCAAATCTAGTCAAGTCTGTTACGACCAGCGCATACACCACCACCGAAAAAGAACTTATCAAATAAAGATTGATTATAAAAGGGTTGAAAGTGGAACGAAAGGAAGAAAAAAAAACTCCTTTTACAGCATCATCTTTCTCTCATCTATATTCTCAGCAAGACAAAAAAGCCATCTCAACATCAGAGAAACAGAAAGTCAAGAAAAAGAACAAAGACTGTGTATGCGCACGCAACATGTATACAAAAAAAGAAATGAAGAAAAGAGAAGAGATCAAGAAAAAGAATTAAATCAGCAAAGGACCACAAAACCACAACATATGCGAAGCAGGTGGGTGGGGCATTGGTCTCGTCTCGTTTTCATCTATTTAGCGACAATCTTGGTAGGGGGAACACCGATGCCGTTGGTGTTACGGAAGAACAAGACACCCTTGCTCTCGCCCTTGGCGCCCTCGGTGGGCTCAACCCACTGGCAAGCGCGGGCAGAGGTCCACATGGCCTTGAAGAAGCCAGTCCAGCCGGTGTGGGCCTCGGTGCGGTAGTGGTTGCCCATGACGGTCTTGATGGCCTCGCTGGCCTCGTCGGCGTTGTAGAAGGGGATGTTGCTGACATAGTGGTGCAGGACGTGGGTTTCGATGATGCCGTGGAAGATGTGACGGCCGACGAAGCCGAAATCACGGTCGATGGTGGCGGCAGCGCCGCGGGCAAAGTTCCACACCTCGGGCTCGTAGTGGGGGAGGGTGGGGTCGGTGTGCTGCAGGAAGGTAATAGCCACTGCAAAAAAGATGTTAGTGATACGTTTGCATTTAGAAACTCGACTTGAGCTGATTTCCATTCAGATCGGAGTTATAACTTACCGAGCCAGTGGTTGACCCAGAGGTACGGGATGCCGTACCACACCAGAAGGTTCAACCATCCATAGGTGGAGCCGATATAGTACAGAGCAGAGCCGGTGAGGAGAAGACCGAGGTCACTCAGAACAATCAGCTTGGCATCCTTGGCCTCGTACAGAGGGCTAGAGGGGTCGAAGTGGTTGACACCTCCACCCCAGCCGTTCTTCTTGCCCTTGCCACGGCCCTCGGGCTGCTTCTCGTGGTTGTTGTGGCCAGTCACGTTGGTGATCAGGTACAGCAGCCAGCCGAACAGCTGCTGACCGATCAGGTGAGTGGCAGTCGCAATGGGGGTCTCCTCAACGAGCTCGCTGAGCTCGTAGATGGTCTTGCCAACGCGGGAAGCATAGTGCTCGCGGGTCTTGGGGACGAAGACCATATCACGGGCAAGGTTACCAGTGGCCTTGTGGTGCTTGCCGTGGGAGATCTTCCAGGAGAAGTAGGGGACCAGCAGAAGGGAGTGGCAGATCCAGCCGACAGTGTCGTTCAGGACCTTGGAGGGGGAGAAGGCCTGGTGACCACACTCGTGGGCCAAGACCCAAACACCGGTACCGACAAGACCCTGGATGACGGTGTACAGGGTCCACAGAGCCACGCGAGCAGGCATGAAGGGAACAGTCTCCGGGGTGACATAGTTGTGGAAGAGGTAGAAGACGGTGGCCAGGATAGCCATGTCACGGAAGACATAGTACAAGCTGGTCACGGCGGAGCGGTGGAAGCAGTGAGCGGGGATGGCATCGCGAATCTCCTTGATGGTGAAGTCGGGAATCTTGAACTCGTTACCATAGGTGTCCAGCATCTTGGTCCGGGGCTCCTGGTCCGAGGCCATGGAGGACAGCGAGGTCGACGAAGGCGATTGACGCGGGCTGTCGAAGGGCGAGGCCGAGACCGACGACGGCATCGAAGAGTCGGTGGTGGGGTTGCGGTGCAGCGCAACGCGCTTGGGGAGAGCAGTCGACGACATGGCGAAGACGACAGACAGAAATGGTCAATCCCAGGAAGAACGCAACCAAGAAAGAATTATATGGAGGGGGATGGCGAGGTCTTCAAAAAGCTTCCCTCGGCCGTACTATAATGCGTCCACCGAACCAACGGAAACGAATCACACCGAGGATGTTGGGAAGAATGAAAGCGAAGGGAGAAGAGAGAAAAGGAACGGCAATTAGCTGCAAAAAAAGCAAAGCCCGGACAGAAAAGAGAAAAAAACCACAGCTGGTATCAAAGCCTGTGGGGATTGGGGGAGACGCCAGTCAGTTTCCAATTGATCGACGGTCACGAAGTGGATGTTCAGTGGTTCAACTCACAGTCAATGGTCTCTGTCTTTTCCTCTTTGGTCCCTCTTAAGTGGGCACCTTTGGGGGGTTTGTTTCCTGGTGGTTACACAACGCAGGGAGTGGTGGGGGGGGAGAGAAGGTAAGATCCCAGGAGAGGAGCTGAAGGGATTGATAAAGCAAGACCGAAAGACGATCACCTCAGTGGAAAGAGTGGCAGGCTGAGAAAGAATCATAATAATAGGGATGGCAAAAAAGACGAAAATGAAAAAAAAAAAAAAAAAAAAAAAAAAAAAAAGGGACCACCATGTTACTGTTGTGTATGTTTTGTTTCCATCTTTCCATGGTTTCATCGACCCGGGAGGGTAAATTTGCATTTAGAGCCAGGTCTCAGTCCCTGCCAATCGGCCTGAATGTGCCCCTGGCGGTATTATTGGGGGTATTGCCATTTTCTACAAAATTACACCACTAGCAACAATCTAAAGAATTAAAGATTTGGGTCTCCACTCGCCTCTGGGCCCATCCATCCATCACATCGAATTTTTTCTTCTTCTGCTTTTCCCGCCACTTGACTCGTTCGCCTTTCATGGAGACACACTTCCTCTTGCATGAACTCCTCTTTCAGCCGATCTCACGTCTTGCATGACAAGGGCCACGGCCCTCCCCGATAAGAGTCCAAGCGATTGGATAGATCTGGTTGCGCCACCGTAGCGGACACATCTGATTTTGAATTTGATTCTGATCCTGATTCTGGGCCGAGGATTACTCTTATTCTTTATAACTTATATCTACTCTTGATTGTTATTTCTACTTCCCTGTCCATCTCCCTATGTACTCCATAGTATCATTCTAGATCTATATACGGAGTAGTTTAAGTACTACTGAAAATTACCAGATCCCCCGGTCGTTCTTCAGCTCCCAAAAAAATACGCCACCGCCTAAACCACGCTAGTCCCCTTTGAGCGGCCCAACACTTTATTTCTTATCCATTTCAATTTGTCCGGAGGCGGTGAGGGATTAATCTAACGACTGCCTTTAAGGTGACTACAATTGTACTGTACATTGTGGTAGATACTTGAATTAAAAAAAGTCAATTGACAACAATAAGCATCAAGTAACAAAACCAACGTCATGAATCATCCGTCTAAACTCACACCAAAAAGCAAGCTTGTATACTCCGTCTCCCCTTAGACCTACAGTAATACTAGGATATCCTATCTCGCCCATCATCCATGGACGGCACTTTCACATGCGGGCCCCGGAACCTACGGGCCTACGGGACGGGGGAAAGCATGTGGATGGGCTGGGCGATCGACCGGCCTCGGCGGGCCATTTTCGTGGGTTGCTGCGCAGGTGTGCGAGCTTTGGACGGTGGATTGGTGGGATTGGTTCACGGCCCGCTTGGGTGTATTGATCAATTTGATCGAGGGTCAAGGGTGGCAATTTGGCGATTGGCATGGCATGGCATTCAGAAGGGGGAAAGAAATACACTACAGTACAGCATAGAATAAGTATGTTATGGTAGTGTGTTCTAAAGCGAGGGGAAGGGGGCCGGGATGTCTGGCATGTGAATGGGAAATGCGAAATGTTTGGTCAGGGAGAAGTACTCTACTGCTTGTTGGGCGGCCCCAGTATTGGCAATAATAGTACATGTCAATTGTACAATACATTTGTACCCTTCAACTATGAAGGAATACATATGGCATGATAGCACAGTACCAAAGACTTTGAACAAACCACTGACCTCGGCAGCAAGATAGTATAACTACATTTGACATACAACCATCAATACTCTTCGGGATACGCTCGGCCTACGGATGGACGGAGTACACTCGCGTACAAAATGTACTCTTACATACCATGAATGCTTGTATCCATACTGTACATCGTGGGGGAAAAGTCCCTCTTGTTGGGCGAGCGGGTCCCGCTTGAGTTTTGTTGAGGAGCACCCCCACCAATCAAATAGCCCCACTGAACACCTGTCATTGTCCCTCGTTGGGTTTTTGCAAAACGCGTGACCAGCCAGTGTAAGAAGGGCCGAGGATGAATATCTTTAGGCTATACTACAGCAGTAGCTATACTCAATAGTGAGCTCGTAATATCTGCCTGTGACTTGCAAAGTATTAGCATAGACTAGGAAAACACAGTAGTTGTCCTCAGCATGTGGATTTGAATATGATCTTGCTATCTATACGCAATCGTCTGTGTATAGAAGGGTGTCAACAACTTGAACCCTGTGAGGTTCAAAGATTCAATAACACAAGCTATACTTACAGAGATCAAAACCAAACAAAAAAGAGTTTCATGACTCGTAGATCTATATACATACACTTCAATTCCAGCCATCCTATCAATCCTCTATACCACACTAATTACCGACTCATACAACACATACAGAAAACAGATCATCCAATCCATCTTCCTCCCAATCAATGAACCTCCGCACGTCGTTCAGAGTCCACCAACCACGAAGATCCACCCGGACTACCCGACACACTCAGACTAACCGTAGTCTTACGCAGATCCGGCAGCACAAGCACCGTCTCGCCATGATTCCGATAATCCACCTCGCAAGCAATCGCCTGGCGCTGGACGGGGACTGCGGGACTGCCCGCCGCAACATCCGTCGCCGGAGGGGAGGTCGGAGGCTGTGGCAGCGTTGGGGCAAAAGTGCGCACCTCCAGGCCTGGGAGGAGCAGATGGCCGGGTTTCTGGGGTAGAAGCAACACCGTGAAACGGATGATCTCGCCATCGCGAGCTAGGAAGTTGCCGCGTCGTCGGCCGCCCAGGAGCCATAGCTCTGGGTTGGCGTGTAACTCGTACGAGCATTCGAGGGGCTGGTCTGCGTGGGCCTGATTTGCTGGGGAACACCATCGTCGTGTGTGGCGGATGGATAGTTCCGCGGCGATCATCTGGCCCACGGCTGCGTGGGAGGATGATGCGTCTGTGTCGGTGTTTTGCTGGAGCTGCAGCTCGGCCGTGTGCACTACTTGGATCTCGGGGATATCGACGGGGATGATGATACTACGGGTGGGGATGGAGGCCTGCTCGGGGAGACGAATGATTGGGTTGCTCTAATCGGGGTGAAAACCTGGTTAGCACATAGTCAAACACACAGGGAGTGCACCAGCGACTGATGGTCGTGTGATGGTTGTGATGTGATGTATTGAAGGGAAAACTCACCTCGTGCCATGACGTGAGCCACTGTCGCACATCTTCCGTGCGTTCCTTTAGCGCGCCCAACAATTCCTCCCACTGGACGCTCTGATATGGGAGCATCTCGACCTCTCGTACAAGACCAATGACTTCCATATCAGAGGTAGATAGTTGAGTGCGGAAGCTACTAACAATGTGCGATGTAAGCAGTGTCGCATACTGACTGAATGGGCTAGACTCGATGGCTGAAAGGAAGAGTTTCTCAACCACATCCAGGCACTCATCATCCACGCAAGTAAAGTCCACACGGAGACGTAGACTGCGAGGTGCCCCCGGGCCAGTGGTGGCACTGACGAGCCCAGACGGACGAATCTTGTAGAGCAAAGATGCGGGCTGCTTGGGGAAGACGTCCATAGCCACGGGGCCTTTGATGCTGGTTTGTACAGAATACGAATCGGAGCTGGGCAGGCTGCAATTCGTAATGCGCAGCGGGATCAGCATTGCGGGGCTGATCGTGAAACGTGAAAACAGCAACTCGTCCTTGAAAATGTCCTGCACATTGACTGATATGGGCAGCGTGGCCACAATGCTGTGTGCCGTTGAAAAGGCAAATTTGCCTTTATCAGTCTCATAACTGACCTCGGCTCGCGCAGACAGATTTGTGAAGGTTTCTTCCACCGTGTAAGGGATGCGCAGCCGTATGAAGGTTTGTGCTGGGAGCTGGGTGAATTCGATTGTACCGGCGTCAATGTTGGGGGTAACATCGATCTCGCCATCCACAACCTCAACTTCGGAGATTCGAAGTCGGAGCCCGGCCGTGGCTGGCCGCACACGAATTATGCCGGCATTGATGTCATTCCGTCCGCTGTTGAGTTCCAGCTCCAGCGTGCGCATGGCCTCCAGGTTGATCAAATGCGGTGAAACAACCTTTGCCTGTAATCCCTCCGCAGGAGGGTAACAGTAGATGTATGGCCGACGATCGGTTTCTTCGTCCTCGTCCGTTTCACGGAAGCCAACCGGCAGAGCCGAATTATTTCCGCTGTTGAAAGAGAAGATGATGTTGCCAGACTTCATTTCTATGCGGTCAACAAAATATTTGCCATGTAGGGTAGTCTTGAGAGGACCGTTAGCAAGAGAATAGCAAAACCAGTCGCTTATACAAAGAGTCAGCACTTACCGAAGAGTCAATGAGAATCGTAGTCATCGATGACTTGACCACGAAATTGGTCGATGCCTCGATCCAATGCTCCGCGTTCTGGGAGTTGGTATCGCTGACCAACCGCACTTTGATAGAGTCGATATTGATCTGGGGGCCCAAGAGGAATCGAAGAGAGAGCCTGATTTGAAATCCATCTTTATCCTCGTAGAGTTGAATAGCAGGATCAACGCGGAGGTCCGCAAAGAATTCAACCAATAAAGCCGTGACATCTTTCTGCATGGCTGACGCTCCACTGAACAGATCGGTGACATAACCAGCCAGCTGTTCCAATTGCAAGATGGATGGGGGGTAGACAGTGCTCGTTCTCTGACTGACAGCTTTGCCTGCGCGTATGCGGCGAACTTGGCCAGCAGCCGAAGCATCACGCGGACAAAATCCTCGTTCCGCTTCAGCTCCTTGAGGCAGCGGGCATACAGTTCCAGCATGCTTCCTTCCAGGACCACCCAAAGCTTGCTCCCATAGAATGGAGCCATCTGGTGGAAATATGAAGCAGCAGCTTCGTAGTCAGCCTGCCGGTATCGCAGGATAGCGATATCTGCGAGAGCCGTCTCCGCGGAGTTGGCACGGTTAGCCACCATGTAATGACGGATGATATGGTCGGTAAGATCTTCATAAAGCGACAAATACGC
The DNA here is from genome assembly GCF_028828155.1 of Penicillium subrubescens. Lineage (NCBI taxonomy): Eukaryota > Fungi > Ascomycota > Eurotiomycetes > Eurotiales > Aspergillaceae > Penicillium > Penicillium subrubescens. The sequence continues at coordinate 2,463,114 of NW_026643157.1, read as the reverse complement.
CTCCCTTGATCTAAGTCCAGCCTTTAGAGGAGCTAGCTCAATACCCACTAGGGAAGTGTGTTCCTCCTTAGAGGAAGGCTCCTGGTTTGAAGCATCATTATCGTCCAGGGAGACTTCCGTAAGGCCGCCTGCTCCGGCGCGGTGACTGTCATCAAATAGCAGACCGAGGTCATTCCATTTCTCAGACCAGCCCCGTCGTCGAGCCAGTTCTTCAAGAGATCGCCGAGCTAGCAGGAACAGCTCTCCTCGCGCTGATGCCAATTGTTCGGATCCAGTCTTTTGCATCGAGCCGGGTGCTGGTTGAGGGTGGTCCAAAGTCGAACGCCGCTGAAGTGTTCCAGCGGGAGTATCAGAGAGATCCTGCGTCATCGGACGAGCGGGGCGAGTCGCAGTTGCAGCTATCAATGAGCTTGACCGGCGTGGTATCTCTGAGCGGTTTTCGTTGATCGACACAGTGGACTTTGCAGCAGTGCTGACTTGCGCTCCGGCATGGAACGAGGACTCGGGAAGAGCCAGGTGGGGAGTAAAGGTCTGGCTAAGGATCTGCAGGGCTGCCGAATATGCCCAGGAAGACACGAGATTATTGATGACCTCTGCCTTGGCGTGGTTTTCCACATCCTCAAGACCGCATTCAAGACCATACCGAAGGTTACGAGCGGCAAGGCTGATGAACTCCAAAGATCTTGCGCATATTTCAGAGAGTAAGATCAGATCTTCTGGTTTCCTGCCACGTTTTGCGGACTCATTTCCAACGACTGAAGGAGCTCTGGCCGCTCGAAGGAGGAGGATAAGTTGTCGGGAGAAGACATAGGTGCGGAAGTCAAAGATGGAAATATCGCTGGCCAAAATCATTTCTCGGTAAGGAAGCTTGGTTGCACTGAGTGGAAAATCCTCTTGCTGGATCTCTAGACTTGGTCCCTCGCCATCCTGGTCGCTGTCGTTGGCTGATGAGCCCGATTCGAGTATTTTCCGTGCATTTTCCACCCAGATTTTGCTGGAATTAAGAAGTGTAGTACCATGCTGCTCGCTGTTTCCATGTAGCTGATCTCGAATTGCTGCATCAAGTCCAAAAGATAGTTCGTCATAGCCAAGCAATGCATCTTCAAAGAGACCAACATTCTCAAATCCTCGAGCAAGACCTTCCTTCAGAATGAAGAACGTACAAAAGTTCCACCCAGGGAGGCTTCGCTGCGAGTCTTTTTCCTTGATATCTTCCTCATACTGAGCCACGCGCAGATCAAATGAAGCCAGAATACCGTTCTTGACCTTATCAATCAGGTCTTCCAGCTGCTCGGCCAGCTCAGGAGACTTGGCCGTAGAGCCCTCCTTTGGGATCCGTAGTTGTGCCACACGATCAATAGCCGTCTTCGACGTCCCATTGAAGTCAGCCTTGACCTTCTCCAAAACTGTGGTGCTGCTTCGGCCCCATTTCGAGGTCGACGTTGGTGTCTTCTCTGCGCCATCACCATCCTGAACCACATGCAGAATAAGCCATTCAAACGCATCATGCTTCTCCTGACTACTGCCAGTCGGCTGCGAGGTGCTTGTTGATCCCTGAGCCTTGATCCATTCCCGGAGGGTCTTCCGTGCTGTTGCCTTGTATGTATCGTTGTCGTCGCAGCGGAGGAGGTAGATTTTCAGGTACGGTGTTTGGCGCAAACCTGGAATCTGGTGTCTTCGGTGTGGCACGGCACCAGCGCCATCGCTAGAGGACTTTCGCTCGGTAGGATCGTTCGGCGCGGGGGAGAAGCCAATGCGGAGGGACTCGATCGATCGAACGGGGCGAGTGGGCGACTTCCAATGTAGGTTCTTCAGAGGAAGCTTTGACTCGATGATGGGTTGGACCAAAGGAAACAGCCCAGAGGGATCCGTATATTCAACTTTTTTATCGCGGCTGGTTAGCACGAGTTGCGGACAAGCATTCCGGACAATGGGGTCTTGTTACCGGTCACATTGCTCGAGGCCGCCTTTGAAGGGTCCATGATTTTCCCGGGCGCAGGTTCGCAGAGTCAATGGCAATTAGAACATGCCGAATCGAGCACCACGAGCTGCTGCTGACCTCTTCAGGGGGTAGTTTTGGCAGCAAGTGTTTGCGGGGAGGAACGTGTTTGGGAAACGAGACCAGCTCGGAGGTGGATCCGCATCAGCCTTGGCACTCTGTCCGCCGATGGAAAGGAGACCCAGGATGAGATCAACAGCAACAGTTGCTATTTCCGAAAGGATAAAGACATTGGACTTCGTTTACACGATGAAATGCCAGATCATGACTTAGCAATATCGAGAGGCTAATATTATTTTCTAGAATGCTGTTGAGTCATCTCTAACGTGATTGAACAGATTGACCCTAAGGGATATAGTTTAGAACGTCTTCATTCACCCACAATAATCACTCTTGCCGATACTAGCATGCTTATATACTTCTCATACGACAATGCACTTGTTTACAAGCGCGGACAAATGCCTGCCTTGCATCCAGCCCCATCATCAACCAAAACACTCTCATTCTTCTCCTGCGTCGATACCGCAACATCCAAACCAGGATTGCCTGTGAAAAAATTGACTGGTTTCAGGCCCACCACCATCTTCTCCGAAGGCATGACGGGCCAATCTTCAATGCGTGGGTTATGAGTCGATCCAAACGTGTGCCAGATCACAATATCTTCATTACGGACACTCGACGCAGCAGGGTCGCTTTTGCGCTGCTCAATCACCGAACTAATACCTTCCCCACCAAGGGACTGCATCGTGTGCCGGCCTGATGGGAAGAGCTCATCATCTTGATACCGAGTCACCCAGACTGCATGGCTTCCAAACTCGGAGCGTCGTGCGTGGTAGGATTGTGGATGGGCTAGCAGCATCTGGCTATAGCACGGGAGTAACTTGAAGCCCACAGGTGTTCCAGTGATTGGATTAATCTGTTTCTCATTGATGATTTTGAAAGTTCGATTGCTTACAAAGTCGAGGTCGTGTCCGCCTTCTTCGGTGATGATCTGCGACTTTGTCGTATAGCCCACGCCGAGGGGGTTGTGCACATTTGGATCGTTGATAGGCATGGGGTGCGACTCCTCAACTTGCAGCGAGTTGGCGTATCCGTCGATTGCTGGGTCGATGCGGAGAGAAAAGAGGTGCTGGTGGTAAGGAGCGAGTACGCCGGGTGCCACGACCGTGCCATAGCCTACTTTGTCGCCGTTGTTGATCGGGCAGGTTGACAGGATTCCGGTTGCACGCACTTCATAGTGGATTGATGCGTCCTGGCCAAAGTGGAAGGCGAAGATGTACTCGTAGTTGCTGACAGTGATGATTGTCTGCAGTACCAAGATCCGTGAGCGAGTTACGACGGCATTTTGTGTTCGGTGGTTGGTATGCTTCCAAAGGATGCCATCATCCTGCTCATGGCAGCACACCACATTGGGAAGCTTGAGAGGCTCACCCGAGGCAGTGTTATGCCAGCCGTCAAAGTATTTGATCGTACCTAGGCAGTCACAGCCAAGGCGCAGGTTATTCGCGTTGATTCCAGCACCGTCATTTCCAAGGTCAAAAGCTCCTTTGCGGGGATACGGCGTTCGGGGATCGCCATATGGAACGAACATCTCCGACAGCGACAGACGATAGAAGAGGCTTCGGCCATCGTACCTGATATCATGCAAGGTAAGGCCTTCGCGATAATTGAACCCCACGCGCATGGTCCACTTCTCCCAGCTAAGCAGGTTACCATCCACTTGGAACGAAGGCCCTTCCGGCTGAACCACTTGATATGGCTTCGTGGTTGTGCGCGGTGGAGGCCGCAAATCAGGATGGTACTCGCTGAGCTCAGGCGAGTGTGCCTTGCTGTGGTCATACAGCCGTGCATCTTCACGGATACGCTCGTCTTCAGACGAAGGTAGATGATAAATCTTGGTGACTTGCAGTTGTTCAGATACCTCGGCACATAGATCGAGTGGGTATGCGTAGTAATTAGCATCCGCATGGTCGAGGAGGCGCAAATAGAACCAGCACTAGACAAATTTCGTTGTAAATCAGTTGGGTTGCGGTCCACGAGGATGACAAGCCTTACCATTGTGGTACGTTCAGACACATTATTCATGCCATCAGTCGCATAAGCCCATGGTTCGACCACAACCTGGGCACCCTTTGGAAGCTTCAAGTTCTGAATCTCCGTTTCAATTCTCGGATCCGCCCTGCATGCTTTCTCGGCAGCTTGCATATACGCAGAGTCGATATATGGGTGCTTCCCAACAAGATGCTCTTTCTTGATGACAGACCCAGTAGTTAGATCAATGGTGAGCTCTACCATCTCATTTGGCTTTGAATTGCCTCGAATGGTAACTTGGACGCGCGCAGCTCGAGCTGGTCTTTTATGACTCTGTCCACGAAGTTCTCCCTCAAGAAACGAGATCATTTCCTGCTTGGGCGGCTCCTGGAGGGTGATTACGCGAAAATTGGGATCTTTCCCATCAAGCTCCTTGCGCACTATGACCGCGGCCTATGGTTTTTAGATCAAGAATCAGCTCTTATAATTCTGCTGCTGTGTTAACGAGGACGCCTCACCTTGGCGATCTCCCCCAGAGTGAGGGGATCAAATGGATGCGGAGGTGCCATTTTGAGAATCACTTGTTCCAAAGTCTCAGTATCTTGAGTGTGTAGAGACAACCCACGGGCTAAATAGCGAGCCTCTTTGATTACTGCAAGTTGTGCAAAGAAGGAAAGATGAAAACGAATTCGAACCACTGCGGGGAAGTCGACATACACGTCTGTGAAGATAAGATACGCCGGGTAGCTTTCGAATGGCTCGAAGTACGAGGTGACGGACAATTGTCCGACAAGTAACAAGGTTCTTCGGGGTCCTACGCCAGCCTCACAAGCTTACGGGGCTGGAATTCGATAAGGCCAAGAATATCCAGGTAAAAATGAACTTGAGTCAGGACGATCACTGAATTAAATTGAACAATGCGCGATATTCGCTAAGGTATAAGAGTAGCCGGCACATAACTTGGCATCGACTCACCATGGAAAGGCTTGCATCCGCTAAGGTTAGGAATAGCCGGACACTAGGTATTGCCTCCAACTTCCTAAACTACTTTCCTGAATCGACTAATGCGCGATATTCGCTAAGGTATAAGAATAGCCGGTGCATGACTCGATCTCCGCTTACCACGTGGAGAGGGGAATCCGCTAAGGTTAGGAATAGCCGGGTATGAACTATCTTGGTTTAGTGGGCGGTTAACATCAACCACAAGGGTAAGGCGTGCCAAGTGGACATGATTTTGTTCTCCACTTGAATGTTTGTATATTTGCTAGAAGGAACTTCCAAGCTAATAAGAAAAAGAAATTCAGGCATTGGTAATTGTGGGTGTTATGGTGGGTTAGGTACTTGCTTCACTTGATCATTCAAGCCCTCTGTATAACAGGGGCTCGGAGGAATTCTTATTTCGCATGAATCATTCAGCATTTCTATAGATTGCTAGCTACTTTAGACTTTTCTTGGCTAGCATTCATTTATCTTGCTTCGCTTTCCACTCCTTGGCACAGTTCTCGAAAGTAACAAACTCCACCTCGTCGCCCTTCTGCTTCAACCATGTGATCATCCGGTCGATCATACCAATAACATGGGCCATACCACTCGTATCGGGATGCAAGACCAGAGGGAAAACAAAGTCCTCAGTCTCGTTATAGAGGAATTCAAAACGAGATTTCCAGTTCTCCTCAATGGCGGTTGGGCTAACAAATCCATGGGAGTTGTTTGCCGCAGGAATGAATTGCATTGGCGTCATGTCCTCCATGTACCAGTTGCAAGGAATCTCCACGAGCGTCTTGTCTGTTCTGGGACCTGGCTGTGCGAGGGGCTTCATCCATGTGGTGGCCGATTGCGAAGGAGAAAAGTCAATCGGCTTAATAGGTGGAAGTTCAGGGAGGAAGTATAGTGCGGAATCGTGGTGTGTAAGGGAGGTATCTGAACTTGATTAGCAATTGGCATAGCTTTCGTACATTATAGGACATACCGTATAGGAATCCAAACTCCTCCAACACCTTCACAGTATGCTCTCTCAGCAAGTAGAGTGGTGCTCTCCAGCCGCGAGGCTTCTGCCCAGTCAACTCCGTTGCAAGCTGAACACACTTGATAATAACTTCTCTTTCCTGCTCCTCGGTCATCTGGGCAGCGCCTTCGTGCGCGTATCCGTGGCATCCGACCTCGGCACCAGATTCCACGATCGCCTTAGTCTCGTTAGGGAAAGACTCCATCGAATGACCCGGCACAAACCAAGTGACCGATGAAGAAATTCCATGTTTCTTGAAAAGTCGTAGCAAACGCGGTACTCCAACCTGAGCTGCAAAATACCCACTGCTGTAATCAGAAAGACTGTTGGTCTCCGAGGCACCAGTTCCAAGGAAACCGGACACCGCGTCGAAATCGACAGAGAGAAGGATCTGAATGCGACGCTTCTTGGTCACAATAGGCTGAGGGACGTTCACATTCACAGACTTGGCCTGCACAACAGTGTTCTCTTTGCCTAGCACTTCATCCGCCCTCCAAATCACACGACCCTCCATGCCTCCGTCGACGGAAAGACATTGTCCAGTGATATGACCAGCCGCCCGATGACTGGCCAGGAAGGCCATAGTGCGCGCGACATCTTCGGGCTGAGCGATCTTTTTGAGTGGAACCGTAGCCTGGGCCTCGTTCCACATCTCCTTAGGGTCATCGAGTCTCCCGGCAATCAGAGGGGTATCAACCCAACCAGGTGCGACAGCATTAATACGCGCTTTTGAGTTGATCTTGACAATCTCATTCTTGACGCCGCGAACAAGACCGTACTGCAGACCAGCTTTGCCAGAGGCATACTCGGTATGACCAGCTTGGCCAAACTTGCCAGTCTCGGATCCAGTGACGACGATAGCCAGATTCTCCAGCTCCGTGTTGCCTGCCGCAGTCTGGGCCTCCTTTGCACTTTGCAGGAAATGTTTGATGGTTAGGAATGTGCCCCGGATATTCGTGTTGTATGTCTTTTCCCAAATATCCAATGGGATCTCCCAGATGTTATATTCGGAAGATTCGTCGGTGATTCCTGCGTTGGCGATCAGAATGTTGATAGGTCCGAAATGGTCCACAGCCGATTTAATGCATGATGCAACCGACTCCTCGCACGAGATATCTCCAGTCACAGAGTAGAAATTCGAGTTGTTTGCAGAAGCAGGTGTAGGGACATGGCGAAGGTCATGCCCTGTAACCTTGCATCCTTGGCCTAAAAGCAGCTTATCAGCATTGGTTCGCGGTTATGCTAGCAGGGCGATAAGAGGAGCGCGTACCAAGGAATTCTTTGACGGCTTCTTGGCCGATGCCACCGGCTGCTCCGGTGATGAAAACATGATATCCTTCGATGCCGAGGAAGCTCATTGTGGACTCAATTGACCTGGTCCCAGGGGGAATTAATGGGATGTGAGGTATGGCAACTGCTCTCCGAAAGGCGCGGGCGGGGTATGCCCGCTTTTATAGTGGTCGGGGTTTGGGTGGATCATCTCGGTCGACCGTGAAAAAAACATCGTGCACGATTGGCTCCGGATAATTGACGAGATTGGAGTAAGCTAGCTTCTTCAGTACTATTGTTCTTATTCGGGGTATAGACGAGAGAAAAAATTCATCATAGGCCCTCTTGGCTTAACGTGGCCGTCTTACAAGTCAAGCACAAGAGCTTATCACGTCCATACATCTCAATTCTCAGGATGTATGCTCCGTAGTCCTCCTTTCCATAACTCGAATTCCACCTCGTTAGTCGTTCTAACTGTTGCCTGTCCTCGGTCTTCGCTCTCGTCTGCACCAGGCTCTCTCGCACCCGCCGTCCAAGGGGCAAAGACGAGTTTCATAGTCCGTCTTGTGCTATATGCAATTGCAGGGGGTTCCATGGGCCATTGTGAAGGAGCTTCTTTCTTGAACAAACTAGAGGGCTGATCCTTCTCGTTGGCTAACTTGGAATCTTCGTCAGCTTTCCCCGCATGAGCGTCACGAGCCGAGGAAATCACAGTTTTGTGCTGGTGCATTGGTCCTGTCGCACTATTCTTTTGAGAATCTTCTTTCTCAGTAGGGGTTGAGACCGGATAGTAGGTGCCATTCCTATCCCAAGGCGCAGCCATCGAGCGCCGTTCCTCCTTCTTCAATGCGATACGGCAAGCAATCTGTGTTGACCAGAAATATCCCAACGCCGGAGTTTTGAGATTCTTTTCATAATGTGACCCATCGCCCCATCCGGTGAAGAACCGCTCTTGATGTACCAGGCTCAGAATACTATTCCGAGCGGGGTTTTCAATGATATATGAGCCGTCAAATTTCTCATCGTCAGAGGCATGATACGGCGATGATAGAATAGCCTGGGACGAAGAGGGCCCTTGACTATACTGGGATAGTTGGTCGGTATTGTCTGATCTGGTCCTCTGCAATGGCGACGCAGCGCCAGCTTCGCGCGCCACTGCACCTTGGCTCAGGATCGATGGAAAACCGGATGGCTGAGCTGGGTCAGCACCGATACCTTCGGTAGGCTCAAATCGATCGGAGACTTGATTCGCGAGTACAACGGCAATGTGTTCCTTTGCAGCAAGATTGCGCAGCATTTGTCCTAGCTTTGCAAGCTCAGTGGAACGTGTCGAGATGGCAAGGATATTATTGGAGGAGAGTTCGGCACGATAATTCGATGTGACGGAGTCAATGATGACTAGGCCAACGTTGTAATTTGCTAGAGCGACGGGAAGCTGATAGCTGATGATGTGGTCTTGGGCCTCCAAATCCATCGCGTTGATAGCTAGAATGTTCTCAAGGGACGGTGCCTTCTCGGCAGGGAGGCTGGATAGGTGTGGATGGCATTCGAGCATTTGAGACAGGCGACTCGTTGCGAGAGGGTGTTCGGTCGAGATGTATACGGCCTGTGACGGTAGGCCGTTTCGTTCAACCAACTGGACCGCCAGAAGGAGACTGAGGAGCAATTGGGTCTTGCCGCTGCCACTGTAGAGAGAGATTGACCGAAAGTTAGAGCCGCGTCTTGGATCTCAAGCTCGAGTTTTCTGGCACGTACCTCTCTCCTGTTATTTCCGTCACATATCCCATTGGTATCCCACCTCCTAGGAGTTCATCCATTGCGGGGTCTAGCGTGCTGATCGTATCCCATCGCGACGTTTGGAGCTTCGTGGCTGGCCCTGGGGCGACAGTAACCGTGTCTGGATTGATGCTGGAGCTGAGCTCAGAATCTGGCGACGCCTCTATGTCTGCTCGGCTCTTCTCGAATCCAAGGTCGGCGTGAAGGGCCTCGATGACCTGGGCGGAGAGCCGCCGCACGTCTGTGGGGGGCACATGGGCGCGTTTCGCGATCTCGAGCGTGTCGAGGGTGATGAGATCGACGGTGGTGATCTTACTTCGCTCGAGCGGAGGTAGAATATGTGCATATGATTTCGTCGAGAAGTCTGGAAGAACAGATAGAAGATCCATAAGAATGCAAGGCAACGGGCAGGTTGGCGAGCTGCTGGCGCGTCGCGATTATTCAAGCTTCTGTCGCGTGGGGCCAATCACGGCCAACCTCCACACCTGCGACGGATGAACGATGAACCTCGGGTCAAACTCGCTTTGATCTGGAATTCCATTGGGAACATTAAATGGGTGAAGAAATTTATAGGTTCAATTGGCATGGCCTACATCTCATGATTGAAATGCATCAACTCTTCGTTTGACATGGAGAAGAGTAAATGGAGAGGAGAGTGGCTCTAATATATATCTCTGTTGGCCTTCTATCGGTGTCAACACCTAGGTCATGCCAGAGCAAATTTTAGCCCAATCTGCCATAACATCGAAGAAACACCTAGAGATGAATATACAGCCACCATTATATTATTCCGGAGAAGCGATGATATTCTATATAGCAAGCTGAATTTGAGAGATCTAATTAAACATGAAGTCATAGTCACCGAGAGAATGATCACAAGAGCATGCCCGATAAGCCGGCAAGCTTCATTTAATGTCAATAAAGACTGGGAGCTATCTACGAGAACAGGTCAGGAGAACAGTAATGGCTAAGGTGGCACTCCAGTGACTACAACAATCTGCGCTCCTGATAGGTATCATCACCAGCTAGTCATTACCCATGAGTGCACCTGGGAACCTGTGTCCAAAACTAACATCAGCGCCACGATATCTTGAACAAGGGTAAAGGTTCAGACTTCTCATCATTCCATCTTTTTACTGTCGTATGTTTCGATGTAACATGCCCAACAGAAGCCTCTTCCAAACAGGCAGGAGCTTAGCCTGGAAAACTCCCCAGATCCCAAGCTGGGAGTGACCACACAGCCTTCACTCACAAAAGACATTGCTAAGAATTGGTTCTCTACACGTAAGGCGACACGACAAAGAGTAGGCTGATGCGTTCTGAACAATAACGAGTCCGTAGTCTGAAGGTTGAGGGTGGAATGTTATGTCGAAGTTAATTAGAGTTTTCTAAAAGGGGCGTATAGATCTACCCTCAAACGGCCTTCGTTTCAAGTACGGACTATGTAGTATAAACACAATTTAGGTCTCATCCTCCCCACTTCTTGGAAGTGAAGCAAGCGATGTGACCTCAACATAAGGGGTTTCTACTTGGAAGACCGGTGCATCAACAGTATGAGATCGTAATATCGGCATGCTGTTCAGTTGTTCGGTCGAAACTTCGGTTGAACTGCTAGCCCGCGAAATGTCTTATTTCAGTGAGCGAAAGATGATTATACAGTGAGATAAATATTAAACTTTCAATCATACTCCACCATAAACATAAAGGGTTCTCTTTACGCTTCGTTTGGTTGTCATGCCGCAGCCATGACAGTGCCATGTGGCTCTGCGATATTAATTTGACGGATGAGGCTGGGCACGCGGCTTACGACCATCCCGGATAGGAAGGTCAGTACGATGTAGCATTGAGACCCCTAAGCATTATTGGCGATGACAGCTAGGCTACCTTTCAAATTCAACGTCCAAAAGTCCTCAGTACAAGAGAATGTGTGAGTATTTTCAGTTGTTGGTTACCATCGCGACTTGCGGTCGGTCCATACATCACTGGCCTCTATCAATTTCCCAGTTAACCTACCGGGACTGCTCGCAGGGAAATGCTAAGTGCGGATCAAGCGATCATTAGACGTACTAAGTCCAGACATTTGTACATACAAATTGTAGATACGGGCCATACGATTACCACGAGTACAGCCTAGAAATTTGTACTGTATCCAATTTTGTACTGGAAATAACGACGATCAGCCGGCTAGTCATTCTAGCTTATCCGATGGGGGCCATGCATTGGGCAGATGAGTAAAGTGGGTGCCTTGATGTGGGCAATGAGAAACATGATGCCCGATCATGGAGGGGGCTGCGCATGGCATGGCATCGGGGATTCGGGATCATCCACTCTCAGAGACTTGGTAGATACAGTACTAAAAGCACGTCTGTAATAATGTGCCGTGTTCATTAGTTTGTGGCTCGGTATGTGAGTATTATTCTTGAAAAGATGGAGGGGGAGAGAGAGGGGTTGATGAACACGTATCCCACACTGCAGGGCTTTCCTGAGATACCGACACTGTCCTTGCTCCGTACTAATTCTACCACAAAGTCCGTCTAATAATATAGTAATCATTTGGTGCTTCTCCGTCAGGTAGTGTCATCTTAGATGCTAATTTTCCAGGGTGGGTACCGTGAGCTCTGTCGCTTAAGGATACTAGCCACGTGGTATTGGCGGATCGCCCGAGCCCCCCGGAGTCCGGTGGCGGGCAATTCATGAAACCACACGAACATGAGATTATTAGGAGCATAGGATGAGATTAGTTACTGGTCGATTTGATCAGTACACCAAAACCGAAAAGACTTGAGATATATGCATGTAGATAAATCTGGCAAGGATGAAGAATAAGATACTTCGTACATGCAGCTTGCTTACTATGAAACAGCCATGGAATGGCCACAAGCTGCATCATCATACAGCACAGGCACCGATCGCTGGCCAACTACAAGCCTGGCCCTCGTGCACCATGTCAGGCCTTGCATTATGGACTTTAGCGACAATTACCAAAAATGTTGAGATGCACTCGAGCAATCGTACGAAACCATGCAGTTTGCAGGGAAGGCAAGCGAGGCAAACGATTGCCTTGTAAGTCAAGTGCAACTCAAAACCCGCAATTTACAAGTTTCGAACATTTTCAATAGGAACGAAAAGCAGTAGACTGCAACCGTTGGTCTAATCAAATACTTCGTGTGTAGCCGTTATGTGGCTGGCTGGAAGACCTAACTTTCCAACACGAGGTACTTGTACAATATACTTCGTATGCACACACCAAAAGCACATTACATTCTAATCGCGCAACAGCCCGAAGCCTCCCGTCAAGTGCGAGTAGCTTGTTCACATGACTGATTAGCCCTGTAGACAAATGCAAGGACCTCGACAGAAAAGGGGGCTTGTTTGGTCTCGTCCATTAGTCGTGGCTATATCGACAGGGGTGAGCTCGGAGCCAACGCTTACCCTCCGGTCACTTTACATGCCCCCAAATCCGATGGATGGTCGGCTCAGCCACTGATAGGACGAATTAAATTTGGTTGTAGTGAATCGTCGTCACCGTTGTTGCTTGTCTAACCACGTGTGTCAGGATTTGAAAATTACAGTCTATCAAGATGTCGCAAAGAGGTGTGTGTGGTCTGATTCTTTGGCGAATCCTTCTAGAAAGATAATATTGCGAAGATGGGGCCATGTTTAATCACTGAGTGAGCAGGTACTCATATGCACTTGCGTTGCATTTTATATTTGAATTCGGCCTCGAGCCTCGATGTACATCCGATATATAGGTCGTGTTCGGCATCGCCGTGTCCAAGGTTGCTATGTATATGAAGTAGTTCTTGTCGAATCAGCAGTAGAACATGCTTTAGGAGTTTACTCTCGAAATTAATCCCTGATCATCTGAGTACCCTTGGTGCACATGTCTCCATAGGCTCAGCTCCACGAGATCCCTGAAAGGCCCCTATCCTATCCTCACTTATAGACTCGGAGGCTCCTATGGTGTCTCCAGTGTCTCATAGGCCTTTAGAGAGGCAGCCGGCAACAAGTATCCAGCCGTAGAGAGCAACTTGCATGAACCACATCGGCTGAAACAGATCTTTTGATCTCCATGACTCCCTTCTTGCGGGTGATCTCCAACGCCACTAACGGGTTCCGCGGCAGACGGCACGAGGTTCATAAGAGCGCCGGCCTATGATGACAGACTAGTTTTAAAAATTTTTGGGCTACTGTACAGTATGCCCTTCAGTCCGACTTCTGTACAGAGTATTTTATTTAATTCCTCTAAGTATGTAGTCCAAGACGTCGTCTGGGGGACGGAGTATAGAACACGGGTGTCGCTGGACGGGTATCGGTGGTATCAGGATCAAATGAACAAAGGAATGAACCCAATCAAATGGAAGTCTCCCTAGTCCTCCGTCTCTTCTCCGACTACCCCGGTACCAAATAGAAGCTCGGGGAAAGCCGTCGTCCTACAGTAGTTTTCTTTCTCTTCCCCTATGTTTCCAGGGAGATATCTCCTCTTCCATGGAGAAACTGTTGAAACATTTGTATGAACTACTGTAAGTTGAATGACTCCACTCCTTTCTCTTGCACCACGCTAGACCGTTAGACGTCGCCTTGGCTGGCGCAAGATCCCTGTCGCCGTATGGTACGGTATGACTGGGATGCGCAAGGCTAAAATCTGCAGGTCGCAGTCGCTCTTTTTCCCGTTTCCGCTTAGCCCTTTGTCTTTTATATTATTACAGCCCGACTAAGCGTGCCGAGCCTTTGAAAGGCCGCTGTATCATGACAGGCAAGCCCTGTCCCGAACTAGAGCAGAGGGTAGTTCGGTGCGGACCGTCGTTGAGGTGGGGGGTGGACGCGATCCCGACGTTTCCCCATGTCAACCGGACTGGACAGAGAGTATCGTATGTATGTTGACATTTACAGCAGTTTATGATACACGGTCGGACCAACCGATCTTCCCCCTTGATTGACATTATCTTGCGACTGGGAATCTGTTTTGCTTTTGCGGCGGAAACGTCTAGCGGCTACATCGCAGCAAACAAGAGTGTCGATAGACTCGTTACAGTTGGTGAGGTGCGACTACGGAGAATAGAATCTCGATAGCTCATATTTGAAGGTTCTCTCGATAGCTTCCCCGGCACAAGCGGCGTTGAGCCATCAGCGAATCATACCTGCGGGCCACCCGAAATTGTCGCCTGCGCCAATGATGACCGTTTCCTTAGCGACGATCAGAGTTGAAAAGGGATGTGTAGATCAGGACTGACCGCACGAAAGACCCGCTCGAGACGGGCTGGATTGGATAACCAACTGAAAGCAGGACACTCTCATCGTAGCCTGACGCAGTCATTGGTGGCGTCCTCCTGCGGCCAAGAAGTGCCCATTGAGGATCAGTGGTTCGGTGATCCTCAGAGTGGGCTCGGGCTTGTCGTCGACGGAGAGAGAGGGGGAAATGAATCAAATCTGCCTAGAACTGCTCCGTTCATACTCCGTCCACAGTACAGAGTAGTTGGGCCCGGTTAGTTAGTTTGTCAAAATTAATAATTATTTATGTACATACATCTCAAGCTGGGTACAAAACACTCGGTCGCGGGTAGACGGACGGAATACAGTCCGATGTTTCTCGAATGCCTATTTAATGTGCTCTCGGCAAAATCCATTCCACTGCCTGACCGTCAAGTTATAGTTAATATTGATCGAGCAAGCAAGGACCTGTGTGACCTGATTAGATTAAGACCATCTCGTTCCAATGAGAAAATGCCGATCTGGCCGAGGCTTGGGTGGGCTAGACTCACCATGGCGTACTCAACGGGAAATCATGAAGACGGCGATACAAGCGACTGGTCTCTAAGCTGCCGTCGCCTCGGATTACAATCTGTAGTATACGGAGTGAGCGGTATGTGACCAGCAGTACCCAGTATAGTCACCGTACGGGGTGTTACTCTTCAGTTAGGGACTACATAATACCTCCACCACGTCAGCAGGGAGGAATGTAATTGCTGGCATTGCGTCGCCCCTCGTTGCCCATTCGGCAAGAAAGAGAATTATTATCTCTCACTCTGGGTGAAAGCAAGATGGTTTTACATGCATATCTACAGTTTTATAGATGCTTGTCCCCTCATCATGGTTGACGTTGAAAATAAACAATAGGGGGATCTCTCCGGTCCGTTGGGCTGGGATTTGTGGCAGCCACCCAGCACCCTCGACAGGCGCGGAACGTGGAGTCGGTGACAGTCCCATGGGCTGCGATCGTGAGCAATGCTCGGGTAACACAACGAAGCAATCGGAGCGATACGCACGGGCTGTGTGATCGCATTTGCAGAAATGTAGGGAGGACACTGTTAGAATGGAATGAGCCAACAGGAAGGCAGAAACATCACACATCGCCAACCAAGTTCGTATCAAGCAGCAAGCACACACTCGTACAGTAGGAGGGAAAAAGAAAAAAGACAGCAAATCATAGGAATGGACTGTAAAAGACCATGATGGAATGGACGCTCCGGATCACCCAGGATCTACGGGTCCAGGGGCCCAAAGACCAGAGGCTGGGGAATCGACCATACTTCTTTTCGACGATGACGGGCTTCTTGGGTGGGAATAGGGGGATAGACTAAAGATTAAATTGGAATTCAATGGTTACGGGGACTATAAAATACAATACAGAGTAGGATATCCGAGAAGACTCACTACGTAGTACTATCAAATCATTTCCATGATCCAGCCGTGATTCCGTGAATCCAGAGCTGTTTTACACCTAGGACATAGAATACAGCTGCCCTGCGTATCTTCTATAATCTTTCTCCATCCATTATTCCTCCAATCCCTCTTTAGCCACCTGCTTGAGTACTTTTGGTTGGCATCGCACGAAGGAGCCCTAACAGACGGCGCTAGCACCAACTTGGCCAAGTTCGAGGAAGCTTGCCTGAGACTGCAGATCAGACCCAGTCGATAGCCCCGAAATCCGCATGAAATAATGCGAAAGAGAACGAGACCGAGAATGTGAAGGGCCAGCCATGATCCGATCAGTGATTCAGGGCATTCACGAAAGGCCCCCCATGTGGTATACATCCATGGATACAGTTGGCCGATAGATAAGATGGACCTTGGCTATTCGTTAGCGGTCTCCTCATGAATCGCAACCAGGGAAGTATAGAATACATTGCGCCCGGTTTTAGGATCAAAGTTGAGGGCCTGGCAACAAACCAGGAAAATCACCAGCCAAGGCGTGGGACGACCATCTTGATTGTATGAGACTTGTGGGGGGGGGGCCTCCATAAAATAGGTACTGTCATCGTATGTATGGATACCGTATACATGCCAAATCAGGCCCTCCCATAGTGCTGTCCAGTGACTCGTCTCTGCTTTTCGATACCGTACACAATTACCAAACACGTAATTTGACGATTCCTCGATTTCGCCCAGCAAGTCACGGCTGAAAGTCTGAGCCTGAGCCTGAGCCTGCCTTAGTGTCACTGTCTCTCCCCCTCTTGATTTCCCCTTCCCACTCCCTCACAATCTCCCACTCTTCACTCCCCTCGCCATATCCTATTCGATTCATCGCCCAGAGCCCATTCTGCGATCGAGTAGTAACCCTGTTTACATTTCTCGAAATTCGTCCAGTTCCCAGGTCCCAGCCATCCACCCCGACCGCCGCCCATTGACCGCCCTGCGATCGTGATCGAACAAGGGTTGAATCCCCGACCGAGGCGAATCGCCAAACAAAGAAAATTAGACCTCTGGAGAATTGAACAGGGCCGACAATAACTTGGGCCCGACTCGACTTGGATCGAGTCGTGCACCAGATAATTATAGAAGAGAGGAGAATACGTCGATGTACTGTACGTCGCACTGGATATTTCGACCTTATCGACGGTGTTGCCGCAGTTCTCGTCCGGTTTACTGATATCACTGCGACCGATAGAACCTTTCCCTGGGGAACGATAATTATTTCATGACACACTTAAAATGGCAGCCCGACCACCCATGATGCCGCCTCATAATGAGACGGCACACTCCGTCAGCCGAATCACTCGCGAAGGCAAAAAGCTCACATACAATCTGAGTGTCATGCAACAACCCGAGCGTGCAAGAGCCTGTGGTGCTGGCGCTAAGTGTGAGTAGCCTCGTGCTGTTGGCCCCCGAGTCCAGACTGGCCCTGGGGTGTTGGCTAATCATCATCGTCACGAATAGCATCGGCCGACCGTCGCCCTGTTGACCCTCCACCCGTCGTCGAATTGCGCATTTACGAATCAGATCCCGCAAACGATGCGCAGAAGACTGATATTACCTTCGCTTATAATGCCAATTTCTTTCTCTACGCCACTTTGGACACAGCGCGCCCTATCGCTCATGGTCGAGTGGCTGGACCGCCGTCGTGTCCGGTATTAACAGGTGTGCCTGTCGCGGGGGTAGCATATCTCGACCGTCCTTCCCAAGCTGGCTACTTTATCTTCCCTGATCTATCGGTGCGCCATGAGGGCCGATATCGTCTGAGCTTCCATCTCTACGAAGAGATCAAGGACGCCAAGGATGCCGACCAAGACTCGAACACACCACTAGCCAACCAGATAGGCCGCTCGAATTCGGCAAAGCCAGCGTCACCGCAAACATACCTGCATTTCCGCCTCGAGGTGAAGTCGGTTCCATTCACCGTCTACAGCGCGAAGAAGTTCCCTGGTCTGGCCACCAGCACATCTCTCAGTCGCATCATCGCAGAGCAGGGATGTCGTGTTCGCATTCGTCGTGATGTTCGCATGAGGCGTCGGGGTGACAAGCGCGAGGAGGACTATGAATACGACGAAGGAAGTACGGCGTACCCACGGTCCGATCGGTACTCGACGCCAGATCGTTACGTTGCACAGACGGTGGAACGCCCTCGGTCAAACAGCAACGGCAGTACGATGGAGTCGCCATATGGATTCGGACCCGATATTCAACGGCGGCCATCAGGTCCCGACTATGGCTTCCAATGTCCACCACAACCCTACCAACGACCCATGCCACCCGCGCCCATGCCTCACGCCCAAACCCCATCTTACCAATCACATCTTTCCTTCGGCTCTACACCTACTCACTATCCTAATCATCACATGCCGCCCACACCTCCACCAGTGGCACCGCCAGGCACGTACTCTCCTCATACCACCTATGCCAACATCAGACATGCCTCAGCAACAACCGAATACGAAGCGTCTCCAGCAGGATATCCCATGACACCTCAGATTACCGAACCCAGCGGTTATCCAAAGAATACCATGACTTCCTACCGCGTGGAACCACCCAAGGTACAACAATATATGGTGCCTGATCCGTCGCAATATCAGTCTATGCCTCAGGGCATGATGCCCGTTGTAGCGACACCGACACCAGGTCACATTTCCTACCCTGCGCCGAAGAACATGGCCAGTGAATATGTGAACCTAGATACGACAATCGAGGTCGGGTCACCGAGTCCAGGATATGATAATGTTTCAGGGAAGCGAATGCTATATCACACCGGCCCTGTTGGTAGCAAACGATCACACGAGGATTCGTTCGGCCTTGATGACCGGTCCATGCAGAACGGCATGCGTCCGGATGTGGATCCATATCCTACTGCCTACCGTGATTTCTCTGCTGAGAGTCGCGCTGCTCTGATGGCCGAGTTGGGTGCTGATATGGCATACAAGCGTGCGAACGGGAGAATGGTATCGAAGATCCCACCAAATGCGATATAAAACTGGATTTTCCGGCTCATTTGATCACTTGATCTCGGAGCTCGTCTTTCTCCTGCTGGGTTGGAGCAAAAGGGGGCTTGTTCATCCCTGGGTTGGGTTTGCCCTCCCGGGAATGGCGCCCTTTTGCATTTTCTCTTCCTGTACATGAATTCCTTCCCCCTCTGTGGATCTTCCTTGCCTGGTGCCTAGATATCTCTCGATGCATGACTTCCTTTGGTCTCGTTCAACCAGGAAGTCTTTTAATTATGTTGCTCTGTTCATGTTCCATTGGTCTGCGCGGAATTCGGTTGGTCAATACCTGGGGTTATGGTTGCTTGGATCTTTTTATCTCTATTCCCCGATCCGTTTGTTGATCTTTCTCTGTGTGCCTTATCCCTGCACATTCATTATTGTGGGGCTTAACTGCATTTATATCTTTTTTTTATCTTCTCTCTTTTCTCTATGACGAGGAGCTTGTCGTGACTTGGCCTTGATTGTCTGTTCCCCGGAGGGAAGTCCCTTCCTGTGATAAACACCAGGGTAGGGACTTCCCCCTTCCGTATCGCTCCATGTTGATGGTCTTGGGGGGACAAAAACCAGCCATCCAATCTCCTTTTTCAGCCGTCTCGCCCTTGTTTCATGAGGGTTACGTTTTTTCTCTTTCCTACGGGCGGTTAAAAAGGTCGGTTCCTTTCATCTCACTCTCTGTTTAGTGATGGATGTTTTTTACTGCAAATTTTGGAATCTTCCTTATGGGGAGAAAGGATGGAAATGGGTATATTTATGAAAGTGCATCTTGAAGAGAGGTTGTGATGGGAATCGTTTTGTTTGCCGTGTTTCTGCACCACAACGAAGCCAACGTTTTCCACTATCGAAGACTTCTTTTGCTGAATGTTTTTCCTGTTTGGTTTTGGATCTGTTTGGCGTTGGGGCATCTCTTGATACCTATTCTAGCATTATTTGGCCGAATCAAAATTAAAAATCTTGATGACTCGCGATGAATTCATGTAGATTGTAGATTGTACTGCACTTGGTGTGTGGAGTAAACGAGGAGAATGAGGTCATTACTTGAACCACCACCAGGCACCTCAACAACACTGCCTATCTTCTAGTCCTTCAGTATCATAACATTCCATTTTATTCATCACATGTCCCATGTGAGACACGCGGAATCCCAACAAAGAACCCGATCGATCTGCCCCGCAAGGTCGAAATCCCTTTATACCTGGACGTGCCTACATTATTGCACCTTCGAGAAGAAAGGAGCATAGCATGTCAATAGTCGATGGGGAATTATCTAATAACATTCTATACCTAGCGTGCCCTCGTGCCCTTTTCATTTGTAACAAAGTCGAATGTACTAGGGCCATTGGTGGGTGGATAGTAGTGTTGCGTGGTAGTGAATACTTCCAAACTTGGCCGGTTCCCCTTTCCCCACATCAAAACAAACTTCCTCCCTGGGAAAGCGTGCAGTATGTGACAACACTGCCTGACCGCTACGGCCCTGGCTGGACTTTTAATATCTTTTGACACCTCCTACCCTTGAGAAATAAACAGATATTTCCTCGTCAGTTTGCTTGTTTTTGTTCACTGTTTTGGATAGTTGTTCCCATGCGGCACTGGCACTACCTGCTTGGCTCAGCGCAGTACTGAATCTATCCCTCTCTGCCGGACGCGGGGAGCAAGCAGGGATAATGAAGGACGCCCCCGGCGCGACGGTGAGTTTCCTGTGCCCTTGCCCTGCACTTTACACTATGGCGTATTTTGCTTGAAGGCCTTATCTCCTAAATGCCTACCAACAGCAAATCTGACTCGTTCCACGCCACCTCTAGGTACCATCCGATCCCGTCGAAATGGACATCGACTACAACCCCGCGCAGCAGCACCAACGCACCTCGCGAAAACACATGCGCAGCAGCGACGAGGATGATGACGTGTCAGACTGGAGTTCGGATATCTCCGGTCGCTTCGACGATGCCGCCGAGGAGCCCGAGTTGGAGGATTACAAGTCACCTTCAGCCAAGTCGGTGAAACGGCGCCGTTCCAATGATTGGCCTCTACCCGAAGAGGCAGCAGATTATGGAAACCATGATCGTCGAAATGTTCGGAATGGCCATGCAACCGGAGGCTTCGCATCCGCATATCGATCGTCACCTCGGGCATCGCCTCGCACGTCACTGGCGTCGCTGCGTGGTCGGCATGGAGGCGCTTCGACGAATAGCCCCCGTACACGGCTGGGTCGACGGTCGCGGTTCGTTGAGGCGACTATGTCTGATAGTATCAGCGAGAGGCCGCCCAGTATTTTCACGCACGATGCTAAGCCGATGGGACCGCGGCAACGGCAATCTGGGATATTCAGATTTGGCAAGGCAATCGCCTCGGCATTCAATCCGTTTGGGGGTTGGGGTAAGAGTGGTGCCGAGAGTGCCAATCCACAGCCACCTAAAGATGCTCTCAGCCAAGCGGAGGAGGCTTATGCTGAACTCAAGAAGGCGGGCTACAAGGGTACCAATAAAGGTGCTTACCTACAAAGTCAACACGATTCCAACACTCGCTGTGCGGTGGATCCAACCCATGCAGATCAGACATGGCAAGCAATCCAAGCGAAGATGAATTATGACACAACCGCGACTGGTACTACTTCTTACTGTGGCGATCGAGTTGATATTCCCACGCCGTCTCGATCTGCATCCAAATCTTCGAAACGTTCGTCTTTCCAAGACTTGCGGTCGTTAGGACTTCCGTTCATACGGCATCATGACCAGTCGTCCTCAACCTCCATCTATCAAGAACGGACATCAGAGGACTCAATTGAAAATACTGGGCTCCGCAAGCAAAAGTCTCGGAAAGAACTGTCACGTCAGACGAAGCTACTCAAGAAAGTGAGCAACCTTGAGGACAAGCTGGAACGAGCCCGGCGAGAGCTTCGTCAACTATCCGGCAACGAGGAACGCCTACCTTCAACGACACCAGACCGAAAGTCTATGAGTATCGACATGGACCCGGGCAGCTATCCTCGCAAATTTGTTCCTGGTGCTCTTCCCACTCTTCCTTCTGAACGCCTTCTAGATCAACACGCTGTCATCGCCGAATCGCCCGAAGCCATCACTACCGAACTAACCGCCTTGCCTTCCGTGGAAGGTCGAGGAAGTATCTCCCTCGAGGAATCCCAACCAGCCTACAGCACTTCTGCATCTCGGTCACCGAGCAGACGGCCACAAGAGGCACGATCATCGTCTATCAGTAAGGAAAGCTCTTCCCGCAAACGGAAGTCCCCCGTTCCTGAACAACTCGATAGTCGGCACCCGAAGCCCCATGAGTCCAGTCTGGCGAACTACATCGACCACGAAATCGACCGCAACGACGACCGCCCGCCCGAGCACACTGACGACCTGATCGACTTTGGCCTCCTCAGCCCACCACGCCAGGCGAAGTGGCAGAAATTCGAGGCCGGCGATAGCCCCGGCTCTGTCGAGCGCAAACGAAACATGAACCTCACCGCACGAGAAAGGCCAGGTTCACTGCACAAAAGGTCCCCATCCGTCAACCCCCGGAAATTCTCTCCGGCCATCACCCGCTCACCAAAATCCAAGGCCGTACGAACCCCGCCTCCACTACGCATTAAACGTGGTAATTCGAACATGCGCTCGGTGTCGCCTAATTTTGCAACTACCATCCCTGAATCGCCTGGTGCGGCGGCTGATGGTGATGTTTTCTCGTCGTCTCCTGCGCGCACGCAAACCTTGCATGCGTTTTATCTACAGTCGGACTGTCAGCTCGATCCAGACCGTAGCCCGCGCTCTTCGCCGACAAAGTCTAGTTCGGGTCGGAAGAGAAGATGGCGAGGCAGTGATATTCCCCCTGTACCACCTCTGCCCAAGGAACTTCTGGAGAATGCTGCAAAGGTGACTACGTCGCCTACGAAGAATTCGGGTTCTGCGAAGGAACGGGATGGGGCACTTGAGCCGCAGACGTCTTCTGTGTTGAACCTGCAGCCTTCTGCTCTGGAGAAGTATCCATGGCCTGACGATATTTTTTGAACGGGCTGAAAGCGGGAATGGTTTTTCTGAGCCTTGTTAGTGTAGACTTACGTGATGTCATGATGTTACGACTTCTTATACCCTAGAGTTTGGCTTGGGGTTTTGCGTTTGGGAGATTTTGCAGGAATTCATGATGTGCAGTTTCTGATCTCATAGCCACGTTCTCATTGTAGAGCACTATCAACGGTATAAAACCTGACCTTCTAGTCCCGGTGAAGCTCAATGTCCTTTGGGAGAAGTAACCAACTGACCGCCGTAGCACTGAATAGTCCTACCAACATCGGCTGTAAGACCTTGACACCGACCCGTGCGGCAATGACACCTGTAATGGCGGGAAAGATGGATCCACCGATTTGACCGAGGACGAAGACAAATGCTGGAGGAGTCAGAGCTTGCAGTAGGTAATGAATGTTTGAATTTGGTGAATGCTTACCGATTGCAGGGGAGACCATTTCCGGAGGAAAGAGTTTGGATCCGACGGATATTCCCTGTATAAGTATCATGGTTAGCGGATGATATTTTAAAATAGATGAGATATGAATACATACAGTCGCGAAGAAAGGACCAGAGAAAAACCCCATTAGACTGACAGCAACGGCTTCAGTGATGATATTTGGAACCCTGGTACATATTCACGATCAGCATTTAGTCAAAGTTCAAGTTGAAAGCAACTTAAACTTTGATATCACGTTCAAGAAAGGCAAAACTCACAACCAGAAAACAAGTTGCAATCCAACACACAAAACAGCATATATGAATATCATCCGCCGTTCACCAAGTCGATGCGTCGGTTCTGCAAGAAGAAGACGACCCAAAAACCCACCACCCGATAAACCAGCAGGGACATAACCCATATCCTTCAGATCTCCATTCCGCACCTGGACGAGGTACTCGACAATCCATCCGCCGGCTGTAATAGCCGCACCGAGGAAGAAAAAGAAGAATAGACTTAATAGCCATACACTTCGCATAGAAAGAATAGTTTTGATTTCTTTCCAAGCTGCGCGTCCCGTAGACTCTGACTCTGACTCTGCTTCAGCACCAGCAATCGTTGGGGTTTTCCTTTTCCTCTTCGGTGACAACTTCATACGATCGTGGAACGATACACGCACAATCACCATATTAACAACTCCAATCCCTAACGGAAAAGTATAAAATAAATTCCACTTCGAGTCTTCATTCGCAGAAGCAACGGCCGTAGCAACAAAAGGTCCAACTAGACATCCGGCCATGTACATAGCATGAATGAATCCGAGCCAGCGGTGTGCTTTGCGGACAGAAGTCACAAATGTATTGGCGTGGGTGTCGTTATATGCTTGGCCGAGACTGGCGAGAAGGAATGTTACTGCGTACAGCGGGAAAGGTGGGAGCCAGGTACGCAAGACGTGGGCGAGGATTTGGAGGGCGGCGCCGAGGAGTAGTATGAGGCCGAGGTCGAGGTTCTGGCAGATGATGCTGTTGGAGAGGGCGGCGATGAGCCAGCCGAAGAATGTTACGCCGTACCTGGGGAGTATTTATTAAGACGATTCTCTTGATTTATAGAGTAAAATGTAGTAAACATGTACTTACAACACGGAGATCATGTTCGTATCAAGTGAATAGCTGCGTATCACATATGGAATGAGTGAGCCCAGACTACCATCGTTTACTCCGGCCATGAAAAATGATAGTCCTGCGCTGATGATCTTGGGATATAGCCATTTTGGCTGTGGAGGGTCTTCAACCTCTGGTTCTTGTAGGATAGTCGGTTGCTCTGAAGTTGGCTCGACTGGAGCTTTAGTTTGGAGGATAATGGTCTCTGTCTGGGTTTGTGTCCGGGTTGACATCTTGGTAGCAAGGGAAAGTCAAGCAACTGGGTCAGAAGTGTTGAGCGGCGGGGAGACTATTCAATAAAGCTATCGAGACCATCAAGTAGAGACTCCTAAGGACGGCAGTTCGGGCCGGCTTTGCGACTGTCAACTCCACAGTAGTCCACCAGAGCTTGTGTCAATGCTTGGGATTTTCATATGCTTGGGTCGTTTCACAACGTGGAGACAACGTGGAGAACGTGGACTTGCGGTGTCAACGGATTGACATCGGGGGAAGCTCCGAGCTGCAACCAATCGGCCATTCTACGGGTGAACCATTATTACTATTAGCGGGGGTTTTGCTGGTTGAACTGCCGAATTGGGGTACTTAGACCACTCGGGGTCTCCACTTACGGAATCTCATGCTATTGCTCTTGTTACTTGAAGAAAAATATGGACAATTGATGCAACTCTATCACAAGTCTAACTATAGTGTATATATGCACCTATATACACAGGATTTTGTCCGCCGGGTGGGGCTTTCCTCTCAGGGCTGCCGCCGCTTTTATGAGGGCGATCAGGCTACGGCTCACTAAATGCCAGCACGGGCTTAGACTCAGTTATCAGGTCAGTTCAGTCATGTGATCACTCAGTGATCACTCAGTCACTGCTTACTCACCACCACTCATTGTCCAGTCAGCCAGCCTTACTCCGTACTTCTTTTCCTCCAGCGCGTGTTAGCCTGTGCCCCAAAAGGGCATACCCCACAGGGTCATCTATTCTGTGGAACTAGCGCGTAGTGGTACGTGTGAGGTCCTCCCATACTGGAGGTCTCCGTTTAGTAAAAAAAAACTACGCCATTAACCCCCAACCAACACAAAAGTGAGGTGGACCGTCCTCTTCAAGGTTATGCTGTTCAAAGAGGCCTTTGCAGTGTCATGTATTATGTCCTGTGATCTAAAGTATAAAAGGAGACTATAAAAGGAGAGAATGTCTCCTCCACGGTCCCAATAAAGGCAATATATATTCTTTTCTTGCATCTACAATCAACTCCTCCTCAAAGACTGCCGCTGAGCTCACAATCCATATCCGATTATGGGTCGAAAAGCCTTTTCCTCAAAGGGTGATGAGAAGGCCAAAGAAGGCGCCGTCTCTTACGGCAGAGGAACGGCTATATGTCGTCATTCCAAACATCTTGCTGCCTGATCTGCTCGTCCATCGCCCTGGACACCAGTAGTTAGAACAACATCCAAGTCTTTTGTCTCAGAATAGTTTAGAGAAATGACCCGCTGCACTTGGCTGTCTAATTTGCTTGACTGTGAGTGAGGGACAAATTGGGACCAGGATGATTTTACTGTCAGATAAACGTACCCACCGGTGCTATGGACACCTCAGGAGAATGTTACTGCGGGCTATCTAAGTTGGGCAAAGCCAAGCTTAAAGGCCCCCCGGCCTAGTTGTCGCTTTCAGTATGTTGACGATCAACCTCATTTCGCGTCACATTATCGGCGTTATTATTCAGTGGTTGGTGGTCGTATTCAAAGGGACAATCATTAACGGGAAGACTGTAAATGGAGGAAACCTGCCGTGGTTGTGACCTGAACTTCTCACGCCAGCCTGCCGCAAATGTAGCTGGAGCTATGCTAGGCTCATAATCGGGTGGAGGTGCCATGGAACCGATAATACGATAGTATACAGTGCTGTTTGTTTTAAGAGTGACTTTAATCATCCCCTATATATACAGTAACTAGTGCAGCACAGGTTGTCTCGACAGAAGCGCAGTAGGCACAGATCTTCACCCGTGGCGTGATCAATCGAAGCACATGACGGTCTTAAGCTATCCATATCGATTTCTCATGGAGTTGAAGTTTGGAAAAGGACGGTCTTGCTACCGAATCCTTCGCAGAGAAAAATGATACATTTCATATACACATGTACATAGCTTGACTTGATACAGAAACATAATATGTCGCACGTTATCATTTCATAGATAACAGCCGTTCTGAACAGCAAGACCATTGCACAACAATTATGGACAGTTTCGCTTGCGACCAGCCATCTCCACCATCAGATCTTCTCGACAAAATCCTCACATCTCTTCTCGTCGCCCGCATATCCGCCGTTCTCAATCTCCATCTTTTGGATTTCAGCATTGAAGTGAGCCATGCGCTTGGCAAACTCCTTTTCCTCATCCCACACGAAAAGGCTTTTGCTAGCGAACAGGAAGTCGATCTGCTCGAGCGTGCGGCCGGCAGTCTCGGGGAAGAAACAATAGATGATGGGGATGTAGGCGAGCATGGCGGCACCAAAGACGTAGAAGGTCTGAGAAAAAGGAAGTCAGAAATGAAAATATGGGAAAGGAAAGAAAGAACTAACCTTCTCGTGAATACCGGCAAACATGACCGGGACGAGCATCGACCCAGCGCCGTAGCCGACCGCCCAACCCGCAACACCAAAGGCGTTACCCTTGGCGCGCAGCCATGTCGGGAAAATCTCGGTCGGATAAATGAAAGGAATCATCAACCATGAGGAGCTGAAGACAACCACGTAGAGGAAGACCATGGCGGCGGCTCCGGTTCCGTACTGTTTAGCCTTGTCGGGGTTGTTGACGGCTCCACGGTTCAGACCACCACTTGAGGAAAGTCAGCAGGAGCAACGTCAGGACGAAATGGGATTGTACTCACAGGGCAAAGAGAATAATACTCAAAACGACCGCTCCCCAGTAGAGGGTCCGGCGACGACCCACCCGGTCCAAGGTCAAAGCAGCGATACCAGTTCCCAGAATACCGCAGGTCATGCACAAAGCAGACAGCCAGTTGGACTTGAAATCATCAAAGCCAGCAGTGCGATAGATGTTTCCCGAGTAGATGACAACTGCCGCGATACCCGTGCCGTATTGCATCAGAACCTGGAGCCAGAAGGCCAGCTGGATACGGCGTCCAATGTGAATATCCCCCGATCCAATGCCCAAGAACATTTTGATATAGCTGGAGCTCTGCGACTCCTGTTCCATCTGCACGACGGCGACGATCTCGCGAATTTCTTTCTGAACATTCGGGTGGTCGCGGTCGCCATCTCCGCGGAGCTTGGTGATAATCTCGAATGCCTCCTCGTTGCGTCCGACCTTGACGAGCCATCGAGGCGATTCAGGAATGAGCAGGGTACCGATGACGAGGAAGACAATTGGGATCACTTGGCAGGCAAAGCAGAAGCGCCATCGAAAGGCACCGCCGGCGTAGTCGGTGAAGGAAGTAGCGAAGCCAATCCAGGAAGACAAGGCAATGCCTCCAAAGTTGGCGAGGAAAGTCAGGGCGATCATTTGACCTCGATGGTCCGCTGGAGCCAGCTCTGCGGTCCACGAGGGAGCAATAACGATAATGAAAGAGACCCCAACACCCGCGACAACACGGGCGCAGAGCATATGAGTGAGATTCACGGCACTAGCCTGCAGGATGGCTCCGACAAAGCACCAGACGCAGGCCATCCAAATACCCTTAATACGTCCGTAGGCGTCTGAGAAACTACCGGCCCAGAAGGCTCCGAAGAGAGCACCGAAATAATACATGGCAGCGATGCCACCCTGCAGAGAGGGCTTGATAACTTTTCCATGCTCATCGGCGAAGCCCATACGATACTGCAGTTGTGATATTCGATTAGTTCACGATTCCAACTCTTTGGGGGTAATGATTCAGGAGGACTGCGATACACACTCCATATTCTGGGGCGACGTTGACAGCGCCCATGACACCCTGACTCATGCCCTCATAGGAAATGGCCACGGCAGAGACTGCGGTAATCAACCTGAGCAGTCTAGGTCCAGGGACCGTCTTCCAGAAACCTTTCTGGATCATGGTGAACAAACTTGAATGAGGAACAGAAAAAAGTAGACAAAGACAAATTTGGAATGAATATATAATATGGAGAAACCAAGACTCTGAGAGTCAACCCCAGATAATTGATAGAGAAAAGAGTGGATCAGAGTCGTATCAGGAAGACATGGGGATATTTATAGATGATGAGTGGTTTCCTTCCATTGTATGTAAGATAGGTGTGAGATAGAGAGAGAGAGAGGGAGGCAAACCCCGTGGGGTGAAGATCACGATAAATTGGGGCTATATGGTTTTCTTGCTTCTAGTGCTGTCATTCACGGGGATCACTCCAAACTCAAAAACCTCGGGGTCTCTTTCCTTCTCCTTCTCCGCCTCCGCCACCATAAATCCCGAGTTTTCTTCCCACTTTCCATCTCTCCACCCCTCCTCGATCTTGTCTCCTGTCTGTTCTCGTCTCGATTTCCTTCTTCGAGACAGACTTACCTCGCCACTACCGTTCCACTTCTACAGACCTCTTCAGATTTCGACACGAATTTCAACATGGGAAAGCTTCGCTCAAAAGATGGATGGTCAGTCATTCCCATTAATTTCCCTACACTACACTAGCTGCACACTTCGCCTGTCGATAAACGGAAGGAAGGGTGGCTGTTCCATATCTGTATCTCATGCCTTGGAACGGTTGCGGGGAAAGTTGCCAAGCAGAACTAATGACTGTGTGACCGCTGACGGAGAAGTGTCCAGGCTCTGTCCTTGCCGTGATTTTTGCTAAGTTTTATCGCAGCCTAACTTGCCGGAAGAGGCATGTCAAATGTATACCATTGAACAGTTCAATATAAGCTGAATGCAACGGCTTACCCGAGATCAGGTGACCAAGTCAAGCCAATCTGTTCGCAGTGCCAGAAAAAGAACCGGCCATGTCTTCGAGAAGATCCATCCAAGAGCATCAGGATCAAACCTTATCAACTACGAAAGACTAGGAAAGACCCCAAGGATGCTCCTGGCCATGACCATGATGAAATATCTCCCCTTCCGGAACAAGGAACTGCAGACGTAGTGATTGCTAATGCAACCAGCCCTGAACGTATCACTAATCCAATCTATACGGAATTCTGTACCAATGCCTCGGTGATATCACCATACAACACACAAGGATCTACTATCCTCCCGAAACTCACCACCGACTCTGTTCCTGCGCCTCCGATGGCCTCTCCAGTCAACAGTACCACTACCTCACCATACTTCAGCGTGATTGGAATCCCGATCTCCCACCAGGTCCGACGGGAGTCTTTAAGTCCATGGTCTCCGGCTTCGCCCCCAGGTGCAGTACATGCAGGGTCTCCACTGACCTACAGAGAAGCTTACCTTGTGCATCACTTTGCAACGCACCTCGGGTATTGGCTAGACTGCACCGATGCTTCCCGCCAGTTTACCCGGAAAATCCCCGTTCTGGTCAAGCAATCGCCGATCCTGCTTCATGCCGTACTTTCCTATTCGGCTCGGCACGTCGGGGATGCCGAAATGGCCGAGCAGGCGCATGAGCGTTGCGTAGAATTATTGATTCCCTCCCTGAGCTCGGAAACGGTGGCCAACGATGATATTCTGCTGTGTGCAATTGTCATCCTGCGGGTGTTTGAACAGTTAAATGGTATGTGAGAAAGTTTTCGAGCCGATGCCCAGGCTAACTTCCTTGGGACTGAAACAGTCATGGTAACCGGGAGCGACCAGGAGCGTCATTTAGCAGGCTCCTTGGCTCTGCTCCGGGCGTCGCAAGGGCCGGAGGTGGATCCATCAACCCCGGGGTTGCGGCAGGCGGCTTTCTGGGTGTACATGCGTCAGTGCCTCTACAATGCCTGTGTACATCAGCAGGCTCCTAATGTGGATTTGAACATGGTTCTCATCCCTCCACCGGGCGGAGGTGACCCTCTGAGCGATCTGAGGTCTGAAACAGCCTGGGCCAACACTATGACTTGGATCTGTGCCACGGTGGTACACTTTTGCTTTGGATCAAGCTACCCTGAGCCCTCAACCAGAATACGCCGATGGCAAGAGCTATCTGAGGCCGTCGAGAATTGGTTGATCACCAGACCGGATACATTTGACCCAATCTGGTATAGCGAAGCTGTCCAGGGGAGTGGAAACCCATTCCCAGAGATATGGTTCACAGCGGACTGGCATAGTATGTCTGCAAAAAGTCTTCTACTTTGCGCTGTCTAATGTTTTTTGTAGTTATGGCATTTGGATTTTATCATCTTGCCCGTATGCTCTTGGCCATCTACAAGCCATCGCCTAAATTTGCAGTCAGGGGGCCACATAGCACAGCTCGTGAGTCTGATGTGAGTTCTGGTTTTGCTGACATGCGGATGAGTTCTCGTTGACACCAGCAGATCCGAGTCATGATGCACGCTCGTGCAATCTGTGGGGCATGCAACAGTTCCCCTTCGACGGTGCCATCGTTGATCACGCTCTGTCATTCCACCTTTATTTGTAAGACATGTCTAGGGTCTGTGTGGGGTATAGTTACTGACATCGACAGGGGGTCCCTTGATGACAGACTCAGCAGAAAGGGCTGGAGTAATTAGACTGCTGCGAGATATGGAAGTGACGCATGCATGGCCGACGACTTGGATAATCAATTCTCTAAAAGAAGAATGGACGATGACGTAACCCGTTCACGTCAAAAGTGAAAGGGCATTTATCTATGCGACAAAGGAAATCATCGACCCTCATTAAACGATACCACGGCATACTTTCCGTTCTTGATCCACGCACCACCGGGCGCCTCCTCATTTAATGCGTCAACCTTGCTCTGGGTCGGGACGCCAACGCAAACGTCGGACTTGTTCGTACGAAGGGACAAGATTCTGACGCCGCTCTGCTTGCCTAGGGGACCAAGAGCCTCCTCATATGTGGTGGTGTGAGGCCACATCCCATCCCTGGTCAGTTTGCGGTAGTTGAGGTCACCCTTGAAGATGACCAGGTAGCTGTTCTGGAGCTCCTTGAAGAGGGCAGGTGCTTTGGATGGCATCTCGTGGAATGAGAACGGCGTTGTCCAGAAGGGGTCGCTAGTGGTCGTGATGGCGCCCGACTGGAAGAACTTGCGGAGTCTGGGGATGAGTTGGTCGAGATACTCGCGACCTGGGAAGCATTCGGAGGAATCGAGATGCTCGAACAGCGATTCGACATCCGGGGAAATGACATCGCTGACGAACCACGGGAACTCCTTGGTATGCAGTCTGACAGAGGTGGAAATGCCGGCGTCCAAAAGATAAGCGGCATAGAGCACATCGGTGAAGAACTCGAAGCCAGCGTTGTCGAGGATAATGTCAATCTGGCGACTAGTCTGACTGGCAGTGCGCTGAAGATAGGCCCAGACGTCGTCAGTGTCGTTGTCGACGATGTTCCGCTGGCTCTTCTGGATGGCCTCACGGCCCTGCAGGTTTTGCAAGTCCTCCAGGGTCAGGTTAGCGAGGAGTGACAGGTCTGTGGCGTTTCCCCACAAGGCAATCTCTGTCATCTCGATAAAAAGCAACCTCTTGGCCTCTTCCTTGCATCCATTTTGGGCGAGTCGGGTATCGGCAACGATCTGCATATAACGGCTGGCGAGCTCTTCGACTGCGGCTCTCGACTTGACGAAGGTAGAGTCTTTCTGGCGTTTGAAAACATCGTAGTTCTGCCAGTGTTTTGAAGAGTTCAGGATCCTCTGGATGCTTCTGGAGGGATTTTCAGCACAATTCCTTGATTTGATCTTTGCAGCAACAGTCGTACCTGTACATGTAGCACTCTCCAAAGAGCCAAGGGCAGTTGTTCCAACTGCACTGGCCAATCGCAGCCAGCTGCTTGTTCCACTCTTGAATATCGAGCTTGCCGTCATCTTGTAGGGGTCTGAAGCGCTGTGAGTCCCTGCATTTTCGGTTCTTGGAGAATGAAGTACGTACGTGAGGGGCTTGTTCCGTTCAATTCCTTTC